>NC_066618.1:144912545-146151956 GCF_025201925.1 Gopherus flavomarginatus | reverse complement strand
TCTGAATTTACTGTCTCTGCATTCCTTGTTTACTGCATTTTGAGAAGACAAAATTCAGCAGGAAATATGCAAGGAGAAGGGCAGAGAGTAAATACAAAATTTAATATTCTCTGACAGATGTACAATCAGTGCTGGCTCCAGGCCACAGCGCTCCAAGCGCGTACTTGGGGTGGCATGCCGTGGGGGACGCTCTGCCGGTTGCCGGGACGGCGGCAGGCAGCTCCAGTGGAGCTCCCGCAGGCATGGGACGGTGAAATTGCTAGAGCTGGCCCTGTGTACAATTATGTAAAAGTCATTTTTAATGGCTGCCTAGGGAACTACAGTATAAACAATAAGAAAATATGTTTACTGACAGAACAGAAGTGAAGAAAATAGTCAGGTGAGTTAACCAGCATTAGTGTTTTTCAGTTTTATTGCAATTATTTTAGACTATGCTCAAAATTTTCAGTATTTGAATATGTCTAGCCAAGTATTGGCTGGTGGGTTGTTTATGCACTGTGTGAAAGGGGACAACCTTCATTTGTTTCTTCATTTAAACATTGCCATAACTGGTTATGTATCTGCCATATGGCAAACATTAAAGCAAATTCACATATAACCCAACAGCTGTGATTGCATAGTATAGGTTCAATATTTTCTGTGTATCTGCTCACATATGTCTTTACAAATATGGTGAGAAGGCCCATGGCCAAAATATTCAAATTAGATGCCTCAAACCTGTATTTAAGAACCTAAACAAAAGTGGTGAGATTTTCCAAAGGTACTACATACCTGCACTCCCATTTACTTCAATAGATGTTGCAAGTGCTAAGAAATTCAGTCCAGTATTGTAAGTGCTTATATATGTATTTGAGTGTCTTGCTTTAAGCACCCAAAATCTGAAAATGATGGTCCCTGTCTACAGATTCCACAAAGAAGAAAAAAAGGCAGGAGAAGCATGCTATAGAAATAATTCTTTATTTACATATTGAAATACTTTAATCTTTGTTCTGTTGATTGCTGGGGACCTACCAAGTGATTTTTTTTTAAATGAGGAGCCATTATAATGGAAAATTGCAAGATTAAAGAAATATCTTATTCAGCTTGCAATTTTCAAGAACAGTTCTCTATCATATGTAATTTTCAGACAATGCTAAGTACAACATGGTAAAAAAAATGTATTAGGGTACCTTAAGACACCTCTGTATTTGTCTAAACATTTCACAGAAGCAGGGCTTTCAGAAAAACTGCTGAGTCAAGGAAAAATTGAACATTGTAGGTTTACAATTAAAAATCTGGCTATATTCAGTGAATGGTTGCCTGTTTTAGTTTCTCCTTGGGGAAGAGATTGGAACATAACAATTCTTAAGCATTTCAGCATGGTGATATAGGGTTATTCAAACTCCATGTGTGAATCCTTTGCTCCATGTGTAACCTGTTTAATCCTCTGTTAAACTATTAATTCCATTTGTAATCTACAGCGAGTGTAAATTTGTGAAGAATCTTTACACGTTATAAGGTACAATGAAGTACAATTTAATTACAAAGCTTCCATCATAAAAAAAACAAACCAAAATTTAACGGGACATATATGCATTGATATAATACAGAAACCTGTAACATGTAACAATAGCTGACAATTTTCGTATTCCTATCAAGCTAAAACCTTGATATTTGGTATACTTGGACATAATAGGTTGATGAGTAGAAACCCCAGTTTAAGAATTTGAAAGCTGACTCAGATTTAGCCTCACAGCTCCCATTGAAATAAGGATTGGGTGGCTAACTATGCTCATCTGCTTTGAAAGTCTCACCCCTACACTTGAAACTTAGCACTTCCATTAGTCTTCACAGAAAGGTCAACTATTCGAAAATCAAATTTCCTCTATAGGTGTGTTAGGAAGAAACAGTTACAAAAACAACATTACTCTGGGGAGGTTGTTTTGAATGTGAAGCCTCCAGTTCAGAGAAGTGAAAGTCACTGAAATCCCCAGTTCTATTTATTGGATTTCAGTCAAGGAAGTGTCCAGAACTATTTTAGTCAAATGGGAGATTGAAACTGGTGCAATCTCTGCCAAGTTCCATGCGGTTGTCTAAGAAATGACAGGCCAGAGCCTTAGTGGGCATATATTGGCACAGTTCCTGGACAAATGGATGCTCATTGAATATGTTTGCTCTCAGACTGTTTGATGTTGAACTAGGGTGTGATTATTGGTGGGAGGGCATTAGATTGTTAGTGGCAAAACATAGGTATAAAGGAAAGCGACCTCATGCCACACACCCTGCCAGTTTAGCACTCTTTTCTCTACCTCTGGGACCACTACGAACAGGCTGGATGCTTCCAAGTTTATAAGCACCAGTGTGTTGTTTATTGGGTCCCCTCGACCAATACAGCAATACAACCAATATGTATGTATGTATAATGCATCAAGTTCCAAAAGGCAGCTCAATTAAACATGTCCTCCTCACCACATCAGTGATTGTATATCCTATGTTAACAAATTATGAATTAAAATCATCAAGCAGAAACCTTGATTAAATCTTGTTTTGCATTTGGACTTTGTTATATACTTTGTTGATTCACATAATCTGCCACTTTTTTGCTAACCAGGGGGATACACCAAAGCTATGCACATTAATTTAAATAACTATTATAGCTTAACATTCATTTATTCAAATTCTTATTTTACTTTGTTAGAAAAAATATGAAAGACACTTATTTACTAGACGAACATTGAAAAAAAGCACGATTTGCATCAAGTTGCACAAAGATGGAAATTGTAATTAAAACAAACAGCATTTTAAAGTTGCTTATTAATTAAATAAAGTTGCCTCAAATGTGCAGGATGTAGGGAAAATAAATTTATCAAAATATTTTTGCATTTAAAACTAAATAATTTACTAAGAAAAGTATTATCTGTTAGTGAATTAAACAGATTGTTTCTGATCACCATGTCCTTCAAGATTTTAGAACTAAATGAGCTCATTTTCTAACACTTTGTTTTCATTCTCAGCTTTCCTACCTTTTTCAACTCCTTTTTGTCATCATTTTGACTGAACTAGTGACTGAACTGAACTGGATGAATAAACTGAAATGAAGAAAGTATTCTCTCTGCACCTGTAGAAAAGGTTACTTCTGTGAAAAGTTGTGTTAACACTTTAAGAAACTTATTCTAGATGCTAAGCTAGCAGCCTCCACCTGTTCAGTGGTTTGACTTTCATTAAAGTGCAGCAAACATGTATTTCTTGAATATTTCTATTTAAATTAAATAATTAAAAGATTGTAGTAAGTGTAGGTCTTAAGATATGAAATTTTGAAACCTATTAAAATTAAATAGGTTTTTTAAAAGAAAACATATTTAATTAAAAAAAATTTAATCATCAGTTTTTATCCTGGTCAATACTCTCCTATTTGAGCAGCACCCCAATTCCTTGCTATGTAAATTACAGGATGGCCTCGACCTCTTTTATGGAGCAATTGTAAATATAAAAAACAAACACTTGTTTTGCACACCCACTGAGTGCCAAAGTAGTGAAAGTTACACTACTTTACAATTTGTATGTACTTACACCCCACAAGTAACTTTTACCTGATTTAAGTCACAGATGAAATTGTCCCCAAGAAGTCCCTGACTGCTGCATCTCCTTATCCCAATTTTATATGCAGTGCAATAACCTTAGGTCAGCCTGTGTTCCGTAAAACACTTAAATCAATGGGACTTTGGAATGTGTTTGAAATTAACCATACATTTAAGTGATGTGCTAAATCTGGGCCTAAAATCCTGGCCATTTGCCTTCATTTAGAAAACAGTCCCAGGAAAGTTTAAGATTCTTGCATAAAAATTTAAATGAGGTTATTTTGAATGAATATTTATCAAATTTATTTTGCATTATCTAGTAATGTGTTTTTTTTAATCAATGCCCTTCATATTTAATATGCGGAGTTGGAGGTGGACACAGCATTGCTGCAAAAATCTTCAGGATAGGGATTGTCTTTTTACAGTTGTCTACAGGGTGACTACACAATGGGACCCTGATTTTTTGACTGCAATAGGGCCAAGGGGCATCAGTATAAATAAATAATAAAATAAGATGATAGCACAAAATGCAGTGGCTTAATCACACTTTTTTCCAGCATTATTTGATGCATTTACTTATTTGAAAGTCTCATTTACTTATAGATAGTCTGCTGTTATTTCTAATATATCTTTTTTCTGTTCTTACCACGCTAAATGAACATTGCCACACAAAGAAACTCAAGAAGTGTGACACCTTCACCAGACATCTTGCCTGCTCCATGGGTCCATTGGCAGAACCAACTTTACAAAAAAGTTTTGGAAATGATCAAAAGTCAATTTTGACTCTTTACAGGAAGTGATTGAGAAAGGTTTGGTGACTTGTGGGAAGAAAATGCAAAACATTAATGGGAAGGTATCAGCACTGGAGGTCATCACTGATAGGCATGACATTATCATTACAGAAATTCTGCAAGTGAAAAAGATCTGAAAAAATAATGATCTGTGTAGATTCAGACAGTGATTTAAAGTATGTGGATTGCTAGCACACCTGTCACAGGTTCAAATATGGAATCTTGGACAGTGTTACATTGAAAAAGTTGTCAAAAGTAGTGGGTTTGAAAAACCTATTATTAAACTCAGTAATATGCTTTTCTTGTGAAGAACTCTGAGGAGATTAAAGCCTCAAACGTGATCTGGTTGTATAAATGCTACTTTAAACTAGAGCAACAGGATTCTTCCAACTGCTGTACTCCTTCGGGACATCTTTCAGAGAGGTGCTAAAGATTTTTGCCCTATTTCTTGCAGCCTATACTCCAAGTTTTTTTAACTATGGGAAATAATTGAAGATGTACCAGCAATGCTTAGAACGGGGGTTTGCCAAGACTATAGTCAGATAGAGTTCAAGCACACACCTTTGCCTCTCAGGAGGAGGAGGTCAACTGGCTCTGAAACTACAGGCATGGTACTTCTGATAAGATACTTGATAACTGACCAACATATATCTTGAAGTGATTATTTATTTATTGTCTGAGTATAAATATATTTATAGTCCAGGCTCAACTCTCCATTCTGAAAGTCTTAAAGTATATATTGCATTTGGACTACTGAAAGAAATGGACATATTGTGACGATTGAGGAATCCAGGTCCTCCTTTTATAGTACTGCAGAGTCAACAATTTTTACTCTTGATTGCTGTATCAAAAATGTCATAGTCAGTAAAAGGAAGACTATATGAATCTAGAATACATATAAGGATTAGAGTCTCTGAGTAAGAAAACACCATTTTTAGAATTACTTTTCAGAATAAAGATACTTAAAATGGCTTTGGTATTCCTCTAGACTTTGGACTGTTTTTTAAACACTTCTTATGGTGGCATAATGGATTTTGATTCCTCAGTAGAAGGAAGCTAGTTAGAGGCAGAATACTAGTACTGATTCAAATGGCAACATATGAAATAGTGTATAATTTCTAAATAGGTCAACGCCAATTTGATTGTCTCTGGATGCTGCTTATGAAGTGTATGAACAGCAGAGCTAGTCTTTAGGTCAGAGATTCAGACAGTTGACTAATTTATTTATACATGACACATGGGTACCATTTTTGGGGCAAAGGAATCTTCTTATAGCATGTGTGTTTTAGCATGGTGGGAAAGACAATGAGTAACAGCTTGATTTTACTGATTTTATTTTACCATCTTTATTTTTAGCTATAGGACTTCAAGATAAAATGGGTTGCAGAATCTATTGGGTATAAGAAAATAATTTGGATAAAAGTTGTTAAGATGTATTTGATCAATTGGTATAATATGCACGTGCTAGTAATGAAAACTTAATACATATTATCTAAAAGAAGATTTGAAACTCTGCCTTAAGTACAAAGTAACTTCACTGCTGAGTTCATGTCTAGAGGAATCATCAAGACAGATGGGTAGCCTCTGTCAATTATGATTTTTTTCTTTTCTGATTGTATGGAGCATTTGGGTGCTTAAGAAAAACCTAGCAAACTAAAACAGAGATTTGAAGAAAAGGTTGACAAATCTTTAGGCTACCTCATGATAAATCCTCTTGCTCACACTTAGGACATTACTCCACAAATATACCCACTGACATTACTAGAACTAGTCCTGATGTAAAGTATTATGTTATAGGAGTGAGAGTATCACCTACTGACCCTTTATCAGCTGGAAGCAATTTGGCCATGTGTATTATGAAAGTATGTGATGCTTCTAATTCAGGCGCCAAGCTCTTGAGGCCAATGAACATAAGAACAGTCATACTGGATCAGACAAGGGTCCATTTAGCCCAGTATCCTGTCTTCAGAGAGTGGCCAATGCCAGATGCACCAGAGGGAATGAACAGAACAGGTAATTATCAAGTGATCCATCCCCTGTTGCCCATTCCAAGCTTCTGGCAAACAGAGGCTAGGGACACCATCCCTGCTCATCCTGGTTAATAGCCATTAAAAGACCTATCCTCCATGAACTTATCAAGTTCTTTTTTGAACCCTGTTATATTCTTGGCCTTCACAACATCAAAGGGATGCACTTATAGGTGCCTGTCGCCTCCAGGAAGTTCCACATCCCATGTTTATTATTGCTAAATACAAATTAGTGTCAAGCATACTGTAAGTGATGCAACACTCTTAACAATTCATCCAAATGGTGAGGAACACCTGCATCTCCCACTGACTCCACATGCAGATGCTTGCATTCAGCACTTCTTGGAGTCAAATCCCCATCTAGCTATATGAATACCCCCCAACACTCCCTTCACTTTAGGATCTGACTATCTTTCAAATATTCACAAATAAAAAAACAGCAATAGCCACCTCTCCCCTTCTTATTTACTTCCCAGGGAAAAGTTTAGTTAGGTTAGAAGTTGACTGCACTGGAATGATTGAAACTCTAGTGAGCTTATTTCCAGGCACTGGTTGCTATTTTCTCTATTTATTTCTTCCTACTATGACTTATATTGGGGACAGATGAAGTGAGTGGTTGGTCTGATTGGAAATGGTGGTGATCTAGTGATTGCCAGATACCTAGAAAGCAGTCAGATATTCAGGGTATGCCAAGGATGCTTGGCATTCATGGGCACAGTACTATTGCTGTGCTGGGGGAAAGGGCTAACTGCTGCTCCAGAGTAATGTGAAATGGGACTGCAAAAGAGAGTCTTTGTAAAAGGAATCAGACTGTTGGGGGAAGCAGAGGTCAGGATGGCCTGGGAAGGCGTAATCTATTCTTGATACCAAGCAGTGAAAGGCCTCATACTGCTTATTCCTCAGATGAGGAGAAAACCCTTCCCGGATAAAGGTTTCTAAGCTCTAAGACCATGGTAGAATCAAAGCTAAGCTGGTTACATGGGATGGTGGTGATACCCCACTCTGTTTCCTATTGAAAGTGGGGGATGTGGAGGTTCCTCTGTCTGTACCCCTCTTTAGGGAGACATAACCTCCTTCCCCTATGTTTGTGAAGACTTGAGAGTGATTTTTATTTTGTTGGTGATGGCTGTGCCCTTTCCTTTGTGCAGCTGTGGCCTCAAGAAAGGAGTGGGAAAGGAAGATGCAGAGCCTGCCCAGAAACTTGTCAGCTGTCATCAGACTGCAAAAGCTGTTCATCCTCATTCCTTGGTATGTTGGCAAGGTGTCTTTCCACTGCACAGCTGCTCCTATAAGGAAGGGAAATGCTACACTCGGGTTTAGAGCTGCTAAAGCCCCATTGTGGGTTATAACATGCACAATTAAAGGGAAAGAGGAAGACGCTGATCCAACCAACAGCATAGCATGGAATCAGGCAGCAAAGATGCATCTGCCACAGTGTGGCATCGCATCATTAAGTCAAGGAAAGAGAGCCTCAAGTACTATCTACACACCATCTACACAAGTCTATTATTTTACTTTGATGTTCACCTCATCTTCACTGTACTAGTGTACCAAAACTTCACTGTGCACCAGTCATCTCCCTCAAACACCTCAACACTTTTTCTCATGCTGCATTGTATGAGTGGGGAAACGCCATCAAAAGGTTTAGGAAGACACTATCTTAACCCCCTTCAAACTGATCCTTAAGGTGCATCTTGGCTACACTGCCTGTAAACCACTTTCAACATATCTTGGCTGGGACCTCTGCTTAAGCTTATTTCACTGTTTCTCTGCCCATCATTTATCTGTCTAATATACCTGTTGTATCTTGCCATAACCTAGACTGTGAGCTGTCTGGGACAGGCACTGTCTCTTTATTGTACCTTTAATAAGAGGCTACGATCCTTGATAAGTACCTTGAGGCACTACTATTTTTATATATATTATATATAAATGACAATTTAGTAGTAGCATAGATAGATATACACCACCACAGATTGGGAACCACTGCTTTAATTAGAACCTGCATTATCATATTATTGCACTCTTTGGAAAATGCAAATAGAATGATAAACTAGAGACACAGTGGAAAGAAATCATGACGGTAAAAGCATTTTCTCTTTATATTGTTTTGCTTAGTTTTCCCACAGGTGACAACAAAGGTAGCTTGGGAGGGCTGATTATTGTGCAAGTTTCTGCAAAGGCGGACAATAATTTGAGATGACTCATCAGGTTGGCATTTCAAGTGGGTTAAAATAGCTAGAAAAAGTAGTAATTACAGCTATCACCTTTTTAAACATCTATATCTTGTTTCACCAGCAAAACACGGGCATGGCACTAACCTGAACAAAGAGAGTGAACGAACATCAAAGCTGAGGATATAGTCATTGTGCAGGTTAATTCGTTTAGCTTTCTGGCCTTCCGTATTGTATCAGCTGCATACAGGCTCAATGCATTAGAACACCACAAGTGTTAATTTGTGATAAGACTTACATGAAGTCTGCTAAGAACAACAGATTTATAAATCACATTTAAGGATGAAAAGATAGAGTTCATGATTCTAAGGAATGGGAGAAAGGAAAACAGCAGAATAGAGACAATAGACTTCAAGAAGGCAGACTTTAGCAAACTACAAGAATTGATAGGTAAGACCCTGTGGGAAACAAATAAGGGAAAGGAGTTCAGGAGAATTGGCAGGGTTTCTTTATCGTTTGTTTGGTTTTTTTAAAGCAACTTTATTACAAGCATAAGAGTAAACTATCTCAACCTATAGGAAAGACAGGACATACGGTAACCAGGAGATCTTAAATGATCTGAATCTCAGTAAGGTCATAAAAATTTAGGTCAAGTTACAAAAACTGAACATACACACAAGTAGAGACTAAATTAGAAAGCCAAGGCAAACAAAACAAAAAAGAATATTAAACTAGTTAGGGACATAAAGGTTACAAGAAAAAAAAATTTACAAATACATGAGAAGCAAGAGGAAGACAAAGGACAGGGTAGGCCTGTTGATCAATGAGGAGGAAAAAAACATAACAGAAAATGCAGTAATGGTGGAAATGTTAAGTGCCTTTTTTGTTTCAGTTTTCATCAAAACGTTTGCAGTGATTAGATGATTAACAGTGAATATCGATATAAATGGGGTAAGATCTGAGGCGAAACTAGGAAAAGAAAAACTTAAGAATTACTTAGAAAAAAAATAGTGGTCTTAAATCAGCAGTTCCTGATAAAATATTTCCTAGAATACTTAAGGAACTGGAAGAAGAAATCTCTGAGCTATTAGCAATAATCTTTGAGAACTCATGGAGGACCAGAAAAGGACAACTATAATATCTATGTATAAAAACGGGGATGCAAACAACCCAGGGAATTATAGATCAATCAGCTTAACTGTGGTACCTGGAAAGATAATTGATCAGATAATCAAACAATCAATCTGTAAGTACCTAGAAGATAAGGCGATGAGTAACAATGTGGATTTGTAAAGAATAAATCATGTCAAACCAACCCAATATCCTTCTTTAACAGGATAGCATACTTTCTGGATAGGAAGGAAAGCAGTAGATGCAATATATAGTAAGGCTTCTGATATCATCTCATGTGACCTTCTCATAAACAAACTAGAGAAATAAGCCTAGACAGTCATTCTGTAAGGTAGGTGCACAACTGGTTGGCAAAGTGTACTGAGAGAATAATTATCAATGGTTCACAGTCAAGCTGATAGGGCATATCAAGTGAGTTCCCACAGGCATCTGTCCTTGGTCCAATCTTTTAATATCTTCATAAATGATTTGGACAATGGCATAGAGATGACATTTACAAAGTTTGGGGATTATATGTAGCAGAGAAAGGTTGCAAGTGCTTTGGAGAACAAGATTAGTATTCAAAATGATCCTGACAAACTTGAAATAAATAGGATGAAATTCAATAACGACAAATGCAAAGTACTCCACTTAGGAAGGAATAATAAATTGGACAAATACAAAATGGGAAATGCCTGCCTAGGAAGGAGTACTGCAGAAAAGGATCTGCGGTTTATAGTGGATCACAAACTAAATATGAGTCAACAGTGCAATACTGTTGCAATAAAAAGCAAAACCATGCTGAAAAGTCCACCTTGTGCTACAGAATATAAATGAATTAAAATCTAAGCTTTTGTTGAAACTAAAGTCAAATTTCTAGCCTGTATTTTGCAAAACAAACAAAAAAGCCAAAAATGAAGAATGCCTTTGTAATTTTTCTCAGTCTCCACACAGTCTCATAATATTTGAAAGGTCTGAACTGAACTCCCACTTTCATTATACCACTATAGTTAAAGTTGTACGCTTCTGTAGAGTGGACACAGATATAAATATGTTTATACTGGTACAATATAGTCCCAGGCCTGTCTACGCTTCAAACGGTTTGTTGCTAGACATATACTGGCAAACCCCCTTAGGGGAGATGCAGCTTATACTAGCAAACAGGGGCAGCTCCAGATCCCAGCACGCCAAGCGCGTGCTTGGGGTGGCAAGCCGCGGGGGGTGCTCTGCCGGCACCGCGAGGGCAGCAGGCAGGCTGCCTTCAGCGGTTTGCCTGTGGAGGGTCCCCTGGTCCCGTGGCTTCGGCGGACCTCTCGCAGGAGTGCCGAAGGCAGCCTGCCTGCCCTGCTTGGGGCGGCAAAATGCCTAGAGCCACCCTTGCTAGCAAAAGAGTTATTTTGCCAGTACAGCTTAAAGTAGTTGTCCAAATAGAATAAACTATGCTAGCAAGATACTTTTTTACTTGCACATCTGTATCTATATTTACTAAATTTGTGAGCACAACAGAAAGTTATGCAAACCATCAGAGAAAAAATTATGCAAAACATTATTTGAATTAACTGTTATACTCAAGAGTATATAATACACCTGCTGAATATTTGAGGACAGAGTTATTATTTTTAGATTATATTCTAACAATGACCATTTGTGTTGCTGATTTTTGACCTGAAAAAAATGACTTGTTGAACTGCAGTACTGTACTACTTCTGGTCTGGCTTAAAAATGTGGACACATGGGAGCAGCTGCAGAAACTCATAAATTATTATTTCATTTTAGTTTGACAGCTGGAGCATAAAATGTGAGTTCTACCTAGCTGTATCTGACATTCTGAAATGTAAAAATGCAAAGCCACCTGAGAAAGCACATGAAAGGAACCCCACCACCTTAAAACTGAGTTCATTAAAGGACTTTGAAACTCTTAGCATAAGCTGATTTGAAATCTCTTGTTGTCTGTGATGGAACAGTAGTGCTGTCTGCCTTCTTGATGGAAAGGTGAAAGTTTAACACAAAGCTGCTCTGTTATTCTGGATCCTCCTTTCTAAGATGTAGCATATTCTTTAATTGAATTAAAATTATATCTATATAATGACTTTAATTTAAGTGATGTGATATATATATATATATATATATAATCTTGTTATGAGAAATATGTCAGGAAGAGAACCAGTATTTATGAGTGCTAAATTATACTACTTCTTGAAAATACAAAATTAAGAAGCTAAACTAAATTCACTCCCTTGAGATCAGGAATGCCCAAAGATCTGTACCTCTGTGAAAACTTGAAACTTAGTGGTTTCAGTCATCAGGTTGCATTTATCTCAGTAATGTGTTTTACAAGGAGAATATACAACTGAATCTTTATTTTTCATTAGCAAAGTGGTGACCAATCAATAAGGACTGAACTGTGTTAATGGCACATAGTGAGGGGGAGTACACTGCCCTACTGGGAGAACTGGGAAGCAGAATGCCTCTCAGAGTGCCCCATCCTGGGGTGAAGCTCTCTTCCCCACATTGTGAGTGTGACATTCCCCTGGTGTTATCTGGTCTAGTGATCTGCTAGGTCACTCCAGTCCTTGACTCTGGGAGCCAGTCTTACTCTACTCTGCTGTGAGAACTCCCACTCCTGGGCTGTTGATGCACAGCCTCTGGCATGTAAGCTGCTCCTTGGACTGTGCAGTTGAATGACACTAGCCAATATCTGCAGTCCCAGACACAACCCTAGGAATCTCTGTCTTGCAGAAATTGATATATACCAGGCTTGTTATCCCAAGGGGAATCTCTGACATGCTTCAAACCAAACACACTGTTTCAGGTAGAGTAAACAAACAGATTTATTAACTACAAAGATAGATTTTAAGTGATTATAAGTCAAAGCACAAGAAGTTATATTTGGTCAAATAAAATAAAAACAAAACGCATTCTAAGCTCATCTTAACACTTTCAATGCCCTTACAAACTTAGATACTTCTCAACACAGACTGGCTGGTTGCCCTTCAGCCAGGCTCTCCCCTTTCATCAGAGCTTCAGTAGTTTGGTGATGATGTCTATAGATGGAGGTGGAGAAGAGAGGAAGAGAATGGCAAAAGTCTCTTCTTTTCATTATGTTCTTTCTTCCCTCTTGGCTTTGCCTCCCCCTTCAGAGTCAGGTGAGCATTACCTCATCGTAGTCCCAAACTGACCAAAGGAAGGGGGATGACTCACTCGAGAGTCCAACAGATCCTTTGTTGCTGCCTAGCCAAGTGTCCTTTGTTCCTGTGAGGCTGGGCTGAGTTTGTTCCGTACATGCCCTGATGAGGTGTGAACTGCCCCTCTGCTCTTGGGGAGTTTTTGCCCAGGCCTGCTTTAAGCCATGAGGACATATTTTTAGCCTCATAACTATATACATGAAATTACAACATATAACATTACTATAACAACAATACTCAGTGCATCATGAGCCTTCCAAAGACATCCGACATGACAAACTTTGCATTGGATACCAAATAATAATATTATAAGGATGAACATGAGGGTGCAGGGTATTCCCCTGAGATACACAAAGTCACAGTGGGCCATCTGTGAAGGCTGATATGTAAGGACAAAGCCATGGTTTTGTATCCTCTCAGCCCCCTTTTGGCCACCATGTGCATGGCTGCCAAGTATTGTGCAGCTCTATGTGTGACATTTTATGCAAATTATGCAATACATTATTGGCATGCTTGTAAATAATTTGATAACTTGCATATAACCATACACTTCCATTTTAAAAAGTGCGTGCCGGTTGTACTGATGAAAAGCAGAGAGGCAGTAGTGACAAGTGACTGGTTTTGTTCACAGGATTCCCCTGAGTGGTGGGAAAAGGTGTGGGAAGGTAGGACTTTATTTCTTGCAGCCCTCAGGAACAGAGGTTCAGAGGATGAGAGGAACTAGTAGCAGCTTGGGGAAGCTAGGAAGACTGAGACAAGTGTAGTTGTTGGCCAGGAGAGAGCCTAGAGATTATTGGAGTGAAACCAGTGAAAGGGGTTATTAAAGGGTGCCAAATTTATTTGCCTCTTCCATCATTAGCTCCTGCTCCCATGCTCCCTGCTAGTGCCAACTTTCATGCTAGGTTCTGCTCCTACCTTCTTTCCCTGAGCTTCTGTTTCCCCTCTCCCCGCAAAAACTGCTGCTCCCCCTAGTTCTTGCTTAGCTCCTGGGTCTTGTCCCTTCTTCCCTTCACAATCTCACTGCCCATCTCTGTGGGGCACTGATGGCAATGCCACTGCTTCCTTTGCTGTCTGCTGCTGCTTATGTAGGCTGAGAACCAGCAGGGGTAGCAAAAAGCAGCAGAGAGTGTGACCACCTGCTCAACTTGCCCCACTGTTGTGCCTTGCATTAGCGAGAGGCTCCTCGTTGCCCAGAGCCCAGCTAAGGCAGATCTGAGGGGATCCATGAGGGGAAAGCCTTCATGTATGAGCATCATATGAGATATTTGACATTTAGCAGATCTGCATATACCCATAAGGGATCCTAGATAGCATTCAGCATGTCCCACATTGCTGAAAAGAAGAAGTGTGATTGATATGTAGTAGACACACTTTATTCAGCCCATTGGGTCTCATTCAGAGAATCCCAACCTACTGGGCTGAAGACATAATACACATGCCATATGTTAGTACAACTGGCATAGAAATGCTTTCTTGCTTTCCACGAGATTTCTTTTGAGAAGATATTGATCAGTGTGGGGTTTGTGGCATCTCCCCATCATTCTGGGCTGGAACCTAGATACAGCAAATAATTTTCGCAATGCAAACTTCTTTGATTGGATTTCCATGCTAATTATGTTACTTTTCATTCTTCAGCTCCCTATATTTTTTTGGTACTGCTATTGCATGATAAACATATCTGATCATGCTGTTTTAATTCTGTATTTTAACTACTGTTGCAGGATTCAGTTGATGGTTTTGACTGTACACTAGATTAAATTTTCACATTTGATTCTGCGTGGCATTGGGACCACACAAAATGCCAGCAAGATAAGAGGAAAAATTGAGCTGCTTCTTAAGGACAGACAGGATATTTTTCATTATCTGATAATGGTCCTTGTGCTAGCTTTCTCTTGAGCTAATGTAATCAGCTTAACCTATGCCATTCTAGTTAGTATTTATGTTTAGGAAATTCGTGCAAAGAATTCAGGATAAGGAGGAATAGTTTGGGTCTATAGCTTTGCAAGGTTTGTGACAAACTAATGGACAGTCTAAGGGAGCATAAAAACTAAGCATGATCTTTGGTAGTAATGTGGGAGTCTGTTACATATTTCTCCCCCAAGATATTCTCAGTTTTACATTTTGGCCAAGCAAGGAAAGAACTATTAAAATCATGCATATTGTAAATCCAACAGTATTTCTGAGACCTGATTCTCTATACATTATTTTATTCTGAAATGTTTTTGGAAGAATATTAGGTTTATGTACAACTCCTTTAACCCTCTCAAGAGCAATCATTGATGGCATTAAATGTAAACAGTGTGAAAAGAATAATAATATATAGGTGCTGTTTTCTTAAAGGACCAAAATGAGAAAGGGTAGATTAGTATAAACTGTGTCCTAGAATTATGGATTTAGACTCAGTTTTTGTGCAAGCTCCTTCATGAACTGTACATGTAGGCCAGGTACAACTGTATTTCCTGTGCTAGGGCTCCCCCATGTTTCTCACAGGGCATAAATCACCCTAAAGGAGACGAGGTGGAGAGAGAAACAATGGGATCCATGATACTGTGCACTAAAAGGGTCAGTCTGAAACAGGCCTTGGGGGACAGTCACTAGCTAGCAGTGCTAAGCTGCTCTAAACTCTGACAGAGCTGTGGCAAATGTGAAACTGAACAGAGAAATCAGGAAACTCTGACTAGTTTCTGATTGCTTTTGCCCCGCAACCTGATGCAGCAGAGAATCTAGGCAGGAAATTTTGTGAGATAATCACCATTGGACAAAGCCAGAGCTCCACAGCTTCTCCAGCATAGCTTGGAAAGAGAATTACCCATAGCAGGGATGATGAGCTCATTCAGAGGAGAGGGCTGGATTCCATATTTAATTATGGTTAGTGGGCCAGGATATAAATTCAGGATTTCAATACTCCCCTCGATCCAGAACACCTATTCCTCTGATGTCAGGAGGAGATTTGCAGATAAATCAAGAGGACAATTCTGACTTTATATAAAACGAAACTTATTTATTATTTATTCTGTATTTTGTTACATTCATGATCATGTACCACTACTACTTCTATCTTTTGTTACTCTTCCTTTCTCTATTTCTCTCCCTCTTCTCATGTCTCTTCTGTTCTTTCTTTTTCATTTCTTTACCAATCCTCAGCACTCGAGAGTTTCACTTTCACCTTATCGTCTCCTTTGTGTGTTAAAATGATCTGCAGTGACATAACTAATGATGACACTGAAGGGACAAGGGAATTCACCCTCTTGAATCATTTTTCCAGATACCTGCAGACTTAGGCAAACATTATGGGTGAAACCCTTGAAGTCAATGGGAGTTTTGTATCACTTTACAGTCATTTCTTCTCTGTGAGATTATCTTTGTGGCCTCAAGGGTTAGAAACTTACTTCTTTTAAAATGAAAGCTTATATTCTTTTCACTCTGATTATGTAATTCAGACCATATCGGTATGGCACACAAGCCTGTTTTATCCACTCAGTTGGTTATATAACGATAGTCTATAGTATTCAGTTTTCCTAGTTTTGTGCATCTGTGTAAAGAGTTGTATATTCACTTTTTAGTGTTTTAAAGAATTATATTATGCTTGCTTTTCTCTCCTCTTCCCACTGCTGTCCCATATCTCCATTGCTTTTTTAAAAAAGTAATAGCTAGTGATTTATTTATGAAGTATGAGTATGGCCAGAAAAGTGATATTGTGGGGTTTAATGTTTAGTATGTCAATGACATCCATGGCTAATGTAGAGAAACAAGGTGTGTGAGGCAATATTGTTTATTGGACTAATTTCTGTTAGTGAAAGAGACAAGCTTTTAAGCTACATAGAACTCTGAGATCTGAAGAAGAGCTGTGTGTTAGCTCAAAAGCTTGTCTCATTCACTAGCAGAAATTGATCCAATAAAAAATACTGCCTTACTCATCTTGTCTTTCTAATATACTAGGACAAACACAGCTACAACAACAATGCAAAAAGCAAATATATTCATTTTAAAATTAAAATGATTATTTTTATAATGGCCAGTTCTGATAATTAACCTTGAACTGGGCTCTGTCTTTCTTTTTCATCATTATCACTATGAAGATTCTGGAATCAAAACTGACATGATTGTTGATAACAAATGAGTCAGAATGAAAATCAGGTTGGTCTGCCCATTGTCTCTGTTAATAGTAATAAAACTTGTTTCTCTCAGGTTGTGTACACTATACAACAGGGGTTGGCAACCTCTAGCATGCGGCTTGCCAGGTTAAGCACCCTGGTGGGCCGGGCCAGTTTGTTTACCTGCTGCATTGGCAGGTTCAATGGACCACGGCTCCCACTGGCCGCAGTTCACCGTCCCAGGCCAATGGGGCTGGCGGGAAGTGGCGCGGGTGAGGGATGTGCTGTCCGTGGCTTCCTGCCACCCCCATTGGCCTGGGACGGTGAACCGTGGCCAGTGGGAGCTGCAGTCCTCTGAACCTGCCGATGCAGCAGGTAAACAAACTGGCCCGGCCCACCAGGGTGCTTACCCTGGTGAGCCGCATGCCAGATGTTGCCGACCCCGGCTATTCAATTATGTTAACCTAATTTACTTTGGCATATAGCCATCACAGTTATTAAATCGCTTGTGTGCACACACTCATTTGGCTCCTTGTGTCAGCGGTACACATTCTCACGATGAATGCTTGTATCAATTGCATTGTCAGTGTGAGGCATTGTGGAATGGCTCCTGGAGGGCAGTAACAGTCGACATAGGCAACATAGTGTCTACACGGACACTGCATTGACCTAATTACATCAACCGTGACTCAACATTATTACTAAATTGGTGGAGAGAGGCACTTATGTCGGTATGAGTCAAATTTAAGGGAAGACACTTCCACAGCTAGGTTGATGCAAGGCAGCTTACATCAACCTAACCCTGTAGTGTAGACCAGGCCTTAGTAAAACTAATAAATCTCACTGGAAAGACTCTGTGCAGAGGGATCAGATACATTGACTAATAAGGTATCTTTATATAGCTCTCCTCTGGGCAGGCAGTAATTATACTTCAGCACCCAAACATATGTCTCATCAGGCCTTATTAATTGATGTATATTTGTGCATTTTTTCCCAATCATTCTTTTTTAAAAAAATCAATAGCTATATTTACAAGGCCTTCATTATATTTAATTATCTTTACTTTTTCTCTCTTTTGTTTATTTAAGACTGATTTTTAAAAGCAATTCAGTATTACTGCCATTTTGAAGTCCTCATTAATTTAAGGTGCCCGCTTTCCAGTATTTGTTGTTGTTGTTGATGATATGTTTGCAAAATCCTTTCTTATTTCCCTAACCCCTTTCACATTATCTCATGTTGTTTTTTATCTCTTAACATTGGCCTGCAAATTCTAGCTCTGTCTGTATGTCACTGGTTGGGTCCTTTTGCCTTCTACAAATGGTGTGACTGATAACGAAACTGGGCTTGGAGCCTTTCTCCATTACATTTACCATACGTTAGTTCAGAGCTCAATAATGATGTATTTTTGAGAGATTTAATAAACCTCTCTTTTGGTTCTAAGACACTGAATTTGCCTTGACACCTGACTATAGATAGACATGTTTGTGAATTACTGAAAGACATGAGGCCAACCTCTATTCTTACTTCCTATACACCAATATGAGGAACTTAATTGGCTTCACAGCAAACTTTGGTCTTAAGTGCTGAGACAAATCGCTTCTGATGGCGCGTAAATGGTATTCATAGTTACGTGCTGTTTTGTTACCCTGATGAAACCTAAATACATTGCTGGGAACAATAGCGAACAGGAGCTGCTAACAGGGAGTTTTGCATGGGAGTTCTCCAGGTGAAGGAGGAGCACATACAGCATCTGTGGGGTAAGTGACTGTCTGCAGTGTTTGTGTTTGTGTTTGGGGGTTACTTGCTGTGTGCTGAGCTTGTGTTTGTCAGTCTGTTTGGTTTGTTTGTTTGAAGGACCGTGTGCTGTAGCTGGCAGTTGGAGGTGGAGCTACTAGGAAGGTTTGAAAGCTAGAAGCCTCTGGTAATTGGCTGAGCCTTAACCAGTGGGCGGGGCATTCACTCAGGCCAGGGCTTTATAAAGCTGCGCACAAGCGACCAGGGAGCTTAGGGAACAGGAGCTGCTAACAGGGAGTTTTGCAAGGGAGTTTGGAAGGGGAGTAGGAAGGGAGGGGGAGTCCCTTGTCGGTCTCATCTGTGACCCATTGGTCCCCTGAACCTGTAAACTGAGCCACATCCAAAACCTTTCTGTTTACAGCAGAGCAGAGCGGACAGGGAGCTGTAGACGGGAATTTGAGAGAGTTTGACAGAGGGAGGCTTACAATGGTGAGGAGGACCCGCAACACCTGTGCCAGCACTGCTTCTGTCTCCTCCACCTGCGCCTGTAGCCAGACAGAGTACCAAAGCATGGATGCTTTTACCCAGATTCTGGTGTGGGCTTGCAAAGACTGTAATTTGCAATTTCCACTTACTGATATCCAGGCTGGGGATGGCATCCAATGTGAAAGGTGCCTACTGGTGGAATCTCTCAGGCAGCAGGTGGGAGAGCTACAGGAGGAGGTGGCTAGGCTGAGGAACATCCATATCCATGAGCAATTCCTGGACAGTATCCATGTGGAGACAGCTGACGGTGCTGTCCCAGTTGACAGGACTACCGACACTCCAGTGGAGGAGGAGATGCCTCAGGGTGTATCTGACACACCAGTGGAGGAGGAGGCTCAGGGTGGACACAGCCAGCTGATTTCTTCTAGCAGCAGGCAGTGCTCCACCGCTCCTGCGAACTCTCCTGCTGTGGTAAAAGATAACCATTATGCTCTTCTTGATACAGGAGAGAAGAAATCACCCCCAACAGTTAAGGGGGTGAAGCCTCATACCCCTAAGGCTGGGAGGTCTGCTGCCACCACTGATAAGAAACGTAGGGTAGTGGTGGTTGGAGACTCTCTCCTGAGGGGGACGGAGACACCCATCTGTCGCCCTGACCGTTCATCCCGGAAGGTATGCTGCCTGCCGGGGGCCCGTATCCAAGATGTTAAAGAGGCATTGTCGAGGATTATCCGGCCTTCTGACTACTACCCCATGCTACTCATCTATGTGGGCACAAATGATACTGTGAGGTGTGACACTGAGCAGATCAAGAGTGACTACAGGGCTCTGGGAGTACGGGTTAAGGAGTTTGGAGCGCAGGTGGTATTCTCTTCGATTCTTCCTGTTGAAGGTAGGGGTCCGGGCAGAGACAGATGCATCGTGGAGGTGAATGCCTGGCTGCGAAGATGGTGTCGCCAGGAGGGCTTTGGCTTCCTCGACCACGGGGTGCTATTTGAGGAAGGACTGCTAGGAACAGATGGCGTTCACTTTTCGAAGAGAGGAAAGGCCTTATTTGCGCACAGACTGGCTAACCTAGTAAGGAGGGCTTTAAACTAGGTTTGACGGGGACAGATGAGCAAAGCCCACAGGTAAGTGGGGAACAAGACCTGGGAGATGGGTTGGAAACAGGAGGGAGCACGGGCTATAATGGCAGAGAGGAAGGAGGGTCAGAGCAAAGCTGGGAGGCAAGATCAAACCAGTATCTTAGATGCCTATATACAAATGCAAGATGTATGGGTAATAAGCAGGAAGAACTGGAAGTGCTAATAAATAAATACAACTGACATTATTGGCATTACTGAAACTTGGTGGGATAATACACACGACTGGAATGTTGGTGTGGATGGGTATAGTTTGCTCAGGAAGGATAGACAGGGGAAAAAGGGAGGAGGTGTTGCCTTATATATTAAAAATGTACACACTTGGACTGAGGTGGAGATGGACATAGGAGACGGAAGTGTGGAGAGTCTCTGGGTTAGGCTAAAAGGGGTAAAAAACATAGGTGATGTCGTGCTGGGATTCTACTACAGGCCACCTAATCAGGCGGAAGAGGTGGATGAGGCTTTTTTCAAACAACTAACAAAATCATCCAAAGCCCAAGATTTGGTGGTGATGGGGGACTTCAACTATCCAGATATATGTTGGGAAAATAACACCGCGGGGCACAGACTATCCAATAAGTTCCTGGACTGCATTGCAAACAACTTTTTATTTCAGAAAGTTGAAAAAGCTACTAGGGGGGAAGCTGTTCTAGACTTGATTTTAACAAATAGGGAGGAACTTGTTGAGAATTTGAAAATAGAAGGAAGCTTGGGTGAAAGTGATCATGAAATCATAGAATTTGCAATTCTAAGGAAGGGTAGAAGGGAGTACAGCAGAATAGAGACAATGGATTTCAGGAAGGCGGATTTTGGTAAGCTCAGAGAGCTGATAGGCAAGGTCCCATGGGAATTAAGACTGAGGGGAAAAACAACTGAGGAAAGTTGGCAGTTTTTCAAAGGGACGCTATTAAAGGCCCAAAAGCAAGTTATTCCGATGGTTAGGAAAGATAGAAAATGTGGCAAAAGACCACCTTGGCTTACCCTTGAGATCTTGCGTGACCTACAAAATAAAAAGTCGTCATATAAAAAATGGAAACTAGGTCAGATCACGAAGGATGAATATAGGCAAATAACACAGGAATGCAGAGGCAAGATTAGAAAAGCAAAGGCACAAAATGAACTCAAACTAGCTATGGGAATAAAGGGAAACAAGAAGACTTTTTATCAATACATTAGAAGCAAGAGGAAGACTAAGGACAGGGTAGGCCCACTGCTCAATGAGGAGGGGGAAACAGTAACGGGAGACTTGGAAATGGCAGAGATGCTTAATGACTTCTTTGTTTCGGTCTTCACTGAGAAGTCTGAAGGAATATCTAGTATAGTGAATGCTTACGGGAAGAGAGTAGGTTTAGAAGAGAAAATAAGGAAAGAGCAAGTAAAAAATCACTTAGAAAAGTTAGATGCCTGCAAGTCACCAGGGCCTGATGAAATGCATCCTAGAATACTCAAGGAGTTAATAGAAGAGGTATCTGAGCCTCTAGCTATTATCTTTGGGAAATCATGGGAGACGGGGGAGATTCCAGAAGACTGGAAGGGGGCAAATATAGTGCCCATCTATAAAAACGGAAATAAAAACAACCCAGGAAACTACAGACCAGTTAGTTTAACTTCTGTGCCAGGGAAGATAATGGAGCAGGTAATCAAAGAAATCATCTGCAAACACTTGAAAGGTGGTAAGGTGATAGTGAATAGCCAGCATGGAGTTGTAAAGAACAAAACGTGTCAAACTAATCTCATAGCGTTCTTTGATAGGATAACGAGCCTTGTTGATAAGGGAGAAGCGGTGGATGTGATATACCTAGACTTTAGTAAGGCATTTGATACAGTCTCGCATGATATTCTTATAGATAAACTAGGAAAGTACAATTTAGATGGGGCTACTATAAGGTGGGTGCATAACTGGCTGGATAACAGTACTCAGAGAGTAGTTGTTAATGGCTCCCAATCCTGCTGGAAAGGTATAACAAGTGGGGTTCCGCAGGGGTCTGTTTTGGGACCGGTTCTGTTCAATATCTTCATCAACGATTTAGATGTTGGCATAGAAAGTACGCTTATTAAGTTTGCGGATGATACCAAACTGGGAGGGATTGCAACTGCTTTGGAGGACAGGGTCAAAATTCAAAATGATCTGGACAAATTGGAGAAATGGTCTGAGGTAAACAGGATGAAGTTCAATAAAGATAAATGCAAAGTGCTCCACTTAGGAAGGAACAATCAGTTTCACACATACAGAATGGGAAGAGACTGTCTAGGAAGGAGTATGGCAGAAAGAGATCTAGGGGTCATAGTGGACCACAAGCTTAATATGAGTCAACAGTGTGATACTGTTGCAAAAAAAGCAAACATGATTCTGGGATGCATTAACAGGTGTGTTGTAAACAAGACACGAGAAGTCATTCTTCTGCTTTACTCTGCGCTGGTTAGGCCTCAACTGGAGTATTGTGTCCAGTTCTGGGCACCGCATTTCAAGAAAGATGTGGAGAAATTGGAGAGGGTCCAGAGAAGAGTAACAAGAATGATTAAAGGTCTTGAGAACATGACCTATGAAGGAAGGCTGAAAGAATTGGGTTTGTTTAGTTTGGAAAAGAGAAGACTGAGAGGGGACATGATAGCAGTTTTCAGGTATCTAAAAGAGTGTCATCAGGAGGAGGGAGAAAACTTGTTCACCTTAGCCTCCAATGATAGAACAAGAAACAATGGGCTTAAACTGCAGCAAGGGAGATTTAGGTTGGACATTAGGAAAAAGTTCCTAACTGTCAGGGTAGTTAAACACTGGAATAGATTGCCTAGGGAAGTTGTGGAATCTCCATCTCTGGAGATATTTAAGAGTAGGTTAGATAAATGTCTATTAGGGATGGTCTAGACAGTATTTGGTCCTGCCATGAGGGCAGGGGACTGGACTCGATGACCTCTCGAGGTCCCTTCCAGTCCTAGAGTCTATGACTCTATAAGCCAGATCCTTAATTGATGTAAATTGCCATAAGCCCCTTTTACTTCAATATTGCTATGCCAGTACACCTCAGCTGAAGATCTGGCCTAATGTCACAATGAAATAGCAATTCACATTAACTGGATTAGTACTTTTGCATTATCTCGCCATAAAGCAGAACACAACACATGACAACATTGCACTAAATACTAAGCAAGGCAATTTCACATGATTGCAAACTCATTTGACAAAGAACGTAATTTAATCTCACCATCTTTTCCCCGTTACTTACTTAAATACCTGAGTTATCTTTTCACAATATAATTGTGGCACACTGCCTATATTGTTTAGTGTCTTACATTTGTATTTAGTGGCGTTATGCCGTAGGTTGATTTCCAAACATTTTACGATTCTCATTGAGGAAATTGTAAGATATTACTGGAAATCCTTTTTCTGCCATATATTATGTGGGGGACGGAGTTCAGCATCTTTCCACTGCTTAGGGACTTTATAGACATAATGCATACCCACTGTTTCTGTCAGTGTGGTGGGAATCTCCCTGAGCATTAAAATAGCAATGGTGTAATTCATGTAGCAATGCAATACACTGCATTCTCAAGTGAATTTAATGTTAAAGGTTGATTGAAGTAATCTGATTGTCTATTGTACAGGATATTGAGTCTTTTGAAATACCCTCCATGTACCACTTTATCAAAAATGCAAATGCCTTTGAGCCAATTTCTGCTACCATAAAAACTGTCATACTAGACCAGACCAAGCTCCATCTAGCCCAGCATCCTGTTTCTGACAGTGGCCACTACCAAACTTCAAGAGGAGTGTACACATTAAGGCAATTATGGATTGATCCACCTCTGTCTTCCCCTCCAGGAAATTTAGGGTTGCTCCAAGTATGGAGTTGCATCCCTGACCATCCTGGCTAATAGCCATTGATAGACCTATTTCCATGAACTTATCTAATTCTTTTTTGAACCTCATTATACCTTTGGCAATTACAACATCCTATGTTGTCTAGTCATTTTATTGGTTGACCCACGGCTTTTGTGTTGTTTGAAAGAGTAAATAACATGAGTCTATTACTTTTTCCACACCATTCATGATTTTATAAACCTCTATAACATCTCCCCTTAATTATCTATTTTCTAATATGAACAGATTTAATCTTTTTGGTCTCTCCTCATATGGAAGTCATGTCATACCCTTAACAACCTTTGTTGCTCTTCTCTGAACCTTTTCCACTTCCACTAAATCCTCTTTGAGATGGGTCAAGCAGAACTGGAAACACAGTTAAGGTGTGGGTGCACTCATATACATCAGAGTAAATTCAAAATCAATGGAGTTACTCCAGAATTACACCTGAGCAGAATTTGGTTCTCTCTTTATTTAGGTTTGTAATATGATATTGACTGAAGTGCAGGCATTTCCTGGGGTTTAAAAACTGACGAGGTTTAATGGCTGTTCGTGGTATTCCTTCCTTAAACTTCTCTCAACCAGTTGTTAGTCCTCAGGAGACGGTCTGTACCTCAACCACTGTGGTCTGTGTAATCAAGTCCTTTAAATCGTCTGCAGTCTGCACTGATTGTAACTTGAGATAATGACTTACGGTAATTAAAAACATTCTAGGCTATAAAGCAGGCCCACCTTAATTTCACTGATGAATATGTGTTGCAGAAGAATCTGAAATTCCACTTGCCCAAGGTTACACAGAAAATCTATGACTGAATAAGGAATTGCAGTCATGTCTTCTGAATCACCTAACCATTAAACTATCCTTCCATTCCCTTCCACTTTGTGCTTCTGATACTCACCTCCCACATCTCTGAGTATATTTCCCTCTATTGGGCAGCTGCTGCCCAGGTTCTGCAGCAGACTGATTCCAGTTTAATGGCATATAAGGTGTTGTTTTAAGTCTTTAACTTAGTTCAGTATTGTAAACAAGAATAACCCACCATTCCAAATGAAGATCTTTTACTTTGCACTATTTACCATTTTCTCTTGTAACATTGGCCATCAAATACCAAAGAGACACTGTGGTTTTATGTTGTAGCTAATGTATGGTAAGTGACTTCTAAGCTTGCCGGAGCAGGGACTTCCTCGTTATTGGTGTGTATAGCACTGAGCATAATAGGGTCCTGATTTGGTCCTTGTAGGAATTGCCACTATATAAAAAGCAAAAAAAATATAATAATAAAGAGAACCATGCTGGCCAAATAAAAAAATTAAAAAAATAAAAAATTACTTCACACTTTGCATCTTCACAAAAACTAGAGAAACTAATAGAAACAAAATACTGCAGATAAAATATTCAAGGAACTAAACAAAAGAACAGAATAATCCAAATATCTTCTCTACCAGACATCAATCTATCATCACATGAGGAGATCCCTCAGTTCAATAACCATGTTAATATCTGCCTTTTACCCAATAAAAATTAAACTTACTCCAGGCACGAGTGGGGGTATACAATAAACAAGTACAAGTAAATGTAAACAAACTGCTTGCCATAACTTCTCTGCCAAAATTGCAAGAAGCTTTTGTCTCAATCTGACACCAAAGGTGGTTGTTGTGGTGGTTTGTTTGTTTGAAGGACCGTGTGCTGTAGCTGGCAGTTGGAGGCAGACCTACCAAGGAAGGTTTGAAAGCTAGAAGCCTCTGGTAATTGGCTGAGCCTTAACCAGTGGGCGGGGCATTCACTCAGCCGAGGGCTTCATAAAGCTGTGCACAAGCGACCAGGGAGCTTAGTGAACAGGAGCTGCTAACAGGGAGTTTCGCAAGGGAGTTTGGAAGGGGAGTAGGAAGGAAGTGGGGGTCCCTTGTCGGTCTCATCTGTGACCCATTGGTCCCCTGAACCTATAAACCAAGCCACAAGAGTAGGTTAGATAAATATCTATTAGGGATGGTCTAGACAGTATTTGGTTGTGCCATGAGGGCAGGGGACTGGACTCGATGACCTCTCGAGGTCCCTTCCAGTCCTAGAGTGTATGAGTCTATGCATCTATGAGACTGAACCTTAAATTGTTACAAAATAGAACTGGTGAGACAATATATGACCTCATTAAATCCATGTACCAATCAATCAACTGGCATAAATATAAGGAATATGGAAATAGAGGCTTTCATGTTACAAAAAAGTTGGGGGGGTGTAATCTTGTTTTATAGAAACATTTGTGTGTGAATTTTTTACTTGTCCCAATGATCACAGTGAAGAACACAAAGCAAAATTAGTTTTGGTTAGATCATCCAATGAAAGAAAAGAAAAATATTATATGACTACATTTACCATGTTACCAAGCCTAACTATTGAATTATGAATACCAATTACTCAAAGAAAGACTTCCAATAAATAGTGTGACACTTCTGCCAGGTGCCAATGGCAGAAACAAGGAAGGGGTTCCAAGTGTCTTGGGGTTCTTCTTTATAAAAACTAAAATAAAAATAAAAAAAATCAATCTATGGCTGAAGCTCCCACCCAGAACTCAACTCTTATTTCTGGGAAATATAACTGGACTCCTCTCTCGCACATTCACCCTTTCTCCCCCACACACATAACCAGTATATATACTTACATATTCATATAAGAAATTGAGCAACCCAAATGAATAGATTAGCAGTTTGATTCACCCCTCTTAGTCTTAATGTCTGGTTGATGGAGTCTCAGAACACTGTCTCACCGCAAACCTCTCCCATTAACAACTCCACTTCCAACAGTCTCAGTGGTAGCCAAAGATATCTGAGGGTGTTTGTCCTCTGTTGGTCTGCTGTAGTCCTGAGGGAACTGTTCAGCTAAATCCAACTCCAAGGTGCAGCCACCTTGTGCAGTTCAGAGATTTTTCATTGTTGACATTGATGGTTCAGTCTGACTTTGCCATGGAATCATCTCTGGCTTACTTCTACCTTTGTTGGTTCAGTCAGGCTTAACGGTAGAGTAGTTTTCTGCTTTACTGCTTTACCTGCTGGTCAAGTTGGTCCTTGCTGTGGAGTCAGATTCACTGCTAGTCCAATTGGTTCCAATGTATGGAGCTCCTCGTCTTCAGGAGAGAGTACTTTCCTTTTCTTTTTGCTATGCCTGATCTTCATTGCCCAACTAAAGTTCATCCCTAGTACGTTTTTTAACATTCTTCTGAGATGAGAGTTTGTACTTGAAAGTGCTCATCCTCAGCCAAAGCCAATCAGTCACTTATCTGGCACCACATGTCCATTTGTCCTGAATCCAGCATACTCCAGGAACCATACTCTCTGTGTTAGCTTTATCTTTCTCTAATCATGGTAACATCTCATCCAGGGCATATTTTGCACAGATCCTATGCCCTTAGACAGTAAAGATAATTATTTAATATCACCTTTACACCTAAAAAATGAAACAAATACCAACCAAAACGGGAAAACTTAAAACTCAGTAGGTGGAATAATGGGCAAAAATATGCAAATGAGGCTGGCCAGCCTCAGCTTCTCCCCAACAGAGAGAGCAGAGAGCTCTATCCTTTTAGATCTTCTAGTCATGGGACTTGAACACAGTTTGAACACAACTGGGAGTGATAATTTGTTTACATAAAACAGTCACTGATCAATTCTGAATACCAAATGAGAATGTAATAAGTGTAGTCTGTGACTATCTAGGGAGAAATGTTGGCCTGTTTGAAGTTAATAGTAGTTTTTCCATTGGCTTCAAAGAGGGCCAGAATTTTACCACTAGTGAAAAAGAAAAAGGTCTAAATTCACTAAATATTTTGGATAATTCTGGAGTAGGTTTTAATTGACAAACATTCTAATGCTTCAATAACTGATATATAAGAGAGCATTGTGGAATCTAATGAATAAAGAGGAGGAAGAACAGGGAACAAAGGAAGGTTATTAGTCTTAGAAATGAAAAAAAAAATATAAGAACACACCAGAGCATCGATGAGTCACGTAGGGAAGTCACAAAAATTTGAGAGAGAGAAAGAGAAAGAGAAGGAAACCCTTTTCAGGCAGCATCAGTTTTATGAACCGGTTATGAGTGTCTTCAGGCAACATAACAAATAAATTAATATTAGCAGAGCAGTGTAGGAGTTGTTTACACTTGTCAAGAAAGAATGCTGAGATTGCTTTCAGTCTCTGCCATGCAATTGTCATTTGAAGGAACAAGAAAGGCTAGAAAACTGAGAACATCAGAATTAAAACCCATTTAAAAAGAACATTATCCTCATTAATAAACAGAATGAGAACAACAGAAGCAAATTTTGCTGGGTCAGGAGGATAAGACTAACTGAAAAACAAAATCAGCTGAATCAAAATTAAGAGCATCTGCTATGGGCCACATTCTGCTATATTCTACCAGCCTCATTCAGAGCTAAATCTTGCAAAATGCTGAGCACTGTGGCCCTCATCTAGCAAAGCATGTGTATAGTCAATAGGGAACTTCAGTGGGAATACTCATGCTTAAAGTTAAGCATACGCTAAGTGTTTTGCTGGATCAGGGCCAGAGCACTGAGCACCTTGCAGCATCTAGATTTATTATCATGCAATACAGGAGACCAGTGGTAATTCTATTCCTACCTGTACCAATGAACTTCTGTGTGAATTTGGGACCATCATTTCACTGCTCTATGCCTCATTTTTTCTCCCACCCTCGTTTACTTAGGCTCTAAACTCTTCAGACAGACCATTTCTTAATCTGGGTTTGCACAGCACCTAGCACTAGGGGATCTGACCTAAACTGGGGTCTTTATGTGCTACTGTAACACAAGTAAACAACACTATCACTGATTGGACTCGAATTACTCCAGATTTATAGGGATGTAACACAGCAGAATTTGACTGTCTGGGCCTGATTTTCATATGTTCTGAGCATCCACAACCCCACTGAAGCCAAAGGGAGTTACAAGTGCTCAGTGCTTCTAAAAAGCAATCCCTTTTATGTCTTTATAACATTGTTGGGGGTGGGGGTGTTGTTTTCAAGGCAAGTAGTACTGTCTAGTGGCAATACTCCAGCCTAGGCTACCCAGTGGTGAGAGCCAGTGGCCACCTGGCCTAGCAGCTAGAGTCAGTGGCAATGTAATTCAATAGTGAGAGGCTTTGGCTGCCTCGCCTAGCCATTTGAGCCAGTGTCAATGTTGTCCAACAGTGAGAGTCAGTTACTAAGGGCGGAGGGAACCCAGGCCTACCCTGCTCTACCCAGTTCCAACCCTGGGCCCTTCAAAATAATGGTCCAATTACATGGCCTAGGGGCAATCACCTTTACACCTATTCCCTGGGTTACTTCCTACCCTTACTTCTGTTCCTCTTGGGTCACTCTCTGGAGCATCTTTCCCTATCAGTAGTGACTCATCATCTTCAGCCCCACGATTGAAGGGTGACAGTGGTTTGACTGTGAGGCCCAGGACTTCTCTGCAGGACACTGCTTCACCCAATAGCTCTTCAGTTCAGTCCACTCAGACTAAGTTGATCCCTTTTGAACTCTCCCACCTCTGAGACCATGCTCAGCAAGGATTAGGGGGCATGGCCTCCTATGTCCAGAGCAAATCCTTAACGCTCACCTCACCAGTGTAGGGTTGGTAAACCCTGTCACTGTCATCTAGGCTCCCTACCCATGCACCTAATTTAAGTCAGTGCTGACTTCATTTACTATGCTAAGTAATAAATAAAATATAAAATCCTTTCAAACTGATAACTGGGTAGCAGAAATATATATATATATATATATATATATATATATATATATTAACAGATCTATTTCTTAAAGAGGTATTAATTTCAGAGGGCCCCTGGGTTCTTATAAAATATATTTGAGTCTAGTACATGGAGAATGTATTCATCATCAGATTTCTTTTCTATTGTTTTCTCTCTTTTTTAGGCATGAGAGATTTATGCATTTAACAAGTCTATTTCTTTCCTAATTATTCATTTATGAAGGCTTCAGTGTAGTCGATATATTTTGGTTTCTTGCCCAGAAAGTGCATCTTTTTAAACAGTTCCTTTTTAAAAATGCATTCATTTGTGTGGGTCCCACTCTGGCAGAGTATAATACTATTATTAGACTAATGACAATGTCATAAGCACAGCCACCTGCTGCCACCCACCACGCATAATTATACCAGGAAAAATAAGCAAAGCAATTGAAGGCTTTCAGAAGGCCACATGGTTCTTGTGAAGCCACAGGAGAGTGAAACAATACAGTGCACTACTTATTCTCCAATCTGTACCTGCTGGTTTATTAACTGACCCTCCTGCAAAGTAACTGAACAATGACATGTGCAATATGTGGCCACTAGGACCGTTCTGTCAAAGCTAAACAAAACACAACCCAATTGCAGCAGCAAAGCAGCTTACATCATCCTGCTGAGTGGTATGTTCCCTTTTATTTGGACCTGATGTGTTACATCCATTGAAATTTCTTTAAAAGGCTGTCTGTGTGTTAGCAAGAATGCGATAGACAAAGTGGATGTTCAATTTTCATTGTCCATCTGTTGTTTAAGATGGTTATTGAGGAAACAAATGTTATACAATTTTAAGTCAAGTACGGCTACTGCCTCTCTGGTACAGGATTTACATCTCTTTACATTAAAACTACAAAGCAAATGTAAAAGGATAGGACATGCGGTTGCAGGACCAAGAAGAAAATACCAAGCTCTTTAAACACATACAGATTCAGAATGAGTAAACATTTGGCAAAGATGAATATGGGTTGGCAGCATAACCTGAGGCGTATTTCAATGACTAAACTGGGACCTTACCTCTACAGGGGAAATGCAATGATTACAGTAAAGATCCTGAAAATCAATTACAAATATGGGGCTAGGGGAAAGAGATTACCTTGTACTACATATATTGAAAACATATTAGGTTTTCTAAAGCCTCCTTTGTCTTCCTACCACAGCTGTTCTTCCCACACAGACTGCCTTTTCTCTCTCTCACTATCCTATGCCTGATGGCCACCTTGAGTTCCCTCTCCCAGCCTGACCCTCTTTGCAAGACTTAGGCTGTGAGAGCAAAATTCATCACTATCAGTTTTCTGTCTCAGTTGCCTGAGGTCAAGCTATTTACCTCACCTGAGAGATGCAGACATGCAGTGAGCACAAGGGAGTCCTTTGGATTTCATGGAAATCTGGCAGTGTGGGGAGAAGGCTGCTCAACAGAGTGGAGGTTCTATGAGCTGGATAGGCACATACATTAAAGATATAAGCACCTAATCATGTTCATGAAGTTTTCAAAAAAAAATGGCTGAGGTGTAGGCAAGGCAGCTGTGTGCACGGTGGCCAGGGGCCCATCCCCAAAGGGACTTTTAGGCACCTAGCACAATCTGCAAACCCTGAGCTGGGCACCAAGGCTCCCTATAAAATGCATGGGGAGAGACAGGCACCTGAGAATGAGATCCACAAGAGCAAGTTCAGTAGGTGTGGAGCAATCTAAGATAGCCAAAAGCAGACAGCAAGAGGTGTGTCCTAAACCCAGGGCTTAAAGTTCAGCCAGTAAATATTTTCAAACCCACGGGACACCCAGCCCACCCCGTGGGACTGAAGCCCTGAGGCCCGGCACCTCCCCATGGGGCTAAAGCCACAAATCCTGTTGTGCTCCCTCCTTCCATGGGGCTAAAGCTTCAAGAAACCCCCCACCCCTGCCTGCAGCTGAAACTCAGAGCCCCAGATGGAGGTGGGATGCGGAGGCTCCAGGAAACAGACTCTGAGAATTTAAGCCCTGCTTAAATCCCATCCCTCTCACCTTCACCTTGGCTGGGGGGATATACTTATCTCTGTTTGCATGCCAGAACCAGTCTCTCTCTCTGTAGCCAGGCTTGTAAACTGTTTCTTGCAAGGGCAGCAACATACATCTACCTTCATATAAATTGGCCAGGGGATGGAAGAAGGAGGCAAAAGCCTCCTTGATATCATTTAGCTCAGATGTGGGAAACCCAGCTTTTATTTTTCCCCCTCAGGTTGAGGAGAAAAGAAATCCCTGTTCAAATCCTATCTCTCAAGTTAGTGCACCAACCACTGAACTATAGAGACATTCTAACTCTCTCTCTGGCCCAATTAGTATTTAATTAATAATACAAGTGGAATGACTTCAACAGGAAAGAATGAGAGCCTCATCTCACAATATCCCATAGTCCAGTGGCTATGGCACTTGCGTTAGAGATGGGAAAGCCCTGTAAAAATCTCTTTGTCTAACCAGACAGAAGTGGAATTTGAACTGGATTTCTTTCATGTCCCATGGAAGTTCCCCAACCATAGGCTAAGGTTAGAGGGAGTCAGCCACCTTTCACATACACCCTGCTTTGGCCATTTTGTGTGGTGATAGGCATGTTCAGAGCACACCCACTGGATAGGGCCCCACAGATGTGATAGGTGGGGCAATGTCTGTCTACTCCTGGTCAGAGGATGGTGCTGGGGTTTAGGCATGAAAAATGCCTCTGACCTCTAGAGCCTTTGGAAACTGTAGCTTTTTTCCTGTGCTCTGCTCACGCTCTATTAGCATACAGAGCCTGGAGGAAATGTATCAGCTGGATGATGCAGAATGCTTCTGGCAGGGAATGAGGCCTGGTATCCCTACAGGCAACTTTTTGTGATCATCTTTGGAGTCAGGCAACACAATCTGAGCATCTCTGAACTAGACTCACACTGCTTCCAGAGCAAATTAGCATTTAAGATCCGTCTTTCTGTATCTTATTCCATAAAAATGTTTACTTAACATGGGCAATTACTTACATTGAACATTTGGTAAAGGCAAATAAAGGACCAGCATTTCAAATTAAGGCTGCCTACACTTTCATATGCACCAGACTTAGGCACATAAACACCTCATTATGTAAATCAGGACTGTGAGCATCAGGTGGATGCATGCAGACTGGAGGTAAAATTTTGTGCACACATTGGAAAATTTGGCCTTAAAATTCTAAAATTATCCTTGCATAATGACAGGTTTCAGAGTAGCAGCCATGTTAGTCTGTATCCACAAAAAGAACAGGAGTACTTGTGGCATCTTAGAGACTAACAAATGTATTTGAGTATAAGATTTAGTGGGCTACAGCCCACTTCATCAGATGCATGTAGTGGAAAATACAGTAGGAAGATATATATATATATCTATATATATATATACACACACACACAGAGAACATGAAACAATGGGTATTACCGTACACACTCTAATGAGAGTGATCCATTAAGGTGAGCTATTACCAGCAGGAGAGAAAAAACTTTTTGTAGTGGTAATCAAAATGGTCCATTTGCAGCAATTGACAAGAAGTTGTGACGAACAGTGTGTGTGTGAGGGAATAAATATGGGGAAATAGTTTTACTTTGTGTAATGACCCATCCACTCCCAGTCTTTATTTAAGCCTAATTTAATGGTGTTCATTTTGCAAATTAATTCCAATTCAGCAGTCTCTCATTGGAGTCTGTTTTTGAAGTTTTAGTTGTAATATTGTGACTTTTAAGTCTGTAATTGAATGGCCAGGGAGATTGAAGTGTTCTCCAATTGGTTTTTGAATGTTATAATTCTTGACGTCTGATTTGTGTCCTTTTATTCTTTTACATAGAGACTATGTGGTTTGGCCAATGTACATGTATCTTCGAGACACCACTGACTTCCTGAGGAAACTACAGTCCATTGGTGATCTTCCTAAAAACACCATCCTGGCAGCTATGGATGTAGAAGCCCTCTACACCAACATGCCACACAAAGATGGACAACAAGCCATCAGGAATAGTATCCCTATAATGTCACAGCAAACCTGGTGGCAGAATTTTGTGACTTCATCCTCATCCATAACTATTTCACATTTGAGGACAACATATACCTTCAAATCAGCGGCACTGCTATGGGTACCCGCATGGCCCCACAGTATGCCAATATTTTTATGGCTGGCTTAGAACAATGCTTCCTCAGCTTTCATCCCCTAATGCCCCTGCTCTACTTGCAGGAGCATCTACTTTTTTTCTCCTGCTGGTAATAGCTCACCCTCATTAGAGTGTGTATGGTAACACCCATTGTTTCATGTTCTCTGTGTGTGTGTATATATATATATATCTTCCTATTGTATTTTCCACTGCATGCATCCAATGAAATGGGCTGTAGCCCATGAAAGCTTATGCTCAAATTTGTTAGTCTCCAAGGTGCCACAAGTACTCCTGTTGTTTTTTAAATTATCCTGCAGCTCTGGAATAACTGTTTCAGAGAAAGAAGGCCTCAATTCAGCAGTTGATCCATAGTCAACAAAGCACTTAATCACATGTTTATTCTGATTTCATTGGCACTTAAGCATGTGCTGAAATGGCTTCTTGAATCAGAGTCTAAGAAACAACTTTCTGACTTCTCTGAGTTTATTTGTGAAGCAGAATCTCTATTTATCCACAGATAAGACATTGGATAGTATTTATCTACATTGAAAGACAATCAAGAATTCGCAAGAGAAAAGTGAGGCCAGATGAAGGGAGCTGCAGAAATAAATCTTGCTAGCAGTAATGCTCAGAAGTTGATTGTGTATACTGCAAGAAGGCAAGAAATCCATTATGGCAACAATACGATTATGTCCTATCCTGAGGTAAGCAACTTAGATTAAAAAACAAAAAAGAGGAAGGAAGATGAGGGCACTTCAGTGAAGAATACAACAAAACAGGAACCTAAGTTATCCTCTTGTAGCTGACCAAACAAAGTAAAGTACCTGGTTTATGTGTGGTGGAAGCACTATTTCTGTGAAACTACTGAGACCAGGAAGTTCTCAAAAGTTCTATTTTGCATAATTCTCTGGGAAGCTTATTTTAACAGTATATACTATAAAGGTAAAATACCATAGACTCTTTTCTTCCATATGTCATACTTCTTTCTCCATATAATTAAAGTGGGTGTGTAATTAAGTACTACCTATTGCTCATCTGTATCTATGTTCTGTTTTTTTTCTTTTAAGTACTTACCTTTAATGGGTAATCTAATCCATTAATTTGCATTGACCAGTATATTTTCATTTTAATGTATGCTGTAATTCAATTTTACTGATAACTACTTGTTGCATTCATTCAACTACACAGATCAAAAATTGCTTTGCAAAAGGCAGATGTCATTGGTACTAATGTACTTGCCTCTTGATTATACTAATCAGTGAGCTTTTAGTTGTAAGGATCATATCGGGAACGACTGCTTTCATTTTTCAAAGGAAGAAAGAATTTCATGCCTGAATGTAGTTCAAATGAAAGTAAAGTTTGCTACAACTTGTCGGGGTGCTATTTAGTGCCAATTATAACTTAATTGGCCTATCTGCACATTGAAATGCCTAGTAGACGGAGATTTTCATGTTTCTGCTCACACCTGATTTGGGAACCATCCTTTTTTTTTAATTTAAAATGGACCTGTTTGTTTAGTTTAGACATAATGATTAAATAGGGCTATTCATATGAATTCTTGTAGCAGAATTTCACCATTATTATAGTTGTATGTTGATAAATATTTAGTTACAATACGATCATTTTAGTTCAAGAACATCTGCAGCTTTCTAATTATATGCATGACATAACAGAGATGGAAGGCTAGACTGATTAATAACAAAGATTCTCAGGTTATAGTTGGCAATTTCAGGCTTGAAAATGAATTCAGCCAAGGATTCTGTAATGTATATGAATGTTATTTTCAAAAAGTTTTGTTTTGTTTTGTTTTGTTATTAAAATCACAAATGTTTAGGAAACCCACAACTTTTGAGCCTTGTGGCTTATATTGACTGATTAGATGATATACAAACATATTCTGTGGTGGCTTGCAGCCCATGCAACCTCACTGATATCAACAAATTTGCATAGGGTTTCAGTCAGTATAGAATTTGGCATTTAGCTCTTAAAATAACCAATATACCAAAACTGCCGTCCCAAATTACTAAAGTGGTTGGTAATTTATCAGTTCAAAAGTCCTCAAGATTGATGGTCTTAAAATGAACAATTGTAATACTCTCAAAATTATCTCAGTCTATTTTTGAGGTGCATATTAAATATCCTTATGGATCATGCAGAAGGCCTCTTGAGAGTTAAGCACACTTCAGATACGTTTTTCATACTTTCCACCCAGAGTAAATTTCTTCTTAAGCTTCTTTTTCATTGCAATCTTTTTAAGTTTGAACCCATGCAATATTCTAAGTATTGTGATTTTCTCTTTATTTTATAATGTATTGGGGTGAGAAAATCTGAATATTATTTACATTGCAATGGATAGAAATACAGGTGGTCCAAAGCAAAGACTGAGCTTGGAAATTTCAGGATTCATAATATGTTTTTGCCTTGAGAATCGAGCTCACATGAATGATACATGAGAAGGAATATTGTAATATAGTTTTGAAAGGTACTGCACTACATCCATATTCTGTTTAATTAGTGTAGATTAGGATCTTCCAATTTATTTCTTTATATAATTATTCTCTTTTTTTACATGATTGTATTTAACAGGACTATTAGTAGGAATAATGGCATGATATTAAGAAAGCGGAAATTTAGGCTGAATGTCAGGAAAACCTTCCTGACATGGAATCTATTAAATTTTAGAAGTGTCTTTCTTGGGAAATGGCAGAAACTCTTTTATCTTGCGACATTCAAAACATGAAACTTGACAAAGCACTATAAAGTACCCCAGTACTGTGGGGAACAGACTTGCATTGGCAAAGAGATGGAATGGATCATTCAAATGGGTTACCCCATCTCTATCTTCCATGATTCTATAAAGAAAAAAAAATCCTTGTGAAGAACTGTCACAATTTTCCATTCTGGTTAATGAACAGCCTCATTTTTAATCCAATTAAAAAAAGGCTTACTGATTTTCAGATTTAGTCATTCACCAAGCAACATTATGCATGCTTTGCTGCAACATTTCTATCTCTACCATCCTATGTAAGAAATGTTGAGATCTCCAATATATATTGTTTACACAGAAATATAGGATTTGCCATTGGAAAAGACCATTGGTCCACTGAGTTCAATATCTTGCCTCTGGCCATATTCAATAACATGATGCTTCAAAGGAAGGGTGAGGGGACAATGAACCTAGCCCAATGTTCAGTGCAATACACAGTAGAAGAGACTCCAACCTAACAGCTGAGATGATCTGCTTATACTTTTAACTGTGAAACTTAATTATGTTTCTCTTAACATGCACAAGTATCAGTGATAAAACAGGTCATAAAAATATCCTGCCCTTTTATAAATCCATATGCACATGCATTTAACTCTATAATCTTCTCTGACAGTAAATTCCAGTCTGTCTACATACTATGTGAAAATATATATATTTCCTTTTATTTGATCTAAATGTATCTTCCTTTTTTTTTACCTAGTTACTCCCTGTTCTTATATTTTAAGACAGCAGGAAAAGAACTAATGAATTTTTAAGAACTTTAAAGAAAGCATCCCTATTCAGGACATCATTTAAGCAGGTCCTTATGTCTTATTTCAATGAAACTTAAAACATGCATAAAGTTGAGCATGTCTTTAACTGCTGTCCTCATTAAAGATAGATTTACACATGTGCTTTAGTATCTATATCTTTTGCTGTCCTGGTTTCGTTAGAAAACTCAAAAAGGTGACCCGATCTCAAACTGAGATATGCAAATGAAATGACACCATTGGCAAGTTGCAATGCATGGTTAGAATTCTGACATCATAGCATTTCATTTTGTGCAGAGTGACAAATACTTATCAAGGAAAATTAGTGTGTGTTTGTCTTTATTCTTCTGTTTAATTCTCCACTCACTCACAATAGTGGTAATATATTGCTCTCATAGATTTTGCAGTACCTCACTTCTCTAGTCTGAATTTGTCTATCTTCAGCTTCCAACCATTAGATCTCATTTGCCTTTTTCTCTTAAACAGCTATCAGAAATCTATTCCCAACATAGGCATTTGTAATAATAATAATAAAAAATATTTATTATTATTATTATATTATTATTTATTATTACTTGTAGACTGTAATTAAGTCTCTTCTCTTTATCTCCATCTCTTCTTCCTTTACTCCTTCATCCTTTTCCCAAGGCACACATTCACAAAACCCTATGACTGTTTATTGCACTCTCCATGGCTACATCTACACAAGTGACTGTACATGTATCTGTACATGTATCAGGAGTGTGAAGGGTTGTGATCCTTGACTGACCTAGATGTGCCAGCAAAATCAGTTATATTGGCAAAACTGTACTTTAGCCACTATATTTTGTCTTTCCTAGTCAGGATAGAATAAGCTATGCCAGTAAACTTGCAGCTATACTGGTATGAACTGCATCCAAACAAGGAGCAATTTGTTGATATAATATACTATATAGCTATACTGGCAAAGCTTTCATATTGTAAACATGGCCTTAGAAAAGAAGTTTGGACTATTACAAAGTAAAGATGACTTTGTAGCAATGTATTCCACCCTTCTATGGAAAAAAATGGAAAATGGAATGTATTTAAATTTTAATACAACATTTCAAGCAATATTTTGAAATTAATTCAAAATATCTTGGGGAAAAATGAAAACTGGCAAAAAAGGGTAATAAAAACAACGACAACAACACATGACACAAAGGGGAGATGTCTAGTGTTAACACAGAGACTCTTATTAGGCCTACTCTTATTTAACATTTTTTTTTTTTTACAGAGGGATAAACTGCATGCTGAAATACAGAGGTTCAGTGGAGTTGTAGATAACAGTAAGGATAGAGGAATAACACAATGGGATTTCAAGACATTAGAAACATGGGCAACAAAATAAAGTGATATATTTGACTTGAAAAAGAAGCAACTAAATACATCTCCAAAAATATAATCCAATATATAGTTATTTAGTTAAAAGCAAATCTTGGAAAAAAGTGAGCTGAGATTGATAGTGGGCAGCAGACAGACATGATTTTGTAATGTGTTGTGGTTCTAAAATAGTCCAGTGCAATTATAGACTGCATATACTAAGGGAAGTAATGGTATGATAACTAACTGGATATTTTATCAATGATTAGGGGGCTGGAAGGACTGACTTAGGAGGAAAGAATGAAAACTAAAGACAATGGTTCAAATCTTCAGCTGCTGTACATGAGCATAGTGTCATTGATTGCAATGATGCTGTGCCTGTTTATGCCAGTATGCATTTCTTGGCTAGTGGAGGGATGTGAAAACAGTCAACAAATTACTGAACATTATAAATGCTAAGAGAGGTGGGAAAGTGGCCTTGTGGTTTAAGATCTTTGCATGGGACATAGGAGAATTTGGTTTAATTCTCAGCTCTATCACAGACTGCCTGTGAGGCTTTAGAGAAGTCGTGTAATTCCTCTGTGACTCAGTTTCCTATCTGTAAAATAGACACTGCAGTACTTCTCTCTTGTCTATGTAAACTGTAAATTCTTTGGAACAGGAAATCTCTCTTATTATGTATGTGTAAAATGGGGCCTTCATCTCAGCATGACTACCATGAAAGTAATAATCAGAGAGAGAAAATTGTTTAGGGATCTGCAACAAATTTAATTAGGAGGAACTGTGCTAAATGAAGAATGGGAAAAGGCAGAGGCCAAATATCAGAAATGATTTCCAGAGAATGAAATGCGTTATAGGTGTGGAAAATGGAAATAGCCGCATTGCACGTTTAAAACTAAATCATATAGCGCACTAGGGAATGTGCTATAGAGAATTGCATTGTTGGGAATGGACTAGAATACCCAAGAGGCCTTTACCATTTAACAGAGAGATAGAAAACAAGTAGGTTAATTACATCCCATTTCCTGAAGAGTATAGCCTCGTATATTATCCATTTAGAAAGGTTATTACAGTCTTTAAAACAAATTTATTTCCACACATCTTTAAAAGCCACAAACAAACATTTTACAAATACTGGAAGGCAAAATTGTCATTTCAATTTTGATAAACCTCTGAATTTCTATAGGCTTAGCTGGAAACTGTACAAATTTATGTGAACTTTGTTCTCTCAGGGCCTTCTTGTCTTCTTACAGCCTTTCCCCAGCCTCTCAACCCAAACAAATTATCATTTGTCCCATTCATTTCTTTGGTTGTTCCTTAAGTCCTTTTTTGTGATCCCCTTTATGGGTTTAGACAATAAAGAGCTTAAGATGGTTCTCACATCAGACACTTATTGTGTTGGACTGTGGCCAAGCTACTCTATTCAAAGCTAGTACATTTTGGAGCTTCCACAAACCAGAACAACCCATGATGTATCATCCCCCATCCTAAGGAGGGTTTAGAATGCATTAGATTAGAAAACAGCAGATAATGCAACCTAGCATTCACTGACAAACCAGCTTAGGCCTAGCAAAGGTAGAAGGTGTGGGAGGTTGCAGAGAAGAAGGAACAGTGGCCGTCTTGTTTTAAACCCATTTTCACCTCCCCCAGGACAACTATACTAATGCTCCAGTCCTGATGCCCCTGTGCATAAGGAATTCAGGTTTGGGCCTTATAACCAGATGTTCAGCACAAGTGGAATTTGCACAGTGCAATGCATCCAAATTAGTAAACCAAAAGTAGATTTCCCCCCCACCCCCAAGACACATATTCTAGTTCAAATAGGAATTAATTCAGGGAAGTCCTATGACCTCTGTTATACAGGAGGCCAGCCTAGATGATCAAAATGTTCTGTTCTTATAATCTGTGAATGCACTGAACTGATCCAGGGCAATTATTAACGGGAGCTTCAGAGTTTCGTGGAAAGTTCTTCCCAGAGCTTTTTCCCTCCAACATTTCTAATCTTAAAAATCAATGCAGATGAAATTTGGACAGCCTCTTATTTTTTCTGAACCATCCCACTGACTCTTAAATGTGAAAAAAAAACTCACAGAACAAACTTAGAAGTCTTGAAAAGGAAAAATTATTATCTTTTCCATCAGCTGTCAGCAGTTAATTTTTCTGTCTTGCCTGATCTGGTCAGTTTGTTGCACCACACCAGTGACAACTGCAAGACAACACAATGACCTTCTCAATTAGTGCCAACACCTGCCTCCTGCCTGCCTTGTATCAGTAGTCTCTTTTGAAGTTAATGGGGCTTCTCTCACATGGGCAAGGTGAACAGCATTTGGCCTCTATCTATGTTGAGAAATCCAGCCATCAAGCACAAGTTTTACTTCAATGAGATTTTTCAAAGCCACCTGAGGGATTTGGATGCCCAGTTCCCATTAAAATTAAATCCACGAGGATTTGAATTTGAAACTCTCAGCCTACAGGCATAAACAAAGAAGTAGATGATGCTCCCAGGGAATATCAAGAATAAACCATATGCCACCTCACTAGGAGCTCCTGAAGTTCAGCAGGCTCACAGCTTTCCATTGACATATATTTCAAGGAAAGTCAAAACCTTTTTATGGTTCTGAAAATTGAGCTTTAATGTTAAGCTTCATTGAATATAAATGAGCTCTGCTTTATGACCATTACAAGTATGTTATTTATTCCAGCTTCAGTCATTTTCTTCAGAAGCACATTTTCATTGGTTATAAAGCATCCTCTCTTGAGGTGATCAAGTAGAGCAGATTAAAATTAGACAGGTGAAATTCATCCTTGTGCAGGGGGCCAGTACAAGGCATGTGCACCATTTAAGTCTCACTTGAGAGCATGGGCATTTACCCACTGTGAATTGCAGTTTTTTGGGGGTTTTTTTTAATATAAATGGAGTGAGGAAATGGCCTTTCCAAATCTCAGTCCCAAGATTCAGTGTGCAATTATCTCCATCATTCAGAAACAAAATATACAGGAGGTGATACCAGGCATTAGGTTTTGCTGTGCAAGTGATTTTGTGGGGAAGCTGATGGTGGCTGGTTCTCTTTACTCATGTAAAGAGCACAGCATTTTGGTCCTGAGCACTAATTCTTCAGTTAATAACACAAACAAAACAAAAACATTGAACCAAAACAATAGAAATTAGCAACTGAGAATTTTTGCAACCTGTGTTGCAATACAAATGACTTTTCATCAGTCCCAGGCAGATATTGTGATGCATGCTTCCAGAATTCATTTTGGCTACATTTGGTAACACATAAAAGTTAACAAAAAATAACAGATTATTTGAGAGTCAGATTTTAAAATAACCCATCCTCCTTCAAGATCCCCTATTCCACAAACAATTCCTTCCCAAAACCCCTTTCTCTCCCCAAGATTTTCTCTCTTAATTCAAATTTCAAAATTAGGGTTAGACTGAAACAAAAGAGAAAGCCACACATTAATTGACAAGAGTAAGAAGGAATGTGGTCAATGCTTTTGCCTAATCATCACCTGGCAAGTTATTCCATAATTATCCATTATGGAATAACTGGTGCCAACAGAAATAGGACAGCTGGTGCTGACAGAAATAGGATACTGGACTAGATGGACCACTAGCCTGATCTATTATGGCAATTTCTGTAGTCCTTTGTTCCTATGAGTGGGGATTTTACTACCAACATGAAAGTTAATTAGGATATATCTATATGGCAATTTAGTGCATGGTTTCCTGTTTTGCTATCCACTCTACCTCTCCTGACACATATCCTATGCTTAACCCAAGGCACCCCTACTGGGGGCCTGTTAAGGTGTTCACTTCTTGTGGACCTTGGGAAGTCTTCAGGAAATGTGTCAACCCTATTGAAAGTCTTGAGATGCTTCTTGAAGATTCCCCTGGAAACCTTCATAAAAACTTAGTGGGATCCTTCATGACCACTGAGAACCTTAAGCTCAGTAGAACCCAATGAGTTTAGATAAGTTTGTCTAAACATTTATAAATAACAGTTTTGCTTACACAAATACATGACGAAGTAACACAAGATACAAATTCATTATGGTGCCCGAGGTTCACACTTGTAGGAGGTGGGATATAGGATTTATGATGCTTATATTGACCAAGAGAAAATCATTTCAAATAACCATGTGGGAAAGATGTTCATGAAAGAGCTTGGCACAACTGGTCTCTAAATGAAGTCAACAATTTTACCATCATTCTCTTAATGGAGTTCACTTATGTAAAGATAACTAAACTGAATACCCAAACTCCCTTAAGGTGAATTGAAAAACAAAATAAAACAAAATAACGCAATGTTTTCTAAATCAATCTGAGATTTCTACATTGTATCAACTCTATCTAGGCACTCTTAGGGTTATGGCTATTGGACTGTAAATCCATGGTTTGCTGTGGAAATACAATCTTAACTTCAGAATTTTCTGGATTCCTATTTTTAGCCAACTTTCCTGAAAGATAAGATCTATTCAAAACATCAGTATGTATCTCCCGTCCCTCAGCTTTATCCTAGCAACATTTTGAGTGCGTGTCAAATTGTATCCATGTTGCTCCCACAGGTAATCCATGAACAGTGGATTCTTGTACTGATATTGTATTTTTATCTTTATAATGTTTTAGCATGAATAAACAACAATGGAAGAAACAGCGCTGTTGTATTTGCTAGGTCCTTTGTGTCTCATTAGCCAGAATAATGCATTTCGTGCTGTTGACCTTATGACTTAAATCATGTTTTCATTATTTTCAAGCATCTTGTTTCGGTTATGTGTGTGGGGTGAAGAAATAGGGTTTGTGTGTTAATCATTGCTTTCTTTTTGTCAATGTTATTTTCCCCCTCCAGCCTATTAAAATATAACCATTATGTACTTTACACAACCAAAAACATTATTTCTTCTTATTGATTTCTTTTTAAATTTAGATTTGTGAGCTAAGCATTTGAATCTTGCTAAAGTTTAAATAAATGATGACTCAATGTTCACTTTGGTTTTGTCATGAATAGGTAAACGATTATCCAGAGGACACTACTAATAGTTCACAAGCAATATGGTAATATATAGAACTGAGCAGCAAGGGTTTTCTCATCCCTGAAAATGTTTAAGATTAAAAAATCCATCCCAAATCAAGAAAAAAGTCTAAATCTTGAAAATTTTCACCAACAGGAAAAAAATGGATCGGGTCAATTGAAACACTTTGAAATCTTTTGTTTCAATTTGGACCTTTAATAGGATTTTTGCTATATATTAACTTAAATTTTGAAATTAAAAGTAATTTAAAAAAAAACACTAATAGAACTTTTGTATCGAGGAAATTCAAAACAGGCCATTTTGACTATTTCAAACTTTTTTTTCCCCTCAAAAAAAAAAAATCAAAAAATGGGAAATTTGTCAAAACCAACTGGTTATATTTCTGGATCCAGCGGAGAAAGAGACAGATACAGAGGGAACTGACAAACACAGCTGTCTTCTGTGCTTGCTTTAGAATTATAGCAGCAAATCTGAAACTAACAAAATTTAGGCTTTGCACTAGGGAGGGAGGAGTGCTCAAACACTGAAAGGAACAGATATCACAAACAGTTTTGATTTTCACAAAAAAAAAAAATTTTGTCAAAAAATTCCCAACCAACTCTAGTATATAGAAGGTAACAAAAAAAGATTAAATGTCTATTGTAAAAAAAAATATTCATACCTAATTCTTAAAATGCCAGTTTCATGAACATTCTGTGTAAAACAATACCTTTAAACTAGTAGTTAAGATAGCCCCCGATTTCACAAATATTTACACACTTTAGTAACTTTACAGTAATTGCAGAGAGGGAGATTCCCATACCTAACCCATTCTTTTTAGATGACAAATTTGAAGAATTGTCCCAGATTGAGGTTTCAGTAGAGAAGGTTTTGGAACAAATTGATAAATTAAACTGTCATAAGTTACCAGGATCAGATGATACCCCCAAGAGTTCTGAAGGAACTGGAATATGAAATTGCAGAACTATTAACTGTGGTATGTAATCAATTACTTAAATCAGCCTCTGTATCAGATGACAGTCAACTAGCTGATGTGATGCTGATTTTTAAGAAAGACTCCAGAGGCGATCCTGGAAATTACAGGACAGTAAACTTAACTTCAATACCTGGCAAACTAGCTGAAATTATAGTATAGAAGAGAATTATCAACACATAGATGAACATATTACGTTCGGGAAGAGTCAATATAGCTTTTGTAAAGATAAATCATACCTCACCAATCTATTAGAATTCTTTGAGTGTGTCAACAAACATGTGGGCCAGGTTATCAGTCAATGTAGTGTACATGGACTTTCAGAAAGCCTTTGATAAGGTCCCTCATCAAAGGATCTTAAGCGAAGTAGGCTTGTGAGAAAAGAAGGAAGATCCTCTCATGGATCAGTAACTGGTTAAAAGATAGAAAACAAAGGGTAGGAATAAATGATAAGTTTTCATAATGGAACAATATAAATAGAAGGTCATTCAAGGATCTGTACTGGGACCAGTGCTTTTCAACATATTCATAAATGATCTGGAAAAAGTAGTAAACAGTGAGGTGGCAAAGTTTGCAGATGAGTCAAAATCACTCAAGATAGTTAAGTCCAAAGCTGACTGCAAAGGAATCTCACATAATTGAGTGACTGGGCAAGAAAATGATAGATGAATTTGAATGTTGATAAATACAAAATAATGCACTTTGTAAAACATAATACCAGCTATAGATTAAAAATGATGGGATCTAAATTAGCTGTTACAACTCAAGAAGATCTTGGAGTTATCTGGAAAATTCTCTGAAGAAGTCTGCTCAATGTGCAGCAGCAGCAGTCAAAAAAAGCAAACAAAGTTAGGAACCATCATGGAAGGGATAGATAATAAGAAAGAAAATATCCTAATGTCATTTATAAATCCATGGTACACCTACATCTTGAATTCTGTGTTCAGTTCTGGTCATCCCATTTCAAAATAGCTATATGAGAATTGGGAAAAGTACAGAGAAGGGCAGCAAATATGATGAGGGGTATGGAACAGCTCCATATGAGGACAGATTAAAAAATCTGGGACTGTTCTCCTTAAAAAAGAGATGGCTGAGGTGGGATATGATAAAAGTCTATAAAAACCTGCATGGTGTTTAGAAAGTGAATAAGGAAGTGTAATTTATCCCTTCAGATATAACAGGAACCCAGGGTCACCCAATGAAATTAAGAGGCAACATTTTTAAAACAAGCAAAAAGAAATACTTCTTCACACAACTCATAGTCAGCCTGTGGAACTTTTTGTCATGGGATGTTATGAACATCAAAAGTATGACTGAGTTCAAAAAAGAATCAAAGAATTTCATTGAGGATAGGTCCATCAGTGACAATTAGTCAAGATCGTCAAGAAAGGAACCTCATGCTTGGGGTGTCCCTAAACTTTTGACTTCTAGAAGCCAGGGCTGGATGAAAAGGAATGAATCACTTGGTCAGTTACCATGTTCTGCTCATTCCATCTGAAGCATCTGGCTTTGTCTATGATCAGAGAGAGGACATTGGGCTAGATGGACTGGTCTGACCAGTATATCCAATCTTATGTTCTTACACAGATAGGAAATCTCAGTGAACTCTCTCCACAAGAATAAAGTTAGAAGTGTGTGTATTTGCATTCTTCCTTTATAATGGGGGATACTGCTAGCAGTGCAAATTCAGAAAAGCATTAAATATATGCTTAAGTCCATCCCTATTCAGCAAAGCATTTAGGCACATTTTTCAGTTCCATTTAAGTCAATGGGACATAAGCATATGGATAAATGTTTTGCTTAATAGGGCCAGACCACTGAATCAGATGTGGAGCAAGAAATTTTACCATCATTAAAAAAGGAAACAAAAAATGTAAACTGTATCACTGTGTATCAGATTATAAACAAACTTCCAAGCCATTTATCTCTTCTGGATTTTAAAAGTAACGTGGTACAGTAGCAATGAACAAAAATACTGAATTACGAATACAATGACACTTTTGTTTCTGTAATAGGAGAATATTTTATTAATAGTTTGTCATTCTTCAGCGGCAGTGAAGCAGTGTAGGTCCATTGAATTTAATTTTGCTTCATCTTGAAAAAAATAATGGAAATAGGCTGATTCACTTTTGCGGAGAATGTGGCCCATCATTATCCATTTTATATACCACTAGACTGGGAGGTGGGAGAGAAGATGTGTTTGAATTTTTTTCAAAATTAAAATGTATTTTGTAATTTCCTCAACATTCTTTGCAAAAACTGAAAATTCAGAAAATTGGAAATCTCATTGTGCTATCAAGGATTTTTGTGTTTTTACTTTTTGTCTGTCATTTCCAAAGTCATGCTTCTTGTTTTACCTCAAACAAGGAAATTCTGGGCAAAAAATTAGGAAGAAAATACCTCAGATGTATATATTCAAGAAACTAGGTTCACAAAAAGTTTTTGGCAGCTACTTGCCACTTTTGGTACCTAAATCCCAGAATCAGGCCCCGTTGGGAGTCAAAATCTTCCCACTCAGCTGTCCCAAACCTGTTTGCACCTAAACTCACTTGACATCTAAATTTTTGCAGTAAAAGTTTCCTAGGTGTCTATGTTTCTGCCTCTGTTCAAATGCACTGCAGGGTCCACTCCCATAAGCGCACTCAGAAGTCACCTCCCAGATTAGGCCACTTTAGATTAGTCTACACAAAACAGCCTGGGGGAATGAAGGCAGAGACTCTCCCTTATAACTTTTAGCCCACTGGCTAGTAAACTGACCTGGGATGTGAGTGGTCCCAGGTTCAAGTCCCCCCTCTACCTGAGGAGAAGGAAGGATTGGAACTGGTATCTGTCATCTAAGGGGAGGGCCCTAAACACTGAGCTAGCAGATATTAGGATAGAGTTCTCTCAGGGTATGTCTACACTACAAAATTACTCAAATTTTACAGAAGTCAATTTTTGGGAACAGATTGTATAACATCGAGTGCATGAGTCCACACTAAGCACATTAATTTGGCGGTGTGCATCCATAGTACCATGGCAAGCGTCAACTTTTGGAGCAGTGCACTGTGGTAGCTATCCCACAGTTCCCACAGTCCCCGCTTGTAGAACTGATAAATGAAATAGTTTTTAATTGTTCACTTCATTAATGTAACTTCTGTTCACCATTCACTACACTTACCTACACTGTAACTTCTGTTCCATATTGTAATTCAAACCCCATTTTAAAACACTCACTCCATTTTGTAAAAGCTTCCTCCAACCTTCATTTTTGCAAACCCTACTGTAATCTTATTAGTTTAGTTTAGATGTGTGAATGAGGTATGTATGAATGACGGAATCAACCTCCAGCCCCAGCCTGTCCTGATGAGATACAGTTCAAATACCAACGGCTGAAGACCTAGACAACAGCCCTAAACAAAGTAAGAAGCATCCACCCTAAAAAGAAAAGGACAACAGAACAACAGAAGAAAGATCAAAGCCAGGTTCTAGGTTGAAAGTCACGCCTGCAATTGATGGGTGATCAGTCTAAACCCAGAGGCAACATGACACAGCAAGACCTATAGACTTTGAATCCAAACTAAAAGCCTATAAAAAAAAGAAGGGTGAGATGAGAGACGCTGGGTAACATTCTGCTGCCAACATGGAAGAACATCGGTGCCTGCCCAACAGAGATCCAACTCAGCTTTGTGCCCAGCTTTCCTGGCCAGTTAGCTGCCACAAGCTACGAACCCAAGCTGCAAAATCAAGCCATGAACTTAAGCTATCTTCAGGACTGGTAACTATGCAGCAGCTGCAGAACACCTGAAGAATGTGTGTGTGTGTGAATGTGTGTGTGTGTGTGTGTATAGATATTAGGTATAATGTGAATGTGTGTGTGTGTGTGTGTGTGTGTATAGGTATTAGGTATAATGTGTGTGTATAAAAATTAAGATATTAGTTATTAGTTATAAATTGTTATCATAATAAATGTGGCATCTTTGCCTTGTCCCCTTTAATAAGATCCTGCTGGTTTTTACTGGTCTAATGTAATTGGTACAACACGCTGCCCATTGGAATTCTGGGTTGAGCTCCCAGTGCCTGATGGGGCCACATTTTTTTGCAGGTGGTTATGGGTAAATGTTGTCAATCAACCCTCCATGAAAGCAAGTGCAATCATTTTGCATCCTTTTCTCTGGATTGCCAGAGCAGACGCCATAGCATGGATCCCATTCAGACTTTTTTCACTGTCACCATATGTCTACTGGATGCTGCTGACAGATATGGTACTCCAGTGCTACACAGCAGCAGCTCCTTGCCTCTGCAAGTTAGCAAAGAGGGTTACCAGTCATACTGTACCATCTGCTGCTTTGTAAGTTGGCAATGATGGTTACCAGTCATACCATCTGCTGCTGTCATGAGTGCTTCTGGCCAGCCTCGGTGAGGTCAGTCAGGGGCGCCTGGACAAAAATAGGAATGACTCCCCAGGTCATTCTCTTCTTTAAGTTTTGTCTAATGAAGATTCAGTGCTGCCTAGAATATCATGCAAGCCTACTAAAGAACCACAGATGCAAATGGCCGCTCCAGGTCAGAGACCCAGACATCTCGCAGAAATGATGAGCTGCATGCAATTCTAGGGGGTGCCCCTGCAATGCCACCCATTGCTTCCCTCCTCCCCTACCCCTCCTGGGCTACTTTGGCAGTTACCCACCCCCCAATTTGTGTGATGAAGTAGTAAAGAATGCATGAATTTGAAACAACACTGACTTTATTGCCTCTGCAAACAGAGATCAAAAGGGGGAGAGGAGGGCAGGGTGGTTGGATTACAGGGAAGAAGAGTGAACCACCATTCTGCATTTGCTCAGCCTATAGCTGAACTGCTCCTTACTACTGTCCAGGCTTCATGAGCCATGGGAGCAAGGGGTAGGCTGGGGTAGATGAGACGTGCGGTGCTGCTGACTGGGAGAGCAGCCTGAGACAGAAGTATCTGGCTGGCATGATATTACAGGCAGGACTGAATCTCCATTAGACTAAACTTAAAGAAGGGAATGACCTGGAGTCATTCCCATTTTTGTCCAGGCGCCCCCGACCAACCTAACCAAGGTCGGGCAGGAGCACGCAAGGTACGATGAGGATGGCTAGCAATCCTATTGCACTGTCTGACATCTGCAAGGCAAGGCAAGGGGATGCTGCTGTATAGCACTGCAGTACTGGGTCTGCCAGCAGCACCCAGGAGACATATGGTGACAGTGAGCTGAACAGGCTTCACGCTTGCCGTGGTATGCCGTCTACACTGGTAACCCAGAAAAAAGACAAGAAACGATTTTTTTGCCTTTGCTTTCATGGGGGCACGGTGGCTGATGACATTTACCCAGAACCACTCGAGACACTGCTTCTGCCCCATCAGGCATTGGGAGCTCAACCTAGAATCCCATTGGGCTGCGGAGACTGTGGGAACAGTACAGTAAGCCAACTCTGTATGCCATATCATCAGTCGCCCCCCCTCCCTAAGTGAAAGCAACCTTTTTTCCATACAGACACCATGCCACAGCAAGCACGGAGCCCGCTCAGCTCACCATCACCGTACATCTCCTGGGTGCTGCCAGACGTGGTACTGCATTGCTACACAGCAGCAGCTCATTGCCTTTTGGCAGCAGATGGTGCATTACGACTGGTAGCCATCTTCGTCGTCGTCTCCTTGGTGCTCTTTTAGCCGATCTCAGTGAGGTCGGTCGGGGGTGCCTGGGCAGATATGTGTGCTCCTGGCCAGCCTTGGTAAGGTCAGTCGAGGGCTCCTGGACATAAATGGGAGATGACGATGGCCAGCAGTCCTATTGCACCATCTCCTGGCAAGCAGCCGGAAGATGACTATGGCTAGCTGTCGTACTGCACCGTCTGCTGCCAGCCTAAGATGTATAAGGAAGATGGAGTGGAGCAAAACAATAAAGAGACCAGATTTGTTCAGTATTCATTTGCTACCTCCCTCTCTCCATAAATAATGGGAGGAGAGATATCCCAGTGGCTTGAGCATTGGCCTGCTAAACTCAGGGTTTTGAGGTCAGTCCTTGAGGGGGCCATTCTGTGTGACAACCCTGTAAGCTAGCCATGTAAGCCATGTCATCACTCACCCCTCCCTCCATCAGAGCAACAGCAGACAATCATTTTGTGCCTTTTTGCCACGCAGATGCCATAGCAAAGCAATCATGGAGCCCATTCAGCTCATCGCAGCAGTTATGAGCATTGTAAACACCTCACGCATTATTGTGCAGTTTATGCAGAATCAGAAGCTGAAAAACCAGGCGAGGAGGCGACGGCAGTGTGGTGACGAGAGTAATGAGGACATGGACACAGATTTCTCTCAAAGTACAGGCCCTGGCAATGTGGCTATCATGGTGTTAATGGGACAGGTTCATGCAGTAGAAAGTCGATTTGAGGCCAGGAAACAAGCACAGACTGGAGGAATAGCATAATGTTGCATGTCTGGGACGATTCGCAGTGGCTGTGAAACTTTCGCATGCGTAAGGGCACTTTCATGGAACTTTGTGACTTGCTTTCCCCTGCCCTGAAGTGCAAGAATACGAAGATGAGAGTAGCCCTCACAGTTCACAAGCGAGTGACGATAGCCCTGTGGAAGCTTGCAAAGATAGACATCTACTGGTCAGGCAGTAATCAATTTGGAATGGGCAAATCTACTGTGGGAGTTGCTGTCACGCAAGTAGCCAACACAATTAACTGAACTGCTGCTATCAAGGGTAGTGACTCTGGGAAATGTGCAGGTCATAGTAGATGGCTTTGCTGCAATGGGATTCCCTAACTGTGGTGGGGCGATAGACGGAACCCATATCCCTATCTTGGCAGCAGAGCACCAGGTCAGCCAGTGCATAAACCGCAAGGGGTACTTTTCAATGGTGATGCAAGCACTGGTGGATCACAAGAGACATTTCACCAACATCAACATGAGATGGCCGGGAAAGGTTCATGACGTTCATGTCTTCAGGAACTCTGGTCTATTTAAATGGCTGCAGGAAGGGACTTACTTCCCAGACCAGAAAATAACTGTTGGGGATGTTGAAATGCCTATAGTTATCCTTGGGGACCTAGCATACCCCTTAATGCCCTGGCTCATGAAGCCTTACACATAGGGCTGGTGCAAGGATGTTTTGCGCCCTAGGCGAAACTTCCACCTTGCGCCCCCCCCCAAGCCTCTGCCCTGAGGCGCCCCCCCTGTGGCAGCTCCCCCCCCCGCCCTGAGACACTCCCCTTGCGGCAGCTCCCCACCCCCCACCCTCCGCCATGAGGCCCACCCCCACCCCAGCTCACCCCTGCTCCGTGCACGAGCACGAGCACCTCAAGCAAGCCTTGGTTGCTTCATTTCTCCCGTCTCCTAGGCTTGCAACACCTAAGCTGATTGGTGCCGCAAGCCTGGGAGGCAGGAGAAGTGAAGTGGCCACGGCATGCTCTGGGAGGAGGTGGGGCAGGAGTGAGCTGGGGCAGGGAGTTCCCCTGCATGCTGCCCCTCCTTACTTGCTGCAGGCATCCCTCCCCGAGTCCCCCTACCCAGCTCCCTCCGCCTAAATGCTGGCGGCAATTGGGGCGACTGAAGATCCCGCTGCCGCGGACGCTGCCGAAGAAAATGGTGCTCCCCAAATGCCAGGGCCCTAGGTAACTGCCTAGTTCACCTAAATGGTTGCACCGGCCCTGCTTACACAGGCACTCTGGAAAGTAGTAAGGAGCTGTTCAACTATAAACTGAGCAAGTGCAGAAGGTGGTAGAATGTGCTTGTTTCCCAGCCCCAAATCAGCGTTCCACAGCATGAACCTGCCCCATTAACACCATGATGTCCATGTTGTCAGGGCCTGTACTTTGAGAGAAGTCTGAGACCATGTCCTCATCATTCTTGTCACTATGCTGCCGTCACCTCCTCGCCTGGTTTTGCTTTTGAAATTTCTGGTTCTGCATATATTGCAGGATAATGCGCATGGTGTTTAGAGTGCTCATAATTGTGGCAGTGATCTGAGCGGGCTCCATAATTGCTGTGCTATGGCGTCTGCGCTGAAAAAAGGCACATAATGATTGTCTGTTGTTGCTCTGATGGAGGGAGGGGTGACTGACAACATAGGTTACAGGGTTGTCACACAGAATGGCCCCCCTCAAGGAATGAACTCACAAGCCTGGGTTTAGCAGGTTAATGCTCAAAAGACCAAGCTAGCCCTCCCACGACTATTTATGGAGGGAAGGAGGAGGCAGCAAATGAATACAAATTAATACAAAAGAAAATCTGGCCTCTTTATTGCTTTGATCCACTCCATCTCTCTTATGTATCTTAGGCTGGCAGCAGACGGTGCAGTATGATTGCTAGCCATTGTCGGGTCCTGGCTGCTCGCCAGAAAATGGTGCAGTAGGACTGCTGGCCATCGTTGTCTTGCATTTACATCCAGGCACTCCTAGTCTAGCTCACCGAGGCCAGCCAGGAGCACACATATCTGCCCAGGTGCCTACAACTGACGTCACTGAGGTAGGCTAAAAGAGCAGCCAGGAGACGACAACGATGGCTACCAGTTGTAATGCACCGTCTGTTGTCAAAAGGCAATGAGCTGCCACTGTGTAGCAGTACAGTTTCACGTCTGGCAGCACCCAGGAGATGTACGATGATGGTGAGCTGAGTGGGCTCCATGCTTGCCATGATATGTCATCTGCATGGGTAACCCAGGAAAAAAGGCGAGAAATGATTTATTGCCATTGCTTTCAGGGGGAGGGGGGAAGACACACACAATTGGCTGTATAAAATCGATTTTTAAAAAATCGACTTCTATAAATTCAACCTAATATTGTAGTGTAGACATACCCTAAGTCATTAGAGTACAATGAGTACAAGAGTACAAGAACAATGATTCTTTTGTTATTTATCCACAGTTGAACACCTCCCACCCCACGCTTGCAAAACACAGCATATGCACCTAACACCAAGAAAGGGTTTGCAGCTGAGAATCCCAAGTAGAGGGAGATGTCCACCTTTGCGAGAGGAGGCAGAGTGGGACTTAGCCTCTCCCCCTACCCAGATTTGCACCTCCCCTGGCTAGCTTAGACGAGAATCCTCCTATTGTACTGACTTTTGTGAATCTCATTCTATGACACCTATTTCTCTCCCTTCACCGTATAGAGATCTTAGGCCAGTGGTGGGCAACCTGCAGCTCGTTAAGGTAATAGGTTGGTGGGATGCGAGAAAGTGTTTACATTGACCGTCCATAGGCACGGCTACCCACAGCTTCCAGTTGCCACTGTTCGCCATTCCCTGCCAAGAGGAGCTGTGGGTAGAGGTGTGGGCTACGGGGAAGTGCTGGCTGCCACTTCCCGGAGCTCCCATTGGCCAGGAATGATTAACTGTGGCCACTAGGAGCTGTGGGCAGCCATGCCTTCAGCTGGTCAATGTAAACACCATATTGCAGCCCGCCAGCGGATTGCCCCCGGGCCGCAAGTTGCCTACCACTGCGCTAGGCACTGAACTCAAGTTGTGTTAATCCCAGTGATTCTCTAGGTACCTAAAATGTTTCTTTGTGAATCTAACCTAAGCTGAAGTTTTTTTATATTTATCTATTTTACTGGAACTGGTTCAGCCAGCCCTAATTTCTATCTTCTACTGTTTAATATTAAAGACCTGTAACTAGAAAGGGGCTGTTCTAATATAACTAATGTGCATTTAAGCAATGGTTCAATCAGAGCTTTTAAAAAAATGTAAAAATGACAGAACACTTCTCCACTGAAAAAAAATCAGTTTAATCAAAATAAACATTTCACAGGAATGTGTTAATTTCAACAATTTTTTGAGAGAAAAAATTCAAAAGGTTTTTGTTTCCATTGTGTCAAATCACTGAGTTTTAATAGGGTAATTCTGATTCATTTTGTTTCCACTTTTATGTTACATTCATGTTAAATTTTATTGTACTGTATATTATGTATAAGTAATAGAATATAAAAAAGTTAAAACAAAAGGTGTTGAAACAATGCAATGAAAAAAATAAACTTTTTTCACTCTCAAAAATAGAAAGTTTTAATGGTCCATATTTTTTTTTAATTTCCATTTTGTGAGAAATTTCAGAAATTCAGCTTTTTATTTGGAATTGAAACAAATGAATGTTTGGAATTTCCCATGGAAAGGAAATTCTGGCTCCTAATCAGCTCTAGGTTTAATCCAAACTAGGGAAAAAACTGGCTTGAGGATCTCACTGGAATATACTTGTATTTACACATGTATGAACAATATATACTTGCATTTATTCAATATTATCTTAATTTAAGCAAAAATGCCAAAATAAATGTTCTTATTTAAATGATGCTACACTACAATCTTCCCATATAAAATGTATGGCATCTTTTGGAGTCTCATAGCTGTCATATGTGAAGGAAGGGATGCATATATTAAATAATTGGGGAGGGAAGAAATTTTAATATAACTGTCTCCACTGAACCAGTTACTCTTTCAACCTCTTTCTAGGTGAAATTTACTCTAGAGAAGTGAGTCAATATAACCACCTGAGTATAAACTCTTGACAGCTTATGTGGGACATAAGTAGTTCACAGGCCTCAAACTGGACTTGCACCCAGTAGTCATCATGTTTTGAGAGACAGAACCTAAAAGAACTCCAAACTCCATCTTAGTTGTGACCAAGGAAGGAGTTACACCATAGTATGTGCTTATTTATACAATAAGTCAACTTTAAATAAAGTAAAGTACATTGGAGTTTACTCATGCATCCCTGCTTTGACGTATGCAACACTGCTATCCAGTGTATGAAAGCACCCTTTGGGAGCAATTACTCCTGTGCTCACAAGCACAGAGAATTTCTGTAGAGGGCCTTGATAAAAGGGAAAGGATCAATGTTAGTGTTAACTAAACTCTGTGACAGACAAAGAAGACAGAGACACATACTTTGAATTAAAATAATCACCACCAACACAAAAAATATAGCAATGCATACAAAATGAAAAGTAGATTATCGATCTGTGTTTTTTATTGGACAGACCTTCACAACAGCCTCTGGCAAGGAGTTCCAGAGATTGACAGTGCATTGCATGAAAAATACTTTCCTGTGTTTCTTTTAAACCTGCCACCTATTAATTTCATTTGGTGGCCCCTTGTTCTTCTATTATAAGAAGGAGTAAATAACACTTCCTTATTTACTTTCTCTATACCACTCATGATTTTATAGAACTCTATCATATTCCCCCTTAGCTGGCTCTTTTTCAAGCTGAGAAGTCCCTGTCTTTATTAATCTCTCCTCATACGGAAGCTGTTCTATACCCCTAATCATTTTTGTTCTTCTCTTCTGAACCTTTTCCAGCTCCACTATATCTTTTTTTGAGCTGGGGCGACCACATCTGCATGCAATATTCAAGGTGTGGGTGTACCTTGGATTTATATAGAGGCAATATGATGTTTTCTGTCTTATTATCTATCTTTCTTGATGATTCCCAACGTTCTGTTTGCTTTTTTGACTGCTGCTGCACATTGAGTGAATTATTTCAAAGAACTATTCACAATGACACCAAGATCTCTTTCTTCAGTGGTAAAAGATAATTTAGACCCCATCATTGTATATGTATAGTTAGGATTAAGTTTTCCAATGTACATTACTTTGCATTCATCAACATTAAATTTCATCTGCCATTTTGTTGCCCAGTCACCCAGTTTTGAGAGATCCTTTTGTAACTCTTCGCAGTCTGCCTGAGACTTAACTATCTTGAGTAGTTTTGTATCTGCAAATTTTGCCACCTCACTGTTTACCTCTTTTTCCAGATTGTTTATGAATATGTTAAATAGGACTGGGCTCAGTACAGACCCCTGGGGGACAGCAATATTTACCTTTCTCCATTCTGAAAACCGACCATTTATTCCTACTCTTTGTTTCCTATCTTTTAACCAGTTACCAATCCATGAGAGCTCCTTCTCTCTTATCCCATGACTGCTTATTTTGCTTAAGAGCGTTTGGTGAGGGACCTCGTCAAAGGCTTTCTGAAAATCTAAATACATTAAAAATCATGAGATTCTGAAGTTGACTGGGGAACATTAGGTAATTAGTGGCTCTTTGAAACCATATCCTTTACAGGCTGTTAAAACCAGCAAGGAAATGTTGGTTGAGCAAGGACCTTTCGCCTTTTTGTTCAAGCGATGCCAGAACCCTACCCTTCATTGCAGAAGTATTTACAATCACCATCAACATAGGGCACTATTCTCCCACTAAATTTAGCTACTCATAAGGAGCACAGATCTGAATTGTGCATTAGCCCCAAAAACTCAGTGAGTTATAATGACCAGAATTCAGTAAGCTAAGATGTTACATTTAGCCTTTTCCCCTGATTTACAGAGCATAAAATGGCTACCATTGAATCAATCAGTGTTATGTATGAAGTCGATGTAAAATTCCTTATAGACTCATAGACTCATAGACTCTAGGACTGGAAGGGACCTCAAGAGGTCATTATAGTAAGAGACAACTTAGATTCACCACTCCATCAAACACTTGGAACAGCTCCACATAGTTGCTGTGATGGAAGAGAAGAATAATTTCTTAACCTCCATCACATCCATGGGATAAGACTTCAGAACATTGTTTATGTCACTATCAATAAGATTCAGAATATTATTTCTACCACTGGTACTCCAATCTCCATTCCTTCCCACTCAGGCTATCTGTTATGACCTAGGAGGAAGCCACAGAGAGTAGTGTTTAGAAGCCAGAGAATTGATAATTAAAGACGAATGATTATAAGTTTCCTACTAGGCTATCAATAAAATGGTCCATCAGCTGTGCAGCATTCCTCTTCAGAGAGCTCTGAAGCTCAGTCAGTTCCATCAGTCTCAGTACAAACCATGATCAGTCCCCATGGGACTAAATATGATCCCTAATCGCACACCAAAGAAGATAATGATCTGACCTGGCAAAGATATACTCCTCATCTCCAATATAAATAAGAAAACAAGGTCCTCAATATGACTAGATTTATTTATGTGCAGAGCCAAAACCCATCTGAGACAAGGCTTGGATTGTCGAGGCAGTCAACACATTTTGAATCAACCGCATGACTCTGCATGAGGGTTATCAGCAGATATGTCAACAAATGATAGAGACAGATAGCAAAAGTTGGCAGCAAATCTGGGAATTGCAGAATGCTTGAGTTAAAGTTTTGTAGAAGAGATGTGATAACAGAGTGGCTTGCCTGCAGGCTGGAGAGGCTGCAGCAAAGCCAGCTCTGATTAGAAGATGAGAGGAATTAGGTGAGTCCAATACAAAAGGCAGCAGGAAGCCTCAGGATTATGTGGTTGAGAAAGTAGCTAAGAGTATGTCTAAACCAGTGACGGGCAACCTGCAGCCCGCAGGCCTCACATGGCCCATCAGGGTAATCTGCCAGCAGACTGCCGGACAGTTTGTTTACATTTGCATGGTCGCCCGCAGCTCCCAGTGGCCACAGTTCACTGTTCCCAGCCAATGGGAGCTGTGGGAAGTGGCTCGGGCCACAGGGTCATGCTGGCTGCTACTTCCCACAGGTTGCCCACCACTGCTCTATGTTTAACTCCCTCAATATAAGTGCAAGATTCTCCCCTTAAATCATAGTATCGCTCTCAAATTATGTTCCATCTACGTATGTTGTATTGGCATTACTGGTAATTAATATAAAAAAGAGTAGTGTGTCTAGTGCTCAGCTTCTAATCAGAAGACCTGGAGAAACATAGTGGTGAATCAAGTCACTGCATTCTATTCCCAATTCTGCCACTGACTCACTGTGTGGTTTTGGGCAAGTCACTTCTGTAACTCAGTTTCCCCACCTATAATATGCCTTGAGACCTTGCACACACACGGAGGTCAGTATACATTCAAATAAGCACTAGTCATTAAAGAGAACTGCCTCATTCGATTTTTATGTCGTGACCCAAGTTTCCTGTACTTTGGGCTCAGGTAACTGCTGCTACCATCAAAATTTGCACTTGGAAATTTTACCTCATGTTACCCCTCACTCTGCTCCTTTATTCAGAGGACCCAGTCCCAGGAGTGGAGTGCTTGCTGATATATATGGTAGGTGCTCTTCAAAGACCACTGTAGGAAAATCCAGTCACCAAAACTCCATTCTAGACCTGATTAACAAACTATTACTTTGTAAGTAACAAGTAAACTGATGAACAAACTAATCACAGTCCTCCCCTGGCTCCCTAAGCTAGGTCTCAGAATAAACCACCTCCCACCAGTAAGCCTCAACTCTCCCTTCCTTGGGTCCTTGCTCGACTGCTGGAGTTTGAATGAACATTCCATGGTGGCTTTGGGCACCAAAATCGGCCTTTATCGAGTACTTGAACGTTATAGCATTGTCTCACATCCACTCACTGGTTTTAATTCCGCTGTGACCCATACATAAAATAACATTAATTGAACACTTTACCCAACATTCTCCACAGTGGATCTTGCATGTGTACTTTCAACATGTAGCTACCTCAGCCTCAAATCTGAGACATGCAACTTCCCTTCCTTCCAAAAATTGGCAGAGAACCGATATTTTTTTGCTATACATGTGCAAAATTCATACTCTTAAAACTCATTCAGTTTTCAACAGGACACTCAAAAGCACTTCTCAATAAGACCCAATTATTTCAATCCATTTCAGTTATACAGCTGTTCAAATATGGTTACAGAAATGGTTTTGTTTTCAGGACCATGCCCTTAGAGTTCTCAAAAAATGTCTAAGATCCCACTTCAGCAGACTATTTAAGCATATGCATCTCTTAAAGCACCTAAGGGCTCCAACTGAAGTTAATGGGGCTACTCACATGCTTAAACTTATGCAAATGCTTAAATGCTTTGCTGAATCAAGACTTAAAAGCTCAATTTTTATAGGGTAAAAGAGACCTAAGTTTACTTAGTCTTCAAAGCTGATATGACTTCAGAAATACTTAAGATTAACATGGCCATAGTGGCAGATTGCTGGAAAAGTTACATGATGCAGAAATAATTTATTAAGTTATGGTGGAATTCTCCATATAGTCCTAATTTCTAATTCACTTGTAATGATAAAATGAATGATAACATAGGTTTGAATAGTCCTTAGAACCAGCAGTTGCTCTCTTTGGATTTTATCCAAAAGTTCTATCAACAGATAGATCAATTCAAAGGATTTTTTTTTTAAATCAACCTATCTGAGCTGGATGAGACAGTAAGGATGAGGTAATCTTGGATGAGACAGTAAGGATCCAAAAGAGAAGTACACTGATGAGTGAGTAAATGGACTCAGTGTCCATACTATGCAGTACAAAAGAAAAATGTTAAGATTATGTAGCTGTTAGACTTTTTTCATGCCTTTGTATGAAGTAGATTCTAAAGCCGTAAATCACCTAAAACCTTTGTCAGTATGTTTTCTATAGTGTTATAATTCTAGGCTTTAACATATAAAATCATGTGATATACTTAGAACTGTTGCTTCTATTGTCCAGACTCTTGGGTTCAGCCAAGCTGAAAGTGAGTTCATGTAACCTTTATGGTTCTGTGATTGTGGGCTGGCCAACGGATAGTTCTGACCCAAGTTTAAGTTAAAGTCACTCTCAGGATACTCTATTTTACACTTGCCTCCCAGGAAAACCCGGAAGATAGAGATTGTTTGGGCCATCTTCTTCCCTGCTTCCACACCTCCGGAAGACAGGAGAATATCGCAAAGGGGTGACACTCAGTTGGCCAGAGCTACAGGCTTTGTGGTTCCTTTACATCAGCAAAACAGCAGAATGGGGCTATAGTAGACTAAGATTAAAGTTCTGTGACTTTGGATTTGCAGGTAAACACATGAATGATATACAATGTATAATGACATAGTTTTGTATTAGTGTCATTGGGGGTTTAAGTTTAAATGATTTTGCTGATTTATTACTTTAAAAATGCTATCTTAATTTTGGTGTATTATGTGTCTATTGTAGGATGTTTAAAAGAAGAAAACTTAAAATGGTAAATTTAATGCTTACACCATTGGAACTGTCAAAATATTGTGAAAACATTTTATTGAGATGAATATGTGTGTATATGTTATAAACATAAAAATATACTTAGCACGTGAAGAACGTAATCTGGACAGCAAATATATGTAGGCAGATTTCAATAACTGAGAATATACAATTTACATCTGAGTAACAGCAAGAGTTTTGGGGGATTCATGTGTGCTAAATTAAGCAGGTATTCATTATCGTCAGGATATACTTTATATTCAGGGGTGGCGAGCTGTATGGGCACATGGTGCTTGGGCTCCAGCAAATTCAGAGCCTAGGGGAGGGGGCAGCTACACCACCACCAGCTTGCAGCTGGCTACAAGGGAGCGGCACTGGGGGCATGCTGATGCAGCTGCTGTGCCTGCGGAGAGAGGAAAGGGCACATGGCAGCACCACCATCCCGGCAGGTGACTCCAAGTCAACTCCACGATAGGGGCTAATCCTGGCTGGACCTCCTGAGCAGCTGCTGGGAGGTTTGGGTGAGTGTCGTGCTGAGGGGGAGGGGAAAGGCCACCCTCCCCCCTGGAGCTTGCTGTTTCCAGTGAGGAAAGAGCGCTGAGGGGAGTTCTCCTCTCTGACCTGCAGCCCCAGGGCATTCTGCCTGCTTCACCCCAAACTCCCCATCCCCGGCCCTCTGTCCCAGTCCAGAGCCTGCACAGGCACCCAATCCCCCTCCCAGACCCTTCACTCAGCATCTCAAGCCCCCTTCCAGAGCTCGCACCCCCTCCTGCAACACAACCCCTTGCCCCAGTCCAGAGCCTGGACCCAGCACCCAAACCCCATCCCAGAGCCCGCACCCCTCCTGCACCCAAACGTACTCCCAGAGCCTGCACCCCAAACCCCCTCCCACACCCAAACTCCCTTCCAGAGCCTTAGGTGGGGGAGAAGGGTAGAACTTGTATACAAACCTGCCACCCTGTTTACATTGTGTCTTTCCTGTGACAATGTTGGCGCATAGGACAGACACTGGTCTCTTTTATTTCAGTCTCTCATTTGCTGCTGCTTCCTTCTGCTCTATGGTGTAAAGATTGTGTTCTGCACTCTCTGCTAAGGGTTATTCTGAAGGTTTCTCTTGGGCAGCCTCTTTTCCTTACACCAGTTAATTTCCACTTGATGGCTTCACATGGGAGTCTGTGTTGGCAGATGGAGTACATGCCTCAGATATGTCTAGCACGTCCTTTTGATTCTGTCTGTTACTGCTATCCCCCATTCCATTTTGTTTCTTACAGCTGTCCCCATACTCCATTTTGTTTTTGTTCTCCTCCTGTGGCCGCCCTTCCCTGGCTGTTAAGTCGTTTACCAGGGCCACTGCCCTTCTCAAAGGGAGGGCCCCTTGAGTTGTTTAACAAGAGTCATTGCCCTTCTCAAAGGGATGGCCACTTGTGCTGCGTGCTAAGTGGGACCACTGCCCTGTTCAAAGGGTTAGTCCTGTTATCACCTTGTTGAACCTGGGCTCGGTGTAGGGCAGGCAATGTCCAGAGCTGCAAGACCTATTGTGTTTTTAAGATCCTGGGCATGAGTTATAGGCCTCATGTGCTTTTGAGTCACCTATTGCACAGGACTCTGCCCAGGCATGTCTCTGTGCTCACCTGCAGTCTTTCCCCTGTGCCTCTGTCATAAACAGATAGCTAAGGGTTAATGTCTCTTTCACCTGAAGCACCTGACCAGAGGACCAATCAGGAAACCGGATTTTTTCAACTTTGGGTGGAGGGAATTGAGTGTCTAAGGTCTTTGTTTTCTGGCTGCCTGCCTTCTCTGAGCTTTGGAGAAGTACTTTCTACCTTCTAGTCTTCTGTTTCTAAGTATAAGAACAAAGAGATCAGATAGTAAGTTCTATGGTTTTCTTTTCTTTGGTATTTGCATGAATATAAGTGCTGGAGTGCTTTGATTTGTATTCTTTTTGAATAAGGCTGTTTATTCAATATTCTTTTAAGCAATTGACCCTGTGTTGTATCATCTAATACAGAGAGAACATTTGTACTTATTTTTCTTTCTTTTTATATAAAGCTTTCTTTTAAGACCTGTTGGAGTTTTTTCTTTACTTTAGGGAAATTGAGTCTGTACTCACCAGGGAATTGGTGGGAGGAAGGAATCGGGGAGATTTGTGTGTTAAATTGCTAGCCTGACTTTGCATTCCCTCTGGGGGAATAGGAAAGTACTTTTTGATTCCAGGATTGGGAACAGAGAGGGAGATTCACTCTGTTTGAATTCACAGAGCTTGTGTCTGTGTATCTCTCCAGGAGCACCTGGAGGGGGGAAGGGAAAAAGGATTATTTCCCTTTGTTGTGAGACTCAAGGGATTTGGGTCTTGGGGTCCCCAGGGAAGGTTTTTCAGAGGGACCAGAGTGCCCCAAAACACTCTAATTTTTTGGGTGGTGGCAGCAGGTACCAGGTCCAAGCTGGTAACTAAGCTTGGAGGTTTTCATGCTAACCCCCATATTTTGGACGCTAAGGTCCAGATCTGGGACTAAGGTTATTACATGGTGTGCAGCTGGTGGGAGATAGACAGAATCCAGAAGCCAGTAGAAATATTATATTTTTCTTTTCTCTGCTAAGGGCTTTTTAGCAGAGAGAAGCAGTTGGTTTTAAAAGGGAACCAGAGAGAATTTTTTTTTTCCTGCTCTCTCTCGCAGTTTGTGGCTTGCATGTTAAGCGAGAAGCCATTAAGAACCTGTTAAGGGTCTTTTGTCATGCAATAGCCCTCCCATTAGGAGGCAAGACCAGCACTTATAGGCATGCAAATAAAGTGGTTTTTCTGGTTTCCCTTCATTGAACATTAGCTAGAGAGAGAAAAGGACAAAAAACACTGTTGCTAGGCAGACTTCAGGAGGCAACAGAGAACCTGCAGTTCAGAAGATAAACACCGGAGGGCACCCCAACACAAGAAAACAGGAATCATGACTTCTAAGGCAAAAATTGAGGCCCAAGAGCAAGTCAGAGAAGCTGAACACAGGCGACAACTGGAAATAAAACAAACAGAGATGGAAATAAGAGAAAGAGAAAGAGAGGCGGCCCACCGCCGAGAAATGGAAAAACAACAAAAAGAAAATGAAGAGAAGGAAAAACAGAGAAAACATGAACTGGAGTTGGCAAAAGCTGGGCTGCATGTGCCAGCCAACCCTAACAACCCGGCGCCAAATATTGCTCCACAGCACAGGAAATTTCCCACCTACAAGGCAGGTGATGACACCGAGGCCTTCTTGGAAAATTTTGAAAGAGCCTGTCTTGGGTACAGCATTCCCGAAGACCAGTACATGGTAGAATTGAGGTCACAGCTCAGTGGACCTTTAGCAGAGGTGGCAGCTGAAATGCCTAAGCACCAAATGAATGACTATAAACTTTTTCAAACCAAGGCCAGATACAGGATGGGGATAACCCCAGATCATGCCCGTCGGCGCTTCAGAACCCAAAAGTGGAAACCAGAGGTGTCATTTCCCAAACACGCCTACTACATTGCAAAAAACTATGAGGCCTGGCTAACAGGAAACAACATTCAAACCTTGGAAGAACTGAACCTCCTCATACAAATGGAGCAGTTCTTGGATGGTGTTCCTGAAGACATCACACGGTACATACAAGATGGAAACCCCAAGAATATCGCTGAGGCGGGGGAGATTGGAGCCAAATGGATGGAACTGGCAGAAAGCAAGAAAGCTACTGTCAAGGGGAACGATTACCCCAGGGGGCACACAGACCATAAACCCTACAACCGAGGACAGCCAAAGACCCCACATACCACCCAAGTAAAGCCACAGATACCCTACCCTTCAACCTCACCAATCTCCAGTAACTCACCTCGGCCCAGTGATCCATCAGATGAAAGATGCTTTAAGTGTAATGAACTGGGACATATCAAGGCCAAGTGTCCCAAGAACACCATGCGAGTGCAATTCATTACACCACCATCACACCAAAAATCCCCAGGCCCGGATGCCTCTCAAATACCCTTGGAGCGAAGGGAAAATTTGAGAGTGGGCGGAAAGAAGGTTACTGCGTGGAGAGACACGGGGGCACAAGTGTCAGCTATCCACCAATCCTTCGTTGACCCCAAATTCATCAACCCAAAGGCCAAAGTTACAATTTACCCCTTCATGTCACAAGCTGTAGACTTGCCTACAGCTCAACTGCCTGTCCAGTACAAAGGCTGGTCAGAAATGTGGACTTTTGCAGTCTATGACAATTATCCTATCCCCATGCTACTGGGGGAAGACTTGGCCAACCAGGTGAGGCAGGCCAAGAGAGTGGGAATGGTTACACGTAGCCAAACCAGGCAAGCTTCCAGACCCATTCCTGTTCCTGAGCCGTCCACAAAGGCCCCGTCTGTGTTACCAGAAACCCAGACAGAGGTAGTGGACCCGGATTCCATGCCAACCACTAAAACAGCCACAGCACCTCCAGTCCCAGGCCCGGAACTGGAACAGCAACCAGCACCAGCAAGTGCAACCCCATCTTCAAACTCAACGCCAGAGGGCGCCAGCGAGCCAGAACTGGCAGAAGCAAAAGACAACCATACCCAAAAGGCTCAGCCAGAGCCTAAAATACCCTCAGGTGCACCAGCGGAGAGCGGTTCACCAGCAACGGAAACAACCCCATCACCTACATCGCTTCCAGAGGGACCAAGCCCAAGTCCACAGTCTGAGGAAGAACTGGTGACCCCAGCCTCAAGGGAACAGTTCCAGACTGAGCAGGAAGCAGATGACAGCCTTCAGAAAGCTTGGGCGGCGGCACGGAGCACCCCACCGCCTCTCAGCTCTTCTAATCGATCCCGGTTTGTTATAGACCAAGGACTTTTATACAAGGAAATTCTTTCTGGTGGACACCGGGAAGAATGGCAGCCGCAAAAACAGTTGGTGGTTCCAACTAAGTACCGGGAGAAGCTCTTAAGCTTAGCCCATGATCATCCCAGTGGCCATGCTGGGGTGAACAGAACCAAGGACCGGTTGGGGAAGTCCTTCCACTGGGAGGGGATGGGCAAGGACGTTGCCAAGTATGTCCGGTCTTGTGAGGTATGCCAAAGAGTGGGTAAGCCTCAAGACCAGGTCAAGGCCCCTCTCCAGCCACTCCCCATAATTGAGGTCCCATTTCAGCGAGTAGCTGTGGATATTCTGGGCCCTTTCCCAAAAAAGACGCCCAGAGGAAAGCAGTACGTACTGACTTTAGTGGACTTTGCTACCCGATGGCCGGAAGCAGTAGCTCTAGGCAACACCAGGGCTAACACTGTGTGCCTGGCCCTAACAGACATCTTTGCCAGGGTAGGTTGGCCCTCCGACATCCTTACAGATTCAGGGTCTAATTTCCTGGCAGGGACCATGGAAAAACTGTGGGAAACTCATGGGGTGAATCACTTGGTTGCCACCCCATACCACCATCAAACCAATGGCCTGGTGGAAAGGTTCAATGGAACTTTGGGGGCCATGATACGAAAATTCATCAACGAATTCTCCAATAATTGGGACCTAGTGTTGCAGCAGTTGCTGTTTGCCTACAGGGCTGTACCACATCCCAGTTTAGGGTTTTCACCATTTGAACTTGTGTATGGTCACGAGGTTAAGGGGCCATTACAGTTGGTGAAGCAGCAATGGGAGGGGTTTACGCCTTCTCCAGGAACTAACATTCTGGACTTTGTAAGCAACCTACAAAGCACCCTCCGACACTCTTTAGCCCTTGCTAGAGAGAACCTAAAGGATGCTCAAGAAGAGCAAAAGGCCTGGTATGACAGACATGCCAGAGATCGGTCCTTCAAGGTAGGAGACCAGGTTATGGTCTTGAAGGCGCAACAGGCCCATAAGATGGAAGCCTCATGGGAAGGGCCATTCACGGTCCAAGAGCGCCTGGGAGCTGTAAACTACCTCATAGCATTTCCCAATTCCTCACTAAAGCCTAAAGTGTACCATGTTAATTCTCTCAAGCCTTTCTATTCCAGAGACTTACAGGTTTGTCAGTTTACAGTCCAGGGAGAGGATGCTGAGTGGCCTGACGGTGTCTACTACGACGGGAAAAAAGACGGTGGCGTGGAAGAGGTGAACCTCTCAACCACCCTGGAACGTCTGCAGCGGCAACAAATCAAGGAGCTGTGCACTAGCTTCGCCCCATTGTTCTCAGCCACCCCAGGACGGACTGAACGGGCATACCACTCCATTGATACAGGTAATGCTCACCCAATCAGAACCCCACCTTACCGAGTGTCTCCTCATGCCCAAGCTGCTATAGAACGGGAGATCCAGAACATGCTACAGATGGGTATAATCCGCCCATCTACCAGTGCATGGGCATCTCCAGTGGTTCTGGTACCCAAACCAGATGGGGAAATACGCTTTTGCGTGGACTACCGTAAGCTAAATGCGGTAACTCGTCCGGACAACTATCCAATGCCACGCACCGATGAGCTATTGGAGAAGTTGGGACGGGCCCAGTTCATCTCTACAATAGACTTAACCAAGGGGTACTGGCAAGTACCGCTAGATGAACCTGCCAAGGAGAGGTCAGCATTCGTCACCCATGCGGGGGTGTATGAATTCAATGTCCTTCCTTTTGGCCTTCGTAATGCACCCGCCACCTTCCAGAGGCTGGTAGATGGTCTACTAGCTGGACTGGGAGAATTTGCAGTTGCCTACCTCGATGATGTGGCCATTTTTTCAGACTCCTGGCCCGAACACCTACTACACCTGGAAAAGGTCTTTGAGCGCATCAGGCAGGCAGGACTAACTGTTAAGGCCAAAAAGTGCCAAATAGGCCAAAACAGAGTGACTTACCTGGGGCACCAGGTGGGTCGAGGAACCATAAACCCCCTACAGGCCAAGGTGGATGCTATCCAAAAGTGGCCTGTCCCAAGGTCAAAGAAACAGGTCCAATCCTTCTTAGGCTTGGCCGGATACTACAGGCGATTTGTACCACACTACAGCCAAATCGCTGCCCCACTGACCGACCTGACCAAAAAGACCCAGCCAAATGCAGTTAAGTGGACTGATGAGTGTCAAAAGGCCTTTACCCAACTTAAGGCAACGCTCATGTCTGACCCTGTGCTCAGGGCCCCGGATTTTGACAAGCCATTCCTAGTAACCACAGATGCATCTGAGCGTGGTATAGGAGCAGTGCTCATGCAGGAAGCAACAGATCACAACTTCCATCCTGTCGTGTTTCTCAGCAAGAAACTGTCTGAGAGGGAAAGTCACTGGTCAGTCAGTGAAAAGGAATGCTATGCCATTGTGTACGCCCTGGAAAAGCTACGCCCATATGTTTGGGGACGGCGGTTCCAACTACAAACTGACCATGCTGCACTAAAGTGGCTTCATACTGCCAAGGGGAACAACAAAAAACTTCTTCGTTGGAGTTTAGCTCTCCAAGATTTTGATTTTGAAATTCAACACATCACAGGAGCTTCTAATAAAGTTGCTGATGCACTCTCCCGTGAAAGTTTCCCAGAATTCAGTAGTTAAAAAGTGTTCTTAAACTGTAGAAGTCTGTTAGTTATATACTTAGGAGTATATGTAAAGGTGTATGTGTTGTATTAATCTGTTTATTTTCAAGTTCTAGAAGGAAATCGCCGCCAGTGAGCTTCCCCACTGTCTGCAATTTGGGGGGCGTGTCATAAACAGATAGCTAAGGGTTAATGTCTCTTTCACCTGAAGCACCTGACCAGAGGACCAATCAGGAAACCGGATTTTTTCAACTTTGGGTGGAGGGAATTGAGTGTCTAAGGTCTTTGTTTTCTGGCTGCCTGCCTTCTCTGAGCTTTGGAGAAGTACTTTCTACCTTCTAGTCTTCTGTTTCTAAGTATAAGAACAAAGAGATCAGATAGTAAGTTCTATGGTTTTCTTTTCTTTGGTATTTGCATGAATATAAGTGCTGGAGTGCTTTGATTTGTATTCTTTTTGAATAAGGCTGTTTATTCAATATTCTTTTAAGCAATTGACCCTGTGTTGTATCATCTAATACAGAGAGAACATTTGTACTTATTTTTCTTTCTTTTTATATAAAGCTTTCTTTTAAGACCTGTTGGAGTTTTTTCTTTACTTTAGGGAAATTGAGTCTGTACTCACCAGGGAATTGGTGGGAGGAAGGAATCGGGGAGATTTGTGTGTTAAATTGCTAGCCTGACTTTGCATTCCCTCTGGGGGAATAGGAAAGTACTTTTTGTTTCCAGGATTGGGAACAGAGAGGGAGATTCACTCTGTTTGAATTCACAGAGCTTGTGTCTGTGTATCTCTCCAGGAGCACCTGGAGGGGGGAAGGGAAAAAGGATTATTTCCCTTTGTTGTGAGACTCAAGGGATTTGGGTCTTGGGGTCCCCAGGGAAGGTTTTTCAGAGGGACCAGAGTGCCCCAAAACACTCTAATTTTTTGGGTGGTGGCAGCAGGTACCAGGTCCAAGCTGGTAACTAAGCTTGGAGGTTTTCATGCTAACCCCCATATTTTGGACGCTAAGGTCCAGATCTGGGACTAAGGTTATTACAGCCTCCTCCCCTGTGACAGAGGGAGCCTATCAGGATTACTGGCGGGAAACTGCCTGAGTTTGCCTTTAAAAACAGACATTTTTGAAACAAACATCAGAAAGGTTCCTGCATAGCTGCCTGGTCTGATCAGGTCTGGTCTGGTTCTGGGAAGTCCTTTCTCCGCTTTCCTTTTATTTTTTGAGCATACCCCTGTTTTTTGAACCACTCACGAAGAACGAATTGCTACCTGAGAGATCTCCTAATTATTGAGACTGTACCGAGCCCTCCTTGCTGCTTCTGATGTTGCTGCTGCTTCTGCCTTTGCTGCTGCCTTGGGGACTGGTAACAATCCCTCTGTGAAACTTTCCCTACTTTTATTTTATTACTTTAGCTGCTGGCTCTCTTTCCCCAGCACACAGACTCAAGCTAAATCTTGGTCTGTGTCTTTAAAACCTCTCTTAAACTCCGCAGCGCTTTGCTGTTAAAAAATAAGTTTGTGCCGCTGCTAAGCTCTGCTCCTGTGGGCTTTGCCTCTGGGCTCCCTGCTTTCAGCTGTATCCCTTGGCTTCAGCCACCATCCCTTGGCTTCCTTGGGAGCTGTATCCTGGGCACATACCACTCTGCCCTCTGTGACTTCCCCATAGCATAAGGTGCACCATAGGTTTTGTTTTTTTAGTTTAATAAGTCATAGTTTGTTAAGACTGTAGAGCTTGTAAGTTCATCTGCCTTGTTATCGTTTACTGTTTTGTTGCTCCGTATAGTTGCTTGTTATAGTTTTGCTTAGAATTGTGATATTTGTTGTTTTGCCTAGTCGTTGGTTAAGATAGATAAGGTTTTTGCTGCTTGAATTCGTCTTCCCGCTGTCCCGATCTCTCCCTGAACTTTTCCGTGTCTGTTTTTCCCCCGCTCCAATCTCCCCCTCTGTGTGCTTTTCCATGTCTCCCTGTTATAACCCCTTGCTGCTTCTCCCCCTGTATAACTTCTCAAACCCTTTGCTGCTTTTCCCCCCGCATCTGCACTCTCTCCGAACTTCCCGACTCCTTGCTGCTTCTCCCCCTGTGAAACTTCCCAAACCCTTTGCCACTTTTTTTCCTTTGTTTTTGGTGACCGCTTGTTGCTTAAACCTCTCTCTAGCCCTTCTCCGCTGCCCCTCCCCTACCGAAGATCACCATCACGCTGCTCCATTGTCCTTACCCTGCAGGGCTTCAGAGTCTCTCGCTGCTTCCAGCCGCACTCTCCTCTCATCAGTTGCCACTAATCATTCACTCCCCTCCCCCCTCCTGTTCCTTGAAAGATTATCTGCTATCCTAGCCTCACAAATTAAGTCATTACTTTTCTTTTATACCGTTACATTGCATAAATTCACTTATATTCACATTTTACTTGTAATTATAACACCCCATTAGTTGCTTCCACTTTTCTGATATACTTTGTATTTGTATTGATACCATTGTGTTACATTGTGTATAAGGCCACCAAGCACTTAATACACTCTATCTAAGATTGTTGACCATTTTATATAGAAGCTACCATTTTATTTTGCATTTCTTTTGATACGCTTAGTGACTGTACTGTATCCTATTGTGCTGAACCCCATTTACTGTACCCCACTGTTAGAACTCCCTACACTGTTCAATAAGAGGAACCCCCCCATCATTGTCTTATTGTAAACACCCTATACACCCCATCCCATCGTATTTCATTGTTAAATTCCCACCACTTCCTTTTTTCCTTTAATAAAGAAATTAATTGGCACCCCACCTGTGTGGTAATTGCTCCCCAAGATCCCATATACCTGCAGGCAGGGACAGATTCTAGTGGAGGCAAACTGCTGGTTGGTGATTTCTTGGATCTCTTCATTAGTGATTAAATCTTTCAATCCAAAGACTAGAATCTTTTGTAGGCACTTATTTTCAAAAGCATCTAGTTTTGTATCTAACATTTTGGTAGATCTTCAGCTCTCACAGGCTATGAGAGCACTGAGATTATGTTTGAATTGAAAATTCTGTTTTGTTCTGGTAATATACATCCTTGATTTCCGTACATTGCTGAGTATAATGAATGCTGTAGATGCCTTTACTAACTGTGGTTGCCTTTCCTTTCATCAGGATATGGTCATATAAATATGAATGCTGAAATGAAAAAGAACACTAAAAAGAATAGCAGTGACAATGAATGTATGATAACTAATATTGTGTTATTGCCATTTTTTCCAGTTCCCTATGTATAAGCTGTGATGGATATGGTTTAAGATGCCTGGTTTAATATGTTAACTGGATGGAATATTTGTCATAGACTTCACATAATTTTACCTGTGTCAGGAAGACAGCTGATATATAAGGACCTTCGCTCTGTGTTTTAATACCTTCCTTTTCTTTTTTCCAGCAATTTCCTTGCTTTTGGACATTTGTTTATCAAACTACTTTGTTATTTTTAGTCCACTTTCAAGCTATTGATACACATTTATGATGTAAGCTAAACAGTGATATCTGAAAATTGTTTTCAAAGCAATTTTCAAACACAGGCTTGTTAACTCTCACAAACTCCCTGTGAGATAGAAGGCAAGTAAAGTTTAGAGTCCATATCTTTTGAAGCTAAGTCCCATACCTAATACTCATTGATTCTCAGACTTCCAGGCCAGAAGGAACCATCATGATTATCTACTCTGACCTCCTGCAGAACTCAGGCCTGCACTCATCAACTTCTGCAATAGGTCTATAAGCTCTGGATGAGTTAATGAAGTCCTCAAATCTTGATTTAAAGACTTCAAGTTACAGAGAATGCACTAAAAGAACAGGAGTACTTGTGGCACCTTAGAGACTAACAAATTTATTTCAGCATGAGCTTTCATGAGCTAAAGCTGATGGCATGGCTGATGTGGTTAGGGGCTCGTTCACCTGCACATCTACCAACATGATATATGCCATCATGTGCCAGCAATGCCCCTCTGCCATGTACATTGGCCAAACCGGACAGTCTCTACACAAAAGAATAAATGGACACAAATCTGACATCAGGAATCATAACATTCAAAAACCAGTGGGAGAACACTTCAACCTCTCTAACCACTCAGTGACAGACTTGAAGGTGGCAATTTTGCAACAAAAACACTTCAAAAACAGACTCCAAAGAGAGACAGCTGAACTTGAATTAATATGCAAATTAGATACAATTAACTCATGCCTAAACGGAGACTGGGAATGGTTGGGTCATTACACTAATTGAATCTATTTCTCTATGTTAAATTCTCCTCACACCTTTTATGGGTCAACTTAATTATCACTTCAAAAGTTTTTTTTCTCCTGCTGATGATAGCTCATCTCAATTGATTAGACTCCTCCTGTTGGTATGCATACTTCCACCTTTTCATGTTCTCCGTATGTATAAATATCTCCTGTCTGTGTGTTCCATTCTATGCATCTGAAGAAGTGAGCTGTAGCTTATGAAAGCTCATGCTGAAATAAATTTGTTAGTCTCTAAGGTGTCACAAGTACTCCTGTTCTTTTTGCGGATACAGACTAACACGACTGCTTCTCTGAAACCAGAGAATCCACTATTTACTCTGTTTCAATCCAGCAAGTGACCAGTGCCCAATGCTGCAGAGGAAAGCAAACACAAAACGCAACAAAAAACCAGGGTCTCAGTTAATCTGACCTTGGGGCAAATTCCTTTTGAACCCCATATGTGGCAATCAGTTAGACCCTGAGCATGTGGGCTGAGATGTATGAATCAGACACCTGGGAAAGAATTCTCTGTAATAAGTCAGAGCCCTCCCCATCTAATGTCCTATCTCCAGCTGTTGGAGATATTTGCTAATAGCAGTTGCAGATGGGCTGTATACCACTGTAGGCACTCTCATCATACCATTCCCTCCAGAAACTTATCAAGCTCAGTGTTGAAACCAGTTAGATTTTTTGCTTCCATTACTCCACTTGGAAGGCTGTTCCAGAACTTCACTCCTCTGATGGTTAGAAACCTTCATAAAATTTCAAGCCTAAGCTTGTTGATGGCTAGTTTATATCCATTTGTTTTTGTGCCAACACTGACCCTTACTGTGATAGGTTTGGGGATGACCCCGTCCAGTGCGGGGCAAGCGCGCCCCGTCACACTCCTAAACCCCAGTTAATATACTCTCCTTTCTTAGCAGGGGAGTAGGGCCCAATGGCCAAAGGAGATAAATTGGTCCCCGTCATCATGGTAGTAAAGCCTGGTGGCTATAGTTAGTAAGTTCGCCCCAGTGAGACAAGGTAACACAGCCCAATGGCCAGCATTGATAGATTCACCCCTCTTTGCGTGTTAATATGGCCTAGTAGCTTCAATCAGTACAATCACTCCAGGAAGAGAGGGCAGTAAGGCTTAGTGGCCAAAGTCCATGGGTTCGCCCTTCTTGGCAGGGCAATGAGGCCTAATGGCTAGAGTCGGTTTCCCTGCCCCAAGAGCTGGGCAGTGTGGCCCAAAGAGCAAAGTCTATAGATTTGCCCTTCTTAGCAGGCCAATGAGGCTTAATGGCCAAATTCAGTAAATCCACCTGGTTTTCAGGGCAATGGGGTCCACTGGCCAACATCTATTTACTCTGTTTCAATCCAGCAAGTGAGCAGTGCCCAATGCTGCAGAGAAAAGCAAACACAAAACGCAACAAAAAACCAGGGTCTCAGTTAATCTGACCTTGGGGCAAATTCCCTAGTTAGCAGGGCTGTAAGGCCTAGCCACCAGATTTCATATATTTGCCCTTCTCAGCAGGACAGTGAGTCATAATGGCTAGAGTCCATGTATTCGCCCCTAATAGCTGGGCAGTTTGACCCAATAGCCAAAGTCAATAGGCTCGCCCCTCTTAGTGGGACAGTAAGGCCTAATAGCCACAATCAGTACTTTCACCCCAGGAAGGCAGGGCAGTAGGCCTAGAGACCAAAGTCAGTCAGGAAGAGGACTGCCACATACAAGGAGGGGATTGGCGGCCCTGGTAGGGGGGCCTAGCTCTCCCCACTGGACCCCAGTCCAGAGTCCTGGTGGCAGCAGGAGCACACGTCACTGAGTCAGCAGAGAGGTTTTGACCAAAACACACTGATTCAAAACACCGGCTCATTAATTGGGCCAGTATCTAATTCCCCTGGGCCGCTTCCTACTGTAGTTCCCATTGCTGCAGTCTGCTGTCTCCGTGTTCCCCGATCTGCACTGTCCCTGGAGACTCCTGACGCAGGGGAGTCCCGGTAGGTGCCTTAGCATCTGCTTGGGTTACAGCATCTCCAGCCTCCTTGGCCTTGGGCTTCGGCTGGAGCCAACGGAGCAAATCCTTCCTCCCCGGTGGTCAGCCCCAACTGAGCTGAGCTGCTCTCTCTTACAGGAGTGCTCCTAGAGCATGCTCAGTAGGATAAAGGGGATGTGGCTTCCTCAACCCACAATGTAAGGTTAACCCTTCCTCGTCCAGTGTGGGGTGAATGTGTCCCATCACACCTACTCCTTCCCTGGTGTTTACCATCTCATGTATTTATAGAGCACATTCATATCTCTCCTCATCCTCTGTTTTTCTAGGCTAAACAAACCAAGCTTCTTGAATCTCCTATCGTGAGGTAGGTTTTCAGTTCCTCTGATCATCCTAGCAGCCCTTCTCTGCGCCTCTTAAACAAATTGCACCCCGTATTCCATTTCTATCACTCCAGTTTTCACAGTTATCCAAATTGTATGATATTCACGTCTTCCTTCATATTGGCAGTACCTCCCAACTTTTTATTATCTTCAAATTTTATTAGGACTTTTTGTTCCAAGGTCATTAGTGAAAACATTAATAAGACTGATCCCAAGACTGATCTCTGGGGATCTCCACTAATAATCTCTCATTAGCTTGATAGTTCAGCTTTCATCATGACCCATTGCAGTTTTCCCTTCGATCAGTTCCTCACCCACCTTTCGATTCTTGTAGTAATCCCCATCTTCTCCAGTTTGACTAATAATTTCCCCTGTGGAACTGTATCAAGTGCTTAGACCACAAAACTGTCTGGAAAAGTCAATTAACCTTTCTGTGTCTACATTTTTATTTAGTAATCCTAAGCACATGCACTACATTGACTCTTTTTTTAAACCCACAAAACCCCAAGGATCTAGTCAATCACACATCTATCACCTCCCTTCATTTGCACAACAAATTTACCATAGTTTGTAGCTATTCCTTAATATACACACACACAGTCATTTCTGGTTGATGCTGTACTTTTCAATCCCTTTTCCCTGTCCAAATCTTTTTCCCCAAAGCGGATCCAGTGAATGAATTGGCACATAAAGTAGAAGTGGTTGGAAAACTCATCCACATATGTATTGTGAGATGAACTTCTCCACACTCCTCCTCAAATTATCAGATAGGAACATCATTAAATGGTGTGCCAGAATGGCAATAAGTAGGAGGGCAACGAAGGTTCCAATTTTATTGATGGAGAAACAGACACAGCAAGGTGTTGTGAGGGGTCAGCACCTCTGAAAAATCATGCCATAGTTGTCTTAAGCTGGACAAAAGCTGGCAGCCAGAACTTGGGGACACTACTGAATGTTTCAAGTGAAGAGAAATATGTTCAAAGGACAGAATTCCGTTTGTCATGGTTGTTTTCTTGTACTGACATTCTTTCCTCTAATACTTTAGTGTCATGTAAGAGTCTGTTATTGTGTAAATTCTTTTATTGCACATTTTCCCCCTTGTGTTTTGTTAATCTTGTTGTAGAGCTCTACAGATATAAAAGCAATTCTGTCCTTGGATAGACATGTACAATTCCCATTGATTAAAAGTGCAGTTGGATCCTTTGCGTGCAAATAAAGCAAAATCTGATATATATACACTGCTGTAATCTTACTATCGAGCTCTCTCTAGCCCCATAATGGTGATCCAAAGCAAAATAAATCTTGTCTCTCCTGAGAGCTGGAGGACAAGGGGATAATATGTAAAGCATTAACCTCAGGCTTTGTCCACCTTAACGCTGAGAGAGCACTAGTAATATGTGCTGCTTCCGAGAATCTTGAACAGCTTCCCTAGCCAGCACACAAAGTATTTTTTTTTAAATAATCTTAGAACCATATTATAAATCTAGAAAGGGACTCTGTGGTATGCTTCACTTTGTTGGGATGCTGCTAGTCACAACAGGTACAGAACATGATGTCAGCAGGTATTCTGTGCATGTACAGATATCAGAATAGATATGAAGAGAACCAAGAGACTCATGTAATCTTATTGTAGCAAATGCTGTACATGTCCTATCATCTCCCCCCACACCCGCTGCTTGTCATCACTATTTGTCTCATCATATCTACAGTTAGATTATTAGTTTTTTAGGGCAGAAATCTTGTCTTTCTAGATATTTTGTAAGATTTGGAGCTGTTCAAATATTTTTGTTAAAAAGTGGCCTATTTTAAATGACCTTTTTGTTTTTTTTAAAAAAATCAATTTTGTGAAAGTTTTTCATTTTAATTGAAAATGTGTCTTTTTTAATATTTAGTGAAAACATTAAAAATGTTAGGAAAAATGTTACTGAAATTGTCTGTATGCCATAAAGTCGAGGTTTTGGTAAATAAAGTTTCCACTAACAAGAAAAAAAAATTTTAATAAACTAAAATTGTTGAAAACCATTTCAATAACATTGTTGATAAAAATTCAAGAAGCATTTTTTAAAATTGAAAACATTTAGAAAAACAAAAAAAGGTTCTTTTTCAAACATTCAAAAGCAAAAACAAGTTTGAAATTTTGCATTTTTTGTTGAAACTACTTCTGTATGTTTGAGTGACTCTAGTAAAGTTCCCAGCTCTCTTCTGAGGATTCTGAATAATATCTAACATACTGAGTAATCCTCAAAGTTAATCAGAGAATAGAATTTAGCCGTAACGTTTAAAGACTAGAGCTGCTTAGGCAATAGCTACCAATAGAAGTTTGATATAGAACCTGTAGTTAAATCAAAGTGCGTAACAATGTTAATACTTAAAGAAAAATACTGAAATTGAGACAGGATAGTGTAAGGATAAAATAAGTTGATTTTATAAATTGTATGTATACAAAGCACTCTATTATCAAGCTTGATATAAAATGCAGCAAACACTGCAATTTTTTAAAATGACCTGTAGATGGCATAAAAATACTGAGAAGGACTTAAAGCATCATTATAGAAGCTAAGAGGGGTTTGTTTCTATGGAGCTTGTTGCTACAAATGAAGCTAACACTGAAAGCAAGTAATTCAGAGAATATTTGTGCTGTTGCTTCACAGTGTATCTTGAAAATGATGGCATTATTATATTTTAGAGAAGAAGGATGGTCCAGGGCTCAGGTGATCTAGGTTCAATTCCTAGCTCTGCCAGTGACTTCTCCATGTCACTTAATCTCTTTGCCTCAGTTCCTCACCTTTATAATGAGGGCAATATTTCCTATCTTCTAAGTTTTGTCTGAAAGCTTTCTGGAGAAAATTCTGCCTATTATATGTCTGTACAGTACCTTGTCTAATGGGGATGCAAATTGAATCGGGCCCTCTATGTGCTATTGTAATAAAAATAATTCATAATTTATTGGGAAAAAATGGAAATAAAAATCACAACTAATATTTTAAATTATATTAGGGAGTATTTGGTCACTCTAGAACCACAACGACAAAGACTAATGTCCGTAGCAAGAAGTTGATTGTAAGCTGTTTGAGGGAAAGGCTAATTCTTTGTATATGTCTGTATAGGGTATAGTGCAATGGGGCCCTGTGATGGGGCAGATAGCCTCTATATTGGCAAAAAGAGGGTTAATGAAAGCCTATGGACCCAACTGGCCCTTCTAACCTGCAGCACATGTCAAGCAGGAAGAGTGGAGTTAAAAGTGGGAGACCTAGCCCAGCTCAGGGCTGACCAGGAAGGAGAGAAAAGCTCTGATTTTTTTTAATGGGAGAAAAGCTTTATTTCAGCCCAGAGATTATGTCAGCTTGCCAGCTGGACAAATCTCTGCTAGAAAGGATGACAGACCCTGGGGAATCAGCAGAAGCATGAATTGTTTGACGACAAGGCCTAAACGGAAGAGGGTGGAGGGGTTTCACCCAAGGTTTTGGGAAAACCGTTATTTAAGTTGTTGGATTTTGTTGTTGTTGTTTGTTTCTGATTTCCTTTGAACTTTAACACCCCAGAAAGGGTAGGATAGAAGTGTGCCTTGGCCAGGGGGCCAAATCACAGTTCCCACAGACCTCACCAAGATAGTGACCTGCTGGATGAGGCATGCCCTGATGGACTACAAGGGAGTGTCAAAGTGGCAACCTGGTCACAAACTTTGCAGAGTCTATGGACAAGGAATTAGCTTCTGTGGAAGGAAGCAGGTCAAGACTTCAAACAGGTAAACACCTGTGGACATAGATGCTAGAAGTAGGAGTTCTGCTGCATCACCTGACTTAAAGTGGTTTCCATCATATACAGGGTTTACAATTTGGTTCAATGACTATCAGAAAAGAGACCTGTTCCAGCACCGCTGCCTATAGAAGCGACTCCCAGCAGTATGGACATGAAACAGCTACTGCAATGGATGGCAGAACAGAAACCCCATGCCACCAGCAGCTCCTACTGCAGCTGGCCATCCAGCAGCAGGAACTGATCTAAGACTTAGCTGCTCAGCAGTAACTGAAACAACAGCAGCTAGTACAGCAGGATGTGACCCTATTGCAGCCTCCCGCAATGGCTGGGCCTTCTGCCATGAGTCCAGTGGAATACATAAGACCTTACAGAGACAGTGATCTACCAGCAGAGACTCACAGCTGTGTGTGTTGTGCCCTGACAGGCCACAAGCAGCTACTGCAAATAAATAATAATAAATAATTCCAATGGGCCTTATTCACACTGGGATGCACGTCTAAGAGTAGTCCCATTGACTTTAATTGGGTTATTGACATTAACATGAATACAGTTTGGACAATTAGATCAAAATATTTAAAATCAAAGTATCTAAATAAATCTCCACCTCTCAGAACACTATGCAATTCCGTTCCAGCACTGATCTGCATGTTTATCCTACAGCGAACAAGCACACACTGAGATATGGTTCATAGGAGCTTAGTGTACATTACTGAGAAAGTTGCTCCATAGGGAATGAACAACATGGAAGAAAGCATGATGTAGAGAGTGGCAAAAGGCAACAGAGGAAGCAGTTAGGAGAGAAGCTACATAGAGTGAAGGGAGGATGGAAGGTGTCGGAAGAAAAGAGGATGTGTGCTATGTTTCATTCTATAATTATAATGAGAAAATATGAAAGATTTTCCTCCCACATCCAATAGTATTTTAAACTCAAAATGAAGGAAAAACAACATGTAAAACTACATTTCAGGGTGCGTCCTAATCCACCCTGCAGTTCCCATGACAAAAGACACTCCCTGTAGTACAAAAGGAATTACAAGACTCCAGTACTGCATTATTAAATGTTCCAAAGGAAATTGCTGTTTAGAATAGAACACAGCAAGATTTTTAGCTAAGAACAAGGGCTCAGATCCTCAAAGGTATTTAGGCACATAACTCACATTTAAATAAACTGGAGTTAGGCCTCTAACTACATTTTAGAATTTTGGGCCAAGATTCTCAGCTGGTGTAGATTCATGTCATGCCACTGGGTTCAATGAAGCAAGACTAATTTACAGGAACTGGTTTTGTGTCTCCCTTTTAAAGCATTTAGAATTAGAATCCCTCTGGTGATCACAATATTAAGCCATTAAAATAGAAAGTCTTCCCTCCTCATTATTCTCCTGACTCTATCCTGGCTGTGTAATCTTGCTTTCACGCTGATGTGATATGAACAAAAGACACTCCTACCACAGAAACTGGAGAGTCAGAGAATTAGAAAGTTACACAGTAAAATAAAGAATAGGTACAGATTGTTCTAGGGAGACATGACGGAGAAAGATTTCTTAAATTAAGTTAGAGTATGGTCCTGGGTCCTGCAATTGCTGGTGCATTTCTCTGACTACATGATGGCTGGTTGAAGATGAGGCACTGTATGACAGCTTCAGTGCACTAGTTGACTTACGTTCACGGTCTTGGTCCTTATCTTCAAAGTGCTCAATGGTCTCAGCCCAGGGTAGCTAAATGATAGACTACAGCTCCAGGATGAAGACCATGGTGACAAGTCCACTCCTCAGACACACTGGAACTTTTAACCACACAGTTAAAGATCCTCTGTGTTGGTGACAAGCCTTTCTCAGGGACTGGTCTGACATTTTAGAATGAACTCTCACAGGAAATAAGGATCATCACAATCAGTACTACCTTCTGCTCCAGGTGCAAGGTCCACTTCTCTGGCCTGCCTTCTCCAATACACACAAAGCATCCTGTGCAATTAAAAATTAAAGCAAAATAGAAAAAAAAAACCCTAGCAAAACAAAATACTATGTTGCATAATAATTTTACCTCTGAGGAGAGAATGAGAGAAAGAACAAACCACAGGTGACAGATGCTGTTAGTCATGTCACTTAAACTATTGGAAGATGCTCAGATACTGCAGTGATGAAGGTGACGTAGGAATCTATATACAATAGAATAGGTTTTGATAATTCTGACAACACAAAATGAATGTTAGATCTCTCCTAGAAATGTATGTGAAATTGATATTGAGAGAAACTCACATAAGCAGTGATTTTTCCACCAGCTTTCTTTCAGATCTATAAATGTATAATCATTATGCATTTCATCACTATTAAATACTGTATAATTATTATTATTGTGCAAATTACAAAGACACAAAACTTCTTCATCATCAATGTATAACAGCAGAGAAATCAAAACTGCACATTGCTGGTTTCATAAATAATATAAATTGATGATAAAAAATGAAATAATTATTTCAGACTATTAACCCACAAGGATACGCCCACAAAAATCAATATCCCAACAGTAGGTGGAAGCTAACCTTTCATGTGGCACTTGTCATTTTCAATCATAAGACCTTCCAGGCAGGGACCATGTCTTCATACAAAATACCCAACAGAATGCAACTCTAGTCCTTACTGGGGCCCTTGGCAGCTATTGTAATGCAATTAGTGATTAAGAACAATACATTTATTATACATTTGAAAAAATCCTGTCTTATCTACTTTGGTGATGAGTTCATCTTTTCCTGAAAATAAGAGTTATAAAAATAATTTAAAAAGATCCCAAGTGATCCAAGCTTCCTCGTATATTTTATACAGGTGAATGTTCAAAAAATGTAATAGTGATGAGGCAGAGGTGGGAGGGAGACATGTGATTCATTTTAATGACTCAGAGACACCGAATTACTTATCTGAAATTTCAGGTTATCTGTTTTCTCAGAGTGTCATGGAAATGACTCACTAATGTAAATTTATTGGGAAATAACACCCCAAAGTACTAGGATAAAACAGAAGCCATCTTAAAAACATTTTTCCTTTGCACCAGTATGTTTGAGATCATCTTTGGTAAAGAAAGCTCCTTTTGACATTTAAAGCACATCTGGAAGTCCAAATGTTATCTTTGCTGACACTTAAATCTAAAATGATCTCATCTCAAATCATTCAGTGTTCATTCCATGGATTAATCGACATAGTGCGCTGCACTGATTTCAGCAATGTCTTGAAATGATGTTGTGCACTTTGGAAAAACACCACAGGGATTTAGCTCATGGTGGAGGGGGAAATTGGAGAAACATCTTGGATAAAGACTAATTTTAGAGATGCTGAGTGCTTACAGCTTCCAATGACTTCAAATGAAATTGGGGGTACTCATTATCTTTGAGAATCAGGCCCTAAAGATCTCGAGCTGGGCATACAAAAATTGAGAAGCCACTTTTGACAATATGGGCCTTCATTTCCCTGCCATCTTTAGTCAGAAGGTGGAGGAGAAAATACCACCTGTGCATTCACAATTCATTCTGAATTAAATGGAAGAAAACCTTCATTAATCAGTTACTGCAGATACGAGATGTAAAATTTTACCAGCCTCCCTTCTTATGGGCATTCCTACAAGCGTACAGCTGCCATGTTGCAGAGAGCACCAATCTTTTCTCTCAATATTCATAATATGGTTCAAGAATCCTTAGAATTGATTGTCTTCAACCCAGGTATCTATCTACACAGCACTTGCATGATGACAGAGAACACAATAGATGACAGACACAGGAGGTGCAACTCTCTTCTACCTACTAGAGGACCACAGCCAAGAACTGTAAATGAGTAAGCATTACTACCTCAGTGAGGAAGGTCACCTGTTCCTGCTTATTTGGTTTATACGTTATTCTCTTCATGGATTCTATGACCAGAAGAGACCATGCTGATCATCCAGTGATGTTCGTAACATAGGTCACAGAACTAATACACTACTAACATTCTCTCTGAGTTTTCCATACCTAAGACTCTGTCTAGGGAAAATGCAGGAGTATTTCAATTTAATCTGTCCTGAAGGAAGGGAGTGTGTATTTGTTTTATTTTATTAATTTACAGGAATTCAGCATTATACCATAACAGTCATTACTGAGGACAGAAGAAAGCTGAAAACTACAGAACGGTATTTTTATATGGCTTTGTTTCAAAAAACAAGTTTGAACAACATTTATTATGACTCCGGACAAGCAACAGCAGTGGCTTCTGGGAACTATAACATATTAGAACAATGGCTAGAAGGATGTCACTAAATATCCTGAGAGTTAAGCTTCAATAAAAAAGGTCAGGGGAGGACTCCTGAGCAGTTGAAACAACTGTACATCTCCAGATGCCATATTTAATTTGAAGTCTACTGGATCAAGGCCAAGGAGGAATGGAACTCTAATATTTTGGCCAGCCCAGGAAGAAATTTACAAGTAGAAAATCCAGGTTTTATGTTTTTTGCTTCAAAGGAAACCTTCAGTCAAGCATCTGAACTTTCATGCCCCAAGCAAAACTTGTAAAAAGGCAAGCATTTGCTAGTTTTGTTTTAGGTAGGACTGCATTTTTACAGCTCTGCCTGCCTAACAGAGAAAGTAGTGCTTCTGCTATCTAACCAAGCCCTATTTCTGCTTCCCTTTTCTTTAATGTCCAAGCTTTGAGCCTGCCTTGAAGAAAAAGGAACTCTCCTCTTCTGGGATGCTAAAGGGGGAGGGAAACTATTGGAGAACTGACTAGTTTTGAGCGAAAAATTTCTGACTTAGTTTTAGACAGAGTCCTTCAATAATTGGTCTGCATATTAATCAGTAATTAATTTATGTATATTAAAATATACGCTAAAAAATTCAGCACCTAATCCGATGTATCTTCTGAGGCATCAAATGCCATCGACTTCCACTGATATTGTGAGAGCTAAAAAGATAGCTGGTATGTCACAGTGGGATTTGGTCTTTACTGTGTGATTACTTCAAATAATTTATAGGGCCAGCTATTAGATAGCAGCATCACTCACTAAAATAGATTCAGACCAATTTACATTATCTAAGGCTCTGTCCCTAAAAGTCTTAGAACCTCTTTGGATAATAACTTTTCCCCCCTTATACTGATAAATCTAGTGCAACTTTTCTTCATCCACAATTGATTAAGCAGTTAAGGGAGTGAGGAGAGGTCACAAGCGGGGACGTGGATTAGTCCACTGGTTTTCACCACTAGAGAAGAGTTAATTAAAATCTCATCTTTGACTACACACAAACATTAGTTCAAGTAGTCTCTTTTCAGATACTAAAGTAATGGGCAAAGGATAGATTTGATTTGATAGTAGTCCTTTATGGAAATCATCAGACAACGCTATAAACTTGCACTGTAGTCAGCCTCACCTTCAAAGTAGCCTACAACTGTAATGCTTGGCAGGTCAGAATTAAAGTACATTGGCAGAGCTGTGAGGGGAAAGCTTTTATTGCAGCTGTCCTCATTATGTCTGCCTCCAGCCATTGCTATTGTTCCTTGATATTCAGAAGCAATAAATGGACTTACAGCTCATATAATGCATTGAAAACCCATGGGTTGTGTTTCCATTTCACTCACAAATTTCCTTTTGGAAGTGTTTGTTCTATGTATGTGAGAGACAAGGTAGATTAGGTAATATTTTTACTGGATCAACTTTTGTTGGTTTAATGGACAAGCTTTCACGTTGTTAGAACCCATTTGTAGAGGGGGACTGAGTACATCTAAAGGTCGGCAGTTCTGTCTGTTCCTCTTATTGATCCACTTTTTCTGGACTGTTTCATGGGTCATATGCACATAAGGATTTCAGGAGCACCACAGCTCCTTGGAAGACTTCTGCCATAGATGCATGTATTAGACAACCAGTCCAACTCACCGCCCCCTTGCTGATAGGTGCAAGACCACCATAATATTAAAACACACAGTACAGGCAACAGGTAAAAATGTAAAGAAAAAGAACAACCAGGGCTCCATATAATATGTGCTACCAGTTTAGCTCAGCACTGGGCCAGATGGCAAGGCTGGAACGCATGGGATGAATGTACAAAGGGGGCATAAACTCACCTATTCACTCCCCTGATCCTGGGGAATCTGCATGCAGTGGTAGTTCCCATATGCTGCATAAAAGCCACCTGAGGACTTCTCTGACTTATGCTGGCTCCTTCCAGCCCCAAGGGCCTAAGACTATAGCCAGGGATTGGTGTTGCACAGGAGAATTGTGGTCAGACCTGCTTTTCTCTGTTCATGTGCACTCAGCCACCAGAAGACTGGGGTAGAGTCTCTATACTGCCTATAAATCCACCAGAGGATTCCCTTACAATGCAGTGATCCTTGCAATGATGGGCCCCAATTCATAAAGATGTTTAAAGGTAGGCATGTGTTTAATCATAGAATAACAGAAGATTAGGGTTGGAAGAGACCTCAGGGGGTCATTTAGTCCAGCCACCTGCTCAAAGCACAACCAACACCAACTAATTCATCCCAGCCAGGGCTTTGTCAAGCTGGGCCTTAAAAACCTCTAAGTATGGAGATTGCACCACCTTCCTAGGTAACCCATGCCAGTGCTTCACCACCCTCCTAGTGAAATAGTATTTCCTAATATCCAACCTAGACGTCCCCCACTGCAACTTGAGAGCACTGCTTCTTGTTCTGTCATCTGCCACCACTGAGAACAGCCTAGCTCCATCCTCTTTGGAACCCCACTTCAGGTAGTTGAAGACTGCTATCAAATACCCCCATCACTCTTCCCTTCTGCAGACTAAACAAGCCCAGTTTCCTCAGCATCTCCTTGTAAATCATATGCCCCAGCCCCCTGATCATTTTTGTTGCCCTCTCCTGGACTCTCCCCAATTTGTCCATATCCTTTCTGTAGTGGGGGGCACAAAACTGGACGCAATACTCCAGATGTGTCCTCACCAGTGCCGAATAGATGAGAATAATAACTTTCCTCTATCTGCTGGCAATGTTCCTACTAATGCAGCCCAGTATGCCACTAGCCTTCTTGGCAACAAGAGCACACTGCTGACTAATAGCCCACTTCTCATCCACTGTAATCGCCAGGTCCTTTTCTGCAGAACTGCTGCTTAGCCAGTCGGTCCCTAGCCTGTAGCAGTACATGGGATCACCTTGCTTAGTTGGGGACATGGATATGTGCCAGCTCTACTAGATTCCACTGGTGCAGTAGACCAAAGCAGCAGCACAGCATCCCAGGATCTGGTCCACTAGAAAGAGAGAAAACTGCCCCACATTTTTGGCTTGGAGAATCTTGCAGATATCCATCCAAACTGGGCAGAAAAGACAGTCTTCACCAGAAAGGTAAAATAAGGGAAACAAGAATTAAAGAACAAAAAAATCTAGATTAGTAAATTTGAAACATACTTGCTTGTCATTGTGCATGGTATAAATATATGGATTAGTCTTAATAACTAAGACCTATACTTCAGAAAAGAAATTTTAATCAGGATCACATTCTTTTAGCTCTTCATAAATTACCTCTTATTTTTTTATAATCCTCTTTATTTTTTTTTAAATTCTGCTGCCATACACTTACTCAAGAGGAAAGATTTCCCTTTGTATTTCTAATACCTACCCTTAATAGCAAAGTTGATTCAAACATATAACTCCAATAGCTCTGACTGATGAAAATATTAGCATTACAGAGAGAATATGAAATCCAGTGACTTTTAACCAATTAATAAGGTGATTTATTTAAAACTTTTTTGTTATACTTTACAACAACCCATATGAAAAAATTATCATCTTTATAGTTAGAGCATAAGGGTTTGTGGAGATTTCTTAGTGGGTGCTCGTTAACAAAACACTCTTTTGCATAAAATAGAGGTGTCAACTGATAAAAATAATGAAAGTTTCCATGTCTTTACATACTATCAAAATGGCTGTGCTCCTTGCAGCATTGCATTGTATTAAACATTAATCAGATGTGCGATTTACGATATGCACAGTTAGAAATTTCCTTTTTAGGCTTCAGGAAGTAACACTATTTAAAAGACTAACGAGGGACAGTTATTCTTTTCTGGTGCAACTTTTTCATCTTATTCACTGCTTCCTTTTGTTTCTGTTTGCCCTCTCCAAGGCAAAAGTCATTCATTTTTTAAACAATTTTTATTAGTGCATTAGCCTCATGAGATGCACATCTAGAGCTAAAGCCTCAACTGGCATAAATCAGCATAGCACCATTAAAGTCAATAGTTACGCTGATTAACACAAGCTAAAGATTTAGCCCCTTATTCTTCTCAAGACTCCAGGTGGGTGAGCAATTACTTGGACAATAAAACCATGAGGCCTCATTCACCACTGTGTTAGTGCACTGTTGTGGTAGTGTAACTCTACTGAAATTAATGTAGCTACACCAGCGTAAATCTGCAGCAGTGCAAAGGTAAATGTTGCTTGATATAATTTAAGTCACCACATCTACAATAGCAGACCATACTGAGCAATTACTGTTTCTGTTCCATTTTGCATTGACAAAACATGTTTTTTAAAAGGATGTTCAGTTTCTTGTACCAAATACTTTCAGTGGATCACATAGTTTCTTTCACTTTATTTCAATAGAACAACAGTTAATTGCAATTGGTTGGATTAACAATCTCATAAACCTGCTTCCCATTTTGGTCTAGTAACATAGACCGATTTTTCAAAGGCTCAAAGGCAGTAGCACCCAACTCCTATTGAAAGTCACCTAGAGTTGGGTATCTAGCTCCGCCCTGTGCCTTTAAAAATACCACCTTTAAAAATTAACTTTTGGTTTGAATGAAGGAAAACATGCACTGCCTGCTTTTCAAATCAAAGCATTTTAATAAATAAACTAATGCTGATGTAAACTCCAATTCCTTTCTGTATTTCAGCATTAGCTTTCTTTAAAACATGCTCAGATAAGTGCCTGCAAATAAATACTTTCAGATGCTGCCTTTAAAATAAGAGTATTATAAAGGAACAGGAATAGAGAGGGAGGGGCCACATCCTCTGCTGGTTTAAATTGGCACAGCTTTATTAATGTACATCATCGGAGGATCCTAGTACCACATAAGGAACACACACTGAGCCACATTTTCCTTTTACACCAACACACCACTATAACTCAGTGCTGAGTTCAGTGGAGTTTATTCCAATTTAGTTGATAGAAGACTCAGGCCAAATGCCATTATAATAAGCTCAAATGGCAAGCAAAATAGTTTCTCACTTTAAAAAAAACTATGAACAGGGTACACTCCTGTACTCCATACTCCCGTTGCTTCAGTAGGAGCTTGAGTTACAAGGAAATTAAGATCAGACCAATAAAATGCTAACGTATATAATCCTAGTCTTTTTCAAAAGATATATTATAAAGAATATAAAGTCAAGCTCAATAGCTGAGGCCCAAAATCTCTAAAATAATTCATAAAGCTCTGGGTTGTGGCTGATAACTCCACTCCTCTGCCACAATTCTGGGTGAAGCTCATCTGTGCAGGAGACAGAGCTTTCTCATAGGCCAATTGTAATGACTATTCATGTCATTAAAATTAAGCACATACTGAACTGTTTTGCTGGATTGAAGCCATAGGTTATAATTAACCTAGATCCAGATTTGAGATTCAAAATTTCAATGGTATTTGGCTCTGAGGTTTTCATTCAGGCCCAACATGGGAAGAGGGTATAATAAGCCAGGAGAGGGTCTGCCTCCTCTGGTGCTGTCGCTGCTGCCAAATGCTGGGTTGTGGGTTTGGTGGGGGAAGTTTTTGCAGGTTCCAGGGCAGCTGAGGAGACAGTATGTGCTATTCAGCTTCCTGGGTTCATCAGTAATCTCTCTGGAGTCTTGAGAGATTTGGGGGCATATCAAAAACTCAGGTTCTTCTTCGGGAAGAGATGCTGTCATGCTGTGGCTTTTCCTGGACAGCTCGGGGTCTGGGGAGAAGGGATGGGAGGTGCAGCACAGCTGTGGTTGGGCCACAACTCCTCCGGGCAAGTGTGTGTGTGTGGCGGGGAGGCTCAATGCTCCTCTGGGCAGATGTGGAGAGAGGGGCTCGGCCAGGGCTCCTCTGGGCAGCTGCGGGGGGTGGGGGTCTCAGTGCCCAGGCCTCTCCAACCAAGAGAGGAGCTCATTGCTCTGGCTGTGAGGGGACAGAAGTCTCGGGACTCCAGCCCGGGGGAAGGGGCAGAGCTGTGGGCTAGTCTTCCCAAAGGGATGCTCTACCTGTTGCACATGAGGCCCAACACTGTAGATGCCCTAAACAATGTCTTTGTTCTAAAAATAAAGGTACGTAGGTTGGTATTGATTGGATTAGGTAGTATTTAATCCAAACTAATTTACACCCTTAATTGTTATTGACTTTGTGCCTTTTTTTTTAATCAATTACAAAGAGAATTGGTAGGCTTGCAATCTATGAGGTAGCCATAGGCAGTGTTTGCTGTCTCATCTTCATTCCAAGCGGGTTGGACATAAGCAATTTTTCAGTAACATGTCCAAGGGAAAGAGAATGAGAGAAAAAATGCTAATGGAGAGTTGCCTAACATGATTATTTATTGTTCTGAGCCTCATGACACAATTACCACAAATTTTGGTGACCTGGGCAGTTGTGTATTTGGTTGTCATGGTAATAGAATCTTGTGTTGCTATAGTAACTGAGTTATATTATTAGGAGATAGCCCAGCCTGTTTTGGCTGGCTGTTGGTTAGTTCTGTGTGTAGCAATAAATGGCTGCTCCGAGGTTTACAGCTCTCTGGACTCCAGTGATTTCTTCCTAAAACTGTTGTCCCAAGGATACAACAACGTGGCAACGAGGATGTGATCTCTGTGCTGCCCCGGCTACAGGAGGAAGTAGAAGTTAAGGTACAAAAAACAAACAAACAAACCTTGTTTGCTGCTGAAAGGGAATGAGAACTGGCTTGTTTGCTCTGACTGTGCAACCTGAAGCTAAAATCATGGTGTCATAAACAGATAGCTAAGAGTTAATGTCTCTTACACCTAGAAAGAAGTAACCTGAAACACCTGACCAGAGGACCAATCAGGAAACAAGACTTTTTCAAATCTGGGTGGAGGGAAGTTTGTGTGTGAGTCCTTTGTTCTTGGTCTTCTGCCTGTCTCTCTCTCGGCTATGAGAGGATTTCTGTCTCTTGTTTTCTAATCTTCTGTTTCCCAATTGTAAGTACAAAAGATCAGATAGTGATTTATTTGTTTTTTTTTGTATTTACATGTGTGTATTTGCTGGAATGTTTTGAATTGTATTCTTTTTGAATAAGGCAGTTTATTCATATTTCTTTTAAGCAATTGACCCTGTATTTGTTACCTTAATACAGAGAGACCATTTTTATGTACTTTTTCTTTCTTTTTATATAAAGCTTTCTTTTTAAGACCTGTTGGAGTTTTTCTTTAGTGGGGAACTCCAGGGAATTGAGTCTGTGCTCACCAGGGAATTGGTGGGAGGAAGAAGTCAGGGGGAAATCTGGGTGTGTTAGATTTACTAGCCTGACTTTGCATTCCCTGTGGGTGAGGGGGGAACAGAGATTAGCTCTCGGTAATTCTGTTTTCCAGGACTGGGAATGGGGAGGGTGGAGTCCCTCTGTTTAGATTCACGGAGCTTGCTTCTGTGTATCTCTCCAGGAACCTAGGGAGGGAACACCTGGAAGGGAGAAGGGGGGGGAAATGGTTTATTCCTCTTTGTTATAAGACTCAAGGAATTTGGGTCTTGGGGTCCCCAGGGAAGGTTGTTGTGGGGACCAGAGTGCCCCAAAACACTCTAATTTTTTGGATGGTGGCAGCTTTACCAGGTCCAAGCTGGTAACTAAGCTTGGAGGTTTTCATGCTAACCCCCATATTTTGGACGCTAAGGTCCAAATCTGGGAATAGGTAATGACACATGGCTACACTTACAGGGCCACTGGAACCTTTTGAGGAGACTATAGTGCAATGGCATGTGTATACTGAGCGTTTTGAGCTTTTTGTTATTGCAAATGACATTACAGAAGAGAAGAAGGTGTCAATATTTTTAAGTGCTGTAGGGGCTAAAACCTACTCCCTGCTACGCAGCTTACTATACCCTGTTAAGCCGGAGACTAAATCTTACAGTGACATTGTGGAAATCCTGGGGTCCCAATTTTCTCCAAAACCACTGGTAATTGCTGAAAGATATCGGTTCCACAAAAGAGACCAGAAAGAAGACGAAACAGTTGTACAATTTGTAGCAACTTTGAGAAAACTTGCAGAACACTGAATTTAAAGAGATATTAAATAATACCCTGCATGACAGGTTAGTGTGTGGCCTGCACAGTGAAGCTATACAAAAGCGCCTATTGACAGAGGCTCAGCTTACCTTACAGAAGGCCATCGATATTGCTGTCTCCATGGAACTGGATACAAAGAAAGCAACTTGAGTTGACCCAATATTGTCCCAGGTTATGGACCTGGTGATGCATGGAACATCTCGACGAACCCCAGTGGGCACCCCTACATCCATGGGACTGGTCTGAAAACCCTTGGCAACATATTCACGTTGGCTTCGCTGGCCCCCTTGAAAGAAGCATGTTCTTGGTGGTGGTAGATGCCCAGTCTAAATGGCCAGAAGTCTCTATAATGCAGTCCACTACTGCAGAGAGTACTATCCAAAAACTACTTTAGTCGTTTTGGTCTGCCAGAACAACTTGTGAGTGACAACGGACTGCAGTTCTTCTATCAGGAGTTTCAAAAGTTTATGACAGCAAATGGGGTACACCACATCACTTCAGCACCATATAATCCATCCACCAATGTATTAGCTGAAACATTTGTGCAGACAATGAACCAAGCTTTGAAATCGACAAGGGGACAATTATCCATTCAAAAGCATCTGGACACCTTCTTATTATCCTACAGAACACACCTCATGCTACGGCCAAGGCATCCCTGGCCTTTCTATTGATGGGAAGACAGCTGCGCGCTTGCTTTGATCTGTTGAAACCTTCTGAACCCCGACAAATTGTGCAATGTCAGCAGCAAGATCAAGTCATTAGGTGTGCACCCAAAGCAAAAGACCGAACCTTTAGGGACAGCTGGTTTTGGCTTGGAATTATACTTCTGGAGTTAAATGGGTCCCTGCCACTGTCATCGCTCAAACGGGACCTGTTTCCTACACAGTCCGGACTGCAGAGGATCTCACCTGGTGGCAACATGTAGGTAGGCTACTGCCAGGTCATACCAGTCCTCAGGACACATCATCAGTTGTGTTGCCTGACTTCACCACCTCCAGCAAGACTCCGAATCCAGAGTCATCTGTTCCTGACTTTTCCCCTCCATTACTGCCAGTGACAGAGATACCCCTCTGCCTGGCATGAGCTGATACCCTATCCTCACTCCTTCACCCTACAAACTCTAAGCCCATTGTCAGTCACACGCCCAAGACACTTTTGGGTGCACCAACATCAGAAGTCTGCTGTAATCCGTCTAGAGACAGAAGGCCTCCTCGTCAGCTGGATCTTTCGCTAGGGCGAACCCACGGTTAGGGTGCAAAATAATCCCCAGGGTTTAGCCGGGAATTGAGGCAGTCTACCTTCCTTCTCCAGTTATTGTTTGTTTTATTTTGGGGACATTCTTATTAAGGGGGGAGGGATATGTTGTGTATTTGGTTGTCGTGGTAATAGAATCTTATGATGCTATAGCAACTGAGTCAGATTATTAGGGCATAGACCAGCCTGTTTTGGCTGGCTGTTGGTTAATTCTGTGTGTAGCAATAAATGCCTGCTCCAAGGTTTACAGCTCTTTGGTCTCCAGTGATTTCTTCCTAAAACTGTTGCCCCAAGGATATAACGTGGGCCTCTTGTTTTCCAACTTTTTACTCATTTTCAAGTGCATCATCTTGTGGTTGTGGGAAACAAATTTATCACTGAGGCAAAGGAAAGTAAAATGTTTTTCAGCTGTTAAACTCAACATCAACTGTTGTGAGAATCTGCCTTTTTGCAAGTGACTTTTAATGAGAAAAATAAACACAAAAGATTTGATTTGCCAAAGTGTATTTAAACGGGGATTTAAACATTCCTTTGTTCATTTCTCAATAGCAGTTGGCTGTTTGTGCATTGCAGGTGCACACCTCTGCCGAGAGCTGGCTCTCATTTGTTGTCTGGAACATATTTCTGAACCAAATAACACTTGCCAGCATAGCTTCTGGAAATAAAGTACTCTTCTTTGTTCTCTATGTGCTTCAGAGTGACAGTTGCACACTGTTGCAATCATAGGGGTCTGGCACAAGAGGAAAACAATAGCCTGCTGCTACCGCAGGCTAGCAGCCAGAATGCTTTGTGCAAGTTAGCATTCACACCAGCTGTCAGAGGAGGACCTGCCCTCAGTTCACCCAGAGGCTAATCACAAATAGAAACCCATTGCCTAACTCAGTGAGCTCAGGTCACTGCCCTTTAATAAAATATTGGTATGATTAAGATAATTTATTTTTCCTTCTGAAATATGGCAGGAACTACTGATAACAATAGTTAGAACCAAAAAGAACAGAAGTGCTGAGGTTTTAAGCATGTTCTATTGTTGGGGAAGAATCTTTAGTTATGGTTTCCATGTTGGCCATATTGGTTTTAACTAGTTGTTGTTGGCCTCCAGGTTGGGAGATCTTCTTCATGCCTACATTTGGCACCTTTTCTAAAAAGTGCGGGGGAAAAGGGAAGGTCACCTGACTAAAATCTGTCCAGGAACAGCAAGATTTATTTAAGGGGCATTTAACTTGTTATATTTCCCGCAATGTTTCTGTAAGGACATCCGGGTTCTGGCTTCAAGCCAATTCTATCTGTTGACAGCTGAGTTTGGATTTTTGTTATTGAAGGTTAAGTTGGGGGTCCTTATTATCTGTACACTTGTGTTTTGTTAAATAAAGGTACCTGTTTGCACCTCACTATTCAGTCACATCTATTATTAACTAAGCAGGCTGGTGACTACATATAAGTGGGGGCAGAGAACCTGAGCGCATGGCCTTCTGATACACACACACACACAGTCTAGGGCTTACTGATTCAGTCCTTGCCCCAACAGTTTATGGTGACTGCAACAGGACCGCTTTCTCTTTATTTAGCATTTTATTTTTGATAAATAAATAAAAAAATTTTTGATTGTTTTTTTCTCAGTTCTGTCAACAACAAGCAGCTTAGTAAGCTGTGTGGGTAGGGAACCATCTACAGAGGTGCCAGAATGGTGACCATTGGCGGGCTGGCCTGTGTGCCCGCAGCGTTTGTGGGTGTTTCCTGCAAGGGTGCCATTACACCATTGGCTGTCTGCCTAGTGGTGTGTAGGAGGAGCCATTGGCTTTGACAACCCATTGTACCCCGTGCCAGGCCGGAGTCCAGGAGGGGCTAGTCTCCAGACAATGAGTGAAGGATCAGCTTCCTTTAGTGGGCCCAAACAGCATGGGTGCTGTCAGTTTGAGTTGCCACTTGCCTGCACTTCCAGGCCACTGGGTCAGGAAGCAAGTAGACAGTCTGAGGCAGCAAAGCGTAACCTAGGCCATGGTATGTGGCAGTGCCCAATTCCAGGTTGAATCTGAACCTGAATTGCAGATTAATAGCAGCTTTTACTCAGATCGAGCAGGTTGTACTTTGCCTCGACATAGCAGTCAGAGTCCCGTCCTTTGTAAATAGCCAAGCTCCTCAGTCATACTTATTCCTTTAACCCTTTAACCCTTCCCAAAATGCCTTGCAATGCTTGAAACAGTATTAGCAACAAACAATGCTGATCTGCCTCCTCAGGACACCCACTGAGGGAGGGGGCCATTGGTTTGTGACATTCCTCCCCTTGACTGTGAATCAACATCTCACTGTGAGGTGTCACCACTTAGATTTCCATCTTCCCTCTTACACTGTGACTGGGATTACTGTTGGTCTCCTACATAAACAATATAGCACAAACAAAATTGTTAGGGCGGCAACAATTGCATACACTAGCCAGTAGTGGTTCCTGGCTTCATTAGTAACATATCATAACACATCCCCCTGTTGGCATAGATGCCCCATCCGGATGGCTGTGACAAAGGCAGCTTTCTCCAGATTAAACATGTGCTGCAACACTGTAAAGGTGAAGGCATCTGTCTGGAATATGGTCAGTTATTCCCAGGTATGCATCAAGGACAGGAACACATAGGGTGTAATCCATGAAAAGTTAAACACAACATAGTTAGTGATATTAACCATACTTTGCATAACCACAGGCCAATACACCAAAAAATTTTGTGCCTGAGAGTGTAACAGCAAATCAAGGGGTACCTTGGGAAGGTGGCCCTCCAAACACATGCAGAGGTAGTGGTAAACACTTGGGCTTTAGTGGGGACATATCCTGATGCCTCCCCTTCCCAGTAGATGTGTTGACCTACCTTATAAAAGCGGTCTGGCATTGCCTTTTCTTTACACATCATTTGAGGAGGCTCCACAGGTCACAGTTGCCAAGTATTGCCCTCTGCAATTTATATGTGCTTGTATCCAGAAGATGTAGTCAGCACACACCACTTATCTGTGTCATTGGGGGCTACCACCTCCCACACGCTGTGATGGACCACTCAGTCCCAGAGGTAGCCTTCCCAAAGGCCTGGTTGGATTTTTATAGCAGGGCCCACACTCCTTTCAGGCGACCAAAGGCCATGAAAGAGCAGGCTGTGCCCATGCACTTCCAGTTAGTGATCCTTAGGAGTAGTGAAAAGGCCATTGCTACTGGGGAATCCCTGAGTGGAACTGTATTTCCTCAGGCCAGGCTCCATGGAGCACATCTTCCTGGATGCTGCAGACCTGGTGGGTCAAATATTGTTGGAGCTGGGAGCACAGCGAATCCCAAATTAGTTGGTCTCCAGCCTCAATTATGGTCTTAATTCCTGTACGATGTCCAGCGTGTGGAGGGCCAATTTGGCAGTATGTTTGAGGTGGGAGGTGCCACTGTAACGTGGGTGAGAGCCACACTTGTGACCAGTCCCATGGCCTTTTCCAATTGTCCCAGTCATTTGTCTCTCATGGCCCCCTGCTGAATATTCCAAATACTAGCTGCCGTATTGGCCCCATCCCCCAAGGAGCCCACTAAGGTCCGCCTTTTCCGGGGGAGACAAGGACAATGTCTGCCTGAGGAGGGCAAGTTGGAGGGTGGCCCCCTGGTACAATTGGGAAGGAAGGCTGGGTCCTAAGAGCATGTCAGGGTCAGGTAAATGTATAAAGCTCTCAAGGTGGTATTCCAGAGGATTCAATGTTGAGTGGCTGCCTCCCATTTGGTGGCAGGTAACATCTGCCACCACCGCTAGTGGGGCAATGGGATGTAACTTTGTCCTGTGTGGTGCTGCCTAGTGGGGTATGGAGCTCTTCTGGGTTAATCCCGTCTGGGACCCAATTGGGGATGGATATGCAGAGCCTGAGGACCAGGGGCTCTCAGACGGGGCGTGCCCCTGGAAAATACTCAGAAAAACATTGTATTATAATAAAGGATTCTGCAGACCTGAAGCAGCAAGTGCGATCCCACCACTCCTGTTCAGGGTGTCCCTGGGCTTTCGTTATTACTGCCTTGTCCAGTTAGCAAAGCAAAAGGAAAAGAAAAAGAACAACATAAATGCACCTACTGGGGAAACTAAGGTTTGGATGAAAAAATTTCTAAGTCATTACTTGTCCCATTATAGCCCTTCCTAGCTCCTGTTTTGGATGTCATTTGCTTGGTTTAGGAGGTTACAACAATATTGTGTCCAGGGGTCAGGGGTTGCTATCGCTCGCCAAAGGACTTTTCATTTCATTCCAGGCCACCACAGGAGGAACAGGGTTTGTCCCCATGGGATCCAGGGAAGGTTTGGGGCCATCCACCAAGTATTTTGCTCTGACCCTGCTGTGTCCATCTGGACTATGCACTGTCACCAAGTCTCCTCCCCCTCCAGCCTTATGCCATACCTTGCCTCTGGCCCCATCAGTTACTCGAATCATGGAGACCCTCTGGAGATATTTTCCCTCATATTTATAATCATCCAATTCATCCCACATACAGAATTCTAGTAAAACATTTTTACTACAGGGCTTTGGAGTAACAGGCAAGGACAAGCACATCCACTTTTGAGGAGTCCACTCGGTACAACCTCTGGTGTCCAATAGCTTCCCTCCCTCCCCAGCCCACTGGCTCGAGGTCTAGGGTAGCCAGAAGGATTCCATGTGCCATATGAGGAGCGGGCTAACTTTCCATATCTCTGCTTCAAAACCAATTCCTCCTAATATGGTGTCTACTATCTGAGAATGTTTCCCTGCAGTATTTTCTTTTTTACTACACAATGGTGCTAGCAACAAGACCAACACCACAAGGCAAAAACATAGAACACAAAACACAATTTCTATTGTGACAGTAAATTCATGGTATTTTGAGTTCTCTTCAGTTGGTATCAGCTTTTCCTGATTTTCTGAAAGACAAAAAGAACATGTTTCTACCCCTTTGAGGGTGGCAGATTATTGCTTAAAATATTCTTTTCTTTTACAAATACCCTTGCTAACTGCAGGCAAAACGGAAGAATTATCCCCATATTTTCTTGTGTTTGTTTTACAGGCAGGCCAGGTTTCAATGGTTTTTACCTTTTTCAGTTAGGTAATTTGCATTAACACAGATGCTTTCTGGCTTGCTTTTGGATTCAAAGCCTTAAAAGAGACATAATCAACTTTGACCAGAGTTCTGATTTTTAACTTTTAACTCCTGCTTTTAAACACACAGTGATTTGAAAAGGAAAACAACCTATTGTGGTTCCCTTTGGAGCCCTCATAGGATTTTAATTAAGTAGCATGGTAGGTTTGCATTTCTTTCACCCCTTCTACAATATACACTGCACATGTCCTGGGGAAAATGCACATTCCTTTAACATTGCTCTCTTTTGACATAGCTATATATACATTATATCCCCTTCATACATTTGAGGCAGTTAAGTTCCAATAGAACCCCCTTATGTTCTTTTAGCACAGGGCTCGGCAACTTCTGGCACACGGCTCGCCAGAGTAAGCACCCTGGCAGGCCGGGCCAGTTTGTTTACCTGCTGTGTCCACAGGATCGGCCGATCGTGGCTTCCATAGGCTGCGGTTCGCCACTCCAGGCCAATGGGAGAGGTGGGAAGCAGCGCTGGCCGAGGGATGCCAGTGGGAGCCGCAATTGGCTGAATCTGTGGTCATGGCAGGTAAACAAACTGGCCCGGCACGCCAGGGTGCTTACTCTGGTGGGCAGCATGCCAGAGGTTGCTGACTCCTGTTTTAGCATAATTGACTACTAAGTTGTTCATAGTAAACTCCAATAATTTCAGTTAGATAGTCTCCTTGCTTGGATTATTTACAGACAATCCTTTGGAAAAGGGCCCATTTTTCCTTCAGAATGGGTGCACAGAAACCAAAAATTCTTTTTCTCTTTAACATTTTCACAACCTTTAACTGCTCAATTTCCTCCAGCATCTACAGAGCTAACTTCTCACTCTTTCCTTAAATCACTTGCTTAGCTCCCAAAATGATACCTTCATCAACTCAGATTTCACCATTTCAAGCATTGTTCCAGGGAGCTAAAATCCCCAAGCCTGTACTTACTGCTTCCCTTAATCCTGCCACTATTCCCTCAGGGCTTCCAACCTATTTTCCAATTTATCTGTTGCCAGCTTGCTTGTCTGGGCCCAGTCCTGTTTTTCACGTTGAGCCATCCCTTTCCATGGGCACAGGCTTTGTTCCACTAACAATTTAGCAAGGAGAGTGGGCTCCTCAACTAGCCCCCATCCCTCCTAGTCCCTTTCCTCTTCGTAATAACACATGGGATGCTTTTCTTCGTAGTTGGGGGTGTCGTATATACGACCTTCTCCCGCTTCACCTCATTGCAATGGCTGCCACCTGGACAGAATCCACAGACAATTGGCATTTCAACTGTTCCATTTCCTTGTAATGACAAACACAGCTGCTGCAGCATATGCTTGGCACAAATGATCAAATCTTTGACAAATCCCTGAAGGACCGGTACTTTCTTAGCCAGAGCTTCCAGGCAGGTGTTTTCCACATTTTCTGCCTGGAAGTCCTGTCTCAAGGCCTGCAACTTGTCCTAGGCATAGGCCTGGGTTGCCACCTGGTTAGAGATTTGCGCTTTCAGTTGCTCAGTTTCCACCAGCTGTTGGGTACACACCTCTTCCCTTCTTTCTAACTCCTCTTTCTGTCCCACACACAGCATATGAACACAGCAGCAGACTTCTTGTCAAGCGCCATGACCTTGGACTGGGGCCAGAGTCTTATCTTCGGACTGAGCTAGCTGAAGCATCGAGTTAACCCATTCTCTGCTCCCTTCCTCCCTCTTTGGCCTCTCGCAGCCTACAAAGGAATCTTCCACTTCACACTCATACCTTTAATCCTTCCCCAAAATGCCTTGCTATAGTTGCAACAGCGTTAGGAACATGCAATGCTGATCTGCCTCCCCAGGGCACTCCCTGAGGAAGGGGACCATTGGGCTGTGACAATCTGTCATCTCTCTTTCTGTTATCTGCTTGCCTACCCTGTGAATTGATCAATTTGGCAACCAGGATGATTGTGGTCCCGAGAAAACTGTAAAAAGAATAACTACAGTGGCTTGATGGCCAAGCATCATGCAGGATGTAACCAACAACATCAACAACTGCATTGCTTGCCCTGAAAACAATCTGGATGAAAAGGTAGTGAAGGGATCCATGCAACTCCAAACCAATGACGGTTTGTGGTCTCGCTGACTACTGCTCGAGGTCATAAGTATTGGTTGGTGATCATCAATGCATTCACCAAATGGGTGGAGGCATACCCTAGCAGGTCCAATACAGCTGCTACAACTGCCAAGATACTCTTAGAGGAAACTTCCTTGAGGTTTGGAATACCTGAAATGATGGATTCAGATTAAGGGCCCCATTTTACAGGCAGAGTCACCAAAGTCTTGTGCCAGGTATTAGGGATCCACCAGAGAATATACATTGCAGCACACCTACAAAGCTGTGGCCTGGTGGAGCGGACGAACCTTAAAAACTGCCTTGAGAAAAATAGTCAGCCAAGGCAAAGACTGGGACAGAAAACTCCCTTTGGTCCTCCTGTTCTTAAGATCATCTGTCACATCTCATGGATTCAGCTCCCATGAGGCCATGACTGGAAGACCCAAGCAGCTACCTGAACACTGGTGGGTCAGAAGTGTCCCACTGGATGAGTACACATTGTTCAACTTATAAGGAAGATTTTACAGGACATTAGCAATATTCAACATCAGGTGGCTATCCAACTAAAGTCCAATATCAGATGTATGGATAGAAGGCTAGGAGACTCCTTCAAGCCCAAGGAATGGGAGGTTGGGGAGAAGGTATTGTACAAATATTATTCAGAAAAGGGACCTACCTTCAGCCCCAGATGGGTAGAACTGGTTCGCATTACTAATAGGGCTAGTCCTGTAGTTTATGAACTGGAAATGAAGGGCAACAAGGGAGGAAAACCCAAGCTTAAGTGATTTCATTTCAGTCAAATAAAGGAATGGAAGGGAGGTTAAGCTAATGTCCATACTGTTATAAAAGAAACTAATCATCTCTCTCTGTTCTGTATCTCACGAGTCAAGAATCAACAATCACCTTATGTGGTTAATGTGCCTTATAAATACGTCTTAAGATTTCTGTATATGAGGGTGAACATTACTATTGTACCATGAAGTCAGTGACAAATATCAGAGGTCTACAAACTTGTGAGCCAAAGGTATGGGGCATCACTTTTAGATCTGCAGTAGCGGATGTTGTTGGTCCTGTCTCAATGTTTGAGTTCAAAAGAGATGATAATTGTATCCTCGACTGGAAAGAGGAGTAGGGAGAAAGAGCCAATTTAATTTTGGTATCATTCGACAGTGTTCTGCTGCATAAAGAAATCTTACCCCTGGGTAAAGCATCCAAATTGGCAAAGAGCTGCATTTTGGAGCTCCATGACCTGCAAGTCGCTAGTTGCACAGGAGGTCTAGTGTCAAAGAGTCCTCTTAAGTGTGCATGCATCTCATCTAGCCTGGTGGGGTCGGGCCAAAGAGGGGACTGTTACCAGATTTGCCCATTACTTTGGGGTATGCTCATTTATTCGGATTACTCGTCTGGGGAAGGGGATTCTGTAATTCTATCAATGTACCGCTTGTGTCACCTGTGTTTTCATATGGAACTCTACTTCTCCCTTCTCTACTTCTCCCTTCTCCCAATGGAGCTATCCTGCAGGACCTAGGTTCCCTAGGGCTGGGTTTCTCCAGCCCCCAAACCGAATGAGCGCGCGCACACACACATACACATACATTAACGGAGCAAGTCTGAGCGGAACGAGTCAAACAGCACTGTCAATCTGACTCCTTATATGTCTCTGGACTCACTGGGCTGGATGAAGTAGCATTTTCAAGCTGACTCTCCTTATATGCTCCTGGGCTCCATGGACTGGGTCACGCAGCACTTTCAAGCTGTTACCTTTATGCATCCCAGATTCAGTATGTCCCTGTCCCCATTCTCACAACACAATTGCACTGGCAGTAACCTACTGGATGAGCAAATCCCACAGTATTTTGGGCACTGCAGGGATCTTTAGCTTAGGTAAAAGAAGCGTTGCTGTAGAGTGAATGGGGGAAGCTAAAAACACAAAAGAGTAAAGTCTAGCAAGAGAGAGAGAAGCAACCAGCTTAACCATAAGAGTTATTTATTGAATAATAGTGATAGTGACACAAGGAGAGCCTAAACCAACATAACATACATTATTAAAGGTTAATACCTAAGGTAGAAAGGAAAATGAAGAGAGAGAGAAAGAGAGAGAGAGAAGGGGATCTCACCACTCCCTGAAGTTTGAACTGGTCAGGGTTCCCAGATGATGCTGGTAGTTGAGGGTCCTGAGGGCAGGAGACAGGCAGAGTCCCCAGCAAGATCAGTCAGGAGAATATGGAGTCCTAGTGGAACTGATGCATAGTTTGGATCTAAGCATCAGAACACTGACTGGAGGGTGAGTGGGGATTTTTGTAGAGAAATTACAATGGTTGAAGGGAGAACACTAGATTTATTTATAGGTAAACTGATGATTCAAAGGTTTTCTTTAGGCTAGCCAATAGGAGCTTATCACTCTTGGCTATGGATGGTGTTTTCTTCCAGGAAGCTCACAACTAGGCTGCCTTAATATTTTGGATTCATTACTAGAATTGGTCTGATAATTGCTGAGCTGAGCATGTGCAGACATTGGTTCATTAGCATCTGGAGCAGAGATTCCCATGATGCAGTGCTTCCCTGCTTTTTCTGCTACCAGAGTTCAGTGTGGTTCTCTGTTCTACATTCTGTATGTAAATTGAGATGTCTTCCTGTCCCATCTTTCATGCAGATGAGGCTAGGGGAGTTGTCTCTGCTCTCCATTCTGCATGCTAACGCAGATGTCTTAATCTTGTCGCCTTTGTCAGGAGGGCTCTAGGTGTGTCTCCCAATGCCCTTCAGTGCTCTCTGCAAGTTTTCTTTTTCCATCTGATGGGTTTTAGTTTAAGCAGGGGCTTGGGGGGTGTCTTTCATGAGTCAGGCAGGATACTGCACCCTGGTTCCCCAAGAATACAGAAGTGTCTGGTATCAGGACTTTTGGTGTTAAAGTGTAGTCTGATGTCCAATTCTATATGCCCTCACAGAGAATGAGATTGCATATCCCTTCTCAGCAATATTTCATTGATTTAAAGTATGAAAGTGTTCCTTACCAATATTGTAACATGACTGGCAATGTAAATAGTTTTTGTTAATTAAATAGGCCATCTGTAAATAAGATCAGCTGCCAGGGAGAGTTAAGTATTTCTGTGACCAGTAATGATACAAGGGTCTGAACTCTTGTTTGGGGCAAGGCAACAAATACAGGTGCATGTAATCCCCAGAATTTATGTTAGCCATATAGGCCCTGTAGTCATTAAGGAAGACCTGAAATATATGATGGTAGTTCATCCCAGTTATGCCTTAAGAAATATCACAGTGGACATGCAAGTCCTAGTCAATCATATACAACCTGCATATACCCTATTTACTCAAGCGATTGTAATGGGATGGAAGTCCTGGATCAGCATTGCACAGCCTAGATATGCCAAACGGAAAAGAGATCTTACTGGAATGGTGCTACGTGGAGTTGGAACAGGTTTAGGGGTAGTTAATGCCCTCAGTTCAGATACTCTAGCTCAGCGTATCAGTAACGTAGGGCACGAGCTAGCATCGCTGAACCAACCTTTAACAGAGTCCCTTAACAAAATTGTAGAGTTTATGAAGTAATCACTACTCTGCAATCATGATATAAACCTCAAGACCAGGATTTCAAAGGGTCATGGATGCCATTCAGTATAACACTTCATGGGCACTGACCTGAACGCAGGTGCAAATGTGGCTCCAAATTGTAACTGGAGGCATCAGAAGAACAGAGTTCCAGGGCAGCATCTCTGTATTAAAAGACATGTCTCCTTTTGAGAGGAACTACCCCTTGTTGTGGAAACTGTTAAGTTTTAATTAAGATATAGATGCTCACGAGATCAAAACCTACATACTCACCATTGCTAATGGCACTATAAATTGAATATACCTTCTGATTCCCCTGGGAATTCACATTAATCACACATTAATCTGCCAAAATGGGTAATAAAAAACCACAAGGAGAATTATGGTATAGATACAACCCCATGTATATGTGAAGCAAACAACTGATATGTTTGCTCAAGTGAAATATATCAAGGACCTTACATATGCCTTTTGCTTCATCTATGCTATGTCATTACAACCTGCAATCTAGGGCAACACACAAATAAGAGTTGGTACGAATTAATAATCACTGTTTTTGTCAGAAGTTCCTGTGATCAGTTTATTGATAATTTCTTTTACTCAGTTGTTAATGATCCCCATATAAATCCGCTTATCCTTTGTATTGTATTTAAAGGGATGAGATATCAACTTTATCTCTGAAAAAATGAATAATGAGTATGTAAGATCAGCCTATAATCTGTACCAGCATGTAGACCCTATTAGTCTTGGTGCTAACCTTAGCGTGCTAAGACAATTAGTAAAGCATCCAGATTTGGAGCAGTGTGTAAAGGAACTTGTGGAACAAGGTAAAAATACTATGATAACTATTGGGTTGTAATTCCACAACCCAAACTGAAAAGACTTTAACAAGAGTGCTCCAATCCTCCAAATTTGCACATTGGTGAGAAGCACTTATTTTAAGTCCTACGGAAATGAATCATGAATGGCAAATCCTAATACATCTGTTTGTTATTGTTCTGGTGGTTCAGTTTGTAACCACTGTATCCATCATTGTGACCATCTGCTGGGTGAAAGTAAAAATTAGACGTGTTATCAATCAAGGCACACATAGCTATGCACCATCAGCTTAAATCAGGTGCAGCAACTGAAGGTACCCATGGCAGCTCATTGTCAAGGTGGGGATATGTTGGGGAAGAATCTTTAGTTATGCTTTCCATGTTGGCCATATTAGTTTTTAACTTCTGTTGTTGGCCTCTATGTTGGGAGACCAAGTTTGGCACTTTAATAAAAAGTGCAGGGAAAAAGGGAAGGTCACCTAATTAAAATCTGCCCAGCAACAGTGAGGTTATTTAATGGGCATCCACTCGCCCCTCAAAGCTATTTGCCATTTGTCTGCCAGAGACAGTAGCTGGACTGTGACCTCTTCAGGCAGCTGAGAGATGCTCCTGTAAGGCTATTGGCCCCACTGGGCTGTCATAAGCAGTAGCTGCTACCCTTGCTACTGTGGTGCTTGAAGGTCGGTTCTCTCCAGCCACAGAGGTGTGTCTGGTATGACCAGGAGGTAGTAGTAGCGATCCAGTAACCCACATAGAGCACAGCTGTCAGAGTAGAGCTAGAACAGATCGGGGTTGCAGGCAGGATCTGATTATATCTGGTTCTTCAGATCATACCCACAGTCACCGGTAACATCACGTGATTTGTTCACATTTGCCATGCATGACAATGAGTCAAGAGCAGAAGAACGGAAGACAGAAGACAAGTCATCATCTATTTACTGAGGTCCCTGAATGCCTAGTCCTGAAATCCTGGTCCTGCATCCTGTCATCCTGTTGTGACTCCTGTGTCTGATTCCTGATCCTCGTGGCATCCACCTACCTGCTTCTCCTGCCATTGAGATATGGTAGTGTGATTAAGTTTGTTTCTTGCTATATTTCCCTAGTGTCTCTGTAAGGACTTTTGGGTTCTGGCTTCAAGCCAATTCTATCTGTTGACAACCAAGTTTGATTTATTATTGATAGTTAAGTCAGGAGTCCTTATTATCTATACACCTGTGTTTTGTTCAATAAACTTGACTGTTTGCACCTCACTGTTTAGTCACGTCTCCCATTACTAACTAAACAGGCCAGTGACTAGATATGGGTGGGGGAAGAGAACCTGAGCTTGGAGCCTTCTGATACACACACACACACACACACACACACACAGTCTAGGGCTGACTGATTTGGTCCTTTCCCAAACATTACTTACCCCTCTGAATTCCTACCCAGTGGAGCAGGGGGAAAATAGCTGAGATCACAAAATGGAAGAAGAGCAAGACTGTAGAGTTTGAGCACAGACAGAAACTAGCATGAGAGGGGAGACCCATTCAGTGGATAACTTATCAAAACCTCTTCAGACTGTTAAAAAAATGCCGTTTAAACACTGCTTTCTTCATCCCCTCCTTATAACTAGTTCTCTTAAATAGCTGAAGGAAAGGGAATCCCTTGAGTCTTATTTCAAAATCACATCTCAGGTTGAGGCTAGCAAACATAATCATGGGCAAATAAGAAAGGATATGCAATGGAAATTGTGCATTTCTATTGTGGAGAGACAACTGGGAAATAGACACCTTCTGGAACACCACTGGACATCATCAGCTGAATTCACAAAAAGGATTTATATGCCTGACTGACTCTTTAGGTGCCTAATCCCCAAATCAGGCTCTACTGGGATTCACAAAACAACCACCCCCAAATCCTGTAGGAACCTAGAATGGCGAAGCTCTTAAATTTTTTGCAGTAAAAGTTGCCTAGCACCTATTGTTATGCTCTGATGCAGCAATCCCAAAACACAAGGAAATGAAAGCAGGACACGCAGGTAGGTGGTCAATCAAAGCATGTAATAACCATGATCCAGTTAAGTCAGCAACAGTCTGTACAAATCATAATAACAACAGTCCAAATGGTATGTGGCAGCAGGACCTAACTATATATACCTAACACTTTGCGCGCACACGCGCACACACTAGAAAACTGAGTTCAGGAAGCAGGAACCAGCAAACAAACAAGAACAAGAAAAGGGATCAATAAGTAGGAAAGCAATATACGCACACACCAGTCATTACAGTTTCCTTTACTCTTCCACAAAAGTCCAGAGGTAGCTTACCTGAAGCACCAAGGATTCTGAAGCCGAAGGCTGTACCTCTGATGCAGCTGAGGGTGTGGATGCTGTTGCTGTCATACAACTTCCCCAATTGACCACATGACATCATAATTGGCAGAAAGAGTGTCTGCTTTCCTATCTGTTCCCCTTTCAGTAGACAGTAGATCTTGCTGGTAAAAAACACAGTTGCCACTCTCCCTACTCTGCAGCCCACAAGATCACTCCACTAGTATAAAAAATATTTCCAGATCCACACTAAACATAAACTACTTGTCCCAGATAGAACACATGGAGTATTGCATGGATACACTTGTTGAAACTTCCATATTTCCTGGTCAGATCAGTCAGCTTCAAGGATAGTGAAGGGGTGGGATGAACCTTTTCCCTCAGCATAGACAGCTTGGTCATCATAAGTTGGCAAAAGAGCCAATAGAACAGGGTTTTTCAAGTACTTCCATGAAGTGTATTCCGAATATCATGTCAAGCACAGCCCATAGCAATAAGGAAGGGTGTATCTCAATGTTCCTCCACTATGCAAGCTACCTGTTTCTTCAAAGTCCCACACAGATTCTCCCATTTCCTTGAAGATGGTACACAGCAGTTTCAAGGGGACAGAAGGAGCAGCAGTTCTACGTGTTGTGCAGACGGAGCATGCCTTCACATGATGCTCAGTGTCTGAGCCCTGACCTGGGCTCTGGCCACCAAGCATAACTACTCAGAAGTTCCTTCATCTTCATAACTCTCAAATGTCCTCCATGAGTGACATCCAGGACTATTTGTTGCATTGCTGCTAGAACTATCAGCCAGGCTCCTCTGCATAAGATATGATGAGTAGCATGTCTGCACCGTGATCACAGAACAAATTTTGTATAATGTAGACAAAGTTTTCAAAAGGACTGGGTCTGTCTAATCTGCTCGCACAGATCATAGCAGCTTGCACAGTTCTGCATCTTAAAGAGTGGCATCAGCGTCTGCCCTAAGCCAGCTGGCATATATTTCAGTAAAAAGCATTCAGTGTATTCTGCTGTTTCTGCATACGAGAGTGCCAATCCAGCAGAATTTCTTGAAAGAGCATGCACAAGTAAATTATGTCTTACTTTTCTATGTACTAAATTAAAGGCATACTGCTGCAATTAAATAATCTACCACTGCAGCCTCACACTCAGTAGATCAATGGCTTTATGACTGAGGCCCAAACAAGGCAAATGATCTGTTTCTAATATAAAATATCTTCCCACTAAGTAGAGTTTGAAGCATACAATAGCAAAACCCATTGCCAAGCTGGCAATAATGGGAATAATGTGCTTTTGTCAGGGTGAAAGTATGAATGCAAATATAACAGGACACCCCTTCTGGAGCAGACCGGCACTCCTTCCCCAATTGCATGCATCAATTCGAATTATTACAGGTTTCCTTAGATCAAAATAAACATGAGATTGGATCTGATAGAAGACTTCATTCAGGATTTCAGAATCCTACTTTGTCCAAACCAACTGGCCTTGGCCCTGGTTAAAGTGGCTTGCTAAGGGTACTAAAATGGGGCAGAGCATGCTCATCTATGTATTGAGCTAGGCCAAGGAATGACACATAGCAGCAGACCCTCAGTAACTTCACAATCCCAATGCTAGGTGCACACATAGATACAGAGTAACAGCAACTGGAAAGGAGTTCAGGGAGCAGGAACCAGGAAACAAACAAGAACAGGTAGAGGAAGCAGGAAGGCAACACATCAGTACACACACCTGTCATCACATCTATGTTTGTGCCTTTGCCCATGTGCACTGCAACCACACAGCAGGGGTCCAGATGCCTAGGCCCCAGAGCAATGCACAACTCCACTTAACTCACCTGCAGGGTCTAATTTGGTAACTGCATTTAAACCTCACATACAAGATTGGCCCTCTCTAGGTAAGAATACATAAAACAGCCTCTGCAGGGAAGACAGCAGCCCTCCCTCATAATTTTTAGCACAGAGGTTAGAGCTGAGATGTGGGAGACACTGGTTCAAGTCCCCCTCCTCCACCACCTAAGTGGGAGAAGGGATTTGAATGGGGCTTTACTACTGCTCAGGTGGGTGCTTTAACCACTGGGCTATGGGATAGTCTGATGCGGGATTCTCTATGTCTCCACTGTTGACGCTGTTCCACTGTGGAGAAATCATTAAAATCTTAATTGGAGCAGGAGGACTGGATCCTGGGTTTCCATCTCCCAACTGACTGCTCTAACCACTAGCTACAGAATTATTCTCTCTCTCTCTCTCCACTGCCCCCACCCATGTTGAAGCTGCTGCACTGTGGATAAGTAATGAAAGAATCATCGGGCACCTAAAAGTTAGCATCTCTACACTTATGTTTTGCTGCTGTTGCTGTTGTTGTTATTTTGTGAATCTAGCACTGTGTAGCTAAGATTGCAGTGGCTCTTTCAATGGGACATAGTGGGACAGGGATTGTGAGTGGGCTGGAGAGGTAGTAAAAGCGTGGACAAAGAGTGATAAAATTCCTTTAATTTTACAAGGATTTGCTCCCTCAGTGTTTGTCCTGCATCATTGAATTCAATAGGATTTTTGCTATTGGTTTCAATGGAAGCAGGAGCAGGGCCCCTGGGCCCAATCCAGTTCTCGGTTACGTTAAGGGAAGACTTTCCACTTACTTCCATGGAAATTAGCAGGGGCCCTTAACATAAAATGATACTCACAGTATACATTGAAAATGTTGCAGTCTATGATCAGTGATCAGTTCAACCTTGCTGAACTGCAGAGTCTGCCATCAGCAAATTGCCAAAATGGTTTCACCCCAGTAGCACCCTGTTTTTAATTCCTGTGTAGCTCCATTGAAATCTGAGAGGTTTAAGGTGTAAAATCAAAAAATAATCAAGTAAGACTATCTGTGATATGAAAATGCTACTTACCCATCATCAAGGATAATGATTTTACAATCAGGTTGTAGCTGAAAGTGTTGATGCTGCATGAGACAGGATAGAAACCAGCTCACTGTTCCATGCCAGTTTGGAGTCTGTAGGTTTAACAGTGACATTTGCCATATTACTGACCCCATGCATTCAAAAATCATAAGATTGGCTTAAAGAATAAGATTTAAGTTGGGGGTTACTATTTGCCTTCTGGTTTTTGAGTCTTAAAGGTTCATGTTTCCAAGCTTTTCATCACAGATATGAGTGCCAGAAACTTACTTTCCTTTTCAAATGAAAACTGAGATTCTCACATAAACATATGACACCAGGACCTTTAAGAAAAAACAACAACAACAACAAAAAGATAATACTGTGAAAGTTGGAGTCAATGGCATCTAAACTTGTACTTAAAATGAAGCACACGCTTTGCTGAATTGGTCCCTAACTTATGGAGGAGGGAGAAAATTCAGTGTATGATTTCTGTACCTATACCCACAGCTCAATTGCCTTCACTTCAGCATTACTGGCAAATGGGGAATAGTAAATAACAGAGAAGCATTTTAATCAGGAAACTTCGGAGAGATTTATCAGTGTTAAAAGTGCTTTGTACAGACTGATTACTGTTTCTACGGGCAAGTAGTACTGCAAAGCAATACAAGGTGAATTCCTAATGTCCTTGTCCTCAATATATAGTTTGATTTACAGCACACATATCAGATCCTCCCTGCATTCACCCTGCTTGGGCAAAAAATATTTTAATCAGAATTTCCTATGTTTCATGAAGCTTGACCTAATCTCTACCAAGACGTGCCAAACTTGTTTTTTCCCCTCAATTTAATTTAAATGTAAGAAAAAAAATCACTTTATGCAATCATTTTTGATATCACTACTTGAGAGGAAATTATGTGTGTACAAATATTCTACTGCCCTGTTGCAAATAGACCAATTTAAAACAATGCCATAAGAGCTTTAATATAAACACTGCTTGTTTGCCTCAATAGAGTGAAAGTGGAATTTTTGCCAAAATGCAGAATTAGGTCTACTGATAGTCTTAACGATAAAATGTTGATCCACTGCCTGAAGTGGTTTAACAAGACTTGGCAAGATTCAAGTGAAAAGATGGAGAAGAAAGGGCCTGGAGAAGTTTTTGGAGCTATACATTCTATGAAAAATCTGCAATTTGTTTGGATTGTTTTGTGTGTGTGTGCGTGAAGGGTTAGTGGGGTGGAGAAAATACTTTTAAATAAAAATATGCTATGATCATTTAATCTTTTGGGGGGGCATGGTAATTTTTGGCTTCTCTTCAGGGGCTTGGATTGCTCTTGCTGATTTCATTTCTGGATGATGTACATTTCTATTTCATTTCTACTAAGCAGAAAGGAAGAATATGAAAACCAATATTAACAAACTGCAGAAGGTTAGATGTGTTTGAATGCACCCTCAAAAAATGGAGATGCTGTACCCAAATCCCATTTGAACTCACCTAAACTATTACTGTTAGAGCATGATTTTTTGAGAGGATGAACATGTACAAATCAAATTGTCTTCAGCTGGATTTGATGCTGCCCTATCCCTTTGAAAATTATACCCTTAATACCATTTCTTCCTCTACATTACACCAGACACTACCCTTTCTACTGCCACTCCAAAAGCTTTTCTGCCCTCTCCAGCTAATTAACAACACACCTCTGATGCTGCAAAATACCCCCTCTCCCTAATTCTAAAGAAGCCATATTACTTAGTTATTATTAACTTGGAGAGTCTCCAGACATCACTCTGTTGGTCTCCAAATAGATATCCATTTTTCATAAGTATTTATTGAATAAGAACATAAGAACAATCACAGTGGTTCAGACCAGTAGCCCATTTAGCCCAGTATCCTGTGTCTGACAGTGTCCCATGCCAGACGGAATGAACAGAACAGTGCAATTTTGAGTGATCCATCCCACATTGTCCGGTCCCAGCATCTGCAGATGGAGGTTTAGGGGCACTCGGAGCATGGGGTTGTGTCTCTAACATTTTGGCTAATAGCCAGTGTTGGACCTATCCTCCCTGAACTTATCTATATATTTTTAAATCAGTTCTACTTTTGGTCTTCACAATATCCCATGGCAATAAGTTCCACAGGTTGACTGTGCATTGTGTGAAAAAGTACTTTTTTAAAGCAACAACAGCAGCAATAACCTACTGCCTACTAATTATAATGGATGGCTCCCAGTTCTTGTGTTATAGGAAGGGATAAATAACATTTCCTATTCACTTTCTGCACACCATTCATGATTTTATAGACCTCTATCAAATCCTCCTTTAGTTGTCTTTTTTCTAAACTGAGTAGTTCCATTATTTTTAATCTCTCCTCATCTGAAAGTTGTTCCATACCCCAAATCTTTTTTGTTCTGAGCACCTTTTCCCATTCAAATATATCTTTTTTGAGATGAGGTAACTAGAAATGGAAGCAATATTAAAGGTGTGGGCATACCATGGATTTATATAGTGTCATTATATTTGCTGTCTTATTATCTACCCCTTTCCTAATGGTTCCTAACATTCTGTGAGCTTTTTGATTGGTGCTGCACATTGAGCTGATTTTTTCAGTGAACTATCCAGGATGATGCCAAGATATTGCTCTTGAGATCTTTTAATTTAGGCCTCATTCTTTTGTATGTATAGTTGAGATTTTTTGTGTGCATTATTTTGCACTTATCAACGCTGAAATTAATCTACCATTTTGTTGCACAGTCATCTAGTTTTGTGAGATAGCTTTGTAACTCTTTGCAGTCTGCTTTGGATTTAACTATCTTGAGTAATTTTGTATTATCTGAAAATTTTGCCACCCCCACTGCTTACCCCTTTTTTCAGATCATTTATGAAGATGTTGAGCAGCACATATCCCAATATATATCCTTTGGGGCCACACAATTTACCTATCTGCATTGCTTGGCTATAGTGACATTTTCTGGTCCTCTTATGATGATAGATAGATGGATAGATAGATATTAATTTGAGGTATGCATTTAACTTCAACCTCTATTATGGTGTTTTTAAATATTCTCCATGCAGTTTGCAGGCATTTCACCCTTATGACTGTTCCTTATAATTTGCATTTAAATAGCTTCCTTATTTTTTACAGTTGCCTTTTTGAAGATGGGTTTCTCTGACATTTCCCCTCCTACTAGGATGTTAAATGTTATGGCTGCTATTACTAATCAGTTGAACTATATTCACTTCTTGGACCAAACTCTGTGTTCCACTTATGACTAAATCAAGGCTTGCCTCTTCCCTTGCAAGTTCCAGGACAAGCTGCTACATGAAGGAATTATTGACTGTGTCTAGAAATTTTATTCCTGCACCCCTTCCTGTGGTGACATATTCCCAGTCACTATGAGGAGAATTGAAATTCCTCATTATTATTGTCTTCTCTACCTACACAGGCTCTCTATTCTCCCTGAGCATTTCACAATCACTATCACCATCCTGATCAGGTCATCAGTAATATATGCCTACTGCTGAACTCATTGAATACCTTCATTCTACCAAGTTTCTGTTATGCCTATTATATCAATATCCTAATTTAATGCCAGATTCTCTGGTTCACCCATCTTAGTATTTAGAATTCTAGGATTAGTACATAAGCACTTGTACATTTTGTCAATATTCAGTTGCTTGCCTTCATGTGTTATATTTAAATAGGACTCATAAGTTTGACTGTTCCTCACTAGCCCCTACCTGTACTTAACCAACTTCTTTCCTAGCCTCGTGACAAGGATATAAAGTTCCTCCTCTAATAAATGTATCCCTAAGGGATGTCCCCACCTGAACTATGTGCTCCTCCACACCTATCAGGTGTCCCCCAGCCTAGTTTAACAACTCCTCTATGGCCTTTTTAATTTTACATACCAGCAATCTTGTTCTGTTTTTGTGTAGGCGGATCCCCTCCTTCCTTTATAGGCCCCTCCTTTTCCAGATTGTTCGCTAAAAATACCTAAATCCCTCCTCCAAACACCATTGTCTTATCCTGCAGTTCTGCCTGTCTATTGGGTCCCGTGTGTGGAACTGGAAACATATCAGAGAATTCTACCATTGAGGTCCTTTAATCATCTATCTAACAGGTTAAATTTGGCCTCCAGGAGGACCTCTCTCTTACCTTTCCCTATGTCACTGTACCTATATGTGCTACCACCATTGGCTCTTCCCCAGCACTGCACATAATTCTGTCAAGATGTCTCATGAGATAGGCAACCTTCGCACCCAGAAGGCAATTTACCATGAAGTTCTCCTGGTCATCACAAACCCAGCTATCTGAATTACTAATAATCTAATCATGCATTACTATTACCTGATTCTTCGTAGTATCTGGGCTTCCCTCCCTAGAAGTGATTTCCTCAGTGTGAGAGAATATGATGACATCATCTGGAAGAAGGGTCCCAACTATGGGATTGTTTTCCTCTCCTCTAGTTTGATGTTCTCCTTCCCTGAGACGTTCATCCTCCTTAGCAGCACAGAGCCTGTCAGACTGGGGTGGGATCATTCTATTGTGTCCCTAAAAATCTCATCTATGTACCTCTCTGTCTCTCTTAGCTCCTCCAGTGCAGCCACTCTGGCTTCAAGAACCCATACTGGGTCTCGGAGGGCCATGAGCTGCTTGCACTATATGCACACATACACCACTTGGCCACAAAGCAGGTAATTATGCATGCTGCATTCAGTACATTAAATTAGATAGGACCCAGTCTGGTGCTGGACTTCTACCTGCGTTCATTTTACTCTTGCACAGAGGTTTGTTTGTTTGTTTTCTTGGGGGAGAGGTGGTGTTATTGACATAAGTTTAGAGCACATTTGTTAGGTGTATCTGCTTCTTGCATTTCCTCACTAAACTCCTCGGTTTGCTATCTTATCTGGTTGCCTAGGAGCTGGCTTTTTAAACCCCTGTTCTCCTTGAGCTAGCCTACCCCCTTGTCAGTGCTAGAGACTTGTTAGTAAGCTGTCAGTCTTGCCTATCAGGCTGCTTGGCTGTTGGCTCAGCATATAACCCGCACAACTGACAACATTATACTCTTTAAATCAAGCAAGCAAGAAAGCAAACACAAAACAAAAGAAACAAAAAAAACCTAACAGACCAAACTCACTGCAAGGATCTCGTAGTCTCTCCTCCTTCACCTGGTGAACTCGCTCGCACAACTCCTGTTGGCTGCTCCTGTTCACTAGTGTCAGGTTATCTGATTAAAATATGACCATATAGATCATTGTTGCAACCACTGTTATAATATTTGCAAAAATCTTGTACAAAGGTTGTCAAGTGAGGTGTTTATGAGAAGGTTATGATTCGCTGGTTATGATTATGCTATCTGTATGCATGTATCATTTTTGTATTTGAAGTTATGACTATGGACTCTATACCAGTATTTCAAATGTTTGCTCCTGGGGTAACACCAACAAGTTAGCCAGAACATCTTGGCGGGACTATTCAAATTAAGTGGCTCATCATAAAACACTTACCTGACAATGACCATGGGAGATGCCCATCAACACTGAATGGACTGTCCTGTAAAGGTGCTGTTTGAGGTATAGGTAATAGCTTCTGCTGTGTCCAAAACTTCATGCATTGACATGTGACCTGCCCATGTGACTCCAAATACTATCTTGTCACCTGTAAATTTCCACTAGCTGTGCTGAGGGCTTTGTTTAAAACAATGGGTTTCCCTGCACATGGCAGAAGATATAAAAGACCCTGGAAACCACTCCATTTTGCCTCTTTCCTGCCCAAACCTCTGGACTATACTAATGGGAGCATTCTAAGCAATGGACTGAGGACCTTCCAATGACTTTGAAGCAGCTGGAGACCTGACTTGAGCTAGCAGTGTATTCCATCACGCTGCAAGCCTGAAATAAGACCTTTGCAATTCCTATATGTATTTGATTCCTTTAAATAGTTTTACCTCTCACCTTTTTTTCTTTCTCTTTATGAATAAACCTTTAGATTGTAGATACTAAAGGATTGGCATCAGTGTGATTTTTGGGAAAGATCTAAGTCATATATTGACCTGGGTTGTGTGTGGCTGGTCCTTTAGGATCAGAAGAACTTTTATTTGAAGAGATTGTTTTTAAAGAGCCACTCATCTCTAAGCCCTGGTCTACACTGGGGGGGGAGGGGAGAGTGGACTCCAGATACACAACTTCAGCTACGCTATTTGCGTAGCTGCAGTCGGCTTATCTTAGGTTGACTTACCTGGCCTGAGGACAGTGGTGAGTTGACCGTTGCCGCTCCCCACAGACTCCACTTCCGCCTCTCATCAGCTGGAGTTCCGGAGTTGATGGGAAGCGCATTCAGGGATGGATTTATCCGCGTCTAGACGAGATGCAATAGATTGATCTCCGATAGATCGATCTCTACCCGCCGATCTGGCGGGTAGTGAACACCTTCCCTAAATCTAGTGTTTTTGGTGGTAATACAAGGACTGGAATGTTTAAGGAAACTGCTTTTATGACTTCTTGTTAGCCAGTGTTGTGAAACAGAAGTTCACTTTTGTTGCTGGTTTGGTATATCCAATGGTGGATTAGCCACCAATCTTGGGGTATATTTGCCCTATTTCTCAGCAGTTTGTCCTGAATTTGGCATTCTCAATTGTGGCACAAGAAGACACAGTTACAGCTAACTCCTCTGGTTGCTTAGGAGCTTTAGTTTTTTTTAAACTCTTGTTATCTTTGAGTTAGCCCCACCCCCTTAGAAAGGTATCCTAAAGGGGTTAGGGATCAATTTGGCCAAGCAACTTTATGTTTATGGGTTCTTTGAAAACTGGTCATTTGGAATATTTACTATTCATTAGTTGCAGTACCACCTACCAATTATGCATTGTTTCCATTGCTTGATTTGGTTGATTTAAGCCTTGTCATTGGGAGAATAGTGAACAACAAATAATGAACAGCTTTATTGCATGCCAATATATGTATTCCTATGGAGAGCAGCCATTCCCCCACAAAATCCATGTGCACAACTACTAATGAACAGCACATACAAAGGGTATGATGCAAATAAAACAGCTGGTTGGAATTTTAACAAATATACATGAACATTTTAGCTTTTGCAGCATTCAGAACCTCATAGTATCAGATGCAAGCTTTGTATGTTTATGTTCCTAGCTGAATAACACCAGATAACAAAGTAAACCAATCAGCATAGCACTCAAAGATAGTATTAACCCTTCCTTAATCCCCCTCAAAAAAAACCCCAATAACCCTAACTCCTGGTTATGTTGGTATGTTGGACCAAGTATAATCTCATCAGCATTCTGTTCCTCCATCGTAACATGCAGGGGTGCAGAGGGAAAACCCCAGAAACATGAAGAGATAAAAGGAAATTTCAGTGCAGTCCCCCCGTTTACACACTTAGTAGTGCTGGAGAGAAGAAAGAGGATGATAATGATAGGGCCTGAAGTTTTTTGTTAATGAGAACATCCATCATCTAATCTATGTAAGTATATTCCAGTTTTCATGCAGTAAGTTATTTATGAATAAGTTTAAGCAGTGTACACATCACGGTACAGTGTGTGTTCATAATCACTGCCACTCTCCTATAATACAGCACTTTCACTTTCACTCTCTGATCCTGCTTTTTTTTCTCCTGATGGTCAGGGGCGGCTCTAGATATTTCGCCGCCCTGCGGCATGCCGCCCCAAGCATGCGCTTGGTGTGCTGGGGCCTGGAGCCGTCCCTGCCTGGGGCTCCGTCAGCAGTTTAAAGGGCCCAGGGCTCGCCTGCCACTAGCACCCCAGGCCCTTTAAACCAGTGCTGGAGCCCCTGGCTGCTGCTGCAACCCCAGGGCTCCCGGGGCTATTTAAAGGGCCCAGGGCTCCCCTGCTTCTACCGTCCTGGCCCTTTAAATAGCCCCTGGAGCCCTGGGGTAGTGGTGGCAGGGCTCCTGCAGCTATTGAAAGGGCTCAGGGCAGTAGAGGCAGCGGGAGCCTCAGCCATTTAAATAACCTCCGGAGCCCCACCACTACTCCAGGGATCCAGCAGTGGGGCTCTGGCAGCAATTTAAAGGGCCTGGGGCTACAGTTGCTGCCCCAGTACGGCGCACTGGCTCTTGCCGGTATGCCGTACCGGGGCTGTCATAAACAGATAGCTAAGGGTTAACGTCTCTTTCACCTGGAGAGAAGTATCTGAAGCACCTGACCAGAGGACCAATCAGGAAACAGGATTTTTTCAACTCTGGGTGGAGGGAAGTTTGTGTGTGAGTCTTTTGTTCTTGGGTCTTCTGTCTGCCTCTCTCTCAGCTATGAGAAGTGATTTCTGTTTCCTGCTTTCTAATCTTCTGTTTCCCAGCTGTAAGTACAAAAAGATCAGATAGTGAGTTATAGGGTTTTTTCTTTTGTATTTACATGTCTATAGTTGCTGGAGTGCTTTGAATTGTATTCTTTTTGAATAAGGCTGTTTATTCAATATTCTTTTAAGCAAATGACCCTGTATTTGTCACCTTAATACAGAGAGACCATTTTTATGTACTTTTTCTTTCTTTTTATATAAAGCTTTCTTTTTAAGACCTGTTGGAGTTTTTCTTTAGTGGGGGGACTCCAGGGAATTGAGTCTGTGCTCACCAGGGAATTGGTGGGAGGAAGAAGTCAGGGGGAAACTGTGTGTGTTAGATTTACTAGCCTGACTTTGCATTCCCTCTGGGTGAAAAGGGAAGTGCTTCTGTTTTCCAGGACTGGGAACGGGGAGGGTGGAATCTCTCTGTTTAGATTCACGGAGCTTGCTTCTGTGTCTCTCTCCAGGAACACCTGGAGGGGGGAAGGGAAAAGGTTTATTTCCCTTTGTTGTGAGACTCAAGGGATTTGGGTCTTGGGGTCCCGCAGGGAAGGTTTTTGGGGGGACCAGAGTGCCCCAAAACACTCTAATTTTTTGGGTGGTGGCAGCTTTACCAGGTCCAAGCTGGTAACTAAGCTTGGAGGTTTTCATGCTAACCCCCATATTTAGGACGCTAAGGTCCAAATCTGGGACTAGGTTATGATATGGTGTGCAGCGTTGGGAAAGATAGAATCCAGAAGCCAGTAGGAATATTATATTTTTCTTTTCTCTGCTAGTGGCTTTTAAGCAGAGAGAAACAGTTTGGTTTTAAAAGGGAACCAGAGAGAATTTTTTTTTCTGCTCTCTCTGGCAGGTGTGGCTTGCATATTAAGCAAGAAACCATTAAGGAGCTATTAAGGGTCTTTTGTCACACAATTAGCACTCCCATTAGGAGGCAGATACCAGCACTATACTCATGCAAATAAAGTGGTTTTTCTGATTTACTTTACATTGAAAAAATTAGCTAGAGAAAGAAAGGGAAAAAGGCACTGTTGCTAGGCAGACCCCAGGAGGCAACAGAGCACCTGCAGTTCAGAAGATAAACACCGGAGGGCACCCCAACACAAGAAAACAGGAACCATGCCTAACAAGACAAAAATGGAGGCTGAAGAGCAAATCAAAGACGCCGAGCACAGGCGAGAGATGGAAAAAAACAAACAGGAACTAGAAATAAAACAAAAAGAAATGAAGATGAAAGAAAGAGAAGAACAGATCAAACAGGCAGCCCATAAAAGAGAACAAGAAGCCAAAAATGCAGCCCACCACAGAAAACTAGAAGAAGAAGAGGTGGCCCACCGCCGAGACATGGAAAAACAACAAAAAGAAATGGAAAAACAACAAAAAGAAAATTAAGAGAAGGAAAAACAGAGAAAACATGAACTGGACTTAGCGCAGGCTGGGCTGCATGCACCAGCCAATCTTAACAACCCTTCACCAATTATGGTTCCACATCACAGAAAATTTCCCACCTACAAGGCAGGTGATGACACCGAGGCCTTCTTGGAAAATTTTGAAAGAGCTTGTCTTAGGTACCGCATACCTCAAGACCAGTACATGGTAGAATTGAGGCCACAGCTCAGTGGACCTTTAGCAGAGGTGGCAGCTGAAATGCCTAAGGAGCACATGAACGACTATAAACTTTTTCAAACCAAGGCCAGATACAGAATGGGGATAACCCCGGATCATGCCCGTCGGCGTTTCAGAACCCAAAAGTGGAAACCAGATGTGTCATTTCCCAAACACGCCTACTACGTTGGGAAATATTATGAGGCCTGGATATCAGGACACAATGTTAAATCCTTGGAAGAACTGCACCTCCTCATACAAATGGAGCAGTTCTTGGATGGTGTTCCTGAGGACATAACACGGTACATACAAGATGGAAAACCCAAAAATCTCGCTGAGGCGGGGAAGATTGGAGCCAGATGGATGGAACTGGCAGAAAGCAAGAAAGCTACGGTCAAGGGGAACGAATACCCCAGGGGGCACACTGACCATAAACCCTACAACCAAGGGCACCCAAAAACCCCACCTACAACCCAAGTAAAGCCACAGACACACTATTCTTCCACCTCACCAGTCTCCAGTAACTCACCTCGGCCCGGTAACCCATCAGATGGAAGATGCTTTAAGTGTAATGAACTGGGACATATTAAGGCCAACTGTCCAAAGAACACCATCCGAGTGCAATTCATTACACCACCATCACAACAAAGATCCCCAGGCCCAGATGCCTCTCAAATACCCTTAGAGTGAAGGGAAAATTTGAGGGTGGGCGGAAAGAACGTTACTGCGTGGAGAGACACGGGAGCACAAGTGTCAGCTATCCACCAATCCTTCGTAGACCCCAAATTCATCAACCCAAAGGCCAAAGTGACAATTTACCCCTTCATGTCACAAGCTGTAGACTTGCCTACAGCTGAACTGCCTGTCCAGTACAAAGGCTGGTCAGGAATGTGGACTTTTGCAGTTTATGACAACTATCCCATCCCCATGCTACTGGGGGAAGACTTGGCCAACCAGGTGAAGCGGGCCAAGAGAGTGGGAATGGTTACACGCAGCCAAACCAGGCAAGCTTCCAAACCCATTCCTGTTCCTGAGTCGTCCACAGACACTCCGTCTGTGTTACCAGAGACCCAGACAGAGGTAGTGGACCCAGATTCCATGCCTACCACTGAAACAGCCACAGCAACACCAGTCCCAGTCCCGGAACTGGAACAGCAACCAGCACCAGCAATTGCAACCACATCTTCAAACTCAACGCCAGAGGGTGCCAGCGAACCAGAACTGGCAGAAGCAACAGACAGCCATACCCAAAAGGCTCAGCCGGAGCCTGAAATACCCTCAGGTGCACCAGCGGAGAGCGGTTCACCAGCAACGGAAACAACCCCATCACCTACATCGCTTCCAGAGGGACCAAGCCCAAGCCCACAGTCTGAGGAAGAACTGGGGACCCCAGCCTCAAGGGAACAGTTCCAGACTGAGCAGGAAGCAGATGACAGCCTTCAGAAAGCTTGGGCGGCGGCACGGAGCACCCCACCGCCTCTCAGCTCTTCTAATCGATCCCGGTTTGTTATAGACCAAGGACTTTTATACAAGGAAATTCTTTCTAGTGGACACCGGGAAGAATGGCAGCCGCAAAAACAGTTGGTGGTTCCAACTAAGTACCGGGGGAAGCTCTTAAGCTTAGCCCATGATCATCCCAGTGGCCATGCTGGGGTGAACAGAACCAAGGACCGGTTGGGGAAGTCCTTCCACTGGGAGGGATGGGCAAGGACGTTGCCAAGTATGTCCGGTCTTGTGAGGTATGCCAAAGAGTGGGAAAACCCCAAGACCAGGTCAAGGCCCCTCTCCAGCCACTCCCCATAATTGAAGTCCTATTTCAGCGAGTAGCTGTGGATATTCTGGGTCCTTTCCCAAAACAGATGCCCAGAGGAAAGCAGTATGTACTGACTTTCGTGGACTTTGCTACCCGATGGCCGGAAGCCGTAGCTCTAGGCAACACCAGGGCTAACACTGTGTGCCTAGCCCTAACAGACATTTTTGCCAGGGTAGGTTGGCCCTCCGACATCCTTACTGATTCAGGATCTAATTTCCTGGCAGGGACCATGCAAAAACTGTGGGAAACGCATGGGGTGAACCACTTGGTTGCCACCCCGTACCACCATCAAACCAATGGCCTGGTGGAAAGGTTTAATGGAACTTTGGGGGCCATGATACGTAAATTCATCAACGAATACTCCAATAATTGGGACCTAGTGTTGCAGCAGTTGCTGTTTGCCTACAGGGCTGTACCACATCCCAGTTTAGGATTTTCACCGTTTGAACTTGTCTATGCTCACGAGGTTAAGGGACCATTACAGTTGGTGAAGCAGCAATGGGAGGGGTTTACGCCTTCTCCAGGAACTAACATTCTGGACTTTGTAAGCAACCTACAAAGCACCGTCCGACACTCCTTAGCCCTTGCTAGAGAAAACCTAAAGGATGCTCAGGAAGAGCAAAAGGCCTGGTATGACAGACATGCCAGAAAACGTTCCTTCAAGGTAGGAGACCAGGTTATGGTCTTGAAGGCGCAACAGGCCCATAAGATGCAAGCATCATGGGAAGGGCCATTCACGGTCGAAGAGCGCCTGGGAACTGTGAACTACCTCATAGCATTTCCCAATTCCTCCCTAAAGCCCAGAGTGTACCATGTTAATTCTCTCAAGCCTTTCTATTCCAAAGACTTACAGGTTTGTCAGTTTACAGTCCAGGGAGATGATGCTGAGTGGCCTGACGGTGTCTACTACGATGGGAAAAAAGACGGTGGCGTGGAAGAGGTGAACCTCTCAACCACCCTGGAATGTCTGCAGCGGTGACAAATCAAGGAGCTGTGCACTAGCTTCGCCCCATTGTTCTCTGCCACCCCAGGACGGACTGAACGGGCATACCACTCCATTGACACAGGTAATGCTTACCCCATTAGAACCCCACCCTACCGGGTGTCTCCTCATGCCCAAGCTGCTATAGAACGGGAGATCCAGAACATGCTACAGATGGGTATAATCTGCTCATCTACCAGTGCAATGGGCATCTCCAGTGGTTCTGGTACCCAAACCAGATGGGGAAATACGCTTTTGCGTGGACTACCGTAAGCTAAATGCGGTAACTCGTCCGGACAACTATCCAATGCCCTGCACCGATGAGCTATTGGAAAAGTTGGGACGGGCCCAGTTCATCTCTACAATAGACTTAACCAAGGGGTACTGGCAAGTACCGCTAGATGAACCTGCCAAGGAAAGGTCAGCATTAGTCACCCATGCGGGGGTGTATGAATTTAATGTCCTTCCTTTCGGCCTTCGAAATGCACCTGCCACCTTCCAGAGGCTGGTAGATGGTCTACTAGCAGGCCTGGGAGAATATGCAGTTGCCTACCTCGATGATGTGGCCATTTTTTCAGGCTCCTGGCCCGAACACCTACTACGCCTGGAAAAGGTCTTTGAGCGCATCAGGCAGGCCAGACTAACTGTTAAGGCCAAAAAGTGTCAAATAGGCCAAAACAGAGTGACTTACCTGGGGCACCAGGTGGGTCGAGGAACCATAAACCTCCTACAGGCCAAGGTGGATGCTATCCAAAAGTGGCCTGTCCCAAGGTCAAAGAAACAGGTCCAATCCTACTTAGGCTTGGCCAGGTACTACAGGCGATTTGTACCACACTACAGCCAAATCGCTGCCCCACTGACCGACCTGACCAAAAAGACCCAGCCAAATGCAGTTAAGTGGACTGATGAGTGTCAAAAGGCCTTTACCCAGCTTAAGGCGATGCTCATGTCTGACTCTGTGCTCAAGGCCCCGGATTTTGACAAGCCATTCCTAGTAACCACGGATGCATCTGAGCGTGGTATAGGAGCAGTTCTCATGCAGGAAGCAACGGATCACAACTTCCATCCTGTCGTGTTTCTCAGCAAGAAACTGTCTGAGAGGGAAAGTCACTGGTCAGTAGGTGAAAAGGAATGCTACGCCATTGTGTACGCCCTGGAAAAGCTACGCCCATATGTTTGGGGACGGCGGTTCCAGCTACAAACTGACCATGCTGCACTAAAGTGGCTTCATACTGCCAAGGGGAACAACAAGAAACTTCTTCGTTGGAGTTTAGCTCTCCAAGATTTTGATTTTGATATTCAGCACATCTCAGGAGCTTCTAACAAAGTAGCTGATGCACTCTCCCGTGAGAGTTTCCCAGAATCCAGTAGTTAAAAAGTGTTCTTAAAATGTAGAAGTCTGTTAGTTATATACTTAGTGGTATATGTAAAGGTGCATGTGTTGTATTAATCTGTTTATTTTCAAGTTCTAGAAGGAAATCGCCGCCAGTGAGCTTCCCCACTGTCTGCAATTTGGGGGGCGTGTCATAAACAGATAGCTAAGGGTTAATGTCTCTTTCACCTGGAAAGAAGTATCTGAAGCACCTGACCAGAGGACCAATCAGGAAACAGGATTTTTTCAACTCTGGGTGGAGGGAAGTTTGTGTGTGAGTCTTTTGTTCTTGGGTCTTCTGTCTGCCTCTCTCTCAGCTATGAGAAGTGATTTCTGTTTCCTGCTTTCTAATCTTCTGTTTCCCAGTTGTAAGTACAAAAAGATCAGATAGTGAGTTATAGGGTTTTTTCTTTTGTATTTACATGTCTATAGTTGCTGGAGTGCTTTGAATTGTATTCTTTTTGAATAAGGCTGTTTATTCAATATTCTTTTAAGCAAATGACCCTGTATTTGTCACCTTAATACAGAGAGACCATTTTTATGTACTTTTTCTTTCTTTTTATATAAAGCTTTCTTTTTAAGACCTGTTGGAGTTTTTCTTTAGTGGGGGGACTCCAGGGAATTGAGTCTGTGCTCACCAGGGAATTGGTGGGAGGAAGAAGTCAGGGGGAAACTGTGTGTGTTAGATTTACTAGCCTGACTTTGCATTCCCTCTGGGTGAAGAGGGAAGTGCTTCTGTTTTCCAGGACTGGGAACGGGGAGGGTGGAATCCCTCTGTTTAGATTCACGGAGCTTGCTTCTGTGTCTCTCTCCAGGAACACCTGGAGGGGGGAAGGGAAAAGGTTTATTTCCTTTTGTTGTGAGACTCAAGGGATTTGGGTCTTGGGGTCCCGCAGGGAAGGTTTTTGGGGGGACCAGAGTGCCCCAAAACACTCTAATTTTTTGGGTGGTGGCAGCTTTACCAGGTCCAAGCTGGTAATTAAGCTTGGAGGTTTTCATGCTAACCCCCATATTTTGGACGCTAAGGTCCAAATCTGGGACTAGGTTATGATAGGGGCATACTGGCTACCTTCACCTCTGCAGCCAGCGTTCTGATGGCAATAAGGTGAAATACCACATGGCAATACAAACAAACAAATAAACCATTTGAAAAGAGAACATAGTCTCCCCACAATCAACTCAGAGGAAATGGATTGGATCGTAGGTCTAATATAAACATTCACAAGAAAAAAAAACAGAAAATCTCAATGTGTATTGTGTCACTTCATTTTGATTTTGTAAAGTTAATCGCATTTTTCAACCACCCCCTCCGCCAATGACATTTCATGGGATTTTGTTTGGTATGTGGATCAACTTTTGAGTGAAAATGTTGACATTTTGAATTTTTTCCTAAAATAGGATATTTGTATGCTTTGACATGAAAACACTATTTCAAGAAAAGTTTACAAAACTGAATTTTTGGAGCCAAGTGGCCTAAGAGGGAAATGATGTATATTGTCACCATTGTTTTTCAGAAAATATTTGCCAATTTTGTAAGCTCCTTTTGTACAGACTGTACCCATTCTATAAATTGCCAGGTCTCTTAGCAGCTCCTCTGCTTGGTTCCACTGTTCTGCCTTTTTTAAATGTAAAAGACATCTATGGAAGGACAAAGGGGAACCTCCCACTTAGTCCCCTATAAATAGCAGTTCCTGTGGGAAGGAAGGAGGGGTCAAGTATTGATGAAATACATTTTTCCTTTCCTATATTTTATATGAATTTTCAAATTTAATGCATCTTGATATTTAAGTGAAAAATGATGCTTGTCAAAATAATTTTGGAATTAGAATGGGGGGAAAAGGATAAAAGGAAATACTTTATTTCTAACCTACAATTTAGCCTACATTGTTGCATGATGTTGAGGCCAACTGTTTAGCAGAATTTGAAAAGTATATGGCTAACAGGAATATTCAGGTTATGCCATAAATTCCTAGTTTGTGGATTTTCTTGCATTTTTCTTTGAGGTATCTAGTATTGGACATTGTTGGTAACAGGATACTGGACCAAATGGACTGGCTTGACTCAGTATACTGATTCATATATTTCCTAAGAATAGTGATAGTGGAAAAGAACAAATATCTTAGTTTAGTATCAAATCTTTGATGGTGGTCTGTCACAGGCAATGGTCAGTTCCAGATTCTTCATAGGAAGGTGTAAATCCTTCAACATGGATATTTATGCAATGACGTACACATCTGGGACTTTTTTCTTTTAACTTAACCTCAGATAGGTTAAGTGGTTTGCTTATTTTCTGAGCATGATGCTTTCATCAAATGCTGAAAATGAAATGAAAATTTATATCTATTGGCATTCAGATCATTATTTAATGTTTATAACACAGGGACTGAGTCCAATTGAGTGCTGTTAAATTGACTAAGCACTGTACAAATACATACTAAGAAAGAGTGCCTATCCCAGACAATATACTATCTAAGGCCTTATTCCTGAAAACACATGTGTAATTTTAGGTAGGAGCTACTTTAAGCTGTCCACTGGCTAAGCGACTCCACCTCTTCATGGAAAGACAATGACTTACTCACAGTTATATATGACTGCGTTATCTCCCATCTGGATTACAGCAATATAGTATACCTGGCTATGAAGCCATCATCTCTTAAGACACGCCAACTAGTAAAGAACACTGGAGTGCATCTCTTCAGACCTGTCTTCTGCTGTCTATGTTGGCTTCCCACAGAATAACAAGAAAAGCTGAATGTCTCAGTCCTTATGTCAAAGGCTTGGGCCCAGCAAATCTAAAAGTTTACCTTAAAGTCCTCAGACGAGGACCACAGTTGGTAACTCCACTCTTCAGGCCCAAAGGAATGTTCTACAAGAAGGATAAAGATCATCTGTGCAGGAAACTGAGCATTCTTGGGGCTGATCTGCAACTTTGGAGCAAACTCCCAAAAGAATTAAGAATCATCACAAACCTCACCAACTCCAAAGCACAATTCTTTGATCTTGCCTTCTTTAACCTAAACACACACAAACATACCAAGGTACTTCAATTATGAAGGTGGTATAAGAACAGTTCATGTTGACCTGAGTGGTCAACTCAAAGCCTTATCTCCTGCAAAAATACTTGCAAGATGAGGGCCTAAGAAGAAAGCAATAATACACAAAGGGTTGGAGAGCAAGGACCAAGAGAGAGACAAAGACCAAGATAAAACACCTGAAAAGAAAGCCTTGGAAAATTATGTGTCAAATCTGCAATACCCAACATGAGAAATATGAGTAGTCTTCATTTTTTACTGCTCCGGTGATAGGCTGTTTTATTGCAATTGACAAAACAATTGGACTGTAGGTCTAGTAACAAGGTATCAAAATAAATTCAATTAGATTTCATACAGCTGTTTACTTATTTTAGAAACACAGCATGCAGCCTGAAAATAAAAATTGACATTCTGTCATTTCAGTTTATAAAAGTGAACTCAAACAAGTTACTTTCTAGTTGCATCCTCTATAGCGTATTGGCTGATGCAGTTACAGAAAAAATTAAAGATCTAAATGGTGTTTGAGAAAACTATTACCTAGATTATAAAACCTTTCCAGACAGTCATTCATTGAAACACTATAATGTGTAATCTTCCATCAAAGAAATCAGTTCAGAGCACTGAAGAAGCAGAGAGGCCTCTCCATAGATCTGTAGATATATTTATACTTAACTGTTATGAAATAATAAATTGTCCACAATGAAATGTAAGTACTTTCTGTTGTGTTTTAAGTAACTGTAATGTCATCAGCTCTTGCATGGGAAACAAACATTATCTGCATTTATTTAACATTTTTTATCTGTGGATTGTAAAGTGCTTTACAAACATGAAGTATGAGATCCTGTGCTTCACTGGAGCTATGTCTGTTTACACCAGCACACTGGCTCTAAATATTTAGGCCTCACAAAGCACTGCAACATTATTGTAAATATCATTACTTAACCTCAATTTATAATGGAAAGAGATGCAGTTTGCCCAAATATTAAGGAAGAGCAAATAATTGATATTTTGATGGGTGGACTGGTCAGACCTAAAACATACTTCCAAGCCTATATTGATTTGTACCAACCCAAAGCTGATTGTTTTTGTTTATTTTTTTCCTCACTGAAACTCATCAACTGCCTTTCTGCCCCCTCCAAAAACAAACAAACAAACAAAAAAAAAAACCCCACACAAAAAAACCCCCACATTATTTCAGGTTAACTAAAATTTCATTTGACCTGAAATGAATTTTTGTGTTAGTTTTGTTACATTTTGGGTGTTTTATACCATTTCAAAAATTATTAAACAAATCTAGCTCAATGTCAAAAGTTTCAATTTGTTTAATTTATTTTTTTATTCAGCCAAAACTACATCCAGGTTAGACACATGCCGCCAAATTGTTTTTGTTAGTGTTTATTTATGGTTTATGCCAATTCAAGTTAGAGTGTGTATTTATTGGCATAATATTTTATTAGTGTTCCATTAACTTCCTTCCTTTATTTCCACTTTGCATTGGAACAATCATGCAACTTCCATACAAAACAAAGTTCTGCCCCAGATTCTGATGGTGTTCTATGTATGTGGTAGTCATTTCCATAAACATCCATAACACATTTTTTATTTGTTCCATCAGCCTCCTTATGGAGTAATTTACACCCAAATGACAGCCTTTTATACCCACTTTGCACCTGTTCACTCAGTATAATGGTCACTCAGCAATGACAGTGGAAATTCAGGACCTGCGGCTGATGTTTATTGACAGAGGTAAAAAGGACATTGAAGAATGAGAGATTAATGAAATTTTTCTTGAGGTCATATTCAAAACTTGTTCATTAGATCTCTTTGGACATTTTGGCCAACACAAAGAAATGAATCCCTATGTCTGGGTCTTTATATCCTTACATAGGTGCCTAGATAGATAGCCGGAAGTTAGTGGGAGCTCCTGGATATGGTCAGGACTTTTTTTGAAAATCAAGCCACTTATTTATATACCTAAATAAAGATTTGGAAGCCTAAGATTAGGTAGCCTTGATGTGCAATCCTTTTATGAAAGCAGTAATGTTGTTCCTGTGGCAATAGCAAGAGATTAAGTACATACCAGCATTATTTATTAGGGCTGTCAATTAATGACAGTTAACTCACATGATTAACTCAAAAAATTAATTGTGATTAATCTGTTTTAATAGCACTGTTAAACAATAGAATAGCATTTGAAATTTATTCATTATTTCTGCATGTTCTTCCACATTTTCACATATATTGATTTCAATTGCAACACAAAATGCAAACTATACACTGCTCACTTTATATTATTATTTTTTATTACAATATGTAAAAATGATTAACAAAAGAAACAGTATTTTTCAATTCATCTCATACAAGTACCGTAGTGCAATCTATTTATCATGAAAGTGCAACTTATCCATGTACATTTTGTTTTCTTACGTAACTGCACTCAAAAACAAAACAATGTAAAACTTCAGAGCCTACAAGTCCACTCAGTCCTACTTCTCGTTTAGCCAATTGCTAAGACAACCACATTTATTTACATTTACGGGAGATAATGTTGCCCTCTTCTTATTTACAATGTCTCCTGAAAATGAGAACAGGCCTTCGCATGGGACTTTTGTAGCCAGCATTGCAAGGCATTTACAGGCCAGATATGCTAACCATTCATATGGTGCTTCATGCTTCTGCCACCATGTTACCCGGCATTCTTTCAACCCAAAGCTCTTGGTAACTTTATTCTGTACAAGGAGGTGTCAGGAAATAAATCAGGGGAGACACGGCCATCCGACCGATAGATGGCTGGCACAAACAGGACAACACAAGAGTACTTTCACTTAAAGCTAAACTTTACTAGTCTCAAGCACTTACACACGTCCGCAACAAGTTAGTAAAACACCCGCAACCCTTTAAAATTACCAAAGCTGAGTGTGGCTCTTGACTGACACAGCAGTAGGCTTCTGGTGGCCAAATCTTCTGTCTGCTGGTGGGGACTGCAAGATGTATCCAGAGGGAGAGTGCAAAAGAGTCCCCAAACGAGTCCAACTATCTCAAGCTTTTTCCCCTTATTTATACATTAGTAATAGAATGACATGTCCCTTAAAGAAACCTTGTTAAGTAAGCAGTTTCAAGCAAGAGGATCCTTCTGACTATTGATTAACCAGGTGTGGGTTTTCCAGAGTCTGCAGCTCTGAGACCCCAATAAACATTCCTGCACTTTTTAAAATGCATGTATCAACAACTGCAACACAATTCTTATCAGGAAGGAAGTGGGGTCAAGCTACCCTTTCCGTGGCCCCCAAAACCCCCTCCCCTCCTGCCTTGGTCAAGCTGAGTTTGCTGAATGATCAATTTACAGCTTGCTGACTTCGTTGCCTTTTAACAATAAGCAATAGTGGTTTTAGGCACTTTTACTGGTTTGCCAAAGTCTCCCCATACAACCATACCAGAGAACATGCTTCCATGCATATGATGCTTTCTAAAAAAACAATGTGTTAATTAAATTTGTGACTGAACTCCTTGAGGGAGAATTGTATGTCTCGGCTCTATTTTACCCGCATTCTGCTATGTATTTCATGTTATAGAAGTCTTGGATGATGACTCAGCACATGTTGCTCATTTTAAGAACACTTTTCTTGCAGATTTGACAAAACGCAAAGAAGGTACCAATGTGAGATTTCTAAAGTTAGCTACAGCACTTGACCCAAGGTTTAAGAATCTGAAGTGCCTTTCAAAATCTGAGACGGATGATGTGTGGAGCATGCTTTCAGAAGTCTTAAAAGAGTAATACTCTGATGCAGAAACTACAGAACCCAAACCACCCAAAAAGAAAATCAACCTTCTGCTGGTGGCATCTGACTGACTCAGAGGATGAAAATGAACATGGGTCAGTCTGTATTGCCTTGGATGGTTATTGAGCAGAACATGTTATCAGCATGGACATGTCTTCTTGAAAGGTGGTTGAAGCATGAAGGTACATATGAATCTTTAGTGCATGTGGCACATAAATATCTTTTGATCCCAGCCACAACAGTGCTATGAAAATGCCTGTTCTCATTTTCAGGTGATACTATAGACAAGAAGCAAGCAGAATTATTGCCTGCAAATGTAAACAAACTTGTTTGTCTGAGCAATTGGCTGAACAAGAAGTAGGACTGAGTAGAGTTGTAGGCTCTAAAGTTTTACATTATATTTATTTTTGAATGCAGTTATTTTCTGTACATATTTCTACACTTGTAAGTTCAACTTTCATGATAAAGAGATTGTACTACAGTACTTGTCTTAGGTGAATTGAAAAATACATTTTATTTTGTTTTTTTACAGTGCAAATATTTGTCATGAAAAATAAATATAAAGTGAGCACTTTATACTTTGTATTTTGTGTTATAATTGAAATAAATATATTTGAAAATGTAGAAAACATCCAAAAATATTTAAATAAATGGTATTCTATCATTGTTTAACATTGTGATTAATAGCAATAAATGTTTTTAATCACGAGATTAAACACTTAATTTTTTTAATTGCTTGACAGCCCTATTATTTACTTCATCTAATCTAGCTAACAATTAAACTGGCCACTCTCAAACTGTTCATCAAATGCTTCTCAACCTTATCACTGAGTTGGCAGAAAACAAAGAGGTAGGAATATACTAATGATCAGTGGGCTTCCTCCATCAATACAGGATCAGAAAATAACCACAATACATAGATTGTCATTCCTAAATAACTATCTGTGGTGAGTCACAAATACCAACTCTGCTGTTTCCTCCAACAGACGTGTGTCTTCACAGAGTCTTCTGTGACTACCAATACTGTATGCATCAGTATTTTTGTTAATGATAGGCTGTCTTGCTATACTAAGTGCATTTGCAGGAGGGAGATTGTACAGGGCTGGTCAAAACTTTTTCATTTAAACTGTTTTGACAAACCAGAATTTTACTTGAAAAGTGTCTACTTTCCAAGCAAAGCTTTTACATTTAATGAAAAAAAAAATTAAACAGCCAATAAACAAAGCTTTCAACCAAACGCCAAACTATTTCTATTCAAAATAGAAGCACGATGCTTCGTGGGAGTTGTAGTTAGGTGCTTTATGCTCCCATTCTCCTTGATCTACTGGGTTATATCTCCCATGACACAATGTGGCCAGGACTGAAAGGATGCACCTCCTCTCTCCTTATGAAGTGGAGAGAAAGCTTGGCACCCGGGAGACGTAGTCTGGCCAGAGAACTGGATCCATAAAGGAGAATGGTAATATAAGATTCTAACTACAAAATGGGAAACCATGGCATCATTTTATGTCCTCATTTTTAAATCAAGTATTTTGGCTTTCAGACAAAATTTCTTGCCTTCCCCCTAAATATTTGCTGTAGAGCCAATTTTCTGCAGACAAAACCTATGTCACTGTGCCTCAGCGTGTCACAGCTAAGGATGTCAGATTCAGGACAAACTGGTGAAAAATAGGGGAAGGCTCCCCCCAAACTGGTGATTATTCTACCACAAGATATACCAAGCCAGTTAAAAAAGTCTAATGTGGACCTGTGCCTTGTAAAGCCAAACACTTCCAATGTAGCAGAGGCTTCAAGCGTGCCAGAAGAACATCCACACACACCTTCCCGGGTTTATCGTGCATTTTAGCAGCTCGGGGGGGGGGGGAGGTGCCATCAGCACTGGTTGAACCTCAGTTTTTCAGATTACAGATGACACACTTCACTTCATCCAATGTTGGTGCATGAGTAGAAGTGTCTGGGTCCAGAACCGCAGTGGTTGCCAGATTGTCCAGATCTGAGCAAGCAGAAGCTGGAGGATCGTTCAAGGCAAGGATATCTGCCAATGGGGTTCATCCATGGGTTTTAAAGTGGCTGAGGAGCCCAATTCATGCCCTGCAGATTTTCCCACAAAAGTGACAGGTGTAATCTTGGAGGGGACATAGTCACTTGCTGGACTGTTGTGCCCTTTCTTTCCTTCTTTGCCACTTCTCTTTCTCATGAACATGTCTGTTCTCCTCAAAGTGAGTTGTGGCTTGTTGTATGGTGTAGTGCCACTCTGTTCTGCCTGTGCAGTCTTCCCAGTTTTTTGGGTTGCTGACTTCCTTTTTAAGGTGTAGAGGATCAGGTGTTCTTCTTCTCCCACCATTTGTGACAGAACCGCCCCCAACCCCACCTCGGAAGGCGTCTGTTTGTAAAATAAACTCCTTGTTAAAGTCTGGGGCTATAAGTACGGGGTCATTACAGAGGGCTGTCCAAAGGCCTGTGAATCCCCCCTCTACTGCGATGGTCCACTTCACCATGTCTGGACCTCAGGCCTTCACCAGGTCTGTTAGGGGACTTGTCCTAGTGGTGAAGTGGGGAATAAAACATTGGTAGTAGCCTAGGAACGTGTGGACCTGCTTCTTTCAGGTCAGCCAGGGCCAGTTTTGAATCACCTCTAGCTTGTTCGTTTGGGGCTTCACTATGCCCCTTCCTACAATATATCCCAGTACCTAGCCTCTGCTAGCCCTAAGGTGCATTTAGCGGGATTAATGGTGAGGGCAGCCCACCTTAAGGTGTGCAGTACTCCCTCAACTTTCTTCAAGTGGGTTCTGAAGTCTAGCATATGGATGATGACATCATCTAGGTATGCAGCTGCATAACTTGTATGGGGGTGCAGCAGCTTATACATGAGGCACTAGAATGTGGCGGGAAAATGCTTTCTAAATATTAAAATACTGCAAGATTGTAGTTAGACAGATATTTCACCTGAGAAATCTAAATTAAAAAAAATTCTAGATTGCGTCTCCAAAGTACTTCTCTCAGTTTTTCAGTAGGTGAGAGTAAAATTATCTGAATTGTTAGCTCAGGGATTGAGGATAAAATAATTTACAGTGATTCATTAAACTAATACTGGTGTCTTTTTTCTGGGCTGCTGTCCCATTTAAACAAAATAAATCCATAGCTAAATCTTTCAGTGTGAAAATTCTAGGATTGCCACTTCCCTTCGATGCATGGCCAATTGAGCAGAAAGGCACCATTTTACAGGATCATGTAACTGGAGCATTACAACTGACTGTATGCCAAAGTAAGAGCCAGGCCAGAATGCTTTCCACACAAACTGTAGGTTATTTTACCCAGACTCCCTGAGCCATTGGCTCAGATCATTTCACTTTATACAGTGCTCAGAAAAGATTAAAGTAGTGATAATGACAGTACCTTATAGTTACAATTAAAATTCCACATTTCTTATATTAGACTTTTAGAGTGAGATTTCTCCATCCACAGCAGTTCAGAAATTCCCAGAAATTATTGTGGAAAAACAAGGATACAGCAGTATCTTAATACTTAGAAAGCATTTTCCTCCAATCTGCCATTTAATTGGTATGTAATCTAATCTATAAACATCCAAGCATGTTTTTTTCCTACACAGAGGAAAATGTTGTCCCATTGTTACCAATATCAATAATTTGATGGCAATGGGCCAATAGTCTCCTCTGCATAGAGAAAACATAGAGGGTAGGGAAAGTTTAAACTTCTTGAATTCTCTGTTCATTGTTCTACCTGGAGGAAGGAAGGGTGAAGTTGGCCACTACCTCCCAGGAATAGAAGAGGTTTTGCCCACTCTAAACCAATAGAGTTTAAGATCTGCATTGATCTTGGTAAACACTCCTGGATACATATGGTCTCTGCACAGATGCCCAACCACCTTTAACCCCACCGCCCTTCTTATCATCTGCTTAGCTCTTAAAGGAGACTAAGCAGAAGTTAATGCTTAGACATGGCTATTTTATGTCAGTATTAACTTCCAGTCAAGTTTCCAATGGTAAATCAGAAGAGTCTTAAGAGAAGCTAGACACAACCCTACCACTAACTCCAAAGTCCCAGCATACTTGAAGGAATGGGCTGCAAACATGCACAGAGGTATGAGGTGGAGATGGCATTCTTCCTCCTCTAATCCCTCTAGTGTGCTCAGATGGGATTGATGGAGAGTGGGCCATATTTTCCTTATAAGAAAAAACACATAGTAGATTCATCCATTATACATTGGAAAACAAGTTGACCAAAGTATAAGGGAGATTCACTAGAACTGGTTGAGGTTTTTTGTTTGTTTGTTTTTTGCATTGAAAAGTAATTTAAAGGCAGACAATGACTTTTCATCAAATATGAAAGTTTTCACAAATAATAATTTGACAAAATGTTCTTTTGTATTGACAAAAATGGGAAGCCAGAAACTGAAATCCCCTAAACCCAACATTTTTTTCAAACTGAAAACGGAGACATTTTTACCAAAAACAGAACAAACAAAATCCCCAAAACTGTTTTCAAAAACATGATTTTTTTCCCCTTAAAAACAGATTTTTTTATTTGTAGTGGGAAGTTTCTACAAAACTAAAAATATCACTTATTTAATGTGTCTCAAAAGAAGTTGTCATTTCTAATGAACTATGACCACATTTTAATGTTAGTTACCATGACAGAATAAACAGAATTTTAGAGATTACAGGACCGTTTGCTGACAGTCAAAACAGTTTATGCCTTTTCTCAAACAATGTTTCTGTCCTTCAGAGCAGTTCCTAGGAATTATAAGAGTGTGAAAGAGAAAGTGAATTCTCAGTTATGGGTTGTTGAAGAGGGGAATAGCACACTGCACCACTGGCATGTATACCTGGGTAAAAGTGCATAGAATGCATATTTGTCACTGACAACTCACTGACTTACATTTCATTCTGAGTCATTTGTCATGTCTTCTGATGCTACTAGCAGGAAGAAGCTAGGCCATGTCAGAAGAGTTTATGGCCGGAAGGGCTATCACAGAAAACAACAAAGTTAGCATGATGTGTGCTACAGCAAACAAGCTATTCTCCCACCCACATTCATTTGATGAATGGTGGAAGCAGTCACTATTGTAAATTATTATTTTTGAATAATGAAAATTAAATGACAAGTATGGGTTCTTGAATTATAGAAATTCAAGCAAGTATATTGGCCTGCTCTCCTCCAACACTCAGCTGAGATCATCTCTCCATTAGTGAGTCTTCTGACTATATAAGTCCCAGTGGCTTATGACTTCCATGGATTAATAAATTCTAAAGCCACAAAGAATGTACGTGTGTGTGTGTGTGTGTGCGTGTATACACGCACACAAAGATTTGTTGTTGTTTTAAAGTTCATTAATCCGTGGAAGACATAAGCCACTGGGACATTATAATTGTCCCCAGAGTAGTTAACTGTGATGGAAAAAAATAATTATGGTGTTAAATAATGAAGGCACAAATGAGGTGGTTGAAATTTAAAAAAAAAAGTCAATCATTTCTGTTTTTCAGTCTTAAAAGTGAATTTGTTGTTCACTATTTTTTCACAAGAGCTGTTAATGAAAATAATTAATCTAAACATATCATTTTCTGAAACCTGGGCTTCAATAAATGGGGTACCTGTGTAAACAAAAAACAACACATCAATCATTTTCAATAAAATGTGGGGTTTTTTTTTAAACAATGTTGAAAAGTTACACAGGAAACAAATATTTAAAAAATGTAGTTTCTTGTATTTTTTTAAAAGCCCATTTTTTAAACAAAAATAGTTTTAGCAAATATTTTTGACCAGGTCTAGTAATCAAAGTGTACATCATCATGCAAATCTCCCAGATAATAAGGAAAACAAAACAAGAAAGTCAGGGAAAATGAAGGAAGGATAGTCTTATTGAACTGGGACTCTGCATGCTTTAATTCCATGTACATCCTGTTATTTAGACTTTACGCCTCAATTCCCCACATATTAAAAAAAAAAAAAAAAAAAAAAAAAGGTGAATTTTTGGCCTAAACTTTTTTCTCAAAATAACTAACACAGATTTGGGTCAACTGAAACATTTTTTCAAACTCATGTCAATTTCAACACTTTTTTTTTTATTAGATGCCAGTCATAGAGGAAGAGAAGCCACTGCTTTCCTTATACCCACTAATCTGGTGACTAGGGCACTCATCTAGGGTGGAGTGATGCAAGTTTAAACCTACACCCCAGAGCAAGATTTGAACCAAGTTATCCCAGGTGAATACCTTGACTCTCACGCTGTTCTGCAGTGGGTTGCAAGCTGTCCTGTTGAAGCTGTTCCACTTTGTATGAATAGTTAAATATTCACTGGTGCAGGAACTAGCACCCAGATATTCCCCCTTCCCAGAGGGTTGTGTCCCCTATACACCATCCTATGGAGTCATTCCCACAGGCAAGCCCAATTGGGGTTAGCTATCGTGGAGGGTAGGGGGGGCTCCTCGGGTGGTAGGGGCGGGTGGGCGTGGTTAGCTGCCACAGGGGTGTGGGGGGCACGGTTAGCTGGGGGGGTGGCACAAGGTGGAAGTTTCACCTAGGGCATGAAACTTCCTTGCACTGGCCCTGTTTACATATGTGTAAGTTATTTGATGTCAGTTGAGTTAGATATTCCTGCTTTGCACTGGTATGTGGAAGAAGAGAAACCAGTAAGTTTTCTATCAGTCTTTTGATTCTGAGAGAGATACCGGTAGACTTAAAAGTAGCTCTGCAAATATTTAAGATATTGATTTTACTTTTCACAAAAGGGGTTTCAGAATCAAATATCTCCCATTCTCTAATGTATTACAATTTGCAAGATCTGTTATAGGGGCATTTTCATGGGGCCTATTCTGGGAATGGATAAGAATTTCCTATTGGAGAACATAAAACTTATACAGGTAAAAAAGAAAATATATAATAAATGTACAATTAAATCTAAGTAAAACAAGAAAACTAATGTTACCTGAAACTTTACACACAGTGAGGGATACTTTGCATTGGAACTATTATCCATGGAAGAAAGAATATAATATTAGCTTATGCTATATGTAGTGCCTGAAGAATAGTTAAATATAAATAAGCTATAAACACTCTGAACTAGTTTGAGGATTATATAGCCCTAAGACTGGAGTTCTCTTGCAACTGGAGTTCTCTTTTGATTCTTTGGAATGTGATTTGATATTGCTCAGGCATTAGTGTCTGAATAGCAGTATGTATTACATTTGTCTTTATGCTGCAAGCTGCATTTTCTGTGTTTCTGTCACTTTTATTCTAGATCAGAAAAGAAAAAATGCTAACAGTGGCTAAAATATGTATTTTTCCTTTAGTATAAAGCAGCTAAATAATGGATACAATATGATTTGTTAACTCAAGGCTTGAATCATGAAAGGACCTTTGTCTAATTTGGCTTCAGGTAAGTGAGTCAAGGTGCATATTATATGCATGATCAAGAAGAAGCAAGCTGACATTTGAAGGTCAGATCATAGAGGGCAATAACAGAAAGAGAGGAATAATTATGCATTATTTTTAAACACTGAATGAGAACAAAGTTCTTATTTAAACAAGAGTCATGATAAGCTATGCTATAATAGCTAAAGAAAGGAGAAAATTAATGTGATGTCAAAACATAGAGTACTATTCATATATTACTCATACACTATATTTTAATATGAGTCTAATGCAGTATACACAGAAACGACTGTATAATGGTAATTTCAAACATAGAGGGGTGGCCAGTGATTAAGCAATCTGCAAGGGGCATCTATTTTGTTCTTATTAAAGTAAATTCCTTTGTTCTTATATCTGAATATGGAATAACATGTCATTTAAGTTTTCTCTTACAATGCTAACAAATGACAAAGAAGCAAGGGGATCAGATTCTTTTTTTTAATTTATTTACTTATTAAATCTCCTATAAATAGCTTTTAATAGCTGTTTTACAGTGCGAACAATGACTAGACACTCACAGGTTCAACAGAGGGCGGTGTCATTTGTAATGCTGCGAGTGAATCAGCTACTCTTCTCCTGGCTTGAGGGTGACGCAAATGATGTAGGACCGGAGGAGAATGTTTTGTGGCAGATATAAGGATGGTTGGTGGGGAGTGGATCATGGAGGTAGGGTGTCTTGAGGCCCTAGTAGAAGCATGAGGATTGGAGAAATGAATATTGGGATACACTTACTGCTTCAGCTAACAGAACCCAAGAGCTGAAGCACATTAATCAGGTGCCCAAGTCATGTGCTTGGTGTGCTACCAAGTGCTGTAGCAAAGCACTTGTTGGAGTAGCTCAGTTTATCCCAGGCACCGCACAGCTGGTCAATGGTTGGAGTAAACTGCCAGTAATCCACAGATGTAAGCTACAAATTTTCATATGCCAAAAAAAAAATGCCAATATGGGGCAGGAAGTAGGAAGAGTTGTTGCTCCACTCCCACTCATGCATCAGTCAGCAGAGCTGGATGGCTATGCAGTGGGCAGTATGCTGCAACTAGGGCTGGTTGAAAGTTTTCTTCCAAAACGTTGATGGAATATTGAGTTTTCAACTCAGTCAAGTTGCATAGAAAGTGTCTGATTTCCCTGAAAGTTTTAGATTATGTCAGAAAATCAACAGTTTTTTGGAGTTTTGGCTGTTTTTCGTTGCCAAAACCAAACCGTTCTTTGATTTTCTTTGACAAAAAAAGTAAGTTGTCTGCAGAAAAACATTTCCCAACAAGCTTTAGCTGCAACATATACATGAATGTCATAAATTATACTTCCATCAAGGTATTGGAGAAATCCAGGAGGCATTCAGCCTCTCAGAGAGAGCTTCATTCTCAGTCTTGCACCTTATGAACTTATTTGCACTTGCAGCAAAGTTGGTGTAAAATACTACCAATCAGAAGGGAACACTTTGCACATATGTAAATGACTGCAAATGGTACAACACAGTGGAGAATTAGACTGAGGGAGTTCTAACTTGATTAAACTACTTTACCAAAGCCTATAAATTTGATAAGTAATGCTACCTTTCAGGAAGGATTTTAATGGAACTCTGTCATTGTAGATCCTTTAGCTTTTCCTCCATCGCTCTTGCGGTAGGACTAAAATAGTAAACAAACAAACAATGCAGGAAAAAATATACTAGTGCATTAAACAGGCATAGACACTTGACTTCAAAGTTGCTGAAAAGAAGAATGTAGTGGTTTGTGGAATGTGACAGCAAGCATTGGCATGTTTTCCTGTTTACCTTTTTGTAAAGAACTGAGTTTTGCAGATATTCACTTGAGCTACTGATTAAGAAAGGTCAAGTTGCTAATATAAATGCTACACCAAAATGGGAATGAGAATAGATTCAGTAGCACTTCCCTTTTGGATGAATATGGCAGTCTATGAACACAAGATTTTCAAGTCATTTTTTGTACTAGGCCATGTTTCTTAATGAGAGCTAAATGTTCTTTGAGATGACATTACATTACCTGTTTAAGCTAAGGCAATGGTTCCCAAAGCGGGGTTCCCCAAGACATAGGTATGTGGGCATCTGACCCTTGACTAGGTTAGTTAAAGTGAAAATAAGAGTGATGCAATAACTTATATTAAAGGAACCAAAAGTAAACTATCTGTAATTGAGTCTTATTTTAATTACATTTTTTTTGTAAAAAAAATAATAAACTAACCTAGTTAATAAAATAAAAACAACATGAAATTTAAGTATAAAAAATGAAAGGGGCCAGGGAAATCTCATCAGATGCCAAAGGGTCCTCGGTGGAAAAAAGTTTGAGAACCACTGAACTAAGCTACTTTAACGATTGAGAATAGGAACTATTTGTGCACCAGGAATAAACCCATTGATTTTTCTTCTTGTATGTGTTTCTTTCTTTTCATAGAAACAAGCAGCACTGCCATGCAACACGAGAAAGAATTGTTTGCAACTTTTCGGCACATTCCATTATGTGTGTTATATAATTCTAAATTTAATTAGAAAAAAATAATATTCTACCCCGGTTTACAGGAGAAACCTAAAGCGTGAACTGAAAAGTGATGGTTTACTGAGTCTGCAGATAGAAAAAGAGCACCAGAGAGTTATGAGCTTTCCAATTCATCTCAAAGGACATTAATTCTGAAACATACATTATCGACATTTAAATGTTAACATTTCTGCTGTGCTGCTCACAGGGGAATGGGAAACGACCTGAGGAAGTGGGAGAGAAAGACAAGTGAACTGATTGTTCTGGGTTGGGAAACAGGAGCTATTGAGAAGGCTGGCAGGAAAGAGGGGTAAGCATGAAGGAGCTGTATCTTAAGAAAGGATAAAACTGCCAAGAGGTAAAAGGAAGTTACTGTTTCTAATATGCAGGATAGAATTCACTTGATCCCTTGTAAATTGTTCCAAAGATTAATTACCTTCTCTGTTAAAAAAAATATATATTATTTCCAATCTAAAATTTGTCAAGCTTTAACTTCCAATCATTGGATCATGTAATACCTTTCTCTCCTAGATTGAAGAGTCCATTATCAAATATTTGCTCCTCATACAGGTACTCTAATCAAATCAATCCCTAACCTTCCCTTTGTTAAGCGAAATAGATTACGCTCCTTAAATCCATCACTGTAAGGCATGCTTTCTAATCCTTTAATCATTCTTGTGGCTCTTCTCTGAAGCCTCTTCAATTTATCAACATCCTTCTTGAACTGTAGACACTCAAAATCAGTGGTGAGCCAACTGCAGCCTGTCAGGGTAAGCCACTGGCAGGCTGCAAGACAGTGTTTTTACACTGAGCTTCTGCAAGCACAGCCACCCACAGGTCCGAGTGGCTGCAGTTTGCCATTCCCGGACAATGGATGCTGCAGAAGTGGCAGCCAGAACGTGCCTGCAGCCTGTGCCACTTCCCACAGGTCCCACTGACTGGGAATGGTCAACAGTCAATGTAAACAAACTGTCTTGTAGCCCACCAGCAGATTACCCTGACAGGCTGCGTGCAGCCTGCAGGCCGCAGGTTGCCCACCACTGCCCAATGTAGACACAGTATTCCAGCAGAAGTTGCACCAATGCCAAATATAGAGGAGAAAATAACTCTCTGCTCCTATCTTGAGATTTCTCATTTATACATCCAAGGACAGAGAATAAGACAAGACTGGTGTACTCAGAAAAGGAACAGCAAGCATAGAAGAGGGTTAATTAACATCTTGATATGAGAACAGTGGGAAATTCAGGCTCTTCACATAAAAACACTAAAATGGGGATGAATTAAATCTTAAAATCCTCTGTTTTATCCCTTTAGGCAATGAGAGTAGTGTAGAATAAGTAGTGCAAATTTTTGCCCAAATTATTTAAAATTAAAATATTTAAAGAAGGCTAAGAGGTCTTCTTTGAAAGAACAGAAGAGTGTAGACTGAAATACATTTGAACATTATTTAGAAGTCTGCAGAGATTTCTGGGCCAGGTGTCATAAACAGATAGTTAAGGGTTAATGTCTCTTTTACCTGTAAAGGGTTAACAAACAGGGAACCAAAGAAACACCTGACCAGAGGACCAATTAGGAAACAAGATATTTTCAAATCTCGGTGGAGGGAAGCCTTTGTTCGTAGTTTTTGGGTTTTGCTTTGTTCTCTCTAGGCTCTGAAAGTGACCACACATACCTACAGGCTCTCTAATCTTCTGTTCCAATTTTGTAAGTACAAAAGTAGAAAGACAGTTTAGTCTTTTTAATTGTTTTTCTGTATTTGCAACTGTGTATCTGGATGGTAGAGTTTTAATGTGTATTTGGGTGAAAGTATTTTAAATTGTATTTCTGCTGGAGAAAACTTTCTTTCTATTGCCTATAAGCTGAAAGACCCTGTAACTTTTTACCATTTAAATTGCAGAGATAGACCTTTTATTTTTTCTTTCTTTTTATTAAAAGTTTTGCTTTTTAAGACCTGTTTGATTTTTTTCCCCTTGTTGAGGCTCAAGGGAATTGAATCTGTACTTAACAGGGAAGGAGAAGGGAGGGGAAGGGTGGAATCCCTTTGTTTTAGATTCACGGAGCTTGAATCTGGATTGTGGTCCCCAGGGAAGGTTTGGGGAAACCAGAGTTTATCAGGTACTCAGAATCTTGATTAGTGGCAGCCTATCAGATCTAAGCTGGTAATTAAGTTTAGGGGAATTCATGCTAGTACCCATATTTTGGACGCTATGGTCCAGATTTGGGAATTATACTATGACACCAGGGTTAATCAAAATTGTATATAACCTCAAGACCTCATGAGGTTGAGTTTGTATTGCAAGATAGGATTATTTGTTGGTGTCATGTACCCGGATAAATGCTTGAACATATGATCATAACTCATCTATTGATTCAATATTTTTTTTGCATTGCATTCAACCATTACATCTGTAATAGAAGGTAGGGTATTCACACCCTACACACTTTTGAACAAATTATGCCTTGAAAGTACCATTTGAAATTTTCTGATCAGTATCATCCTGATAAAATATATGTGGCAACATTGTATGTGAAGTTAGAAGATTCCACTGAATGGTATTAGTAAAACATGTTGCAAAATGATGTTGGCAAACAGATCAGTCTCAAACAAATGTATTTAAGCAGTAAACAGATTCTTCAAGCAGGATGGGAAACAAAGGAAGCTCAAGCAAGTGAGAAAAAAAGAAGCATCAGAGAACCTCTTTCCACATAGACCTTTTGTCTTCTGGTACCCAGCTGGAAATGTTCATTCAAGAGGAGGACTGAAAGTATAAAAATGACGGACAACCATCCCAAGGGACACATCTCACCTCTCTCTGCCCACTAATATACTGCAGTTGAAGGGACAAATTATGCAGCCATTGAACTAAGGGAGGGATCCTGACCTAAGAAGTTTGGTCAGTAAAATGGTTGAAAATAATGTGGTGAGAACTTTGCTTTGAATTTAATATAGTTTGTTTAGTTAGGTGCCAGCTGCATTTTATCTGTATTTTTGGTAACCATTTCTGACTTTCATGCCTCATTGCTTGTACTCACTTAAAATGTATCTTTGTAGTTAATAAACTTGTTTTATTGTTTTGTTTAATCCAGTATGTTTAAATTGAAGTATCTGAGAATCTCCATTTGGATGGCAAGTTGTGTGCATATTATTTCTATTAAGGAAATAACAAATTTTGTATAATTGGTGTTGTCCAGGAGAGGGCTGGGTACTACAGGACATATATCTCTAAGGGAAAATCTTAGACTGGGGATGTGTTGGAATCAGCTTAACCAAGGCTGGTGAGAGCCAGAGTGTAACCCGAGTGTGGCTGTCAGGCTGCAGTTACACACAAGCACTCAGCCTTTCATGCTGGAAGGCTGTTTGTGAGCAGCCCTGGTGAGAGCTGCTTCAAACAAGACATTGCAAGGCACCCAGCATTGCACAGCAAGGGTGACAGCTGCTCACTAGTCTAGATTGTACCCAGGTGTGTCACAACATCATACTATAACTGAAACATTCAAGATAATTACATTCACACTGCATAAACACACAGGCAACTGCTATACACTCCTCCCCTCCCCTAGCATCCTAACAAACAGCAGCTTTGCTTATTTGCTTGTTCAATTTAACAGCCTTTAGTAGACTGACATGTTGGATAATGGCATTTTGAATACTTTGGAAGTAACCAGATTTTCCCCATACATACTCTGCAGAAACTCATGTGCCAATGAGATAGTCTCAGGATTTAATTTACAAGATGCTGAACACTAATCACAACACACTCTGGTGGACAGAGCACTGGACTGGGAAGAAGACAACCTGGGGCAAGTATCTCTGCCACTGACCTGCAGTAAATCCTTTTGCCTCTGTTTGCCCACCCACCCTTAGTTAGCCTTGAAAAATACATAAACTCTGAGATGGAGACTTTCTTAGTACATGCCTGTATAGCACCTAGAAAAAGGAGGCCCTGATCTCAGTTGGGAGCCTCTAGGTTCTGCTCTAATCTAAATGATAATATTGGATTTATTTACTTTGATCCATCACAGTATTTTTACTTCCCACTCTAACCAAGGCTTTATAATAGCAAGCGCACAGGTCTATATTTGCATATCGTTGGATCAATTCCTGTTTGTTGAAGAACACATTTAACAAAAGCACTAGATAAATAATCCTCATATATACATTTCATATGCTAATATCTTTGAGATATTAGTCAGATTTCGCCAGAAGAAATCTGCTTGCTTATTTTTTGGGTGCTGCTTTCAGAAATAGCTTCCTTAGGCATTTCATTCTGTAAAGAACTAGCATGCCATTGGGAGAGCCCTTTCACTGTGAGTTCAGAGTGCTCATGACCTAATGTAGTATATGGGCCTGCTCCCTGTATATTGCAGAAATTTCTATTGGGCCTGATTCACCTCCATGTACCTCCAGTTCTACGCTGGGATAACTACACAAGAGGAACTGGAAGCTTCTTGTGAGGCCAGCAACATACTGAAAGTGAAAGGATGAAATATCTCTCTTCACATTTTCTATCTTGACCATTTTCTATCTTGCTCTTCAATGCCTCCCTTGCTGCTGTTTTACTATTTCTCGTTTCATTTTGAACACATGCTACTGCATACAGTGAAATAGATTATTACAATAGTGCTAAATATGCAGAGACAGATCTTCTCCCCTGATCATCACTCCAGTGTTGCAAAAGGAGCAGAAATCTCCCACAAACCACTAAAATGATTGTTTCCCCAGTGTCCTGTTTCTGTTCCACAGTGAGCACAGCAGAGAATCTGTCTTGGAATATATTTGTCATCAAGTTATTAATAAAAAGGTAGATATTAGATAACCCAGGATGTTCCCTCATAAACGAGTTCCAGCCACAATGAAAACTTATCTTTCTTATAAGTGAAACTTAAATAATTAGGAAAGCACATGCCAATTTATCCTCCACAGGGAGAAGAAACCACATCTTTGCAACCCTTTTGGTGCATCTGTCTCTGCTTCAGTTTCCTACCTTCTTCAAGATCTTCCCTAGACAGCTAGGGGAGCGTATTAGAAGCACTCTGTGCCATTTTTCTACCCACATTAATCCCTTTTAGTACATGCAGAAATCCTGAGCACTACAAACTACTGTAGATACCAGGATTTTCTTTAAAAAAAAAATGTAGGTGAGATTATCCATACATCTTTCACAGAACGCCTAGAAATACAACTAGGTCACTTAATGTCAAGAACCACCTATAATTTATTATTTGTAGTGCCTACGATCAAGGCTTCATTGTGCTATAAATGCATAGAATGAAAAGACAGCCTTTGTTCCAAAAAACTTATAAGCCTTCCATCTCAATAGGCTGCCATTATGTTTAGTAAGCTCTCAGGAATCACATATGTCAAGAGAGTCAGTACAGCTCTTTTTATTAATTGCAGGAGCATTCCGCTCAGTCTCATTCCACCTGGGATCCCTAAAATATCTAGTTCACATTTGGAAACTTAACAGATACATTAAATGTATGTAATTTGCATTGTCAGACCAACACCTCAAGTTATTCAGAGTCTGTGCACAGATTGTGCACTTCCCATATAGTGTTTCAAGTGGGGGTTGGGAGATGAGATATCATCCAAACAGACACTTGCATTATATATATATCTGTATGGGAGCCAGACATTTCACAGCTACTGAACCTGAACTTGGAAAGTCATAGTTCAGACTGAGCATTCACTTTAGTTTCAAGGGTAGTTTGCCTCAATAAGAATAATACATTTGCTCTGATTTATGAACTGTGCACACATATAGATTATGTTGTAAGAGTAATTTACAGTGCAAGAAGGGTAAAAGTGATATTGGTACAATGTGTTCTGTTCTCACATTAAGCAAAGAATTGCTTTAAAAGTATTAAGCACAATGATATTGAATGCAAATATAGAGTAAAAATAATGAATGTATGCAGAGAGCTTTACATAAATGTAGAATATATTGTTATGGAAAGTTATTCAAGAACAATATTGTAATATTAAAGGAAAGAATTTCTTCAGTTCTATCTGGGAGACAGTGATCTATGCTGTATCACCAACATATGAGCTAATGAAAAAGAAAGAGGAAAGAAGAATGCATCTGCTTTGGGAAGGTTGGCTGGGGGAAAAGTGATCCCATTGAACTAATAATCTTACATTTCTTCTGCCTTTCATTTGTTTGGATGATTATAACATGTTTGATTAACTGTATTAGTGGTATGATCCTGTAAGATACTGCGTACCTCTAATGTATTACCTCTTTGTCAGGTCTAAGTGTAAAATAATTTGGCCCATTCATGTTCTGATTCAAACTTCTCATTGATTGTATACGCAACAGGATCTCATCGCTGAATGGCAAGATAATAATTTAGCTCAGTGACCGCCAGACTTTTTAGGTTGTGCCCCCAAATGCCTGTCCACTGTCCTCCCTCCCCTGGGAGCTGTGGTTGGGAGTGAGGCCAGAAACTGAGGCTGGGGCCAGGTGCGGAACTGTGGCTGAGCTGGGAGCCAAGAGCCGAGGCCGGGGCTGCAGCCAGGACCGTGGCCAGAGCAGAGCAGGGCTGGGCGGTGCTCCCTCCCCACTCCTGTTGAGGCTGGCCTGGGACCCACTGCACTGCCCACAGTTTGGGGATCACTGGTTTAGCTGTTTAACACATACCACCACCAGAATGTGATTTAGGATAGGAGTGAAGACATTCTCCAGGCAATTTAATCTGCAGGTGCAATTTTAGAGTGTTACAGTTAGTTATTGGAACTGGGTTTTGGTGAAGACATTAGGGTTAATGCCCCATCTCTTACAAAAATTGCCACAGATCAGTGATTCCAAAACTGTAAACCAGGGACAACAACTATCAGAGGAGGAATGGCTGATCACACGGTACTGGCTTTTCCTTCTTGTTTCTGTATGCTAAATTGCACCAGAAACAGATAAAAATATCAAATTTTCCTAACATTAATTTTAGGAATTATAATGTGAAGAATTCCATAAAATGTGAGGAATTCATTTAATTGATGCAGGTATGTTATTTGATCACCAGTGGGAGAGTGGTTGTGAAGGGATGGGGAGGTGCTCCGTGAGATTATAAATGAGGACGAGAAGGGACACATAAGATAATATGTAAAGTTTTCAAAAATTGCTAAGTGACTGAGAAGCCTTAGTCGCATTAACTTTCAATGAACTGCTTAGGTGCTTCTGAAAATTTTACTCTCTCTCTCCTACCAGGATGTGATGCACACCATAAAAAATGTTTGTGAACCCTTGTGAGGGTCTGAGGGCAGTATTCTTTTCACAATATTGACTTGTAAATAAGGTGAAATTGAGTCAATACCCCTTGAGCACCTGGATTGAAGCGAGTTGTGGCTGCATTCTATCATTATGTTGGCTTTGTCAGATACAATTTTGTCATTTCCAGAAGTACTGTTTTTAGGGCAAGATGGTCAGTGCTTTAAAGTAAGATGACACTGAAGTTTTAACTGGTTTGCTGATATAGCAGGCAGGAACATTATTTGATCTCCTCTCACAAAAATGTTAGTACTTTGTTGGTAACCATCTAGGCATATGCACATAGACAGACACTGCAGGTAGTGTAATAGGCTTCCATTCCCACTGCCTGTTGTAGTTGGGTGTGGGGTCGAGGGAGAAACGAAGGGAATGAGACTTGAAACAGTGTTCTTTTGGGAAAGCAGCACTGTCTAGGGGAGAGGAACCCTGCTGTGTGAAGGCCCTGGCTGCATTAAAGTTCACCATATTTTTAGGGAATGTGGCTTTACCTCATTCCTACAGATACCCTTGAAACTACAGTATTATAGATATTACACACACACACACACACACACACACACAACCATGTTAAAGAACATTATTAAGGCAACAAAGTCAAGCACGCAAAAGTTAGGAACAGAATTAAAAGTTGCCCCTTCTCTTTATCCCCTCGACACTACGTGGGTACTGCCTGGGGGTGGGGATGAGAGGAAACAGAGAGTACAGGAATGTGAGACCCTGTGCAGTCAGTTCCAGTGCCAGCCATAATGTTCCCTTGCAAACAATGTATTTGAAATGTGAATGAAATCTACTTAGACACCAAAGTGCACTGATTAATTTGAATCTGATCTATAACTCAAACAATTACTACCATGAACAGCTGTTACAGGAAAAGTCCTTCTAAACCCCCATCACCTTGGCTAGAACATGATCAGTTGCTCTGTGGGGATGGTGCATGCAGAGTCTGGTCAGGATTTGAAGCTGTGAGGGGCTGGAACATGCTCAGCAAGGATGGATTCTTCAGAGTTTTTAGCTGCTCAACTCTAAGAAGTCTCTATTGTGCATGTGCAAACTGCTATTTAGCAATGGTTTCTAACTTGGCCAAATTGAGGCAGATTTTCACTAGGATGGTAAAAGGCACATCCCTGGCGTAATAAAGACCAACTCCCATGCACAATTTCAAGTCCTTGCTCCAAAGCATCAGAGTGCTAGAGCTGGTCAAAGAAAAGGTCTGAGGAATTTATCTCAGACAAAATGTATTTTTCCCTAGCCTCATTCAGAGACATGGCTTTGTTATTTTTTCCCCACATAGTGGCAGAGACACCCATTATGGAAAATTTCAGCCCAACCAGATAAACTGCTGCATACTTGTAAGCAACTGAAAATAGAGGCACACAAAGGGAAGTGTCAGACAATCTTAACAGGATGTGCTACCAGCTCCATCTACACACACACGCACGCGCACACACAGAGCAGTGCTACTGCTCTGGGATTGCTGCTACCTCAGTTTCCCTTCACGGAGCCTAGTTTTCCCAAACCATCCTACAAGGTTTGTTTGCTGCAGTAACTTGCCCTCCAGCTAAATCATAGAAGAAAAGTCCATCACTTCCAGGGTATGAACGTCCTAACACACACATATGTCTTCAACCCCAGTCTCAAGCTAGGCACAGTGCTTGATTCTTGAGGGCACAGCTTCTCTTTCTAAAGTCCCTTCAACCCTTTCTGGGCTCTGCTTAGTCTCTGTCTTTTTTACAGTACTCTGTCTCAGAACTGCTCTCACTGGAGTTCCTCTCTGTTTTGTTTTCCCCTCTCAGAGCTAACCCAGGATCACTGCAGCCTCCCCACAGACACTTCACATTTCTGTCTTCAACTGAGCTTCTGTCAGCTTCTATAAGGGCCAGATGCTCTTCACCGCGCCCTAAAGCCTCAACTGAGAGATAGCAGCCACCTGCTCACAGCACAGCAGCCCGGGTCGGGGCGGGCGGGGCCAGGTGGGGCAATTTGCCCCAAGCCCCGGGCTCCGCAGGGGCCCCCACGAGCATGGCTGAAGCGCCCTCCCCGGCCCCACCCAGCCCCGTCTCCTCCCTTTCCCTGTCCCGGAGTCTCAGCCCATCCAGCAGCCTCCCGCACACCCGCAGCGCAGCCCCGGCGGGGCCCTGAGCCCCGCCCCGCTCAGAGCCGCGTGGCCAGGGGGCGTGGCTGCGAGCTCCAGGCAGAGCGGAGGGAGCTGAGCTCAGCGTGGAGCTCCCAGCCCCGCCCCCTGGCCACGCGGCTCTGAGCGGGGCGGGGCTCAGGGCCCCGCCGGAGACACGCTGCCTGTGTCGAGCGAAGCCCATGAATGTGGTGAGGCTCCAGGTGAAGGGGGAGCCGGGGGTAGGGGGCCAGGGCAGGGGGTGCAGGGAGTCCCAGGGACAGTCAGGGCACAGGGAGGGGGGCAGAGGTTGAGGGGGGACAGTCAAGGGACAGGGAATGGGGGGGTTGGATTTTTGGCATTCCAGGGGTCTATCAGGACTCAGTGGGGGGGGGGGGGTAGGGGGATAGGGTTGAGGGCAGTCAGGGGACAGGGAGCAGGGGTGGGGTCCTGGGGTGGTGGTGGTGGGGGGTATCTGGGGGATGGTGAGGGAACAAGGAGCAGGATGGGTCAGGGATTCTGAGGGGGGTGGGCAGTTGAGGGGCAGGAAGCAGGCGGAGTCAGATAGGGGGCAGGGCCAGGCAATTTGGGAGGCACAGCCTTCCCTACCCTAAAGCTCATTCAGCAGTTTGAGGCTTGCAGAAGAGCCAAGCTGTTAGCTTTCCATTAGGGCTACCATCCCTTTCACTTCTCAAATGCCAAGTTATAGTCTCCATTTAATTTCAGTGTCATGGGGAGATTCATGTCAGGGGAGGGTAACTTCATTTAAAATTAGCCACTGGAGGAGAGATCACGTGAGAAGAGCAATATCCTACACCACCTACATCCTTCCAAACCCTACCAGGGAGACCCCCCTCCACACTCCGCTATATTTCCTGAGGCTCCAGAGGGTTCATTCAGTGATTCCCAAACTTTTGTACTGGTAAACCCTTTCACATAGCAAACCTGTGAGTGTGACACCCCCCCCCTTATAAATTAAAACACTTTTTTATATATTTAACACTATTATAAATGCTGGAGGCAAACCAGGGTTTGAGGTGGAGGCTGACAACTCGCCGTCCCCAGTAATAACCTCGTGACCCCCTGAGGGGTCCCGACCCCCAGTTTGAGAACCCCTGGCTTAATTTAATTTTAGCACCCTGTCTCTATTCGCATGCATGTGCTATATTGAGCATTTCAGTTTTCACAACATAGGCTCATCCCAGATTTGGAACAAGCTCAAATGCTAAGTTCATGGAGTATGTACATAAGCTATACTAAAGACAAATCCATAGGAACCATCTCCAATTTGTGAGGGATCCTATGGAGCCATTCTCTAGGAAACAGATGAATACATGGAGGTTAAGTCCATTAATGGCTATTAGCCAGGATGGGTAAGGAATGGTGTCCCTAGCCTGTGTTTTTCAGAGGGTGGAGATGGATGGTAGGAGAGAGATCACTTGATCATTACCTGTTAGGTTTACTCCCTCTGGGGCACTTGGCATTGGCCATTGTCGGTAGACAGGATACTAGGCTGGATGGACCTTTGGTTTGACCCAGTATGGCTGTTTTTATATTCTAAGCTAAATGAACCCTAAGTTATGGAGACAGATATGAGTCAAGGAAGCCAGCAAAGTATCAGAAACCTGGAAAAATCTCTGACTGGATGGGCTCAGGCATTTGGTCACAAGCTGAGGTGGTTCAAAAAGTTTTGGATTTTTTTTTTAAGCCGAATTTTTTTATTGTTTCTTTGAACAATCAAACACAGCAAGCAGCAGATATTTGACCACACACTTCTGAAACCCCAAACCATATTCAGGTTATGGCAGACTAATTTCAGCTTTTCAATTAAAAAAAGCACAATAAATTTTGAAGGAAAGCAGATGTTGTCCGTGATTTTTTTCTGCTTTTTAAAACCCCCTAGTTTTCGATCCAGAAACAGTTTTGATGGCACATATTTGTCCAACCATTTTAATGAGCTTTAGTGCCTTTTAGCACTAGCTGATGCTGAGAACCAGTGATACCTTGTAAAGAAGTTTTCTCAAAACTGGATTTGTGCTGAGATGCAGAAGGTTTATTTTTCCCAGGGCCACCCTTGAGGGGGGAGCAAGTGGGGCAATTTGCGCCGGGCCCCGCAGGGGCCCCCATGAGAATATAGTATTGTAAATTTTTTATGGAACGGGCCCCCAAAATTGCTTTGCCCCAGGCCCCCTGAATCCTCTGGGTGGCCCTGACTCACAGGACCATCTCCCCTTAAAGGGGCCAGGCATCCTGTGACAACATGTATCAATAGACAGAAACACCCTCCTCTTCTTCCCCCCATATATACACCGTCTAGACCTTAAATCATGTCTCTTTACAATGAAAATCAATCCAAAATCTTTATTTTGCCCAGTCACATTCAGGATACCAATGTGATTTTATGTTTCGCTGTAGCAACATAAAAAAGACCATTGGCAATGTCAGTGTATAACATGGCTCCATGATCAAATATACACACTGACAAAGGTCTTGACATTGTGACCAGATGGCTAATAGTTGGTTAGTGAAATGCCATTTATTGCAAACACTTACAAGCTCATGCTTTATTAATCATTGTAATTGAGCATTAACTTTTGTAATATTGTGAAATCTAATTGTTTGACTGCTGGATTAATACTTGACAATGCTTTGAAATGCATATCATAAAAAGTACCAGTTGATACGATAAAATTGAATTTATTGTTGTGATATTATTTATCACAGTTAATATAACTAACAGGACTTTTATGTCAAGTAGATTTATTAAAAGAATCAAATCCCTAGGACCCCAGTGTGATCCCAGTTATAGAAGGACAGATCTGGGCTAAGTAACTCCATTAATAGTGATGGATACTGCATGGCTATCATTTATAATCTTCTAGTTCAATCTTAAAAATGATATTCATTTCAAACCACAAAGAAAACAGGATTTATGTATATAATATTTTTTTTCATTTTCTAAATATATTGTGTTGAGTTATACTCACTAAGTACACTGTCAATATGTCACCTAGGTCAAGAAAGGACTTAAAATATGGAATAGAGAGAAGTAATAGTGCAGGCAAAGTAAATTTGTCATATTAATTAATTTACAATAAATAGCTATTGTTTTAAACTTACATCCTGACTTGACATATCTGAGGTAGCTATATTACAATAGTAAAAGGAACATACCTAGTAAGGAAGGAGAGTAGAGTGCTATCCCACTACATTTAAAAAAATAAGAAAGAAAGAAAAAAGATATATCCATTACCAAGAGGTTGTGTGGGACCATGTCTCCAGAGTTTGGGGAAGATGGCTGAAATATTTCTTATAAAACTGTCCCTCATTTTTCAAAAAAATTCAAAATAAAACAATAATAAAAACAAACAACGAATCAACCACAACTTATCAGAACATGAGAGGGGTCAAGGATCAAGATTTTTATCTTTCCTTGTATTTAGGCAAACATGGTCTGTTACAGAGTGAATCTTGATCATTCTACGTCTTGGGCAGTTCCTTCTTCTCTGACTAAACAGCCCCTTAGTTCCTGCAGCAATGCTTAGCTTCATCTGTAATGAGAAGTCAAGGGAAAAGGGCCCAGATCCTCAATGGTATTTAGGCACCTAACTCCCATTGATTGATATTTTTGACGTTCAGGGCCAAACTGTCACTAGATATCCGTAAAGCCAGGTAGAATGGCTTCAGATCTTCTCCGTTGGTTGAGTGAGGATGCTTAGTAGAAGCACAGCAACAGGCATGGAGAGATCACCGAGAGCCGGTGAAGGGGACATTTTCATTTTAGCACCAGGCCTTGCTCCTATAATTCGTAATGTGCTGAAGAGGATTAAAAACAGGGATATTCCCTCATTTAGGATCCCCTGTGCCCATCTGGAGTAGGAGCAAGAGAAAAACCAAGCAATTCCTGTCTTAATATAGGAGAGTTCTGAGGAAATTTTTGAACACAATTTCAAAGTTACAGTACATGGGGGGATGTAGTTAAACAAAAATCTCCTCAATGCTCCAGGGGCCCTTGAAAATAAGTCAAATCTGCTGGGAGGGGGAGGAGAGTGGAAAGGTTTAGCAAAGGCCCCGCAAATTGTTATGTTTGCTACATTAACCAACAAAATATATTTTTACATTAACATAGCAATTCATATATCAGTAGGCTCATTAGTCTGGGCAGTCCTTTTGAAACTCAAGAATATCACTTTCACATCCCAGAAGAAAAGGAAAAACATTTGCTCCATTTCCAGTCATGCCAGAAGACCTATCATTTCCTATACATGCACTGCCCTCATTCACTCACAGTGGCTATATCCCCTTCTACTGATTGCATCACACAGTGGTTTGTTAGACCGCTGCTGATTTTGAATTGACTGGCAGAGTAAACTCACGTATATAGGTCTAGAGTTTCTGGATGTAATCCCTGCTGCTGACAATCCACCAGTAAGTATTGTGTTTTAGAAAACATCCCTTGTGTTCTCAACCCACTCACACACCCCACTATGGGTGAGTGAGGGAACTGACAAGGTCACTCTGTTTCCCCTGGATTCTAGCTAAGGGAGGGGGAGGCTATTGTAAGCATCTCTTTTCCCCTGAAGTTGAGACAGATAGATATGACAGGTTCTCTTTCTATATCTGGCCAGCAGGAGGACAATAGAAGGAAGGAAGGCAGCTAGGGGACTCCCAGCTTCAATTCCCCCTCAGAGCTAGAAGTTCCACCTACTGGCAGGAAAGTTTACAGGTCAATAAATACCCCCACAAGCTATGCAGCAAGTTCTATTCTTGGGGGAATTCTGTGCCACTGTGCACACACACAATTCATGTCCTACACAGAGTTTTTTTTTCCTCCACAGAATATAGATTCTACTGGAGATGTGATTTCTCCCATCAAGGGCTGCTGTGGCACCAGAAGAGAGGACAGCCAGACAGTGGAGGGGCTGTGTTCCTCACAATGGAGCCAAGTGAGGAGGCACAGGATGGACAGAGCCAGGCATATAGGGCTGCTGGGGGGGAAATCATAGACTGGGGTTCAGAAGGGCTAGTGCGGGGATAGACTGGGGGTGTGGACTCAGGACCTAGTGGGGTGAAAGCACTGAGCCAGAGGCTGAATGGGAGGTTGCAGGACCACATGGAGATGGAGGGGATGTGGGTGCAGGCCACATGGAGACAGGAGAGGGAGCCCTACAGGGACACACAGTGACAGAAGCAGATGTGCCTGACCAAATTAGGGAGACTAGGGCTCTGCCAGGGTCTACATGGGGGAGGCTCTGCAACTCCCTAACAATCCTTCTCCCCATGAAAACAACACCCTGTTCCATATTTCTCCACCACACCCAGCAACCCGTCAAGTTCACTCCCAGGTTCCTTCCAAGCAATTACTTTCCTCTCTCTCAGCTCCTGCATTGCCCCTGATTCTTCCAAGCCTTTGCACTGCTCCTGCAGGGAGTGGGGAATATGTTTATGTATTGTAGTTTAAATTAATTATTCAAAGCTCTGTATTAACATGCCTAGTAAGGAATCTATTTGTCAAAGAAATGAATTCTGAATATTTTTTTTCCTGCATTGTTGCAGACATACTTGCTGACAGGTATTTTGAAATAAATTACCAAAATAATTGAAACTGGCCTAATTATATTGTGTTATTTTGACAAATAAAATACGCAGAATTATGCCGAATTTTAAATATTGTGCACAGACTTTTTAATTTTTTGGCGCAGAATTCCCCCAGGAGTAACGTGCTACTCCACAGCTCAGTATTCCCACTCGACATCCTTCTAAACATCTGTGGGCTGTGGGTCCTTCAGGCTCCTTAGAAAACACATTTAAAGCTGAAAAGTGAAGTTCTCATAAGTCAGAGAATGAGAAAGACACAGTTGCCTGAATAACTTAACTTGTGCCCCTTGTGTGTATGCAGTCTTATTTCCTGATCAGATAATATTTCCCCCCTCTCAGAATCCCTGGCTCATTCAGTTCACATGTTTGGCAGGGAATGGTGCATGACCATGCAGTGAATTTACCTCTGTGCTAGGAGCATCCCTGCCTCTCCTTTCAGTTGTTGGATGGTGTGTACTGAACAAGGCTCATGTGTGATATTTTATGGCCTGCTTTTTCTATTTGTATTGAATTATCATCCAAAGGAACCTTCACTGTTGAGGCCCCATTATGGTGGTGTGCCTGGCAAATACACAAGAAGATAGTCCATGCCCTAAAACAGTTTACATCCTCTGCTTTGCCATCTTTGTTTCCCCATTATGGGTTGCCTTGACATATTTTTTTTTGTCTGATAGTCACTTTTGTTAATTGCAAAACATTGTTTACACAGACATATAAAGTGGTCATGTCTACTGTAAATTTGATATGCAAGAGCACTGTGATGCCCTAGAACTAGTAATATTTTTTACATGTAAAGATCACTTTAGAAAGATTCAAGAACAGCCACCATTTAACTGACATTTTAAATATCTTATTTATAATTTTAAAATAGCAAATATAGCCCTAAAATGAAATTAAATATTCCTGAAACTTGGTCAAATTATTATCTACATTATCAATAAAAACCATTGGCTGTGAAAGTAAAAGTCCCTGCAACATAACAAATACTACAGCATTAAGTTGTACATTGGAAAGTATAAATTGTTCCTGTAAACAGGCTATGTGGATTTAAATAAAAAGAAAGATTGTTACAAAGAGGTAAGGTTGTTTTTGTTTTGTTTTTTAATATGTAGAGGGATGAAAAAAGCCTTCTATATACTCTGACATTCAAAAGAGCTACTGTACAAAATACAGAGGTTAAAACACTTCCTATAACATCACATAGAAACTGGTAAAACAAGTAAACAAAACAAAACCAAACAAAAAAAAAACGGGCACCTTACCTCTCACGTGAACTAAAATTTAGTCCATAAATAAAGTTCTCACTAGACTTTAACCAAGTGATTGAAAAAGAGGCATTTCCTTTCATTTGAATTCCTCTATAGTTCACTGAATTGTGTGGTGTTTCATTATTTAAATCACAACTGCTTTAGATCATTTTTCTCAGAACTTACAATACATCAGTCTTGTTTTCAGTACTGTCTGCTTTTAGGTGACAACCACCAGCCTTCCTCTCTAAGGAAGTTACCAGTATGGGAGTGACTATGCTTATGCTTTTGTTAAGCTACTGAGCATACCCAATGTGAACTAAATGCCTTCAGAAGCTTGAGCATTCTCACTCTGATGTGAAAGCTTATGCAGTTAGGCCCTTACTCAGGAAAGCACTTATGAACATGCTTACCTTTAAGCATGCCCTTAACTGTTTGGCTGCTTTGCTGAACTGGGGTCAGACCAACCTCTTGCCATCAGTAAATCGTTTGCTTTTCTAGCATGAACCTTATTCTAGGAAATCTGTCACCCACACTCCCAGTCTTCTGCTCCAGCAGGGAGGAGGTACAAAAAGGTGGTTTTCACTGCAACAGTCGCCTTGGCCCTGATCATTCTCTCAATAGCTACAGAACCACCTTGCTCCAAACCTTCCCAAAACAAAGAATTTTGCCAGCTTCCAAAAGGCAGAAATGAATGGAAATCTCTCTCCATCCAGCTCAGTTTTATTTTAGGTTCCAAATGAACTGACTAAATTAAAAATTTTAGGCAGTTGTGGAATTGTCCCCCAAATCCTTGGGATTTCACAATAATTTAGTTAGACATCACTTGTGTAAACTGCTGATATTATTTTGCCTGTTCAATACGTGTATTAAACTGGTTAAAATTCACTCCCACCATCCAGGGCCAGGGATCAGGTTGAAAAACAGCCTCATTGCAACCTTTCCAGATTATGGACTGCATGGACTGAGGGGAACAAGAGGATGGGCCAGCGGTTAGGGTACTAGCCTAGGACTGGGAGACTTCCTGTGTGGTCTTGAGCAAGTCATTTAAGCTCCATGTGGTTCAGTTCCCCATCTATAAAAGCAGGGATGGTAGTGCTTTCCTTCCTCATAGGGGTGTGGTGATGGTAAGCATATTAAAGATTTTGAGGCACTCAGATACCAGAGTGATGGAAGCCATATAAGTACCTTAAATAGACATAGCAAAGAGTCCTGTGGCAGCTTATAGACTAACAGACATACTGGAGCATGAGCTTTCGTGTGTGAATACATCCGATGAAGTGGGTATTCACCCACAAAAGCTCATGCTCCAATACATCTGTTAGTCTATAAGCTGCCACAGGACTCTTTGCTGCTTTTACAGATCCAGATTAATGATGGCTACCCCTCTGTTACTTAAATAGACATGCCATTTGCAATGAGTCATAAATAACACAAGATCCATGTAACTGGAGATTCCAGCTCTTTGCCAGTTCTGTCACATCAGCCTGCTGTGCATCATCACACTACACCCTTCACAGCATTCAAGGTGGGAGGACAGCTCTGCTCCACATACAACCCCTCTCCTGGGCAATGTGTCATGTGAAGGATGTTTTTGAAAGGGGCCCTTTTGTACCAGTGTGAATTTCTCCCTAAATGCATCCAGAATATTGCCCTATTAGTTAGCCTGTGGATGCTGTTGATGGAGGATGACAAGTGCAAATATTATTAATGAAAGTGTAATCAATTGAGACAGCTTTGAGGAGTGGTTATAGGGATTTGAAATTAAGGTGAGCAACACAGTCAAGTAAATAGAGGTATGACATATTTCCATCATATTAACTAAGACAGATCCATCTCTAATTCTCCATTACACATTCTTATTGTAGCCTCTTCTAGCAATATCTCTTGCTTTGCAAATCTAATTGAATCCCCAAAGCAAATTTGTTTTTCCTGGTCTCTTGCCCTAGCTATATTTTCCTCCATCTTTTATTGCGTGTCCTCAGTTCTGTCACTGCAAGTATCACCAGTGTCTCTTGAAATGTCTTGTACAAACAGCTCCATCTAGTCAATTCAATTTCAGTCTACTAAGAATATATTGATGCTGGCACATATTTATATTCTCCTCAGTCTTACTGCTCAAAAATTCAATTCCATGGCATAAGAGGGCTGCAACTTTATTCTAAAGACAAAGTTACCCTAACAAATAAGTCATTTTGTATATTATTATTTGCATTACAATGATTCCTAGACCTCCCCCATCCCAAGATAGGCACTGTGCAAATACACAGTTTCTGCCTGAAGAGGTTACTATCCAAATAGACAAGAGAAAGGGTGAGAAAATAGTAGTATTATCACCATTCTGCGGCACAGAGAGACTAAGTGACAAGTCCACTGTCACACCATGAGGGTGAAGTACAGTCAGGAATAAAATCCCTATATCCATTGCTTTAACCACAAGACCCTGCTTTCTCTCTGGACTGTCCTTCAACCCCAATATTTGAACATGTACCTATCTTTAAGCACATGAGTAGACACACTGGAGTCAATGGAATCACTCATATGCTTAAAGTTAAATAGGCACTTGAATGCCTTGCTGAACTGGTGACTTTGTACATAAGCAATGTAACATAGAAATCTCTGTGCACATGAGCAAAGTTCACTTTACTATCCATCAGATCTCTTAATCTGTGTACAGTTTCTCTTTACCAAGGAAATGCATGCATTTATACCCTCATGTATAAGAGAAGCACAGATTTCTTTCATGTTACAGTAAGAACTCATCACGAAAAAAGGGCATAAACACTTCCATTAACTGTCTCTATCCCACAGACAACCGCAAATCTGTATTACATATAGTCAGCCTCCAATACATGGAAAGGCAATAGATCTACCTAAAATGAAAATAGTCGCTTTGTTATCATTATGAAATTATGTGCTATTCACTTCTGTTGTTGAGGCTATGGGGCAATGGAGAGATGGCTTGGTTGAACACTATAGCTGTTGCTCAAATATCCAGCTGACTATACAGGACTACTAATGACTTCCTATTTGCAAGCAATATTTTGAGATGATTACATTTATATTTAAGAAGCTAATTGCCCATATCCCTTAATACCAGCTCAATATCTGAAATGTCATAATTGACCTTGAAGAAATTTCTATATTTTCCATACACTCATGGGAATCTAGACTCTCTCTATTACTTATGAGGTCAATAGAGGTTTGCATCGTGAGGAAAGGAGTCCTGGGATCATGAAACAAAATGGTTTGATTCATGAGAAATTAATGAACACAAATTGTTCTGAACAAGACACTTTGAGAACAGACAAGATGGGAATGTGTTCAAAGTAATGCTCCTCCCATCACTGGCATTTAGAGAATAACCAAAATAAATAACACTAGGGGACATTCTCTTTCCTTTTCTTACTGGTATATATATATAATATCCATAATAATGATGGTATCTTTTATAAGACAAGGGTGTTTCTCAAATTTAAATTTTACTATTTTCAGAAAATAGAAACTAGTTCATGGAAGGAAATAAACTTTGCATTCTTTCATTTCTTTTAACTAACATGCACAAACTGTTGATTCTCTTAATCCTGTGGCTCTAGGATCCAGAAAATTAGGCAAAAGTGCTAATGCATTTTAAATTAGCCCATCACAACTTCCAGCACCAAGAGGTTAAGAGTTTCAGAAGTCTCTCTCTCCCTCCCCAGCCCCTACTTTTAAATACACTAAACATAATGTGCAAGTACATGGTTTACTCCAGCTTTCTTAAAGATTAGTTTCTGAAACTCTTTCTGTTTCTTTTTTCAGTTTAGGGGGAATCTATTCTTCATTCTACACTCCTATTTAAAACTTTTAAACAATTGAAGGTGATTTTTATGGAGTACACTTACTGTTTGGGGCCCTCCTCATGGAGAAATCTGGGCAATCAGCTCTTGTCTGGCCTGCCTTCTGTCATTTGTTCATCCCAGAGCCTCTCTCTGCAACTCAGAGGTATCTCTCTTTTTGTGACTCCGGCCTTTGGGTAAGCCACTGTATAGTTCCCTCACCCCACTTCTGGGATATCAAAGTCCTTATGGACCAGCTATCCAGTTGGCATTTCCCACAATCCTGTGCCACTTCCCCATGGCTGATAGGAGAACCCAGGCCCCTCTACTACTCCAGGTTCCAGCCCAGGGACCCTATAATCAGCAGACAAGGTCTGCACAATCTGTACCTTTGCTCCTCTTTCCCTGGGCTGCTTTCTACTATACATCCCATCAGTTTTTTCCTCAACTCTTCTGAGTAAACCATTCCCTCAGGGCCAGGATCCTCAGGCTTCTCTCTTCCTGGGTTTCTTCCTTTTCCTGCTCTAAGCCCAAAAAGTGACTACCACCTTCCATCTTGCAGCCCTCTTCTACTGCAAATGTCCTGAATCTATCCCTTACCCAGTTTCTGCCCCAGCTGGGCTTTGTCTGCCATAAATAATTTTCAGTCAAACCAGAATCTCCACCAGGTGCATCCCACAAATTTAGTTGGACCTATGTGAGTAGGGTGACTCTACATTCTGTTTTGGCTTGTTCGGTCCCCTTTTTAAGCCCTGGCCATATGTCTCGTTTGCTCTTGCCAGCTGATCATCAGGAGAGTGTGGAGGCACCTTTGGAGTGCTGGGTGGTGGGTGCACGCTGTCAGACCCAGGTGGAGTGGGAGCCTCGGGCCAGTCCCATGAAAGGTATCCCTTTTTCCCTTTGGGAAATATGTTCACCCTATATATGCGTCACTTTAACTCCTTCAGGGCAGCTCTTGGTTGTGAATGATACTGAGGACGAGGCCTCAACCCCTTTCAAAGAGCATTTAGGCACATGCTTAACTTGAAGCAAATGCCAATACCCTATTGCAGTCAAATACGATTTCAGCATATTCTTAAAATGAAACGTGTCTTCTACTGAATTGGGGCCACAAGGATAAGAAAAAATGCACTGGTGAGACCTCATCTGGAATACTGTGTGTAGTTCTGGTCTCCCATGTTTAAGAAGGATGAATTCAAACTGGAACAGGTTCAGAGACGGGCTACTAGGATGATCCAAGGAATGGAAAACCTGCCTTATGAAAGGAGACTCAAAGAGCTTGGCTTGTTTAGCCTAGCCAAAAGAAGGCTGAGGGGGGATATGCTTGCTTTTTATAAATATATCAGAGGGATTAATATTAGGGAGGGAGAGGAATTATTTAAGGTTAGTACCAATGTAGACACAAGAACAAATGGGTATAAACTGGACACTAGGAAGTTTAGACTTGAAATTAGACAAAGGTTTCTAACCATTAGAGGAGTGAAGTTCTGGAACAGCCTTCCAAGGGGAGTAGTGGGGGCAAAAGACATATCTGGCTTTAAGAATAAGCTTGATAAGTTTATGGAAGGGATGGTATGATGGGATAGCTTAATTTTGGCAATTGATCTTTGATAAGAGATAAGTATGCCCAGTGGTCTGTGATGGAATGGGATCTGAGTTACTGCAGATAATTCTTTCCTGAGTGCTGGCTAGTGAGTCTTGCCCACATGCTCAGGGTTTAGCTGATCGCCATATTTGGGGTCGGGAAGGAATTTTCCTCCGGGGCAGATTGGCAGAAGCCCTGGAGGTTTTTCGCCTTCCTCTGCAGTGTGGGGCATGAGTCACTTGCTGGTGGATTCTCTGCAGCTTGAGGTCTTCAAACCACAATTTGAAGACTTCAATAACTCAGACATAGGTTAGGGGTTTGTTATAGAAGTGGATGGGTAGGGTTCTGTGGCCTGCTTTGTGCAGGAGGTCAGACTAGATGATCATTTTTGTCCCTTCTGACCCTAAAGTCTATGAGTCTAACAGGTAAAATGAAAACAAAATCACAAAGAAGAAGGAATAATCTTGGGAGACAAGTTATCTGGTTAAAATTGTCCTTGAAATGTGAAAAATCTTGTAGTTTTACATAATTAGTAGTATATGTAAAGGTGCATGTGTTTTATTAATCTGTTTATTCTAAAGTTCTAGAAAGAAATCTCCAGTGTGCTTCAACACTGTCTGAGATTTGGGGGGCATGTCATAAACAGATGGTTAAGGGTTAATGCCTCTTTTACCTGTAAAGAGTTAAGAAGTTCACCTAACCTAGCTGACACCTGACCAGAGAAGCCAATGGGGGAAGAAGATGTTTCAAAAGGAAGGAGGGAAATTTCCTTTGTTTAGTCAGTTTCAGTCAGAATGAAAAAGATCAAGGAACCAGCCTCTTATCAGAGTAGTAAGTTTTAGAAAGGAATAAATAGGTTTATATTCATTTTCTTTGTAACTTGTCTTGGTACCATTAAGGGAATTATCAAATTTGGGTATTCTTGTGTGTATTAAGATTTTTGCCCAGGGGAACATCCTCTGTGTTTGGAATCTGTTGTCTGTGAGAGTAGCTGGTATGCTAATCTCTCTCAGAGGGTTTTCTTTTACCTTACTTTTCTTTAATTAAAAGCCTTTTTCTTAATTCCTGATTGATTTTTTCCTTGTTTTTAGATCCAAGAGGAATGGATCTGGACTCACCAGAAATTGGTGGGGGAAAGGAGTGGGGATGGTTAAATTCTCCTTGTGTTAAGATCCAAGGGGTTGGATTGATGTTCACCAGGGACTTGATGAGAAAGTCTCTCCAAGGCTACCCAGTGAGGGGAAGGTTTTGGGGAAAAAGAGGGTGTTCCAGACACTGAGAAATCTGGATGGTGGCAGCAAGACCAGATCTAAGCTGGTAGTAAAACTTACAGCTTCTCATGGAGGTCCCCTACATCTGTAACCTAAAGTTCAAAGTGGGGAAGGAACCTTGACATGCCAGCATGTGCCAGCAATACCCTTTTGCCATGTACTTTGGCCAAACCGGACAGTCTCTATGCAAAAGAATAAATGGACACAAATCAGACATCAAGAATTATAACATTCAAAAAACTGTTGGAGAACACTTTAATCTCCCTGGTCACTCAATTACAGACCTAAAAGTGGCAATAGTAAAACAAAAAAAAACTTCAAAAACAGACTCCAATGAGAAACTGCTGATTGGAATTAATTTGCAAACTAGATACCATTAAATTAGGCTTGAATAAAGTGTGGGAGTGGATGGGTCATTACATAAAGTAGAATTATTCCACCTACTGTTACTCACACCTTCTTGTCAATTGTTGGAAATGGGCCATCCTGATTATCAGTACAGAAGTTTTTTTTTCTCCTGCTAACAATAGCCCACTTTAACTGATTACTCTCATTATAGTTGGTATGGCAACACCCATTTTTTCATGTTCTCTCTGCATGTATATATCTATCTTCTTACTGTATTTTTCACTGCATGCATCCAATGAAGTGGATTTTAGCCCATGAAAGCTTATGCTTAAATAAATTTGTTAGTCTCCAAGGTGCCACAAGTACTCCTCATTCTTATGGCTTATGATGGGACTATCACAATATTTCCTTTTCTTCCATTCCATTCGTTCCAGGGTGGATTTGCATATCTGGCAAAGAATTATATCTATTTTTAAAAATATATATTTTGGGACATCAAAGCCAATTAGCATTTGTATTAAAAGATATAGAAAGGTGACATGAAAAATAGTGTTGTCCAAAACTAGACAGGCTCCTACAGAAAGACTTCCTTTCGGAGCAATTTCCCCAAATGCTTTCTCACACATTAATATTAAGGTTGGGTTCAGCACTGGTGCCTAGGAACATAGCTTGAATTTGGTCATGATGAAGTATGGATCTATACTTCGAGACCCAATCTCTAGAACATGGATAGCAGATGAGTGTTAGTGTCCTGGGTTAAGCATATTCTTAATGCTTTCTTGAATCAGGACCTGGGCCTCCACTGGGGAAGCACGAAATGAAGACAAGCCTGGCAATATGGGAATCCATACCTGTTGGATGAGAGGATGGGTCTCTCTCCTGCCACCCATGCTCTGCAAACAGACTCCCAAAATGTAAACTCTTCTAAATTAATTCCCCAATATTATATCTATTGTGAAACCAAACAGTACATTCAAACCTGCTGGTTTACATGATTCTGCCCCCCAAACAAACAAACAAACAAACAAAAAAAAACCCACCTCTTTTCCCAGCTATAATAATCATATTCCAGCCACAGACTCTTATATCACATTTCATCTCAGGTTTTCAATGTGCTTTACAAGCATTAAAGAATGTGGGGGACAGATTTTCAAAAAGGCTAAAGAGATTTAGGAATTCAATGTCAATGTGGTTTGTACTCCTAAATCCTTTAAGGAAGAAATTTTAAGAAGCACCTAAGCTTCACAGTAAAGATATGAAGTACAATTATTATCCTCATTTTACAAATGGTGAAACTGAGGCACAGAGAGGTTAAGTGACTTGCCCAAGGTCATGCATGAAATCAGTGCCAAAGATAAATAGATGTCTGACCTCCCAGTCCTGAGCTTTCATTACAAAACCATCCATGTCACTAATAAATATAGCAAATCTATTCCTTGATGTCTGTCTCTATATTATTGTTTCTACGAAAGTCATGTGCCAAAGGAGCATGTCAGAGCACCAAGTAGCCACCAGTTCTGGTCTTGAGTACCTTTTTTAAGGATCAGTATTTCTGGCAATGTTGCCACAAATAATGGCAGATGTGAGGCCACTATAGGGTGATACCAACTCTAGAACTAAAATCATTTCTCAACATTTTTCTCTCTGCATAACAAGAATCCGTGAAGATACCCAGCTTTTTTTAGCACTAACTTAACTACCATTTCTGTCCAAATTCACAAACTATTTTTATTAAAAGTCACAGAATTAATCACTTCACATCCATGTGTGGGTTTCCACCAACCCACCCATCCGTCCCACACTCTTGTATTTTCAGCTTCCTTCTTCTGCTGACCCCCTTTTCTTTTCTTTTTATAACTTTCCAAAGGCCCCCTCGATTGTCCCTTACTCATACTTCTTCATGCTGACTACATTCACCTACAGCATCAGCAATGCTTTTTTCAGAGTGAATGACAAGACATGCAGCTAATTCAGTGCAGTGGGGAGAGGAGACACTGTGACAGAAGTAGAGAGTTTTAGAATCTATGTCAAAATAAGGGTAGGCCTTAATTTTCTTGAACATTCACCTTAATGACTGGGTTAAATTCTCTATATGTGAGGAAGGTAAGCTCATTATAAAGTTTTTCTTGGTTTTGGAGATTTTCTGTCAATTGATCTGCTCTTACTTTTCTGAATAATGCATATGATAGTGACTAAATACATGTAATTCTATTTTATACTTTAATATATTTAGTACATAGATTCTAGGGTGACTGGCTTACGTAAAATCAAATGTTTAAAGGAATCCTGAGTATGTGTATTTCACTGATCTTGGGTGGCATCAGTTAGTAAATCAGTTTTACCAAGCTGAAAAGGCTATTATAAACATAGCAGGAGAGCAGGAAAACACTCCTCCTTCAACCAAGGAATATATATTTATTTTAAATTAGAACATGTTATTTAAAAGGATGCAGCAAGACTTACTGAATTATTTATAGTCCATTTCAACAAAATACAAGTGATGACATGCATTCAGGTAACACCCACTGATTTAAGAATGAAAACATAGCATAACTTTCATTTTACTTATTCAAAACAAGTCAAGGATCCATAATGTTTTGATGGCAAACAAAGCTACAGAAAGTTGTGATTTGAATGACAACTCAGTTATTTCATTTGAATCAGAAATGTGGAAATATTTGACTGTATTTAGATAGAAACTTACATATGGACAAATGAACCTTACTTCACATGGTCGATTCATACAGGGCAGCAGAACAATTTATGTTGGTAGAGTTGCACAATACAAACAATTTTAAGAGATCATCTAAACAATTTAGATTGTTGTGGGAGTTGAACTCTACATCACCTTTCAGGGACCTTCAGTATGCTGTTTTATTCAAATTTGTGACTTAGGAGATGACTTATGGACTTTTCCTAAATTGAGAAATGGAGAAGTATCAAAAATCTAGATATCTGATCCTACTGCTTTGATCCATCAAATGTGATGGAACACTGTTATTTACTGGTATATCCTAAAAATGAGACCCCTTTCTTGATACAGCTAGTAAGTAACTAGTGCACTGTCGTATTTCCAATGCTCAATTCTTAAGCCTTATTTATTATTAACACACAAAGGTGTCATCTTTTGACCCTTAAACTTGGTTCTTTCCTCTCTCCTTAGGTGTTTCTTGAGGATCTATTAAACTGTAGTCCTGTAGGCACTATACTTGATGGGAAAGCATTCCTTAGGTCTTGTCTACATGGAAAAACTTTTAGGTTTAACGTAAAGTGTGAACTTGAACAGATATAATCTTATTCTGCTATGAGAGTGACCTTTTTTTTTTTTTTTTTTTTTTTTTTGGTTTGATCTCAGTCACTTGGGAAGGGATTTAAGCTAAAGATAAAAAGATACCAGAAAATGTGTCCAAAATGGGGGTTGTGCAGGCATAAATGATAAAAAAAAAACTTTCCTGTGTAGACAGATCCTTAGTCTGCACCCTGCTGACAAAGAAATCCAAGTGGGGTAAACCCCAGACACCATTTTTTCTGTATGGCTTTGCCTATATTGGAAAAGAAAATATGCTATGTGAGGCCTGGTCTACCCACTATAATTTTGGTAAGGCATTTGTTAGTGAACACCACTTAGTACTTAGTGTAGGAAAATAGTCACATTTAAAAACATGTTAAGCTGACTCTCTAGAATGAACCACGATTATCGTTTTCCAAACACCATTGAGCATTGAGTTAACATTGTGTTAATTTAAATCATTTAGCACATTTTCTAACACAACTCATTTTCCCAGTGTAGACTTAAGCCTTATCTACACTACAGAGTTTTGTTGAAAAAAGGCAGCTTTTGTCAAAAAAAAAATAGTGAATGCATACACACTGTAATGCAGCTTTTGCCAGCAAAAATGCCCTGTTTTGGAGACAAAATAAAACCACATCAATGAGAGACATCAGGTTTTTTGAGCACATTTTTTGTTGACAAAGTGCCAGTGTAGACACCATACTTGATTTCATCACTTTAATTGGCCTCCAAGAGGTGTCTCACAATGCCCATCTTGACTGCTCTGGTCAGCAGTTTGAACTCCACTGCTCTGCAGACAGGTAAACAATCATCCGCCACTCCACTTTAGCAGCCCTGGGAATTTTTGAAATTCTGTTTCTTGTTGGCTCAGTGTGGAGAGGTCTCATTGCATCTTTCCAGGAGGCCATGGAGTTTTATCATAGCAAACGCTCTCCGGCTTGGACTGCTTTAGATCTGCTCAGTGTATGGGGAGATAAGGCTATGCAGTCCCAGCTGCACTTGAGCTGTAGGAATTTTGATACCCACCAGCAGATTTCTTGAGTCTTGTGTGAAAAGAGCTATAATCAGGATTCAGTGCAGTGCAGAGTGAAGATAAAGGAGCTGAGGCAGGCGTACCATAAGGTGAGGGAGGCAAACCGTAGTTACGTAGACATGCCATAAGGACTCAGGTTATCTAATTAAAAAAACAAGATGCATTAAAAACAGAGAAAATATCATAATAAAGCAAAAGAAACTATGTGTCTGTTTGGGGGAACTGCACCTGTATCCCCTTTGTGGTCCAGCAAGGGCACCCACTCTAGGTTCCCGGCTCCTCAGCTATCACCTCTATTGCACAGAGAACTTCATTTCTCTCCCTCCAGTCCTTTACTAGGCTGCACAGTTCCCTGCCTACATTGTAAGTTCCCCAGCAAGTCAGACTCCCTCAGCAGGTTTGCTTTGCTTTTGCCCCAGAGGCTATGAACATCATAATAGCCCAGAATCAGAAATTACCACATAGCTCTTTCAAAGCAAGCCTGTTTATTCTTACAGTGAAAGCATTACAGATAAAACATATAACAACAATAAAAGAACCTACATGCATGATAACAAGCTTACCAGCAATCACCCCCAACTCCAACAACTCTTTGGCAGATGTCAGTCCTTCAAATCCTACCAATGGTTTTTTCCATGGAAACAAATTCATAACAACTTTTAGCTCAGAACAAGCAGACCCATGAATTTGAGAGTCCCTTCCTTATATGATTTGGACCTTTGATCGTGGGACCCTAGGAACACGTAATCAGCAGAAAATTGCCCTGTCTTCACGGGGTAGCTTCAAAGAGATGGATTTTTGCATAATGGTGGGGGCCGGTTTGCATTCACCTGCCCCTAGATATTTCCCAAGAAATCCACTCCACATGTATTGTCCCAAAATCTCATCCTTGTCTGCCACATTTTTCAACACAGTACTTGATCATCCAGGCCCAAATTATGTATCACTTTTGCATTTAATACAATGGACTCCAAAGATACTTACAAACTTAATTCAATGAGCAATCCCAAAGATATTGCAGGAAAATGACATATCTGCCACACTATGTATAATAGATCTGATCTGAAAACTCTGTAGATCTCTCTAGATTGATAACACTTAGATATAATTACAGTGAATAAAAATACTTTTACATGTCTAAATGACATTCTCCTTTTCTCCTGTCACCCAGCTTTTCAGAATTACTTTTCTATGTGACCATCTTGTCCAGGCAGCAACTCAGGAATGCAGTTTATAGTTACAGGTATCTCACGTTTGGATTCCAGTCTTTTATAGTCTGTAACCATTTGTAATGATCAAGATGTAACAGAATTCATAATCATTGTATCAGGCATGTTGGCTGAGATTGAATCAGTATTTCAACAATGTAATGTTTTATCAGATATACTGGGCATGGGAGGATATGCAACAATTCCTTTCAGTTACAATGGCTACTATCCCCTTTATCTTTTAACATGGCCCTGTATAGCCTTGGAGGTATTCCTCCTCATTCAAATACCTCTTTGAAACTCATCTGCATCTTAGTAAGACTAAAATCAGGGGTGAAATCCTGGCCTTACTGAAGTCAATGGGAGTATTGCCATTGTCTTCAATGGAGCCAGAATTTCACCCATGGTGACCAGATTCTGGTTTACATGTCAATTGTCCCTTGGCCAGAAATGTTAGAGTGAATCAAGATCAGTCTATCTTTAAAAATAACAGTATTTACATTTTTGGATAGTTGTCTTTTACCAGTATTCTACTCTATATCAGATATGATTTATTGTCAGATCAAAATCCAGCTTCATAAGAGCCATTTATTATCACAGTGCCTGCTAATTAGGTTTGCCACTAAATTCAAGGGCTCAGCCCTGCTCTTGTTAAGGGAGGGCTTTTTTTTTTTTTGCACTCACCCGTCTGGGAGTTTGGCAGCAATTCGGCAGAGAGCCCATCAGTCACGGACGGTCTTTGGCGGTATTTCAGCAGTGGGTAATAAACCTTGCTACCAAAGACAGATGCACTCGCCACTGAAATACCACTGAAGACCATCCGCGACTGAAGGACTCCGTTGAATTGCCACCAAAGACCAGGAAACAAAATATCAGGGCAAATGGCGTCCTGACCGTACTCTGGTCGGGATGTGGGACAAACCCCTCAAAATCGGGACAGTACTGATTTTATCAGGACATCTGATCACCTTATAATGGCACAGCTTACAATCGCTTCAGTGGGGGCAAATGAACATCAGTGTTTTCCTTAGGACAGTACATGCTTACAGCACACAGTAGGATGACAAGCTCGTCCACAATTTCTCAAAGTAAATGAAAATGATTTATAGCATGTTTCGTTCTGTTCGATTTTGCAGTTTATTTCCCCCCCACAATTCCACTTGCAGTATGTTCTTTCTGGCAGTGTAATAGTTTTTGTCTCTTCGACATTGTGTTGTTCAATTTAAAAACTCTAACATCAATTTTTAGTCTATGTAAATACTGAAGAGTAGGGAGTTTAAAAAAAAACTGGATGTTTCTAAAGATTAGCAATTTCAGGCTGTGGATGGAGGAGCTACTGCTAAAAGGCAGCGGTACAGAGGCGGTTCAGTGATTATCTGAGATTTATTTTGATAAGACTTAAATACCGAAGGTGAGATTGCAGAAAAGAAGGTCCAGTTTATTGAAGAGAAGCCTGTTAAAGGGAGACATGGATGGTGAAAGAAGGGATAATTGGTTAATAAGAAGAGACAGTAAAAAATAAATATAGTACACTATTTTCAGGTGAGACCAGTAGGTGAAGAAGAAACAATCAAGTAGACAGAAGTTTCAGTGGAAAGAAGTGAAAAACATCAATGGGAGAATATGATTTGATTTTCCTTTCACTGTTTCAAACTAGTACAATGACAAAATTGACGTTAATTAAGTTATGGCTGATATAGACAAATAAGAAAGGAGAATCATGCCCTCCCATGAAATTTTTGCTAAACTACTTAAAATAAATCAATTCAGCAAATAAATAAATAAAACTAAGTAAATAAAATATAAAGCAGATAATTGAACAAAATGGCAGGCATTGGAAGGTGACGTCTGTGTGAGAGGACCATTCTCAATATAGTTGTGTTGTTGAGAAATTTACGGAGGATTCTCCTCCCGAGACTCTCCTCCTGAGGAACACTTAACTGGGCTTCTTACAGGTCCACTGATTACAAAGAATCCTTTAGGGATATGGAAGCCTGGACAGACTTTATAATTTCCACATGAAAGTTCATCATCCTCTTATTTGTTTAGGGACTTGAGGTCTCTATTTGTAAATAGATAACAGATTTGACAACAGTATTCCTCAGCTGTGACTACTTCTGTCTTCAGGAGACAGAAGAAAGGAAGTAGTATTATTCCCATTCTACAAATGGGGAATGGAGTTACAGAGGAATAAATGATTTTCCCAAAGTCACATAGGAAGTCTGTGGTAAATCCGAGAATTGAAATGACATCATTTGAGGCCCAATTTAGTGTTTTGAGCACAGACCATCTCTCTTGTTGTATAGCAGTTCTTCAGCTTCTGCATTCATCTCAAGTCAAAACAGCAAATGTGTTTGAACTTTTTTACTCGTGTGTCTGGAATGGATAATCTTTGTAATTTCCAAATTTCAGAGACAATGGACCCACAATTTTTTCATTTGGAAGGTCAAATGATCTATTAACTATTAGTTTCTTAGACTTCCAGTGCCCTATCACTTGTGGCAATCACTTTTTTTTGGGCTAAGCAACAATAATAGTTTGTAGTAGTGTGGCTAGCTGATGACCTTATTTAGCTACAATCATTAATTTTGTCAATTTCTTGTCTGACGCAGATAATATGGACAGACTACATGAATTTGTGCCTCCATAATGTCACGCCCTTCCAGAAATAATCTGCTTCAGGTATGAATGACTGATATATCCTATATCGGTCTCTGTTTAATGTTCTATTTTTTCAGGTGCAATATTTTTTTAGTCTTGATAGAACTGCTGCAATGCTTATTTGGTGTTGTTTTACTGATTTTATTATTGCCTCTAAAGACATAGTCAGATTTCACTATTACTTTTCTTCCACACACACATATTGATGAAATACTCAGAGCTCAACACAATTTCATACATCTCTTTGATTTATGCATAGCTTATTTCAATGAATTTGAAAGACTTGGGTACATAAACTACTGGGTTCCCTTCTTGTAGGGATACAGATTCAAATCTTTACTTAGAATTATCAATCTTAAGATTTACCTCTTCATTCATATCACAGCTTGTCAATATTCCTCCATTGTCTATTAGTTGTTTTTGGTGAAGACTGAATCTTTACTCAGCACCTCACTGAAACTCAATTTTTCTTTAGGAGATCAATTAACGGTGCCAATGGTTTGATATAAATCTAATTATTCCTGATAGCTCTTCTCTCTTGGCAAGATTCTCTAGTTGCTTTTATCCAGTGATTGCTGCCATTTTTTTGTCAATTTAGCAAAGAGAATATGACCAAAAACATAAGGACATAAGAACGGCCGTACCGGCTCAGACCAAAGGTCCATCCAGCCCATTATCCTGTCTACTGACAGTGGCCAATGCCAGGTGTTCCAGAGGGAGTGAACCTAACAGGTAATGATCAAGTGATCCCTCTCCTGCCATCCATCTCCACCCTCTGACAAACAGAGGCTAGGGGCACCATTCCTTACCCATCCTGTTTAATACCATTAATGCACTTAACCTCCATGAATTTATCTAGTTCTCTTTTAAAACCTGTTATAGTCCTAGCCTTCACAACCTCCTCAGGCAAGGAGTTCCACAGGTTGACAGTATGCTGTGTGAAGAAGAACTTCCTTTTATTTGTTTTAAACCTGCTGCCGATTAATTTCATTTGGTGGCCCCCAGACCTTATATTATGAGAACAAGTAAATAACTTTTTCTTATTCACTTTCTCCACACCACTCATGATTTTATATGCCTTAATCATATCCCCTCCAGATCTCCTCTTTTCCCAGCTCAAAAGTCCTAGCCTCTTTAATCTCTCCTCATATGGGACCTGTTCCAAATCCTTAATCATTTTAGTTGCCCTTCTCTGAACCTTTTCTAATGCCAGTTTATCTTTTTTGAGATAGGAGACCATATCTGCATTCAGGACGTGGGTGTACCATGGATTTATATAAGGGAAATAAAATATTCTCTGTCTTATTCTCTATCCCCTTTTTAATGATTCCTAACATCATGTTTGCTTTTTTGACTGCCACTTCACACTGTGTGAATGTCTTCAGAGAACTATCCACGATGACTCCAAGATCTCTTTCCTGATTAGTTGTAGCTAAATTGGCCCCATCATAATGTATGTATAATAGGGTTATTTTTCCCAAGGTGCTTTACTTTACATGTATCCACATTAAATTTCATTTGCCATTTTGTTGCCAATCACTTAGCTTTGTGAGATCTTTTTGAAGTTCTTCGCAGTCTGCTTTGGTCTTAAGTATCTTGAGCAGTTTAGTATGATCTGTAAATTTTGCCACCTCACTGTTTATTCCTTTCTCCAGATCATTTATGAATAAGCTGAATAGGATTGGTCCTAGGACTGACCCTTGGGGAACACCACTAGTTACCCCTCTCCATTCTGAAAATTTACAATTTATTCCTACCCTTTGTTCCCTGTCTTTCAGCCAGCTCTCAATCCATGAAAGGATCTTCCCTCTTATCCCATGACCACTTAATTTACATAAGAGCCTTTGATGAGGGACCTTGTCAAAGGCTTTCTGGAAATCTAAGTACTGTTTGTCCTTTGGATCCCCCTTGTCCACATGTTTGTTGACCCCTTCAAAGAAATCTAACAGAATATCTAATCTTTATCTAATCTAATAGAAATCTAATCTTTACAGAAACCATGCTGACTTTTCCCCATCAATTTATGCTCCTCTATGTGTCTGACAATTTTATTCTTTATTATTATTTCAACTAATTTGTCTGGTACTGATGTTAGACTTACTGGTCTGTAATTGCCGGGATCACCTCCAGAGCCCTTTTTAAATATTGGTATTACATTAGCTATCTTCCAGTCATTGGGTACAGAAGCTGATTTAAAGGACAGATTACAAACCATAGTTAATAGTTCCGCAATTTCTTTCAGAACTCTTGAGTGAATGCCATCTGGTCCCAGTGATTTGTTACTGTTACGTTTATCAATTAATTCCAAAACCTCCTCTAGTGACACTTCAATCTGTGACAATTCCTCAGATTTGTCACCTAGAAAGGACAGCTCAAGTTTGGGAATCTCCCTAACATCCTCAGCCGTGAAGACTGAAGCAAAGAATTCATTTAGTTTCTCCACAATGACTTTATTGTCTTTAAGTGCTCCTTTTTTATCTCGATCGTCCAGGGGCCCCACTGGTTGTTTAGCAGACTTCCTGCTTCTGATGTACTTAAAAAACATTTTGTTATTATCTTTTGAGTTTTTGGCCAGCTGTTCTTCAAACTCCTTTTTGGCTTTTGTTATTACATGTTTACACTTAATTTGGCAGTGTTTATGCTCCTTTCTATTTACCTCACTAGGATTTGACTTCCAATTTTTAACGGATGCCTTTTTATCTCTCACTGCTTCTTTTACATAATTGTTAAACCACGGTGACTCTTTTTAAGTTCTTTTACTGCATTTTTTTTTATTTGTGGTATACATTTAAGTTAGGCCTCTATTATGGTGTTTTTGAAGTGTCCATGCAGCTGGCAGGGATTTCATGCTAGTCACTGTAACTTTTAAATTTGTGTTTAACTAACCTCCTCACTTTTGCATAGTTTCCCTTTCTGAAATTAAATGCCACAGTGTTGTGCTGTTGAGGTGTTCTTCCCACCACAGGCATGTTAAATGTTGTTATATTATGGTCACTATTTCCAAGCAGTCCTGTTATACTTACCTCTTGGACCAGATCCTGTGCTCCACTCAGGACTAAATTGAGAATTGCCTCTCTCCATGTGGGTTCCTGTATCAGCTGCTCCAAGAAGCCGTCATTTAAAGTATTGAGAAATTTTGTCTCTACATTTCATCCTGAGGTGACGTGTGCCCAGTCAATATGGGGATAATTGAAATCCCTCACTATTATTGAGTTCTTTATTTTGATAGCCTCTCTAATCTCCCTTAGCATTTCATGGTCACTGTTACTGTGCTGGTCAGGTGGTCGATAATAGATCCCTGCTGTTATATTCTTATTAGAGAATGGAATTACTATCCATAGATATTCTATGGAACATATGGATTCATTTAAGATTTTTATTTCATTTGATTCTACATTTTCTTTCACATATAGTGCTCCCCTTCCCCCCCACATGACCTGTTCTAGCCTTCCGATATATTTTGTACCCTGGAATGATTGTGTCACATTGATTTTCCTCACTCCACCAGCTTTATGCCTATTATATCAATATCCTCCTTTATCACAAGGCACTGTAGTTCACTCATCTTATTATTTAGACTTTAACATTTGCATACAAGCACTTCAAAAACTTTTTACTGTTTATTTGTGTGCCCTTTTCTGATGAGTCAGATTCTTTTTTATGTGAATGTTTCTCATCTGATCTGGCCCATAATTTATCCTCTTCCATCCTCTTCTCCTGACTAAAACTAAGAGAATCTCTATCAATAGACTCTCTTCTAAGAGAATTCTCTATCTGATCCACGTGATCCTCTTCAGCAATCAGCTTTCCCCCATCTCTTAGTTTAAAAACTGCTCTGAAACCTTTTTAATATTAAATGCCAGCAGTCTGGATACACCTTGGTTTAAGTGGAGCCCATCCTTCCTGTATAGGCTGCTCCTATCCCAAAAGTTTCCCCAGTTCCTTATAAATCTAAACCCCTCCTCTCTACACCATCATCTCATCCAGGCATTGAGACTCTGAAGCTCTGTCTGCCTGCCAAAATACTTTCCTTCATAGAATCATAGACTATTTGGGTTGGAAGAGACCTCAGGAGGTCATCTAGTTCAACTCCCTGTTCAAAGCAGGATGAACCCCAACTAAATCATCCCAGCTAAGGCTTTGTCAAGCAGGGTCTTAAAAACCTCTAAGGATGGACATTCCACCACCTTCCTAGGTAACCCATTCCAGTGTTTCGCCACTCGCCTAGTGAAATAGTGTTTCCTAACATCCAACCTAGATCTTCCCCACTGCAACTTGAGACCATTGCTTCTTGTTCTGTCATCTGGTACCACTGAGAACAGCCTAACTCTATCTTCTTTTGAACCCCACTTCAGGTAATTGAAGGCTGCTATCAAATCCCCCTTCATTCTTCTCTTCTGCAGACTAAATAAGCCCATTTCTCAGCCTCTCCTCCAGAGGTGTAGTGAGCGCCCTCCGTACCCTATGACCGGAGGGGGCCCTGCAAGGAAGGGGGCCCCTAAAAGTGGCAAAAAATATAAGGTATAACTAGGCAAGTGACATTTATTGACGCTATTGCACAATCCATGTCGGTTTACTGACAAAACCGTGAAGTCATTATGATACATCATAATGCTATTGGCTACATCAGTTGTCTGTCGGTCAGTTTCGAATTTTAGTTGGACTCATTCAAAGAATGTGTATTTGCGTTCATAATGGCAGTCGGCAGATAAATGTTATTAATTTAGTTGTTTAGTTTTTTTATCGTTTCCAATGCAGAAGCGTGCTTTGTGATGTCTAAGAGAATGTATAAGAGCGGAGCTAATAAACGAAAGGCAGCAAAAGATGCCAAGAAGGAACTTGAGAAAATTCCAAAGTTGTCAACGTATTTTGCACTGCAATCCAACGTACAGGTACAGGCTCATGAAACGGACAGCACTAGCAGCGACGAATCGTATCCAGAAGTATCCAGAAGTGCTTCAAGTGAGGTCGAAGGTGAAGCCAGTTGTTCTACCAAACAAACTGTGACAGATATTCCAGCTGCTGTCGGGAAAGAAATATCTGAATCTGAACCACTGACTGATAATCCAGGAGATTGGCCATCTATAATATCGGACAGGCAAGTGTGTGACATTGTTACACGTGGTCCACCGAAACAGAATGAAAGTTATGAATTTCCATTTAACGAGGAAAGACGGAGGTTCACAAGTACTCATTTCTATCGAACCATGGCAAATGGTGAGAAAATAAGATGTTCGTGGTTAATGTACTCAGTTCAGAAAGATGCCATTTTTTGTTTTTGTTGTAAATTATTTGGCACTGGCAACATACCGCTACGTAGAGGAACATCTGCTTGGAAAACACTGTCAAAAAGATTTCAGCAGCATGAAACAGGCAAAGGTCATCAAGACTGTATGGTGAAACGGTTTGACCTTCGGTCAGGCATAGTAAACTGTACATCTATTGACCAACTCGAATTGCAGGCTTTTCTGAAAGAAAGAGATTTCTGGAGAAATGTTGTCAAACGCATGGTTGATGTCATTATTTTCTTGTCCTAAAGAAACTTAGCATTTCGAGGAAGTAATGAAAAGCTCGGCGATCCTTCGAATGGCAACTTTTTGGGACTGTTTGAATTGCTTGCAAAGTATGATACTGTCCTCAGCGAACTTTTACAGAGGATTAAGAAGGCAGAGACACATGTTCAGTACCTCAGTCCACAGATCCAAAACGAGCTGATTCAACTTGTTGCCAGTAACATTCAAGAGGCCAACATAGCACAGCTTAAAAAAGCAAAATATTATTCAGTTATTTTGGACTGTACTCCCGACATGTCACATGAAGAACAGATATCTGTGGTGTTACGCTTTGTTGAATGCAACGGTGAAGATGGTGTCAATATTCGTGAAGCGTTTGTTGGTTTTCTTAATGTTCATGATACAACTGGTGAGGGCTTATTGGAAGCATTTCTTGAAAAGGCAAACAACTTAGGAATAGACATTGCTAACATGAGAGGCCAAGCTTATGATAACGGCACAAATATGAGAGGAAAGAATAAAGGAGTTCAAGCCCGCATGCTAGAAATAAATGACCGTGCCTTGCATGTACCATATGGAGCTCACACTTGGAATCTTGTGATCTCAGACGTGGCAAAGTCATCGAAATATGCCGTTGACTTTTTCGGTCTGATTAACAGAATATACGTTATCTTTTCTTCTTCACCTTCACGTTGGGATATACTTCAAGAACATATGCCAATATCTGTTAAAGGGTTATCGGACACTTGTTGGGAGTCGAGAATTGATACTGTGAAGCCATTGCGTTATCACCTTGAAGAATTGTGCAATGCTTTGTCATCTTTGCGAGAATATGCGCTCGAAAAGAAAGATGGCAATACAGCAACAGAAGCTGGTGCGCTTTTAGACCATGTTACTACGTGGCCTTTTGTTCTGACTGTGTACACGTGGTACGATATACTATTTCACGTCAATAAAACCAGCAAATTAATTCAGTCACCAGATGTGTCAATTGACGTACTGCAGGCAGAAGTCAGTGCTACAATGAAGTTTTTGGAAGACTATCGAAATAAAGGATATAACTCTGTGGTCACAAATGCACGTGAAATAGCAGAGCATATGGGTATTGAGCAGGTGTTTCCAGAAACCAGGGTGCGACGTAAGAAGAGAATGTTTGATTATGAATGTGCTGATTCAAGTCATCTTTCTGCCAAAGAAAAATTCAAATTGCAGTTCTTTCTTGTTCTCACTGATCAGGCCATATCTTCTGTTTCGTCGCGATCTGAGCAACTCGTGGAGTGGTATAAGTTGTTTGGATTTCTGTGCAACGCTAACAGCCTGAAGCAGTGTCACAGAGAAAATGAACTGGAGAATCACAGCAAAATTTTGAAAGAAAAATGGGAGACATTGATGCCAACGAACTCATAATGGAATTGAATCGTTTTATTTATGTCATCGAGAAAGAGAGAGGACTTGTCACGGCAAACAATTTTTTAACGTACATATACAAGAACAGCCTTCAGGAGATATATCCGAATCTTTGCATTTGCATCAGAATTCTTCTGATCACACCAGTTACTGTCGCTGGTGTGGAAAGGAGCTTCAGCAGAATGAAACTGATCAAGAATATCCTGCGCTCAACCATGACAGATGACAGGCTTTCTGCGCTTGCAGTTATCTCAATCGAAAACAAGATTGCCAGATCTCTGGACTATGATGCATTGATTAACCAATTTGCGGAGAACAAGGCTTGAAAGAAGCGCTTTGCATAAATATGGAATACATGTACACTGTAGGCCTATGTATACATAATATGAACCCTGTATATTGTATAAAATAAATACCGCATTCCAGTTTCTGCATTGTAAGGGGCCCCAGACATATGTTTGGAGGGGGCCACGTTCTTTGTTGCTACGGGCCTGCTCTCCTCATAAGTTATGTACCCCAGCCCCCTGATTATTTTCATCGCCCTCCACTGTACTCTCTCCAGTTTGTCCACATCCTTTCTCTAGTGGGGGGCCCAAAACTGGGCACAATACTTCAGATGTGTCCTTACCGGTGCCGAATAGAGGAGAATAATCACTTTCCTCAATCTGCTGGCAATGTTCCTACTAATTCAGCCCAATATGCCATTAGCCTTCTTGACAACAGGGGCACATCTGTTCTGATGATCTATTTGCTCTGATTCAACTTAACTGCCTTACTAGAAGGTCTGTAGAGCATGGACTGGTTAGGTATCTAGCCACTTTGATTGGTTTGCTCTTCCACATTATCTCCAAGAAACAATACATCATCTATCATGCAAAGAGATGGTACAATCACTGTAACCTTCTATATGATTGATTCACATCCTTTTAAAACACTTTGTCGGCTTAGCAACATGCAAAGGGTGAGCAGCAGGTGCACGTATATCTTCCTTCTGAGGCGTTAAAAGTATTAGCAATGAATTCTTTGTCCAGTTATTTCTGAGATATGGTATCCAGAAGACTAAAAACCACAGGGTCTAGAAAATTTACCTGTAACATCAGGAAATGTAAGCATCCAGTAATTCACTAACTTCAATACTTTATTCAGGTTTCCTAAACTGAGATACCATCCCATGTGTGTGTTTCTTAACTCCCAACAAAGTATCTTACCCATTGCGTCAACAGCCTTGATTATTTCCCTTAAATTTTCCATCCTCAAAATCTGTTTGGCAAATTGGTATAATGGACAGTCAATAGTAATGTCCATTTTACTCTTATATTCCCTGGGAAATGCCTTAAGCCATGAAACATATTATGTGGATTGTTTCATTAGGTCATCTGGGTTATTTCAACAATGTGAACTTCTTGGGTTTATAAAATCAAGATGAAATCTCATGAGAATAGGTTTTGTTTCACCTTTTTGTGCATTTTTTCTCCAGATGGGCCAGAAATATTGTGAGAGGAACCTCTCTTATAGGAAATGCCAGCATTTCATGTTCCAAATCATGATAGTACCCAGAAGTACAGATGTATGAGGCAGATATTAAAAAAAAAAAAGTTCTGAACTTTGAATCTCAAGAAAGATTTTGGTTCATGTCTGGCTGGCTTGTTGAGCTAAGATTTTGGAGATGTTCTTATTTCAACTGAAATACTTCACCAGCTACCTGGGGGCTTGAACCTTAAGGTACAGATCACTCAAATCCTGATGAAATTATTGGGAGCTGAATGCTCTTAGCAGCTCAGAGGATAAGACCTGTAATATTCATATAATATTAGAGGTCTTATTAAGCTTAAAAAAAAATCTCAGTTTTCTGGGTTTCTGTTAAAAAAAACAATGACAATATTTGCTTATTTTAGAATTAGTTGAGTTTGTTATTAAAAAATATCCAGAACTGCTTTATTCCCTCTCCTTTTTAGAAGTATAGTGCTATTTTCTCCAGCAAACAGAAGTTTAAATTAATGCACTATGTCATATTGTCAGCCTAGTCTCTTCAAGATATAGAAATGGGTTTGAGAAGAAGTAAACAAAATGTTTAGTTGGAACAGTGAGGCATTTCCTTGAGAAACTTCCAGGGAACCCCAGGGCTTTATCTTACAGCAATGCATTGACAGTTACATGTTTACAAATCTTTTTCTCACCAAATGAGCTGCACTTTCTAGATAAGGGTGTGTATGCACGTTCCTGTGTTGTCTCCAAAGGAAATGAAGCTATACAATGGCTTTGGAAATGGGAAACAAAAATCACATAAGCATTGTGATTTTCAGATGTTCTTAGCTGTGTCATCATAAGGTCTTCTTTTCCCTAAACACTATAGAGAGCATTTCAGATCACTGTATTAGCTAGATGGTTTGTGGTCAGAAATTATTTGGTATTGCAGCATTGTTTAAAAGTTTCAAGTGTTGATCACAGAGTAGGGAGAATGATCTACTAGAGAGAGCCCTGGACTGGAACTTAAGAGCAGAGTTCAATTCCCATCTTAGTCACAGGCTTCCTGTATGACCAAGTCACTTATAATCTATTTTATATCTCATTTCCCTACCTGAAAAATGAGGACAAATGCTTCTATGTTTCATAGGTGAGGAAGATAAAATTTGTGATTGTGGGACACTCATGCTATAGTGAGGGGGGCCAAAAAAAACCAGAGAGATCAACAGATAATAACCATACTGTGAATTGATTATTAGGCCTGATTCAGTAAGAAAAAAAAGTCCTTAAATAAATAGGTAAAACAAACTCTGTTCAAATGTATATTGTTACTGTTAAATAATAAAACAAAACAAAACAAAACCGAGGCTTGAAGATGAATAAACTTGGAAGTATAATGACCTGTTATCTTGTAAAATATGCAGCAAATTAGTCTAAGCAACCAAACTTAGAGCAAAAACTGTGTAGTAAATCAGCCAAGAATGCAAAGATGTAATATGTGCTGAAGCTACCTCATTTTCCAGCAAATTCAATGCAAGTAACAGGCCTTTCTGTAAATACCCAGAAATCCTGCAGTATTGCTGAAGGACACCCTCAAAACATCAACATCATTGACTTGAATGAGGATCAGAGGTAGGCGAATTCTAAAAAAAGTTTTCTGCAAATATTTAGGTAAAATTTAAAAAAGGTTTAGTTTTGGTATTCACAGCCTCTTTTGATTGTTTTCCATGAACGTCACAAGTGTGTTATTTTATTTTGAAAGAACGTAAGTGGAAAACAAAAAAATTACAAACATCCACATTAGTTAATTATACTCCAGGGTGCCTACCGGCCCTTACCAGGAATCAGGTCTCCATTCTTCAAAGCATAGTGAACACAATTAAAATGTTAGCCCTTGTTCCCCCAAAATTTATAATTCTTATGTATGAGAAAAAATATGTTGATGTGAAGATTCATAGCGGTCACACTCATATGGCCATTCTGAAATGTCTTGGTGGGCTAGAAGAGAAAGGAAAAGTGGCCACTCATGATGTATCTAGGCAAAAGGTTGTCTTTATAGTCCCCCAGTAGAAGGGATTTTCTTATAAAGAAAATAAGTAGTGGCAGTAAGTAGTTAGATGTAGTTTGCTGCTGTACCACCATCACCACTACGAAACCAAGCAGTGGAGGTGTACACAGTACAGCAGTACTTCATAGCCAGGAAAGTTACCATACTCAAAGAGTGTCACGTGCTGAAATAGGATCATCTACAGCCCAGGATAGATTTTCTCTTTTCCATGTCCTGGAAAAGTGGCATCCATTGATTACTTTTGCCATGCTACCTGAAACGCTGCTACTGCCCAGGCACGCAACCAATGGTATCATATGGAGATGGGGCAAGCATCATCCCAGGAATGGAAGAGGGGTCTGCAGCAGGCAGAAATAATTGATGCTTGCAGCACTGGATAACAGAGTCTTCCAGGTGAGGACACTTGCATGGCACAGAGCAACTGGTCTCATCATCAGTAAGCAGAGTATCTTGCACATAAGTAGGCACACAAGGAAAACCTGTCATTGCTGACCATGCCAAATCAGGCACTGATGGAAAGCCAAGAGTCCATGAAGAAGGAGATTGTCAGTGATTACTCAGGGGCTGAAGAGTCACAAACTTCTGAAACTTCTGCAAAGGCAGTTCTTTTTTCATTGGCCAATTCCTATAGCATCAAGAGTAGTCATCTCCTAAATGAAATAATGAATTGGTTTAAGATTGCCAGAGTTGCATTATTGTTAAAGATTTATACATACCTGTGTATATAGAAATGTTTGGTTGCACAAAACATTTGAACATTGTGAATTGCACAAAAATTTGTACAAACCAGTCCATTGTTAGGCGACTTCCAAACAGAAAACAAACAAACAAAACACACTAACAAACAAACAAATAAAATAAACAAAAAAAAACACCCTACATTCAAAGAATAAGCTTTTGTTCTGAATTATTTGCCAATTTCTAACTGAAATTATAGATGACATATGATGTATATCAGTTAATGTAAACCTCTGGTTTACAGAATGAAATATACAATGGAAATGCAACTTGAAAATCTCATACCAATGACAATGGAACACTCCAACCAGCAAGCAAATTTAAGCTAGAGAAAGAACAAACAAAAATGAGCCAGAATTCCTGATCCAAAGGCAAACTAGCAAACTCATCTGCCTTGGTCTGACTATAGAAATGAAGAACAGAGTAAATTGATGGTCTTACCCATCCAGGTACAGTCCTGTATAGTGTAATTTCTAGTGCTTTTAGCCTTTTATAACTCACTTAAAACAGCTGCTTTTCTTAGGGGAGGGGGTACCACACAATCCCTGCCATGAACCTACTGCACATGTGAAAGGAAGGAACTTCTGCTGTACCTCCTCCTTCACCTCCCCATTGGATGACCAAATTGCTTGATCCAAAGAAGACACCACTTTATCGCTAACATCACTCGCTGTGGGAGAAGTGGAAAAACACCTATGTTGGATTATTATCCCAAATGTGCTAGCTATCTTATTTTTGGAACTGTTAATCTGTGAACAGAAGTAAATATGCCAAAAACGTCTAGAGGGATGCCACTTCTTCATCTCTGACTCCCATATCCTAACTACTAATAATCCTACGAATAATGGGGATTCCTTTCTCCTGTTCTTTTGTTGCTTCACATTTGCCCAAGCTACCCAGTTTCTATCCATACCAGTGTATCTATTTGTTTCATTTCTTTCCTAGTCACTTGTGCAGCTGGGTAAGAAACAGTTTTTTCCATCCCTACAAGAATTTCCAACACATTGAAAGTTTCTTTGGTATCAAATCAGGATAAAAGTCAAAATCTCAAATTTTCACAAGCCTAAAATGATAAAAATAAAATCTGTTTGGGCTAACAGAAATGTATCATTTTGAAAATTTCAAAGTGCTTCAGATTAATTTTGATATTTTCAATATAAATTTATTAAAATATGAAAAAAATAAGTTCTTTTGACAGCAAAAACTGAAACCTCACAGTTAATCTTGAAACATTTTTCTAAAAAAAAAAAAAATCAAGTCAGGTATTCCATCAAACACAACACTGCTTCATGAGTAGTTTTGGGTTTGATGAATTGGCATTTCTCAGGAAAAAAACATTTTGCCAAAATCCTGAGGAGCAGTAAACTTCTGTTTCTAATTACTTACTATTTCCCTTCTCTTCCCTCCCCTAATCACCTGTTGCTTGTCAATCTCCTAGCTTCTAATATTCTCCTCTTCCACTTCCAATTACTTCTTTCTATTGTTCTAATACATTTGTTCATATTATACTGTTGTCTGAGATGGTCTCAATTTCACATTTCCACTGTATTCTCAGAATGGAGCAATTATGCACAAGGGAGCAATGATAAGAGAAAACTGATGGCACATTGGAACAAAATATGTATCACTTTCTTTTGACTCCTACATGTAAACAGAAGGTTTTCTATTACCTAAAAGCCTTCTGCAATACTTACTTCGCTATCACTGAAAAGTGCCAAATATAATAATTGAAAAGGAATGGGGCAAGAACAGTTGAAAGAATATAGTGTAAGAGGCAGTTAATCAGGACCTTTAGCTTTCCAATGGATATTAATATTGGCCATACCAATGTATTCATACATGTCTTAGATCAGTGGTCTCTGACCTTTTTACATCCAAAATCACTATTTAAATTTAAGGGCAACCCAGGATATACCCCTCCCCTTCACCAAAGCCCTGCCCCGCTCACTTCATCCCCCCTTCTCTCGATCACTCACTCCCCCCAACCCTCATTCAGTTTCACAAGGCTCTGGTAGGGGGGTTGGGTTCACAGTGTGGGATGGTGCTCTGGGCTGAGCCTGGGGCAGGGAGTTGGGGTTCACGGGGGGATGAAGGATGCAGACTCTGGGTTGGGGCAGAGTGTTAGGGTACAGGAAGGGGTACTGGGTACTGGATCCAAGAGGGAGGCCAGGCCTGGGGAAGAGGGTTGGAATGCAGGAGGGGGTATAGGGTGCTGGCTCGGGGTGCAGGAGGGGGCTCAGGGCTGGGCAGCACTTACCTCCAGCAGCTCCCAGTCTGTGGTGTAGTGTGGTTGCCACTAGGGCAGGATCCCTGCCTACCCTGACCCCACGCTGTCCCTGGAAGGGGTTAACGTGCCCCTAGGACCCCTTTCTGCAAGATCCACCCCTGCAGCTCCCATTGGCCACAGCAACCCGTTACCCACCACTAGGAGCTGCAGGAGCAGAGCTTGCAGGCAGGATCAGCTGCAGAGGGAGACCCCTGCCCCTCTCCCAGACCGTGGAGTCATGCTGGCTGTTTCTGGGAGCGGCAAGCTGCCGGGGCAGGGAGGGAGCCTGCCTTAGCAGCAGCCCCACTGCATCGCCAGAGATTGCGATCAACTTGGAGATCCTCTAAGATTGACCATTCGATCATGATCAACCGGTTGGTAGCCACTGCCTCAGATAATTCCTAAGTCAGCATTTTTGAAATGCAGCCACCATGGCCGCATGCACCACTAGGAAATTTTCTTGTGACCACAGCCTCCTGGGCTGTGATTGAGGGGTGAAGGTGCCAGCAAAGCAGCAGCTCCTCCCCTGGGATTGCCTCCAGGGGTTGGTTCCCTATGCCCTTCCAGAGCCAGGAACACTGTAGGAGCAAGCAACATGTGTGAGTTCCCCACCTTCCCAGGTGCAGTGGGGCTCAGGCTTCAGGTTTCTGCCCTGAGGTGGTGGGCATCAGGTTCTGACCACGTGGTGGCAGGCTCTGTCCCCCGCTGCAAGGTCTTGGGCTCCATCCCCGGACTTACCCCCCATCATCACTCAACCCCTGCTGCCTCCTCCAAACCCTCATTACCCCTGCCCCCCCACCTCCTTACCCACTTCTTCATCCAGGGCTTAATTTGTCCCCCAGCATGCCAGGGCTGAGTAAGTCTGCTGCGAAAAGTGATATTAAAAAATATAAAAATATCACTTTTCAGTGTAGCAGACTGATTAGATAGCAATCTTTTCTTTAAAAAGATCAAAATATGCAAAGACTCTTATTTTTCTGTTTGTATTATGTTTAGGTCCAGTAATTAATAGAGACAACTGTACATTATATTTATTATTGAGTCTGAAAAAAAACCTACTTAAATAAATTACAATTATCTGGACATGTATATGTGCATATTTATTTGTTTTTCCTAAAGTTAATTAAGTATTTTAGGAAAAAATTCTCAAAGTGGTCACCAGCAAAAGTTGGTAGCCACACTCTGAGGCTACCAAAAATATGTTGCCAGAACCCCTAGGGTTAGGTTATTTTACCATTGATATAAGTATAAATCCAGAATGACTCTACTACCTTTTGTGAACTTACTCTGGATTTAGATAATTGATTGAAATCAATCAAATTAATGAAATCTGACAGCATATGGAAAACAAGAGGAAAACCTGGAGATCAGTGAACATTCTTTGTGGCATCTAAAGTTAGAGAAACCTAACAGGGAGGTATGTCCCATAATGGGTCAAATCATTATATAGACTTCATACTCTAGAGCAGTGGTTCCCAAACTCGTTTCACCCTTGTGCACAGAAAGCCCCTGGCGGTCCGGGCCAGTTTGTGTACCTGCCACATCCTCAGGTTCAGCCGATTGCTGCTCCCAGCGGCCGCAGTTCGCTGCTCTAGGCCAATGGGAGCTGCTGGAAGGAGCTGCCTGGAGCAGCAAACTTTGGCCACTGGGAGCCGCGATTGGCCAAACCTATGGATGCGGCAGGTACACAAACTGGCCTGGACTGCCAGGGGCTTTCCCTGCACAAGTGGCAGAACACTTGGGAACCACTGATCTAGAGACCCAGGTTTCTTCTCGAGTAGATGGTATTTCTTGGTTTAAACCTTGTGGAAATTTATATCCACATAAACATCTTTTGAAAAGTTAAGTTATAAAACACAATATGAACTAGAAGAGTAAAATATAGTTTGGAGGAAAATCTTGGAAATCATTAAAATGATTCAAATATTGATCTTGCTCCTGTAGGGTTGACCTGTATTTGAATGCAGAGCACAGTTTATCCTGATAATTTGATGACTCACTCCAATTTATTTTATTGTATTGTATTTTAGTGTTTGTTTTTATTGCTTTTGTATCCTGTGTGTCAGTTCTGATTGACTGAAGTGTCACCATTTCTGTTGAGGCATGCATCAATATTTTCATACACACCTTATTTTTGTATTTAACTGTACCAAAAATAATAAAAAATAGTTATAAATAAAGAAAAAAAAGATTAACAATCTATTTTGATGGAAGACATGACTGGCAGCCTTGGGTAGGGAGATCAGGGCTGGAACAACTTCACAGACAGAAATAGAAGGCCAATTAAGTTACTGAGTCCACATCTTTGCCAAGGCAGGATTGATTCCTACCATATATTTTTCTGTACTTGAACTTTAAAACTTTTTTTTTTTGTTTAAAAAACTTGGGTCAATTTATTTTAAAATAAATAATTAATTGAACTTGTACAAGAAATCTGAACCTGCAAGAAAAACTATTTCCCACTCCTCAACACTGTACACCTACTCCCTAACGTCTTATGAAATCCACCCTCCTAGATTCACATTTAATATCTTTGATGGACAAAAAGTTGGTGACTGGAGTGTTGAAGCTGGTGGGTCCCTATTTATGGGGTGTTCTTGGAAAGCCAGAAAGGATCTCTTCAAATGGTTGGACAACTACTCATTAGCAAGAAGAAAGAGAAACTTCATTCTCATCTTACTGCATTTTCTTTAAGCTGCAGGGAACTCTTAAGGGTTAGCATGAAGTGGCATAGATTTCTTGAGGACATTTCCCCAGGTAACTGTGAGACAAATATTATGGGTCAATTTAAGCCCTGGGGGTTAGTGCAGAGTGGCCTCCTGAAGGAGAGGGAGGCCTTTGAATTCTTTCTGCCCTTTGTGGGGACTTTCCCAATTCTTACATATGCTTGCAGAATATTGCAGGAGGGGCCAGTGATTATAACCAGCCAGTGTCTCCCAAAGATGAGACCTAGCTAAAAATGGCAGTAGAAGGTCAGTTCACCTCCTCCTCTTAAGACATTAAAGGTGAATATGGGATCCCTTAACACTGAAGGGAAGCTAGAGTCTGTGTTCAGGGAAATTTTGGTGGACTTGATGTTTTTGATTCATCTTCAACTCCAAAACCATTTACAACTATGTGAAGGTTCAAAGTTCTAGACAAAACTTACGATCATAGAATATCAGGATTGGAAGGGACCTCAGGAGGTCATCTAGTCCAACCCCCTGCTCAAAGCAGGACCAATTCCCAACTAAATTATACAAGCCAGGGCTTTGTCAAGCCTGACCTTAAAAACCTCTAAGGAAGGAGATTCTACCACTTCTCTAGGTAACCCAGTCCAGTGCTTTACCACCCTCCTAGTGAAAAAGTTTTTCCTAATATCCAACCTAAACCTCCCCCACTGCAACTTGAGACCATTATTCCTTGTTCTGTCATCTGCTACCACTGAGAACAGTCTAGATCCATCCTCTTTGGAACCCCCTTTCAGGTAGCTGAAAGCAGCTATCAAATCCCCTCTCATTCTTCTCTTCTGCAGACTAAACAATCCCAGTTCCCTCAGCCTCTCCTCATAAGTCATGTGTTCCAGCCCCCTAATCATTTTTGTTGCCCTTCGCTGGACTCTTTACAATTTTTCCACATCCTTCTTGTAGTGTGGGACCCAAAACTGTACACGATACTCCAGATGAGGCCTCACCAATGTCTAATAGAGGGGAATTATCACGTCCCTCAATCTGCTGGCAATGCCCCTATTTACACAGCCCAAAATGCCGTTAGCCTTCTTGGCAACAAGGGCACACTGTTGACTCATATCCAGCTTCTCATCCACTGTAACCACTAGGTCCTTTTCTGCAGAATGGCTGCCTAGCTATTCAGTCCCTAGTCTGGAGCAGTGCATGGAATTCTTCTGTCTTAAGTGCAGAACTCTGCACTTGTCCTTGTTGAACCTCATCAGGTTTCTTTTGGCCCAATTCTCTAATTTGTCTAGGTCCCTCTGTATGCTATTCCTACCCTCCAGTGTATCTACCACTCCTCCCAGTTTAGTGTCATCTGCAAACTCACTGAGAGTGCAGTCCACGCCATCCTCCAGATCATTAATAAAGATATTGAACAAAACCAGACCCAGGACCAACCCCTGGGGCACTCCGCTTGATACCGGCTGCCAACTAGACATGGAACCACTGATCACTACCTGTTGAGCCCAACAATTTAGCCAGCTTTCTATCCACCTTATAGTCCATTCATCCAGCTCATACTTCTTTAACTTGCTGGCAAGAAACTTCGCATAGCCCTCTTTGATATTGATAGTTTCTACCCTTGACTATATATGTAATCATTTATTATTTTATACTAGTTCCTAGGAGTTTGATCATGTTTTATGATTAAGATAATTTCCCCCAAATTTTTATATTTTCTAGTTCACTCAGAAACAGAAAGGAAGTGCTAATATATGGGGTAGGGGAAGGATACTCTTTTTTTTTTTTTTACCATACAGGAAAAAGAAAAAAGAAAATCATAATATTCCATTTAAATGAGATTCCAAACCAATTACTCACACACACATATGTTTAGACTGTTGTAATACTTGCCCAGCACTAGTCCTATTGGATATATAGTTAAATGTTTGAATACTAATCCAACACCAGTCTCTGTATGTTTTGAAGTTGTCCAGCACCTACTGCAGCACAAGTTCCTGCCAGAAATTTACACCAAATTGTTTTGATGCAAATAATAATATAGTGTTGGATAAATATGGATAATAACTAGGATCAGATACTGCAGTGCTTACACAGAGAAAACTCATATTTCATTTAATAATGGGAGTTTCACACTAGCAAAGAATGAGTAAGGGCTACAGGACTGGGTTTATAAGTAATATAATACCTTACTGCCTAACTTCAGACTGATGCTACAGAAAGACCAAATATTAGACACACTCATGTTCTGACAGCATCATTTGTGTTGAATATCAGACACCTATTTTACATGCTAGGATACAACATGGCTTTAATTTAGAAAACTCCCGTACCCTTTGAAATGTGACTGGGAAGTATTCAATTATTCACAAGGCAAAAGAGGTTTCAAATAACAACATTCAGAAACAGGTTGAGTCTTTTTTAGACTAAATTAAGCTTCCAGTATTTGGAAACCACGTATAAAAATAGCAGCATAAAGTTAGGAAGAGTGGGTGAATGATGGTGACTCAGTTTTCAGATGTGTAAAAGAAAGGACTGTATCAAATTATTAATTCTTTGACAACTTTAACCAATAGTACTTCAGAACACATATGCCATATGTCTTAGACTCACCTCCGATTAGTTATGTATTTGCTGTGATACTGGTCTCAGCAGCACATGTACGATTTAATACAACCAACAATTTAAAAAGCAAAAGTAAAAATCTGTTCCCAACCACAACTGCACACCCACCTGTGACAATAATGACGACTATTTATAATTATAATGCTGATGTCCATTTAATTGCTGAGATGCAGCTTGATGCTTAAAAGACAAATGAGGAGTAAACATTTCCTGGCTGTTACCCTGTAAGGATGGCATTGGGAAATGGGCAGTGGTGTTGGTTCATTAATAACATTTTCAAGAACACATTTTGAATAAAAGGAGGAACCCAGCGCAGAAAGGCAACAAATTGCAATCTACAGGCTCCTAGAAGAAACTCTTAAATCTTATTTGGTACCCTGATCAGTCAGACTCATAACATAAACCCTTAAGCATCCTTCAAATACTTGAATTAGCAACCATTATTAACTCAGGAAGTGCAGGGAGTGTAGGCAGTGTTTAGTTTAAAGTCATACTACAACATATAATAAAGAAACAGGACTAGGAATACAGCTTGTATTCTGGAATTAGAGATGAGTTGCTCCCTCTAGGTTCTACAGACCATTCTGAAGTAAACGGTTCCTGTTATTTGTGGTTATTATCAAGCTCTGCTGCTGCCTGGTTTCCCTCTTTTCTCTTCTCTTTGTGAACTTCTTTACCTGTTTGGTGTTTTCTTATGGAAGTCCCATATCATTACTACTACATTCTTGAACCCAATGCATTCAAAAGAAAAACACTAAGGCTCAGATCCTGAACTGAGAACCACACAAGCAGTAGTCCTTGTAACTCTGTGGAGCACAGAGATACACCTTCATAGTTCCCAGTGCATGATTGGTGCCTAGGGAGTATTAATATACCAAAATGCCTGTATAATCTTCTTGATGGGAAAAATGTCATAATTGAAATGTCAAAATAGAGAGATATAATTGTATGGAGGTGGAGAGGGAAGAAAAGGTGGATGTGTGGTGCTATATGACAAAATATTTAAAATGCCAGCAAGATATTTCAACAGATTGTGAAATTCAATTCTTTGAGTAATGGAGAAGTAAGAATAAGGACTAGATCCACAAAGGCACTTAGGCGTTGTAATGCTGACTGTTATAAATCTGAACTCATAGGCATCCTGCTGCCTAGTGGAACATTCAGTCCTGAGTTCAGTGCCCAGCCTTTCTGTAAAATGTATGGGGAGAGCTAGGTGCCTGGCAAAGAGACTCTCAGAAGCCAGCATGCTGAGCAGGGAGGCACCTAAACTAGCCAAGAGTGAAATGCAGAAGAAAGGGAGCAAGGATTATGGCCGACATTCACCAAAGTCCTTAAAGGCTTAACTCCTGTTGGTCTGGGTCTCAGGCACTCGACTGACAGGCCTAACTCTGACTGGGATTTTCAGTAGTGAAATCTCTCCTGAAGTTAGGTACCTATTACAAATCAGTCCTTTCTCACAAAAAGTCAGATACTCACTCAATTATACCACATGGTCAAGTGGTTAGAGCACTCACCGGGGAAGTGGCAAAATCTGATTCAAATCTCACTGCTGTTTGATTTGGAACAGTGACTTGAACCCAGGTTAACCATTTCTTTGGTTCTTTGAGAACCCTAACCACCAGACTTTTTCAGTTAGAGTAGTCTTCAAAGAGGTGGGAGACCTGGACTCAAGTCTCCATTTCAAATGAGTCAGAGTAGGGATTTGAATGTGGGTGTTTCATTAGCAAAAGAGCAAAGCTGAATGCAAGATAAGTTGAACAAATGGAATTTGATTAAACTTTGGGTGCTGTTCTGTCCTTATGCTGGAGTTCAGACCTGGGATAACTCAGTGGTTTGAGCATTGTACTGCTAAACCTAGAGTTGTGAGCTCAATCCTTGAGGGAGCCATTTAGGGAACTGGGGTAAAACTCCGTCTGGGGATTAGTCCTGCTTTCCGTAGGGGGTTGGGCTAGATGATCTCCTAAGGTCCCTTCCAACCCTGATATTCTATGAGTTGCTTCCACATTCCCTGTATCCATTGGTGACCCCCTCAGCAACAATCTCTGTAGAGAACATAGACCTCTGCTTCCAGTTCCAACGATCATGATTCATCATCTTGGTTTTACAAACCCCATGTCCCTTACACCAGAGGTTGCTAGCACATAGCTGAGTTAGAGTCTCATTTTTACAGACTCAGCAGGCTTCATGGTTTTTGAGATAGTTTGGTCTCTTCAACAGGTGACCACATATGGAGTGACCTCTTTCTGACTCCTTGGCTCCTGTCTCCGAATCTAGCAAACAATCTCAGTGGATTCTCCTCCCTCCCCCGTGGGGTTGGCCTATGGATGAGTCATAGTTCCTCCATTCTGTGATAAGCACTGTAGGCTCTCTGGGTGTTGTGTCTGCTGGTTCGTAAGTATCTTTTGTTCCCTCAGATAACTTGTCCCTCTTGTGTAGTCATATCATTTGGCCTGGGTGCCACTGCACCTCTCATTACTCCTTAAGTCCACTCTTTCTGGTGTCTCTTTAATGGTTGGATACTTATATGGGTGTCTGTCTCCAGGACAAGTAGGTCCTTGGCTGATCTGTCAAACTCTAGTGCCTGCTTTCTCTGATTAGGGAAGTGTTAGTACCATTATACAAGACACTGGTGAGACCCCATCTGGAATATTGTGTTCAATTCTGGTCATCCATGTTTAAGAAAGATACATTTAAATTGGAACAGGTGCATAGAAATGCTACTTAGCATGATCAGAGGAATGGAAAACCTACCTTATAGAAGGAGACTGAAAGAGCTTGGCTTGTTTAGCCTAATCAAAAGAAGGCTGAGGGGATATATGACTGTATTTTATAAATATATCAGAGGGATAAATAACTTAGATATCTCCTCTCACTCTCTGGTAAGTGCCAATGTTGACACAAGAACAAATGGCCAGCAACAATTTAGGCTTGAAATTAGACAAAGGTTTCTAACCATCGGAGGAGTGAATTTCTGGAACAGCTTTTTAAAGGGAGAAGTGGGGGCAAAAAAAAACTAACTAGGTTCAAGACTGAGCCTGCTAAATTTATGGAGGGGATTGTATAATGACAAGGTCTATAATGGCATGTGGCTAATCTGTGACTCTAACAGCATATATCCCAATGGTCAGTGATGGGACACTAGATGGGGAGGGCTCGGAGTTACTACAGAGAATTATTTCCTGAGTGTGTGGTTGGTGAGTCTTGCTGACATGCTCAGAGTCCAACAGACTGCCATATTTGGGGTCAGAAAGGAATTTTCCCCTGAGTTAGATTGGCAGAAACCCAGGGTGGTGGGGGTGGTTTGCCCGCCTCTGTAGCTTGGGGCACAGGTCACTTGAAGATTTACTTGAAGTCTTTAAACCATGATTTGAGTACTTCAGTAACTCAACCAGAGGTTAGGAGTCTATTACAGGAGCAAGTGGGTGAGTTTCTATGGCTTGCAATTTGCAGGAGTTTGGATTAGATGATCATGATGGTCCCATATGACCTTAAAGTCTATGATTTTTGGCTATCTCCATCCTTCTGGCTGCAACAGGCTTCCCCCAATGGTAGAAAGGTTTTGTTCCTTCATCCCATCAGTGCCTGCACTGAACCATTTCATCACCCCTATCATGGAGTTTTCTTATGTGCCTGAAATGCTGCCGAAAGGTCTGAGCAAGAAGAAACAGCCTGGAGTAATCTCTTAGTTGTTTTCAGAGCAGATTCCACTGTACCATTAATCCATGAGTATGTTGCAGAGGAGGTGTGGTGGTCAAACTGCCCATTTGTATGCAAATTCCTTGAATTTTTCTGTGGCCAATTAGGGACTATTTCAGTGAATAAGGTGTCCGGAATGCCATATCTCACAAAGTGGGCCTTTAGTTCATCAGTCACTGACTTGCTTCTTGTACCAGGCAGGACATCATCCTCCCAAAAAATTGAATAGTCCACTGTAAGCAAGTTCTGCTTTTCCTTAAAGCTACGTAAGTCCATTTCCACCTTTTCCCTGGTTATGTGGTCATGTAGTAACAGAGTCTCTCTCAATTGGCAGTTATCACACAACCAGCAGGTGTCATACACTTCTATTAAAGTGCAGAATTGTGTATGCATTCCCCAGTAAACACAGTCTCGAGCCCATCTAAGACCGCTGCCAATGCCCAAGTGTGAGGCATGATATCCTTATATGATGAGGCAGGAACAACAGCTCTGTCCTCAAAATATGATCCCATCCTGCAGACCCAGTTCAGCCTTAATTTACAAATATGATTTTGCTCCTACTGCTACTTGGCTTTTGTCTTCTGGCCACCCTGCTAATATCATTCTTTTGACTGCCTGTAGTCTGATATCCTTTTCTGTACCTTCTTTGGTTCCTACCAATTTTGCTGTTGAAACTGGAACACTGCATTCATTAACACGCTGCACTGTGTCCCAATTCCCTTTTCCCAACTTGCAGATGCTGGGTACATGTGCCTCGTTCACTGGGTCAAGCTAACACCAGTAATCATCCTGGACTATATCTGATCTGTACCTTGTAGTTCTGGAGGTGCATTAAAATGTGCTGCAATCTCTTTGGACCACTAAGAAGGGGATTTGCTATTATTGTGTCTACAGGTTTGTGGTCAGATTACATTATTTTTGGATGGGCATAGATTTATTGATGAAATTGTTCCACTCCAAATACCACAGCCAGAAACTCTTTTTCTATTTGAACTTACCCCTTTTCAGTCTCTAACAGGGTTCTGCTGGCTTAAGCAACCAACTGCTCCTGCAAAAGAGTTACACTCAATCCTTTCTCTGATGCATCACATTGGTGTGTCTGTGGCTTTACTAGCTGTTAGTATTTCAAGACAGGGGCAACAGTTGTTTGTTTTAGCATGTAAAATGCTTGTAATTGGGGATTTGCCCAATCCCACTCAACATCCTACTGTGAACTGACATGTGCTCTGCTCCTGCAGCCATGTGTGGATTGAACTTGGACAGATAATTTATCATTCCTATAAAAAAAATGTACTCCTTTCACACCAATGTTGCTGCCCCAGTCTTGAAAGAACATGTACCAAAGTTAGCCAGATTGTGACTGCAGTAGGCCAAAGTTTTCAAAGATTAAAATTAGTTTGATAATATTCAGTAAATTACCTTTACTTTTTGCTTTATTGAGTTTTAAGCCTTATTGAGTGAGCCTATGATAGTTCCTTGAATATTGATTTCAGATATCAAGTCTTCTGGACATATTGATGGAATTAAATATATTTTTAAAGTTCAGCTTAATCATTAACAGTTCTAAAGATATCAAAATTAGACCTTTTATGGGATTATTATTTGAATAATTTCTAAGTACTCTTCTTAGCCGATCTCTTAACAACAAAGCCACTGACATAAACTGAGGGAAAAATCCTTTCAATTAACAATGATTTTGAAGCTAGTTGATTGCATCTCTAAAGCTCATATTATATGAATCTTCATTACTGCTAAGAAAAAGTGCCTTTGGCATTTTGGAAATGTATAAATCTGGATTAAGAATGTATGAAGTGGTTGTCAATGGCATTACTTCAGAGTATAAGCATTCTAACTATAAAAAGTGCATGCTATTTCAGCTGATGCTATATTGTGGCGGTCCCCCATATTAGAAAATGTGGTGCTAACTGCATTATTTTACTTTTAAAGAAAATGCAATTAGAAACCATGGCTGCCCTGATTCTGCTCACTCAGGCACTGTATTTTAACTGGCTTAAAAAACCCGACGACTTCAGCAAATTCACTCTAAATTTACACCAGTGCAACTAAGTGCAGAATCGGACCTGTAATGTTTTCCACTACAGTGCATCTAAATGCAAATCTTCCAGTTTCATCTTGAATAATGATCCCATTTAAATGGACTACAGTTCTCTGGTGCCATTCCCTAAGATACTAACTATAGTGAAAAGGGCTGTATTTGACATTCATTAGAATGTATTAGACTGTCATTTCAATATCATTTTAAGTATTCAGGAATAAAATAAAAGGCAATGAAATGCTCCTTAGGTGCCAAAGATGTACAGTGTCATTCTTCTATCCACCTCTCTCCCCACCAAAAGGAGCCAAGAAACCTAACTTTACTAGAGACATTTGTTATTTGTTTTGCTTTTTATTCTAAAGTGGAATCAACGTTTTAATGCTTAACAACTTGAGGATAGGTTCATGGCTGTCTATTGTGTTGGAGTAGTGTAAAAATCTTCTCTAGCCTGGCATGGTCCATTTGGCCTAGCCATACCTGAAGCCTTTGTGGTCAGTTATTCACCTGGGGCACCAAAAGGAAGGAGGAGGAGTCTGGAGGCGTAGAAAAGAGACAGAGCGATTGCTAGCCTCTCGCCCACTTCCACACCAGTGATATGAAAGGGAGCAGGCTGCATTGCTTAGAGGGATGAGTCAGTTTATGTGCTCCCCTGGACACTGACAAAGACAGATGGCAGGAGATAGGAAGGGGCATGAGACCTAAAGAAGATGAATGTGGAGGAAGAGTGTCCGTGATCCCAGGGCACACAGTAAGCAGACATATAATCCACATCAAAGCAATGGAAACCATGAATTTAAGAGATTTCAGTATGGACATATTGGTGAAAAGAAAGTTTCACCAATATGGTCTCTCCTACATACATTCTGTCATCAGTACAGGAATGACTGGCTGTTTCTACTGAAATGAATAGTAATGAAATAGACAAGGTGGATGAGGTGATACCTTTTATTGGGCCAACTTTTACTGGTGAGAGAGAGAAGCTTTCAAGCTCCATAGACCTAAAGAAGAGCTCTGTGGAGCTCAAAAGCTTGTTTCTCTCACCAACAGAATATGGCCCAATATGGGTATGTCCAGCTGACTCAGGCTCATGGAGCTCAGGCTGTGGGGCTTTTTCACTGTGATATAGATGTTCAGGCTTGGGCTGCAGCCTGAGCTCTGGGACACTCCCACACCTCAGGATCCCAGAACCAAGCCCCCAAAAGTCTACACTGCATTTAAACAGCCCCTTAATATGAGCCTTAATCAACTGTCATAGGCCAGCTGCAGGTTTTTGATTCCAGTGTAGACATATCCTAAAATATATTACCTCACTCACCTTGTCTCTCTCGTATCCTGGGACCAACAACACTGCAAACAGTAATTTTATAGTTCTTTGTTCTTATTAAAATGGTCATTGTCAGGTTTCAGACTCACTCAGTTGAAAACAATGTGAGGAGCTCACACCACCAAGGCTATTATTTGAGGCTGTTTGTAGACTCAAAAAACCAGCAGTAGGCTGAGTCTCATTTGGAATTTCTTCAAAACTGAAAAAGTATGAATTAACTAATTTAAAAGGGAAGATTCTGAGGAAATTAATGAGCCATTGGGGGGCGGGGGGAACCCTCTCCAAGGAAAACTCCATGAAAAGTCAATGGGAGTTTGACATCCATTAGTGCCTTTGAAAATGTTTCTTCACATGTAGAGGAGGAACTGTAGTGCCTGAGACAGAGAATGCAGGTGGCTTAGGCTGTAGCAGCATCAGTACCTTTTTTTACTTTATAAATTGTTCATTGTTAGTTTACTAAATTCTCCTAAAATCTGACTTATTCCCTCACTAAAACAGTACACTATCCATGCCACCAGGGGCAGGACATTGGCTGGTCATAGCAGAAAGTGCATACTGCAGCCTCCCAGGGGAAGGTGGTGGCAGACTTACTTCCCTTGCAGATCAAGGAACTCTTTGTGCCTTCCTGAGACACAAAGACCCCACTCTCTCCCTAGGCCAGAGAAGCTCTGTCCTGCCTTCATCACGGGCCTATTCTGAATAAGAGCAATGATGTCTTTTGCTAGTATGATTAATAGCCACTCCCAGTGCAAAGTCATTCTAACCCTGTAAGCCTTTAACAGCTCTAATTATAGTAAAGTGCAGGCTATATCTTTTTGCCACACATATAGATCTCCTTCATGCACTCTGTGCCATCGTTCACACACCCCTTCCTCCTTTAGGAAGATGACTTAAGTAATTCATTATTGACCTCACTTAGACTTAGAACTGAAGCAGACCTCACCTCAATCAGTGTCTCTTCAATCTCTGCCAGTGCAGTTTCACTTATTGCACACTGAACATCTGTTCCAAGGTTGCTGATTTTATCAACTTTTCATACTCACCTGAGTGTGCTACTTTCTTCTTTTGTTTTTACTGCACTAAAACAACGCCCCTATAAATTTCTGTGGATTGTAGAATCAATAGCTTCATTATTTTCCCCTCAAATAATTTTTCACAAAATTAAATTAACTTTAGCAGTATTCTAACTACTCCAGATTTTTCCTGTTCATGCATTTCCTGTCTACTTTAGCTTTACTTTTTATTATTAGTTGTAATCTGGTAGTAGCTGTGTGTTAGACACTATCCATACACACACAAGAAGACAGTCTGTCCCAAAGGGTATGTCTACACATAATTTTGAAGTGAGCAAGAACAAGTGTCTCAGCCCAGGTCGATAGATTTAGGTTAGTGTAGCTCATGCTAACATTCTAAAAATAGCTGCATAGGCAGCATTTTAGGTTTAGGCTCAGGCTGGAGCTTGAGCTCTGAGGCCTATGGAGAGGGGTGCATTTCAGAGCCTGAGCTATAACTTCAAAATGCTGTCTAAAGAGATATTTTTAGAGAACTAGCTTGCGAACCTGAATCTCCCAATCTTGATGGGAAGCTCACTCACTCCAAAATGGTATGTAGACATACCCACAGAGTTTACAATCAATTAGAGGTTAAAGTGAAACAGGCTTTGATGATATGTATTTTCATTTTGGATGAAAACCATGGTGATTGATTTTGTGGGGGAGGAGGAAGATGGTAGGACGAAGTTACAGGGCCAACTGGATTTGTGTGTTTGGAGACAGTTTGAGCCTTTGTTCCCTTGATCAGACTCAATCAGCCTTGTGATCACCTTCCCGCTGTGTGATTAACGAGGGCATAGTGCTGACATAGGAGGGAAGGCCTTAAAAAAGCCAGAGGCTAAGTGACCAAGGGGAGCTAGTGAATAGGGGACTTTAAACAGGAGAGTTTGAGAGAGGGACTTTGTAGGAGGGAGTCATAATATAATTGTTATGATTAGATAGGGCCACATTGGCAGAGCCAACACTGCTCCTGTCTCCTTCACCTGCATCTGTATCCAGACAGAGAACCTAACCATGGATGCCTTTACTCAGATCCTGGTGTGGAATTGCAGAGACTGTTACCTGCATTTCCCACACACAGAAAACCAGGCTGTGGAGACCATCCAGTGTGAGAGGTGCCTGCTGGTGGAATCTCTCAGGAAGCAGGTGGGAGAGATACAGAAGGAGGTGGCTAGGCTGAGGAGCATCCATGCTCACAAATAATTCATCGACAGTATTCACATGGAGACTTCCAAGGCTGAGGGCACTATCCAGCTAGAAAGGACTACTATCATGCCACTAGGAGAGGAGGATAAGGCGCTGGTACAGGGAGAAAACTGGCTGCTGGTTACTTCTGGCAACGGGCAGTGCTCCACTCCTACTCCCAGCCCGCTCACCATGGTGATAGAGAACCATTATGCTGACCTGGCAGTGAGTGATGAGGAATTACCCCCAAAGGTTGAAGAGGAGAAGCCATGTTCCCCAAAGACTGGGAGGATCATAGCCACCACTTCCAAGAGAAAACGTAGGGTAGTGGTGGTTGGAGACTCTCTTCTGAGGGGGACAGAGTCACCCATTTGTTGCCCTGACATGGCATTCCAGGAGGCATGCTGCCTGCCAGGGGCCCATATCCATGATGTTACAGAGGGATTGTTGAGGATCATCCAGCCCTCTGACTACTACCCCATGCTACTCATCCACATGGACATAACGATATTGCGAGGTATGACCCTCAGCAGATTAGAAGTGACTACAGGGCTCTGGGAGTAAGGATAAGGGAGTTGGGAGCACAGGTGATGTTTTCTTCAGTCCTTCCAGTAAAGGGTAGGGGTCCCTGCAGAGACAAATGCATCTTGGAGGTGAATGCCTGGTTGTGGGGATGGTGTCATGAGGAGGGCTTCGGCTTCATTGAACACAGGATGATGTGTTCAGGGCCTGATGAAATGCATCCTAGAATACTCAAGGAGTTAATAGAGGAGGTATCTGAGCCTCTAGCTATTATCTTTGGGAAATCATGGGAGACAGGGGAGATTCCAGAAGACTGGAAGGGGGCAAATATAGTGCCCATCTATAAAAAGGGAAATAAAAACAACCCAGGAAACTACAGACCAGTTAGTTTAACTTCTGTGCCAGGGAAGATAATGGAGCAGGTAATTAAAGAAATCATCTGCAAACACTTGGAAGGTGGTAAGGTGATAGGGAATAGCCAGCATGGATTTGTAAAGAACAAATCGTGTCAAACTAATCTGATAGTATCTTTGATAGGATAACGAGCCTTGTGGATAAGGGAGAAGCGGTGGATGTGATATACCTAGACTTTAGTAAGGCATTTGATACGGTCTCACATGATATTCTTATAGATAAACTAGGAAAGTACAATTTAGATGGGGCTACTATAAGGTGGGTGCATAACTGGCTGGAGAACCGTACTCAGAGAGTAGTTATTAATGGCTCCCAATTCTGCTGGAAAGGTATAACAAGTGGGGTTCCGCAAGGGTCTGTTTTGGGACCGGCTCTGTTCAATATCTTCATCAACGATTTAGATGTTGGCATAGAAAGTACGCTTATTAAGTTTGCGGACGATACCAAACTGGGAGGGATTGCAACTGCTTTGGAGGACAGGGTCAAAATTCAAAACGATCTGGACAAATTGGAGAAATGGTCTGAGGTAAAAAGGATGAAGTTCAATAAAGATAAATGCAAAGTGCTCCACTTAGGAAGGAACAATCAGTTTCACACATACAGAATGGGAGGAGACTGCCTAGGAAAGAGTATGGCAGAAAGAGATCTAGGGGTCATAGTGGACCACAAGCTTAATATGAGTCAGCAGTGTGACACTGTTGCAAAAAAAGCAAATGTGATTCTGGGATGCATTAACAGGTGTGTTGTAAACAAGACACGAGAAGTCATTCTTCCGCTCTACTCTGCGCTGGTTAGGCCTCAACTGGAGTATTGTGTCCAGTTCTGGGCACCGCATTTCAAGAAAGATGTGGAGAAACTGGAGAGGGTCCAGAGAAGAGCAATGAGAATGATTAAAGGTCTTGAGAACATGACCTATGAAGGTAGGCTGAAGGAATTGGGTTTGTTTAGTTTGGAAAAGAGAAGACTGAGAGGGGACATGATAGCAGTTTTCAGGTATCTAAAAGAGTGTCATCAGGAGGAGGGAGAAAACTTGTTCACCTTAGCCTCCAGTGATAGAACAAGAAGCAATCGACTTAAACTGCAGCAAGGGAGATTTAGGTTGGACATTAGGAAAAAGTTCCTAACTGTCAGGGTAGTTAAACACTGGAATAGATTGCCTAGGGAAGTTGTGGAATCTCCATCTCTGGAGATATTTAAGAGTAGGTTAGATAAATGTCTATTACGGATGGTCTAGACAGTATTTGGTCCTGCCATGAGGGCAGGGGACTGGACTCGATGACCTCTCGAGGTCCCTTCCAGTCCTAGAGTCTATGAGTCTATGTTCCAGGAAGAAGGACTGCTAAACAGAGATGGGGTCCACATATCAAGGAAGGGGAAGAGCATATTTGGATACAGATTTACTAACCTAGTGAGAAGGGCCTTAAGCTAGATTTGACGGGGGCAGGGGACAAAAACCCATAGGTAAATCAAAAAACATGGAGACCTGGGAGAAGGGTCAGAATCTGGGGGGAGCATGGGTTGTCATAGCAGAAATAAGGGAGAGACAAGACAGAACTGGGGGAGGAGGGAATCAAACCATTATCATAGATGTCTGTATATTAATGTGAGAAGTATGGGGAATAAGCAGGAAGAACTCAAAATGCTAGTAAATAAACACAGCTATGACATAGTTGGCATTACAGAGACTTGATGGGATAATATGCATGACTGGAATATTGATATAGAAGGATACAGCTTGCTCAAGAAGGACAGGCAGGGAAAAAAGGAGGAAGTGTTGCCTTATATATTAAAAATGTATTCACTTGGACTGAGGTTGAGATCGAAATAAGCGACAGACTTGTTGAAAGTCTCTGGGTAAGGATAAAAGGGGTAAAAAACAAGGGTCATGTCATGGTAGGGGTCTACTACAGACCACCAAACCAGGAAGAAGAGATGGATGAGGCTTTTTTTAACAACTGACAAAATCATCTAAAACACAGGACCTGATGTTGATGGAGGACTTCAACTACTCAGACATCTGTTGGGAAAATAACACAGCAGGACATAGATTATCCAACAAGTTCTTGGAATGTATTGGAAACTTTTTTTTATTATTTCAGAAGGTGGAGAAAGCTACTGGGGGGAGGCTGTTCTAGATCTGATTTTGACAAATAGGGAGGTACTGGTTGAGAATTTGAAAGTGGAAGGTAACTTGGATGAAAGTAATCATGAAGTGGTATAGTTCATTATTCTAAGGAATGGTAGGAGGGAGAACAGCACAATAAAGACAATGGATTTCAAGAAGGCAGACTTTAGCAAACTCATTGAGTTGGTAGGTAAAATCCCATGAGAAGCAAGTGTAAGGGGAAAAACAATTGAAGACAGTTGACAGTTTTTCAAAGAGACATTAATAAGGGCACATGAGCAAACTATCCCACTGCGTAGGAAAGATAGGAAGTATGGCAAGAGACCACCCTGGCTTAACCAGGAGATCTTCAATGATCTAAAACTCAAAAAAGTCCTACAAAAAATGGAAACTCGGTCAAGTTACAAAGGATGAATATAAACAAATAACACAAGTACATAGGGAAAAATTAGAAAAGCCAAGGCACACAATAAGGTAAAACTAGCTAGAGACATAAAAAGAAAAAAAAGAAAACACTCTACAGATATATTAGAAGCAAGAGGAAGACCAAGGACAGAGTAGGGCCCTTATTCAATGAGGGGGAGAAAGAAAATAATAGAAAATGTGGAAATGGCGGAGGTGCTTAAAGATTTCTTTGCCTTGATTTGCACCAAGAAGGTTAGTGGCGATTGGTTGTCTAGCACAGTGAATGCCAGTGAAAATGCAGTAGGATCAGAGTCTAAAATAGGGAAAGAACAAGGCAAAAATTACTTAGACAAGTTGGATATTTTCAAATCACCAAGGCCTGATAAAATGCATCCTAGAATACTCAAGGAACTGACTGAGGAGATAACTGAGCCATTAGCAATTATCTTTGAAAAGTCATGGAAGATGGGAGACATTCCAGAAGACTGGAAAAGGGCAAACCTAGTGTCCATATATAAAAAGGGAAATAAGGATAACATGGGGAATTACAGACCAGTCAGCTTAACTGCTGTACCCGGAAAGATAATGGAGCAAATAATTAAGTAATCAATCTGCAAACACCTAGAAGATAATAAGCTGATGACTAACAGTCAGCATGGATAGCTTTCTTTGACAGGGTAACAAGCCTTGTGGATGGGGGTGACATAACCTTAGTCCCAGTTTTGGACCTTAGCGTCCAAAATATGGGGGTTAGCATGAAAACCTCCAAGCTTAGCCACCAGCCTGGACCTGGTACCTGCTGCCACCACCCAAAAAATTAGAGTGTTTTGGGGCACTCTGGTCCCTCTGAAAAACCTTCCCTGGGGACCCCAAGACCCAAATCCCTTGAGTCTCACAACCAAGGGAAATAATCCTTTTTCCCTTCCCCCCTCCAGGTGCTCCTGGAGAGATACACAGACACAAGCTCTGTGAAACTACACAGAGGGACTCCCCCTCTCTGTTCCCAATCCTGGAAACAAAAAGTACTTTCCTATTCCCCCAGAGGGAATGCAAAATCAGGCTAGCGATCCAACACACAAATCTCCCCTTGATTTCTTCCTCCCACCAATTCCCTGGTGAGTACAGACTCAATTTCCCTGAAGTAAAGAAAAACTCCAACAGGTCTTAAAAGAAAGCTTTATATAAAAAGAAAGAAAAATAAGTACAAATGTTCTCTCTGTATTAAGATGATACAACACAGGGTCAATTGCTTAAAAGAATATTGAATAAACAGCCTTATTCCAAAAGAATACAAATCAAAGCACTCCAGCACTTATATTCATGCAAATACCAAAGAAAAGAAACCATATAACTTACTATCTGATCTCTTTGTCCTTACACTTGGAAACAGAAGACTAGAAAATAGAACTACTTCTCCAAAGCTCAGAGAAAGCAGGCAGCCAGAAAACAAAGACTCAGACACTCAAATCCCTCCACCCAAAGTTGAAAAAATCCGGTTTCCTGATTGGTCCTCTGGTCAGGTGCTTCAGGTGAAAGAGACATTAACCCTTAGCTATCTGTTTATGACAGGGGGGAAGTGGTAGATGTGGTATATCTTGACTTTAATAAGGCTTTAGATACTTTCTCGCATGACCCTCTCATAAACAAACTAGGGAAATACAACTTAGATGGAGCTACTATAAGGTGGGTGCATAACTGGTTGGAAAATCATTCCCAGAGAGTAGTTATCAGTAGTTCACAGTCATGCTGGAAGGGCCTAATGAGTGGGGTCCTGCAGGGATCGTTTCTGTGTCCGGTTCTGTTCCATATCTTCATCAATGATTTAGATAATGGCATAGAAAGTACACTTATAAAGTTTGCAGATGATACCAAGCTAGGTGCGGTTGCAAGTACTTTGGAAGATATGATTAAAATTCAAAATAATCTGGACAAACTGGAGAAATGCTCTGAAGTAAATAGGATGAAATTCAATAAGGACAAATGCAAAGTAATCCACCTAGGAAGGAACAATCAGTTACACACATACAAAATGGGAAATGACTGCCTAGGAAGTAGTACTGCGGAAAGGGATCTGGGGATCATAGTGGATCACAAGCTAAATATGAATCAGTGTAACACTGTTGCAAAAAAAAAAAAAGCAAACATCATTCTGGGATGTATTAGCCAGAGTATTGTAAGCAAGACATGAGAAGTAATTTTTTCTGCTCTATTGTGCACCGATTAGGCCTCAACTGGAGTAGTGTGCCCAGTTCTGGGTGCCACGTTTCAGGAAAGATATGGACAAACTGGAGAAAGTCCAGAGAAGAGCAACAAAAATGACTAAAGGTTTAGAAAACATGATCTATGAGGGAAAGTTGAAAAAACTGGGTTTGTTTAGTCTGGAGAACAGAAGACAGAGAGGGGACAAGCTAACAGTTTTCAAGTATATGAAAGGTTGTTACAAGGAGGAGGGAGAAAAATTGTTCTTCTTAACCTCTGAGGATAGGACAAGAAGCAATGGGCTTAAATTGCAGCAAGGGCGGTTTAGGTTGGACATTAGGAAAATATTCCTAATTTCAGAGTGGTTAAGCACTGGAATAAATTGCCTAGGGAGGTTGTGGAATCTCCATAATTGAGGATTTTTAAGAGCAGTTTGGACAAAAACCCACCAGGGATAGTCTAGATAATATTTAGTCCTGCACTGAGTGCAGGAGATTGAACTAGATGACTTCTTGAGGTCCCTTCCAGTTCTATGATTCTATGGAAATGGAGCTGTGCCAAAGAGGAGAAGGAGGTTGATTGGTGTAGAGAATTGGAGCTGTGCAGAACAAGAGTGAAGAGAGGGGGGCAAGACTTTTTTAGGGTGGGGGTGCGGGAATCAGAGCTGTGCCTGTGGAGAGAAAGAGGGAGATGAGGGAGCTGGAAGTGAGTTAGGTGAGAAGATGATGATAGTGGTTGGAGCTGTGCTGTGTGAAGAGGAGGTTAGGGTGGAAAGACTGGAACTGAGCTTGAGAAGTGGGGCCTGTGCAGGGTTGGGGATCATAAAAGGGAGCAGGACCATGCCAGGAGTAGGGAGAACAGCAGGGAGACCTGCTCTCTCATCTCTACCATCCTGTCTCCTAACGCTTATTTTTTGCCTGCTGCTGAGTTGTTCTGCAGCTGTTCAACTGGTTGAGCCTCCAGGGATCTGATTCAGACCTCAGGTAGATACTCACTTTACTTTAGTTATTCCCAATTAACTCACACTGCAGGTTCCCCTGGCCCTCATAGAGGTCTCCAGAGGGCGTGCCACTCCAATGGGTCAAATCTATCACAAATCTATCTGGCACACCACTGGCAGTTTGCCAGACCAAGAATATGCCTCAGGATCAGAGCCAGTAACACCACGTGTATAGCAACTTTTTCTTTAAGAACAATACTGTAGAAGAACTGTCCCTTAAGCTACACATTAATTATAACAATCTATCTACACATTCATGTCCTCTAGGCCAATTCTTAATTATACCTAGGACTGAAAAATATTGACTATATAAAAATCCAGTTAGATTAAGATACACAGCTTGCTTGCTAAGCCAAACAAGCAGCTGAGAGCAGTTCACCACAGTACTGAACTATCTGCACTCATTTCTCATGGAATATAATATCCAATGCAAGAGTTCCTGCTATTCAAAACCATTCCTGGGACAGGCTAAGGTTGCCTGATGAACAACAACCATGAGCATCCACAACGGTTTCATTCCACTGGAACAGTCAACCACAGGGTGAGACTAATGCATGTGGGGGGTGGAGCTTTCTCTGCAGCTTTCTCTGCAGTCTCCCAAAACACATCAGAATGACCCAGAATCTTATCACTTTCAGAACAAAATGCACAACTCATAAGTTTGTTCTGACTTTTTCCTTAACAAAACCCAAATCCACAAAACTAACCTCAACCCCCAGAAATGTGCAAGGTGGGAGGGAGTGAAGAGAAGCCAGTTGAACAAAAAAATTAAGCTTGTAACATGCTCCTGTACGTTTTCATACTAGTGAGATAGGCAGACAGAAAGCAGTAAAGAAATGATGGGCACTAATATGAGACATTAACATTGTGAGCAAACTATAGGGTAAGTAGAAGATAGCATATGAAAGCATGTTACACTTGTAACTCAACTAGATTCATATAAGTAAAAAACACCATCTACAAGTCACAAGAAATGTCTTAATCTTTTTTTTTTTGCTATAGAGAACAAAGACATCTCTAGCCATGTCATAATGCATAAGGTGGATTTTTAAAATATGGATTTGTCATTCAGTTAAAAACCATGTAACACAAACACTTTACAGTAAGTTGGTTTTGTCCATAGGTGAGGAACTGTCATCCTTTAGTCTCACTAGCCCAGGGAGTGTGGATATTGGGCTGTTAAATATTTTATATATATATATATATACACACACACACACACACACACGTCTTGAGACCAAGTGGGTAGAGGTCTGTGATTTATAAGAATAACAAATCTAGTCCCTGCCCCTTGTTGTCTGTACACATGCATGTGTTATAATGCAAGATAAAACAACTTAAAACAACCACCACAGAAAAGCATTCATTGGCAGTGACATGGAAGCTACTTTTCATTATTTAGGCAGATGCAGAAATAGGAATTCCCTGGTAATAATCCACATGAGCATGCAGAGTTATTTTTTGCTGGATTATTATAAGGATTTCAGGCTGTGTATAATGGGAAGTTTGTGTATGGTAAAGCCCCTACCTTTGATCAGGATGTTGGAATTGGAATAAAGCTCTTCTACTTTGTTTTCAAAACAGTATGATAGAATCATAGAAATGTAGGCTGGAAGGGGCCTCAAGAGGCCATCTAGTCCATGCCCCTGTCTGAGGCAGGAGGACTAAACCTAAACTATCATGGACAGGTGTTTCTCTAACCTGTTCTTAAAAACCTCCAATGAGGGAAATTCCACAACCTCCATTGTTAGAAAACCTTCCTTTGTTTCCTTACAAGATTGAAAGGCACCTGTTAACTTATCATCTAGGATCTGAAAGGCCAGAAACCTCTTAATAATATGTACCAGAAACAGATTAGGGATCAGCAGACTTACTGAAACCGTAAAATGGGATGGTTTTAAAAGAGCTTTGAATTTAATTCATATGCATTACCAGTTGGCACTGGCCACTAAAGTGAAAAGGTTGCTGAACTAGATGGACCACAGCTTTAGAGTCCAGTATGCCAGTTCCTATGTTCAGTCTTGCACTTAAAAAGAATGCCCCAGTTTACAAATGGATAGTGCATGGTAGATTTATACAGCACACAGAAATAAAAAACTCTAGTGACAAGTATGCAGGAATAGTTTTGATATTTCTTTTGTGCCTGTTGACGATGTCCAAAGTGTTTTGTAATGACCTGCCTTCCATGCTGGTCTCTAGAGGGGTTGGATGTAATTTAGTGTGAAACTTTGGTAAGACATGGTTAACTTTTGAATAAATAACAGGAAATATGCTGCCCAACTTAGCTGTCAATCACTGAGTTATATAAGATGATAAATGCATGCATGTTTCTTTATTGTTTCTGATTTACATTTAGAAGATGCCTCATTCATCATTATTGGGCTTATGTACACAGATAGAGAGAAACTCTATATACTTATTCTTTTGTTAAAATGTCCATTTTATAATTGCAATTAGGAGACAGAATACTGTGTGGATTACTGACTAATACACTTCTTGGGTGCTCTAGAAATACTCACCTCAGGCTTGTATGCATCAGAGGTATACTTTAATCAGTATCACTGCATGCTCTATTGTATTTTATTGCTGAATTAAATCAGTACTACCAAGGTCTGCCTCTGCAGCTGCATTTTAGCAGTTAGGATATATTAGTGTAAGTATGAAGCTGGAGAGGAAAAACATCACATAATGTTTTTTTATCTAATGGACAATGTTCTAACAATATTATTTTCATTAATTTTATTGTCATCTTGGCTTTGTCTGAGGGTACCTTCTTCTGGATTTACCTAATCTTACTATTTTTCTGCTCTTCCCCTCCAGTTCTATTATTTTTTATTTCTTTTGTTCTTATTTTTTTTTCAGTCTTCATCTTGTTTCCCCTTGTCTTGGTAGATCCTCCCACTTTTTGATCAATCTTTTTTCTCTTCCACAACACTCTCCCTGTTTCTCACTAATTCTTCCCTCACACTTGCAAACAGTCCTGAGTGCTTCAACATCTGAGACTCAGTAAAACAAAAGTAACTTCATTTATATCATTTGGCCACTACAGATGACTTTCCTGGGGAAAACCTGGGAGAAACAGAGGTAAATATGTGCTGCAGACAGACTTGATTACTGTATAATGTGTACACAAGGGGAGCTGGTACAGAACTCTGATCCTTCAGCTTGAGAACCTTGAAAAGGCAAAACAAATCTAGCTGGTAAAAGGAGCATGTTCCTTATCTTTTTTATGTGCCAGTCATCACCTACTCACACGTCAAGTTAGTATAATACAACAAGTGAGATACTCCAGTGGTGGCCAAAGGAGAAGACACAGCAGGAGTGATTGAACATGGGGGAACTTGAGAGAGGATGAGGTAATCCACAAAAATTCTGTAGGAGTGAACTGACTATTCTCTTCCTCCTGAAGAGGAAAAATCAGTCGCCAGTCACACTGCAGGGCACAGAAAATCATTCCTTAAGAAAACGGTAGACTGGGAGGGATCCAGAGTATGTTGGGAAAGAGAAGGGGGTTGTTGTATGTAGGAGAGGCCTGCAGGGTCCCTATAGGATCAGATCAGCACAGGATGCTTCTCTAAACTTGGGTTTTTACAATTAATTTTTATACACACTTTAAAAAATTTAGTGACAGATAATAAACCTAGTGTGTATCCATGCAGTGAAACAATAACCTTTAGAATGAAAATATGCACCTACCCAAACCCAGATACCTTTGGAATTGCTGATGGATACATATTTTCCACAACTATATTATTGCCCATCAGGTCACCCCCCCACAACGAACCTCAAACTGCTCTCATTGCCATCTCAAAGTAGTCTGGGGGAATGCACTTTCTCATAAGCAAATAATATTAACAATGCAGAAATACTATCTGGAAAATATGCAGAAGGAATACAGTTATTCAATGGAGACATGGTCCCAAGCATGAAATCAAAATACGTATCCCACAGCTTTTTTCCCCACACTTCATAAACTGAAGTCTGTCTAATCATATTGATGTATGTGTGCCATTTCTGCAGCTGTGCAACAAGAAGTTGCCAAAGAGACTATCAGAGACCTTGCTAACAATTGGCTCTCCAAAGATGGAAAAGATTTCATCCATAGTAAGCAATGCAGAACAATCAGAGATTGAGTTCTAATGAAAGAATTGTAATTCCTGCATGGATGAAAAAGCTTATCGATACATGGGAATGAGAGTCATTTAGTAATAGAAAAATGCAAATGGTGAATAAGTCAAGTATCATCATTGGTCAAAAATATATACAGTTATTGAAGATCTGGCAATTAACTGGTTTGTCTTCGCACTACAGATTTAATAATCAAAAGATGTTATAGATCTGAAGGAAGAATCTTCATGTGAAAAATTGGGTATAGATTTATTTATGCTTCAGGTAAATACTATGCAGCCATTATGGATTATTAAACTAACTATCCACCAGTGGTGTTCTTGGGGAGACCTAAGGTTTCTCATCTTATCAAAAGAATTAGAACAGCAAGCAAGTACCTATTATTTATATGGGGGATTCCAGAACAAATCATTACCGATAATAGTCCTTAGTTCAGTGCAGCTGAGCTTGCAAGATTTGCTGAACCACATTGATTTGCATGTGTAATCCTGCGTCCAAATATCCATCAGCTAATGGACTTGATCAAACTGGAGTATGAAACTTTCTTTAACAAAGTTTATGTAAGTTAACAGCAGCAGATATGACTTCAAGACATGGGACTCCATGTCAACTTTTAAGGACTCTCTCTGGCAAGAGACCAGACTGGAATTCTCCTCACTTGTAGAAGAGGGGATATCTATAGGAAGGGCCTCCTTGCAAGCAGTCCTGGATGCAGCTGATTTGGCTGCTAGGTCCATGTCCTCCACTGTGGCCATGCATCAGGGCTTGTTGATCTAATTCTCTGGCCTCCCACAGAAGGTACAACAAACCCTGCAGAAGCTGCCCTTTGAGGGGCTTTACTCTTCTTAGTTCAGAATGATGCAAATCTCCACAGTCTGAAAGACCTCAGGAAAACCCTAAAGTCCCTGGGTTTGTATTCCCTGGTGACTTCAAGGAAGCACTGTAAGCCTCAGCAGTCCTCCTGGTACTTCCCTATGCTGGCTGGGCAGGACCCCCACAGAGGAAAAGAAGAAGGGGCTTTAGGAGCAGATTCTCAGCATCAATGCCCACCTCTTCCAGACATTCAGGTGGCTCCAAGCAGGCTTTTTCTGGCACGCTCAAGGACATTATACCAGTTTCAGGGTTCTGGGGTCCTGTTCCCTCCAGTTTGTGGGCTACCTGTCCCAATTCCTTCAGGCCTGGTCTTATATTACTACAGACAGTTGGGTGCTGAGCACAGTCAAAGTGGGATATATCATCCAGTTCAATTCTACCTCACTCTCCACACTCTCTCCCTACTTTCCCCTCTTCTGGAAGCCTTCTCACAAGCAACTCCTAGCCCAGAAGTTTCAGTCCCTCCTAAAAGTGTTTACTGTGGAAGGAGGTTCCACAGAACCTAAGGGGCCAGAGGTTCTACTCCTGTTATTTCCTAAACCCAAAAGACAAGGGTGATCTCAGACCTATTCTAGACTCATGCCAGCTCAACTGATAACTCAGTATGCTAAAGTTCCACATGGTCTGATTGGCTTCCCTCATTCCCTCCCTGGATCCAGGGGACTGGTACACCGTCTTCAATTTAAGAGTTGCTTACTTTCATATCGCTATCTTCTGAGGACACGGGAGGTTCCTCAGATTCGTTGAAGGCCATACACACTACCAGTATGCAGTTCTCCTGTTTCACCTTGACATGTTTACAAAGTGCCTGATGGTAGTGGTGGCCTTCTTGAGGAGACAAGGGGGTGCAACTTTACACATATCTGGATGACTGGCTCGTCCAAGGTCGGTCCAGAGCTCAGGTGGAGTACAACATCCTTGTTATTCAGTTGTCTTTTCCAACCCTTAGGCCTGCTAATAAACGTTCAAAATTCCATCCTCATCGCAGTACAGATGATAGATATTTTGGAGTGGTGCTTGACTCTGCACAGGCCCGGGCCTTCCTCCTGGAAGGTTATTTCTAGGCAATCATGGCCGTCATAGCACACCTCAAAGAGCAACTGGTTACCACAGCCCAAACTTGCCTGAAGCTGCTGGGCTACTGGTCTCATGTCCTTATGTGGTCCAGTATGCAAGACTATGTCTCAGGTCTCTCCAGACATACTGGCCTCGGTATACTTTCCAATCCATCACCATCTGGACTCAGTCCTCATGATTTCTTTCCTGGTTCTTGTCTGTTACAGCTATCCCCCTATTCCATTTTGTTTCTTACAGCTGTCCCCATACTCCATTTTGTTTTTGTTCTCCTCCTGTGGCCGCCCTTCCCTGGCTGTTAAGTTGTTTACCAGGGCCACTGCTCTTCTCAAAGGGAGGGCCCCTTGAGTTGTTTAACAAGAGCCATTGCCCTTCTCAAAGGGATGGGCACTTGTGCTATGTGCTAAATGGGACCACTGCCCTGTTCAAAGGGTTAGTCCTGTTATCACCTCGTTGAACCTGGGCTCGGTGTAGGGCAGGCAATGTCCAGAGCTGCAAGACCTATTGTGTTTTTAAGATCCTGGGCATGAGTCATAGGCCTCATGTGCTTTTGAGTCACCTATTGCACAGGACTCTGCCCAGACATATTTCTGTGCTCACCTGCAGTCTTTCCCCTGTGCCTCCTTCCCTGTGACAGAGGGAGCCTATCAGGATTACTGGCGGGAAACTGCCTGAGTTTGCCTTTAAAAACAGATATTTTTGGAACAAACATCAGAAAGGTTCCTGCATTGCTGCCTGGTCTGATCAGCCAGGGGTTCTGGGGGGTCCTTTCTCCGCTCTCGTTTTATTTTTTGAGCATATCCCCGTTTTTTGAACCCCCCCCCACGAAGAGCGAATTGCTGCCTGAGAGATCTCCTGATTATCGAGACCCTACGGAGCCTTCTGATATTCTGGCTGCTTCTGCCTTTGCTGCTGCCTTGGGGACTGGTAACAATCCCTCTGTGAAACTTTCCCTACTTTTATTTTATTACTTTAGCTGCTGGCTCTGTTTCCCCAGCACACAGACTCAAGCTAAACCTGGGTCTGTGTCTTAAAACCTCTCTTAAACTCCGCAGCGCTTTGCTGCTAAAAATAAGTTTGTGCCGCTGCTAAGCTCTGCTCCTGTGGGCTTTGCCTCGGGGCTCCCTGCTTTCAGCTGTATCCCTTGGCTTCAGCCACCATCCCTTGGCTTCCTTGGGAGCTGTATCCTGGGCACATACCACTCTGCCCTCTGTGACTTCCCCATAGCATAAGGTGCACCATAGGTTTTGTTTTTTTTAGTTTAATAAGTCATAGTTTGTTAAGACTGTAGAGCTTGTAAGTTCACCTGCCTTGTTATAGTTTACTGTTTTGTTGCTCCGTATAGTTGCTTGTTATAGTTTTGCTTAGAATTGTGATATTTGTTGTTTTGCCTTGTCGTTGGTTAAGATAGGTAAGGTTTTTGCTACTTAAATTCGTCTTCCCGCTGTCCTGATCTCTCCCTGAACTTTCCCGTGTCTGTTTTTCCCCTGCTCCAATCTCCCCCTCTGTGTGTTTCTCCGTGTCTCCTTGTTATAACCCCTTGCTGCTTCTCCCCCTGTATAACTTCTCAAACCCTTTGCTGCTTTTTCCCCCACATCTGCACTCTCTCCAAACTTCCCAACTCCTTGCTGCTTCCCCCCCCCGCGTCTGCATCACCCTCCGAACTTCCCAAACCCCTTGCTGCTTCTCCCCCTGTGAAACTTCCCAAACCCTTTGCCGCTTTTTTTCCTTTGTTTTTGGTGTTCGCTTGTTGCTTAAACCTCTTTCTAGCCCTTCTTTACACTTCTCTGCTGCCCCTCCCCTACCGAAGATCACCATCACGCTGCTCCATTGTCCTTACCCTGCAGGGCTTCAGAGTCTCTCGCTGCTTCCAGCTGCACTCTCCTCTCATCAGTTGCCACTAATCATTCACTCCCCTCCCCCCTCCTGTTCCTTGACAGATTATCTGCTATCCTAGCCTCACAAATTAAGTCATTACTTTTCTTCTATACTGTTACATTGCATAATTTCACTTATCACTCATATTGTATTATTGCACTGTGATTCACATTTTACTTGTAATTATAACACCCCATTGGTTGCTTCCACTTTTCTGATATACTTTATATTTGCATTGATACCATTGTGTTACATTGTGTATAAGGCCACTAACCACTTAATACATTCTATCTAAGATTGTTGACCATTTTATATGGAAGCTACCATTTATTTTGAATTTCTTTTGATACGCTTATTGACTGTACTGTATCCCATTGTGCTGAACCCCACTTACTGTACCCCACTGTTAGAACTCCCTACACTGTTCAATAAGAAGAACTCCCCCATCATTGTCTATTGTAAACACCCTATACACCCCATCCCATCGTATTTCATTGTTAAATTCCCACCACTTCCTTTTTCCTTTAATAAAGAAATTAATTGGCACCCCACCTGTGTGGTAATTGCTCCCCAAGATCCCATATACCTGCAGGCAGGGACAGTTCTCACTTCCCTTAACTGGTGGTTAGCTCCATTAATGATTTGCACAGGTATCGTATTTTCTCAGCCCCCAACTGTCAATTTCCCTGGTCTCTGATGCATCAGGATGAGGTTGGGAAGCTTACTTGAGGCCCCTCAGGTCCCAAGGCATTTGGTCTAAGAAAGAGCTCCACATCAATGTCAGAGAGCTCAGGGAAGTCTGCCTGTATGTTGGACATTCCTACTTCATCTTGCAAGCAAGAATATCTTGGTTCTCACAGACAACATGATGGACATTGTGGAAGTTCTATATCAATAAAGAGGGAGGGGCTCTCTCTTCCTCCCTGTATTGAGAGACAATTTTCACCCTCAGGCTGGTCCATGTTCTCACATTAGATGTCTATCTGTTTCCTTAAGGGCCTAGAGAAGATGCACCCCCAAGTATGAGAGCCTGTCCTTCCTTAGCATCCCAATCAGGTCTGATCACAGCTTATGGGCCCATCATTTGAGCCCATAACACCATGTTCCCTTCTATACTTCTCCTGGAAAGTGACCTTCTTAGTACTCATCACTTCTGTGCCCTCACTTCAGAACCTCCATACACAGTTTCCTTTAAAGATAAAGTGTAGTTGTATCCTCACCCCACATTCCCCCCAAAAGTGGTTATTTGTAGGGATGTTACCTGCACACATTAGGGCACCACACCTTTTCCCAGTCTGTAAGGCTCCAAGCATAACCCGGTTAATTTAGGCACCTCCACCTTTTCCCAATAAATAGGGCTCCAGGTGAAAAGCATGTATGCTTACCCAATCCATAGGGTTCAGGGCCACCAGTACCCAATTCGTAGAGCTCAAGGTGTAACTAACATGGTCAATTTGTTACCGAAATATCAGGTCTGCGTAGCTGAGAGCCAATTAACAGCCTGACAGGGATAAGGAAAAATGCTTTATTCTGCAGAAAAAGGAGAGCCTGTACCTTGGTACAAAAGACTCTGTCTTACACAAATTTCACACACCTTTTATACACATTCAGACAAAGACCTTTGCGTGTTAATACTTGATTGGTAAGTGTAAAGTCTCATGTTTCCCTTATTTAAGTAGAACTAACTGGTTAGGAGCAGGATCTTCTTGCTTTGAGGCAGAGGAAAAGAGATAGTGAAAAAATGCAAGCTACTGTGTCCATGAGCAGTACTTACTTCCCCCCCCCACCTACTGGCCGCTTGTAATCTATTAAGGGGGGTCAGCCAGCTTTCACAATCCCCCCTTCGGGCCTGGCAAGCCCAGATTGCCAGGCCCGTTACGTAATTTACGATCAAGCTGAAGAGACAGGTACTGAGTTATCTTACGGACAGCAGAACCTTTGGTTACAGCATTATACAGACATTTTGCACATTGTATTACTATTCAAACAATACATGAGAAGAACAGGCAGAAAATAATCCATTTAACAATTGTAAGGAAATGGCCAGTAAACCATGACCCAGGGACTGGGATTAGGTCCTTAAAATTAAAGGTGTGATTTAAAAAATACAGCATAAAAAATAACAACAGCGTTCTTAATAGCCTATAAATCTTGTTCAATTAAGCTAAAATGATTAACATAAAAACAGCATTTTTTCCCAATGCAAGCACAAGTCCTCTTTATTTCAGCATTTATAGCATCTAGCACACGCCTATTTTGCAAAGCCAGTTTTGCTGCTTCATGAATCTCTTTTTGTAATTTTTGAAAAGCGTCTATTAATGCATTAGCTGCTTTTTTTAAGCTCTGCAAAAATATTTACAACTGCTTTCTTTAGTTCAGCTAACCCCAACCCAGGAATGAACGCACGGACAAAAAATGGAATTTTGTTTGTCTGACAACTAAGGGATTGGGCCACTGACTATAAATCAGTTAGCTATACCAGGTGGTCTAATTTCCCAGATGTCTTGGTGAATAATCCAGTCCCACATGCATCCTCTCCATGGACCCATCAGAATTCGGTATGTGGAAGCGCACCCCCTCTCAACTGGTCCAAATGCTTGGAAGAAGCACTGTGAATGTCCACACTTCCACTTAGAAAGTGTTCAAATATGTGTCCATGACCACAGATCAGATGGTATTCCTGATGTGTCTGTAAGGGCAGTGGGCCAAGTCGGGTGCTCAAGATTACTTCGAATGGCCATCAGCTGGTCATTCAGGAAATCGTGAATTTCTAAACATACTAGATCCCACTGCAATGCCTTCCCAGCCTCAGTGATATTCAATACCATCTCTTTGGTGTAATACTAGATCACATCTGTCGGTTGTATACCTTTAACTAATCTCAGGTACTTTCAAGAGGCATTGACATTAATAGCCTAGGAGGGGGTGTATTACAGAGTAACAGGAGAGATGGCAGGGGCAACAAGGTGCCTGTGGTACCTGTCATTTTAAATCCAATTAGGGAGAGCAATACATACTGAAGGATTTATTCAGAACACAGGGTGCAGCCTGTAGAACAAACCCCAAAATTCAATTAATATTACAATCCCAAGCATGGGTCCCACAAATTTTTTCTGCCAGTGTATGATTTTTTGTTTCTTCACCAGGGTCAGTTTTTAATGTCCTTTTTAGTTAGGAATTCCTGGACTTTGGCAATTTTAGTGGAGTGAGTGTTCCTTCTTGTTCCCCGAAACAGTCGTGGTTCAGCGTCCTACAGGGAAGAGGTTACCAGCACATTATCCTGCAATGATTTTGATTTTTCTAGAAAAATTTAAAGGCACAGTAGATTTGTCAGTGGACAAGGGAGAGGTCACTAGCACTTCACCTTGTACTTTTTCCCTGCTGTCCAGAAGGCACAGTGGAGCTAGAAGGAGAAATAGGCCAATCATTAGTAGGAGAATTTTCCCGATGTGGAGGCCTGAAATATTAGCTGAGCTTGCTTCTATGTGTAAGGGGCATGAGAAGGCAAAAGTGGGATGGAAAGTCCTCAAAACAGAACAATGGACTTCTGTGTACAAGGGGCATGAGGAGGCTAAGTGGAAAGTCCCCAAACACAATTTTCCATAGCCAAGTTTGTTCTTCTATAGCCACAATGGAAGCATTAGAAAAGTCAAACTGCAGAAAAGCTAGACAGGGAATAACAATAACAGCAAAAGCCAAATCAGGGAGATTATTGTGTCTTTTTGCTTTCGACCTTTATGAAATTTTGCAATTGTATTCCAAATAAGGTAATCAACATGAAATATATATGTGTAATTTGTCTGTGGTTTTAAGCTTAAAAGGTTTGTGTGTTCTTTGTATCGGGGGGCAGCTACAGAGCTGTTACCTCCTTGTTCTTGTATCAGTAAAGGAGCCTCAGGCTGATCTGATCCAAACTTAACATGTGGTTGATTTTTCACAACAATTTGGGTGCTCGTCTGGGATCCACAGAAGTCTTCCCCAGACTGGAGGACCGTGGACCATTCCCCACCATAAGAGATCCTTTTAAAATCTCTATATTGGGTTCCGGTGAAGGACTGCCCATAGGCTCTAGGTTTGGGTGAGCTGTACACTGGATCTGAACCTTTTTACAACCAGATAAGCCTGATGCCCTTCTGTTCTGTTCTGTTCCACGGGAAGAGCCACTGGGTATGAGTAAATAGGCCTCTGTACTGTTTTTGTGTGCCAATGTGAAAGTGAAAGTACGTAGACCGGTGTGAGTGAGGGCTACAGGAAGACGCCTCAAGCCTTCTGCGAAGCCCCTGGGGCTCATGACCAGAAGTGCCTCAAATGTAAGCCCTGCGACCGCACCTTAGAGGGTCGGTAAAAGACCCTGACCAGGATAAGGACCCTCTGCATGGCATGACCGGCGAGGGGCCTGCCCAGGTCTAGGAGTGTGTAACCCCAACCTTTACCATATGTGAACGGTCTGGTTTCCTCACCCTCTTTCCCTCTGATTCCCCTCCTCCGCCAGTAAACAGCGGTCTAAAAAGCCACTGACGGGTCCAAACGCCCCACCAAAGCAACAGAGTAAGTGATGTTGTTCTCTTTGAGACTAGCTGATGCTCTTTGCTGAATGGGGTGTAGACAATTGTGGACATACCTAAGCAAGTCTTTCCTGTGTGAACGACCTGGGACAGCAGGCTCAAGGAGAGTGCCGCACCACCAGGAAATTCAAAGGCTGTTACAGGGCACACCTGCTTTATGTTTATTTATTCGTCAGTCTGTGCATATATTGTCCATTAAAAAATATGGGAGGCGATGAGTCAAAAGGAATCCCCATCCCGCCAAAGGGAAAACCTGCAGCTTACATGTATTTGAATTGTGATCCTCTCACTTGTAAGTTTTGAAAAAAAAATGGAATTGGAATACAAGACATGATCCTAAATTACAGTTTCCTTTAGACGGTAGTTTCAACCTTCACAAGATTGAACACCTCAGAGGTGCGCTTCTTGCCAATGTCGTACTGCAGGACCAGTTCAATGCTTATTTTAATTGGTATGAGAAAACCAAAATATGGTGCCATGAATCTCATAGGAGGAGTCTTAGGGACTCCCAAGAGAAACTTAAACTCCAACTGAAAGAAGTGAAGGAAAAATTGACCCTTGCCCAAAACTCCACTGGCCAGCAAATGATAACACCGCTTTGTCCATCAAGGCCCCAACAAGAGGTTCAGCCCTTTAGAAGTACCCCCTCAGCTCCGGCTGAGGAGCTTATTGATTTATTTGTGGAATGCAGAATGCAGAGGCTGGAAGGAGGCCCATTGTTCAAATACATGCCACCCTTGGTATACATAGATGATTCCACCTCCCAGGATTCCACCTCCCAGGACTTCCAGTCACAAGTATTAACCTCACTCTCATCGGGGCCCTCAACTTCTTCCCCATCATCTTCAGCTTCACAGGAAGCTCAAATTGTCGAATTGTCTAGACAAGCTGATCAGTTAGTAACTGATCTTAGAGGAAATCCCCCAGTCCTTGCTCAATGCTTGTCTGCTCAATTTGAAATTGTAAAAGAACTTGTGAAATCCCCTGAGGTTATGAATTCACTCCCAGCAACCATACTAGATTACGGAAGGTCCTTAGATGGTTCCAGAAAACATCCCCTGAGGAGATGATCCCTATAAACCCCCTACGTCAACTCCCAAGAGGAGTGAATGATCAATGACAAGGGATCGTGGTGACTGTGCATTCACCATGGACTCCTGGGGATTTATATAGCCTAATTGATAAATTTCCAAAAATAAAGGAAGACCCAATTAAATTTCAGGAACAACTGAGGATGGTCATTCATTGCTATGACCCCTCCTGGGCAGATATGGATCAACTCTTAAGAGCAATGTTGTCCATGGAAATGCTGGATCTCCTTTATAAAAAGGCCAATTGGTCCAATACTGACCAAGATCTCAGTCATGATAATTTAGTTATGCATAGAAACAAATTTGTTAAATGAAGTCCTTACTGTATGCCCAAAAAGAACGGACTGGACTAAAATTAATGCTTGTAAACAAAACAGGGGAAATCCATGCTGATTATATGGAGCGTCTCAAACAAGTTTTTGAAAGACTTTCCGGCGTAAACTATGCAGAAGATGCTGCCAAGCAAGAAGTGGTAGCTGCTTTTGTGCAAGGTCTTATCCCAAAGTTGGGTGACCAATTAAAAGTTGGGATAGTAGAATGGGAAGGAAAGGATCTGGATGGAATCTTAGCGGCTGCACAACACTACCATCGCCAGTTAGAAAAGAAAAAGGATGATACTGAAACTAAGTTAATGGCTCTCCAGATTCAAAAATGCAGGGATTCCGTGGTGGCCACCCTAAGAGAAGTAAAGGGAAAAGGCCAAATCAAGTTCTTTGTCACCCACCGCCCCAAGGGCGGTGGGATGGTGCATGTCACTATTGCAAAAAGGAGGGCCACAGGAAATATGAATGCCCATATCATCCTGGCCAATCTACATACCCAGCGTTGGCACAGGTGGAATCCCCTAACTGCCAAATTATGGCTCCCTTGCAGTCACAGGACTACTAGGAGAGCCAGCAGACTGGTAACATCATTGCCTCACTTATTTTTTTTTAGATCAGACGGGTCCTAATGTCTCTTGTGTAATCAATGGCATCCCTACTTCTGTTTAATAGATACTAGTGCTTCACGGTCCACATTCCGAGCTAGCAAATTTCCTTCTTTCCCAATAACTTCTGAAATTGTAAATGCAGTAGGGGTGGGCAATACTCCTATTCCCCACCCCATCTCTCCACTCCTATCCATTTCTATCTGTCCTCTTTCTAACTATCATGCATTCCTTCTCAGCCCTTGCTTTCCACTTAACCTATTTGGGAAGGATTTGCTGTGTAAACTAAACTGTATGATATACTGCTCCCCTGAGGGTATTTATTTGGACTTGCCCAATCCTGCCCACAATGAGGTCCTGGCAGTTTTACAGGAACCTGTTTCAAAGAAGGAAACCAACCCTAGCCCTTCCTCATTGCAACAGGAACTGCTGGCTCAGTTTCCCCCTTCATTGTGGGCCTATCATTTCAACCAAGTTGGGTGCATTGGGTCTGCCCAGCTGGTGAAAATTCATTTAAACCCAGCAAAACTCCTTCCCCAAGTATCGCAATACCCTCTGTAGAAACAAGCTGAAGAGGGAATGTGTCCTGTAATTACCTCATTAATACAGCAAGGAATTATTGTACGAACGGTCAGTGAATGTAACTGTCCTATTTTACCAGTAAGAAAACCTGGCAAACAGACTTGGCATTTTGTCCAGGATCTTCATGTTGTGAATGTGGCTGTCCTCCCTACCTTCCCCATTGTCCCTAACCTCACGACTATTCTTTCCTGTATTTCCCCCACTGCTAATTATTTTATGGTTATTGATCTTTGTTCTGCTTTCTTTTCCATTCCTATTCATAAAGATAGTCAGTATTTGTTTGCTTTTACTTTTCAAGGACTTCAATATACTTGGACCAGACTTCCCCAAGTTTATATTGAGTCACCCACCTTGTTTTCTCAAATTCTTAAGAAGAATTTGGACGACGTTGAGTTCTCAACAGGATCAACTCTAATCCAATTTGTAGATGATCTATTATTATCTTTTACTTCTTTCAAAGACTCTAAAATTGATTCCCTTGTTTTATTGCAGGCATTAACCCAAAAGGGTCATAAAGTCTCCAAATCTAAGTTGCAGCTCTGTTTATCCAGAGTCCATTATTTGGGACATGATATTTTAGCTGGAGAAAGGTGCTTGTCCTCTTCACGAGTACAAGCCATTCTCCAGGTACCCAAACCAACCACTAAAAAACAAATGTGTGGTTTTCTGGGCATGGCCGGCTATTGCCGACAATGGATCTGTGGGTATGCAGCAATTGTTCAACCTCTGCAGGCAATGATCCTTGACAAGGTCCCACAACCCCTTTTACGGACCCCAAAAACTGACGAGGCTTTTGTCCAGATTAAACAAGCTCTCATGAGGTTACCAGCCCTGGATGTACCTGACTATAAAAAGCCTTTTACCCTTTATTGCCATGAAAAGGAAAAAGAGTTGCCTTAAGGGTCCTTACTCAGATGCATGGAAATGTACAGCAACCCACTGCATATTATAGTCCATCTTTAGATCCTGTAGCCTCTGGCCTCCCTCCTTGCCTTCGATCAGTAGCTTCAGCCGCTGCCCTTGTTGACACTTCTGCTAGTCTAGTTTTGGGAAACCCCCTCTGTGTTGTGGTTCCACATGCCATGACTGCTCTACTCTTTAGGGGTAACACTCAACATCTCTCTAACTCCAGGCTCACTGAATACGAGATGTTACTTTTAAGTGCTTCTAATGTAACTCTTACCCGTTGCCCTGTTCTCAACCCCACTTTCCTGCTACCTACTGTAGCCGATGGAGAACCTCACGACTGTCTAACAGTAACGGAAGAACTCTCCACTCCTAGAAGTGATTTGCAAGATACTTCACTTCAAAACACCGATCTGTTATTTTATGTGGATGGATCCTGTCTTAGAAAATCCTGCTGGCCAACTTGTAGCCAGCTATGCTGTTTGCTCCGAACATAGCCCTGTGGAAGCCCATTCCCTTCCGGATTCACACTCAGCCCAAGTTGCAGACCTTATTGCCTTTACTCATGCCTGTTCCTTAGCCAATAATAAGTTTGTCATCCTCTACACCGATTCCCGATATGGGTAGTTCATGATTACAGATAGCTGAAAACCGCAGACGGAATAACAATAACAGGAAAAGTCAAATAAGGGAGATGATTGTGTCTTTTTGCTCTTGACCTTTATTAAGTGTTGCAATTGTATTCCAAATAAGGTAAATCAGCACAAAAATGTATGTGTAATTTGTCTGTGGTTTTAAGCTTTAAAAGGTTTGTGTGTTCCTTGTATCAGGGGGCAGTTACTGAGAGCTGTTACCCCCCTGTGCTTGTATCAATAAAGGATCCTCATGCTGATCTGATCCAAACTTAATGTGTGGTTGATTTTCCACAACAGAGGATACACCTACTTCTAGAAGGGAAAATCTATAGATGAATTCCGATTGCATGGAGTGGGCTTTGCTAAAAAGAACAAGCTTGTAAGGCGCCTCTCTGAGGTACCAGTTGGCATCAATGAGAGGTTTATGACACTCCTACTGAGGCTCACCAAAAATTAACAGGCAACTTTTGTGACCGCCTGCGCATTAACAGTGGATGCTTCCTTTCCTTACAGCAAAGGAAGATTTTTATTTTCAGTAGGAAACTATTTTATTGGAGAGCCCTACAGCAGACAAGATTCTCCTTCTAGGGGATTTCAATGCACGTGTTGGACAAGACTCAGACCTGTGGAAAGGAGCAATCAGGAAAGAACTTGTCAAAACTAATTCAAATGGAATTCTGCTCCTGACCAAGTGTGCTGAACATGAACTTATTATTACGAACACCCTTATCCGACAAAAGGAAAAGTTCAAAACATCTTGGATACACCCACAGTAAAAGCACTGGCATCTCCCCGACTACGTCATAGTTCGTTCCCAAGATCATAGTGACGTACTTCTCAAAGACAAATGACAAGTGCTAATGACTGTTGTACCGATCATCGCCTTATTTGATCCACAATGAAAATTAAGATTGCTCCCAAATGGAGGCTGCAAAAGAAGCAAGTCAGATGCAAACTGAAGGTTCAAGATTTGAAGGACCTTATTAAGCGTGACCACTTCCAAGCAATCTTAGAAGAAAATCTCCCATCAGAGTTTCCAGAAGAAATTGAGGAACATTGTAGCCAGCTGAAAGCAGTAATCATTAATGCCTGTGAAAACATCAGACTACCACACCAGAAAACATCAGGACTGGTTTGACAAGAATGATGCTGAAATTGAGCAACTCATCAATGAGAAGAGAATGGCATTTTGTGCTCGGCAGAATGACATAAATTGTAATACAAAGAGCAAAGCCCATGCCAAGGTGAGGGTGGAAGTACAACTTAAAACCAGAGAACTTAAGAACAAATGGTGGACTGAGAAAACGCAAGAATGCCAACATTTCATGGACATCCACAATACATATTGTTTCTTTAGTACCACCAAGACTGTTTATGGACCAATTTGTCATGGTATGAATCCTCTTTGCTCTAAGGATGGAACCGCACTTCTGAAGAACAACAAAGCCATCAATTCTTGCTGGAAAGAACATTTTGAAGAACTCCTTAACCATAATTCTATGGTTGTAGACAAAGTCCTTGAGTAAATCCCTCAACAACCATTTAGGGATGAGCTTGGAGACCCTCCCAATTTGTATGAGGTGCACAATGCCACTGTGCAGATGAAGAACAACAGGGCAACAGGTCTAGATGGGATCCCTGCTGAAATCTTCAAAAATGATGGACCAGAGCAAATTTGGCAGCTTTACCTGCTTATCCTTAAAATCGGGATAAAGGAGGAGATATCCAGTGAAATGAGGAATGCCTTGATTGTTACCCTCTTCAACAAAGAGGATAAAGTGGACTGTGGAAATTATCATGGTATCTCCCTCCTAGCCACTGCAGGCAAAGTTCTGGCATGGATCCTTGCAAACCACCTTCTTCCCCTGTCAGAAGAAATTTTACCAGAGTCACAGAGTAGTTTCTGACCATGTTGTGGAACTGCAAGTATGATCTTCACAAGCATGGCAACTGCAAGAAAAAAGTGTTGAAAGCAAAACTGAGCACTGTACATGGCTTTTATTGATCTAACTAAAGCCTTTGACTCAGTGAATCGCTATGCTCTCTGGACTGTACTTTCTAAGACTGGATGTCTGATAAATACATCAGTGTCCTAAAATTGCTTCATGATAATATGAAAGCAACTGTTCTGAGCAGCATTGGCTCCCAGAGTGACCTTTTGAAGTACAAACAGGAGTCAAACAGAGCTGTATCATTGCTTCAGCCATGTTTGTGGTTTTTATTGCTGTCATTCTTAACCTAATTCCTGGGAAGTTTACAGCTAGCATTGAAATCACTTACAGAATGGGTGGGAAGCTTTTCAGGCTTAGCAGGCTGAAAGCCAAGAGTAAGATTTCCACCTTTCCATCTTTTGTGGAACTTCAGTATGCTGATGACAATGCAATCTTTGCCCACTCTGAGAAAGATCTTCAAATTATCTTGAATGTGTTTGCCAATGCTTACGCATGTCTTGGTCTCACTCTTAATATCAAGAAGACTAAAGTGCTCTATCAGCCTTCTCCAAATGAGGTATTATATGCCCCATCTATCAAAATCAATACAGTTGCACTGGAGAATGTCAATCATTTCCTCTACCGTGGAACTCATCTTGCATCCAGAGCAGATATTGATGCAGAAATTCAACATCACCTGAGCTGTGCCAGTGCAGCTTTTTCTCATTTATGGCACAGGGTCTTTGAAGTTCACAACATTTGAATGGACACCAAGCTTCTTGTTTATCAAGCCATTATTCTCCCAACACTGATGTATGGGTCCGAAACTTGGACAACCTATAGACATCACTTGAAAGTCCTTGAGAGGCACCATCAACACTGCCTTTGTAAGATTTTGAAGATCAAAATGGGAAGACAGATGCACCAATATCAGTGTTCTGGAAGAGACAAAGATCACCAGTACCGGGCAATGATCATCCATCAGCAATTCTGCTGAACTGGTCACGTTGTCTGGATGTCATACCATCGCCTCCGTAAACAAGTCCTATTCTCTCAGCTGAAAGAAGGGAACCATAAAGTGGGTGGACAAAGGAAACATGATAAGGACTTGCTGAAGGACAACCTTAAAAAATTTAATATTGACATTGATACCTGGGAGACACTTGCCCAGGATCACTTAAAATGGAGTGAAATCCTACGTGATGGTCCTCTGCATTTTGAACTTGCTCGCCGACAAGTCAAAGAGGACAAGAGGCGCAGGAGGAAGGAGAGACTGTTCTCCAGTCATGGTCAACAGCCTCCTGCTGAGCCTGAAAACATCTGCCCTCATTGTAATAGAACTTGTGGTTCAAGGATTGGCCTTATTAGCCACCTGAGGACCCATAACTCTCATGGAAGATGATCATCCTTGGTAAGGAGTGATCGCTCATCATCATCATTTATTAACAATCACCAAAGCCAGAATGCACAGGCTACACACACATTGCTCACCACTCCCAATAAGACAGATTAACTTTTCTTGATGGCCAGTCAGGATCAGGTCCATCTGGGGGACTCCAGTTTCTGCATAGTGTCATTGGCAGAGTGTTGAGGTCTGGCAGCTCTGATCTTTGGAGCTGTTTCCTGGAGTTGGTTTCCAAAGAGCTTCCTTTTGAAACCCAGTTTATATAGTGAAATTTGAGTCCTGTTTTAGCTGTACCTTAACCAATCATTATACTAAAATTTCACTAGCCAATCCTAACATAGTGTAACAAAATTCTTTAATCAATTATATCCCATCACCTTAATTAATTTACACATAGCAAAAATAATTATGTAACAGACAGAAACAATTAAAGACCCAGAAAGAGACCATACTGATAAAAAATAAGGAAGTGGGGAACCATAATGACAAAACAAGAAAGAAATGAGGATTTCACAACCACAACTATTTGTAAGTGATTTCTTGACAGACAGAATGCTATCAAACTAAGTTTTCTTTAGCCATCTTAGCATCTGTTTCTTTAGCTGGTTATACCGGGTGCCATTAGGACAGGATATCCTTCTTAACAACCTGATATTATATTGTTTTAAAGTAATTGAAATGGAATGTGAGGATGTGACTTCCTGCTACTCAGCTAATGGCTGCTGCTTGGTTGCTCTTTTAACCTGGCTGCACGCGAAGGCCATAGGCTTTAAGCCTTACAATATGGCTTCAGATAAAGACCTTATCCTTACAGAGATAGCATACAAGATGAAAGGGCTTCCTGTGTCTGTTCAGAGAATTTCCTCATGTATCGTATCATGAACTAGACGGCATTCCACTCTCGCCTATCTGAACGCTCACTCCACAAGGGCACAGGCATCCTCAGTGGCATTTTTAGCTCAGATTCTTATTCAGGACATTTACAAAGCTACAACATGGTTGTTGGTGTGTACATTCTTGTCTCATCATTTCATCACCCAGCAGGCAAGGGACGATGCCAGATTTGGTTGAGCTGTGTTGCAGTCATCATGTCTGAACTCAGAGCCCACCACCTATTCAAGTGCTTGGGGGTCACCTACATTGCACCATGTCTTGGTGCAATTGCTCAAAGAAAAACGGTTACTAACCTTCTTTAGGTTCCTTAGGGTTTTCCAGATGTGTTGCATATGTCCATTCTAAGACCTGCCCTCCTATCCCTCTTATTGAAGTTGGCTAGAAAGAAGGAACTGAAAGGGCATGAGGTTTTCCAGCCTCTTTATACCAGCACTATGATCATTCAGCACCAGTGGGCACCAGAACTGGCCCAACAGATACCCCCAAGGGAAAAAATTCCAGTGACTGTGCTCGGGGCATGCACACACCTACATTGGAATGGACATGTTCAACACATCTCAAAGAACAAGTTATGGAAGGTTGGTAACCATTTTTTTTTAACCCAGTGAAAAATAATTGGCATTTCTGACCAGCTCTAATAATCCTCTGTGTTGTGTGCTTTGACTGGTAATATAGTAGTTCATAACTAGATTGTCATCGTTAGACTTCAGAGTTAAGCATCTCAGATAACTGGAAGCAATTAACACTTAGCCAAATTAGCACTGGCTAACCAAGCTAACCAAACTGACATAAACTGGCCCCATCTGACCTGTGTCTGTCTGCTGATATCTGTAGTTTCTTCCCTAAAACAATGCATACATCAGGCTCCCCTAAATTCTACTGGGCTGTTTTATTCTGAAGATTTCCCAGTGTGCTTACTATATAAATGGAACCTTACTCTATGTTCCTTATACAGATATGATCCCTTTTCTGTGCATAAATACAACTATATACTTGTATATTTATTGTGCCATTGGTTCAAACCCTTCCTGATGTTATGAGTGTAGGAAGACTTGTAAAAAAAAAATTAAATATGCACAAGACACATGTAATAGAAAAGTTAAATCCAAATGGGGGACAAATTCTTGCACATTTGCTCTCCATCATCACTCCTTTGCTGATATTGGTGTGGGCAGTGGAGCTTACTGGATGGGCCTCAGGAGACTTAGGTTCTATTGCTGGTTTGGCTACTGGGTGACCTTGGACAAGTCACTTCAACTGACCTGTGCTTCAGTTTCTCCCTCTGTAAAATTGGGATGATGATGTTTAACTTCTTTGTAAAACACTTTGATCTTTATTGTCCACACAGGAGCCCGAACTGTGGACCAGGACCCCACTGTGCTAGGCACTGTACAGTCACAGAATAAAAAGACAGTCCCTACTCCAGAGTTTACAATTTAAGTATAAGACAAGAAACATCAGATGGATACAGACAGACCAATGGAGGAGGATAAATATATAATAATAGGTGGCTAAAGACAAGGATCATGCTTTCTGTACAGTCATCTGTTCAGCTTTTCCTGCCCAGTTACTCTCTAGGGAGAGGAAGCTCCAAACCAAGCAGTGAGATCAGAACAAAGCTACATAACTGTTCTACAGGGTACTCTTGCCACATATGTATGGTTCCCTCTCTTCAGTGGGTCCTTTTCCTCAGACTACTGGTAGATTGCAAGAGTCAGACGATTCTGCCCACTTTATGTGCAGTGGAGATTATCCTATTTCTTATCTAGGACTATATCCTTGTGATATTCAGGTGAAATCTAGCTCTTCGGTCATTGGATGCTAATAGCTCTCTCTCTCTTTTGAAGGGCTGCTGTTTAGAGTATCTAGAGAAAAAAAAATGAGTGTTTTCTCCTGCTTGGTAAATGCAGTAGAGGATGAAAAACAAAAGCTGTTCCACACATTAATGCTCCTGTATTACTTACTCATCTCCACCATTCCACTCCTCAAAGGTAAAGGACTTTTTGGAAAGGATACAGAGGTGGTACATAGTGGTTCTTGTGCTTTGAAAGCTGAAGACAATGGTGCACCAATCACTCCCCCACCCCTTTTTGTTATACAAAATCACCCTTGCAAATTTTCACAGCAAGTAATTTTTTCCTAAATAAATGATTCAAATATTATAAGCACTAAGCATATGGTTAAATGTGGGAAATAAAACTTAGTGATGCTGTGGTGAGGCATTTCTAGTAGGGATAGGAAAACATTATTGCTATTATACAAGGCACTGGTGAGACCTCATCTGGAATACTCTGTACACCGGTCACTCATGTTGAAGAAAGATTAATTTAAACTGGAACAGGTACAGAGAAGACCAATTAGGATGATGAGAGGAATGGAGGGACTATCATAAACCTAGTCCCAGATTTGGACCTTAGCGTCCAAAATATGGGGGTTAGCATGAAAACCTCCAAGCTTAGCTACCAGCTTGGACCTGGTAAAGCTGCCACCACCCAAAAAATTAGAGTGTTTTGGGGCACTCTGGTCCCCCCAAAAACCTTCCCTGGGGACCCCAAGACCCAAATCCCTTGAGTCTCACAACAAAGGGAAATAAATCTTTTCCCTTCCCCCCTCCAGGTGTTCCTGGAGAGACACACAGAAGCAAGCTCCGTGAATCTAAACAGAGGGAGTCCACCCTCTCTATTTCCAGTCCTGGAAACACAAGCACTTCCCTCTTCACCCAGAGGGAATGTAAAGTCAGGCTAGTAAATCTAACACACACAGATTTCCCCCTGACTTCTTCCTCTTACCAATTCCCTGGTGAGTACAGACTCAATTCCCTGGAGTTCCCCCCTAAAGAAAAACTCCAACAGGTCTTAAAAAGAAAGCTTTATATAAAAAGAAAGAAAAATACATAAAAATGGTCTCTCTGTATTAAGGTGACAAATACAGGGTCAATTGCTTAAAAGAATATTGAATAAACAGCCTTATTCAAAAAGAATACAATTCAAAGCACTCCAGCAACTATGGACATGTAAATACAAAAGAAAAAAACAATAACCCCTATTGTTTTTATGATCTCTGTACTCACAACTTGGAAACAGAAGATTAGAAAGCAGGAAATAGAAATCCCCTCATAGCCGAGAGAGAGTCAGACAGAAGACCAAGAACAAAGGACTCACACACAAACTTCCCTCCACCCAGAGTTGAAAAAATCCTGTTTCCTGATTGGTCCTCTGGTCAGGTGCTTCAGATACTTATTTCCAGGTAAAAGAGACGTTAACCCTTAGCTATCTGTTTATGACAGGCACTTTCTTATGAGTGGCAACTGGAAGAGCTTTACTTGTTTAGCCTAGCAAAAAGAAAGCCAAGAGGGGATATAATTGCTATCTATAAATACATTAAGGGGGAAGTATACAAGAAACGGTGATAACCAATTTAAGCTAAAGCAGAGTGTTGGCTCAAGTACAAATGGCTATAAACTGGGCATGAAAAAATTCCAGGCTGGAGATTAGAATAAAATTTCTAGCTATTAGAGGGTGAGGTTCTGGAACAGCCTCTCAGTAGGAGTTGTGAGGTCAAATGACTTAATTAGTTTGAAGAGAGAGCTGGAAAAATGTATGAGCACAAGTCTATGCCAGGATTGCCTGTGAGTATAGGGAGCAGGGCTCAACAACCCTGGGGCTCACTTCCAGTTTACCTTTTATGTTCCTAAAGATCAGGGTTTCAGCCAGCCACCAACAGGGATCAGGAAGATCTCTCCCCACCTTTTTTGTATTCTATGATTTTTTTTTAATCACTTTCCTTTGAAACATCAGGGATAGCCATGGCTGCAGATGGGGCATTGGATGGGGAGGACGAGGGCTCTAAGGTAGCACTGCGCATTCTTTCTCTCAAGTGCTTGGCTGGCTGGTTCTTGTTCACTTGCTCTTGGTCCAACTGATCACCATAGTGGGGTCAGGAAGGAATTTCCCCTCAGGTCAGATAGGCAAAATTTCCTAAATTCACTGCCATTTTCTGCAGCATGTGGGTGCAGGTCATTTGCCAGGATTATCTGGGCATATCTTACTTATTAATTTCCCTGCCATTGCAGGGGCCTTGGACACCTCAGGCCTTCCTATTCTCTGCTTGTAGCACAGAATAGTCTAGTCTACCATGGGCTGTAATACTTTGGTTTAATTTCCATTGTAGCATTTAGTCTGCAGGTGCTTGTGGTTTGTGACATACAGGTATGAGACTAAATGATCTAGTGGCCCCCTTCTGGCCATAAACTCTCTGACAGGCATTACACAATTTTTCAAGGCAGCAGTAAGCACCTGAGACCTAAGCTTACAGTTTATGTAAATAAGATATTTGAAGGTCTTGCAAGAATACCACATTTTCGGGTTGGGTGTCTGTGGAAATAATAACTGATTATAATTAGCAACTTACATATTGTTAAAAAGCACCTTACCAAATTGGTTTGTCAATTGGAATCTGTATTTGCTGATTATTTATTCAAAAGATAAGAATCTGTCCATCCATTTGAGAACATAATACATACATAATCCCATTAATGTAACACTAAAAATTACAATCTTGAAAATTTCCCAAGTATGTGTTAAAATAAATACACAATGAAAGATTTATTCATGAACAAAGAAATAACTTGACTATAAAGGAGCTGTATTTTTAAATGATCAGGTAATTAAACAATGTTTTATCACTATCACCATAAAGCACATGTTGTCTTAAGCAGTATTTAGATGGAGAAGTTTCTATGGTGATCATTCTAACGAGGGAGATGCAAAGTGTAACGATCATCTTAATGTATTAAAGTCTCTAAATGCATAGGTAAGATTCAGACCTTCACTTAAGAGGCTACAATTACATGGAAGCAAGTGATATTACATCCCTGTGCACATGCCTGAATTTGACTTTGTAATTTTTATATAGCCATAATGAATTACAAAGCAAATACTATATAGTTACACTGGTGAACTGCAAAAAAGGCTCTTGCAATATTGGTCTTGCAGTTGTAATAAATGCTGCTGGGTTTTAAAGAATAAAGTATTATTACTTTATTTATAAAATTACACACAAAAAACCTATTTGAAAAGAACACTAAGGTTGCAAAATGACAGTCTAAATCAGAAAATGCCAGAATTAAGCTTGCCTGTGCAACTTTAATTCAGCTGCATTCTGAGTATGCATTGTGATAATGTCTAGTCACATGATCATGTACCATTTTTTCCACAGGACCGCTGTCTCAATCACTGCACAAGACAGATGGTGCTCAAGGAATTAATGAGGGCTGACTATTGAAATGAGGCTGTTGTCTGTAGGACCTGGCCTCATTTGAATGGTGTGTTGTGAATGAGGGGATGCAGAAAGAGAAAGGAGGGTTTCGTGGCTAAGGCAGCTGAATGCTGCCCTGGACAATTGGATTATTCTCCTGTTACAGAGTTTCTGTCAGATGCTGGACATGTTTAAACTAAAATGTTCATTTGGGCACTAGCTGGGCACTTAACTCATGTTAGCCTCATGTACAGAACCCCATCCATCCTATGCATGAGCTGAGACAGTGGAAATATGAAAGAAACCATATATGTTCAAGAACCGTTGTGACCTTCCTGTGTCCCTGATGCAGTTCATCACAGGTGAGCTGCAACAATGCTCAAATGTCAGTAGTTTATGCTTGATTGTTGCCTCACATTGCACAGCATTCTGACCTCAAAGAACAATAGAAGCAGGTGAGTATGGGAAAAGCTGCTGTAAGTTCATTCAACAACTGCATTGGGGAAGTCATCATAGTCTCTTATGGGGAGAGAGAAGAGATGAATGGCAGAGAGAGAGAGAGAGAGAACGTAAGTGCCACAAAGGGTTGCATGGTTTAAGGTCCTCAGTGGATCACATGAAGGAGAGGAAGGATGAGAACAAAAGTAGTTGCCACAAGGAATGAGTGACAAGAGACAAGTGACTATGCTGAGGAGAGAGAACACTGCACATATAAAAAGAATTCCTGAGAGGCTCCTCCCAGGGGACATTTGAAGCTTCATTTCCTTATGTCTAATGCACCCTACTCTCTTACATGTGAGGTGCTGGGGCAGGGTGAAGCCTTGCTTTCATGAGCATTATGGGGTGGGGCAGCGAGAGGGGAGGTAGAGATTAATAAAGTGGGACTGGCAGAACTCCTTTGCTCAGAGGGAACTAGGAACCCAAAGCTTTGGAACAAGGGACAATTGAAACCCTAAAAGGGTCAGATTTGGGCATGAAGGCCCATAGAAGACTACTTCATAAAGACATTAGTCCCCTAACAGGGGAATGATACCTTCAATATTCTGGGCTGTGACTAAGTTGTTGGGACAACTGGGAAAGAACTGAGGGGCAGGGTACCTGCAGGACCACTCTATGCCCTAAGGAGGCATACTCTGGAGAGGCACCCTGTCACATGTTGCTAGAATGTTTTGTTTGTTTGTTTGTTTGTTTCCAATTTTCATTCCTTTTTCTAATCTCTTCTTGGAAAGCTCCTTCATGGGATCATTCAAGTTCAAACTTTTAAAAACAATTCAGGCTGAGGCAGCGGGAATGGAAAATTTTAGACCATAAAGGTAATGTCCTGCAAAGTTCTATACAACTGAAAATAGGAGTTTACAATGGGAAGTGTTGGGCGTCATAAGTACCAGTGATGCTACCACCAGCTCTACTTGTAACTGGTGCAGGAAAAGGCACAAACATTGCAATGCAGTTATGTTTTAACTGCTTTTTGTTTGTGCTATAGTTTTTTATATCAAACATTTGTCATAATACTGTTTTTTTCTTCTATTCAGCCATCTAATGCTGATGGTTGAACAGGAAATATTTCATGATAGTGGCATTGCATCCTATCACATGCATCATTGAGAAGACTGATCATGTAACTTATTACAAATAACCCCCTTTTAAAAAAATCCCTGCTTCCCTTTGGACAGCAACACACCGGCAGCTGTACAGTAATCATTTTATGGTACTTCATAAAATTTCTGGATAACAGAAATTCTCACTTCAGCCCATATTCCCCATTTCCCTGGCTGAGACTCTTAGGGACATCTGCTGCAAATATAGAAACTAAAATCCTAGCTTGCTAGGAGATTTACCAAAACAGAAAAATATGACCATAAACATGAATATACAAACATATATTTATTTTGCAAATGTACAAATCCCAGTGTCAGGACATTCTATTTAGCAAATACTCCAGTGCACCAGCACATAAGTCCATTCTACTGAGTCATAGGATTGTTTGGTTAGTAAATCAACATGTAATCATCATTGTGTACGCTATATATGTTCATAATGGATAATTACTTGCTCTTTGAGAGCTGTCAGTTTAGATGTATTTGTGAAGGTGGAGTATCTTAAAGTGGAGTAGAAGTGTATCTTTACCCTTTATGATATTCATTGCAGGACTGATAAAACAGCCTGTTCCAGCGTCCATTGAAATTGGAGAGTTTTTTATATTAACTTCAGTGGAATCAGGGTTTCACCATAATCTTTGCACCATTACTAGAGAAGTCCTTGGCAGAGGGATTGAAAGAACCTCTACTAATGACTGCAGAGGGGATGTCTTGAAAGGCTTGTGAAGGACTGGAAATTTTAGCATGAAAGAGTCATTGAGTAAATTCTGCTTTCCAGTTTCCTGTTGCCTCGTGACAGTTGGGCAGCATTGCCTCAACATGCAGTTAGGGCTGGAATGTCTCAACCCTTTCTGCTGCTGATAATGCTGTTACCGAATGATTTTCCTTTCTCAGAGGCAGGAGGAACAGATGCACCAAATAATTTCTTAGAGGGGGCCTTCCCATCTGAGAGGAAACCCACCCTTTGGGAGTACCAAGAAGGGTTAAACTTGACATTGCCAAAATCCTATTTGTGTCTACCACATTCAAGAATACCTTGATCCTTATTTAAATGTTACCCTCTAATGATTCCAAGGTCACTGTCAACTTTGATTCTTGTCCCTGCAACTTTTTTCACCTACACTGCATTTTAATTTGTATAACCAAATCTTAATTTTCAAAGTTAGTTACTCATTTGTGTCAGAACATACCTTTTCCTCCTCTTTCTCCCAGCTGCCATTTTGACTTTACCTCCCCTTTTAGATACCAAAATCTCCAGTTCACTTGACAATATAAATTATAGGTGGGTGGCTATCAGTCACACGCGCAAAAAGTGAGACAAGACACACTCATCTTTTACCTAAATTATGTTAAAATGGGCTCTTACTGTATATACTTTCTCTTCTTAAAATCCTAGCCAAGATTTCAAAAAAGTCTTCCTAAATCTATATTCAGCCACCTAATTAAGTCTAACGTTAGGTAGCCATCTTTGAAAATATTGTCCCCTATCTAGGGCGTACTAATCATTTTTATTCTGAAGCTACCTGAAACTTCACAGCCAACTACTTACTCTATCAATGTACTAGTTTCTTCTGAAATCAAAGCCCTTTCTCAAGTTATTCTTGGGATTTAAAAACATTGGCACTGGGAGGACTTTTTGAGTGGAGTTAGATGTATGAGAGATTCCCCCTCTAAGAGACATTGTGAGAAAATTTCAATAATGTAGGTTAAAAAAATTGTCTATAAATGCCACAATAGCAGCTCTCCTTTTCCCCTTCAGGAGGCCAGAGTCGCAAAGTGGTTTTAATTTATTGTTTTCCACAAATGTAACACTGTAAATCTTTAATTGTCTATGACATCAATAAGGTGAGTCCTTATCTTTATCTCAACCATCTCATCCAGTTGGTGGAACTTAACTGGAGAGAGTTGCATTGATCTCTGGCCTGCTGATTTCAGCTCTGTTTTAACCACTGCTTTATTTTCATTGGATCTCCTCAAGTAAAGCTGTGGAAGAATCCATGCTAGGCTTTGGAATATAAAAGTCTATGACTGTTTAAACTGATCTATCCTCATATAAACTGCAGGGATACCATTTGATTTCACAACCTTTGTTATGATATCAAACACATTTTATATTAGAATTCTGAAAACAAACAAACAAACAACAAACATTATTTATCCTCCAGTAGTGCCTAAAGTGCCCCAACTTAGACTGAGGAAAGGTGTAGTGCAACAGTGGCCCAAAGAGTTTACAATCTTGGCAAAGACAAAGGATGGAAGGAATGAAATATTAACTCCCTCTGCCCGCCAAACTACTTCCAAACGAAGTCTCCATGAACTGAAACAGGCACTTTCCTTTTACTCTACCTCCAGGCTTGGCATTGGTTGCAGGAATAATAGGACAGGGCTAGGTGGATCCATAGGCTCTCCTTAGCCCCTTGTTAGGATCCTGAAAGGCAGTTAGGCCCCTGGCCAAACCTGAGACTGGGAGTAGTAGAGGAATCTGTAGTCAGGTTCCAGGCAAGGGTCTATATCAAGGCTCAGAGTCTGAGTCAGGAGTTGAAGCGCAAATCAAGCTTAGGTTGGGCCAGGAATTCAGGATCAAAGAGCATGAATGGTCATAACAGCTACAAGAGATCCGTGTTGTTGCCAGGACAATTCCTGGAATGCCCCTTGGGTTTAGATGGGGACCCAATCAGGTTGCTGTCTATCAAACCCTTGAGGCAGAATTTCCCATGGTGTGTGTCCACAGAGGGTCATGGGAAGTGGAGCACAGCCTGTTTACAGTTGTTGCCAGGTGGCACCCTGGAGATGTCAGTTGCCTGGTAGCTCTGCAGGCCTGGATTCTAGTGATGATGGGCTTCTTGCCCCATAACATGCACCTATACATTTCCAGAAGTCTGACTCTGCTTGAAGCAGCTGTTTTGTGCAGATGCAGCTCGTTGAAAAGGAGATACAAGTTTGCTCTCAAACTTTTCTTCTCTTCCTTCCCCTTTAATTAAAAACAAGACATTCAGGCTGAAACTATATGTGCACTGTTTTGGTATGGAAAGCAACTTTTAGGGCAAGCATCTTGGCAGGCACCCCGACCCTCAAACTACAAACCCCTGGAACTGAGTCAAAGAAAGCTCAGGAAATAGAGGCCTTCCATGGGCATTTAAGTCAACATAACTACTAATTTACACCAGCTGCAGATCCAACTCAAAATGTTTAAAAGTGTTTGCCTAATGGATATCAGCTAGGAAACCCTCCCTAACATCAACAACATTCTCTCAGCTTCTCATCCTTTCAGGATACTGATTTTTTTCTGTTAACTTCAATGGAGCAACACAGATTTTCATCAGCTCTGAATTTAGCCCTTTAAGTGACCCTTTTTGCTGTATTTTATAATCCAGTAGAGAGCACTGGGAGGGGAGATTCAGTTATCCCTACATTGCTGTAAAAGCCTCATGAAACTGTTAGCTAGTTTACTTGTATTTGGAAATCTGTCTTAACTAATGAGGGAAAACCAGAGATCAGTTAGAAAAGATGTATAAAATCATGATCCAGTTCAGCCTAGATTCCTGGGAGTGGCATGAAAATCTAAAGAATCTATTGATTTATATGCCAAGTCTCACTGTCTTCCCCTCTACAGCTAATATTTCCTCACCTGGCAAAACTAGGGACCAGCTGAGATGATGGCTGCTGACAAGAGGGTTCAGAGGCAAGATGTTTCCTGTTCATGCAAAGATACAGAAACATTTGTGTATGGACTGAAAAAACACTGCAGATTTCATTCCAATTCTGCTCAGGCAATTCAAGAAATATCCCTGAAGACTAGAGAAGAAAGGATACAAAAAAGTGTATGCCGAAATAAAGGATGGTGAATGTGGAGACATAGGAGCTGGTACACAGTAGTTATAAATACTATGATCTGGAGGTCAGGAGGTCAGAGTAGATTATTGTCATGGTCTATTCTGCCTTTATTATCTATAAAATCATATGAATATATATAGGCAGAAAGAAGAGTCTTCAGAAAGTCTAGACAGAAAGGACAGTTAACTAATTTCCCTACAGTCTTTATTTACAAGTTATGTAAGTGCTGTTAAAATACATAACAAATATTTCTATTTATTATTTGTATTAAATAATATATAGTACTTGTACATTAAATAGTCATATGACATTCTTGAAAGTGACTGAGAGCTAGTATAAAAGTTCAAGATTAAATATAATAGCCTTAAATTGGACTCTGTGTAACACTTTCTGAAAAGTTTCTGATAAACCTCTAGCCTGTGATTCAGCAGAACTAAATAAAGTACAGGAAGGAGAGCATAATATTAATAATAATACAACAGTAGAATCTGCCAACCTTAAACATATTCTCACCAGTAACTGCACACCGCACCATAGTAACTCTAGCTCAGGAACCAATCCATGCAACAAACCTCGATGCCAACTCTGCCCACATATCTACACCAGCGACACCATCACAGGACCTAACCAGATCAGCCATACCATCACCGGTTCATTCACCTGCACGTCCACCAATGTAATATATGCCATCATATGCCAGCAATGCCCCTCTGCTATGTACATCGGCCAAACTGGACAGCCGCTACGGAAAAGGATAAATGGACACAAATCAGATATTAGGAATGGCAATATACAAAAACCTGTAGGAGAACACTTCAACCTCCGTGGCCACACTATAGCAGACCTTAAGTGGCCATCCTGCAGCAAAAAAACTTCAGGACCAGACTTCAAAAAGAAACTGCTGAGCTTTAGTTCATCTGCAAATTTGACACCATCAGCTCAGGATTAAACAAAGACTGTGAATGGCTTGCCAACTACAAAACCAGTTTCTCCTCCCTTGGTTTTCATACCTCAACTTCTAGAACAGGGCCTCATCCTCCCTTATTGAACTAACCTCATTATCTCTAGCTTGCCTGCATATATTTATCTGCCCCTGGACATTTCCACTACATGCATCTGATGAAGTGGGTATTCACCCATGAAAGCTCATGCTCCAAAACGTCTGTTAGTCTATAAGGTGCCACAGGATTCTTTGCTGCTTTTACAATAGTAGAAGTAATGCTTCTATACCCAGGTTGGAACTACGCAAAAAAAAAAAAAAGGCAGAGATTAGCCCCAGCCAAACCCTCTATCCAAACACTGTTGAACTCAAATAGGGGAACTAAAGTGAATCATGAGCTTCTAGTGCTAGTATAGTTTGAATCAAAATCAGTAAGTAAATATGCCTGAACTCTGTGTTTCAGGGCAATTTCTGCAGCAGATGAGAAACTCAGACACATGAGAAGCAGTTGCATTGTACTACTAAGACGACTCACTTCTAACATCTAATGAGGAAAGCGCTGTTACAAATCTGTGACCACGTATGAATTTCATGGTTCTTATGATGTTGCACATCATGAGTACTTGGAGTGTCAGAGCAATAGCTGGGACAGAACTCAGATACTTCTGCCCCAGAAGTACAGCCTGTAGAAAAAAATTGTTTGGCTGTTCTGAGCCTCTGACATATAGATGACCAATACTGATTCTATCTAGTAAAGGTGTATATGTTTCCATCTTGTTTAATAAGCACACAATTAGCAGTTTAATTGTTACATAAAAGTAATTCAGACTAATGCAAGCCAGGAGCCTTAAAGCATCTGAAACTATAATAGCCACAAATAGTTTATTTAAAATTGTGTTGGTTGGAATTGCCTCAAGAAATTCACAGCCTGCTACTGTGAGGATTATTAAGTAGATAGGAGTTCAAGCTGAAAATACAGCTGATCCAGGCTTGGATATTGAACACCCAATGTGGGAAGGTGTTTGCATCCAGAATTTTGGTTTGAACCATCATCACTGCCAGGAGTTGTAGAGGTAGGAGAGAAAGTTTTCTGTCAGCATTCATCTAATACCCTTAGTGGTAAGAAAACCAGAGAAATAGTTCACTGCATCACCAGCAGCAAAGTTGATAATAAAGAAATACAGCAATCATACATAGAATGAAAACATAATCACTCAGAATCCACCTGTAATTAATGGTTGCTGCCATCCTCTATTGTGCAGAACACCAGGCACTAAGATTTATAGTGACATACCCCATACAATTCATTTTCAAAGCATTACCTAAGCTTGCTTATGGGATAATACTGCATTTTATTCAAGGAAGTCAGGTTAGTATGAATTCTAAAAGTATGAGATCTGTCTATTTCAACTCCAAAAGCCACATTATAAATGTTCAAAGAATGTAGCTGCAGTGTGTTGCACAAGATGAAAGCAATGTTGTGTTGGATAAGACAGGCTGGGGTTCCTTGAACAACTGACATTCTTAAAAGTAAACACCAGTGGGCTGCTTGCAGATATTCTGGTGTGTATCTAGAATAACTCCACTCACTTCAAGTCAAGAATAATGGGGAATAATTTAGGGTGGCAGAGAGAAGGGGTATATTACAAGTCCTCAGATTTACGGCAGAAGGTAGATTTTTTTATCTTGATCTACTTTAACCAACAAGGAGCCAAGCCTCCCCCATCTCAAACCTTCTTGCGCAGGTGAACAAAACCATAAAAGAGAATCAATTGCATGGATGGACATGCATGGTGAGACTGCACAGAGATACAGACAATGTGGCTGGCACCTGACTGTCAATTTGACAGTGCCCTTTTAAAGACAACTCACTCACCAGGTGGGTTTACACAAACTCTCAGCCTTCCTAATGAAGTCACTAGGGATATATTTGAAGTTTCTACAGCAAACAAAGATGTTCCCTGAAAATATTTTCAGTATTTCAGATAGGAAAGTTCTAATACTTTTCAAAGTGAGGCAGTGTAATCAATCACCATCTTTATAGTCTAATTGATTGTATCTCCATCAAAGTCACCAACGACATCATTTCAATGTCCTTCATTGGCACTGGTCAGAATAATCTTCATCTCTGTCTTCTAACTCTTATATACAAACCCTCTGCAGAGCAATTAAATACTATTGAGTAAATTCTACTGAGTTACACTGATGATTTCAATAGGATTACACCCATGTAACAGAGCAGAACTTGGCTCACTTTCTTCAGTACTACTGAATATATCACTTTAGCTCACATCACCTTATTCTGCACTTCTGTGCACAACCCTGCAAAGATTCCTTCACAGTGTCTTTTCAAAACAGCTTTTATACATATACAGACAAACACACTTATCATGCTGCAGACTAAGGAATGTGCTATACCATGCAGGGTTAACAGGAATTGGAGTCAATAAGCAGTCTCAGAATTCTGAAAGCAATAGTGCTCAGTATACAGTAGTTTTTGAAAATCAATATTTAACTTGTGCTTTATCACTTCAGTTTGCTTTGGCTGCTCTTTTTCTAAGCCATTCAAAATGACCACATGGTAGGTCAGTGCTTGATCACCTTTTTCAGGAAAATACTGGAGGTAACAACTGTAATGAAATGGCTAAAATACAATTTAAATGTACATAAAACCACTTTTGAATGTTTTGCGTACAACCCTGTCTAAACTACTGAGAGACTCTAGCAGGAAACAGAGCTAGACAACCCAAACCCAGTGCAAAAATGCTGGTGTATCAGCCAGTTAAGGCTAGGTTTGTCAGATTTTGCCCACAGCATGGATCACATCTTGATTACCTCACAGACATCTAGCTGTCATTTGCAATTGCATGGATCACTTCCCTTCCATATGAAGCCATGCATCATACCTGTACATGGAAAGTTAATACTAAGAAAATATTTTGAGGTTTTGGTTGTGTTTCATATTGTGATGTTGAACTCCATATGCTTTATGAAAATATGTTTATAAATGTGAATATGATGTAACTGGAATATGCTTTATGCAAAAGGTCTCTTGTAAAGTATCATTAAAAGCTTATAATCTACTGAGTGTATTCATCCTATTTGTGCATGCATTATTTCTATGTCTGGAGTTAGGAGAATCAGATATAAACTTGTATTATTAATGTAAACATATTAAGTAGAAGACATTCAGGGTGCTTCAGAATCAATGAACTGTAAATGGCTCTGTTAACTTGAAAATCTTCCTGTATACCTGTGGGCTAGCCCAGGAAGAATAGAGGTTGGGGTCTCACAGGACATGTGACCATGTCACGTGATGCTGGAATCCATCTTAAATCTGGTACTTTTCCATTTAGAAGGAGGGGTCGGGACCCAGAGAGACAAAAGATTCCTGTCTTGTGCCAAAACTATAAAGGGGATGGAGCAGGACAAGGAGGGCTGCCAGTCATGAGAAAGACCCTGGTCACCACTTGAGATGTCCGCTGGAACTAACAAGGACTGTACCAGGGGAAAGGATCAGGCCCAGACTAGAAAGGAGTCTAGTTTGTGAAACAAGCTTATTGGAACATCTCTGGGGGTAAGATATTATATGTGATCAGTTTCTTAATGTATTAGGCTTAGATTTGTGTGTTTTTGCTTTATTTTGCTTGGTGACTTACTTTGTTCTGTCTGTTATTACTCGAAACCACTTAAATTCTACTTTGTACAGTTAATAACATCACTTTTGTTTATTATTAAAACCACAGTAAGTGATTAATACTTGGGGAAGCAAACTGTGCATATCTCTCCATCAGTTTTATAGAGGGTAGACAATTTATGAGTTTACCCTGTATAAGCTTTACATAGTAAAACAGATTTATTTGGGGTTTGGATACCATTGGGAGCTTGGTATCTGGGTGCTGGAGGCAGGTAACCTGTTGAGGTGTTTTTAGTTAAGTCTGCAGCTTTGGGGGCATGAAACAGGCCCTGGGTCTGTGCTGCAGCAGACTAGCATGTCTGGCTTAACAAGAGAGGGTTCTGGAAGTCCCAAGCTGGCAGGGAAAATGGGCTCAAAGGTAATTTCAGCACATCAGGTGACAGTCCCCAAACCCGTCACACATATGATGAATACTTTGTCCTTTTTGAAAAAAAGTTAGTCAACATGTTCACTTTCGTTCCTTTCATCAACCCTTTCCAAGTGTTTGGTTCCACCAGCCCACTGCTCCTGAGCATACTGCTTCTCTGCCATCTAGGCTCCTTCTCCTCCATTCCGCTGTAAGTGCTTCTCTGCCTCTTTCTCCCGCTGGTTGGCCACCAGCTTTCCTGCTCTCCTGGGATGCTGCCCAGAAATGTACTCTTCCTCTCCTTTTGCTCCCTTAGCATGCTGCGTGGTTCCCTTCACCCATGCTCATTTGTATTTTCCCCCTTTGGCACCTCCTAGTTTCTCTCCAGTTGCAGTTCTAACTATTGGCTGGAGGCACCATTTCGGCTGGTGGCACCAGCCTCGGTGAATGGCTTCTCTTTTCCTGCCTCTCTCTCCTATGCAGCAGGAGAAGCCCCAACTGGGAGCAGGTGGACAACATTATCCTTGTTGCTGGATGCTTTGACAGATATTGAGGCTCCTCGTTTCAACAAAGGGGATTAGCATCCATATTAGCAACTAGAGGCAGGGAGAAGCCAGTGCCATATGACCTATTAGCCGTAGAAAGGCCACAGCTGAAGAACTATTAAGTTAGTTTACTCCGAAAAAAGTGAATGATTTTGCATCTCCTTTGGATTGCATGGAAATGAAAGGAGTATTTATGAGGAATAAAATCCACATTTGTTAGTCGCATTTCTTGATGTGGTCTGAAAGGAACTTATATTTAAAAATATGAGTTATGCACATTTCTTTTAATATAAATATTTATATTTGGCCTCAGAGGGTGTCTCTCACTGCATATTGCAGTTAAATAGATAATGCTATGCGTTCCCATATAAGGAGGTCAAATAATTAAAAATAAAAATATTAACAACCACTATTGCTTTAGTTCAGATCTCTCCATACTACCATTCAAACATTAATTCATTCAAAAGGGCTGCCTAACCAGATGTGTCCTAAATTATGCCCCCAAAAGCTGCCCAACTTTGGCTAATTGAACCATACATTTTAAATATACTCATCTGAATCTTTATCATTACATTGGTGAATACTCAAATTTTATTTTACCCATAAAATAGAGGATTTCTTGTACTTTATTTGACTGATTTATTTCTTAAAATGTAAGAGTGATATTTTAGACTACGAAGGACTAAAAAGTCCATAAAAGTATCCAGTTAATGGATGTACTAGTATTCTGAAGTATTTCTGTAATCAATTGACCTGTGCTATGGAAACAACAGCCAGTCAACCAAACATTTACTTAGAGTGTGTATAAACTGAAGGCCAAGGCCATGGCTACACTCACACTTTACAGCGCTGCAACTTTCGCGCTCAGGGGTGTGAAACCCCCCCCCCCGCCCGAGCGCTGCAAGATACAGCGCTGTAAAGCGTCAGTGTAATCAGAGCGGCAGCGCTGGGAGCGCGGCTCCCAGCGCTGCACGCTACACCCGTAAAGGATGTGGTTTACATACAGCGCTGGGAGAGCTCTCTCCCAGCGCTGCCGCTCCGACTACACTCACACTTCAAAGCGCTGCCTTGGCAGCGCTCCCGCAGCGCTGCCGGGGCAGCGCTTTGAAATTCCAAATGTAGCCATACCCTAAGATGCAATTGCAGCTTGGGTACCCACATCCTGACTAGCTTTTCCACATGCCAGCATGGCTAAAAATAGCAGTGCAGTTGTGAGGGCACAGGCATCAGCTGAAGTTTGCAATTTGAGTAGGTGCAGGTTCCCTAGCATACTTGTACAGCCCACACTGCCGCATCTGCACTCTTGTTTTTAGTCATGCTAGTCCAGGTAAGTCTACCCAAGCTTCAATCGCACCTCAGATTGCAGTGTAGACATAGACTGACTCACAATCTGTACCTGAGGGAATACTTCTATGGTGCTCTCATAGTTGACATGGGCCAACCCAAACAGGTAATTGCTGAAACAGCTAACTACTGTGAATATTTTATAGTAAATAATGGAGGCAGAAATTAACTAAACTAATTATTGTGGCTATGTTTATAGTAGACAAAATAGGCAGAAACACCCTGGACTCATAAGTTTGCCTTATGCAATTTGCAATGTGATTGTTCTTTACATTCAAGAAGTCCAGATGTTAATAGCTAGGAATTATGTATATAAACTTTGTGGTGTTTGATGTGAATTGGAATTGTGGTATCATCCGGTACCTAACCCCACTGTGTCTGCACTTGGGCAGCATGGGCAAAGAGCTGTTACATGCCTAATAAAATAACCTGAGTGACAATCTAGAGTTGAACTGAGTTTGCTGGATCCCAGAGAACTGGATGAAGTGTTCTACCTGAACTGTACAAGGTGTTCTGGATAAGTTGAGTGGAAAGGTCTCGGAGGGAATCTGAACGGTAGCAATAGGATGTAGTTTACTGTGATGCTTAATAAAATCTATATTAACAAATTGTGAATGTTGTTCAACAGTCTCACATAAATGTGAGCAATTGTAGGGTTTTTTAATCTGAGCTTGATTTCGCTGAGGTCAAGGGAAAAATGACGGGGCTCTTATTTGTTGATGGGAAATTCAAGCAGTATACAGCTACAGACTAATTATGACACTGTGGTATGGAAAATACCCAAAGCTGAAGGATATTATAAATTACCTTCAGTATTATTTTCTCCTGTAACCATCTGTAAAATATTTCTCTTGTGAATACAAGGCAAGTATTCACTGGGATGAGCAATGGTAATTTTGATATTTTATTTTCCTGACTGCCTGTTTGGAATGAACACCCTGCAGAACTGTATTTGGGCTGGGAAATCGAAGAACTGAGCAGCAAAGACTTAAGAAATTAATTCTCCCATAGATCTGCTGGAGTTAGGTTAAAATGGATATTTGAGTATTTCACAAAAAAGGGAGTGATCACAACTGGAGATACTGTGTATATCCATAATAATCCCATTGTCATACCCACTGTTATCCCAATTTATCATATGCATGGTATAAAATTCAGTCATATGGAGGGTTACAGCCTTTTTCAGTCAGAAGCAAGGTTAAAACTTGTATTCTATTGACTACAACTTACTTCATGTATTTACTTCATTTACTTATTTTATGTATAGATTTTCCAGACATCCCAGACTTACTCAGAGAAAAATACATTTTTCCTAGGTTAATTCAGACTTTCCGAATGTATATTACTGGGCCCGCAAAATATATCTAAAGACAAATAAATAAATAAATAAATAAATAAGTACATTATTAGAATACAAGGAGGTTTTTTTTAAGCTCAACAGCCTAGAAATTCAAAGATAAATAAAAAAAATAAAGCCAGGAAATTCTAAATTAGATAAAGTTCCACAAAGAATCTTCACTCTTACCTTTATTCTAAGTCTACAGTCTGAAGATCAACCAGTATTCTTTATACACTAAGCAGTCCTGGGTAAGATTTTCAAATGAACTTAGGAGCCTAAGACCCACTGACAACTTTGAAAATTTTGCCATAGGCTCCTAAGTCACTTAGGAAAATATTACCCCATATCTCATCTATAGTTTCAATACTGTCCACAAACCATTAAAACCATACTGTAAAGATTATAATAAAAGCATGAAAAAAATAGAGCTATTGGAATTACTTGCTTGTTGGAGTTTCATGATTTGGGCTCTGATCCATAGTGGACAGAACTTCAAAAACAGTAATACAGATACATAACAGATATACAAGCTACCATTCCCTCATATGCAGGCCCCGAACCTGGACACAGACTCTTATTTTAACACCTATTAGTAGCAGAGAACACCAGCTTCTCATTTATCTCATAGCTACTATCCAATATTTGAAATGCTCAGTCTACCCAATCCACTCTCCAAAACTCAGATTGATTAGAAAACACCACCTTCTTTGTATCATTCCAATATTATTCAGACTATGTACCTCCTAAAACACTGGAATCTAATCTAATCTAAAATAGTTTTACGCTGGAGAGAGGCACAATTCCAATGTTCCTTTACATCCTTTAAGGAATGCCACACATTATATATTTAGCAGATCCTTCACTGCCCTCATCCCCATCCCTATTCAGAAGTCTTTTCAAAAACTTAGAAACACCTTCTCACACTCTCCCTGTCTCATAATCTCCAAATTCCTCCTCCTCTGATAGGCCACAATGTTCAATTTCAGGAGGAAAAGAGGTAGGTGGGTTTTGTTTTTTTTAGGTTTGTTTTCTTCATTTGAGGAAGGTGGGGCTAGGAGTTTGACACTGGGTGTTTGATGGAAAGGAAGTCAACACTTAAACTATGGAGTTTTTAAACTGTGCCTCTGTAATGTGCACCTTTTCTTTCGATGTCAGATTGTTCAGAAACTCTCATAAAAAATACGCAAAATGTGTTCTATAATAGCCATCTAACAACACTTTTTTGCAATATTTGTTCTTCCCCCTTATCATTAATTACTGTCCTTTAGAACTGGACGCTATAAAGCTCCTGAAATTCCTGTCTTGCTAACCTTCAAAGGGAGACAGCTTTTCTCTCAGGGTTTAATATTTTGCCTTCTTTCTCACTTTTGTGTTCCTGTCTTTGATGAGAAGGTATTTTATATAGATCTCACTACAAAACCAAGGTAAGCAAAAGCAACTATAATATCAATGTCTGCTTACAGACAGATAACCTCTCCATGCACATCCTATTTGTATGTAGCTTTTTCTTGTCCTCAGCAGAACACATACAAATAAGACCTTCATGCAGAAGTGAGGATTCAGCTGGAGATGAAAAAGTGATGCTTAATTCTTGAGGTCTCCTGCCTATTTCCATGCATTGTAACATCAAGGCATTAGAAATATCACAGAGGCTTTGTTCCAACAGCCATATATTCAAGCAAAATGTCCCTTTGCATCTTGCATGTAAAAAGTCTTTGTTCTTTTCATAGAATATAAATTCAGTAAGATTCATTTATGTAACCATTTCTTCAAATAAAGTGATGCCCTTTCACAATGCACTCAGAACCAAAGCCTTCAAAATCTGGCACACTCTGTAAGCCCTCTAAAGCAATCAATAGATTAGTAAATGTCCTACTTAATTGTATATGCTTTAGACTTTTCACACAAGGTTGTATAGATTAATGAGGTGGACTGAATAAATACTTCATTAGCTTAATACCACTTAGCTCCCCTTGTTTAAGATAATTAAACTCAAGGTCTTAGGAACCAAATAAGTGGATTTGTGTTGTGTTCCTAAGTCAAATAAGACTCAGTAAAACTATATTGAAGGCAAGAGAGAATGTGATATGTCATCATCTAACATGTATCTATTGAAATAACTGATGGTTTTGACCACTTTACCAAAAATGCCAACACTTCCTGTTCTCAAAATAGCATAAAGTCAATCTCTAAAGGAGTGTTTTTTGTTATAACAGTTATTCTTTGACTACTTCAAACCATTTTATTCTGATGGCAGAAAGAGATCCTTTCAGACAAACCTTCAGCATTAAACCACATCTTCACCTTTGAAGCCCTTATGGCTTATACACATCCTAACTATCAGCATATATATGGTACTGAAATGTCAACATCCACTGCATCACCAGCCTCAGCCTTCATTGCCTTCATTGTCAATTTTCGAGGAAGCACCTTTGCACTTTCTCCCATATCTCCCCTTATGCATGGAAAGAGAGATCTGTAAGAATCTGCAAAGCCATCTCATTGTCCTCTTTAAACTCACTCCTTAAAATTCATCTCTGCTACAATACCTACAAAAAGCTCAATAATGATTAGGCAGTTGGTATATTGTGATTTGTTCTTATCATATAGATCCCAATCATCTCTGTTATCTTGTGTTCCATCCTCTGTCATTTTGTGAGCCCATCCATTCTCCCTCATCTTATACTTAAATTGTAAGATGTTTGGGGAAGGACTATCTGTAATACTACACCCCATATTGTTCAGAGTAATTTATGATGATATGTATTTTATGCAAGGTAGGTCATATAAGAGATCATTTAAAAGCTTATGATTCACGGAATGGGATTGTCCTATTTGTATGCATGTATCATTTTGGTATCTGAAGTTAGTAATATTGTCTATGCATCTATTACAAATGTGTTTATGACTGGCGAATGCCCACTAGGCAGAATGTGATCAGTCTAGATGACTGGCTGGGAAGGACCATTAGGGAGAACAATACATCTTAGAAGATGCTAATCTCCCACCCCAGAGCATTCCTGAAGATGCTACAAACAGCCTCTGAGTCATGGTTGCTATAGCCCTACAGGGACATGTGACCAGGTTTTCCACTGAAAAGTGTGGGAACTAAACTGGGAGACAAAGGGTTTCAGCCATATGAAAAAGCTATTTAAGGCAGGGGAGTGACATCATAAGGTTCTTCACTGACTCCCTGCCCAAAAGAGACTCTTGGAAACACATGAGAAACAAGGTCTGAACTGGGTAGAAGGGCTGGACCCAGCCTAGAGGGATTTCTAGCCTGTGAAAGGAATACCTGGAGTTTTAAGCAGCAAGCAACTGCAGCTTGCTCTTAAGAGCCTTCCTCATCCATGGATGAGGAAGTGATAAGGAGGCGGAGGGGCAGGGGTAATGGGGTTCTGGAGGAGGCAGCAGGGGTCGAGGTGATGGTAGGGGTGAGTCCAGATATGGAGCCCAAAACCCTGTGGCTGGGGTACAGAGCCCACCACCACTTGGCCAGAGCCTGCCGCCCACCACTCCAGGGTGGAAGCCTGGAGCTGGAGCCTCACTACCCCAGGAAGGTGGGGAACTCACACTGGTTGCTTGCTCCCACAGTGTTCCTGGCTCCAGAAGGGGATAGGGACCCTCCCCTGCATGCAACCCCAGGGGAAGAGCTGTACCCTCCTTCCAGTCATAGCCCAGGAGGCTGTGGCCACAAGAAAAGCCCCTGGTGGCCGCATGCAGCCATGTTAGCCACATTTGACAAATGCTGCTCTAGGTGCTACTGCAATACAGATAGCAATTAGTAATAAAATCTACTTATAAATAAGATTAATATATTTTAAAAAATAATTGCTGATAAATAATTCATTAAAGGAGGATAGACTTGATTAAGGGATCTGGAAAATTCACTAGCAATTTTTTAAAATCAAGATTGGATGTTTTGTTTAAAAATATGCTCTAGGAATTATTCTAGGGAGTTTATATGGCCTCTTTTATATAGGAGGTCAGACTAGATGGTCATAATGGACCCTTCTGGCCTTGGAATCTATGAATGAGCATTTTTCAGTGAAAATTCTCAGTTGTGTCTGTCTGTAATTTTCACGAAACAGTTTTTTTTATATAGTTCTATGATCCTGAGCCCTTAAAAGCTTGTAATTCCCATTGATGCTGCCAATGCCTTATGATTTACCTTGTCGGGCAAACATGGCAAGTTACTCTGGTTTAGAAGTGGATAGGAATAAACCAATCAGTTCACATTGCGTAAAGGAACTCTGATGTCATTTAAGTTTTGAAAAAAAAATGGCTATATTGTACCTTGGAAGTAAGGAACACAGACTACACTGATGTCAACGTGAGGGACATACATCCCAGCCTGTAGGACACACACTGAGTTACAGTTGTGCAAGAGTGTTGATTTCAGTGAGGTTACAGGGCTGTGTTGTTTACCTATTCGTGTTAGTATGTAACTTTTAGGCTTAAGTGTTATGAAAAATGTCTCCCTTTCTGAGATATTTTCCCTTTCAGCTTCCCATTGGTTTAGATTGGGACAAATTCACAGTTTGAGTCCAGCCTGGACTCCTGTTGCCTGCAGGAAATGCACCCCTTTGTCCGAAGACGTGCACCGATATTGTCTTCCCTTTCAGGATTTTGGTTCTTCTCAGCACCAGCTTAATGAAGGTGACCTCCCAGCACACTCCCCCAGGTAACAGGGGGTGGGTGACTGGGAGAGTATGTCTGATATTGAATGGCAAGTGGATGTGCAGATAAATATGTAAGGAGTATCTCGAGTAGATGAGTGGATGAATTGGGTGAGGGGTGAATAGAGCTGGTGCTCAAAGAGAGACTGATGCGATACTTTAAAGAAAATGAAGCACTGGGTAGAAATAATAGGGCAATGGCATTTGGGAAGGAGGGAGAGATGGTTGGAATGGCAAGATGACAAAGAGAGATTGAGGAGAAAGAAAAGAGCTCAATGTAATGAAAGTGAGGCAGAGAGATGTGGGAAGAAAGCAAAAAAATGAAAAAGGGAAGAACTATGAAAAAAAGAAGAGGTTGGGGTACATAAGATATACAAGAAAGGAAGTAAGGTTCAGAAAATGAAGAAAGGAAAAACAAATGGAAGTGTGGTAAGGTACATTTAAAATAATGAATAGAAAAATCTCAGTGTTACAATACTATAATTACATTTGTGCATCTTGTATATTGTGAAGGGGTTAAAGATGGTCTCCTATGCAACTTATAAGCACAGGGACTGACCGAAAGACCCCTGTGGCCCTGATAAGATATCAAAGCATTTACAAAATCTTCAGGAAAACTCCTTAAAGGTAAAAAGTGGAGAGCATTGATATGATGTCCTTTGAAGCTCCATACCAGGTGATGGTGCAAAGTGTCTTCCTCAGCTAAGGATCTCCTAAGGTTCACAGGAAAGAGGACTCTCTGATGTGGACTTTCTAATATATGGAAGTGAAGGGGCTTCCTAAAGGAGACCCCTAAGGTGTGACAGAAAGGCATAGAACAGCTGAGTGCCTTCTCAGCTGCAGGATCCCAGTGATGTTGTTGGCTACAAAGGAATATTGGGACATGGTTTCCAGGGAAATTACCTTCTGTCATTCTATTCAGCTACATTAAAGTATCTAGTAATTCCCGCTCTATAAAATGTATGCACCTCCTTTGGTGCTGTTCACCCATTACTAATAGATGAACCATCTTATTTTGTCTATAATAGCATTTAGGCTTTGTTTGTTGTGCTTTTGTTTTATGCAAATAAATACATATAGTTCTTTTAGCATGCAGATTGAATACAAATTATGTCCCTGCCCTTGAACTAAATAAATGTCACCATAAAATCTGCTTCAGAAATACAGGATAGACATTAGCTGAAAGGGAAAATAAAATAAAAACTAATGTCTTAGGAATGGAGGAATGAATTCTTTTTTCTTGGATAGCCTGTTGTCTTAAAGATATTTATTTATGTCTGATGAAATAGAATATTTTGTGTTTGGAGAAGACAAGCTGTCACTTCCTACATGTTTTATTTATAAATATATTGTCCTTTTTCTTGTTGCCTTCTTTTCAGTAACATACTGTGTCATCACTCAGGAATATTCATTGAATGAAGAGCACGAGAACATTTGCATCTTTAATTGCATGGTTTCTTGCACAGCCGTTCAAATAAAAAAGCCTCATAGGAGAATCAAGGCAACCAGACTAGCTGTTTAATTCTTAATGACTATTGTCAGATATAGCATGCTGCATCCCAAAATGGTGACAGCCCTTTAACTGATTATTCTGGCTCCATGCCACATTGCAATAAAACTATTGGAGAGTTGGAAAAACAAAATGCGCTCTTATGCCTTCCCCTAATCTTCAAGCTCTAAAGCTACAGCTGCTATGCTGCATCCCCTTTGTCTCTCACCCTGGTGATAACTCTGATCCAGGTCTAAAGTGGTGTCATTGATAATTCAGCCAGACAATTTCAATTTGCTGTTAATCAAACAGCCATTAGTGCGACGTGACAAGCACTTTTATGATGGATGCAGTGACTTAAGTTTGGGAATGGGGCAATTTTGATAGTTTGAATCTTGGTAGGTATTTATCTGTACAACCTCAAGGTCACTGTGGGTGAGTGGAATTCATTCTCTGATAGCACACAACAGCCAGAGACCAGGAACTTAAGTCTTGTTAGAGTTTATATGGCAATACTCATTTCTTCATGTTCTCTGTGTGTGTGTGTATATAATCTTCCTACTGTATTTTCCACTATATGCATCTAATGTAGTGGGTTTTAGCCCATGAAAGCTTATGCCCAAATAAATTTGTTAGTCTCTAAGGTGCCACAAGTACTTCTTGGGTTTGTTTTTTTTTTGTTTTAAATAAACTCAGAATGTCAGAAGCATAGAGTGCATTTTCTTTTAAGGTATTGTACTGAACACACAACAAGAATCTGCCTTCGCAGGCTCTTATTCTGCATGAAGAGCCGACGGACTGACTCCCAGTTCGCCTTTTAGGCTTTTCATAGCTAGTAGAGGATATAATTAACAAACAGCTCTGTTCCTGCTTACATATTTAGGCATAGGCTGACTAAAAACTATTTTTAATGCAGGTCATTATGCTGTGAGACCAGCCATTTTATAAACAAGGAATTCAAGTCCTCTGTCTGTGTCTGTGGTCTTATGAAGGTGGGGGATGAGAGGTTTCTAAGGACAGAACACAGAATATGTATATGTGTCTCTATCTTCTCTGAGGCAAAAGTGGTTGCCTGTCTCTGCAGATGGAAATCTCAGATTTAAAGCTTCAGTATACATGAAACAAAGCCTTACAAATATTTCTCTCTCACACACACAATTTCAAAAGAAATTAAGGTTGCTCAGGTGACAATATGTAGTTATCCCTCACATCACTTACAAAATTCCAAGCACTTCAGAATAACAGAAAACCAATAATTAAGGACGTAACAAACACATTGGCTAAAAAAAATTTCAAACCTGGATGCCTAAACATTAGTCTCCTAAATCAGTGTAGGCTCCTAAATAAAAGGACTGTAAAATAACAGGAAGAAGAATTAATCCAAAAGCTCTCCACAACAACAACAAAAAGTTACTAGTAACTTTGATTACAACCTGTTTTATTCTAATAGTTCCCATGCACAAGTTTTTAAGGAGATTTAACATTGTCAGCATTTTGAAAGTGAAGTAATAAGCTGATTTGAGCAAGTGGGAAACACAGAAATCTTAGGCACAAGTTGACATTTCAAATTAGAGTAATTATCGCATAGTCTGTAGCTTAAAAATAAATATTCTTTCAATTTGGCAGAAACATTGTCCTTTTCCTTTAAATGAACCTGTTTCCAGGACCAATGTGTTTTTCAAGCGAACATTATAGTGCTACTAAATCAGGATTTTTCAGGGGAAGGTAGCTGCAAATCTTGACCTTGATTCTTGCTCCCTTTTCCCTGTGCTCAGCCTAGGAATGGGGGAAAGATGATAAAGACTGCCAGGAGTCACATTTTACTCCTCATATTCTGGGGCTATTGGGGGCCTGCGTGGTCTTATGGTTACTCAATTATACCTTGCTTCCGAAAGCCATAGGTCATGAGACAGACAATAGCAGAAGTGCAGTGTAGCCTTCCCTGACATGCTGCAAGCTGAGGAAGGGCCACACACACAGGTGGATCTGATTAGGGGCAATTTTTGGCCCTTTATGCTGTCAGAGTACTGTCAAGGGGCAGAATGGAAAATCATCTCCTCTAATTCCGCTATACATTTCACTATACCAGAGAAACTGAGTCTGTCTTTTGGTTAAATCATGTTATGCTTCTCATTATTTCCATGTGCTTTTACACTTTCTGGTACTGGAAGGTGATTTAACCACATGCCCTGAAAGTGGCTGTTTTTGCAGTAATTCTGGATGGCCACAAATCAAGAAGATCTGGAAGTCTCACAGGAGAATCTAATCTCATGATATTTCCACCCTAACTGCCTGACCACAAAGGTCTGTGAATGAGGAAGCTTCAGACACACAGCCAAACGTTTGAATGAATAGCTGAACCAAATTTTAAACCTTTTGATGCTTCCCCTTCACTAGCTTTTATATATGAAGCTTTACTACTTTAATTCTAATGACAAGTATTGTCACACTGTTTTTGTGGGTTACTAAAAATATATTTAATTCATTTGACTTTTTACTGACTGCCTACTTACATGAATGCTTTGCCCTTAGACATCTGCCTTTATGAAAACTTCTGTCCACATTTCTCTGGGTTATTGGGAGACAATAGCCCACAGCAGAGAATGAAAGGTTAGAACTTCCTCCCTCTAAATCTTATGCAGACAAAGAGCCTTAAAAGAAGCTTGTGAGAATTTAAAGCTTTAATAACTGGTTTGGGTGAACATTTTAGATCATTTTCCTTTTACATTATGTTTTGGAACAAACCACAGACTGTAGCTCAACTGGGAGTGGCATTATGTAAACCCATAGTGCTGACCCCACTGCACTCTCACTACAGTATGTACTTGTAGTTTTATTAGTCTAGAAGGACAGTGATTATTGATGTTGTAGTATATATATTCTTTTGATCGATGTACAGTATATAGATATACATTATAATCTTTATCTTTAATCTAACACTTCATTGTGAGCACAAGCCATTTGGAAATTCTTTATTCTAAGTCATATTCTGGTGCTACCATTGTTAGTAGTGTTTAACTATTTGTAGCAAATATATTGCAGAACTTTTATTAAACCCATCTGTTCAAATGCCTATTTCTCTCCTTTTATGCAAAGTTGTTGTTTTAATAAAGACGTTGTGGATGAAGAACAGAAGCCGAATGAAACCAAACTTTTTAATGAAAACATTTCTCTTTCATTGTATTACATTTTTCAATCAATATTTTAAAATAATTTTAAATGAAAAAGTACTATATAGAGTTTAGATACAGAAATATATACCTAGCAATCTTTAAACCAGTTGTTGAAAACATGGCCTCTGAGATCTACCTATATATGTAGGAGAGTAGAAGTAGGACATTTACAGAGGATTATTTCATTTTATTAATATTTAACAAACTCAGGTTAATTAAAAGTGTACTTTATGTTGTCTTGGAAACAATGTAGCTAATTAAAAAAAGTCAGAATTAATTAATTAGAGAATCAACTTCATTCCATCTACAGATATGTACATTTCTGTTTTTATGGAATTAAATATGAAAATACCCTGTTTGTTCAGAGCCAGATGGTCAGCAGCAGCCATAATGCCACATCTTACTACCTGAGTCATCAAGAGACTAATGACTCCAGTGGCTACTTACGTGAATGAGGCTTTTTTTGATGTAAGTAAGGGTTACAGTATAGGGCCTCTATACTATAATGGGGCTACATGTTTCACTGCCTTTTACTGTATGGGAGCTACTTCTGCTCTTCAAGGATCCAAACCCAGAAAACCTTACTAGATTAATCCTTACACTAATATACTCAGTAAAGTCAGTAAGGACTTATTCATTATGGGGCAAATGCTGAGGTCCTTTCTTAGCTAAAGACAAGTGACTGAGAAAAAAAAATAAAAAACTTGGTCCTAGACTAAACATAAGGGAATACAGTTCAAGTACTTTAACAAGAAGGAAACATGAAAGTGACTTACCATTTGGGAGAGCCAAATGCAACCAACAGCAAATTTGAAAAATGGCCACTCTGGGGCTTCAGCTAGTTTGCTCTCTCAAATTTTAAGTACCAGCCTCAGAAAGGCATGCTGGGAAAACGTCCCTGTAAAAATGAAACACTGACACCATGTTCAGACTACCCGCCGTATCGACGGGTTAAAATCGATTGCTCGGGGATCGATATATCGCGTCTAATCTAGACGCGATATATCGATCCCTGAGCGCGCTTATATCAATTCCGGAACTCCATCAACCCCAACGGAGTTCCGGAATCGACACGGAGAGCCGCGAACATCAATCCCGCGCGGTGTGGACGGGTGAGTAATCCGATCTTAGATATTCGACTTCAGCTACGTTATTCACGTAGCTGAAGTTGCGTATCTAACATCGATTTCCCCCCCCCTAGTGTGGACCAGCCCTGAAATAGAGAGAATTAACAGGGACTAGGATCTTAGAAAAGAAAAGACTGTTTTGTCTTAGGGTAGCAGATTGTAAACTGGATGAAGATTCCACAAAAGTCTCCTACCACAATTCCAGTATAATAATGTGAAACATGCCTCTTAATCTAACATCAAAAAGAGCATTTGGCTAGAATACACAGAAACTGGAATAGCATGTTAATGATAGAGTACATTAACAAAGTCACAGAACATTTACATAAAGCTCTACTAGCAAGAATAGAGAAAGAATCAAATCCAAAATTGTTAAATATTTTAAAAACAAGCTTTAATAAAAACATCTTTTAAAATTGATGTTTCTAGTAGAATATAATGTGTGAAATAGTGGGCTCCTAGGGAACTGGTTAGTGGCAAATACACAGCAGTTCATGATAGTGAAAGGGAAAGGCAGTTTCCTGAACTCATCAGGGCTAATAGATGGGGTAGGGAAGAGAAGCAGCTTTTGTGAAGGGAAAGCTAAAACAGGGCATTTACCTGGTAACTCTGTAAACTGAGTATGTTAAGTGCTTTCTCCTTCTTTAAAGACTGAGTAATAGCAATAAAGGGGGAGAGAACTGCTCTTAACAAAGGTTCATGTGAGCTCTGGGAAGGGATTCCTAGGTGGTGACGCCTGTGACAGGTTCAGGCATAGAGACCCCTTTGGGACTGTCACCTGATGTGCTGAAATTACCTCTGAGCCCGTTTTCCCTGATGGCTTTGGACTACAGTACCCTACCTTGTTGAGACAGACACACTAGCCTGCTGCAACAAAGACCCAGGCCTGAACCATGCCCCCAAAGCTACAGGCTTTAACTGAAAACCACTCAGCAGGTTACCTATCTCCAGCACCCAGTTCCCAATGGGATCCAAATCCCAAATAAATCCATTTTACTCTGTATAAAGCGTATACAGGGTAAACTCATAAACTGTCCACCCTCTATAACACTGATAGAGAGCTATGCACAGCTGTTTGCTCCCCCAGGTATCAATCACTCTGGGTTTAATAATAAACAGTGATGTTATTAAGTGTATAAAGTAGGATTTAAGTGGTTTCAAGTAATAACAGACAGAACAAAGTAAGTCACCAACAAAAACACACAAGTCTAAGCCTAATACATTAATAAACTGATCACATATATCTCACCCTCAGAGATGTTCCAATAAGTTTGTTTCACAAACTAGACTCCTTTCTAGTCTGGGCCTGATCCTTTCCCCTGGTACAGTCCTTGTTAGTTCCAGCTGAGGTGGTAACTGGGGGATTCTCATGACTGGCCACCTGCTTTGTTCTGTTCCACATCCTTTTATAGTTTGGGTACAAGGTGGGAATCCTTTGTCTCTCTCTGGGTCCCCACCCCTCCTTCTAAATGGAAAAGCGCCAGGTTTAAGATGGATTCCAGTACCAGGTGACATGGTCACATGTCCTGTGAGACCCCAAGCCTTCATTCTTCCCAGCCTGACTTACAGGAACACAGGAAGGCTTGCAAGTAAAGAGAGCTATTTACAAACCAATTCTCCTAGTCAATGGGAGCCATCAAGATTCTAAACCACCATTAATGGCCTACACTTTGCATAATTATAATACGACTTCAGAGTAACACTTCCTATTTCTAGTTTTAGATACAAGAATGATACATACATACAAATAGGATGAACACACACAGTAGATTATAAGCTTTGTATTGATACCTTACAAAAGATCTTTTGCATAAAGCATATCCCAGTTACATTATATTCACACTCATAAGCATATTTTCATAAAAATATGGAATGTGTCACAACTCCTTTGGAAAATACATGACCAGAGGGAGACATTGTAAAGCAGAGAACCTTTGATTGGAAGAAAGGCCCATGAAATGCCTGGGCATGTTTCAGACAAGGGAAGAATTATGAAGTGCCTGCCATATGTGTGTGAAAGAATTGCCTCAGGGAATACTTGTGAGCAGAATCCACAGATAGACCATTGAAAGCCAGCAATCCAGCTGACATCTGGCGTGCCAATGCAAACAAGGTATAGCCTTGTAAATTTAGAAGACCTTTAATGATACTTAAACTTAAGTCTTAGGATAAGCAAGCCTACACTGGAGCTGGAAACATAATTTCCAGATCAAATACATTCTGAGCAAACTAATGTGCTTAAAAATAGAAATGTAGCTACAGAAGTGTGAAGGTTAGCCATCTTTGGTATGTACCTAGGGTTTCAAATGGAATCATACCCAGGACCGCTAGTCTGTCCCACCACTCTCACTGCCATCATGGACATGCTTCTACTTTTTGTGCACTAGTTCAATCAAAGCAAGCATGTGTATGTCTACTGTAGCTGGAAATTACACCTTCCAGCTCCAGTGTAGAAGAAGTACACAAAAAAATACAGTGCTGCAGAGCAGCTCATAGTTCCTGACGCAATTAAGGTTCCAGAGTTATAAAGGAACAGCATTCAGAATTCATGAGTGTATTGATGATAGATGCTTATTGGGGATATGGGAAAGCCAAGGTCATGACAGAAGGACACAAATCCCTGCAATAAGAGATTAGTTCCTGGGTCTATTTCTTTCTTTGTAGATTGCAAAATTCATTATAGGTATGGCTCTAGGGATTTAAACACAGAAGACTTTACTTTTCCTCTGCCAGAATCTTTGTGAGCTTCAAACTCAAGTCAAAAAACTAAAGACTAGAGAATGGATTAATACAGGATTACATGAAGAAGATTATATTTTTGGATCCTTTCTTCTCTTCTTTTTAAATGTATAACCCAATATTACATTGTGAATATTTAAATCAAATCCTTTATGCAGAGCTATAAGTTAACGTGACTGTCAAAGAAGAGTAATTTTTAAAAGCAGCTGAGATTTGCAGCAAATTCTGAGAGGATTTATTTAGCCTAAAATGAAGGTTAATATGAGCATTCATTAAAACTCCAGAATGATTTAGGATGAAATGTATCCTTGTACCATACACCCTCCCTTGCTTTGATACAGTATCACCTGGCATTATATTCTTTTTCTGTCCTTCAAATATCTTGTACATGTGACATTCTTTTGCAACAGAAATTCTACCACAAAATATCATAGACTGTACCTGCCCCTTTCATCCTGAGAACAATATTTCTCAGAACACCCAATGTTTGCTGATTCCAAAGGATCTGATCTTGCTCCTGCTCCCCCGCCCCAGGACTCCTGCCGCATCCAACCCTCTTCCCTGTCCCCTGACTTCCCCCTGCCGCCCCATCCCACCTCTCCTCTCATTCCTGATTGCCCCCCGGGACTCTTGCCCCATCCAACCACCCCTTCTCCCTGTCCCCTGACAGCCCCTGGAATCTCTGCCTCTGACTGCCTCCCGCCTCCCCATCCAACCCCTGCTCCTTCCTGACTGCTCCCCCAGGACCTTTGCCCCCATTCAATCCCTCTGTTCCCTGCCCTTTGACCGCCCCACCCCTATCCACCCCCCCACGACCCTCCAAACTCCCCTGCCCTCTTCCAACACCCCCTCCCTACTCCCTTCCCCTTTACCGCGCTGCCTGGAGCCGCGGGGCCGGGACTAGCACCAGCGCTGTGGGGGCCGGGCCGAAGCTTGGGCCAAGTCAGGACCGGGCTGGGGCTACTCGGCCGGGACCAGGAGCCGGGCTGGAGGGAGCCACGGGACCGAAGCCAGGGACACTTGGCTGGGGACGGGACCGGGCTGGCGCGGGGGCGCTCAACCGCGGGTGCCAGGCTGGAAGGAGCCACTCAGCTGGGACCAGGAGCTGGGCTGGAGGGAGCCGCTCAGCTGGCCGCACCTCCCCTCTCCCGGCATCCCAGCTTACCTGCCTGCCTGCTGCTTGTTTCAGGCTTCCCTCGAACATCTGATTCACAGGAAGCAGGAGAGGTGGACGAGAAGAGGGGCAGAGCATTCAGGAGAGGATGAGGAAATGAGCTGAGGCCGAGGCGGAGTGCTGGAGCTTTTGTTAAATAAAGCCCTTATAGAACCAGTTGTCCTCGAACAACCGATTCTAAAAGGCTTTCTAAATTTAACCACCAGTTCCTGCGAACCAGTGCGAACCAGCTCCAGCTCACCACTGACGAGCGGCAGACCCAGCAACTCCTCTGGGTAGCGGGTGCAAGGCAGGTCTGGCAACTTCTCTGGGTTGCGAGCACAGGGCAAGTCAGGCCAGTCCTGGCCTACACCTTGGGCTGCGAGGGTTTCCCAGTCACAGGCTAGGCTGGAGACATCTGGCCTCCCCAGTGGCTGGCCCTCCAGTGAGCTCTGAGGGCGAGCCTTTATACTTCCAGGTCGCCACCTGACCCTCTGAGGGGCGGGCTCAGAGCTCCCTAGCTCCGCCCACTCCGGCCTCTGGATGGGCTCGTCCCTCTCCGGGGTGGCGGGGAGCCACACCGGCTCACTACACCTGACATACCCAATCTGGTACTTAATAGAGATGGTCAATCATGCAGTTTAGTAAGCTTGATTCATGTCTACTAAAAACTAGGTTGAAATCATTTCCTTCATTTCGCTGTCACTTAATTCTGGCTGGAATACAATGATATGTCCATACAGCCTATGGAAGTGAGCCTCCCAGCCCGGGTCTTGAGCTATTAGGGCTCACATTAGCACTCTAAATAAAAATAACCGTAAAGACAACGTTTTGAAATTGAAGCCTAGGGATGGAGGATGCGCTTCAGAGCCTGAGCACCAGCCTGAGGCGCAACACCAAATTGATGTCTGTGCAGCTATTTGTAGAGTGCTAGTTTGGGGCCTGCTAACACAAGTCTATATTCCATGCTGGAAGGCTTGCTTCCATGGGTGGTGTAGACATACCTCTAGTGTTCAGAAGTGAAAGGCTAGGGTCTTGATCCACTGCTTTGCAATGTACAACTTCCATTGTTTATCTTCAAAATCAATCCTAATTCGTTTCTCAGTTGATTTTCAGAAGGAATTAAGCTGAGCCCCAAAATCTTACTGAGTACTAAATTTCAATGATGCCTAACTAGGGCTAGATTGTCCTTCTCTGCTTCATTGAGAAATCTGGTAGGTTCAACCTCAGGTGGAGAAGAGTGGAGAGTGACTCTTCCTTTGCCTCTTTCTCATGCTTGTCTGGGTCCCATGATCAGGACCAATGATTTGCACAGGGCAGACTGACTATCAACTTCTTAACATAGTGCTGTCAGCTGTGTGTCAATGTTAACATTAGTAGGCTTTCTCTGTATGATGTAAAATTGACAGAGGAGGCTCCAGGTCAGCAGCCAGTGAGGAACTTAGTATGACTGGTAAAACATCCTGGGAGCCACTAGGATTCTTGATGGTCCTGGGCTTTTGGTTTCCATGGATCATGTGGACTGAACCTTCTCCTGCTATATCTGCTGCGACAAATCCAACCCTCCTCACTGGTGAGAGAATTCTAGGGAAATCCTGAAAGAGGATATTTGTCATTTCTTTTCTGCTATGTAGGAATAATCCATTTAGGGGCATGTCTTCACTGCAGAGTTAGCCTGAACTCTTACCCAGGTGTTGCTCCTAACCCCTCCTCCTGTCCATGTTAAACCTTCTCACCTGAGTTTAATAGTCTTTCAACTCAGGCTAGCTGGGAGTAAAAGTTTAGAGCCCGAGATCCATTTCCAACCCACCCACTTTGCAGTTGGGATGCAAGCTAAATTGTTCATGCTGATAGTCCTCCAGTGTCTTCTCACGATTCTCCATGTACCCAGAAGAACAGACAAGTTCCATCACAACTCAGAGTGAAAGAGTCATAGGGCTTGTCTTCACATATGACCCTACAGTAACACTGGTGCAGATACACCTGTGTAGCACTTTAGTGAAGATGCTACTGAACCGACAAGAGAACTTCTCCCATCTGCAGAGTTAATTGACATCACTTAGAGGTGGTAGCTATGTTGCGGAAGAAGCTCTCCCATTGTGATAGTGCTATCTACACCAGAGGTTAGGTTGATATAATTACCTCATTCCGGGGCAGCATAGTTACATCACCATATGTCTGTATTGTAGACATGCCCATAGAGTGGTTGAGATTAGTGCATTCCACAAAACCAAGGGATGGTCCAAGCAGTACACAAAAAGGGGAGTGCAGCACCAGTGAGGACACAGTAACTAGTAGACTACCCCAGGTGTCAGTCATTTGAGTTAATGCTGCATTGAAGACATGGCCTTATGGGAGAATATGGGCTTTGTCCTAGACACAGTGTAAGCAATCCTGCCATAATAATGCCCTCAGCCTGTTTTTTTTTGTTTGTTTTTGTTTTTCTTAATTGAGGATGTTTGCATAGACCAGAGTTTCTCAAACAGGGGTCGCCGCTTCTGTAGGGAAAGCCCCTGGTGGGCCGGGCCAGTGTGTTTACTTGCGGCATCCGCAGGTCCGGCTGATCGCGGCTCCCACTGGCCGCGGTTCACTGCTCCAGGCCAATGGGAGCTGCTGGAAGTGGCGCGGGCCAAGGGAATTACTGGCTGCCGCTTCAAGCAGCTCCCATTGGCCCGGAGCAGTGAACCGCGGCCAGTGGGAGCCGCGATCGGCTAGACCTGCAGACAGGGCAGGTAAACATACCGGCCCGGCCTGCCAGGGCTTTCCCTACACAAACGTCGACCCCTGTTTGAGAAACCCTGGCACAGACACAATTACATTTTCTGGTTTATTTTAGTGAACATGTGGTGGTAACTTTAAATGATTTTTTTTTTGTAACTGAAGCTTTTTTAAGAGACTTTCACTTCTTTTCATTTCAGTATTCATTTCAAGTTAAAGAACCTCATTTCTAATCTTTGTTTCTTTCATTCTCCCCCCTTCACAGGACTCTCCTTTGTGGCACACAATCTACTTCTTACCCACCCCTCACCCTTTATATTTGCTTAAAAATAACTCTGCTTCTCAAAAACATTTTTCTGAAAAAGTTATTTGGTAAATAAGACAATAATTCCTCATAAATTTTAGAAGTAAAAGTATAGGTGAGCCATAGAAGGAATGTGTATAGTGTTTGCTTAGCCCCAGCATTTTGGTATGGATTTTTTTTAAATTGTGTAGATGGAAGAAGCATGGGAAGCTATGGGTGTGGGTGGAGGGAGAAATGGTTGCCATCTTTTGGTTTTAAGATGAAGACTCCCAGGATTGCTGCTCAATAGAGACTGGTCCTGTGGCCCCTATCATAACCAGTAGTCCTACTGAAAGCAATGAGGCTACATGCATGAATAAGGGTCGGTACTAGTCCTAGGACTTTTATGTGTTCCGTTAGAAGGATCTGGAAATGTGGCACACCTGATTCATAAAAAAATGTTAAAATGCATTTTGTGTATCCCACACTGTCACACCATAGTGCCTCAATTCTGACCTAGAGGGAGTACATCTAGGAATAGGAAGGTAAGCTGGTCTCTGTCTCCATTCATTCTTCATCCTCCCTAATAAGGTTCCTAAAACAGGCAACTGTTACCAGTAACTATTATAATGGACAGTTGTCTTCTAGGAGATGAACTGAGACCAGCAACTCTACTGAAAATTAATGCCTTGCACTCTTATTGCACTTTTCAGGCTCACTTCCCAAAGTACTTTCACAATCACCTGTTAAAACTCATGCACTTGTGAGGTGGATAAGTATCATTACACCAATTCTATGAATGGCTATACTGATGTCAAGTGATTTGTCCAAAATTATAACATATATATTAATGGCAGAGGTTGCTATAGAAATAAAGGTCCTGATGACTCCCAGTTCTAAGCTCTGCCTGGCAGACTACACCTGTGTAATATTTAAACCAGTGAGGTGAAAATGCTTTCTGTTACTTATCTTCTGCGCCAATGTCACATACACGTTCAGACTTTCAAGAGTGTAATACTCTTAACAATAAGTATAACAATAGAGTGTTGGGGTTTTGTTTTGGATTTTTTTAGTGCATCAGCAATGTTCCACTTCAGACAGCAGTGGGCTCAATAAACTGAGTTTAAAGTCAGATATATTTATTTGCAGGGTTCTTTCAATAAATGGCCACTGTACTGTGGTTATGCATATAGTACAGTATATGCAATACATGTGCTTGAGTAAGCACAAACTTAGCCTTCCACTTTGAACACTTAGCATATACTGCAAACATTATTTTCAATATGATTTTAGCATAGCCATTTTTTGCCTTGTAAATTGACATAATTCTTTTTATTATTTTCTTTCAAGTTTTGGGCTGCTTTCTACTCCTTTAGCCATGTTGAGTAGAATCTTATTCAGCATGTAGTTCCACTGAAACACGTGGGACTGCTTGCAGAGTCAGGGTAGCAGAATCTAGGCCTTTGCAGTTCTCATATAAAACTGTTGGAGAAATCCTTGCTCTACTGAAATCAATGACAAGACTTCCATTAACATGAGTAGAACCAGGATTTCATCTCAGGTGTGAAGTATGATGTTAACTCAATGATGACATTTTAGATGCATTTGGTACTTTATTTCTCTCTTCTTTATTTCCTTTTACATCCCTTAGTTGAGACTCTCTTTCCTCCTCCTTTTTCCTGTTTGTTTGTTTTTTTTTCCTCTGATTAATTTCTCTCTCCATTGATCCCTTGAACTATCTTTATCATATTCTTCCATTTCTTTTTCTATCTTTATCCTTCCTCATAATTCATTCTCTCCATACTGCTTTTGTCTCATGATATAGCCCCAAAGTAAGTAGGACCCAATGCTTCACTTCTTTACTTCAGTTTTATGTGGTGTAACTTCACTGGAGTCAGAGTATGCATGCACATGTCTACACAATGCTGGTTGCCAGAAGGATTCTCTGTTCTGAGGGACACTCCTACAACATCTTAACCCTGGGCGGGTCCACCTGTCACAGTGCTGGGCTCACTGCATGAATGGTCCACCTGCTTCTCTGTCAGCCACCCTTCTGTTTGAAATTAGTGTGTTGTCATGCTGGGATACAGTATGGGATGAGCCATCTTTCGGATGTCACCTTCCACATAGCAGAATAGCAAACCTAGTCTAAATAGAAAGTGGTAGGTAGAAGGATCAGCTATGTAGTTGTTTCCTTCCCCCTCTTCACTCCCCCACCCCCTCCGTGCCCTCCAGCTCCATATTGCTCTGGCAGAAATCTAGGCTTAATCTGCTCTTAGAGCTATGATATATTAGTATTTCCTACAGCTGAGAGAGATGACCACACCCCTACAGACCTTACCATAGCCACCGGGAGATCAGAAATGTAGCCTTACCAGATCTTTCTGAGGTAAGGAAAAGGTGTGTTGCACAGTTGGTCTCCCTGTAAACACTACAGTTTGTTCCCTTCAGCTGTAGAACAGAAAATGATGTGAAGAGGTGGGAGATTCAGGGAGAGAGTTGAAGACCAGATCCATCAAAAAGGTGTAGGTTCAGGCTATAGTAAAGATAATCACTTCAGTTTGTAAGATTAATTATCCAGTAGTTTGATTGACTGATTGCCTGTTATACAAAAAAAAAAATCTCTTCTGGCAATCTGTCTACAACCATGACAGTATTTTCCATCAGAAGACTTCATCATGAGGCTCAGCTGGTTTCCACATCTCTGTTGGAAACAACTGGTTGATCTAGTCAAACAGAGACTAATGTGACAATTAAATCTGGGTCAAACTGATGGAGAGGAGAAAAGTTTACCTGAAAATGCACATCCTTCCAATTGCCTGTGCCTAAATCAGAAGGTATCTTTAGTATAATTTAAAGATCCCAATTACATTGTCATGCTGGAAGTTACTGGTGCGCATGTTTAGATGCTCTGCTAGCGAATCTGTTTTAGTGCATATATTCTGATTGTGTAATACAAATGTTTCCTATTTCCTCTGTGCAAATTCCTACTCTAAGGTACTGTACACTTTTATGATCTGTCTTGTATTTCTTCAAGGGTGTAGCAGAAAGCCAGGCCAGAAGGAGCAGGAGACGATTCCAAGGAAAGGCTCTACAGCAAAGCAGAGGGAGGCAGAGTAATTTAGGGATTATGCCGTTTGCCTTATTTTAAATAGAGTTTTTTGTTCAGCGTTAGACTAAAATGACCATTTCTGTGATTCTTTACCCGCTTTGCATGGTATGGTTTCACAAGTGTGGAATTAAAAGGGTACTTGACCATGGATGTACAGCTGACAGCACTACACAAAAGTATTAAAATGTGAATAGAAGCATTTAGGACGTGCAACAGAGATGAAACATTTTAAAAACAATCAGGTTTAGGTTTCAGAAGCTGTTTGGGATTAGTAAATGATACTCTTCCTGGATTGGGCTGGTTCAGAACCTTAATTCAAAGCAAGCAAAGTCTTTGAATCCTTATTTAGGGCCACATTCTGCCTAGTAGTTATACAGCTGTGCCATAGGGTGATGAAGAGCCATCCCCCAATCTACCCCTGCCCTTACATGGTCCACATCAGGGCTGGGCAGAACTTGATCTTATACTCAGCGGTCTCTCATCAGATCTGCCCTGACCAGGAGTATTCAGCACCCCAAGAAGGGATGTAGCAGTGTAGGCACACCACCAAAATGCATCCTGGGGCACCTTCTAGGTAAGTGTGATTCTGCCTTGCCCTCCACCACAGTGCAGGACTGATCCTAAATGACAAAGTTGACTCCTGTCGCTAGGCCAACAGAACACCTAATAGACTGAAACCCGAGGCTCTCACTCAAGTAAATTCCCACTGAATGAGTAAGGACTTGGTCCCACATTTGTTGCTAATTTTACTACTTGTAAAAAGGAATCTACAGCTAATTATATGTAAAAAGCAGTTAGGCTACTACTAATGCTGAAAAAGCAGTTAAACAGATCTTAGGGAGGTTTGCCAGATTAATATAACATTCAAAATAACCTCCTGCTCATGGTCCCCAACACAGACTCTGAGGGAATTTAGGTTTTTACATAATTTGCCCTATTCAGGAATAGAATCAGCTAATAATTACATACTGAAGTTTCCTTGCTGTTTTGTCTATTTTATCCTTCCCTCATTTCCATGATAGAAATAATTAATAATCTTAATGGTACATTTGCGACAGACAGATATAGAGTAGCCTCTGTTTTTTAAAAAAAAGTTACAATTACACCCAGATAGTTTTAATTTACTAGGATTTAAATTTGATGGCAAAAATTGAGTGGATTTTTATGTCTATATGATGAACAATTTCTTTTCATTTTTCAAGACATTCTTTACAGTCTTACTCCTGGTGGAAAGGCAGTTTAAAAGAAAAAAAAGAGTAACAAAGAAAACTACCCTTCCATTATTTAGGTGGTTTTCTGTTCTTTTAAACACTTCTACCTGTCTGGAGTTGCTGATAGCACTTAGACAAGATTAATGGTTTCAGAGTCTCCTATGTCCAGGGCCTGGCTTATACTGCAATATGATGGACCTAAATTCTATAGAAATATTTTTAGATATCTCCAGGGAATCTGGGACAAATTGATACACTGAATTATTACATAGAGGATGGAAGCAAACATTTAAGAACAGATCAGTACTACCCATAATATTGATAGTGTTCTTACTATTAATATTTTAATAAATGATTTTCCATTTATGTAAGTTATTTGAAACTGAATTTGATACAGGCAACACGTAGCTGGATTGTAGCAGTTGCTGGGATGGAGGAGTAGCTAGAGGATTTTGCACAGGGAGGCTTGCAGCACAGGAAAGCAGTTTGCACTATAGGCAAATTTCACAACCACAAAACATCACAGCCCATAGCATGGGACCCTCCTCAGAGTTGATGGAAGTAAAAAGAGAAGGATCTAGAGAAGCTCAGTAGTTACATTTTGAGCTTCAGTCCAGATGACTTGGAAAAGGAAGAACGTCTGCCTGAGAATATGGTAGGGCTAGGTAGTCCATGACACTTAACCACAACCTTGAGTTTGTGGTGCTGCATTCTCTCAATTGGAGCTTGAAAAAAGAGTTGTTCTTCAGTGAAGTACGATCCTTTCCAGGGCCAGCTCCAAGCACCAGCGGAGCAAGCACATACCTAGGGCAGCACATGCAGAGGGATGGCATTCCGTCCATTCTTGGGGTGGCAGAGACCAGGCGGCTTATATTTATTTATTTATTTTGTGCTGTGGCACTTCGGGCGGTGGCAGTCTGAACGTTTTGTTTTTTTTTCTTTGCTTGGGGCAGCAAAAATAGTAGAGCCAGCCCTGATCCCTTCTTGAGCTTTCTTGTGCGCAGGCCCACTTTAGGAGTTGTTACAGAAGGGCAACGAGCCCCGTTTCCTCCTTGTGACTTCCCATCCAGTTTGGGGCAATGTGCCTCTTGAAATGCATGTAGAGGGAGCAGTTTAGAATTTCTCCTCCCATTTCATTTGGAATTATGATATCATTGCCTTTAATCATGATCCATGTGATTAATTTAATTGTCCATGCATCGTAAAGTAGTCTTTTGTCACTTCTTTAGTGTCTGTTAGCTAATTGGGCCAGCCACCACTAATGTAATTTAGAACTTCCTGAAGTCATGTGTCTGTCAAGGTTGCTTTTTGCAGCTGGATTAGTCTCTTTTCTGACGCTGCTCTGTATGTGTCCACAGCATCCACATATGCCTCTATATTGTCATCTAGCTCATGGGTAGTTGAGTGCAATCCTGGGCTCCATAACAGAGTGTTTGCTACTACCAGCTTGTTCCCAGGAACATAATTAGCAATTGGGTTAAATCACGTTTACCTTAGCAATAAATGTTCACATCTCAGCAGTGCTTGAGTCAGGTGTTTTCTGGTGATGAGGGTTGCAAGCAAGGTTTATGGTCTGTTATCAGTGTAAATGAATCCTGTCCGCACAGATATCTGTAAAAGTTCTCACATGCCCATATGCTTGGCAGGCACTCCTTTTCAATCTGTGCAGATCATTTTTCTGCTTCTGTCAGTGTGCGAGAGCAAAATGCCTTTGGCTTCCACTGAGACCCATATTGTTGCAACAATACACAACCTAGGCCATAGTCACTTGCATTCACAGTGATCACTGTGGGTTCGTTCACATCTTAGTACATAAATTATCTAGCAGCTCCAGTTCTTATTTTACCTTTTGAAGGCAATTTCTTGATTTGGTTCCCATAATCAGGATATGTTCATTCAGTGGCTTTGTTACTTCTAGATATTGACCAAGATAAATTACCATTGCCAGCATATATTCTCGTATGGTGCATTCAATTCTCAAATTGCTTTTACTTTCTCAGGGCTATTACTGATTTCATCTTTGTTTACTGTCTGTTTCAAAAACTTGATTTGGATTAAGTGGAAAGTGCATTTTTTCCTTATTTAGGCTATTTCTGTACTACACAGGTTTTAGTGACATGGATGTGCCACTACAGCTGTGCTGCTAAAAGGCACGCATTGTCGCCGCTGTTTGTTGGCACGAGACAGCTCTCCTGCTGACAAAAAACTTTCATCCCCAATGTGCAGCATTAATATTGTTCATACCAGCACTTGTCATCAGCAAAACTTTTGTTTTTCAGGGGTGTGTGTTTTTTAACACCTCTGAATGACAAAAGCTATTTCTTTCACTTACCAGTGTAGAGAAAGCCTTTGTTTCAGTCCAGACTGACTGAGTAGACTTAGGACTTATTTGAGGGTTTTGTTCTGTCCTTCCATTGAAGATCCATATATCAGAATCTCTATGAGAACTACAGCTCCATTTGTGTTTGTGAACAATTCTGCCATGTTTCTTTGGAAAATTTCAGGTGCACTGGTAATTCCCAAAATAATGTTTGAAAGCAAAATCTCTCAAAGGGTATACTAAATGCAGTCAATTTTAGCCCTTTGTTTGGTGAAAGAAATTGTCCAAAATCTGCTCAAGGCAACCAGGTTGGAGAATATTGTAGCTCCTTTCACTTTGGGTCATCCAGTATTGGGGGGGATATATTTTTCTCACTTAACTGCTTTATTAAGTCTTTTTAGTTTATATTTTTCAATTTTTATTTGTAATTGGTACCACTGGTGCACACCATGGTGTTGGCTCAGAGATTTTCTTGATTATGCCAATACACTCCATTCTCTTTAACTCAATTTCCACTTTATGAAGTAATGTGTTAGAAATCATGTTAGGTGTATGTACACTATATAGTTCAGAATTGTCTCTTAAGGTTATTCTGTACTGGATCTTGTTTTCGAAGTCCAGTGTCACCAAACATTTCATTGAGTTCTTCCACCTTTGCCACTAGGACCATCATTGCAGCCATGCTCAGGCTGAGAAAGTTGTTGGTTTATGATTCTTTGATTACATACATTCTGAATGCAAATATTTTGTCTTGATAAGTTGTTTCTGTGATGAAATGGCCCAGGCAGTTCAAAATACCTCCAGGGCTAGTCAGAGCTGTGTCAGGTAACTTTAGTGTTAGGACAGGCTGAAGGAAATTATAAGTGTCTTTTGAGATGACTGTGACATCAGGTCCTAAATCACTTTCAAAGTCAATAGCCTTGACATGAATATTCAATGTCTCTCGCCAGGCAGGCACTATGTCATCACAAGTAACTGATCCCATAAACAAATGACTCTTGATTGTCTGTAATATAAGCCAATTCCCTGATTGCTTTGGTGCAGCAAACAGTTGGAAAATGTCCATATTTCATGCATTTATTACACAGTGTGCCTCTGCTTGGACATTCATTATCTCTTGGGATATGACTTTTTTCCCCACCTTGTGCACGTAAATTGGAATTTGTCCCTGTTAGCGTGAGAGTTCTCTCACCTTCCCTCAGGATTCTTATGGTAATGGATTTTAGCACTCATGTTGCATGTCTTAACAGGTTATAAACTAGTATCTTATTTTTCCAAGTTTGGCAAGTTGTTCTTGGTTTTGCTGTCTCACTTGTTCAAACTGCTTTGCTATTTTAATAGCTCTGGCTAGGGTTAAATCTCTTTTCAATTGTAGTTGCCGTGAAAGATATTGTTTTTCAAATCTGTTAACCCAATAACTAGTTTGTCTCTCATATTTTCCTCTGTTCTATTAAAAAAAATGACTTTTCAGCCAATGCATGCAGAGCTCTTTTAAAACATTCAGCATTTTCCTCTTGTTCTTGAATACTCTGGTGAAAACATGCTCTTTCACAAACCACATTTCTCTGAGGTTTAAAGTATGCTGCAAACATAGCCAGAAGCCTTTCATAGTCATCTTTTTGACGAATTTCAGTAAAGTCAAAAGGATCCAAAGATATGCTTTTCCTGCTCCCCCAGAGCAATCATTAAAGAAGATACCTATATATTGTATATCTCTGGCTTCTTTGTAGATTTGGTTGTAATTAAAAATATTGCAAAATACTGTTTCCGGGATGTTCATTGTGAAGGTTTGTCAAAGCTGAAGTTCTCTGGGGCACTGAAGAGTGGCATGTTGATGAGATCCTGCAACTTTTGTTGCTGTTCCTTCGGCCTGCAACCTTTTGGCTGTTTTCCTTCTGTTTCAGTTCTTAGTCTACTCCTGACACCATGTCATGTCCCTGAACTGGCTACAGAGATTGTTTATACACACCAGACATATTCACAATAAGATCCTTTAATGTTCTACCTGGTACAGTATAGCTAGATAGCTTTCAATAAGGTATTTTGCACACAGTGCCACCTTGAGGCTGAATAATTTAATACAGTTTAACATTTAATTCCAATACTTGGCTGGTGGAAGTATCAGAAATGTAATTATAAGATTGACTAGATGAAATTACACATAACTCTAAATTATCATATAATTGAACAGTGAAATTCCTGTAGTGTTTGGAGCATGTCAGTCTACCAGTGAGGAGAAAGCTTTGATAAACTTAAAGATTTGGACACGGGAGGAGGGAAATTAATTCCTCTTGCAAAATAATTTCAGCCACTTATGAAAAGTTAGCTTTTATGGCGTTTTATAAAAACAAACAAAAAAATCACCAAAATTGGGATTTCTGGCTGTTTTGGGCCAGATTCCTAGCTGCTGTAACTTAGTGTAGGTCCACCAACAACAGAGCTCCACTGATTTACCCCAGTGGATAGACTGAAGGAATTTTTCTAGTCCCTAATTATCTCCAGAAAGAATAAATATGGAATATAAATATGGCTGAACAGGATTTAACTCTCACAGTAGCTCAGTGGATGATGCAAAATTGCAGGCTTGCGGGGGCTACTGGGAAAAATGTAGAATAAGTGGGAGTAAAAAGGGCTGGGTAATATCACTCTGGACTGATTGAAAGGGATGCCTATGTCTGTTGTGGGAACCTGTATACCATTTTTAGTTTTCATGACTGGCCAGCCTCTTTGTTCCACTACCTCCTATTTTACCTTTGGAATGCACTCGATTACACCAAGTGACAGTCAGTCTTTACAATGCATCCCAGAGGGCAGGACCACCACTGTCAGACCCCACTTCAAAAACTGAAGAGCTATAAATAGTAGTATATTTTCCAGGAACAGAGTACAAATGTTTACGGCAAATGCACTATATATAATTTGCTTGCCAAAGATTATTTCTAACCTCATTGACAGGAAGTTTCGTCAAGTTTTAATAATTACATTGAAATGTGCTGTCCTCATACCCTTTCACTCAGAATGGATCCTGTGACACTCTGCTTTGGCTGGCTATGCCCTCACAACTCTTCAGCCATATTTTCAATATTGATTCCATTGAAGCTAGGTGCCTAATATGATTTTCAAATTTAGGTGCCCGATACATTTTAAAATCAGGCCCCATGGGCCCTCTTCTGCAACTTCAGTACTCACGTGATGGTAGGCGTGATCCAGCCAGCTTTTTTAATGCCAATGTTGTATTACTTTGCCAGTTGGATTATAATAATTACTTTGCACTAGGTCAGGTCATTGGGCACAGAGATCTAAGCCTTGCCCTAGAAGCAGCATGGGATGACATTGTGCCTCAGACACCCTTCTGACACACAATTCCTCTGGTACTTCACTTTTCCTATATTGCGTCAGCCAGTTACTAGATGCAGCATACTCCCTTGCTTCTGTGCTCAGAGGTCTCGCTACATCTTGCCTCTTCTGCCCATTTGCTCATAAGGCTAGTATCAACACAGACTGTTCTTTCCTCTCTCTCCCCACGCTCTAAGCTGTGATGTAGATAGGTCCTATGGGACCACATGGAGAAGGTGTAACTGCAGAACTTGCCAAACTGTAGTCAGCCATTTTATGTATCCAGCCCACTGCCAGCTGAAAACCAAATACCACACAGTTAGAAATAATCATTAGGGTTCTGAGAAGCGTGGCCAAATAGCTGCATGTTTGCGGTTTTGCTAATCAGAATGGGAGGATGGGACAAAGAGTTAATGTACCATGAAAATGGAATGAATGTTTGGGCAGCCAACCTTGGTTTTAAGTGCCCTGATATATGAAAAAAATGCCTTCATAATAAAAATAAGTAATTTGCTGAAATTAAAAGAATTGGTGACCCACTAGGAGTCACTATGAGTTGTGTGTTTTGTTTACATTAGCTATAAAATTAAGCAAAGGAATACTCTTAGGAACAGTCAGAGGAAGCTTTTCTTTGAGCAAGGAGCTGACACCTAAACTCCCCATCAGCTGGATGAAAGGAGGTCCCCCAGAAGCCCAGCTAGTGATCACTCAAAGCCATCTCAGACTTCGGGTAACTATAATGTTTAGAAAAACAATGAGGAGTCTGGTGGCACCTTAAAGACTAACAGATTTATTTGGACATAAGCTTTCGTGGGTAAAAAAACCCACTTACCCACGAAAGTTCATACCCAAATAAATCTGTTAGTCTTTAAGGAGCCAATGGACTCCTCGTTGCTTTTGTGAATACATACAGACACGGCTACCCCTCTGATATAACGTTTAGAGTGCTCTGAACCTATTGCTATAGTAAATGTGTGTGTGTGCTTGACACCTAATAAAGTAGTTTTAGGTAAAAGCTCTCTGATTTATATCAATTGTTTATCAGCTGCGTCCCCATTGATGTATTCCTGACACCACCTAAAAAAACAGTTAAGTTACCACTGCTTTGGGTTCAAAAAACTCTGGGCAACAAAGTGAGGAACTTATTCCCCCTTGGAACATGGGCACAATCTATGCTTCACAGCTGAGTTCCCACTCCATTAGTAGCTCAAGCTTCAGCAGCATTCAAGCTCCAATCCATCATTGCTGATGGGCTATCTAACTTGAACTTAAAACCTCAGTTACATTGAACTAGAAATTTTGTGGTGTGGTCAGGAGTCAAGTTAGAGGTGACACTCAAATTATACTTTGAGGTAACAATGAAGTGAAGACAAGCCCTGTCTTGTACAAAGCAATACCTTGAGACAGAAAGAACTAGACAGTAAAACACAGATTGAAAGGGTTCTGTTGCCAATAACATACAATACAGTGGTATTATTCTAAAAACAGTTACTGGGGAAGGAACTTGTTATTTCACGGCAAGCCTGTTCCTAATGAACTAGCACAAACTGTTGACTGAATACGTTGCTAAGGGTTAATGTCTCTTTCACCTGAAGCACCTGACCAGAGGACCAATCAGGAAACCGGATTTTTTCAACTCTGGGTGGAGGGAAGTTTGTGTCTGAGTCTTTGTTGTCTGTCTGCCTGTTTTCTCTGAGCTTTGGAGAAGTAGTTCTGCTTTCTAATCTTCTGTTTCTAAGTGTAAGAACAAAGAGATCAGATAGTAAGTTATATGGTTTCTTTTCTTTTGGTATTTGCATGAATATAAGTGCTGGAGTGCTTTGATTTGTATTCTTTTTGAATAAGGCTGTTTATTCAATATTCTTTTAAGCAATTGACCCTGTATTTCGTCACCTTAATACAGAGAGACCATTTGTATGTATTTTTCTTTCTTTTTATATAAAGCTTTCTTTTAAGACCTGTTGGAGTTTTTCTTTACTTCAGGGAAATTGAGTCTGTACTCACCAGGGAATTGGTGGGAGGAAGAAATCAGGGGAGATCTGTGTGTGTTGGATTTGTTAGCCTGATTTTGCATTCCCTCTGGGTGAAGAGGAAAGTGCTTTTTGTTTCCAGGACTGGGAACAGAGAGGGGGAGTCACTCTGTGTAGTTTCACAGAGCTTGTGTCTGTGTATCTCTCCAGGAGCACCTGGAGGGGGGAAGGGAAAAAGAATTATTTCCCTTTGTTGTGAGACTCAAGGGATTTGGGTCTTGGGGTCCCCAGGGAAGGTTTTTCAGGGGGACCAGAGTGCCCCAAAACACTCTAATTTTTTGGGTGGTGGTAGCAAGTACCAGGTCCAAGCTGGTAACTAAGCTTGGAGGTTTTCATGCTAACCCCCATATTTTGGACGCTAAGGTCCAAATCTGGGACTAAGGTTATGATAATACAATACAGTGGTATTATTCTAAAAACAGTTACTGGGGAAGGAACTTGTTATTTCACAGCAAGCCTGTTCCTAATGAACTAGCACAAACTGTTGACTGAATACGTTGTGATTTGCAGAAATAGGTCACATCCTTGATATTTGATCCTCTAAATGCCTTTTCCATTTCAGATGCTTTGACTGGTTGTGACATTTGTCTAAGATAATTTGGAGTAATAATTCAACAAGAGATAGTGTATCAAAATTAGTGGATTTCATTTTTTAAAATCAAGTCAAGAGAAAAGCTGTAGAAATATTTTCTTACACATTAAGTAAAATTAATTAATCAGGGAATTAAATTATAGCAGAGTTTGGTTTTTTAAAGATAGAATTACTTATTCAAATAAGTCAAGTGATTTAATGTATTAAAAAGACCTACAAGAGAAAAAAAAAAGAGATTCAAACTTGCTCCTCTGCTAATTCCTGGTTATTTATGCTTAATTTCAAAGACTATTTTGTAGACTTTGCAGTAGTCTGGTTTTCAGAACAATTGACCAGATTGACAAAGTAAGTGGAGGAGCACTCAAATTTAGCAGCTTAAACTTCTCACTGTAGTAACTCCAGCAATTTTCTCCATAAACTAAAATACTTGTGTATGCTATAGTCTTCCATATCACTTGTGTAACCTATGCTGATGCAGCATGTTCAGACCCTACTTCCAATTACTCATTTATGGCATTTTTTCAGTTGGTGGTGCATGCAGTCCTTTGATATCTGAAACTCTAAATTGAGTTTCCCCAGCCAAAGGGAGCGTGCAACACATGTTAACATGGTGCATCTTTCTGTTGCCAGCTACTGTCTAAACCACAGGGCTTTAGGAATCCATTAATGCCTTTGAGCTGATGGATTTCTCATGGTTTTGGATCCAGAATTCCCATACAGATAACCCCTCAATGGACATCATTACAATTGCAAATTGTGTTTGTCCTCCTTACAAGGAGCAGGAAGACGAGATTTCATCCAATACTGCTTTTTTCTGCATTTTTGTCCCCTGCAAAAGGCTTGTGACTATCAGTGCAGACTTCTTTGACAAAGCTTTAATCAGTTTGAAGGTGAGAGCTAAACCTGATCCATAGTGGAACATACTGTATGTCAGATCCATTTTTCAATTGGAAAAAAATAAATATCTGTAATATACATTTTCTCTCTCTTTTCTGACCCTGTTTTCTGATGTTGCCCCAGGACTAATCAGTCAATAGCTTAATGTTTTACTAGCAAATATAGGCCAAAACTGAGACCTTCGCTCATACATCCCCAACTTGAAAGAGTTCAAAATCAGAATTTTGCAGTTTCTGTCTTTCTGCAGTGATTTGGGTCCCAATCCTGCAAAGACTTCAGGATGCATGTGACTTTATGAATGAAATGAAATGGACTAATTACTTCAATAGGACTGCACATGTGAGTAAAGTTGAGTATAAGTGTTTGCAGGAGCATGGCCTCTGTCCCCTACGCTGTAACTTTTCTCACTCTCAATAATCTGTGGTTCTAAACAATAATTGTATAGTATTCTAAATACATAAAATAATTGAGAATGTAACCAAGTCTAATACTTTTCCATGCATTATTTGTTTGAAAATCTCTTGCAATCAGAAATGTGAGTACGCTTTGTGTATACAGAGATATATAATCTCTTCTTGGTATAATAAGTTTGTGTAATGATATCATTTTTCAGTGCAGTTGTAGTATTGTGTGTACACACACACTATGATCATCAGCAGGAATTAAAACTGGGACTCTGAGCAGCAAAAGCACAAGCCCCTACCACGTTAGCTAAAGGAGAGGTCCATTAGCTGTCAGGTAGTAGCAGGTTGTATGGTTGCTAGAGGGAGACATGATCACATACTAGGCCAGTAGTTGTACATGCATAGTCTTTCTGCACAGAATAATTTATATTATAACGCATGCCAGGGTTTTGTCACTAACAACAGTTTCCCAAAGACTTAGAGTGTTCCTTTTTGAAACAGTGGTAGGACAAAAAGTTAGTAAAAAGTTCCATAAAAGTTCTAATACTTGGAACATTTATACGTTACATACAGTAGTAAGGGATTAATAACTATTGATGTTTGCTTGAAATTAACTCAATATAAGAGCAGAAAGTAGCTTAAACTCATGAATCTAAACATGTGAATTAGAGTATTCATACTCCTTGGCAGCCTTTCTTCTTGATGTAGGAAACTTTTGTAGCAATGATCCGGCCTTATAGCACAGTCAAATTAACAGATGTCTCTTGTGTGATAGGACTAAGTCTAAAGCTGCTGTTCTAGTATTAATTTATTGATTTACACTATGGAAGGAAAATCTAGAATGTGTCTCGAGGGCTTTCATTTTACTGCTAACAGAAGCCTAGTTAAAGACTAAGAAACAGTGTGAGCAGAAAATTCTCCTGAAACTGCAAAACCATTGTAGTTAAAATGTTTGCTTGAATGAAAGGTAGCATTTAGTTCTCTGAGAAGGTGAAACTTCTACTTTCAGTACAAAAATATCTTGACTAGTCATGTGTGGATGGTAGGGGGAAACAATCTTGCCTCTCCTTCTGAGGGTGCAGAGATGTCCCCAGAGGAGGAACTGGTGTGATTCTACTTCAGAAGGGAGTGGATGGCTGTGGAGTAGGAGGTGCTTTTGAGGTGGTTTTAAGTTTAGAAGAAAGAACCTTTCCTCCACAGACCCTTATGAAAAGATCTAATGTACAGGCAGGCAATGCACTGGATGGGAGGGTTTGGCGTAAGTATACAGATACAATTATAAAGTTTCTTACTGAAAATCAATTTATTTGTAGCGAACTCCTTTTCAATTGTGCTGGGAGGTGCTTGAAGAGTTATCATTGTTCTCAGGGAACTCAGAAGTTGTGCTGCTAACAACCAGAATTTTACTAATAAACCTCCATAGCAACACATGCCTTATGCAGCTTACTCTTGCCTCTACCACAACATGATATTAATACTCAGGCATCATAAAGTAGTTTCTTTGGAGACAACTTTACCTTCTTTTTCCAAATGAAAGTATGCACATTAGGGCTGCATTAAGTCTGAAAAAGCCAGTTCATGTGGGATATAATCTACATAAAACAACGAATACTGATATTTGCTTTAAAATGGTGAAAATCTGTAAGGCTACACAAGTACTTTTTGGATCTGAACGGGGGTAAAAAAAGTTGCATTGCAGAAGATATCTCTATTCATAAGGACTTGCTTTCTTCTTAGTCAGACTAGACCATATGCCACCAAATCTACTTGGTAAATGAAAATACTTTAAGTTTACTGCTGCATTAATATATGTTGTCGATCCAGTTTCTTTGCTGACTGCTTAAGAGGTGAGAACTTCACTCCACATACTTCAAATGAAAGGCCTCTGGATTAAGATGGTGTTAAATTACACTGGTCTACAATTTTTGAGAAGTCGTCTGCTTCAGAGATAAAATGTGATATTTATTATGTATTTTGATGTGCTGAATTCAAATAAGACAATTAAAACAACTGATTGGCTACTGTTTCTAAGATATTTAAGTTTTTACATTTTATGTCTATGTATATTGTGTAGATAGTAGAGTTTTAATGATAAATTGTAAACCTAGGTCTTTTCATGCATTTATGGTTGCTTTACAGGATAATATTTCACCTGTCCTGTTTATGTAACACTTTAAAAATCAGCAAAAGGGTTCTATAAATCAAATGTATTATGAAACAAAAGTCAAAAAACTATTATGTACATAGTTTAGTCCTATTCAGTGTCTACTCGGCGCTCCTTGGCTTGTCTCTTGTATTCATTAAATGGAGCATCTCTTGTCACTGTCCAGCAATAGTCTGCAAGCATTGATGGGCTCCATTTGCCCTGATAGCCTGCCAGGAGATTCCACTGCTGTAGTCTGGGGCCCAACAGCTCTGCCTTACTCTTGGGTAGTTCCAACAAGGTCATTCAGTTCACCTTGTGTTATGAGGTGTGGTTCAGAGGAGGAGGATGGGAGCAAATGTGGGTCCTGTGACATTGATGGTCCAGGACCAGAAGTTTCATCCTCTTCCTCTTCCTCGTCTGACTCAAGTGAGAATGATTCTGGTGCATCAGGAACCGGCAGTCCTGCTCCGTGGGGTACTGGGCGTATAGCTGATGGAATGTTTGGATAATGCACAGTCCACTTTTTCTTCTTCGACACACCTTTCCCAACTGGAGGCACCATGCAGAAGTAACAATTGCTGTTATGATCTGTTGGCTCTCTCCAAACCGTTGGCACTGCAAAAGGCATAGATTTCCTTTTCCTGTTCAACCACTGGTGAAGATTTGTTGCACAAGTGTTGCAGCATATGTGTGGGGCCCACCTCTTGTCCTGGTCTCCAATTTTGCAGCCAAAAGAAAGATGATAGGCTTTCTTAACCATAGTGGTTGTACTGCGCTTTTGTGATGCAAAAGTCACTTCACCACAAACATAGCAGAAGTTATCTGCACTGTTCACACAAGTACGAGGCATCTCTGCTCACTTTGGCTAAACAGAAATGTGTCCCTTTGCAAAATCAAACACTGACAAAGAAGAGAGCACGACACTGTATGATTTCTAGAGCTGATATAGGGCAATTTGTTCAGCAGAGTGATGTAAGCTTCGTTATGATTGCATCATCCATGACTTCTAGGAAGACCATGATGCAATTCATATCATTTATAATGCAATACCAGCTTCAGATTACCTTTTGTTTTGCCTCAAAAGCAAGTACTGTCCAAACCCAGTCATAGATTTATTCATAGATCCAGTCAAAGATGTATTTTAGTCATTTCTGGTTTAAATTGAGATCCCTTCCCTTTATAACTCACTTATCCTCTGCCATTCCCAAGTCAAGGTCGTATACACAGACCCAATAGCATATCTTGAAAACTAGAGCCAATCAACAATTTTAAGCATTATTTTCATTCTCAGTGACCCAGAATTAGTAAAGTTGGACTACATTTATTTCAGAAGCATTTTGGCTGTAGAGCAGTGTTATCTAGTAAAACTGCACATTTAGCAGAGATAGGAGAACTAATTCATGAACAACCTTTGCCCAGTTTTTTTAACCAGTCAATAACTAGAACTTTTGTAAAGATCTGAAATGTTGGGATATGTTTCTAATTTTCCTTCTTCTGGCTACATCTGAAACATAAACTGCAGTAATATTAGGAGATCTTAGCTTAACAATAAAAAGTATTAAGCGATGAGTAGATCACAGTCTATAAGAATCTACATCAGGCCCCAAAAATTGACAATGGACTCTTCAACCTAGCAGACAGACAAGATCCAAAGGCAGGAATTTGAAGCTAGACAAGTTCAGACTGGAAAGAAAGAGCAAAGTTTTAATAGTGAGGGCAATTAGCCACTGGAACAACTTAGTAAGGGCTGTGATAGATTCTCCATCACTGGCCTTTTTTTTTTTTTTTTTAATCAAACTTGGATGTTTTCCTAGAAGATATGTTCTAGTTCAAGTGGAATTATTTTGTGGAAGTTCTACTGCATATGTAATACAGGAGGTCAGACTAGATGATCACAGTGGTCCTATAATCTATGACTAAGTAGTAATAGCTGGTCTGCAAATTTCTACAAATGGATGGATTGATTTGGGGACTTTTAAAAATCCTACCTATGAGCCCATTGATATCAGTGGCAAAACACTCATTGGCTTAAATGGAACAACAGTTAGGCCTGTGCTGAGTGCTTTTGAAAATCCCATGAGTAACACATAATTGGTTCTGTTCATGGTATAGCTGCCCCTGGTGAAGCTAAAGTGCTAGAAAATCTGCAACACTTCCAAAGCAACTTTGAGGAAACAGGAAACTTGGAGGAGCTTTGATAAAATTCTAAACGTTTGGATTTTTATCTATGCCAAAACCAACCTCTGAATATAGTCAAGTTTGCCAGTCATAAATATAGGTATTTCTAATTTGGACAGTTTTTTAACTTAAAAAAGTTGATTTTTTCCTTCAAATTGTAAATACATTTAACTTAAGATTTATAAATATGAAGTGTTTGTTAATATCACTGTAAATTATAGACCATATTCACTAGTGACGTTGATATCTGCAACACCATTGCATTCAATCGAGTACTGCCACTTTTTGCTGAGAGATTTGGCATATCACGGTTGTCTTTCTTGTTTGGTGGCAAGAAAGTAACTGTATTTAATACATATTTAGCACAGCTATGTATGCTGAGTCATATTTTATGATGAGCCTCCTTCCTGTTTAGATAAAATAATTGTGGTCACGCCTTTTTATATCCAAACCCCCGATTTACAGGGCAAGGTCATTACAAATTTATTGTCAGTTACTGTAATATAACATGTAAGGGCCTTTTAAAATTACATCTATAAATGTTGTTAACAAGAAGCACAACATTTACTTTCTTCTCCCAAGTGGAACTCAGAGATGCTAGATGGGATATTGTGAAACAAATATATCCAGAGTGCCAAAAATACCTTGACCTGCATATTCAAAAACTTCTGAATAAACTCTCTGCATTCAAAGGACTTTCAAGTTTTCTTTTGCATGTTAATGCACTGTCTACACTATTATCATCCCTTAGTGTTTCCAAACTATGAGTCCAGTTGTGGAACTTTTACTCCCATTAGTTCTCATACGCTTAACAGAATAGGAATAAACACAGCTATTGGGGGGAGGGATAGCCCAGTGGTTTGAGCACCTCAAGGTTGTAAGTTCAAGCCTTAAGGGGGGCATTTAGGGAACTGGGGTAAAGATCTGCCTGGGGATTGGTCCTGCTTTGAGCAGAGGGTTAGACTAGATATTTCCTGAGGTCCCTTCCACCCTCAATATTCTATGATACTGTTGTAAGTGCTCACCAACATGGGGAAGGTTTTGAAAACTTGGCCCTTTGTAATTGTACATTAGATATCCAGCTGCATTTTTAAATCACTATTATTGGCTATCACATATGCATAATGGGAAGCACTGTCTTCTCCTTATGTGATAGTTGCAAAATTCAAAATGAACTTTCTGAGCTTCAACTGCTGTAAATAGTTGTAGCTCCATTGTAGAGCTATGATAGACTATTTACAGCAGCTGAGGATCTGCCCTACACATTTAAAGACACCCTGCTACTCATGGAGAGATCAAAGTCTAAAACATGAGAAGGTGATGAGTGAAAAACCACATGAGAGAGCCTCTCTTTATAGCTTGAGGCCCAATCATTTAAATTGCTTAGCGCTCAAAACTCCCAACGTTGGACTAAAGCTTGTATCTTTGTCCAAAATAGGAGTCCAACTGCCTATGCACTTATCTCTGTGGCAGTATTTAACTGAAATCTCTTTCTGCAAACCTCTCCAGGTTCCTGGCTCTCCCTTAAATTTATAATGCCTGGCTAACCAGGAGGATCCTTCTTTCTTCACAAGTGTACCACGTTGTTCTTATGCCATTCTTCTTTGTTCAAGCCCTTCCAAAGTACAAGCCAGTATCAAATACCATGGATCTATATAAGTACATTCTCTTTCAAGCTCCCTAATAGAATTGATGAATGTGTCTCCGGAATATATGCAGGCAGTTTCCATACTCTGTATCCAATAGCCTGATACAGCTCATTCAATACATGTTCAAAATCAGGACATCTGTTTGATAGTTTCTAAATGGATTTTCTGCTTGAAAGAGTTAGCCAATAAAACATATGTCTCATATCTTCCTCTGCCATAATTTTAACAATTGTCTCTTACAGTTTAATTTCCTTTCACAATATGTAAATTATATATGGGGCCAATCTCAGTCCAGCTGGAGCAAGTGAACACTTTGCACCTGTGATCACTCAGTGGTTCTACAGATGGAATGCAACATTATTACCTGGTTCACAGGAACACTATGTTGCCAACTCTCATGATTTAATAATAGAATCACAGAAATGTAGGACTGGAAGGGACCTAGAGAAGTCATCTAATCCAGCCCCCTCCACTCACGGAAGGACTAAGTATTATCTAGACCATCCCTGACAGTGTTTGTCTAACCTGCTCTTAAAGATCTCCAATGATGGAGATTCCACAACCTCCCTGGGCAATTTATTCCAGTACCTAGTCACCCTGAAAAGAAGCTTTACCTAATGTCCAACCTAAACCACCCTTTCTTCAATTTAAACCCATTGCTTCTTGTCCTTTCCTCAGAGGACAAGAAGAATTTTTCTCCCTCATCCTTGTAACAACCTTTTATGTACTTAAAAACTGTTATCATGACCCCCTTCAGTCTTCTCTTCTGCAGACGAAACAAACCCTTCCCCCCTAATCTTCCCTCATAGGTCATGTTGTCTAGACCTTTAATCATTTTTGTTGCTCTTCTCTGGACTTTCACTAATTTGCCTGCATCTTTCCTGAAATGTGGTGCCCAGAACTGGACACAACACTCTAGCTGAGTCCTAATGAGCATGGAGTAGAGCAGAAGATTTACTTTTCATGTCTTGCTTACAACATTGCTGCTAATAAATCCCAGAATTATGTTTATTTGTTTGTTTTTTAACTAGTATTACATTGTTCATTCAAATTTAGCTTGTGATCCCCTATGATCTCCAGATCCCTCTCTGCAGAATTCCTTCCTACGCAGTTGTATATGTGCAAATGGTTGTTCCTTCCTAAGCTGAGTACTTTGCATTTGTCCTTATTGAATTTCATCCCAGTCACAAGTTTGGTGGTGTTTGGTGTTTTTCTTAAAGTCTCAGCTCATGGAGTCATACGAATACATGAGAATCTCAGCCTTCATTTAATTAAAAGTCAGTGGCTAGTCCTGGTGGCTGCTGAGAAATATTTGGAAATGTGAACTTAAAGACAGGAAAACCTGAGGGAAAATAAAAAGAATAAAAAATTTGGATTAAAAATTATGATTTAAAAAAAACTTGTGATTTTGGATGCATAGCTCAATTTATGAATGCTTGTGATTGGCAGTACCGGGGACAGTGAAGATGGATGTTACTAAGGAGTGACACTTAATCCATAGTTCTGGCCTTCCCCTGACTTTCTCCCATGCTAAACCAGCCCTGTCTACTTTTCACACTGTTCCTGATAGCTCCAGTTCCTCCTTGTTAGGAACTGCTTATTGTTGTATTATACACGATCAGTTCAAGAGGGTTTACTTCTGCCAAGGACCTGCAACCTTGCAACAATGGAGAGAATGTGTGATTCCTAGGCAAGTCTATGTTAACTTTGAATTAAGGCGTGAACATCTAGGTGTTACTTATGGAAATATTATTTTAGTAAATGTTAGTTTTGAAAAAAAAAGCACAAATATTACAGTGTTAGGAAATTCAGAGTTAATGTTATACTTAAAGGGGGAAAACAAACATTAGAGCATATGGAAATAAACATTTATGGTTATTCAAATAACCTTAACTCTGTCCATGTATCTATGACCACAATCACTACCAAATAGCATTCAGAACAGCGTTTATTTTTTCCATATATTGCAATGCTGAAGCCTAAAAAGAACCACATTTTGCACATGTGTGCAAGCATTTTGAAAAGATCTAAAACACAGTTACAACTCACAGTATATGCATTCAAATGAATCCAAATATGACGTGTCCATCATAGGTTGCCTGAATAGTGTTTTTGCATGTACACTGTGGAAGATTTAAGCCTTACATGCCACTGATGGTACTGATATATTTGATAAGTGAACTGGAAATATTTGGCTGATGTGCTTCCAGGATGGCTGTATGTACTTTTTATGCCACAATCTTACATAGATTTAAAATTCAAGTTTTAGATCATTACAAGTAATTTAATATTAGATTTGAATATTTGGTTCAGCAAGAGATTTTCTACTAAACTAAAACAAAAAAAAATATGATGTAAAAATATGGAGAAAATAGATTGTGTGAGGCAGAGAGGCCCCACACCAGCAAAGCAGGGCTTAAGGAGAGCCTATGGGCCCAGGTAGCTCCATCCTGCTACACCTGCAGCCAGTGCCAAGTGTGAAGAGGAAATAAAAGGAAAGACCCTGTCTGGGCAGGAAGGAGAATGGACTTCTGCTTGAAGGGAGCTTCACTTGCAGAGAGATGGGCTTGATAACAGGAGCAACCACTGGGAAAGAACACAAATCAGAGACTGCTTGAGAATGAAGCCCAGAGGAAAAGGCAGGAACTGGAAGACTGGGGGACAGCCCAGTATTGAGTTAGATTTGCTTTTGGTTGTAGCAGATTTCAGGGTTGATCCCACTTAACCCCCAAGAAAAGGATAAGAATGCAGAAATGATTAGCCGGTGGGCTGAAGTTTGCCTGAATATCATTCACTAACCAGGTAGTAGGGGGGAATTAGCAAAATTGTCTTTTCCCCTATTATAGCAATGAGAGCACAGAGTAACTAGGAGTGCATCTTTCTGGTGGTCAATCAGATATTAGCCTTGACCTTAATGTCTAAGTAGCCCAGGCAATTATCTTGTTATTTATTAGGCAATGAGATAATTATGCTCATGTAAACTATTCCTTTATATTGGTTTTGTCCCTATTGTACACAAGGACATTATATAAAGGTGTTCCTATACTCAGGGTTTATTTTCCATAGAATCAGTCAAGGCCCAACCTCTCAAAATATCATCTAATAGAGTAGGGCTGCACTAACTGTTACAATTGGCTGATGACACCAGCTTGCAACATCTGTCTAGGGTACGTCTTGGCATGAAAGGGTAAAAATATACCAGAGTTTACTTCATTCATACAAGGAGCAGGATAGAATCTGATTGGCGGTCTCCTTTTAATCTATATGACCCACCAGGTCATGTCCAGCTGCGAAATGATTTGGAAGCTGTCGGCACACATGTACAAAGTTTGTTATGGTCAGTCACTGTGCTCAGATTTCTTCCAATTTCCACAAATCATACATCATACTTTGGTGTTAATTTTAACGACTTCTGTAGTGAATAGCTACAACAATAGCTCAGCTTTTTAGCTCAGTAATTCCTTTAAAAGACGGTTAAAATAACCATTATATATTTAATATTCTCTATTTCTAGTCATTTTAAATCCCGTACCTTTCTCCTGTAGTAATTATTTCTTTTTCATATAGATTGCTCTGTTGTTATAGTGGTTTCAGACTCTTACAGATCAATTTCTCAATGTCTTCCCCTTCAGGGCATTTCTTTCTTAGGGGAAAATGAATGAACAAACAGTGTTCCAATTTTCATTTGTACCCTGTCAGCTTGTGACAGCAGGGAAGGATTTTAAAGATAATTGAATTTCTTTACAAATTATTCCAATATAATGAAGTACATGAATATGCTATTTTTCAAAAAGCTGTGCATCCTCCATGTTTCCTCCTTTTACTCACATGTGATATGGAGTAATGATTAGAAAGCTTCTTTTAAACACCTTTCTGATATACTTTATAACATGTCTATTTCTGTCAAAGGCTGATTCAGTGTGTTATACCTTTAATCCAGATGATCATTTTCTCCTGGTTCTACCATAACCCCTATGTGAGTCAACTCTATTCTAATACTGTCACATGTATCTCACATTGCATAAAGAACAGAGGAGAAAACCAGGAGAAAATGTTCATATAAAAATAAAATCACAAAATAGGGGGAAAAGCTTCTGTACACAAATGCATGAAAGAGTACAAGGACAAAAAGAAACCTGGGTATAGATGTAAACAGATGTTATTTTAACTGGAAAGAATTCCAGAAAGCTTATAATAATTTTAGGGTCAGATTGTGTCACTTTTACTTCAGGATGAGTATTATTTTACTCCATTGAAATCAAGGGGAGTATGGGTGGAATAAGATACTACTTTACATGAGTTAGGTTGGTGGAATCTGGCCCTTAATTTGGGTGAAAACTTAAGGGGAAAGTACTGAAAAGTAAATAAAGGAAAAGAAAGGCTAAGGAGTAGCTTCACATGTAAAGGAACATGGGATATGATAGCATGGTCAGTTCTGAGAAAAGACACTTAGATATTTTAGCAACCTTCATGGAACTTGAAAGGAGGAATACAGGAAGGAAAAGTTTGGAGGAGGCACAAGGAAGTCAGTCTGTGTCTACATGATTAGAATACTAGCTACAATTGCAGCACATCTGTAAATTTTCCCCTTAATAAAGAACCAGTTTATTTTTAGATATATAGAGTCTTCTTATATTATTACCCAGCAAGCAGCACATGAAACAGCAGTCAGGGTAACTTACTAGAAATCAGGCACCCATTTGGAGTAACTAAAGTACTGATCTCTAAGGGATCCAGTAGCAGGGTGGGTTAGATGGCCTAATGGTTAGTGCATGCAGTGTCTACTAACAATGGGTAAGTCTTGTAGACCTGATCCTCCTTTAATCAGAAGTATGGAAAGCTGGGCAGATGGTTTGGTTCCCTCCTGAAGTGGGGGCAGTGGTAGGGGAGCCTAGGCCTGCCCACTCCACCAGGCTCTGACCCTTGGCCCTAGGAGGGTCAACAGTGTCTGGGACCCAAATGTACTCTCTGACTTACCCTCCCTGGGTCACTTCTTACTGCTGCTTTTCTCACCCAGCTTCCAGTCCAAAATGTGGTGAAAAGGAAAAGAAATTTGACCAAACCGTGAGCCCCAACCAGGCTCAGCATACACTGTTGTTCACTCAGGGAGGCTTCTCTGGCATCCTTGTCAGAGCCTTCAAGGTAGGGCTATCCTCCTCCACAGCCTCCTTCTGAGATGTGTTGCTTCCTTTTCAACCCCTTCTCCAATTGGAGGGTGCTTTTTAGGGTTGGAGGGGTAGGGCTACCTATGCACAGTACTGGCCTTTAACGCCTTCTGGCCCAGTGGGGTTTGTCTACCCATTGCAGACCCTCTCACTTTACTAGCTGGATTATTTTATTTTATTTTATTTTATTATTGTGTGAACCCATTAAAACTGTTGTAGCTAAAAGGCATATATATTGGTGAGACATAAAGATGTACACTTAAAAAATGAAATTAACACAATGTATTGCTTTTTAATGACAGCCATGATAAATATGCATCCTTAGTCATCGTGGATCAGATTTAAAGATAATAAAGAGCGTGGGAGTTTGCTATACACTGTATCCCAGGATCACAATGAGCAGCTGAATAAGAAATGAGATAATATAGATCAGACCAGTTTGAGGTGTGTGGAAACTAATAAGATAACTAATGAAATATGTCAACTGCATAGGCATAAATTGGGGCATAGTGAGTATGCCTAATAAACCAAGCAATACTTTTATAGCTACAATGTTATCTAGGAGGCAATTAGAAAATGAATTCTTTTCTGTCTCAGTTTTGAATGACAGGAAATAATGTGATTGGCAATGAAGAGGTGGGACAGATTCTAAATAACAATGATCATGGTTTCATTACTAATCTGAAACACAAACCTGAAACTTCCTTCCCTGTGCCATCTCCCTCCCCGCTTTTTTCACCTTCATCTGTAATGATGTCTAAAACTGAGATTGTAAACGTTTTCAGAAAGAGTCTGCCCTTCTGTGATCTTGGTGTTAAGAACTTATAACTAATTTCATTTGTAACTAAAATAAAGCTCAAAACTGCTGCTGTTATATGTTTGTAAGATGTTTAAAAACAAACCAGCTCTTATTACTACAGAATGGGTAAAGATGCATACCACTGCCCCTCCTCCTGCTTACACAATTAAAGCTGTACATTTACATAAACCATGGAAATTAAAATAGTTTGTGTTTAAATTTGCTTCCTTGCAAAGCCCCAAAAAGCAGAATAGTCCATTCTCTCATTATTTTGTTCACAAATAGGCCTAATTTCCGACACACCAATTTTGGTTCATTGATTGCCAGTCCTCTTCTCCTGTTTGGTAGTAGTATTCTGAACTCAGTTCTTGAGTAGTATCAATAAAACCTCTTCTGTTTAAATTAATTTATTCTCTCTTCTTCTTACATCTTTTCTTAAACAATTTTATGTAGCAGGGCATTGTTATTACTTTTCACTCACTTTGTTACAGAGGAGTTTACAGCTAGGGTAAATTTATTGGTCCATTTACCACAATACACTTTAGGAGGCTACAAAAAAAAATAACTGATAAAAAACATTTGATCTCTTTCATGCAGACTGAAGTTAAGGAAGGTGTTGGCATGAAAACTTGCAAAATGAAACTGCTGACTTGGGTATACCTCTGGCCAGTACTGATTTTCTGGTTTTATTTCTGATATCACATTAATGGCCAAAGCATTTTTAAAATTTTATATGTGCTTTATCAGATCAGATTTCTATGTCTTTCACTGAATTATCAGTAGAAACACCTCCCAGAAGATAACTGCACAGTGCAGCAACTTGTATGAATGACATTGCTCTAGTTTCTCTTTTTACTTGAACACCAGTTCACCAGGCTGAAAACTCAAACACAAAATTTGACTGGGTCTTGTGCAAAATCCGCTTGTGCAATACTTTATTTTGAAATTAAGACTTTTTTTCCCCTGTATTGAACTTATAGTCCCCTTACATGGGCATGTTAAAATAGAAACTATTTTAAATCATTACACTAGAAGACTACCGTGTATCAAAATATAAAACATAGCAAAAATAAAGTTAAAGAAAAGAAACAATCAAGAGGCCCATAACTGAAGAAATGACAGCATGAAAGGGAGGAGGATGTAATTCAGATGAGATCAACTGTGTTCAAACTGTAATAGCAGCTTAGGTTAAATGGAAGGGAGAAATCAATTGAAATTAAATGTCAAGGAGAAGATGGATCCTCATTCTAGGACCATCACAGCAGAGGCTCAATAACATATAGAATTAAGATATAATGGAAGTTCCTTAAACAATGATTGATGACTGCGCACAGATATTCATCGGGTCAAAGCTGAAGAGGGAAGTCTCAGATATAACAAGGACCTACATCATTAAAAGTTTTGAAGAGTTAGCAGAGCCAACTAAAACACACTCGCCTCTGTATAGTTAGGCAATGCAAAGTATATATAATATAGTCACAGTAGCTCAAGCCAATGAGCAAACAAATTGTCATGGTATAATTCCCCACTCTGAACCTTAGCGTCCAAAAGATGGGGTACCAGCATGAATTCCTCTAAGCTCAATTACCAGCTTAGAACCTGTAGCGTTGCCACCAACCAGGAATTACAGTGCCTGGTACACTCTGGTCCCCCCAAAACCTTGCCCGGGGACCCCCAAGACCCAGTCCCTCTGGATCTTGACACAAGGAAAGTAAACCCTTTCCTTCACCGTTGCCTCTCCCAGACTTCCCCTCCCTGGGTTACCCTGGAAGACCACTGTGATTCAAACCCCTTGAATCCTGAAACAGAGAGGAAAATGCACCTTCCCCTCTCCTTCTCTCTTCCCCTCCCAGATTCTCCCTGAGAGAGACAGTAATCCTGACACAGAGAGATATCAGCCTCTCTCTCCCTCTTCCCTCCTTTCTCCCCACCAATTCCCTGGTGAATCCAGACCCAGTCCCCTGGTGTCTCACCAGAATAAAAAAACAATTAGGTTCTTAAACAAGAAAAGTTTTAATTAAAGAGAGAAAAAACAGTAAAAATTAGCTTTGTAAATTTAAAATGGAATAGGTACAGGGTCTTTCAGCTATAGACACTGGGAATACCCTCCCAGTCCAAGTATACAAGTACAAATTAGAATCTTTTCAGCAAAATACCAATCTGAACTCCTTTCAGCCAAATACACATTTGAACTTCTTCCAACCAAATACACATTTGCAAATAAAGAAAACAAACATAAGCCTAACTCGCTTTATCTATCTAGTACTCACTATTCTGAATCTCTAAGAGCCTGTATCAGGGAGATTGGAGAGAAACGTCTGGTCACTCTGAGCCCCCAGAGTGAACAACAACCAAAACTAACAGCACAGCACAAAAACTTTCCTCAAGATTTGAAAGTATCCTGTCCTCTGATTGTTCCTCTGGTCAGGTGACAGCCAGGCTCACTGTTCTTGTTAATCCCTTCCAGGCAAAGAGATATAAAGTACTTCTGTGCTATTAACTTTTCTTATCTGTTTATGACACAAATGTTCTATCAGGCCTTACAAGATGACTTCTCTGTGGCTTGGATCTGGTTCGTAATTCAGCTATTTGAGATGAAATATTAATATCAGCAAATACTTCAGCATCAAAAATGGCAGACCTCTGCATGTTTCACAACAGCTGGCATTATTGACTCTTTTTATTAAGCAACCACAACCAAAGAAAATGGACAACAGTAGGCAGACATGGTGGGATTTGGTGCAGCATAGCGCCAACCCTGACACTTTATTTGCTCATGCACTGTGACCACAGAATCTGGCCCAGCACCTAAAATAATGAGCTCATAATGGACCCTAGAGATGCAGCAGATCGTGTCAGAGATACTGGAATCAAGACAATCAGGAGGACCCTGTTAGGCATGGCATGGGAAAATTAATCTACAGAAGGCAATCAATGATGGTCTCAACAGGGAAGACAGATACTTGGAATGCTTAGCCATACGTGATGTATTATATACATTACAAGCATTTCTCGCATGTGACTACCAGAGGCTTTTCCTGTGTCCACAACCTCCTGGACTGTGACTGGGAGAAGGGTGAGCCAGTAAAGCAGGAGCTCCCCCCCGGGACTGCCTGCAAGGGCTGGTCCCTACCTCCTTCCGGAGTCACAAACACTGTAGGAGCAAGCAACCAGTGTGAGTTCCCCACCTTCCCCGGGGTGGCTCAAGCTTCAGGCTTCCACCCTGGGGTGGTGGGTGGCAGGCTCTGGCCAAGCAGCAGAAGGCTCTGTCCCCAGTCACAGAGTTTTGGACTCATCCCCCACCATCACCTCAACATCCCCTGCCTCCTACAGACCCCCATTGTCCCTGCCCCCCCTGACTCTTTACCCACTTCCTCATCCAGGCCTTAATTTGTCCCCCAGCATGCCAGGGCTGAGTACGTCTGCTGTGAAAAGTGATATTAACAAATTTACAAATATCACTTTTCAGAGTAGCAGATTTACTAACTAACAATCTAAATTTAAAAAAAAACCTAAACATGCAAAGTTCCTTAATTTTGTTTCTATTCTGTTTAGGTCCAATAAAGAATAGAGACAACTGTACATTATTTGTATTACTGAGTCTGCAAAGAAACCCCTACATAAATAAACCACACTGATCTGGACATGTATATGTGTATATTTATTTGTTTTTCCTAAAGATAATTAAGTATTTTAGGAAAAATTCTCAGAGCGGCCATCAGCAAGAGTTGGTGGCCACGCTGTGAGGCCACCAAAAAACATGTTGTGAGAACCTCTGCATTAGACTAAGAGCTGTAACAGACCATGCCATTCCTATCACGTCTCATCCAGTAAATAATTCAGTAGTAGTAGATACTATATTCAGTCATTTTCATTTTAATCTGAATTCTGTCCACACTGCCTCCAGTAGAGCCCTTGATCCTTCCACACCAGTACAGCCCTTGAGGGTACCTTCTACACTGCAGCTAAAAGTGATACTCCCAGCCTAGATAATCAGATTTGTGCCAGTGAGACACAAGCTAGCATGCTAAAAGTAGCAGTATGGAGGTTGCAGCTCAGACTCTCAATCCGAAGGGGAGCTTGGGATGGGGGATAAATTCTGACTTTTTAATAGCAATCACTGCATCTATATTGAATATATTTTGCTACCTAGAGAGTAGTAGGGGGTCTTCCAGAAAGCTATTGTTCTGATTCTCTACTTTTGGCAATAAATATTACACACAAAAGAAACACAGAATGTTAAAAATTTGATGATCATCCGTTCTTATTTTTAGACGTTTGCAGAATAATTATAGGCCTCATTCAACAAACATGGCAGCAACAACAATAACCCACATCAGGTCAATTATACATGTTATCAGTTGAAGAAAAATAAATCAGTGTGGAAAAATGAACAATCCATAGGAGGTTCTTGCACAGTTGCACTTTCCTGAATCTCATTCCACTGCCAATTCTCCATTCCCTAGTCCTACCTTTCCAGGGCTGGCTGCATTATAAAATCCTAAAATAGAGAGATCCAAGCCAGCAACAGGGTTGCTTTCAATGAGCATTTGCATTCTGGTTTTTAAATCTCCAATAGTTAACTAGGAAACTAAGGACTGGAGGCCTTTGGACCCAGATAAAACCTGGCACAATATCCAATCCTGCCCCAATTTAATTAAATTTTTCATTTGATTTTTCAGGTGGTCCTTGACTTTCAGAATCTAGTTTTCCCTTCAGAGAACAGCTGAAGAGGGTGTACGAAATTGATCTGGGAAAGAGCAGCAAGTGGGAAAATATATTATAAATGGAAATCTCCAAGCTGTTTTGTGCCCCGGAAAGATTTATGATGAACATATGGTAACAATGATGGGCAAGGAAACTCAGCTCACAATTTAGAGTGTAGAAAGGAGGAAAGCATCTTGAATATGGAGGTACTTTCTCCAAAAGATAATGGATGTAAGCGAAGCATTTCAGGGGATTCTTCTCAACTCCCTGAGACTGCCTTCCAGCTGAAAACTAAGGAGAAAAGTGGGAGACCCAGGGGATAGGGTCTGAAAAGATGACTGGGCTCTTCAACATGGCTGTAGCACTTGTCTTCCTTTACTGGGTAAAGTGCTGGACAATCAAAGAAGCCCAAAGCAAAGTTCAGAAGAGAAGAGCATCCTGCTCAGGAAAGCTTAGGAGCACAAGGAGAGGTTTCTGTATGTGCAATAAAGTTCTGTTCAAAGGTTTCCATAGCAAGTGCTTCTGTGCCTGGATGTTCCTCCCAACTCTCTTTTCCATTTAGATTGCACCATTCACAAATTGTTCATTTTGCCTACTTTATTTTTGGGACCATTTTTAGATTTAATTTTTCTACTGGCACATCACTGCCACTGTCCATTAACATTGATTGCTGAATGCAATTAGATCGTAGGTGCATTTGGAAGAAATAGTAGCTGCCAAAATACATAATCTCGACCAATGGCATTTAACAAGCAAATCCATCTCTTGAAAGGGTAAAGTTGCTGATTAGTAGTGGAAATATAAGTTTAAAAATAAACCAAAATTGGATTCTACTTCCTGTGGTGCTAGAAGCTTCACAACAGGTTTAAGGGGATACTCTTTACAACTACATTTTCTCGGTACACCATCATTTCATTTAAGTCATCAGTTTTATTTTCTAGATTGATAACAGGTTAATTAGTAGTTAAGGAGACTGGCAGCTCAACAAAGTGCCATCATAATGTCTTTTCCTTTCTGTGCACTACAACATCAATTTGGAGTCCTTTTAGACATACAAGAGTTAAAACAGTAGCATAAATCTTAGTCTTACTGTTTTGACATGGTGGAGAAGGATGAGAGGACAGGATGGAAAGCTGTAAAAGACTCATTGAATTGACAGATACCATTTGTGTTACATTCAATCTCCCTGCAACTCTGACTTCAAGTCCCTCTTCTACTGGAAATTCAGCAAACAACCCTAAATGACAATTGAGTTCTACACAAAAGTGTTTCCCTGAATTTTATCGGTGGCCATTTTAGAGTATGTCATGGAGTTAACTAGCCATGCTTCTGGCTATTGCTAAAAATACTGGTTCCAGGCTGCATGCACCCAAAAGGACTGAGGAGCTTTGGCAGACAAATTAATACAGTGTATTAAAAAGATTAAAGGCCTCTTGTCTCAGTTTTACAGTATGCAAATTAAATTTCCTATGTAGTTAAATTTTTACATTAACTAAGATCATAAGTTAAACATATGCCCAAGCATTACAGAAGTGTCACATGGTATTTTATTGTGCAACTCAGATGCTAATGACAGTTGTATGGCTAACTCTCATGCACTGCTTTCACAATTTGCTTCAATTATCTTGTTTACATAATTACTTGACACATTTCTATATGAACTACAGTCAGAGGACCACATTCACTTGTGCTCTTTCAGAGAGATTCACACTGTATTTTACTGGTACACTGTCCCTTATGGGGAAATCATCCAAGGAAAGACGGATAGCATAACTCCCAGTTACCATGTTTCAGATATACCACTGAGAGGACAATTTTAGCTTCTATATGAGATCCCTTGGTGATGCTCCCCAGTGGTACACAGGCCTGTGAGGCAACTCATCATTAGTTGCCTTTAGCGTGAAGCAGTCTTGTCTGTGCCTGCTGTAACTGAGTTCCCTGGAATCAACAGTCTCTGGCAACACAAGCTTTTCTATCCAGGGGTATGTCTACACTACAGGATTACTCCGATTTTACAGAAATCGATTTTTGGAAACAGATTGTATAAAGTTGAGTTCATGCAGCCGCACTAAGCACATTAATTTGACGGTGTGCATCCATAGTACCGAGGCTAGAATCGACTTCTGGAGCATTGCACTGTTGGTAGCTATCCCATAGTTCCCACAGTCTCCCCTGCCCATTGAAATTCTGGATTGAGATGCCAATACCTGATGGGGCAAAAAACATTGTCGTGGGTGGTTCTGGGTACATATCGTCAGGCCCCCTCCCCCTCCCTCCCTCCATGAAAGACGACAGACAACCATTTCGTGCCTTTTTTCCTGGGTTACCTGTGCAGACGCCATACCATGGCAACCATGGAGCCCACTCAGCTCAACGCAGTAGCCATGAACATTGTAAACATCTCACATGTTATCATGCAGTTTATGCTAAACCAGAACCTGGAAAACCAGGCGAGGAGGAGATGGCACGAGAGTGATGAGGACATGGACACAGAATTCTCTCAAACCATGGGCCCTGGCGCTTTGGAGATCATGGTGTTAATGGGGCAGATTTATGCCATGGAATGCCAATTCTGGGCCTGGGAAACAAGCACAGACTCATGGGACTGCGTAGTGTTGCACATGTGGGATGATTCACAGTGGCTGCAAAACTTTTGTATGCATAGGGCCACTTTCATGGAATTTTGTGACTTGCTTTCCCCTGCCCTGAAGCACAAAGACACCAAAATGAGAGCAGCCCTCACAGTTGAGAAGTGAGTGGTGATAGCCTTGTGGAAGCTTGCAATGCCAGACAGCTACTGGTCAGTCCGTAGTCAATTCGGAATGGGCAAATCTACTGTGATGCAAGCAGCCAAAGCAATCACTGAGTTTCTGCTATCAAAGGTAGTGACTCTGGGACATGTGCAGGTCATATTGGATGGCTTAGCTGCAATGGGGTGCCCTAACTGCGGTGGGGCAATAGATGGAAACCCTATCCCTATCTTGGCACCAGAGCAGCCAGTACATAAACTGCAAAGGGTACTGGTGGATCACAAGGGGTGTTTCACCAACATGAATGTGGGATCATAGAATATCAGGGATGGAAGGGACCTCAGGAGATCATTTAGTACAACCCCCTGCTCAAAGCAGGACCAATCCCCAGACAGACTTTTGCCCTAGGTCCCAAAATGGCCCCCTCAAGGATTTGAGCTCACAACCTTGGGTTTAGCAGGCAAATGCTCAAACCACTGAGCTATCCCTCCTTCCCACAGGAAAGGTTCATGATGCTTGTGTCTTCAGGAACACTAATCTGTTTAAATGGCTGCAGCAAGGGATTTACTTCCCAGACCAGAAAATAATCATGGGGGATGTTGAAATGGCTATAGTTATCCATGGGGACCCAGCCTATCCCTTAATGCCATAGCTCATGAAGCCATACACAGGCAGCCTGGACAGTAGTCAGGAGCTGTTCAACTACAGGCTGAGCAAGTGCAGAATGGTGGTAGAATGTGCATTTGGATGTTTAAAGGGTTGCTGGCGCACTTTACTGACTCGCTCAGACCTCAGCCAAACCAATGTCCTCATTGTTATTGCTGCTTGCTGTGTGCTCCACAATCTCTGTGAGAGTAAGGGGAGCCATTTATGGCAGGTGGGAGATTAAGGCAAATCGCCTGGCTGCTGATTATGTGCAGCCAGCCAGAGAAGAGCACACCAAGAAGTGCTGTGCATCAGAGAAGCTTTGAAAACCACTTTCATGACTGGACAGGCTACAGTGTGAGAGTTCTGTTTGTTTCTCCTTGATGAAAACCTGCCTTGATTGATTCATTCTCTGTAAGCCACCCACCCTCCCCCCTTCTATCACAGCTTGCTTTCAAAGGAAATAATGTCACTATAATTTAAAAACCGTGTATTCTTTATTAATTGATTATAACAATAGGGAGAGAAATGACAAGGCAGCCCGGGTGGGGTGTGGGAGGAAGGGAGGAGGGAAGGAAGGAAAAAGGGGCTTAAAAACTTGTTGAATGACAGCCTTTTGCTTGGGCTGTCCACTGGGGTGGAGTGGCATGGTGCACAGAGACTCCTATCCCCACCCTCAACCCCACTTTCTTGGGCATCTGGGTGAGGAGGCTATGGAACTTGGAGAGGGGGGAGGGCGGGTATACAGGGGCTGCAGAGGCACTCTGTGATCCTGCTGCCGTTCCTGAATCTCCACCAGACTCCGGAGCATGTTCATTTGATCCCGCAGTAGCTGCAGCATTGCATCTTGCCTCCTCTGATCTTCCTGCTGACACCTCTCATCTCGAGCATCCCTCCTGTCCTCACATTCATTGGCCTCTTTCCTGTACTGTGATACTGTGTCCTTCCACTCATTCAAATGAGCTCTTTCACTGCAGCTTAACAGCATGATCTCAGAGAACATTTCATCTCGTGTGCATTTTTTTTTGCCGCCTAATCTGAGATAGACTTTGGGACGGAGGAGGGAGGCTTGAAAAATTTGCAGCTGTGGGAGGGAAAAAAGGGAAAGAAGCATTTAAAAAGATACATTTTACAGAACAATGTGTATACTCTTTCATGGTGAGCAACACTATTCACATTACATAGCACATGGGATTTCGGTACAAGGTCACATTTTGCATCTTAATATTGAGTGCCTATGGCTTTGGTGTTAGAGCTCACAGATGCAGGTCCGGGCAACAGAATTCGGCTTGCACACTGTCATAAACAGATGGTTAAGGGTTAATGTCTCTTTTACCTGTAAAGGGTTAAAAAGTTCACCTAGCCTAGCTAACATCTGACCACAGGAACCAATGAGGGAACAAGATGTTTCAAAAGGAAGGAGGGAAGTTTTTCCTTTGTTTAGACTTTCAGTTTCAGCCGGAGTGAAAAAGATCAAGGAACCAGCCTCTTATCAGAGTAGTAAGTTTTAGAAAGGAATAAATAGGTTTATGTTTATTTCTTTGTAACCTTTCTTATGCAATTAGAGGTAGAATCAAATTGGGTATTTTTTTTGTGTAGCTAAATTTGTGCCCAGTGGAACATTCTCTGTGTTTTGAATCTGTTGTCTGTGAGAGTAGCTGGTATGCTAATCTCTCCCAGAGGGTTTTCTTTTACCTTTCTTTTCTTTAATTAAAAGCCTTTTTTTAATACCTGATTGAGTTTTCCTTGTTTTTAGATCCAAGGGGATTGGATCTGGACTCACCAGGGATTGGTGGGAGAAAGGAGGGGGGATGGTTAATTTCTTCTTGTTTTAAGATCCAAGGGGCTTGGATCTGTGTTCACCAGGGAATTGGTGAAGCCCCTCAAGGCTACCCAGGGAGGGGAAGGTTTTGGAGGGAAAGGGAGTGATCCAGACACTGAAAATTCTGGATGGTGGCAGTGATACCAGATCTAAGCTAGTAATTAAGCTTAGAAGTGTCCATGCAGGTCCCCACATCTGTACCCTAAAGTTCAGAGTGGAGAAGGAACCTTGACACATGTGGCCATGGTAAGCCATTGTCTTTTGGCTTCTGCAACCTTCATGAAAGCAGCGCCCTCCTTTCCCATACCAAGGAAAACCCGTTGAATGCTGCAGTTTTCATGTTAATGTGCAGCAGCAGAAACCAAACTAGCTCCACACCCTCATAAAATTCTCTGGGATGATCACTGTACCCCTCTGCCCACTGTGTGGCTGGTATCAGGGAAGATCCCTGCTAGCCAAATGTGAACAGCTCAGTGCCATATGTCCCCTCCCCCTGGCTAAGTGCAGGGAAGGATTTCTTTTCAGCTACAGGCATACATCCCCATTGGAACAGCCACCTGTGTTCCCTTAATTAAATTCCTGGATTTCAACCAGGTTACCATGAACAATATCACTCTCCTGAGGATAACACAGCAAGATAAAGAACTGGTGTTGCTTGAATGCCAGCAAACACCAGGACTATATGCTGCCCTGTAATGATACCAGATTACTTAGAATCATAGATTATTAGAGTTGGAAGGAACCTCAGAAGATCATCTAGTCCAATCCCCTAATGGCCCCTTTAAGGGCTTAAACTCACAACCTTGAGTTTAGCAGGCCCATGTGCAAACCCCTGAGCTATCCCTCCCTTTCTACTAGCATGGTGTGGTAAAATGTCTTACAGTGGAGGATGGCATAAGGTGCCCTGCCCAGAAACCTTCTGCAAAGGGTTTTGGAGTACCTCCAGGAGAGCTTCATGGAGATGTTCCTGGAGGATTTCCATTCCATCCCTAGACAAGATAAGATTCTTACAGTAGCTGTACTGGCAGTGAATGCATCCTAAGTCCTCAAGGCAAATTAATCATTAAAAAGGTTTGCTTTTGAACCATATTTTATATTTACAAAAGTATGTTCACCAGAGGTGCCTTCTATGGTTTCATGGTCTGGGATACCTCCTTGGGAGGGTTGGGAACTTCAGTCAGGCTGAGAAAAAGATCCTGGCTGTTGGGGAGAACGGTGTGCTGTGTGATCTCCGCAAGCTCCTCCTCCCCATCATCATCCCTGTCTGCAAAATCCTCAGGCATGGCTGAGAGTACTGCCTCCTAGGAATCCACGATCAGGGGTGCGGTAGTGGTGGCACCCCCGCCCCCAGAATTGTATGCAGCTCAGCATAGAAGCGACATGTCTGCAGCTCTGCACTGGTCTGTCCGTTTGCTTCTTTGGTTTTCTGGTATGCTTGTCTGAGCTCCTTAACTTTCATGCGGCACTGTAGTGAGTCCCTTTGTGTCCTCTCTCCATCATGCCCTTGGAAATTTTTTCAAATGTTTTGGCATTTCGTCTTTTGGAACATAGTTCTGCTAGCACAGAATCCTCTCCCCATACAGCGATCAGATCCAGTATCTCCCATATGGTCCATGCTGGAGCTCCTTTTTGATTCTCGGACTGCATGCTTACCTGTGCTGATGAGCTCTGTGTGGTCACCTGTGCTGATAGCTCTCTAGGCTGGGCAAAGAGTTAATGAAATTCAAAAGTTCCCAGGGTTTTATCTGTCTACCTGGCCAGTGCATCCGAGTCCAGATTGCTGTCCAGAGCGGTCACAATTGTGCACTGTGGGATAGCTCTCGGAGACCAATACTGTCAAATTATGTCCACTCTAACCCTAATTTGAGCCGGAAATATCAATTTCAGTGCTACTTCCTTCGTCGGGGAGGAGTACAGAAATAGATTTTAACAGCCTTTTATGTCGAAGTAAATGGCTTCATTGTGTGTACGGGTGCAAGGTTACCTATGGTATTTTTACTGCACCAGCAGGTAACTGGATAGAACAGGAACTATGTTTTAGTTATAAATTTGACAGTACAAGTAGGACTCGATACTACACATGCCATTTTTAAACTGTTGTAACTCTACTCGTTTATATGCCATTATAACCAGTTTATATCAGTGGATGTACTGAGTACCTAAAACTAGGTATTGAGTACCTAAAACTCAGAATGCTGGATTCCACTCCTGTTTACTCCTGGATAAACCCAGAGTAATTGCACTGAAGTCAAGAGAATTATTTTGCAATTACTATAGTGAGAGATCAGAATTTGGCCCAGAACAAGCTGTGAGGAATATCTCATGCAACTTAATGAGATCATTAGATTTAATCACTCTAATTCCTCATTAAACATGGAGTGGTTCTAAAATAAGTTATGTTTTTAAACACCACTACTCAAAAATAATCTTCTAATCCTTTAAGTTAAACAAGTCAGAACTGTAGATAGAAAATCATTGTTCAAACAATTCTTTATTTTCACAAAACAGTGTTTCAAAGATTGATCCTTCATTCCCTTAAAAGAATGTATTTTACTACACTTTAGTAAAATAACCAGAGCACTGGTATTAGCTTTTGATAAAATAAGACTTTAGTTGTTCAACATATTTTAATATCTTTGTTTTTTCATTCCATTTCTTTAATTAAACTGTATAGTTGTAAGAGAAAATATACATGACTTTTAGAATATTAATTATGTTTCTTGCACTTTCCTGATTCATTAAAGTAAGATTAGCCAAAGGCATTTCTTAGGTGGAATTAATGATATACATTAAATATACAAATCCATTTTATTCAATAATGATTACATTATTGGGACTCAATGAGAAAAATCAATTTCTCTTGGTGCAGAAACATGGCCTGACAGTGTGATCTCTCAAGAAGCATAGTGGTATCCATAGTGACAGGGTACAATGCAGAACACCTGGACTACCAAGTCAGAAACCTAATGCTAAAGGGTTTGTGAGCTTGAAAAGCAAGCTGGTAAAAAAAACACAATGCTATTCCTGCTGAGTAAATGGCTTTAAACTTCTTCTTGAATAATTATTCTTTATCTGATTACTTAAAATTGTTCTGCATTGTGGCTTATACAAAAAACAACAACCGAAAAATAGTTAAATTATATTATAATCCTGTTGCCATAGCAATTAAATTGTTTCACTAACTTTTCACTAGCTTTGAACAAATGGATACATTAAAACATTTCCAAAATGGGATTTCAGTTTTAATTTGGAAGAAAATAAGCAACAGCTTTTTTTTCCCCATAAGGAAATAGTTTATGCAACTTTATTATGAATATCTATCATAGAAAATACTCATTTTGGGGGTGTGGGGGGTAGTTATAGCTGTGATTAGAAAAAAAAGTTTGCAGACATCATTTCTCTAGCTGTATGCAATTTAAAGGTGGCATACATTTTTAGTTACAATCAACTAACAAAGAATTAGAAATGAGTAAGTATTGGAACAGCAGCGACTCAGAAAATCTTCCAAGTAGAAATCCTGTGAAATCATTCTTCAGAGTCCTTCCACTGAAAGACATTCATAAGAACATAAGAACAACCATACAGGGTAAGACCAAAGGTCCATCTAGCCTAGGATCCTGTCTTCTGACACTGGCCAATGTTTTGTGCCCTAGAGGGAATGAACAGAACAGGTAATCATTAAGTGATCCATCCCCTGTCGCCCATTCCCAGCTTCTTGCAAACAGAAGCTAGGGACACCGTCTCTGCCTATCCTGGCTAATAGCCATTGATGGACCTATCCTTTATGAATTTATATAGTTCTTTTTTGAACCCTGTCATATTCTTGGCTTCCACAACATCCTCTTGCAAAGAGTTCCACAGGTTTGACTGTGCATTGTGTGAAAAAATATTTCCTTTTGTTTGTTTTAAACCTGTTGCCTATTAATTTCATTTGGTTACCCATAGTTCTTGTGTTATGAGCAGTATTAAATAATACTTCCTTATTTACTTTCTCCACCCCGTCATGATTTTATAGAACTCTATTATATCTGCCCTTAGTCATCTATTTTCCAAACTGAAAAGTCCCAATTTTATTACTCTCTCCTCATAAATAAGCTGTTCTATACCATTCACTACAGAAATGATGTAAAAGCTCCAATAAATGAGCATGTCTGATGTTATTTCCTGGAGCATCTTTATAAATCATAGTTCTGTCCCTGTGTGTAAAGGATAATACAGAAAAGTCCAGACCTTGCAATCTCACGTAACTCACCTCTTTAACAAGCAATATTCAATCAAATATTTGCTAGGTCTGTATACTGGAGTTCCCCAACAACTACAATGAGAATCAAAATAGTTATAATGGAAGATGATAAATTCCAGACTGTTAACCTGTCAGTTGACCAAGTAAAGTTGCAGTTTCTGCATTGTGCTGATTGAGGAGCTACCTTTACAACTACTCACTGTAATGAAGTCACTTCACCTCTCTGTTCTTCAGTTTCCCCATATATAACGTGAGGAGAATTATATTTACCTTTTTTCATAAAGGATGTATGAAAAGCACTACATAAAGAGCTAAATCTGCTATTCACTGCCGATCTGGGATAATAGGGTCTCCGCTCAACACTGAGAACCCAATTCCCATTCCTGGTGTTATACGTAGTTGGAAATGAAAGTCTATAAAGGTTACCTGGATTGGACAATGGAAATTCTCATAGAAGTCATTATTTGGTGGGAGATTAATGTTATGGTAACTTTTACTTCTCAGTGGCACCATTATATGCAGAATATATAGTGTATGTAGCTTTAATTGAAGTATGTCCACACAACTCGTTCTAACTACATCATCGCCTGCAGGGGATGGTTGAAAGTCATTCTTTAAAGTTATGGAATACTTAATCGCTACAAAATAATTCATGTACAGTCTTGCAACTCTGAAGTGATATGAAGAGACTGGAAGGGGAAGAACTAAAGCTGAAGCATTGAATAACACTACTAAAATAGCCATCTTTCTTCACATCATTTTGCAGATGAGCCCATGGATTCCTACAGTATATAATGGAATCAGCTGTTATTACAGTCCTGGACTCAACACTAGCACTCTGTGTCCTGTTGGTAAGAGAGGAATCATCCCTTTCATGTGACAAAGCCTTAAATGGGCTGGGATCTTCTTTCCAGCATGGCCATCTCCCTCTCCCCATGGTATACGGCCACAATTGCAGTCAGTAAAGGCACTTGAACTGAATGCTTCTTGGAAAGCGAGAGAGGGGATTTTGGGACAATGAGACCAACTGGTAGGCCTCCCACCTGGAGAGAGATGGCAACAGGTTTACAGGCTGTGGATCATTACTTTGAAATTTTTAGAAAGGCCTACCATCATTTAGATAGAATCACATTAAAGAGACACTGCATTCTAAGAACTGGATACTTGTTGATCTGTCTGAGCTACCCATGCTTCCTTTTTTCTGCATTAAGTTTGTTTGAATTGAACATAGAGGGTGGGGGAAGGGGAAGGGATCTTCTTAAAGTTTTTTAAGAGACCATTTTGAACAGCCTGGTAGTTTTTCATGGACTGAGGAAGTATAAAACCCAGAGTAACCTGGTAGGGGAGGTGGGGGAGAGAGTTCATTTTCACATTTTGTCAATTGTCTCATTTTTTCCCCCAACTGTAGTTTGTTTCCTTTTCTGTTTATTTTCTGCTCCAAGTTATGGGCCTAATGGGAGACTAACCTAGTCAATCTCTGGCTATGGTGTTTCTTGGATTTAACATTTTAATTGGTCCTGGAGTTGTTTTTTGCCTCCTCCTCTGATATTGTCTGTCTTCTGGTTCCTATATCTGGGGAGATAGGAAGAAGCTTCCTAAAACGTGTTAAAGTTAGCTCCATCTATCCATCCATCCCATGGCAGATATTTATCTAATCTCTAAAGAAAACTAGGGTGGGATTTTTAGAAGCATGTAGGGAAGATAGGCATATATTTCCCACTGAAAGCCATTAGGTGCCTAACTCTCATAACATATAAGTGCTCAAAAAAAATCTCATTTTAAGTTTAGAATGTAAATAGTGGCACAAATATTGCTGTAGCATATACAAATAGCATTATAGTAATAGGCACACACCTTAGTAACTGTTATTAATCAATTCCTCGAGTGTATTTAGTGAGAAAATAAGAATCCATTTTCTCTGAGAAAATAAAAACAAAGTCAAGATATTTTCTAAATTGGTGTCTAATATGTGATTGCAAGCAATATTTATATTGTTGATATTAAGAGTCTAGGGATGGTAAGTTACATTTCCTCTCTCACTCTTGGAATGAATATTTTGAATAGCTACTGAGCAAGGTGAAAACAATAACTCAATCAATAACCATTATGTCACTTTTGGTAAGAAACAAACACTGCAATGTAATTTAGGTTCCAAGTAATTACAGCCTGAAACTGTTAAGCAGCAGCAACTGTATGCAGGTAATTGAGTCTTCATCAGTGTATCATTAGAAGTTATTAGATGACTGCAAAGTGTAGATGTCCTGATCTAGCTATAGAAAGCACAATGCAAACAGGGTATAGTACACACACACACACACACACACACACACACACACACACACACACACACACAGAAAAAATTAAATATATACATATTTTCTTCTGAACAGCAAGTTACAATTCATGAAGGTACAGCATTTTAATAGTGTTCAGAATTATATTAATTGTAAAGAAGAGCATGTAACTGAGGTCAGTGGTATAAAGTATCCCTGTCAATGCTAAAAGGAAGGCATTGTAAATAATAGCAGTAACACAGGAGCATAAAGATGTGGTAAAACAAGTCATTATGATATATAGAATAGCTGACAGCAAATCAAAGATTTGGAATTTCTTTATGGTTCAGTACATGGAGGAAGCTAGAAAAAACAAGATTACAAAAGACATTCAGGCAAACAAATCTCTAGAATGAATACAGCAAGATAGGAGCTACAACCACAAAGAAACTCTACTGTGAATAGAAAAACAATCAATTTTTTGAAACTTCTAAACTAAAGGTCTTTTCTGCACTGCATTTCAAAAGCAAGAGGACAGACATTACCAGATTCTGCTCACCTTACTCCAGGAGTAATCCTTTTGAAATAAGTGAGTCCATTTGTGCAGTAAGAGATTACACATTGCAATTAAGGATGTGGTCATAGATCAATCAAACTAGATATATTTTGATCAAAACTTTTTTTTTTAATTTCTGATTCAGCAAATATTCAGCCATAAAACTAGGTCCATAATAAGCATGTCTACACTGCACTGGGTAATAAGTCTTCTAGTACAGGGCCACAGACTTGTTCTAGTGGGGCTTACACTAACACTCTACTACACCTCTGCAGACAATGCTTTGAAACTGAGGGTTGATTTTGAACTCGGGCTTTCAAGGACTTAAAGTTAAGGATATGTTTATGTCACAGAGGTCAAGGAATCCATGACTTCCAGACACCTTCCTGACATTCTGTGTTTCAGCCCCTGGGGGGATGCCTCGGGCGAGTGGCTTGGGGTGTCCCGTTTTCTCTTTGGGAAATATGGTCACCCTGCAGCTTTCAGCTGCTGCATACAGAGGGGAACCCCACAGGATGGTGGGGGAAACCATGGAGTCATAGCAGCAAAAGTCACAGACAAGTCACTGCTTCTGTGAATTTTTGTTTATTCCCTGTGACCTGTCTGTGACTTTTATTAAAAATAACCATGACAAAATCTTAGCCTTACTTAAAGTCATTGCACATCTATCACAAAATAATGTAGCACAAAGAAAACAGCAGGTTCATTACATGATACAAACACTAAAATATCAAATGTATTCTTTCAGCAGCGATCTCTGGCTGCTAGATGAGCTCTATAGGCATCCGTGCTGATAATTCTCAGTTGCCATTAAAGCCTGGGTTAAGATGATAATGAGCCATTTGTGCTGGTTTCTCCTTCTGGAGAAAACTTTAGTTTTCCTTGCCTTCAATTATACATTAAAATGCAATGCAACTTTATTTTGAACAGTAGCAACTTTTCTGTGAGTGGTTTAGTACAATCAAACATAAAACAGCAGACAATACTTATTCCACTATAGATTACAGAAAATACCGGTATAAGGACTCTACATCAAATAAACCAAAAGATTTATGATAAAGAAGCTGATGACTTTGGGATAAATTCACAAGAGGACATGGGTGTTGCAAACCTCAGTGTTGAAGTGCCTAACTTTTAGATGCCCTGCTACCTAGTGGAACTCACAACCTCTCGTTAGACACCCAAGTTCCCTTTATGATGCATGGAAGAGTTAGGCAGCTAAAAAGGGAGTCACAATGGCCAGTATGCTGAGTGGGGAGCCATATAAACTAGTCAGAAGGGAATGTAAAGGAGAGGGATGTAGCCTAAGCCCCACCCATCAAAAGGTAGCTTGGTAGTCTCCTTATCTTGAATAGCCCACTGGTTAGAACACTCATCTGGGAGACCAAGGTTCATTCCCCCCTCTGCCTGATTCAGAGTAGACACTGGGCACACACCCTGGCCCCCAGTGAGTGCCCTACCTCCAGGCTATAGTCAGTCTCACTCTCTTCTCTGTATAAAATAATATTTCCTGAGTAAAAGTGGAACAACTTCAACAGGAGAAACCCATCCAGAGTATCCCAACAGCACAGTGGTTAGGGCACTCAGGTGGGAGACCTGAGTTCAAGAATTCACTGTGCCAAAATAAGGCAGAATGGGAATTTGAACCTGGGTCTTCTACCTCCCAAGTGAATTTTGTAACAACTGAACTATTAGGTATAAAGGAAGGAGTGGGACATTTCCTCCTCTGCTAGCTTTTGTGAGAAGCAGGCTTGTTCTGAACATGTTATGACACTTGCTGTGTACTCACCCTCACACCACCTGTCCTCAGCATTACAAAGTATTACCAAAGGTAAGCTCCTCAACTCCACTGTTACGGGCAACACAAACACTCCACTCTAGGCCTCACAGGTCCCACTATCACTCTACAAGTTCACAATATACACATTCTGACCCTTGAGCACTGCAAGAATGTCCAAACCTCAATCCCACTGGACATGAGCAGTACTGACAAACTTGTTTCTTCCAAAGAAACAGTATGCCAAATTTATCAGCTACACCTCTGATCACCTTTCCACTTGACACATGGCACTTATATATATATATTTATAGTGAAATCAATTATACAAGTTTAACATCCAGCATTGGATTATGTTATGCCTTTCTCTGCTAGACTGAAAAGCCCATTATTAAACATTTGTTTCCTGCACAGATACTTGTAGACTAATTAAGTTACCTCTTAATCTTCTCTTTATTAATATAAATAGATTCAGATCCTTGAGTCTATCACTATACAGCATCTTCTGTCATCATTCATGTGGGTGTTCTCTGAATCCTCTCCAGTTTATTAACATTCTTCTTGAATTGTGGGCACCAGAACTGGACACAGTATGCAGTAATTGTTGCACCAGTGCCAAATGCAGAGGTCAAATAATGTCTCTACTCCTATGCAAGTTTCCCCTGTTTATGAAGCCAAGGACTGCATTAGCTCTTTTTGGCCACCTTGTTGCACTGGAAGCTCATGTTCAGCTGATCATTTACCACAACACCCAAATAGTTTTCTAGGGTTAGACCAACACTAAGCATTCTAATCCCACATTACATACCTATAAATAAAGATTTACATTTTACCTACTTTTTTTCCCTCTGTCTTGGACAGCTTATCTTTGTATTTAACTTTATTTATTATGTACATGATACTCAGATAGTGCACCTCAGTCCTTCTAGTCTCCACTTGTGGAACATAACAGTCTAGTCTTCTGTCTGTTGTAATCTCATTTCAGTTGTTGGGTTTAGTGTGAAAGTGCTGGGTGGGGTTGGTGACCTCTGATATACAAGGAACCAGATTAGATTATCTATCCATCCCTTCTCACCTTAAACTGTATGACTCTAACTTCAGTGCTTTCACCTTGCAAATAAACTTGCTTGTTTATAAAGAGCCATGTGCAAATTTATAACTGCTGACAATTTTACTTGTTAATAGTCTTTGAAGAGAAAGCAAAGTGCAGATGCTGGACTGTTTAGGAAGTTTGACTTGTTGGGAAAGCAGTGTAGGCAGAGGACTGTGAAGCCTGGAAAAGCCTTGGCCAGAAACAAGGAAGGCATGGAAAGAGAGGTGACAGTTGAAGGGCTGGCAGCCTAGAGTGCAGTCCCCTGAAGACTCATGGAGGGGGAATACAGGTGCAGTTGCCTTGAACTAGGACACCAATGTGGTTCACTAACAGCATCATAGAAATGCAGTCACCTCTGTGATGGAGGGAGTCAGCCTATCAGCACACAGCACAGTAGCTGAGAAGGGAAATGTTGACCGAGAACACTCGCCATGGATGTTTTACATTCAATAAGAAAAGAGAACATGCATTTTATTGTCTTAGCGGAGGGTTAGTAACCCTCATTCCTGAAGGATACTAAATTTATCAGCTTCAGAAGGATGGAGCTCTGAGTTGACTCTACTGACATTTGAACGTTTAGCTGCAGGTAGAATGAGTATTACATTCTTTTGGCTTGATCGTTGGCTAGTATAAATCAGCATAGCTCTGGTTACTTTAAAGGGAGCTACACCAATTAATAGCAACTAAGGATTTGGGCTGCAGCCCAAGTTTAGGCCAGTAGGGTAGGCCTTACAATGTCTGAGGGGACAGGGCACTGATACAAATTCATTCAAGCAGACCTAAATGTTTACATTTCTCTCTTTGTAGGTTTCCTTTATTTTAAGCACTTTTAAAAAAAATATTGACTGAAAAAGTAGGAAGAAGAGTTGGAGGCATTGTTTTAGGTCAGTCTCAACACTTCCTAAAATATAGCATAGCCATTTCAGATCATAAAGTCTGTGTCATGTGTATCTTTTTCTAATGCAGTGATAGTTCTCCACACCCATAAAAGGTTGGAAAATAAACTCATTAACATGGTTTGTGCATCTCTGCTGTTGAATTTAAGCCAGTTCGAATAGTTGATAACAGCCATACTGAAACTCTAAAGAATGATGGGTTACTCAAAGGTCTTAAGCCTCTTTAACTCAGCTAGCTAAAAGGGCAATTTGAGAAAACCCTCCAGAACTCACCACATTTTAGAAGCTAATCAAATAAGAGCATTCCTCTAGTTTCTCTTCACTCTCCAATGCATAAAGCCTCTAAAAATCTCACACTACATTTCTTTATAAAAATAAACAATATAAATAAGTCTTTAAAAAAAATATGGAGGATACCTATATTTTTCCCACAGTTTATACTTCAGATGATAAACAATAACTTTTATGAAGTCAAAGTATGCTACACAATTTCCTGGTGAGTGGATGGATAACAAAGAGCTCTGTTTATCCAAATGTAGGGTTTCCTGGGTATTGATGGCTGAGGGACTGCATTGCTTATTGAACCCCTTCTGTGAAGGATAATTCTTATTCAGATCTGTGCCTCCTTATTAACATCCTCTTTCACTGTGTGACACCTTAAGCCAAATTCTTCAGCCCTTACTCATACAAAACTCCTGCTTACGTCAGCCAGGCACAACATAAGCCTTGTATCTAAGCCATCACTATCATTTCAAAACAGTAGCCAAGAGGCTGGCTGCTAACAGCACTCCACAAGATCAAACATATATAGCTGTGCTTTTGGATTAATGGATGGCTCAAATGACTGGTAATGAGCAATGGACTATGGAATCTGAGCTGTAGAACACTGCTTCAAACCCAGCTAAGAACAGATTGGGGAAAGTCATTACCAGCTGCTTGCAGTTCACTCTGTCTAGTACAATATTTGATGGGGACAGAATTAAGGCTGCATATACTGGTTGCTTCTCAGTACATTAATATGGTTGCCAACTCTGCCCACATATTTACACCAGCGATACCATCACAGGACCTAACCAGATCAGCCACAACATCACCGGTTCATTCACCTGCACGTCCACCAATGTAATATATGCCATCATATGCCAGCAATGCCTCTCTTCTATGTACGTCGGCCAAACTGGACAGTCCTTACGTAAAAGGATAAATGGACACAAATCAGTTATTAGGAATGGCAATATACAAAAATTTGTAGGAGAGCACTTTAATCTCCCTGGACAAACAATAGCAGATTTAAAGGTAGCCATCCTGCAGCAAAAAAACTTCAGGACCAGACTTCAAAGAGAAACTGCTGAGCTTCAGTTTGTTTGCAAATTTGACACCATCAATTCAGGATTAAACAAAGACTGTGAATGGCTAGCCAACTACAAAAGCAGTTTCTCCTCCCTTGGCGTTCACACCTCAGCTACTAGAAGAGGGCCTCATCCTCTCTGATTGAACTAACCTTGTTATCTCTAGACTGATTCTTGCCTGCATATTTATACCTGCCTCTGGAAATTTCCACTACATGCATCTGACGAAGTGAGTATTCACCCACGAAAGCTTATACTCCAGTATGTCTGTTAGTCTATAAGGTGTCACAGGACTCTTTATCACCTATTAATATGGTTGTAACGCTAGTTGATTTGGGCAGCCACATGAGGGCACCCACTTTGGAAATGTGCCCACTGTTTGACCAAATGAAAAGTAATAATTTTGTGGATTCCTGATTGTTGCTGGATTCCCATATGGCAGCAGTGCCCAGAAGTGTTTCTTCCCCTCCCCATCCCACCTTGTTTGCCACCCAAATGCATTATTGTTGTGAACTTTGTGTGCCTGACCCTACACCATTTAAGCCAAGAGGAGTTTTGCCATTGACTTAAATAAGAGAGAACCAGACCCTAGATGCGGCTAGTCTTCAAGTTTGCTCTGAAGTTGAAGGTAGAACAGACTGTGCTGGGTTAGCAGTGGTGGCTGAATAAGCACTTGTCACCAGTAATATTTTACACCAGGTACTATTCATAGTGCTGATATTAATCCCTAGCTACCTCAGTAGCCATCTCTCACTCTTTCCATGTCCATCCACCAGTGATGCTGGAACTTTTTCTATAGTGAAGGGTGCTGAAAGCCATTGAACCAAACTGTAAACTCTATACCTGATGGAAATCACTTCAAGCCGGGGGGTGCTGCAGCACCCCCAGGACACCTGGTTCCAGCACCTATGCCATCCACAGAAGTGAAGGCATATGAGGTCCTTGAGCTAACAGTCCATATACATGTTAATTGTCTGAGGGCTTCTGTCAGGGGATTTTCAATACCAGAGCCTCTGGAATTTTCTTGCCTTCTTGATCAGACAGAGAATCTGTGGACAAATCAAGACATAGCAGAAATTTCCCTTAGTTGTGCACATCTTGCCTTATGAATCAATAGTAATATATTCTTAGTTAATGGTTGGCTTTGTTTTTTGGGAGACTATGTTATTTAAATTAACATTGTGAGTGTTTTAAATTATGAATAATAGGCCCTGGCACGTAATGAAAGGTTCCTTTAATTTTATACAATGAAAAACAAATATGTAAATAAATAAATTCCTGTGAAACAACATAGGATGAATGGTCATGAAAATGAGTTGTTGTTTTTTCTCCTGCCAGTGATTCATGAATCACAGTCATATAAGCAATGAGTTTGTGCCTCTTTCTGAATATATATCTGTTAAGACCATGTGTAGGTGGAAAATTATGCCAAGAATTTCATAGCTGCAGATAAGTATATTAAAAGGCACAATAATTTCTTATAAATTTGTTCCTTCAATATATTTATAGCATGCAACATTGTTATAGATAACACGGTTAATTATACAGAAGAAATTTTCTTCTCTCTCTTAATAGGTCCAGACCTTTCAAGGTCCCACTTTCAAAGCTGGAAAAAGACCAAAAATGAGGGACACAAGAAAAAAAAATAATGGCACAAACATTTGAAATAATATAGCATTCATTGGCAATAATATTGTCTGAGCCTCAGTTTCTGAGATAAATTATTTACAGTGATAAAAGTTAGAGAACAGCAGGTGTGTGTAGAATGGAAGTCAGTCTGCTTTTTTTTAAAAACGGACAAATAGTCAAAATCAGGGGCAGTCTAAGCATTTAACAAACATTCCTAAGATGTTAAGTACAAGAAACACAACCACTGGCAGAGCTATAAATGACAGATGATGCATAGATTCTTAAGGCAAGAGGGAACTACTATGATTATTTAGTTTGAGCTCCTGCATAACAGGTCAAAGAACCCCAAACAATAATTTATGTATCAAGCCCACAACTTTTGTTTGAGCTATAGCATATCATTTAGAAAGTCATGGATAATCCATCAGATCCCTAAGTAAGTTGTTGCAATGGTTAATTACTCTTACTGTTAAAATGTTCAGATTGATGTTAGTATGAATTTGTCTAGCTTCATCTTTCAATCAATGGATTGCCTGTCTGCTAGGCTGAAATGAAATTGCTTTCCTATGTAGCTACTTGTAAACTGTGATCAAAATCATCCCTTAATCTTCTTTTGAATAAACTAAATAGACAGGGCTCTTTCAGTCTCTCATTATAAGGTTGGTTTTCCAGACTTTAAGTTATTCTTGTAGCTCTTTTGTGAACCATCAACCCTTTCCAGTTTGTCAGTATCCTTTTTGAAGTGTGGACATGAGAACTGGACATGGTATTGCAGTAATGGCTCACTAACACTGAACACAGAGGTAATACCACCTTCTATTCTTACTTGATATTCCACTGCTTACACAACCAAGCATCATGCCTGCCCACTTCTTTGCAGAATCAGACTAAGAGCTCATTTTCAAATTGCTACCTGCCATGACACCTAAGTTATTTTCAGACTCCCTGTTTTCCAGGTTGCAGTTCTTCATTTTGTAAGTGTGACTTATGTTCTTTGTTCCTGGATGCATGACCTTGCATTTGATGTTTTAACACACACATTATTCAAATGAGCCCTCTTTACCAAGCAAGTGAGGAGCTTGAGGATGTAGAGTGTATGCAGAGCTCCAACAGTCACTGTTGGCCAAAATAATCTGATGTTATGTGCACGTGCACCTAGAGTGGGATCTGTGTGGGCAAATACTCAAAGAAAAAGTGCTATTAGTTCCGTTTTATGGATGGTGAATGGAGTGAAAGAAGGAATAGGTGATTTGTGGAAGGTCACACATTAATTTGTGGGGGAAGCAGGGACTTAAACCCAGGTCTTCCATGGCCTAGGTTCGCATCCTAATCACTGAACAATCCTTCCTCTAGTTCTAGTCAACCTACTATATCTTTTTTTGAGAGACAAATAGAGTAGGTGAACTGAAAGATTACAATCAAGGAAAACCTTACATATGATGAGAGATTGAAAAGCTTAGGACTCATTACTTTAAAAAGGAGACGAATATGAGGGGACAGGTAACAGGTATACAAAATAGTGAATGATACAAAAGATAGTTTGGACACCTGAGAATCCCTCTGCTCCACAGTCTACCTAAAACAGTACTGCCATGCTATATGGGACAGGTTTTAGTTCTTTTGAGTGACGTTTATTAGGGATTATGTATAGTACTGGCATGTGTGCAATTTACCCAGAATCCTCATTATCTCCACAGAGTGTTCAACCATCAACTTGTACTCCAAACCACATGACACTGAAGCAGAGTAGAAAACACCAGGCTAGTATTTTAACCAGCCCCTGCTGGGATGGAGCTTCTAGAAGCTGCAGGTTGGCAGCATTGAGTGAACTGGCCCCGACCATCCTTATTTCTAACTGTAATCCTCATTCTTTCAGAGAAAAATAACTACACAGTACGTTACCTAGCTACCCTTCACTTTCATCTTTGTGATTCCCAGCTTGCAGAACTGTTCAAGTGCACTGATTAATAATTTATCCGCCCACCACCACTCACAAACTACAGCAACCAGACCAGAACAGGCCATAGTCTCTCCACACCATAAATATTTGTACTATAACAAACATGATTAATAATTCAAAGCTACATTCAAGTGAACCTTTTTATAATCACTGTTGATTATTGGCATTTCTTTAATATTTTAAAAGTCTCTAGAGGATAAGTTGTTATCCTGTCTATGCACCCATACAGGGATGTAAGGGGAAGTAAGGTGCCTCCTTATTACTCTGCACAGGTGATATTTGAGGGTTACAGTGCTGGGGTGGTGGGTGAAATGTCATTGCCGGCCGCCTGTACTTTGCTTCAGCCAATGTGGTTGAGCCAATGCAAAGGGGGAAGCAATCTGCACCAGCCCATAATATGGCATGGATTGCTTTTGTCACAGAGTCCTCAGGCAGGGACCAAACTATGACTGTGTGTACAATTCAGATCCTGCCCTGCTACTGGGGATAGCAAAAATAATCCCTTTTTCTTATTCATTCTCTTCTAGAGTGTACATTGACAAGCATTTCCTAGAAGTAGTTACTAAATGTTGTATTTTATATTTCATATTTTAAAATGTAGAGATCTCATTTTCATAAATAATAAAATTAAACAGTTCATTTGGTGCCTGATAGATGTTTTTAACTTATTCACAATGAATGTGGAAAGTATCACCACCTTTTATAGCTTTAAGGACAAGCAGCTTTTTATTGCCATTCATACCATGTTCAGAGAAGTGAAAATTAGAAAAGATTTGAAAAAAAAATAGATTTGACAATTCTGTTCTTAATTTGTTACACGTATTACACCACATGTATAGAGTCCATTATTGGAAAAGTGAGCAATAGAGCTGTTTTTGTGTGTGACTGATGGAATACAGTGGAATATCTTCTGTCTAAACTGGTTCTTCTGAGCCAGGCTACATTCTGAGTTTGATATGGGCTGATTCTTACCTCCTACTCTAATTACATGTAATGGGGGTTTGTCCTATGTATAGACTTGTAGGTCTCTCGTGTGACGCATTGCTTTCATACTGAATATCAGACCTGTTTCAGAGTCCACATTCTTCTGGAAAACTACAGACTGTTACTAAACAGCTGTTTATAGTTTCATTGTATAACGTAGCAGTCTCCTACTTTGTATGTGACATGTGTAGTTCATGTCACTCATTACGGGCCTCTGTACTGATAGTGACTGAACTGAGATGTGGAGGAGAGAGACAGCATGCTATTAGACTACTGCACATATTCTGTTTTATCACTATCTAACAAGATTTTTCAGTCCAAAACACTGAGAGGGGAAATGAGCTATTGAACAAATAAAATGATTTCAGCACAGGCATTACAGTCTCTATACATTATCAAGGGACAAATATCAACAGTACAAGGAGAGGGAGGTATCAGCACATAAGAACTGCTTCTGTAATTAAAGAGTACAATTGATTTCCACTAATGAGACTCATGAAAGTTTTAAATGTTATGCCTTCATTCGAGAAGGCTAATTTGATCATGTCACTACTTCATTCTGCGTTCAGATTATTGGAAAGAAGAACAAGCTTCAAGTACACACCAAGAATTGTGGCACCAGCATTTCAGTGCATAGCTGCTTCCTAGATTCATCTTTAGTGCATATGTATTTAAGTAGTGCAGATGTAACAAGGGAGGTCAACTCACTCTATATCATGCTTAAGCTGACTTGTCCTCCACATTCTGCAGAATGGACACCATGGCCCCTTTACACTGCTATGGCGCCCACTTTAAGGATCTGTTACAATGCCAAAATGGTATATGTGGGAACAGCATATAAAGGTGGATAAGACCCCATAGCTTCAAAGATTAAAATGCAGTGTATTAAGAATTTAACATGCAAAACCACCATTATTTTAACTAATCAGCCTAGGTTAGAGGAAAAACACTGCTATCAATTTCACATCAAACAAATTCTGTGAGAAAACGAAGAGATCTCATTCTAATGGTTTCACTCACATGCACATTTTACATGGGATTTTAGGGAAGTTTTTATTACTTGAGTGTCACTGTCCCACTCCACTCTATTTGGATTCCCCAACATGACACTGGTGGTGCCAGTTTCTTTCCATCTTTTTAATAATGCTTACGTACTTTATCGTGAGATTGGCACTTCCTCATGTTTCATTACTAAGCCATCAGCACCTACATGCTTTCTCTACCAGCAGCACTGCATGGAAACAGATTTTTCTGGAGATCAGTCAATACAGCAGAAAAATCAGAGACATACTACAGCATGCATTTCCATTCCACTCAGTTAAAACTCTTTCCTACATAGGCAAATTCCCCAGACTGTTTGGATTGTCAGGGGAGGCTGTCAGATGTCTGTATGAAACCCAATAGCAAGGCCTAATTGATCATCAAAAAATCCAGGAGGAATGGTGCTAAGGTTAGTTGGCAGCAGGAATCCACCTGGTTCCCTTTGGAGATAGCAGCAGGAACACAGCTCAGGGAGTCTGGAGGTTTGAGCAGTACAGACAGGTGTTATTCTCTATCACACACACATACTGTAGCTGAGGGAATTTATCTTTTATGATCAGTTATTGAATTAAAAAGCCTCTGTGGAGTCTGAAGAAAAAAAAATCTGAGCAGATTCCTTTATTCTTTCAGCCATTGCTCCATCTGGCCCACCATGCGTAGTCTATATAATACAATATAAAACAAGCATTTATCTAAGGAAACCAAAAGAAAGAAGGAGAAATGTACCTTTCATTTTATAAATCCCAAAGAGAAAGGACTAGCCCAAAATATTTACCTCTAATTTCTTATCCAATGTTTCTCTGAGTGCAACATGAAAAATGGTTCTGTTTATTTTATCTTATCACATTAGTCTGTTATTACTTTTTGCTCATAATAACCGTTCTACGTTTGGCATTTAACATACACTACAGTGGAAAAGATTGTAATCTGTTAAATACATTTTAGGCTTATCTGAGAAGACATTTTTCTTGCATATGGCTATCTGCAAATAGTGTGATTAAGGATCAAAAATTCAGTGGGATTTTCCCCTAGCAACACTATATAACTAAACTGAGTTAGTTATGAGTTTTGGATAAGAGATTTGCACCCTAAATTGTCCATTGCATACTGAGCCCGTAGGTAATTTTTTATAAAGCTATGATATGATTCTATTGACACCTCTGGAGTCCAGCTATAAATTAGAGTGTTAATGAGAAGTTTAGAAGAACAGAACATATCCTTTCAAATGGAAGAAAAAGAAAATCTTAGGGATACTGTGAAAGTTTCAGGCAGCAGGAGGCCTCACCACTTCTGGCAATTAGTTCTTGTCAGATTCCCCCAACACTGTGCTGCTGTAGCAAGGGCAATTCCCAGCATGTAGCTGTGTTCCTCATGATCAGGAACATAAACCCAGCAGGAGGAGAACTGAGTAGTTCTTGACTGAAGTTTTAGGAAGCCAGAGTGATGTACTCCTTAATAAACTTCATTTGAGAACTGAAAACTGGAGGAAGCTCAAGCCTTTTTGTTTTAGTACTGATCAACATAAACTTTCATTCTATTTAGAAAAGTGGATTTTGGAAATTTCTTTTCCTCCCTGGTGCCATCACTCATTACACCAGCCATTCCATCTCAAATGGGGTCCAGTCCACTTCATATTGTCTCCCATGCAGAGAAGGGCATCTTTTCTTTTTTGGAGCTCAATAAAAATTCACCTATAGAACAGCTGGGCCTTTTAGTGGATTGATGTAAGTTCTGAAAGTACCTATAGGCGTGAATATAGTCAATGAGCTTCCCAAGAAGCAATAGGCATTTGCCGTTCTACTCTAGATCTGTTTAGTTAGCCAATATCTTGGCTAAATATCCCCCTCCACAGCTGGCTTGTCTCTGCCTCTGACAAGTCTAATTATAGCTGTGCCTTTTAAGAGTACATTGTAAACTTGGCAATGGTCGGTGGAGACCACCTTTTACACGGCCATAACAAGGTTGACCATAACTGCGTCCTAATGAGAAAACTGGAAACTTAATTGTACTTGTTGTTCAAGTTTATAATAAGCCCCCCTCACCATTAGCTTCTAGGTATACGTAAAGAGCTTATAACTATCATAATCAAATGGCTGGATCAGCATCCCCTTGTGGATTTTTCAAGTGGGTCTCCCCAGAGGGAAGAAGTCTAGGACTGCAGTGGCCACTAAAGCAGGCTCCGGCCACTTGGCTCGTTGTCCCTTCAGTGTTATTCTTTTCAGGGTAGTGGTGGTGGGTGGAGGGGTTTATCCTCAAAACGTTCTAAAACAAAAAGCAAACCCAACACACTACTCTGTTATTCACCAGTCTTCCTATGGGACATTCCTCCTTTTTTTCCCCTTTGGACTTGGCTCCCAAACAGTCTTAGTGGTGTGTTGCTTGCTCCTTGAAATCTAAATGCTCCTCCCCAGTGCCTGCTTCAGGTAATAGACCTATAACTCTGCAGACAAAGCTCCCTTTAGGCGGAGCTTTGACGGCCTTCCTGACCAGTCAGCCCTGAACTAGCCCTGAGCTAGGATCTCTCCTTTTATTCCCTCCTCCAGGCTTGGCACTGGTTGCAAGCTAGCAAGGTGGGGCTAGCTGGGCTCATAGGCTCTCCATAACCCCTTCTCTGCTGGTGTAGGTCTCTCTACCCCATCATACGCTGCGTTGAAACAAAGAAGAATGAAGTGGCTAGAACCTGCACAGCTCTGGATAAGTGAACATATTTAAACACAATGTATCTTTGAAAATCGTGAACTATATTACTAAAAATGGGTGTCTAAACATTGGACTCTTAAAGGCAGGCACCACCATCTCTTTTTACAATGTCTCAACACTTCCCATAAGACCCTCTTTTTCACTTATAACTTTGCAAAACTTTAGCCATTCAGACAACAATTTTCCATTCTGGGTGCCTGCCTCAAGCTAATATATAATTTTGGAAAATTTCAGCCAAAATAGTTCAACTCATTCTGAGAACAAGGAAGGGGGAAATATTTTTCCTCCATATTGAATTCTTGAGATCTTTTCTTTGAAATTTTCTAGCACTCCCATGCCTTGGAGTAGCAACTTTAAATTTGGCAAGGAGATGGCTGTTGTGTCAGGTATATGCCTTTCTCCCTTCCTGTGAAACTCCATCCAAAGTTGTCCAAATTCTAAGATTTTGGAAAAAATTGCTAATCACATGTGGTCAGTAGAGAATTCTTAGATTTTAGCTTTTTTTCCAAAGATTCTGCCCTCACTGACTATGCCTGAGCCTTCCACAGTTCCTAGGGCTGAGCATATTGTGCACATGTCATCCCTAAAAAGAAACTGAACATGCTGTCTGCTGGGGCTCAGAAGGTCTTCCATTGCAATTTCTGCTCCAAAATGCTTCAGGCTAGGTCTGGGCCAGGCAACAGAAATGGGAGCAGGGAACCTGGTTTCCTGTGCTTTCAATGACTCCTGGCTATCATGCAAGCAGCTATCTGATTTGAATGCAAAAGGGACAAAAGCCAGATGGGGGATGGAAAGGAGAATATTGGGTTAAGGAGCCCAGTGAGACTGGGACTAGAGGTGCAGCATAGAATGGTATTTGGTGGGGTAGACTGGGATTAGGAACCTGCAAGGGGAGGCAGATCTGACAAAGAGCTCAGGTGTTGGGGGAGAACTGGCACTGACTGAACAAAAACACTGGGACAATGAGCCAGGAAAGGGATGGGGGAAAAGACAAATTGGACGATAAAGCTTATGGTGGGGGGGGCAGCTTAAGGGAGAGAGAAATTGGATGAGGAGCTAGGACTGGATGGGCCAGGAGACTGAAACAAGGTGTGGGAAGGGGGAAAGAATGAGAGAGTTATGGGGAGGGAAGAGTGAAACTGACAGAAAGTGCCACAGGGGCTAAGACTGGCTGGACAAAGCCATATATTGAAGAGTGAGTATAAAACAAAATATTGAATAGCTGCTCATTAATTGAACGCCATCCATCCTGTGAAGGAAGCAAAGTACTATGTGATCAGTGAATTAATGATGGTCTCATTATACACACATACATGAGGAGAAAATTAAGGTTGCACTCACAGCATTAATTCTGACTATCCTAACTTTTGAGTACTTGACTTTGCAACCATAATAATGCTATTTTAATGTAATTGTGTTCAATTATATTTAACCTCAGATGAATGGTAGTTAGGCATAAGGATTTCCATTCTGTGAATAATCATTTTCTATCTTGACCAAGGAGTTATAGGGGTTAGTAATGATGCCAATGGAGTCAAAAACAAAATAGATGGTGGTGACTGAAGTATACTAAAATGTCCATTTTTATGCCCTTGAATGCTAGTTATTTCAATTTTCTCCCCCAATTCATTTATGTTAAAGCTGTTTGTAGGTAACCTGCATTAGGAGTCAACTGTGCAGAAAGCCTAGGTGAAACTCCTGAGGTATGGTCCTTCCTGAGATTGACACCTTTACAGTTTTAAAATCATATAGTAACAGGAAAATACAATAGTGCCACCTACCTGGTCTGGCTCTGAGCTAGCCACTGCATCAGTTTCCTCTCACACAACTTGAATCTCTTGACCTAACTTTGTTTGGTTGCTGCAGAGACTTGCTTGCCTCTCTACCAAAGTCAACAAAGAAAAAGTCAACCCCTTCTGGAGTATCCAAGTTCAAAAACAAACAAAAGAATCATCCACCCAGTCTCAAGCTGGGCAGAGCCCCTTTTTCCTGAGGGTCTGTCTTCTATTCAAACTTCAGACACTCTTCAATCTCTTCTAGCCTTCACCAAACACTGATTTCCAGGGATTCCTACATGCAGTCCCCCTGTTCTCGCTCTTCAGAGGCTTCTGTCTTTTCTCTTCCACACTCTGCCCAAAGAAGACCTCATTGAGCCACGAGCTGCCCTTCACATGACTTTGCTCATTTCTCCACCTGACGAGGTGAGCTAGGTGTGTTACAGATGGGGCTGAATCCATCTGTCTTCCCCTTAAAGGGCCAGTCACCCTCTAACAGGCATCATAAATAAGATTTGAACTTTTGCTGGAAAGCCAATGTGGACTGTGTGTCATAATATGGAATATGGTTTCCATACTTCAGTAAGAGCGGCAAAGGAAAATATCCTCATCTGAGGTCAGCATTCTCAGAAGCAGTTATTTTCTGTAATTTTAGTAAATGCTTTTCAGACAAGGATTTTTGCCTTTCTAGTTTGTCGAGAAATTAGAAGCTCTTTGTGATTTATTTTAAATATATAAAACATTTTATAAAATATCTAAAAAAAATTTACATTAGTAAACCCACTGACTCTTCAATTCTTCTTTAAAGGGTTAGAGAGGAAAAAAATATCAAATTTGATTGTCTTTGTTTGTGTTTTCTATTTTGTGTATTAAAGGCATTAACATACACTAATATGAACACCTTCGGAATGGAGGTTCTTTGTAATCTGAAACATAGACATTAAGGTCAGAAGGGACCATTATGATCATCTAGTCTGACCTCCTGCACAACACAGGCTACAGAATCTCACCCACCCACTCCTGTATGTTCATAACACTTAACAAAAACTTATGATTGTTTTTTCAAAAGTTTACAACTGAACATTGACTTAATACAGCTTTAAAACTTTACTATGCAGAAGAAAAATGCTGCTTTCCCAATTTCTTTAGTAGTTTACATTTAACACAGTAGTGTGTGTGTGTGTGTGTGCGCGCGCGCACATGCACACGTGCACTGCCTGATTGTCTACTTCTGGTTCCAAATGAGGTGCGTGGTTTACTTATCAGTTTATAACTCTGCTGTTCATAACTTAGCGGTTCTACTGTATATGTAAGTTATTTATATAGTGCCGTTAACAACAGAATCCAGGCAATAAGTACTTAGGACACCTCATGACTTTGTCCATTTTATGGCTTTGTGTACTGTAGGAAAATATACTGTGGTACTTAGACACAATTTCAATTGGTGCACTACAAATGCACAAAGATAGAAAGTTGTTACAATTTTCAATTTCTGTTTATTTCCAGAACAAAAATAATTCAGGAGTATAGCTCATCCATTACTCTATGGTGTTCAAAAAAAGCCAATTATTTTTAACTAAAAGTTATTTAAGGGTTTGAAATTCATTTTATGCAGCAGTAAGCTGGGTCTAGATAAGGGGTGGGGAAAGTTTGGCCCGAGGGCCACATCTGGGTATAAAAATTGTATGGTGGGCCATGAATGCTCACAAAACTGGGGGTTGGGGTGTGGGAAGGGGTGAGGTCTCCGGATGGTGGTGAAGGCTCTGGGCTGGGGCCAGAAATCACAAGATCAGGGTGTGGGAGGGAGCTCCAGGTTGGGTCATGGGGCATTCTGGCTGGAGGTGCGGGCTCTGGGGTGGGGCTGGGGATGAGGGTTTGGGGTGCAGGAAGGTGTCCCAGACTGGGAATGAGGGGTTCGGAGGACAGGAGGGGGATCAGGACTGGGGCAGAGGGTTGGGATGCAGAGGGGCGACTCAGAGTTGCAGGTTCCAGTCATTGCTTACCTCAAGCAGTTCCTGAAAACAGTGGCATGTCCCCCTTCCAACTGCTACACGGAAGTGCAGCCAGGCAGCTCTGTGCGCTGCCCCATTCACAGGCGTCACCACTCCAGCTCCCATTGGGTGGACTATCCAGCCAATGGGAGATTCACGGGGTGAAGGCAGCATGTGGAGGGCCCCCTGGCTGACCCTATGCATAGGAGCTAGGGGCGGGGACATGCCACTGCTTCCAGGAGTCGTGCAGCAAGCCCCTGAGCCCGCTACCCAGCTGGGGCACCAGAGCGGTTAAAGCCCCTGACCCCACTACCCGACGGAGCTTGAGGGCTGGATTAAAAGGCCTCATGAGCCGGACATGGCCCACAGGCCATAGTTTGCTCACCCCTGGTCTAGATCCTGGAGCAGAGCTCCACTGCAGTTAAAGGGGATTTACACAGAAGTAGCAATCTGCCCAAAGTGCAGGATCAGGGCCTCACTTAGTAAATATACAGTAACTCCCCACTTAACATCCTCACACTTAACCTTGTTTCACTCTTATGTCCCTGCTCCGTTACAGAACATGCTCATTTAAAGTTGTGCAATGCTCCGCTATAACATCATTTGGCTGCCTGCTTTGTCCACAGCTGGCAGGCCCCTTATCAGCTCCCTACATTCCCCACCCCCAGCGCCTCACCCTGTGGATCAGAGCCTCACCCCTGCTCCCCCCTCCTCCAGCCCAAGGTAATCAGCTGGTTTGCAGCATTCAGGAGGCAGGAGGGATGGGGAAGGAGTGAGGACTCAGCATGCAGGCTCTTTGTCTCTCCCCTGCCTCCTGAATGCCACAAACCAGCTGATTGCCCCAGACAGGAGGCAGGAGAGGGAGGGGGAGGAGCGAGGATGCAGCGTGCGGAGTAAAGGAGAGGACATCGGGGGAGAAGAAGCAGGTTACGGGTGGAGGCTTGGGGGAAGGGGTGGAGTGGGCAGGCCAAGTATTGAGTCCCCATCCCTGGTGCTTGCACAGTAGAGGAAGCTGCCGCTGCCATTGTGCAATGTGTTTCTCCTACCCTACAGCACCTTCAGCCTCCATGCCTGCCTCATTGTCTGCAGTGCCAGTGGGCTGTCCCTGTGTGGGGTAAGGCGGGGGCATCTTCCAACTACAGCACTGTAGTGTATGTACAGTATGTTTGTAAACACACAGCATGTCCATGCTCCTCCCCCCTCCAGAGATTCACTGTTGCTTTATGGCCCAACAGCCCTGCTCGGGAATAAGGCTCTACACCAAGCGCTTGCAAGGCCACTAGCTGCCTGCAAAGAAGCTGCTGGTAGAGCACAGCAGAGGCCCTGCCTTGCTGTCTTGCAACAGAATAAACAATGTTTTATCTGTCCCTCTCCCCCCCATTCACTGGAGGGAGGTAAGAACACAGGGGGCAGCAGCCCGCCCAAAGCAAGTTACAGGAATGGCATTCCAGCACCTCCTTCGCTGTAGCAAGGGGATAAGTGGCATAGAGATGCACAGAACCTGGCCCTGCTCCCATGAAAGTCTGTAAAATCCACTGAAACTTTGCCATTCACTTTAATGCAAGCTGCATCCCTCTGCCTCTTCATGCACATGAATGAGTGGATGGGTGAGGTTTTCTATGGCCAGAAATGTGCAGGTGGTCAGACTAGATGATCATGATGGTCCCTTCTGACCTTAAAGTCTATGAGTCTAAGAGCCATGATGCTCTACAATCATCAGCTACAAAGAACGCAAATCAATTAAAGAGTTGTTTGCTTGACAAAGCAGATTTTCTGAGTACTGTGGTATTACGATGTAAAGAAGACCATGACACTTCAATTAAAAAATAAAAACAACAAACTCAGATCAGAATTGTGGTTGCATAAAAGTCTTCCTACATAATATCACACAAAGATGTTGTCTTTACCCTTGACTGAAGGGCAAAATTGTTTTTCTAAGAGATACTTCACCTTGAAGACTTTACATTCTAAGAATCAAGTTTTGCCCCTAAACAATTCTCACTGAAGCTACGGAATTTGTGCAACTCTAAGAACAAAGTTTGTCCCTAAATAACCTCAAGGACAAAAACATTATTAGACATATTGTTAGAGCAAGTATAACTGTTTGTTGCAAGTAACATCAAGGAATGTGGCAGCTCTTTGAATACAATATGTTTGCATTCATAAAGTTTAGTTAGGCCTGTTGCCAGCTGTCAGAGAGTAGATAATATTTATATTCCTCTAATAGTCCAGAGTTTTCATTTATAGAAAAATGAGAACCAGATTCAAGAAAATATCATGTGCTTAGTTAGTTTTCATTTTTCAAATTTTGTTGCACTGCCATCCTAGTTCTTAGTTTCGCTTCTAGTGATCATCCCCACCACAGTATAGTTATTAGATATATGGTCCTTCAGAAATATCTTCTATTTTTTTCTAGTTTTCTGTGCAGAACAGTTATATATTACTTATCTCTAGAACTATTTGTTAAAATTTAACAACCAAACAATATCTGCCCCCTTAACAAAATGACAAATCCAATATCTAAAAAGGTGATAGTCTCTAGCAGAAATTGTTTTAGGGAACTGATGATACCAAATATGCAACTAAATAGTTATATTTCTAGCTTTGGGCCATGCAATGTCCCCAGTACTCTTAGAGAGTCCACATCATAGAATCATAGAATCTTAGGGTTGGAAGAGACCTCAGGAGGTCATCTTGTCCAATCCTCTCCTCAAAGCAGGTCCTATCCCAACTAAATCATCCCAGCCAGGGCTTTGTCAAGCCAAGCCTTAAAAACCTCTAAGGATGGAGATTCCACCACCTCCCTAGGTAACCCATTCCAGTGCTTCACCACCCTCCTAGTGAAATAGTTTTTCCTAATATCCAACCTAGAACTCCCAAACTGCTACCTGCGACTACTGCTCCTTGTTCTGTCATCTGCCACTATTGGGAACAGCCTAGCTCCTTCCTCTTTTGGAACCCCTCTTCAGGTAGTTGATGGCTGCTATCAAATCTCCCCTCACTCTCCTCTTCCGCAGACTAAATAAGCCCAGTCCCCTCGGCCTCTCCTCGTAAGTCATGTACCCTAGCCACCTAATAATTTTTGTTGCCCTCCGCTGGACTCTCTTCAATTTGTCTACATCCTTTCTGTAGTGGGGGGCCCAAAACAGGATGCAACACTCCATATGTGACCTCACCAGCGCTGAACAGAGGGGAATAATAACTTCCCTCAATCTGCTGGCAATTCTCCTACTAATGCAGCCCAATTTGCCATCAGTCTTCTTGGCTACAAGGGCACAGTATTGACTCATATCCAGCTTCTAATTCACTGTAATCCCCCCAAGTCTTTTTCTGCAGAACTGCCACCTAGCCAGTCGGTCCCCAGCCTGTAGCGGTGTATGGAATTCTTCCATCCTAAGTGCAAGGCTCTGCAGTTGTCCTTTTTGAACCTCATCACTATTATTGTTTCTGGATTGAAGACATTTTCTGACCTATACCACATTGTTCTTTAATTTAGAAAAACACATTAATTACAGGATGTTTTTCAACTAAATCAATGGCAGGCAAGGAAGGCACATAAAAAACAACCATTTTTTCAGATAAATTACTGCAGATCTCACAACAGACCCATTTATTTGAGGTTTGAATTTTAAATCAAGTTTAAAATCTTTTGCCTGCCATTGGAACCCTGATTTAAGCTAGAATTAATCAATTCAGAAATAATTTAGATTGTGTGCCCTGTCAGTCAGCACAACTTGCTCTAGAGCCTACCTTGGCCAGAGCACGTCAATGGCTAGTTTGCAATAAATTCTTATGCAAGCAAGGAGTGGGAATACACCAGGCGCTTATGACTCTACTGTATGGCCTACGTAGAGGGCCTTACATAATTGTTGGGCCTCTCCCTGTTCCAGATACTGAGGGATAGGCAAATTGAGGTCTTCTTTTAAACATCAAATCCCCTATTTTAAAAAGTAAAAGAAACATACCGATGCAGGGAAAGTGAAAAACAAGGCAAGAAAAACAACAACATGTATTCATTGCTGGTGCTAAAGAGCACCCCTTGCATTCGTGAATACTCACACTGAGACAAATTGGACATTTTGTAACTACTTGTTTGAGTAAGTTCTCATCAGCGTAAGAGTTGCTCAACCAATTCCAAAGTTATTAAAATACACAATTAAGTGTCTTATCCCTACAACTTCACTGATTTAGAACATTATTCCACAAATCCCACCACTGATTTCTTTGAATGCACTTATGGAGTCAGATACTACCCAGTGTGAATAAGAATGGCACAATCAGAAGAAAGAGAAGTTTTTGTTTGTTTGTTTGTTTGTTTGTTTGTTTAAATTATATAAATCCCTAAGCTTCAGCTGCCATAAATCAGTTGGTATTCTAACTCCATATACTCATATACTCGTATAACACATAAATGAAAATATTAGAGTTAAAAACAGAAGTAATATTGCAATATATTGCTACACTGTTCACAAGTTGTTTTCTGTATTACATCTGATAAATAGTATGGCATGTGTGAATAAAGGCTATCACAACATAAACAGATAATGGGGCAGAGTTTAGGTTCTACTGGAAAACTTAACTTTGACATTTCCCAATTTATTTCTCCCAATATTTAAATTGTGCTGCCTGAAAGGTATATAAAGGTTTATTGATGAAAGTATATATACACATATGTACTGAATAAGGCAACATTTTGCTCACTGAATTTTGATGCTTCTGGGTAATGAAGATGTTCCTGGAGGAATATGATCTTTCTTCTTTAATATGTCAGAATATAGTGGAATGACATGAAATAGAGTTATTTTTCTTAGCAGGCTAGAAGATATTTACAACTTATAGTAAAAGTCTTCCAACCAGAAATTTCAGAAAACATTTTAAAAACACAGCTAGTCTTCAGAGAGAACAAAATGTTCATTACCTAAAGTAAAAAGCAAGCAAAAGCCTTACAAGATTAAAATTCTCATTCCAAAAAGCTTGATTCTTAATTCATTGCACAGCCATTCTGTGGGAGTTGAGGTGAACAACACTTGGAAGCTACTATAGGAATACTCAGGAGGGAAAAGAGGAATGTTCCCTCTAATACCATTAAAGTTAATTGCTATATGAATGCTGGTTGGAAAGATGAGTGGTAAAATAAGTATTGTGCTTAGACAATAGAGACTGAATTACAGGGTTGACTTTTAGCAAAAATACCCACAGAATCCTGTTATTTGCCAGTGTGTACTTTTGCATATCAATAATTTTCACTGAAGTTGTTTATTTATCTATCTATCTATCTAAGTTCTCCTATTAGCACCTGTCATCATAGAAACTGAATGCCTCCCAGAGATAAGGGCAAGAACAATATATGTCTTAATAAAAATGCAGACTAAAGGTAAGTCTGCACTTCAAGTTGGGGAGTAATTTCCAGCTCAAGGAAACACTTGCACTAGCTCTGGTTGCATACTAAAAATACAATGTAGCTTCAGTGGCCTGAAGGGATTACACCTGAGTTAATCCATTTTTAATTAGAAATACTGAATCCTTGCCAGACATTATCTCATTGTGTGGCCTTATTCCAATTTGCATCGGCTGCCAGGCATGAAATCTCAGCTATGTATAGGCAACAGGCTGGGACCCCTGCCTGAGGGCTTGGGGTGCAGCTTCTGCAGTGCACTGTCTGCTAGGGTCATCAAAAATGCCTGTCTGTGCCTGGAAAAACTCTCTACAGTGTATGAGAAGAGAGTAAGGCCGCTCTAATAGTGCGGAAGCTCATCTCAACGCCTCTCCAGTAAGTACACTAATTGCAAGTACTACTCAGAACCAGTCCATGGCATATGATAGTGGTCACAGTATTAACAGCAGGTAGCACTGTTTCAAGAATTCCTGGAATTTGGCATTGTCCCCAGTGAACTTGTCAGGTAGGGGGATGTTGGGTGTGGGGACAGTAGGTGTGATTCTAGGGGGGTGTCAACAACAGGTTTGCATCTGGGCCTAGGGGGCAGCAGTATTGTCTTTCAGTGCAACAACCTAGAAGAGGGGTAGGCAACCTATGGCATGCATGCCGAAGGCGGCACGTGAGCTGATTTTCAGTGGCACCCACACTGCCTGGGTCATGGCCACTGGTCAGGGGGGCTCTGCATTTTAATTTAATTTTAAATGAAGCTTATTTATTTTACATACAACAATAGTTTAGTTATATATTTTAGACTTATAGAAAGACACCTTCTAAAAACATTAAAATGTATTACTGGCACACGGAACCTTACATTAGAGTGAATAAATGACCACTTCTGAAAGGTTGCCGACCCCTGACCTAGACCTTTAGTTCCTGTAAAGCCCCAACCAAGTCTACAAGGGTGAGTGGAGTTTCTGCTGTTGTAATTCCAGAAGGGATTTCTATGTTGTTAAGCCTGCACTCTCTCTGCATCTGGTCTTTGTGGGCTGCTCAAACTATGAAATGACGAGGCTTGGGTGGCCAACATAGTGGGTGGATCAGGACCTTGTCTGATGGTTGTACTGGCAGTTCTGAGTTGCGGCAAGTGAAGCTCCAGGAGTCAGGTACCAGACTGAGGGTGAAGCCAAAGTCAGGGTTGAGGAGCCAAGCCAGAAGTCAGAACTGGGACACCAAGCCCAAGTCAATGTCAAGAAGCCAAGCCAAGGTCAGAACTGGAGCCAAGACTGAAATCTGGAAAGGGAAGCAAAGACTAGACTGGAGTGGATAGGAATCAAGTTTGGAATAAGACTAGAACAAAGCTAGAGGAATGGCTGGAGGTAGGCTAGGGCAGGGCTCCAACCAGGCTGGAGCTAGGATTAGAAGCAGGGAAAATGCAGCAACAGGCATGGTACATGTTGAGCAACTGCTGTGCTGCTGAGGCCAAGGCAAGGCCACAGACTCTCCTGGCCAAAACAGGAAGCACAACCACGTGGACACAGCTTCTTAGATTGAGCTTTGCTGGTTTGCCTAGAAACCAGACAGGGAGCCAGCTTTGCTCCTGACAGAGTTCCAACACCCCCAACAAAAAACAAGTTTTTTTTTTTCTAAATAAGAAAGGAATATTCAACTGAATGTCCCTAGCACAGCAGAGGACTATCTAGCACAAGTTACCTCTGATCCTCAAACTCCCATGCACAGCTCTGCCCACTGAAGTCTACAAAAGTTCACTTGTATGGCAGTGCTCTAGAAGGGCATTCCCAGAAGGTAGTGGTGTCATGGACGGTATCCTTCTGTATTCAGTGTGAAAGGAGTGAGACTGTACCATAGTGAGGCCTCTACATGCACAGCCTCATGAGCAGGACTCATAGATTTAAGGCCAGGAGGGACCATCATGATCATGTAGTCTGACCTCCTGCACACCATAGGCCATAGAACCTCACCCACCCAGTCCTGTAATAGACTCATAACCTTTGGCTGAGTTACTGTAGTCCTCCAATCTTGATGTAAAGACTTCAAGTTACATAGAATCCATCATTTACACTAGTTCAAACCTGCAAGAGACCCATGTCCCATGCTGCATAGGAAGGCAAAAAACCCCAAACAAACAAACTCTGGGCCTCTGCCAGTCTGACCCAGCAGAAAATTCCTCCCTTACATTAAGTATGGTGATAAGTTTGACACTGAGCATGTGGGCAAGATCCACCAGCCAGACACCCGGAAAAGAATTCTCTATAGTAACTCAGAGCCATCCCCATCTAGTGTCCCATCACTGGCTGATGGAGATATTTGCTGCTAGCAGTTGCAGATTGGCCACAAGCCATTGTGGGCAGTCTCATCAGACCATCTCTTATCAAACTCACTATTGAAACCAGCTAGTTCTTTTTTTGCCCCCACTGCTTCCCTTGGAAGGCTATTCCAGAGCTTAACCCCTCTGATGGTTAGAAACCTTTCTCTAATTTCAAGTCTAAACGTGTTGATGACTAATTTATAGCCATTTGTTCTTGTGTCAACATTATAACTCCTGGAGAAATTCTGCAGAATTAATGTCCCCCACAGATTGATTTTCCCCCCTTGCAGAATAATTGATTCTGAAGGGATGGTAAAGGGACGCTATGAGAATGGTCTCATACTGCTCCTGGGCAGTGGTTCCCAGTTTAAGGCCTCAAGAGTAGCCAGAAGAGACGTAAGACACTGCCTCTGGGGCGGGGGGGAGAGGCAGGGGCAGGGCTGGTTGTGCATGCAAAACTCTATCCCTCTCACTCACTATCATGGGGCACCCAGTAGGGAGGGGCAGGTCTCCAGGGTGTTTCTGAGGCGGCCCAGCCCTTGCACTGTGTCAACTTAAAAGGAGCTTGTTGGCTCTGTGCTCAGTTAGATTAAATTCTCCATAGTAACTGGCTTCCACTGGATGCAGCTGAGAAGAACCACCACCATGCAGCTGGATGCAGCTCCCTGAATCTGAGGCCTATTCTATCTTGGCCCAGTTCCCAGTATACTCTAGAGAAGCCTCTCTATGCTACTCCAAAATATGCCAGCTGGTAGGTCACCAGTGATCATCTTCAGCTGGTGACCGATCATCATCATTTGATGAATGTTGTGATGATGAGGCAAAATAAGACCACAAGGATCAGTTCTGAATGTACTGTTTACACAATTAGAACCTGATTGCATTGGGAATCTTAACTCCTTTTTTGGTTGATACAAAATTTTTAGATGTTGTTAAATACTCAACTGGTTCACAGACTGTAGTTAAAGCAGTAAATAAGTACTAGAGTGATTATGAAAATATTCTAGTAATTGATACTGACAATGCTAGTTACATGAAAAATAAAATACATTTGATTCTGCTTTCTACATTCTACAAACAGTGTAGAACTGTGGTGGGCAACCTGCGGTCTGTCAGGGTAATCCAGTGGTGGGCCGCGAGACAGTTTGTTTACATTGGCACAGCTGCCCGCACCTCCCAGTGGCCACGGTTTGTCATTCCCAGCCAATGGGAACTGTGGGAAGCAGTGGTCAGAACATCCCTGTGGCCCATGCTGCTTCCCGCAGCTTCCATTGGCTAAGAATGGCAAACTGCAGCCACTGGGAGCTGTGGGCAGCCACGGATGGTCTGTATAAACAAACTGTCTCACGGTCCACCACTGGATTACCCTGATGGGCCATGTGCGGCCTTCGGGCTACAGGTTGCTCACCACAGTTCTACATTGTTTCCAAATTCTGTGCATATCACCTGTTTGGCACATATTGTTAACTTAATTGGTGAGTCATTCAGAAAGCCTTTTCATATGGTTGATACATTTGTAAAGTGCTTCAAAAACATATTTTACTACTCTAATAATAAGAAAGTCAGGTACCTCTCTTTCAGGAACCAAAAACTACAAGAGGACTTTCCAGATGCCAAAGCATCCATGTCTAGCAGCCTAGGTGAAACATGCTGGCACAGCTGAATCGATGCTGTTCAGTATCATTAAGAACTTTCAGTTCTACAAAGAATTCTTTAATGAATAGTGCAACAGCAGCTCCCCAGTTTCTGTGCAAACTATTCGGAAAATGCTGAATGACTCAACTCAGTTTGCATTGTTGAAAGAACAGATTACTTTTCTAGCAAAGAAATGTGAATAAATTCTGTTTAAATCTGGTATATGAGAGAAGGCAACCTTGCACAGTTAAAGCATTTGACCTTCTGGAAGAACTGCAGATATATTTCAATTCACATCTAGAGCTCCCTTCAGAGTTTTTCAAATTTAGGGGGGCAGAAAAATGTATCTCCTGTTAAAAGACTTGCCTGTCTAGATTTCTTTAGAGAGGCATTCCATGAAGTTTCTGAAAAGCTTGACAAAATGTGTGTCATTTGGACAACCAGGTCTGAATTTTCTGAAGGCTTGTAGGTTATTTGGTCCTCATCATATTTATATCCTGCCAGAACACAGAGTATTTTTAAGCTATACCTGTTTTTTCTGAGGTACCTAAACAGGAGCTAAAACTGTACAGGGAAAAGATTGTGTCTGAATCTATTCAAGGTCAAGCTGTTTTTGCAGAGCTCCAAGTGTTTTGGCTTTCAGTGAAAGAGAGAATTCCAAATATCACTAAACTGGCCTTGAATTGAGTAAATGGGGTCTCATACTCTGCAGATTCACAGAGAAGTTTTTCACTGTACAATTTGATCCTTTCTGCCAGAAGAAATCACTAAGTGTGAAAAACTTGAAAGCTCTTTGTTTTCTGTACAACAATTTAAATGAAAATGCTGGATTGTACTAAAATTCAGGGCAATGATTAGCAAAAAATGTATAGCCTAGGTAGGTGAAAATGTTGAGCAGGTTTGACTTCCATTTTCATTTTGCCGTTTGCTCATCTGTAACATAATTTAAATGAAAATGCAGGATAACCACTGAAATGCAGGGTATCGTTTACCAAGTATTTGGAACTTAACTTTCATGTTTTTTGGAAATGCTGAGTACTTATTGTGACTTTTTCTGTATTGTAGTTTAATTAAGTTGTCAGAATAATTGAAACTGGCATAAGAATATTGTGTTATTTTGACAACTAAATATGCTGAACTTTGCAGAATTTTTAAATAGTGTCCACTGAATTAATTTTTGGCAAATAATTCCTCCAGGAGTAACATTGGTGCTTAACTTAAATAACTCTTCTCCCTTCCTGGTCTTTATCTCTCTGATGTATTTATAGAGAACAGTCATATCTCTCCACAAAATTTTCTTTTGGGAAGCTAAACAAGCCAAGCTCTTTGAGTCTCCTCTCATTCCTTTTGTCATCTTAGTAACCTTCTCTGCGACTGTTTCAATTTGAATTAATCTTTCTTAAACATGGGAGATGAGAATTGCACACAGTATTCCTGATGAGGTCCCAACAGTGCCTTCCAGAATGGTACTAACACTTCCCTACTGGAAATACCTCACCTGGGGCATCCTAGGACAGCATTAGCTTTTTTCATGGCCACATCACATTGGCAGCTCACAGTCCTCCTGTTATCAGCCAATACACTCAGGTCTTTTTCCTCCTCTGTCACTTCCAACTGATAAGTCCCCCAGCTTATAGCAAAAAATCTTGTTGTTAGTCCCTAAATGCATGACCTTGCACTATTAAATTTCATCCCATTTCTATTGCTCCAGTTTTCTAGGTCATCCAGATCTTCTAGTATGATATTTCAGGCTTCCTCTTGATTGGCAATCCCTCCCAATTTTGTGTCATCTGCCACTTTTATTACCACATTCCCACTTTTTGTGCCAAGGTCATTAATAAAAATGTTAAAATAACATTGGTCCCAAGACCGATCCCTGAGGGACTCCACTAGCAACCTCCACTCTGAGAGTTCACCTTTCAGTATGACTTTTCAGCCACTTTAATCAGTTCCTTATCTGCCTGTTTTCATATTAATCCCCATCTTTTCCAATTTAACTAATAATTTGCCATATGGATCTCTGCTAAATACCTTACTGAACTCCAAATAGATTAGATCTACTTTATTTCTTTTGTCGAAAAAAATCAGTTTTCTTAAATGAGGAGATCAGATTGGTCTGACATAATTTACCGTTTGTAAAACTATGTTGTATTTTATCTCAATTTCCATTCACTTCTGTGTCCTTAACTACTTTCTCTTTCAAAATTTGTTCCAAGACCTTGCAATTGAGGTCAAACTTACAGGTCTGTATTTTTCCAGATCATGGTTTTTCCCCCTTTCTTTAAAATAGGAACTATATTAGCAATTCTCTAGCCATAAGGTATGATACCCAAGTTTACAGATTGATTATTTGTCCTTGTGATGTCACTGCCCAGTGAAGAGCTCCTCCCATCTAGTCTGGCAACTCTCTTAAATGGGCAAGTTAAATTTCTTTAAAAAAAACAAACACAAAACCCCAGGAAATCTCATTTTTTAAATGAATGAGTTAATAGTTATTTTCCGTGTCTTTTAATAAGGTTTTGTTCGTAGAGTTGCCAAGAGTACAAAAAACACTGAGTAAAAAAAATCAAATAAAGCTCAGACTCAGAGGCATTATTTTATTCTCTTGTAAATCCCCTACAGGATGTGTATACATGGATTGTTTGTAAGCCATTCCCAAGATTAGAAAGCCCTTCTTTCTCTGTACAAAAGGAGTGATTCCCTTCTCCCCTTTCTCAAAAGCTTTAGAGTATTGCTTTATGTAGGATACTTTTTGCTCAGCTTTAGCTATGTGGTGCATACTGCAATAGTTATACAAATGCATTGACAGCACCTTTCCATTTATTCTGATTCTGAGACAAAAGTTTCAGCCAAAAGTACACAAGGGTCAATTCTGGCCCTATAATATATTAATCTAGTGTGAGGTCTGCCATACCTCAGTCATATAACCCAACACGCGTTACTACCAAAACTACATAAATGATAGATGTTTCTGTTTAGATGGGAAAACTGGGGTTGAGTTAACAAGAACATATGAGGTATAGCTTTGTTAAGTGATGCCAAACCTGTTAAGTCAAAGCTCTACAGTGCCTGATCAAAAACACCCATACTGAAGTTATTGAGACTACATTTATGGTCTTCAGTGGATTATGTATCAAGTCCATATTGTTTGGCTGACAATCCCACTACATTTTTGTGGCCATATTTTAACAAGTGCTCAGAAGCCAACAGCTCCAATTATTAATAAGAGCTGCTAGATGCTGAGCACTCCCATTTACTTAACGGGCTTTGGATAGCCTATTTTTTTTCTGAAAGTGACAAATATGTGTTAATGGGAGCAGCTGAGTAGTGAGCACTTGTGAAAATCTGGCTACTGGTGTCCAGCTGTATATCTAGCAAATGTGTGGCAGGTATGGCAATAAGCAGTAATGAATTAAGAAATCTAAAACATTTAAGAATTAAATTATTTCTGCGAAGACTTCACATTATGTAACTGCCTAGAGCTTGGGATAAGTATTAGATAAATTTAAATAAACAAATAAGTTGAACAGAAAACGATGTGACTGGAAAATGGGGTCAGAAATATTCAGATTCGACCACTGATTCCAAATCCAACAATCCTCCAATTAAAGGGACACCATCAATTTGAAATCTAGTCAGTTTTAAAAATGTAGTTAGTGTTTCATTTACTACACCTGCTGCTGACTCCACCTGCTAGTGTTTGTGGTTTTACCATCTCAATTTTTTTAATCTTAAAAAATGTTTTTCTCACTTGTGTGAAAGATCTGCATAAACAATGAAGAAAACAGACTGTGCATGTCATGGTATGGAGTGTATCACCGTTTTCCCTATATTGTCAGATAGGGCTTAATCATGAGTTACATGAGTAGCTTTACGTGAGCAAGTAGTCTCACTGAAGTCTTTGCATAAAGAAAATAAAGATCAGACATCTTGGACTCTACTTTCTTTTATGAGTCAAAATCTGAGATGTTCCAATAGTAGGTACATTTATTTTTCCAAACTGAAGTGTGATTTTTAAATTGAAGGTGTCCTTTTAAAAGTTTTACGTCTGTTTCAGCTTTTGCTTGGGAAAATTTTCAGTGAAGTTAGAGAATGAGCCACTGAAAACAGAACATACTGATCAACACTGAGAGGAGATAATTTTAGTATCTGACAGCCCCAAGGACAACTGAACAGCAGCCAATGAGTCTTCTCCACAAAAGGATCTGAATGAAGCATTTTGATGCATTTCACTATGACTTGAGGAACTTTTATAATGCAAATACTCAGGAGCAAAAAGAAAACAAACATGAAACATGGGACCAAGTTAAAATTGGATTTACTGCTGTGATTGGTAGCTTTACTTTGTACAATGGCTTTATAGTTAATAGTGATGATTATATTTAAAGAACCATCTGGCTGCACATTAGGGAACAACATTTTTTTTTATAAAGTACAATATATTTGATTTGGAATAGGTTAGCTCCTGATATGTAGACAACATGACTCAGCTATTTTAAAGGACATATGTTCTAGCTAGAAATGTTACTTTGGTGGGAAAGTAACTTTATTCCCCCCTCCCACTAGTACTAGATTATTTTTAATCAAGATGACTAGCATCAAGGTTTGAAATGTCAAATTAAAACTAAGTCATTCTGAGAAAGTCCACTGATGGTGTTAACACTGTATTTTTGTGTGTGGAAGTGTTAGACTTGATATATTCAGTGCCCTTCACTTGTTCCTAACAGTGTGTATTTAACTTCACATTGTACACACATAAAAGATTTTGAAATTTTGATCCAGAAAGCTTCCAGAACTAGAAAATGTTAAAGGAGTGAAATACATATGCATTGCTCTTATAACTCAAGGTACCCTACATTTTCCTTTGCTTTGATGGTGACAGCTTCAGCTTTTTTCATTGAAACATTTTGAAGAGTGCCACTTCTGCATTATGCTGTAGGATCCACAGTTACTGTATCTGAGGATGGAATAGAATCATCCAGAAGGTCAGATAATGAAAGTGACCAGTTTGTATAGTTCAAGTTTAATGCTTCACTGCTACAGTTTTAGGAGCCATAGCATAGCATGTACCACACTGACAGGCGTGTGATCCATGTGAGCCAATAGCAAAACAGAGATGCAATTTATTATTCCACTGATGTGCCATGAAAATAAATCTTCCTTTTATAGAATATGAATATAATAGATTAATACTTGTAACTCTTCTGCTTATACTTTTAGTAAAGCATCACGCTGGAGATTGCATATCTTTTCAAAATTTTATAGAATGTATCAATTTACAAATTTAATTCTTATTGTTAAGTTATATAATATACATAGATTACATTCGTCAGCCAGTCAGTCTCCAAATTCCACAGAGTCTGGAAGGATCCCCTTTCCTGATCCAATCTTTTCAGCCCTTTTTCATCATTTTACATTAGCAAACACAAAGAGTCACAGTCAAAGACAGCTACAGAAATGGGGTGGGGGAACCACCTAATTCTAAATAAACACTAACCTATGTGCCCAGAAAGATAGATTTATATCTACTGATCTTTATATGTTAAACTTTTCTCTCTATTAAAGAAAGGTCACTAGATGATGGAGGTCCTGAAGGAGAACTCAAGGAAGATAAGGCCATTGGGGAGAAATTAAATGAATTATTTGCCCCAGTCTTCACTGCAGATTATGTGAGAAAGAGTCTCATACCTGAGCTATTCTTGTTCGGAGACAAATCCAAGGAAATGTCCCAGTTTGAGGTATCAGTAGAGGAGGTTTGGAAACAAACTGTTAAAATTAAATAGCAATAAGTCACCAGGACCAGATGGTATTTACCCAAGGGTTCTGAAGGAACTCAGATATGAAAATTGCACAACCACTAACTGTGGTATATAACCTATCCACTTAAATCAGTCTCTGTACCAGATGACTAGAAGGTAACTAGTGTAACACTGATTTTTGAAAAAGGCTCCAGAGGCAACCCTGGCAATTACAGGCTGGTAAAGCTAATTCAAGTATATGAAGAACCATGGGTCTTGCACCCTGGTCTACAGCACTCTTAATACCTAGGCTGGCCCAACATGCCATGCTGTGACATGCCTGTAGCTGCTAGAATGGCAGCTCAACTCTAAAAGTAGAATTCAGTCCTGGGATTTGATTGGTGGGATCCTGTGGTTCCAGTTGCTCCACAGCCCTTATTTAACTCAATCACATGAACAGGAAGTTGTCAATACAACTGATTTCTTCCCTGCTTGGGAATGCTTCCCCTGTGATACCTGCTCCTACAACCTGCTGCTAATCTCCTGGTAACCAGACTCTGCTTCCTGACACCAAATCTCTGGTTTGCCTTTGGGCTTGTCTTGGACTCTGCCCTCCTGCTATTGGACCCAGTCTGACTCACAACTCTTACTCTGACCACTATGTCAGATCACCCATATACCTTTCATGACAGTGAACCAAACAAGTTGGTTGAAACTATGGTAAAGAATAGAATTATCAGACACATTAATGAACAGGATTTGTTAGGGAAGAGTCAACATGGCTTTTGTAAATGGAAATCATGGTTCATCAATCCATTAGAATTTTTTGAAGGGATCAAACAAGCATGTGGACAAGGGTGATCCAGTCAATACAGTGCACTTGGACTTTTAGAAAATGTTTGACCAAAGGCTTTTAAGCAACGAAAGCAGACATGGCATAAGAGGGAAGGTCCTCTCAATTTGTTAAAACACAGGCAACAAAAAGTAGAAGAAAGATCAGTTCTCATGGTGGAGACAGGTAAATAGTGGGGTCCTCTGAGGATCTGTACTGGGACCTGTGCTGTTCAACATAATCATAAATTACATGTAAAAGATGTTAACAGTGAAGTGGCAAAATTTGAAGAGAACACAAAATTACTCAATATACTTAAGTCCAAACTTGACTGGGAAGAGTTACAAAGGAATCCCCAAAACTGGCTGATTGGGAAACAAAATGGCAGATAAAATTCAAAGTTAATAAGTACAATTTAATACACATAGGAAAACACAGCCCCAGCTATACATGAAAATTCATAGAGTCTATATTAGCTGTTACCATGCAAGAGATCTTGGAGTAATGAAAACATCTGCTCAGTGTGCAGTAGCACTCCAAAAAGCTAAAGGAATGTTAGGAACAGGGTAGAAAAGACTGAATATATCATAATGCTACTCTATAAATTGATGGTATACCCACAGCAGGAATTCGGAATGCAGTTGTGGTTGCCCCATCTAAAAAAAAAAAAAAAAGAGAGAGAGAAATTTGGTACAGAGTAGCAATAAAATAATTATGGTTATGGAACAGCTTTGTATGAGGAAAGATTAAAAAACTGGGACTGTTTAGCTTAGAAGAGTCACGACTAAGTGGGGATAGGACAGAAGTCTATAAAATCATGAATAGCGTGGCAAAAAGGTGTTATTTACCCCTTCCCATAACACATGAACCTGGGTTCACCCAATGAAATTAATAGGCAGCAGGTTTAAAAATAAACATAAGGAAATACGTCTTCACACAATGCACAGTCAAGATGTGGAACTCATTGTCAAGGAATGTTGAAGGCCAAAAGCATAACTGAATTCAAACAAAATTAGATAATTTCATGGATGATGCATCTGTGACTAGCCCTTAGCCAAGATGGTCAGGAAGACAACTCTATGCTCTGGGTGTCCCTAAACATCTTACTACAAGAAGCTGGGATTCAATGATGGGGTATGGATCACTCAGTAATTTCCTTTCTCTGTTCATTCCTTCTGATGCATCTGCCATAGACGACTGGCTATATGGACTATTGGTCTGACCCAATATGGCCATCCTTATATTTTTAAGCATCAGATTCTGATGGTGTGCTCTTCAGCATGAGTAATCAGGTTACCAGAATGTGGTACTAAATTAAAAACTTATGCATTCATAATTGGCTTATTCTCAAGAACTATAGCTAGCCTAGAAAGAATATGGATTTGGTATGGCTCTATAAAGAGAGATGGTCATGAAGTCTGGATGTAGATCTGAACTTGTCTACGGTTTGCAATCTGGGGTTTAGATTTGTGTACATCTCTATGGTTGACAGATACCAGAGTTACTTGATCTAAAAAAACAAACAAACAAAAAAAACTTGATTTTGGAACTTAAGGTTAAAAATTCTATTCCTTGTGTCGTATGTGTGGATTAGCTAATAGACTCTAATAATGTGCTCAGATACTACAATGATGGGATTCTTCTAATTATCAAGACTGATAGATGGATGGTAACTGGGGTATTTGTGTTTCTATAGACTCAGGGCTGGCCTTACCATGAGGCGAACTGAGGCGGCTGCCTCAGGTGCCAGACTGTGGGAGGATGCCACTAGGACCCAGAGTGTAGAAAATTGTATCTGCTGCTGGTTCATATATATTCTCTCTACTCTATAAGCACAGAGATGGTGGAGTGCTGTGCTGGAGGAAACAGGGCACACGAGACGTAACAGGCAGGCAGGTGAAAAGGTGAGAGGGAATAATAGAAAGCAGCAAGAGCTGCAGGGAGAGAGGAGGAGAAGCACCCCCAGGAGCATGAACTGATTAACACCAGCTTCTCAAGAAGCTTCCTGTTTCCTGCTGTTTCCCTGAACCCACTTGAGGAGAACAGGCAGTTAACTGAAGTAGTAGGAGCCAGATAGACCCTTAAGATGCTGATATCTTCCCTCACTCAGGCCCTGCTGCCAGCCCGCTTATTTGTCCCCTTCAACTGAATGAAGAGAGCCACTATAGCTGGCACAGAACAGTGGTCATGAGTGAAAGAAGAAAACGCCCCTCTGGGGCAGCATTGAGAAAAAAGAAAGAAAGCAAAGAAAGCTTTTCTATCTAAGCAGGAAGGAGCTGTCCTGAGATACACAGACACAAATGTTCATAGTGAGCCTTCTGGCCCCAGTGAGGATGTGAGTGGTGAGGAAATGCCTGATGTTCCAGTTAGTCAGAGTGCAGGTGACCTGGTAGCTACTGCAGCATCCATATCTCCATCTCAAATGGATGTAACCATGCACATTCCTGAAGAAAAGTGTAGATCAGAGAAGTGTGTGGAGGAGGGGCAAGAAACAGCTGCTGCTGATTGTAGTTCTTTAGGTGTAGATGATACAGGACTGTGGACCCACTTGAGCAGTAGCCCGAGACTTCCTTGTACTGCATGGACCACAGCAAGTGAAAAACTTCATGTTCCCCAAAGACAATTAAAATAGAATTTCCCATCTAACACATTACTGGCAAGAAATCCTCAATGGTGACAAAGTGGAGAGGCCATGGCTTATGTACTCACAAACCCAGAATGCTACATATAGTTTTTGTTGAAAACTCTTCTAGTCTAATGTTCTAACCACATTGGGTTCTACAGGAACAAAGGACTGGAAAAATCTGGCTTGAAAACTGGCATGCCATGAGAAGGCAGCAAATCACCAGAGAGCATTCCATAAGTGGAAAGAGCTTGAGATGAGACTAAGGTTAAAGGCCACCATAGATGATCGGCATCAAGAGAAGATTGCATCAGAGTCTCTTTACTGGCAAAATGCTCTAAAAAGGCTCATTGCCATTGTGAGAATGCTTGCTACCCAAAACCTAGCACTGCATGGCATTTCAGATCAGTTGTATGTGCCAAACTGTGGAAAATTCCTTAAAATTGTGGAGCTGATGGCTGAGTTTGATGCTGTACTCCAGAAGCATCTAAGAAGAGCCACAACCCAAGAAATGTACACACACCACTACCTTGGAAAAACAATTCAAAATGAGATCATACAGTTACTGGCAACAAAAGTCAAACAGAAGATTGTGGTAGATCTGAAGTCAGCAAGATATTACTCTGTTATTCTGGACTGCACACCTGACGTCATCCATATGGCACAAATGACTTTAATGGTGTGTTTTGTAACAAAAACAGAACCTAGTGAAAATGTCCCTGCAGTGGTGACTGTCAGAGAACATTTTCTAGAATTTATTGACATTGATGATACTACAGGAGCTGGTATGACAAATGTGTTTCTTAAAAAGCTGGAAGATATAGGAATTGCGATAGCTGACATGAGAGGTCAGGGCTACGATAATGGTGCCAACATAAGAGGAAAGAACAGAGGAGTGCAGACACGGATCTGAGAATTATATCCTCGACCTTTTTTGGTCCCACGCAGTTCTCATTCATTGAACTTGGTGGTCAGTGACGTAGCGTCAGCTTCTAGTGAGGCTGCTGATTTTTTAATGTAATTCAAAGCATTTATGTATTTTTCTCTTCATCAACTCATCGATGGCAAATTTTGAAGCAACATCTGGGAACATCCTCTCTGACACTGAAATCACTGAGTGCCACACAATGGGAAAGTCTAGTGGAGGTGATAAAGCCTATCAAATACCAAATTGGGAAGATAGATGATGCCATAGTTGCCATTATGGAGGATAATGTTATAATAGGAAGTAGTTGTGGGAGAAAAGTAGCAGAGGGAAATGGAATCACCAGAAACATACATAATTTCAAATTTCTGTTTGGCTTAGTGTTGTGGCATAACATACTGTTTGAAATAAATGTTGTAAGCAAGTGACTCCAAGGTGTTGACCTTGATATAGCTGGAGCAATGGAACAACTGGACAAAGCAAAGTTGTACCTACAGTGTTAGCAGTCAAATGACAGATTTCAAAACATTCTGAAGAGTGCACAGAAGTTGCCAGAGGAACTTTACACTGAAGCTATTTTCCCACCCATTCAAGAATACAAGTGTGGAAGAAGGGAAAGAATTCACAAGGATTTGTAGGGGATCTTAATGCATGTCAGTTTGTTAACAAGAGTTAGGCCAGTTGTAACCCTAATGATGTGAGACTTGTAGAAGCGAGGATTGTGTGAGGCGAGCAGAAAAGAACTGTGTGAGAAGTTATTACGACCCTGCACTGATAATTAAATACTTAGGCTGGCGCCCAGAAGCTGAGAAAAATAAGATAGCAGGATGGCCTATGCATAAACAAAATGCATCTGTTACTCATCATTGTCTGTAATATTGCTTGCTATTGTCTGTAACAAAGGTATAAATGCTTGCTGTAATTGTTTACCTGTGGAGAGACCTGTCCGGGACTGGGGCAACCCAGTGTCCTACGGCACTCCCTCCCTCAATTAATATTGCTTGAGAAATAATACAGTATTTGATTTTGCTGCACCCAAACTAAAAGCGAGAACTGAGTTTTTCTCCGACAATTTGGGGCTCGTCCGGGATGGCAACGCCCACGGACCCACAGGCAGCTGCTACGGATCGTTCCCCTTCAAACCCCATGGCGCCACAATAGAGGTAAGAGACCTTCTGAAATCTCTCTTGGGGTGTCGGAGGAGGACTGTCTGTGGGGACGTCAGTCTCTGTTGGGCTCACGCTATCTGAACTTATTGACTGTGCAGCAAGATCAGATGCAGAGTGGTATTGGGGGAAAGCCCCAATCAGGTTAGTTTATAGCAGTACTGGGAAACTGCTGGGTTGGCCAACAAGGTAATGCATAAGGTAATGCATTAGGTAATGCATAGTGAGATGCATTAGAGATGCACCGGTGCTGAGGGGTTTTTACCGCCTCAAGAGGGGTTGTCATACCGCCTCATAGTATTGGGTCCGGACATAAGGTACAGATGCATCATGGTAATAGGAAATAAAGGCCTTGGTGTGTGTGTGTGTGTACACCAGTGTGAGTGACTGTTACCAGAAGATGCCCAGAGTACCCTGTGAAGCAAAAGCTCGTGACCAGGACTACTCTAACGCAAGCCCGGTAACTAGAGGATCTTTAGGAGATCCGACCCATGGTGGGCTGACTCAGCCTGGCATCGTCCGGTGAGGAAGCTACCTGGGTCTAGGAGTGTGTGTACCCTCCCCCTTTCCTTTTTGTGTGTGGGCTACTGACAATTTGATCATCTCACTGGATGCAATCAGAGTAAGTGGCGCCGTCTCCCAGAGATTAGCCGATGCTCTTTGCTGAAGGGAGGTGTAGGAGGGTCGTGGCCATCCTCGTTAGCCTCTCCTGTGTGAGTACCCTGTAGGGAGAGATCCTTAGTTTATGTGCCGCTAGCGCGGACAGGGCACCCTCCCTGTGTGTGTAAGTGGAAAATGGGTGGAGGACAGTCTAAATATTCCACCTCACCCCCTAAGGGTACCCCAGCATATTACATGTACGTACATTATGGTCCTGAAACCTGCATATTTAGACAGATGGAATCTGTACAAGCATGAAAATTCATCTAAACAATGCCCATTAGAAGGTACCTTCGATTTAGATAAACTTACATACCTCAGAGGAACCCTAACTTCATCAAAAGCCTCTGATACACAGTGGGAGCAGTTTATGTATTGGTGGGAGGAAGCAACAAAGAGATTCCATGAGTCTCGGGTGCGGAGTCTAAAGGACTCCCAAGAAAAAAAAAAAACTCAAGTACAGGGTTTGATACATAAATGTAAGACGTCTGAAAGTTTTCCTGCTCGAGCAAACCCCTCTGCTCCTCTTTATCCCCAATGAGTTAAAGCTGATAGTGAGGAGGAGACTGCTGAAGACATAGTAGATTTTTTCAGCAGCATTTCATGGCCACAGCCGTCACATCCCCCTGCCCCAGTAGTTTCCCAGCTGCAGATATCAGCTACAAAAATTCTTTCCTCTCCTACAGAAGGACTTTCTTCTCCACCCGTGAGTGATTCTGATCCTCCCACTAGCCCACCCGACCCTGATCCTTCTGATGAAAATGCCCACTACTTTCTTAGAAGCAGGGCACAGGCACTCCAGGCTTCTTTGAGAGACTTGCCTGGAGATGGGAGGTTAGTTACAGTGCATGCCCCTTGGACACCCGGAGATCTTAGAAACTTGGTAAAGGAATTTCCTAAGATTAGAGAGGAGCCAGAAAAGTTTAGAGAAGAGCTTCAAACAGTAATTCAATGCTATAATCCATCTTGGGCAGATATTAATCAACTCTTGAGGGCAGTTCTGCCAGCTGAAGTTCATCAACGGCTTAGCAGACAGGCTGCTTGGCCTGATGCCGACCCTGGAATTGAGCATGAGTTGAAAGAGGCTAGAAACTGTCTTTTAACCTCTGTTACGGAGGTTTGTCCTAAGAAAACAGATTGGACAAAAATTACTAACTGCAAACAGAACAAAGGAGAGTCCCCTGCTGATTATCTAGACAGACTAACTAAGGTCTTTGAACAGCATTCGGGAATTGCTCAGCCTGCTGAAAATGCCAGAGAAGTGGTAGGAGCTGCTTTTGTTCAGGGACTCTTACCAAAAGTTCAGCTACAGTTAAGAACTATTTGTATTGGCTGGCAAACTAAACCCCTTTCTGAATTGGTGACAGTTGCTAATCATTGTACAGCTTGCATAGAGCAGAAGAAAGAAAATACTGAAACAAAACTCATGGCTTTGCAATTACAGACTTATCAAAACAGGGGCCGTGGGGGAGGACGAGGACTAGGTCGCAGGTGAGGTAGAGGGAAGGGTCCCTCATATCCTACCCAGTATCCTGCCCCGACAGGGAACACTGCATGCCACTTTTGTGGTCAGGAGGGACACTGGAAAAATAAGTTTCCAAACCGATTGTCTCAAAACCCTCCGTTCCCAAATCCTGAAGCGCCTGCTTTTTTACCAGAGAATACCACTTACTAGGACAGCCTGAGGGAACTTAACTGCATCATGAATCCTTTAATTCCTATTAATCAGGAAGGCCAATATGTTGACTGTAAAATTGCAGGACAATCTGTCACTTGTCTTGTGGATACCGGAGCTAGTAGATCTGCTTTAAGATCCTCAGAGTTTCCCTCTGTTCCTTTGTCAACTTTGTCTGTTAATGCTGTAGGCATTTCAAACTGTCCTGTTTCGCATCCTGTCACAAAACCCCTTGCTGTTTCGCTAGGGCCCCTCGCCAATGAGCACGTGTTTTTGCTTAGCCCCTCCTCTCCCGTGAATTTGCTGGGAAGAGATTTGTTGTGTAAATTAGGTTGTACCATTTATTGTACACCAGATGGCATATTCTTACAAGTTCCTGATGAGAATACTAATCTGGTGTTGGCCACACTCCATATAGCAGAGCCAGCTAAATCACAGATAGCTTTCAGCCTTGATCTTGTGTATTTGCTATCGCAAGTACCCTCCCATCTCTGGTCTCGACATGCAAACGAAGTGGGACAGATTCAGACAGCTGAGCCGGTAAAAATTTTTGTTGACCCTACTAAAGCTTTACCAAAGGTTCCACAATACTGCTTCCGTCCTGAAGCAGAGGAAGGAATAGCTCCAGTCATAGAGTCTCTGTTACAACAGGGTATTATTATTCCCATGATTAGTTTTTGTAATACTCCTATCTTTCCTGTAAAGAAGCCAGGAAAGAACACTTATCGTTTTGTCCAAGACCTTCACGCGATTAATGCTTTGTTTTGCCTTCTTTCCCTGTGGTTCCAATTCCAGCTACAATTCTTTCTTGCATTCCACCATCAGCCACTTATTTTACTGTTGTGGATTTGTATTCCGCTTTCTTTTCTATTCCCATTCACCCAGACAGTCAGTATTTGTTTGCTTTCACTTACAAAGGATGTCAGTATGCCTGGACCAGATTACCCCAAGGATATACTGAGTCTCCATCTCTGTTTTCCCAGATTTTGAAGAAGGATCTGGATGATGTGGTTTTCCCTGGTAAATCAGTACTTGTACAGTATGTGGATGACCTTTTGCTGGCATCTTACTCTTTTGAATCTTGTAAAGCTGATACTTTAATACTTTTAATTGCTTTAGCTGCCAAAGGTCACAAGGCATCCCAGGAAAAACTCCAAGTATGTCAACCTAAAGTTCATTATCTTGGTCATGATATTTCCCATGGCACACGTCATTTATCGGATTCTCATATTTCAGCTATTCTAAATATGCCTAGGCCTGGTACTGTTTCTCAAATGCGTACTTTTCTTGGTATGACTGGATACTGCAGACAATGGATTTTGGGTTATGCAACAGTAATTAAACCTTTACAAGATCTGACTAAGTCAGGTACCCCTGAGCCACTTCCTTGGCCCCCAGAAGCTGAGAGAGCTTTTATTACTATCAAACAGAGACTGTCCAGTGCACCGGCCCTGGGACTTCCTGACTATGCTAAACCATTTACTCTTTTCTGTCATGAGCGTAATGGGTTTGCTTTGGCTGTACTAACGCAAAAGCACGGAGATAAACACCGTCCCATTGCTTATTACAGTACTGTCCTAGATGCTGTGGCAACTGGATTTCCCCCTTGCCTTCAGGCTGTGGCTGCAGCAGCCCTTGCTGTTCAGGTATCTGAATCTATTGTTTTAGGATCCGCTTTGATTGTTGCTGTTCCTCATGCTGTGGCTGCACTTCTGTTACAATCTAGGACACAGCATTTATCCACTTCTCGTCTTACGAAATATGAGCTTATTTTACTGTCTTCATCTCATATTACTTTGGCTCACTGCCCTGTTTTTAATCCGGCCTCTTTATTGCCAGGGCCAGAAGATGGAGAACCACATGACTGTGTGTCTGTAACATCTGTCCTCACCTGTCCTAGAGATGATTTGCTAGATGTGCCTTTGCAAAATCCTAATCTCCTTTATTTTGTGGATGGCTCGTGTTTGCGGGATTCTAAGGGTAAATTGGTTGCTGGTTATGCTGTATGTACTGCTTATGCTGTTGTTGAAAGTGCTTTTCTTCCTTCAGTGTTTTCCTCTCAAGTGGCTGAACCTGTGGCTTTAACTCGAGCTTGTACTTTAGCTCAAGATCAAACAGTTACTATCTGTACAGATTCTCGTTATGCTTTTGGAGTGGTACATGATTATGGTTTGCTCTGGAAATATAGAGGTTTCCTTACATCCACTGGTTCTCCTATTAATAATAGTTCTTATGTATCTGCTCTTTTGGATGCTCTTTTATTGCCTAAGGCTATTGCTGTTGTTAAATGTGCCGCTCACAAGACCCCTCATGATGAAGTTACCCGTGGAAATGCTTTGGCAGATTCTGCAGCCAAAGCAGCAGCCCTTTCTGCACTTCAGGCTGAACATACTTGTGTCTTAATTGAGCAGCCTCCACTAGGATCTGGCTAAGATCCAAGAGGCAGTATCAGGAACTGAGAAACGCTCTTGGAGTGCTGCTGGATGCACTTTACATACTGATCATCTTTGGCGTGCCCCAGATGGTCGCCCGGTAGCACCGAAGATGTTAATGCCCTATCTTGCTCGCATATACCAAGGAATGGCACATGTGAGCAAAGGGGGGATGATTGCTGCAGTTAACCGAGATTGGTGTGCACCCAGTTTCCCATCTGTAGCACATTCCTACTGTCAACACTGTGTGATTTGTCAACAATACAACATTGGTAAAGCTGTTAAAGCTACATGGGCAGCCCACTCTCCTCCTTGGGGAACTTTTGTAAATATTCAGATTGATTTTATTCAAATGTCTAGATGTTGTGGTTATGAATATGTGTTAGTTTTAGTTGATGTATTTTCCAATTGGGTTGAAGCTTTTCCCTGCAGGAAAGCAGATGCCAGGACTGTTGTGAAACTTTTGCTTAAAGATTTTGTACCACAGTCTGGCATCCCTGTGACTATCAACAGTGATCGTGGAATTCATTTTACTGGACAAATTGTAAAGGAGTTATGTGCAGCTTTGCAGATCCAGCACAACCTTCACTGCCCTCATCACCCACAGTCTGCTGGGACAGTGGAACGCCAGAATGGGATTTTAAAAAATAAACTGGCCAAGATTTTTGCTGAGACAAACTTAAAATGGCCAGATGCCCTTCCTCTAGCATTGATGAGTATGAGAGCCATTCCCAATCAAAAGACTGGACTCAGCCCTCATGAGATTTTAACAGGGCGCCCGATGAGATTACCAGCTGCACCCCCACTGACCCTAGCTCAGATGGACATTCATTTGATGGATGACATAATGCTTAAGTATTGTCAGGCATTAATGAAATGTGTTAAGTCTTTTTATACACAGGTGAAAGAAGCACTACCCAAGGATCCTGTACAACCTTGCCACTCGTTGGAACCAGGAGACTGGGTCTACATAAAGGTCCATCAACGAAAGACTGCTCTGGCTCCATGCTGGAAAGGCCCTTTCCAAGTCCTGTTAACCACCAACGCTGCTGTGAAGTGTCAAGGACTACCTGCCTGAACCCATGCGTCTCACTGCAAAAAGACCCCTCCACCTCGGGAGGACACTCCTACTGATGATCAGCGTACTCCTTCTTCCAGCCCTACTGTACCTACTGGACAGTGAGGAAAGAGGACAAGGTGAAGTGCTAGTAACCTCTCTCTTGTCCACTGACAGACCTACTGTGCCTTTGGATTTTTCTAAAGGAATTCCAACATTACAGGGTGAAGTGCTAGTAACCTCTCCCTTGTATCATGCTAAACCACAATTATCCTGGGAAAAGAAAAGAAGAAACATTCGTTCTGCAGAAACCTCCAAAGTCCAGGAATTCCTGACTACAAGAGACATTAAGAACTGGCCCTGGTGGAAGAAACGAAGCATTGTTAATTGGCAAGGAGGAAACTGTGAGGATTGTTCTTGGGACTGTGGGATTGAATGGTGGTTTGAATCTCTTCCAGGGGCAGAGCTTTGTGCTTATGGACAAGTACCTCGGGGATGCACTGCCCTCCCTAATTGGCTTTCAGATGATGAATACCGAAAGCACCTTGCTACCACAACTGTTACCCCCACTAGCCCCTCAACCCTTGCCATCACCTCTGTAATTTATCCAGATACAAACAAAATTGTATATTCTAATGAAATTTATTGGCCAAGGCCTTCCCATCTTAGTGACCTATTAGAATATTGCTCAGAAGGATTATTTTTTAAGGTTCAAAGGAATTCATATGAGCGAATAATTGAGTGGAAAACAAATGGATCAGTGGAAATAAAGATCCACAATATTACTGCAAATGAACCCCCAAAATTGATAATTGGAATAGATGGGTTCCATAGTGAAGTAGATATGATGGCTATTCCTGGAATTTGTACTATGCTACCTGAAAGAGGCCCTTATTTTTATTTGGTCACCCAATTAGTGAATGATCAAACGAATACTCAAAGAGTTTGTTCTGCCACTAGAAATTTAACCTGTATTGAAACCATTCCAGTGACTGATAATGTAACCTGTACCTTACTGCAATACACACCCTCTTATGCTATTAACATTAATGCCTCCTGGAAATATATAAAAGTATACAACCAACAGATGTGGTATAACCCTACACCAAAGAGAGATGTAGCAGAATATCGATGGACTGTAATCAACACTACACTAGGGACTGTTAAGTTTACATTGCCCTTATCTAATTTCCAGATCACTTCTACATATCCAAATTGTTCACAAGGGGCTGCCATTAGATTAGCACAACAGAGGGCCTGGGTTATTTCCTCTCGGAAGAAAAGGGACCTGACTGGATCCTTATGGGATGGGGCCAACAGTGTAGCAGCAGTTTGGAATATTTTTAAGAACCAAGAACATGATGAGCAATTGGGCCAACTATAGAAGGCTACCGGCCTTATTTCTGGAGCTCAGCTAACCCAAGTACAGGCTGGAGTGGGTGAGTTACATATCCTTTCCACCCTTAGTTCTATGACCCAGAAGTTACTGAAAGAGATGGTATTGAATATCACTGAGGCTGGGAAGGCATTGCAGTGGGATCTAGCATGTTCAGAAATTCAGGATTTCCTGAATGACCAGCTGATGGCCATTCGGAGTGATTTTAAGCATCAGGCTTGGCCCACTGCCCTTACAGACACATCAGGAATACCATCTGATCTGTGGCCATAGAGACATACTTGGAGACTTTCTGAGTGGAAGTGTGGACATTCACAGTGCTCCTTCCAAGCATATGGACCGGTTAAGGGAGTGTGGGCTCCCACATACCAAATCCTACCAGGTCCATTGGGAGGATGCTTATGGGATTTGGTGATTCATCGAGATATCTGGGAAGTTAGACCACCTGATTTGCCTAATCTATTTTTAGTTAGTGCTCCTGGGATTACAACTGATATTGGATGGGATTAGGAAATCAATGGACATTTTGGCCATTAGAACCACCACAGCTTCAGTGTGTACGGAAACTGAAGCCAGGGGAAGTTGTCACTGTTTATGATAGTGTTTGCTGGGAGGGTAGAGGACAAGGAATTACCCTGACAGGACAACACTTTTTCAAGCTAATGATAGCTGTGTGTATGTCAAAGCCACCACACTGCAAGATATACATATTAATCTTACCACTGCTGCAGGCAATCCTATGATTTATTGGTCTGCAGATAGAATGTTGCAAGTAGCTCTTAGGTTTCAGGTATCATTTAATTGGATTAAAGTAATGCCTGATCGATTTCAAAATTTGCTTTCATTGTTACCAGAGGTTCAAAGAATCTCTGAATTACAAGGACAAATTCACATACTTCAGAATATATATCAAGCTGAAAAGAATGCCTTTCATACAGCTTATATAGTATCTACTTTGTGTACTAAGTATGATGTATTATGCTTTGTAACCAGAATTGTACAACAACCTCATCATATGCTTGCTCTGAGTATATTATTGCTTGCACTGCTGTTAGTTAGTTTAGGATTATGTTATTGTTGTCGTAAAAGATGTAATAATAGTAATAACTTTCATGTCCATGCTAATCATGCATTGTCATTTCATCCAATGAAAACCCCTAAGGTTGAAACATCTGATGTAAAATCAGAAATATATGGCTTAATGCAAATAGAGATTTGAGAATATCTGTTGTACTAGAAGTACAAAAGGGGGGAGTGTAGAAGAAGGGAAAGAATTGACAAGGATTTGTAGGGGATCTTAATGCATGTCAGTTTGTTAACAAGAGTTAGGCCAGCTGTAACCCTAATGATGTGAGACTTGTAGAAGCGAGGATTGTGTGAGGCAAGCAGAAAAGAACTGTGTGAGAAGTTATTACGACCCTGTACTGATAATTAAATACGTAGGCTGGCGCCCAGAAGCTGAGAAAAATAAGATAGCAGGATGGCCTATGCATAAACAAAATGCATCTGTTACTCATCATTGTCTGTAATATTGCTTGCTATTGTCTGTAACAAAGGTATAAATGCTTGCTGTAATTGTTTACCTGTGGAGAGACCTGTCCGGGACTGGGGCAACCCAGTGTCCTAGGGCACTCCCTCCCTCAATTAATATTGCTTGAGAAATAATAAAGTATTTGATTTTGCTGCACCCAAACTAAAAGTGAGAACTGAGTTTTTCTCTGACACAAGAGCCACCAAAGAAGACGACATTTTAATTATGAGACATTGGATAATCCCAAAAGAGGACCTCAAACAACAATTCAAAGTTGAATTATTTAATCAGGTGCTAGATTGTGCAATACAGTGAGTTGAAGAACATTTCATGCAGCTATAGGAACACAACAATATATTTGGGATGTTGTATGATATTCCAAAACGCCTCACTATACCTGAAGAAGATCTACACCAGCAATTCAGGGCACTAGAAACAGTGTTGACACATGATGACATGCACGATATTGATGCGAGTAATTTAGGTGATGAACTGAAAGTCCTTGCAAGATACATTTCAGTAGGATCAACTCCAAAGGCTGTTCTGGAACATATGTGCTCAAATATGATGACCACCCTCTTTCCAAATGCTTTTGTTGCACTGTGCATACTTCTAACACTTCCTGTAACAGTTGCCAGTGGAGAACACAGCTTCTCCAAGCTGAAATTAATAAAAACGCATCTACACTCCACAATGACACAGGAGAGGCTGGTCAGCCTTCCAACCATCTCAACAGAGCATGAGCTGGCTCAGACTGTGAACCTTCAGGAAGCAGTTCAAGTCTTTGCAACCAAGAAGGCATGGAAAGCACCACTTTGATTATTCAAACAGATAAAAATGCCAGTGTTTACTATGCAGACAAGAAAAGTTACACTTGCTGTTCAGGCATTTGAAAGTTAAGTGTTACTTAAAATTTTTGAACAAGACATTTTAAGTTGTTAGTTCTCCTTTATTGGGGTAGGTAGCAGAGTAGTACCATGAGAGGTGTAGAACAGGAAGAAGGCAGAATTGGCACCTTTCAAAGTTTTGGCCCAAGCGAGAGGGCATGGGGGCTTCATTTGAGCTCTCCGCCTCAGGTGGGCTGGCCCTGTATAGACTGTTGCCTAAGTAGAACCCGAATTTCATGATAAAGCTTTATTCTATTTAATTATATTTCAGTTCAAACACAGCACTCATTCATAGCAGTCTACTCATTCATCACTATAAATTAAGTTTAATTATTCTTATCAATCTGTGCAGCTAATTTGTAGCTGACATTATGGGTCAAGTTCTGGCTCTGATTTACAAGCATTTGTTTAACTGTTCAAGGTTCTTCTTATGATCTATTAATTAATGACTATTTTTGCACCATCATCTGATGTATTATTAATCATTTTACACCAGTAATTTCTCAACTTTCATTTTTATTTTGTGCATTTTTCTTTTGAGAGTTGGCATTAATTAATTTAGAACTGTCTTAGTAAAGCACCAAGAGCATCTTACACTGATGTAATTCAAGTCAAGATATTCTCTTAAGTGCTGTGGTTTGGAAATGGATGCCTTAAGGTGAAAATTAAAGAATTTCTTTGTATTGCTATTGTTGTTTACCAAAATAAAATAAATATATATATATATATATATATATATATTAGGAGTGAATAACACTTCTAGGTGCTATTTTGTTATTCAGATAGAGTGGATTAGAAAGGAATTTCAAAATGGAATCTACAGGAATAGAACACATAAATACACTGTTATGGGTATATAATAGTGTTGGAAAAATTTGGCTTATTAGAATATAGTTGGGAGTTCCACTAAACTGATAAACCCAATCTAATGCTAGCCAGCTACCAGTTCACAGAAAACTGATGAAGAGGGCAGAGCTGGCATGCCAGGAGGGGTAGAAAAGAAAATCTAAACTGAACTGAAAACTTTCTGAGACAAGTTCAGCTAAACTTCTGCTAACTTGGCCAAAATGTGGCTCGTTTTTGAATTCACAGTAACGTCTGTAACCCACTGGCCTCTAAGTGTTTTGAATTTCAACTGTTCAAATATGTAGGATGGAACATACACAGCCCAACTACAGGAAGGGATTCTTTGCTAATTGGTAGTCTGCTCTAATGTCTGGCAAAGTGTTATCAGATACAATATCTCTTTAGAATGCCTTTCATAATATTGTAGCACATTTAAATACATACATTTTAGTGGCTACATTTAAGCATTTCCTTCACTGCACTCCCCAAGTAATACTGTCTGCTGGAAGAAGTTACTGTTTTGATTATATGGGATTATATGGGTACCTGCTCCTTGAAATGTCTTTTATCACAAAAGTTTTAATTCCTTCACAAATATTTAGTTTGAATCATTTGAATTCAGGGAATTTACTGTAGTTTCTGTCCTGTATTCGAAGCTACACAACGGGGATTATCTCTAAATGGCAACTCTTTCTGAAGAAAAACAATTAGAAACACGCACATTCAAATAATCTAGTTACAAAACACATTACTCGTTGCTAATTGTGTGATATATTTAGAGTTTTTTAATACTGAACTGAGATTTTCCAGATGATTTATTTTAGGAAAATATTTTATCCACATAAATTAAACATTTGCCTCTAAACTTTCAAATCATCACAGCAGGTGTTGTTAATGTGAGTTGAGTAGCTCACATTAATGTGAGTTGAGTAGCTAAATCCTCCTCCACAATGCTACTGGTGTAGGAGCTCCATCTTCCAGTGATGAGATCATAGGAGTTTTTGACTGAACAATCCACCACTAAGAAAAATAAAGTATCTGTGGTATCACTGAACGATATAACTCAAACTCCTAATAGTTCAGATTTTTGAGGACTGTGTAAGTTTGTGGTGAGAAGAGTTATTAGTTGTGATGACCAGGATTATGAATTGGTTTTAATTTTTTGTCTGATTTTAATAGATCTTGTCTTTATGTGTGTTTGGAACATAGGAAAGGTGCACCATATAAATCAAAGGATCAGTCATTGTCATTATGAAAAAGGTTTCATTCTGCTCTGACATGAAAACAAGCTTCAAAAAATCTCAAAATATTTTGCAAAATGGAATTTGTTTTCTGGCCAGCCCTAGATAGCAGCTACCGTCCCTCTATGCACCCTTTATAGGATAATTGGTAGCTTTTGAGTCTGCATAATGATAGATCCAAAGGCAGCGTCCCAAATCAAAACTTAACAGTCCATGCTTTGGAGCGAGTTGGGGTAGGCAGACCAGCCTTAACATTTGCAGCAAAACAATATTTGAGGGATGCTGTGGTATTTCAATTAACATAGTGTTATAGTGGCCCTAGAAGATCTGACCAATATTCTATCTAATTTCCCATTGTTGATCCTCTCTAACACCAACTTCCTGCTTCATAGGAAGGTCCAAGAAAGCCTGTAGCAGGCAATTATGGAATATCCTGCTCAAAGGGAAAGTTTCTTTCATACTGATTACAGAGAGGTTAGTTTACAGCTTGCATTGTGAAGGTTATATCTCTTCAAAAACCCTTGGTTTTATGTAGTCTTTATTTAACTCTGGATCCTCTTATTATATATATTTTAATTAAATGAAATATATCACTATTAATGATTGAAAGCTAACTACTAGATCAGATTATAAAATATATATTTTAAAGCAATAATGTATTTTTGGGGTGGTGGGTTGTTTTGTCCAGAGATCATGAAAGCTCCCCCGAACCAAAGTGATTTGTGATTCATGACTAGGTGAGAACTGAAAATCTGGGAAATTGAAGCAGATCATTTTTTTAATTACACCCTTAGCCCCAGGCTTACTAGAGACAACAAGAGTTTTCTAACAGGCTTTTTACTAGTTCTGAAGAAAGCTTTGAACTTCTGAAATTGAGCTCTGAAAAGCAGAAATTGGAAAAAATCAACTTTAATAAAAGTTTAAAGGACAACTCCTACACTTGGAAGAACAGTTTTCCCATTCAAGTTTCTTAATGTGAGGAAGCTTATATCTTATCTAACGTGCTAAAAATATGGCTAAGAGTTTAAGCATTTCAGTTCAAATTCTATTAAAAACTGTTCCTTTAATGTATAGTTACCATATATGAAAAACAATGTGTTCCACTCCAAATCCATTCATTTTGAAATGGTAGACTTGACAGTTTCACAGAAATCAGAAAAGTCTATGGCACTGTATGTAGCACTGGAAAAAAATAGAATTCCCTAATTTCTGGTAATATAACTTCCATCTCTGGAAAAATCCAATCAATCTCTGGGAAAAGTGAAAGAGATGATCCTGTTGTACAGAAGTTGTTTCATAGTTTTCTAGAAAAAAGGGGGGAAAACACAGAAAGAAGATATTTAAAAAGGCTAAACTCTACTGGCACAACTCCACTAATATCAGCTTTGGCCCAAAATTCCCAAAAGGCTAATAAAATAATCCTGAAGTTTATTTCTAGTGAACATTGGTTTCTTTAGTTAACAGAGAATAATGAATACTGCTCTGAACAGAGGACTAGGACACAGGAAACTCTGATTACTAGACCTATTTCTAATATTTTCTCTGTGGACTTAACTAGCTTGCCTCAGTTTTCCTGTCTTAAAAATTAGAATAATATGTAGTGGTGGAGGAATTCAGAGTTCACATTTTCATGAACCCATTTTTCAGGTATTTGGGATTTCCCAAGACGATCTGTTACCTGTATACTTATTTCTATTATTAAAAAAAATGATTTCTGTGAAATGCCCATGAACAAAAAAAATGAACAAACCTGCTTGCTCTGTTTGTGCTTATTCAGGCTTCATTACTGCCTTGGACCTGTTTCTATTAAAAATAAAGCGAAACAAACAAACAAAACCTCAGATGTATACAGGGCCTACTGAAGACCTCAAGTATTAATGCCACCTAAGTAATTGTATTATAACATTTTCCACACAAACAAAATACCTGTCATGTAAACAGCTTGGCAGCTCAGTCTCAAACAATACATTTAGATTTTTTTTGTTAATAGGATATATGCTGTTCTTAATCAGCGGTACTGAAATGTAAAATAAAATTGTCAATGGTTGTTACTCTGATTTCAGAGATAATTTAATATTGTTACTTATTGTCAAAAAGCCCATACATTAGATTTGTAAACGTCATAGTAAAGGTATAGAAGGAAAAAAGTCAAATTATCTATCTAGTTGCATAGAAACTTAGAAAAATGTGAAAACAAGTTAGACATACAATGTACACAAAAAAAGCCTCCTTAAGATCTTTCACTGGTTCATCCACACGACCTCAGAAACATAACTTTTTAATGTTTCACTTAGAAGAAGCTGATAGGATGTATGTAGGTGAATCCCAGTTGTCTACAGCATCTTAAACTGGACATATCCAACACCCACTGAAATCAACGGAAAGACATTCAGTGGGTCCTGGACTGGACTCAGAGTGCTTCAGGATTCCCTTAACAGAAGTGGGCAAAATTTCAGTCAAACAGTAAATTTGTCAAAAAGGGAGAACAAGACTATTTGTTAACCTGGGTCAAAGAGAAAAGAAACTAAAACTTTTCATTGTTTTTCAAAAGGATTTGTTTAAAAAAATATTAAGTGTAAAAAGACCCCTGAAAATATAATGAAACACACAAGTTATTTTGTTTGAGCCATTTTTTTTTCTTGCTGAAATGAAGAAATCAGATCTGGTTTGAAACTGACCAATTTTTGTCTTCAGTTTTTTTGGGGTAAGCCACAAAAAAATAGAATATATTCACTCAGTTCTATCCTTGGGTTCCAAGACAACCTAGGATTCCCACAAAATCATAGCTACTTTAGTAGTCTCAAGACTGTGCTCAGCAGAGCTCTGGGAACCTATATGCATGGCCACTTGTTGCTTATGCTGAGCAAAGACCTGCCCCATGTCTCTGCACCTTCCTGCTCTCGCCATTTGAAGAACTGGGTGAGAGAAGGGGAAGGTCAAATAAGGTCACCTTAACCCCACTCAGCAACTTCCTCTTCCATTAAGAGGCAGCACAAGATGAGGGGAGAAAGATGGAAACAGAGAATGACAAAGTGACAGAAATAGAAATAAATAGAAAGAAACAATGGATTGGCAACCTTTGGCACATGGCCTGCCAGGGTAAGCCCCCTGGTGGGCGTGGCCGGTTTGTTTATCTGCTGCATCCGCAGGTTTGGCCAATTGCAGCTCCCACTGGCTGTGGTTCACCACTCCAGGCCAATGGGGGCTGCATGAAACGGCAGCCAGCACATCCCTCTGCCAGAGGGCTTACCCTGGCGGACCACTTGCCAAAGGTTGCCGATCCCTGCAATGGAGTGTGTAAGAAAGAGAGGAATAATTATGAGCAAAAGCAAGCCATACAAAGCTGAACGTTAAAAAGGATTTGATGATTGGGAAAGTGGTATACATGTATACACAAACACACATATGTGTGTTCTCACACACTCACATTCAAACTGTGTGTTTGGGGCGAGAGAGTGTGTTGTCCTTGCTTTTGGTCAGTCCAACCATTTGAGGGCACTATTGTTCCCAGAAATAATATTTTTAAAACTTTGGATTGAACTAGATTGTTTTAAATCTGTCACTTTGGATACAGATTTAAAAGAAAAACAGGGGCAGAATACTCCTGAAACCTCATCCTCAGAATTTCTCTCCCCCATAACAAACTAGTTATCATTTTATAAGCCCATCATAAGTGACTCTGGTAAAAAAAATCCAGTAAAACTCTTTTAAAACAAACCACAAACAAAATTCACACAGATAATTGGGTTTGACTAAATTAAATATTGTGTGAAAAGTGTGAAAAGTGTCTGCTTTCTGTGGAAAAGTTTTTCATTGAAAGCCTGAAAAGTTTTTCATTGAATGCCTGAAAATCAAAGAATTCTCCTCCATGGGTCAGTCTCCCCAGTCAGACTAAATCTCCCATGACACATTGGGTCCTCTCACCAAGAAAGAAACTGTAGTCTGACCAGTGAGCCTTGCCTAGTGAGGAGAATGAGTGCATGATGCATACCAATGACCATTCCCATGAATTGCTAGAGCAGCATCAACATTTCAGTTAGCCAAAATTTCAGATTTTTACTTTTCAAATTTTCCTGGCAGGGAAAAAATTTCTGACCAGCTCTCGTCATAAGCTATTATTCAGAACAATATCATCTTCTAGCAACTGGAGAGCAGAAAGATGAAAGGTGAATATGTTGTGGAGGAGGGGTAGGGAGGATACATTGTATTGGTTTTAATGTGCAGGTGCTGGGTGCTGTTGGTGTCCTGTGATGTACAAGAGGTCAGACTAGATGATATGCTGGTCCCCTCTGGCTTTAAATTCTATGACTAAGCCAGAGCACATCGCAGAGGAAAATAATATTAATGGGGCTCCAGGCTCAAGAAGTTTAAGAATAGTTAGTTAATTCTCATGGGGTGAAGTTAACTCCTACACAGAGAACCAGCCCAGGGTATATACGCCATTAAAGTTCTTGAAGCAGAACTTCAGTTGGATTTAAGTGATGTATTATCCTTATACTGATGCACCGATGACAAAATTTCTTCACCCATAGAAAGAGCTTTACATGCAAGTGTATTGTACTTCATGGCTGAATCCTGCAGCATGAGGCCCTTTGGTGTGATAATTAATTCCTGCTTCCCCTCTCTCCCCTGGTCTCCAACAGGAATCCCACTTACAATGTAGAGTTCTTCATATATGCTTAACAAGCACATTCATGGCCCAGACTTGTTCCCATTGAACTTAATGGCCAATCTCCAATAGAAGTTGGATTGGACTATTGGTATCTAGAATATATTTTCAGGGAAGAAATATTTATAGCAGATAATCATTATCCCCAGGCTGATCATTTCAAAAGTGTTTATTGGAAGAGAGTTTGGGCTAATGAAGGAGAAATGCATCAACAGATATGTACACTGCTCCCTGGTGTTTTCTATCTATAGCTGGGGATTATATGTCTTGCCTGCATCAGAGCACTATGGAAACATACTTACCTATGCCTCCAGAGGAAACAAACAAACAAACAAACAAAAAAACAAACCCAGGCTAGCTACAAAAGGTGGTTTAAAGGATTACAAAGTGATACCAGCTACAGGCAATTTAATAGCTATAAAACAATTTCCTGACTAACTTTGACTGCCTTTGTTTAAAAATGGAGCTTTTTATCCCTTTAGAAACCACTGCATTATTTAGCAGTATAAAAACATGGAATAGAAACTGCTTAATTTCTACAGAAAGTTTGTTTCTCCATAAGAGAGTGCGGCTTGCATAATCAGTGCGGAAGCACCCTTATAACATGTGAATTTAATCTAAAAATATTTGTTCTAATGTTAAATTAGATACATATAAATATGCAAATGAAATTCATGCAGTGACTGACGACACTGATGCGTTAATGACTCAATTAGGGCTGCACTGCCTGGCTTTTAGAAAATACGAACCATAGGGACTATTGGCCTATTTGAGCCTAAAGTGAGCTTGCTTGCACCTCTCTGGAATTTTACACTTGGAAGCTTTTCATTTTATTTGACCTTCTATTGAGGCAATGCAGTTATGTAAAGCTCAGGGTGGAAGCTGGAAGAAGTTCAAATGCCATTTTCTACATTCATAAAATAAGACTGTTCTCACAGGGGGAACCTCAAAAGGGGCAGAAGGAGCCAGCCTGAATAAATGTTGGAATATTCAGACAGTTTTCTGAACTTTGAGATCTTTTCCACTGATTCTACCTACCTACCCGGGCCTCTTTGGCTTTCTTTTGCAGGCCACTTCACTTTCTTCTTCCCTTCCCCAGACAATCACCACTACTCTCTATCGCCAGGTACACATAATACAGATAATGTGCCTCATCAGTAATGAAAAAAAGGGAAAACATAGTGCAAAAAAAAACAAACAAACAAAAACAAGCAAACAAAAAAAACCTCAAGTTCTTAGTGGCTGGAAGAGGAAATGTAGTCTAGCAGTTACCTCTTCCAAAATGGACACTAAGGTTGCAACTGCTTGCATTTGCCAAATTTAAAGGGCCAGCTCAGAAAAGTATGCTGGGGGAAAGGCTTAATCTCAATGGGAGTTAAGTGTCCAAATACATTTCAGGGTCTAGATCAAAGTTCTGATGAAAGGGAAAGCCTGCATTAGGAGAGCAAGCGGAGAGCAGGAAATCATTAAAGCAGATGGTCCTTGGGAAGAGGCTTTTTTAGATATTGTGCATATCACAGATCCAGTTTCTAATTTCCCAACCCACTTCAAGGCTTGTAATCTGGCACTTGTGTGCCTATTTCCTGCCTACCTGTTGTTCTTTCTTCCTATGATTTGTATAATCTCTGTGTCACCAACATTTAATAAAGTCTCAGTAGGTTTTCCAATGGATTGGGCAGGCAGCAAACTTTACAATCTTCATGTTCTCTCAAAATCATAGCAATGGACCTTGTCATGTCATCAAATAAACCCTCACCATTGATGGTTTGGATAGAAGTCCTGTCAAGTGTTATGTCAGAACTGGTTTACCTAAACCTAGTTCAAAGACACATAATAATTAGTGAGCAATATCAGTGTAAAAATCAAGGGTATGACACTGCACACACATGCTGCTGAGCATATTGCTTACTAGCATGACCTGTGCAATAGAATTCACTGTGTCTCATTCTTGGCAGCAGTATGTTTGTAGGTTCAGGATCTAAACTAGAGTTCTTAAATTAGTTCAAATAAAAAAAAATTCTCATCTCGCCCATTTAGATTTATTTGAAAAGTTAATAAAATAGTAGTCATGTTTCAATCCACAAGTGAAATAAATTGCAATATTCTCTCAGATGAATGATCCATTTCCACTGATATGATACCATGTATAATAACAGAACCGTCTACTAAAAAGGTCATTCATCAATCCTGAATATAGTATTCTTATGCAACACTTTGTAAAATATAGTTACAGGTTTTTGCCAATTTATTTCTCCCTCCCCCCCACATACTTTGTTTTATGGTGTGTTGTTACTTGGAATTATGTACTGTTGCCCAAGGCATTAGAAGTGCTGTACTGCTATTGCTTCCACCTCGTCGTCTGATATTTTCATTCTTATTTTCTTTACAGGATAATAACCAGAGGCCCTTATTTGTGATTTCCTATTCCTCATGGTGAATTTTCTTCTTGCTTTATTATTAGAAGGCCTTGAAAGCTACTTTCTCTCATTTTTTCCCTATTACGTGTAGATTTCCCCCCTCCCCATTTAGGTATGATGACCATACATCCCTTTTTGGCTGCGACAGTCCCTTTTTTAAGCCCTGTCCAGGACATCCCGACTTTTTTGGCAGAAGTGGCCATTTGTCTCATTTGCTCTTGCCCACTTGATCAGTTGGCAAGAGCAAACGGGACAAATTCCCCCTTTTTTCAAAAAAGTAGGGTGTGGAGGAACGTGCATGGGGGGCTCAGGCAGGGGGCATGCAGGGCTCGAGAGAGTAGTGATGCCAGCCCAAGCCCCACATGGGGGACAGGGTGGGATCCTTATGGCAGCCCTGCAGGAGTAGGGGGCTCTGGTGAGCTGCTTGGGCCAGCCCCAGGCAGGGGGGTGGGAAGGGCTCAGCCTAGGTCCTTGCAGGGGGGAGGGGGAAGGAAAGAGGAGCTTGGGTTAGCCCCATGCAGTATCCCATTTTCCCTTTCAGAAATATGGTCACCCTACATTTAGGGTCACAATTTCACAGATAGGTGATTATATTGACCTAATACAGTCTAGGTTTGAGCGAATTAAAAAAATCAATGGGGCCAGTGGAATGTCTTCCACTTTCTCGCATGGCTTATATGATCACAAGTTCAAATATTTAATTGTACATGTAGTTCTCTCATACCTGATTGAGAGAGCACAGCTGCACACATCTTACTGTAGGAGCCTGTTTGTAAGTTTAGCTCTTAAAGACCAGATGAAGATCACCTCACTCCATTCGTTTAAAGTGTTTCATATCAGTTAGAGATGTTATAAGTTATTCATTTACGACTTGATGAGCAGTCAGATGTTTCAAAGGCATTTCCTCTTCTAGTCATTTATTAACTACAAGTGATTAAAAGCTAACAACTTACTAAGAAGCTTCATGACTAGATAAATTAGAGTATTAGAGTGCAACATATTTGTTTTCAACTTCAAATATACATCTGTTTATCTTTCCCTCAGTATTACACCCAACTTTACTATCTTTTAGGTGCTTGATGGCTGAGGAATTTCACAAATTTAGCAGATAAGTCTCTCTCTATTAATATCTGATCTCTGTGATTCAACATAATTAAGAATAGTTTTTACTTCAGATTCTTTGGCATCTTAGCAGCCTCCTCCCACCTCCTTTAAAAAACAAAAACAAAAAAACTTTTGACAGGTCTCCTCATTTGGTCACTTTTCACTCTGATGTGCCAATTGTTTTTAAATGGCTTTGATCAGAACCAAGCTATAAACTGGGTAAACAGCATGTGTGGAGGTCCACTATCACTGCCTTTGCTATAGGTAGTACTATGGAGAGAGAAGTCTTCTTTCTCCATCAGTATCAAGTCAGCCCTGCATCATCAACAATAAATTCACGCCACATCCCCTACAATTCAATTACTGTAATCAAACGCTATACTGCATTTTACAAGTGTTGAATTATCTGACAGCCACCTGCTCTTCCATTTATGTTCCCCAGTATAACTAAGTCTCTTCTTTCTTCCCCTTTCCCAACCAATAACTCACTCCTGCTCTTCAAAGTTCCTCATGCTTTCTATTTTTCCTTTAGCTTATGATTAATTCTGTCTGTAAAGCATTTTGGGTGAAATCCATCCCAGTACAAAAGAGTTGTCTCCTCTTCCATTTGCCCCACATTATGTACATCTGAACAGAGGGGTTCTCCCACTCCCTCCTCTTTTCCTTTCTCTTTCCCTGAGGTGGATATAGTAGGCTAGGCGTGTCTAAGTATGTCTTGTACAAGGAGACATGAACACTCCTTATGCCGCCTCATCCATCTATTCTGGAGCTTCCACTTGGCTATGCTAGAAGGGATTTCTAACTCCTCAGCCCACCCAACTTTTACTAATTAATGCCAGGACTGCAGCTGGACACATTTGCACCGTCCACAGTCTATCAGTCCACTAGAAATAGTTAGTTGTTCCATTGCTGCCAAGCCTGGCAATGCCCTCCATCAGTCTCCGCGAAGCAGTTCTGTGACCCCTCCCACAACCCCAGACAATGCTTCACTTCTAGCAGTCCTTATGCACAAACTCTATCCCTTGTGTCTGCAGGTTTCAGACCTCTCCAAGAGCTAGGCTGCTCCTGTACATCTGTTCCAATCCCAGAACAAATTCTATGACTATTCTTTTGATCTTTGACCTTGAACTTTGGGTGTGAGTTCCTAGCATCTAAAACATCAGGGAGAGAGAGCAATGGCCAGGTTCCATGTTGTCCACATCCCATCAATGCCAATTTACCCAGGAGAGAGGCACTGCCTGAGCAGAATGTTGGCTATAGCACAGAGTAAGTAACTAGTTAGGTCAGTACTGAATCTTGCCCTAAAAGAAGATCTTCTGATGGGAGTAGACTTGCCAGATCTTAGTCATACCTCTGCCAGTGTAGGGAACAATCTGGCAAGAACTGACTGTCAATTGTATTTCTTATACCTTCCTCTTACTCCCGTTGCCTCAATTTAGACAAATTTCTCCATTGGGTTAAAAAGCCTTTAGGGAATAGTGTTTTATATGCCACCTTTCCTTCCCATACCAAAAAGTAGATTTGAGTCAGGCTCTTATATCTTGCCTATTCATGCGGTGTGTAAAAAACAACAAAAAATTCTGCAAGATGTCTGTGCCATGTTCAGTTTGAATGATAGCTCTATTGTGTTCTGTCTCTGCAGATCCTATCAATGGGGATGTAGTATACACCATCTCTTTCAGTTACTGAATGAGGTTTTATATTCCTTTTTCCTATGGTCCCTTTGCTTTAAAGCCCTCTATTACCACTTGCAGACTCTGGGAGCCTGTTTTCCTTGCTATTGGATTTTGTTCTCTTCACTGCTGTCATAAACAGATGGTTAAAGGTTAATGCCTCTTTTACCTGTAAAGGGATAAGAAGTTCACCTAGCCTAGCTAACACCTGACCAGAGGAACCAATGGAGGAACAAGATGTTTCAAAAGGAAGGAGGGAAGTTTTTTCTTTGTTTAGAGTTTCAGTTTCAGTCGGAGTGAAAAAGATCAAGGAACCAGCCTCTTATCAGAGTAGTAAGTTTTAGAAAGGAATAAATAGGTTTATGTTTATCTCTTTGTAACCTGTCTTATGCAATTAGAGGTAGAATCAAATTGGGTATTTGGGTATTTTTTTGTGTAACTAAATTTGTGCCCAGGGGAACATCCTCTGTGTTTTGAATCTGTTGTCTGTGAGAGTAGCTGGTATGCTAATCTCTCCCAGAGGGTTTTCTTTTACCTTTCTTTTCTTTAATTAAAAGCTTTTTTCTTAATACCTGATTGATTTTTTCCTTGTTTTTAGATCCAAGGGGGTTGGATCTGGATCCACTAGGAGTTGGTGGGAGAAAGGAGTGGGGATGGTTAATTTCTCCTTGTTTTAAGATCCAAGGGATTGGATCTGGGCTCACCAGGGAATTGGTGAAGGAGTTTCTCAAGGCTACCCAGGGAAGGGAAGGTTTTAGGGGGAAAGGGAGTGATCCAGACACTGAAAATTCTGGATGGTGGCAGCGATATCAGATCTAGGTTAGTAATTAAACTTAGAAGTGTCCATGCAGGTCCCCAAATCTGTACCCTAAAGTTCACAGTGGGGAAGGAACGTTGACAATTGCATTTTGCTCTTTATACAATCTGGTACAAGTGAGGTGTCTATTCCTGGAATGTTAAGCCCTTCACACTCAAGTGAGTACATGCAAAACACAGCATTTACAGCAGGCACTCCCAGGGATAAATGACAGGATTAAGCTTTCAAGTTAACTAATCCTACCTCACCTAAAATTAGGATCCTACACCTATATTTAGGCACCTACATATGCAGCCTCAGTTTCAGAAATGCTAAGCACTCAACAGTTCACAAAATGCTAGTCCTTATGTCAAAATAGAAAAAAAATGAAGTCTACAGTTATTTAAGTAATAGAAACAAACTGTGATGGGATTGACCATGCTTTAGGAATGTCTTCAGTTCTCAAAAAACTAGGTGGGTGTTCATATTTTAACCATGAATACATATCTATGAGAGACTTCATGCAAAGCAAACAAACAAACAAACAAGATAAAGAATTAAACTAACTACCTTTAATATGGGATTCCAAACCTTTGGTGGATTTGCTACCTACACTTGCAAACAAGAGGAGGCAATCTGTTGAAGTTAATTTTTACTTCAAAGTAATTTGATTTCTTGAATTGCTATTGGGATATATTTTTATAACTAATCCCCAACACTTTCAATGGACTATTGAGTTTGTTTATAGAGTGAACAGAACCTACAACTTCCTTAAATTTTCTTGAGAACTTGTGTGTGTGTGCATGTGCATCTGTTTGTCTTGTTGTTTTGGTCTAACTAGGGCCGGTGCAACCATTTAGGCGACCTAGGTGGTCGCCTATGGCACTGAGATTTGAGGGGCACCATTTTCTTTGGCAGCAACCGCGGCGGCTGGATCTTCTGCCATCCCGGACGCCACTGGCATTTAGGCTGAGAGAGCTGGGGCAGAGGAGCACGGGGAAGGCCACCTGCAGCAAGTATGGGGGGGCCACATAAGGGAACTCCCTGCCTCAGCTCACCCCTGCCCTGCCTCCTCCCCAAGTATGCCATGGCCGCTTCACTTCTCCCGCCTCCCAGACTTGCGGTGCCTAAGCTGATTGGCACCGCAAGCCTGGGAGACGGGAAAAGTGAAGCAGCCATGGCGTGCTTGGGGAGGAGGTCGGGCAGGGGTGAGCTGCTTCACTTCTCCTGCCTCCCAGGCTTGCAGTGCCAATCAGCTTAGCCACCACAAGCCTGGAAGACGGGAGAAGTAAAGCAATGACGACGTGCTCAGGGTGCTCGTGTGCGGAGAAGGGGTGAGCTGGGGTGGGGGGGTCCATAAGGGCGGAGGGTGGGGGGTGGGGAGCTGCCACAAGGGGGGTGCCTCGGGGTGGAGGGGGTAGCTGCAGTGGTAAGGGGGGCGCCTCAGGGCGGGGGCATGGAGAGGGGGGCTCAAGGTAGAAGTTTTCCCTAGGGCGCAAAACATCCTTGCACCAGCCCTGGGTCTAACACCAGTCTTTTATTTCTATGATATTGTTTGGTACATTTTGCTTCTGTGGGACAATATCTACTTTTCTACTGGACTAGGTGCTCTCACTTTATTTATTTTTTTAAAGTGGTATATAAAATCCCATAAAGTTACAACTCAACAACTTATTACCTCCTTATATACAGCCATCTGCTCTAAACTGTTCTTAGTTTAAAATCATGCTTTTCATAGGAGAAAAACTTTCAGTTGGAAATACAATGCTTTTCTTTACAGAATCAATAATATTTCAAATATATTTTTGTAATTATAAACAAGGTTTATTTTTCTGTTTGTTTGTTTTTTAAATGATATAGCTATCCCTTCAGATTTAAGCCACTGCCAGTCAAGTTTTGCACTGGTATAGTCCTGTTCCTTTCAATGGAGCAACTCAGTGGTGAATAAAACCCTTTGTGTTGTAAAGTACAGCAATGGAAGATAGTGGCTTTTTTTGTATGTTTGTTTGTTTTTTAAATTGTTCAAGCACAAACAGGGAATACTGGGCCAAACCCTTTTCTGGCATGTAGGGGGGCCTCAATGTCCATGGAGTTGCATTCACTTGGAGCTGTAATGAATTTTGGCCGCTGTTTGTGTTTTGGCTTTTGTGGGGGAAATGGGAATTTGATATACTATAGAAGCTATAAAGTGAGACTATATATATTTCTGCATCAACTAACATTGTGCAATTTTTTTCCTCTGCAAGAGTAGCACCCAGGAACACATTAGCATAAGAGGCAAAGGATGAACTAATTGCAGTAAATGGTGCTTTCATGCACACTGGCTGTATAATTCTTCATAGTAATTCAGAGGCAGATTTACCATGAAACAAACAATGCGGTGGCAAGAGGCCGCCAATTATGGGGGCCCACAAAATACAGGACAAATCTCATCTGACAGCTTGGCCCCGAGTCCTAGCCAGTGGCACAGCAGGGCTCAGGCAGGCAGGCTGCCTGCATTCCGTGGCCAGCGGCCCCACACCACTTCCAGAAGTGGCTGGCTGCTGGCATATCTCTGTGTGCCCCTGGTCAGGGTGGCTCCACGCATTGTCCCTTCCCCGAGCACCAATTCTGTAGCTCCCATTGGCCAGGAACGGCCAATGGGTGCTGGGGTGGTGGCACCTGCAGGCAGCAGCGCGTAGAGACCCTCTGCCGCCATACCTAGGAGTCGCTGCCAGATGGGCATGCTGGTCACTTTGGATGCCATGCCACCCCTCCTACACACCAAATCCCTGCCCCAGCCCAGAGACCAATTGACTCTGCAGAATATCAAAAAGGGATTCATAGTGCCTCACTCAGACTCTCTGGGAAGCTTAGCCCTTAAAGCCACAGTCCTCAACATCCCACCATAGTCATTTTGGTTTGCGCTGTGATCCTATCAGATTTCATAAATGAAGTCATATCCAGTGAAGCCTGTATATAGATTAGCTAATTTAGGTAATGCTGCAGGAAGTGTTGCTAGGTGATTCAGCAGGTGGCATTGTTCTCACTCGGTATGTTTAAACTGCAATTTAAAAATCCTGTTTGGCCTATGCCAACTGACTTGGACTCAGACTAAGGGGCTGTTTAATTTCAGTGTATGTGTCCACACATGGGCTGGAGTCCAGGCTCTAGGACCCTGTGAGGTGGAAGGGTCCCGGAACTCAGGCTGAAGCCCAAACCCACATTTCTACATGGCAATTAAATAGCCCCTTAGCCTAAGCCCTGAGAGCTCAACTAGGCTTGCATGGGCCAGCCATGGGTTAATTGCAGTGTAGACATACCTGCTGAATCTATTCTTATCAGTGCACTAGTGTGGTGCTGCTGGTGGTGCAGTGTTCCAGATAAAAGATACAATCAAAGGCAGATATGGCTCTATAAACATGAGATTTTCCTATTTGAGTAGCCACATTGATCTAAACTCAGAGTAGTTACTTGTGTACATTATTTGTTCCAGGACTGGGCCCAAACTCCAAATGACCACTTATCATTAAGTATCCTTAACATCTTTCCTAAGATAATGTTAACCATGAAATCCCAGACACATTCTAACAGACAGTTGCATTCTGAACACACATTGAAACACTGGATTGTAATATAGTTACTATTTTAGCATGTCTCATTTTTTAAGTATTAAAATTACAATTGTATCAAAAAGTCATGGTAACTTCATAGACTGCAGATTAATAGTTCAATTGGTGCATAATCAGAATCCAAGAATAAGTGACCTTTTATACAGTATCAGAATACTATTTGTCAAGTTATTTATATTTATTATTTTAGAAAAGTCATAAAATAGGCACCAATACTAGTGAGTAAAATTCAATAAAATAATTTGCAGTGATTCAATAGTGACTGCAGACCTACAGAAATTTTGAAGATAAAAAAATACAGATCTCATACCTAGCCTTGTTAAGGACTAAGAATAAGCAATTTTTGTATTCAGAGATGTTGGAGTAAGATTAAATATTTACCCAAATGTACTTAGATGAAAATCAAGCAAAATAAAGATAACCATGAGGAAGGCAGTTCTGAATGTAGCTACAGACTTGGAATCCTACTGTGTTAATTTGCCAGTTCTGTGTTAGCATTGTACCTTTGGAAGTTTAGGGAAGGTATAATTGGTTGCTGAATATATTCTGCAGCCCTATTACAGTGCCAATGCTCGAAGAGAAGATAATCATGGATAAACTGTTTATTTTTAAGGCACAAACACCTGCTCAAAAGTCAGTTACTGGCTCATCCCATAAATCAGTGCATATAGATCGGCAAGATGGTTCATTTCAAGAATTACCTGCAACTCTGTATGCAGTAAACAGAGAAGATGCAAGACTCCCCTCAGCTTTGAAGGGTATGTTTGGCTTCATAGCACCCAGGTGCAGTGAAAGATTGTTACTTGGGAAATACAGTTAGCCCATTGGTTAGGTTTGAGTATGCATTTCAGGTATAGGAAAATTAGTTTTTATTATGATGAATCACAAAACCTTAGAAAGACAGTTGGAATCTCTTTCCCTTCCCCACCCCCAATCAGCCTCAAACACTTAAGTCCTGCAATGCTGTTGAGAAATGGGAACCTGAGGCTGATGGAATTTGTCATGCATTCTCTCTCTAGCTTAATGAAATGAATATAAGCATTTGTACTGAGGTGTAGAGTTTTAGTAATTCTCCTAGTCTTACCTTTACTTGATTACAGCATCACACCATATTGAACATACTTCATTGCAGACCTAGTGATGGGCCTTTATCAGGGAAACTGAGGCTGTTCCAGAAACTTGTAAGCCCTGTGGTGAAATCCTGGTCCACTGAAATCAAAGGTAGTTGTATCATTGGATTTCAGTGGAATCAGGATTTCATCCACATAGTTAAAGCCAGAATTTTCTTCGGATTCCCTCCAACCCCTTTCTGACTTGGTTTACCCAGATCACCTTATCCAGTCCTGGGAGGACACTTCATCCAGTTCTCTGGGATACAAAACACTCAGATCACCTCCAGATTTCATCACTCAAGTTTCTTTATTTGGCATACAACAAAGCTACACTGAGTTGATCAGACACAGCACAGCAAGTGTGTGGTACACCCTAAGTGACACAGAACCTCTTCCTTTATATATATTTGCATATTGCATTGCATCACATATTTCAAGATTGGTTAGGTTACTTTGTAGGGACCAATCCCTGACCATCACCGTCTGTCCATGTTTGACCGTCTTTTTACCTCATCTCTGCATTTCTACTTTTTCTTGTCCATTAATAAATGATTCCCTGGGTATTCTCCTACTGATCTTAGCTGGCTCAGACAACCTGACTTTTTTTTTTTTAAAGCCTACTGATCTATTTACTTATCTTGTTTAGCACAAACATCCAGGGCTCAGCTACAAATCTGAATGTAAAATGCCTCTCAACAAGTGCAATAAATCAAATGTGAAATTCAATATCACTATTATACTGATATTCTAGAGTACAAATGGAGCTGATTGAAGTTCTTCAAAATTTCAGTTTTTCAAGAAAAAAAACACTTCAAAATTTGCCACTTACCCTCCTGAAAATTTGATTACAATTGTTCAGAAAGATTTATTTCACCCAGCTATAAAAATGATTGCAATCTTTTCTTTATAGAAAATAGTACAATTTTAAAAAATTGCTAATATGTATCTTAAAAAAAACTCTAAGCACATACAATATAGAAAACCAACAGTGCTGAGCTGTCTGGCTGCTATGCAGACTGACTGCACAGCTCAGACTGGGGTTGGGGGAAGTGAGTGGGAAGAAAGATGTACAAGCTCCCACTTCCACACACACACACGAAAGAAAGAAAATGAACAAAATACCCCCGACACACACACACACCAAATTATCAGGCAAGCCCTGAATTTTTTTAATCTAGTTGATAAATTTGAGGGTGAGATTCTGCCTGGCCCTTATGAAGGTGAGGGGAGTTGGAGAAATGCACAGGAGCCTGGTACCCCAAAGGGATATTTACAGCACCCTGGCCTCTCTCCTTTCCCATACCCATACAAGTGGCACTGCAGCATAGGCAGAATTAAACAGCACCCTACAAGAGGAGTGTTGTAAGCAGGCTCATCATTCACACTGGAGACTTCAGACATTCTGGGTTTTAAGACAAAATGACTACTGGACTCTCCTACCAAAAGCAATGCAGCACAAAATGGGTGACATGGAGCTATTTTGCCACAATCTAGTCCTGGTATTTAAGGGAAGGGGCCATTCTTTGCTACATCATTATATATCTGTAGTATCTCAGGTCACTACCTCTGCTGGTTTTTTTGTGGTCTAGTAACTACTGTCTTTGCCACTTCTGTTTTGTCTGTAGGCATTAAACAAACAGTTTACTTTTAAAATAATTTAGAAGTCAGAGCATGTTCCATTTGTGAGCATTATCACTAGCTGAGCTATTCTAGTTGCCTTTAGACATACAAATATACACAACATAATACTGAATTGTGTAGGATAGTGGAAAACCAGAAAAGCCAATTCTTCAGACTAAAATAGCTGCAGGACTGTTTAGAAAGTTCCTAGTGTTTAACGTCTAACTTTCACACAAATTAAATGTGCAGAACCCTAAAGGTTTTGGCCACACTGCTCATAGCAGTGACCCTCCCTGCCTGGAGTGACTAACTCAGGCTTGCAGACTCATGCCAGGGCTCTAAAATATCTGTGTAGACCAGGGTTTCCAAAACTGTGTTCCATGGAGCACTGATGTCCCGCACGATGTGAATAGATGTTCTGTGAAAGAATCATAATTTAAAAAAAGGGTCTTTAATTTTTTTTTATTTTAAATTTGGCATATTTGAAGCATAGTTTACAATTCTTTTGAACGGCTATAATTTAACATAAAACTCTTTTTCCTGTTATTGATAGATCTCGTATTGAATATCATGGCATAAAGAGAACGTGGCATGCAAGCATGTTGACGTCTACCCCTTTCGGGCACGTTTCAGTTAGAGAGGTTGTACCCTTTCTGCTTGAGTCTACGCGAGCTGCAGAGGTATGCACAAACCATTCTCTTTATGCCATGTTGAATATAACATATAATATAATGTTATATTCGCCATGTTGAATATAACATATTCAAACCTGTGGGTCTTTACTGGATGTGCGAAAAGCATAACTAAACTAGCTTCACTTGAAACAATATAAATATTTGTGACAAATAACATTTGACAAAAATCAGTATTTCTAAATATTGTTACTAAACCTAATCACCATGGATTTGTGGCTAAAAGAAGGAACTTTGAAACAAAAAGCAAGTTCTTCTGGTATTCCAACTGTGGCAGAAATAAACCAGCAAAATATGGTGACACTTCAAAATGAGGATGAACAATCACAGTCTTTTGTTGCCGAAAAATCTGTTAGTACTAGTGAGTTATCCAAGGTGAAAGAATTTCATTAAAGTATATCAAAAAACAAGAAGAAGCAGGTATTAAAAGACTTAAGCAAAATATTATGAAAGTTATTTGTCTTTCGGTTTTACGTGTGTTGGAAATAAAGCTGTTCCTAGTGCGCAGTGCATCATGTGCAACAAAATACCGGCAAACAGTTCATTGGCTCCTGCTAAACTTCTTAGGTATTTGGAAAACAAGCATGCTGAATACTAAGACAAAGATATATGTTTTATTCAAGTGAAAGTGTGACTCACTTGGAAATTGTAAACGTCTGTTGTTTAACATTGCTAAAACAGATGACAAAAGTGCAACAGAGGCATCTTATTAAGTAAGTTACCATGTAGCACTTGCCGGAGAAGCTCACACTATTGGAGAAATGCTTATCAAGCCTTGCGCGAAAGATATTGTAACGTGCATGTTGAGTGAGCAGTCTGCTAAAAAAATGATGCTGTACAGTTGTCAAATAATACTGTTGCACACCATATTAAAGATCTTGCCAATGACATAGAAAAAGAGCTGGTTTGCCAACTAAAAATTTGCCATGAATATTCATTGCAGCTAGATGAGTCCACTGACTTTTCAGGACTTGCTGTGCTACTAGTATTTGTCCAATATAGATTTAATAGTATTATTGAAGAGGACTTGCTCTTATGTGCATCTCTGCAAAGTAACACAACTGGAGAAGAAATATTCAACTGCATCAACAATTTTATCAGAAAGCATAAAATTAATTGGGGAAAATGTATTGATGTATGTACTGATGGTGCCCAGGCAATGATTGGGAAAATGAAGGGAGCTGTAATGTGAATCATAAGTGTGGCACCAGAAAGCACTAAGATCCATTGTGTTCTATACAGACAAGCAATTGCAGTTAAAAAAATACCAGCATATCTGAAAATTGTGTTCGATGAAGCAGTACAAATTATCAATTTTGTCAAATCTCAACCACTTCAATCCAGTTATTTCAAATTTTGTGTGAGGAAATGGGTAGTCAGCACAAAGCGTTTCTTTTACATACAGAAGTGAGGTAGCTATCCAGAGGAAAAGTGCTTGTGTGGCTTTTTGAGCTTCATAGTGAACTACTGATATTCTTCCCTTCAGATAATTGAGGATGAAAATTTAATGACTGTCTGACAAATTCCTCATGGCTAATGAGACTTGTGTATCTTACAGATATTTTTGCAAAGTTAAATGAAATTAATCTGTCACGGCAAGGAAAAAAATGTGACCATTTTTGCTACAATGGATAAAATTTCATTGTTAAAAAGAAACTGCAATTCTGGGCATCTTCTGTAGAACAGAATAACTTCGACTGCCTCCCTACAGTATATGAATTTCTGACTGAAATAAATTCTGCAGTTAATGAAGAAGTTTCCAGCACCATTTTACAGCACTTACGTGACTTACAGGCCTTTTTATTAGAATATTTTCCTACAACTACTGATGATAATGTTTGGGTTCAAAATTCATTTGTAATTACAGCCAAACCAGTCGGCTTTACTGCGCAAGATTATGGAAGCCTAATTCACTTAATTTCTGACTCTGATTTGAAACAAAAGTTTAAGGATCTTCCACTGAATAATTTTTGAAGCAGCCTAATAGAAGAGAACCCTAATGTGGCTAAATGTGCAGTTCGAGTGCTCCTTTCTTTTGCTGCATCTTATTTATGTGAGATGGGATTTTCGTATTATACTGCAACAAAAACCAAATATAAGTAAAGACTTGATACTGAGCCTGACATGAGGATTCAACTTTCCAGCATTATTTCTAATAGTAAGCACATTTGTGATGGAAAAACACGGAAACACCAATCCCATTAAATCCAAATTTGTATTTCTGTTTATAAAATAGATTTTCCTAGTAAAAATCTAATTTGTTTGGTGTTTGTGTATATATAAAAACAGGGTTTTTTTAAGTAGAACATTGTTTTTAATTGTGACTCTTGCACTTGATTTTTGTGCTACTTTATATGTGCTTTCCAGTTAGAAATTGTTAGTTCAAATTATTTTAAATTAGTATTTTTGCTTTGTTTTATAAAATAAAATATATTTGAGCATAAATAATGCAATTTTTAATTTGAAAACCAAATGACTACAAAATACTATAAATGCTCTGTAATAGACTAAAAAGTGTTCTGTGGCCAAAAAAGTTTGGGAAACACTGGTGTAGATGTTACAGCTCAGGTTGAAGCTCCGGCTATGAAGCCTGGAGGGAAGAGAGGAGGTTAGGCCACTTCCCCACTGGGGAGACCAGGCCCACTCACTACTCTGGGTGCCAAAACAGGGGCCCTACAAATAGCAGCTGCATGCTGCTTTCTTTAGTAGTTGCTGGTGCTGCATTCCCTGGGCTGCTTCCCACATTGTCCCATCATCTTCTTGATTTTTGTTACCCTGCTCAAACAGGTATGTCCCAAGCCTCCAGGCCAGGACAGCTTTACAATATTATCCCTCCTTAAACAGGGTTTCTCCCCAGTCTCTTTACCTGTGGAGTTTCACCAATGTCTACTCCTTCTTCACTCTTCTGGTCCCAGCTAGCAACAGATCTGCTCAGGCCCTGCAACTCCTTTTAACTGAGTCTGCTGTGCTCTGTTAGGCTTCAGGGAAGCAGCCTTTCTAGGCAGGCGTGGAGGACCCACCTTCACAGCACCTTTTCTGGGACAGGGTGTGATAAGACCATGAGGCCAACCAGCAGGGGAGGGGTCTGTAAGGGCCCAGTACACCCCATTATAACAAGGTTCAGACAAGGGGGAAACAGACGAAGCACTTTAAATAGGGAATTAAGTACAACTTTCATTTTAATAATATTTTTATTCCTGTTACTTGTAGCTGCCTGTTTGACAGGCCTGTAGATGCTATGAAAGATAGCAACAACCATCCTTTTTGGGGAAAGACAAAAAGTAATAAGTGGAGACAGGCTGCAGCTATGGTTGCTTCTGCTTCCTTTGAGACATGCCCACTACAGGAGAGAGAAAATAAAAAAAGCAAAGATAGAAAACAGCTGCTAACTCTACTTGCAACCTCACTGCTGGAGGAACCCAAGCACATCATATGGGGTTATTAGTCACTTTGAGACTTGGAAAACTTTTTCTAGCATCAGGATGTAGCCTTTAGTTCCCTCTCTCATCATGGGATCTTAATTTTGCAAAGGATAGAGTTGCCTTGGCAGGCTCAGCCAGAAGCAAAGAGAGACAGAGTGGAGAGAAAGGAAATAAGATGGGGAATGAAAAAGAACACTGGAAGGAGGGGGTGACAGCAGGAACTGAAGTATCACATTCCAGGTGTTGTTTAGGATTTAGCTGAAGTTGATGATGTCATTGGTTTCCTCTCTCTAGCTCAATCTATTAAAATGCTTTTCAGGATCAGGATCGTGAAGGCTCAATGGTGTTATGGTGGATCCTCAAGTCCCAGGAGATACTAGGGGTAGCAGCCATGGTGGTAAAGCTGAATCCTTCCCATCTACCCAACCCCCGATTCCATTGAGCAACCCTGACAAATGCTTTCTAAGAAGGGTGGCAGCCTCATCCCATTAACATCAATCAAATGAGACATTTTAGTCATTTCATTTAAAAACATTTCTTCCCATTACTAGAATCTTTTGGCTCGTTGTATCAACCAGTTACTTTATGATAGCTTTAGGCTAAGTCTACACTCTAATGAAAACCTAGAGTTCAAATTCAGGCTCAAGTCTAACCCCCTTCTGTCTACACACAAATTGCTCTAACCTCACATTCAGAATCAGGGTCCCAAGAACCCATGGTATATAAAAATCTGAGCCTGAGTCAAGACAGGACTCAGGATTGAAGCCATATTGCTTTTCAGTGTAGAAGCAATCCCACTGGACTCATACATTGGGAATCCACCAAAAGTACCCCATAATCACACAGGACAGTTTTCTTTGTTCTCTAGATAGTCAAGTTTGGTGAACAGTCTAGTTTTCTCACACTACAGCACAATCAAAGCACTAGAGAAGACACATTTTTGGAGGGTGCTCAGAAGACTTGTGATATACCCACATAAAGCTGGAGATCCAAGATTCAACAATTCCTAACCTGGGTTTAAAAATGAGTATAGACATTCAAGCCCTAAGTTAACACCACTATGGTCTGCTAACTTGAGTTCTAATAACGCAGAGCTTACCTGACAGTGTAGACATACCCTGAAAGCCTCAGCCCTCTACCCCCATCACAGTTCTTTTAATCTAAACAATTCAAGTTTGTATCCATTTATTTGACTTCAATTAGATGAGTTTCACTTATTACCTTGGATGACAAAGTACAGGCCTCTGCACAACAAGGCCTGATTCTGCTACTCTTCCACTGAGCAGTACTTTATTCCCCCACCCGTGGCTCAAGTAGGAGCCCTTTAATAAACTGACCTTCTGCCCAGCTCACAATGGACCTACTGCTACGCCCATAATCTCTTTCTAAACAGCTTAACTTTCCCGAACATAAGCAAAATTAACAAAGCCAGTTCCTCCAACCACCCTGGGCTACAGCTTCCAGGGGATTTTCCCCTTTACCTTTCAGTTCCCCCCTGAAGAAACCTTCTATGATGTGTTCTGTGAGCGCTGCAACCCAGGAGTTTCTCTCAGAACTCCCCCAGCAGATTACTACCATCTCTGCTCCCAGGGAATGTCTACTTCTTGGCTTTGACTAATCAAACATCTCTCCTCCCTCTGGCTCAAGTGCCCTCTTTTAAACCTCATTGGGATGAGCAGCCCAGGCACAGGTGCACCTGACCTGGCTCCTTCTTGAAGGGCCATTGTCAATCTATGACAGCATGTTGTGACTTCTGATGACTACTGTACTACAAGGCAGCTGTCTGGCTGTTCTGACTTTTGCTTGGGGATTAACCCAAGGCTGGAGGAGTGCAAAGGTCGCTTTAAAAAGTGCCCCCCACTTGAATAGTTATATTGTGATTCTTGCCTGTAGGCAAAGATATGAGCCATATTTTGTTTCTCTGCTGACACTACTAACGAAGAATTCCAGAATGATTTTTTTTTTTTAACAAAAATATGTGATGTGGTTTACTGGTCCACTAGGAACTGGATAGAGCTAATCTAGTCATTTCACATAAGTCATTTGCTAATTTCTTTACAAAAATCTTATATGTTTTTACCTTCAGAAAAAAGTCAAGAATACATACAGGTTTGTTATTGTACAATTTCACTTAGATACATACAGTACTAGTCTTATTGTGCTTACAATAGCATAGATAATAGGAGAAAGGCAGTCATTTGTTTGTATGAAATTTGCACTGATGACATATACTATCCATTGGTTAGAACCTGGGTACACTTCCTACACTCAAAACAAGAAAACTAAATTAAATTCTAATAATAATGACAGATACCATGTTTTTGTCCCTATTATACCTACCTCTTCACATCTACCCTCATTGTGATAGATAGTATACTGAGAGAAAATATTTGTTAGGTAGAAATAGAGACCAAAAAAAGCAGCTCAGCCAAATAGCAGCATATAGAAGAGTTGCTTCATTTGAAATAGTTAAGATTTCCTATGTAAATAGTGAGATACAAAGAACCACCAAAGACTTAATTTACTGAAAGACGCAACCTGGTACTAAACAAATATCACTGAATCCTGTGAGATTTAGCACCAGGTCATAATTAACTAACTGAAAGGAAAATGAGATTTCTTGAACACTCTGGTCTGTGCTGAGGATTACTAATTAATCAGATTGAAATCAAAGCAAAAGCGCCTCCACAAAGGACCCACATGTACATACAGCAAAGCTTGTAATTTTTGACAAAGCAACATTTTAATACTGCACCTGGGAGCAAAAATTTCTACATTACATATAACTGGTAGCAACTGATGGGGTCTGGAGGGGGGAGAGAACAAGGTCATCTACTTGTTGGGTTGCTAAATTGCATGATTGACTATCGCTTGGACTCTGCACCTGCACATACACATTTTTCACAATAAGCTTTGAATGCTTTTAAGAGCAAGCTTGACAGTCAATACTGTCTTTTTACAATATCTCTGTCTAAAGTTCAAATTCCAGAGGTTCCATTACTTGGATGTGACTATCCAGCCTCTTCAAGCCTTGTATTCCTTAACTTTCTGTGCATGTTCCTCTAGAGATCATATGTATTTACATATGCCAGGATGCTAATTACATTGAACTGCAGGGTCCAAGGAAAAAACAATTAATTCTTAAAGTATCTGACACATTAAATGGTATAATCACTTAATGCATTAATGTTTTAAAAGCTCTCTTGTTGGTTCTTGGTTGCATATTATTCAGGTTTTATTTCATTTTTAAAGAGATAGCAATAATAATTTATTAAACACTGTAGGAAATGTGTCAAGATTTTCTCATTCTGCTTACCCACCAGTTAGAAATCTGCAGGGGGAAAGTACTGTATAAATGCTATGTATTATCTATGAATGAGATAAGGGAGTATATATTATTATTTATTAATATTTCCATTCACACACATAAATCTAAGTCTTTTACAAGGCTCTCATAATCCACCATTTCTTCAGTAATGGGCAAGACTGCTTCTGGGTCACTAACACTAAAGAAAAAAAATGAAGGAAGGGAAATTATGAATAACTTCTTTTGAAATTAAAGGAAAAATTAGGCAGGTAAGATGCTATTAGCACAGACAACATTAAATGAAAATGTCTAATATTGCAGTTTTTTTTCCAATTTAAGAAACACAAAAAAACACCTCAAATTGCTGAATGAAAAGACTCTAAAAATCATTTTGAGTTGACCAATACATTTTGGTCAATATAAAATGAAGATTTTACAGCTCAACAACAAAAAAAATACTTTTCCTATTCCAATTAAATCTAACCAGACTTATCAGACATTTTGGTTCAGCCCCCAAATCCAAAGATCCATTATTTGTTCAGGTCCACTCAGAATGAAAAGTGTGAAATAGTATATTTTAAGCCTCTGAAGTTCAGCATTCATCTAGAAAAATCTGCCACTGCACAGTCATGTACTTGAGTACATTGTGTCAGGCAAGACACAAGACCAATTTTTATATAGAAATTAAGAATACTCATCATAAGAAAAATGCCTACTAAATGTGACCACAGCTGTCCAATGCTTAATTTGTGCCAGAGCTGAACCCCGGCATGTCTAGCCTTGACAGTTCTGTAGGAACCAGCACCTCTTGGATTGCTGCATCAGTTATGAATATATAAAAAAAACATTCTTGAGCCCCAGTACCTCATTGCTTGAGCCTTGGCATCTCTTTCATTACAAATTAAGCACTGCAGCTGTCTCCTTGAACAGTCCTCAGTGGTTTAAAAAAACCCCACCAATAACAACAACAACAAACCTTGAAAAGTCTGAAAATAAAGAATAGTTAAAATAGATAAAAGCCTGTGACTAGATACATGGTTACTGCATGCCCCCAATTTTGCAATTAGTATTTGAATGTAAAATACATTCTAGCTGACTTATAGTATTCTTTTCCATATCTTGTATATCCGCTGTTGGTTTTTTTATGCCATAGGAAATGTTTCAAGCAATGAAATTTGAATAAGAGATTTAAAATGTTTCCTTTAAATATATTGCAATAACTTCCTATCATACAAGGAAAATGTTTTTACAACAGCTTAAATAATAATTCAAGATGAGAAACTTGGAAAGTTTGTGTTCTTTTAAGAACTTATCTTTTTTGAAGGCTTTGCTCCCTGCCCCACACAGTTGTGTGCAATCTACCAAAATCCAGGCCCAAATTTTGCATTTTTGACTGGACTGTGAGTCTGTGACCTGGCAATATCTGTTCTTCAAAGTGGCTCTCTTTCCTTCAGGATGTGATCTGATGCACCCTCTCACCCCTTCTGGTCTCTTTGCCATGTTGAAGTTGAGAACACTTGGAAGATGACAGAATCAAAATACCTTAATTCGAGAACATTGCAGACTTCATCCTTCCTTTGCACTGTGTCAAGGCTGAGCCAGGTTCCCTGGGCCAGCTTTGTGGTGCACTGGGTAGCTCTGTCTAGGGCAGATGTGCAGCTAAAATGCCTTCAGTTCTTGAAAGGTTTTCTGGCAACTGAAACAACTCACTACTGCCATAAAGAAACCACAGTCAATACAATCCTAATGACACCTAACTCGAACATACATCAAGGCAGCATAGCCGGAAAATCATCTAGAGTGGAGATATCGTGAGTTGACCCATTTCAAACGGTCATTTTAATACACTTTGCAGGCAGATGGTTAAGAATTGAATGAATACTGTGGAAAATTGTGTTTCTTGGTGCCAAAGAATAAAGAATAACATCTTTCAGCATTATAAATCCAAAATGTGGGTCTTTAAGCATTAGGGTTATTATCGGGCTGTATAATTATGATTTTTTCTTTGTTATAACTGGTTCACATCTACTAAATAAGGTCCACAAAAGAAAAGTAACAGCGTTAATGCTTAATAGACTATGAAACTGATGATGTCACACTCCAACGGGGTAACCATGAGGAAGGGGATTACTTTCCAAACAACCAGTGTAGGTTTATAACATCAAAAAAGGTCATTTTGTTTCCATGTAAACTGTTTTAATAGGTAAGCCAGTGTATGTTATTAATTGTTGAATCTTTAAGCAGTGAAAAGATGCGTTGGGATGGCTGCGATGTGGTTTCAAATGCCAACTGTGTGATGTGTCAACTATCCTTAATGCTATAATTCTTGCATTCAGGAGTACAGTACATAACAATATTCAAATGTCTCGTGGAAGAAAGAGGAAAAATAAAACCCTCAGGAGCTGAGTATCGTAAACAAAAGGCTGAGAAGGAGAACAAAGCAAAACAGCAGGGATCTTTCCTGAAATATCTTCTCTTTAATCCAAATAAAGATGGAAGTAGTTCACAGCATCCAGATGAAGGAAATTTACTTGGAGAGGAAGTTAGCTCACATCCATAAAAAAGCAGTTTGGAAACTCAAGATGATGGAAACTTACTTCTAGATGAAGGCAGCTCTCAGCATCAGACTGATATGGAAGTGGAGAAAATTTATTCACCTTCAGAGACACATGCAGAAATTGAAGTAAATGAAGTAGAAGGAAGAAAGGATGAGGATGTTACAAACAAGTGACAGTATGGGGACCCAGATTCATGGCCCTGATGTGATGACAGCGTGCGGCAAATTCTCGTGGAAAATGGAACCGAACAAGTTCATGAATTTCCCTTCCCTAAGGATGGAAATAAAAGAAAATGCTCTGCTCAGCATTACAACAGGAAATTCATTAATGGGGAAGAAGTTCATCGAAACTAGGTACAATATTCAGTGTCAAAGGACTTCATTATTGCTTTTGCTGGAAGTTGTTTAGAAATCAAGCAATTGGTACATCACTTCCTGAAAATGGTTCGAAGGACTGGAAAAACATCTCTTCAATTCTCTCTTCACATGAAAAGAAGTATGGAACATTTGGAATGTTTTCAAAATTGGAAAGAGCTTGAATTACAATTGAAAAAAGATAATACTATTGATGAAGAAAATTTGCGTGTGATCAAGGAAAAAAGAAGAATATTGGCAACAAATATTAGAGTGTCTGATTACTTTAGTGAGAGTTGTTGGTGGGCAAAATTTAGCATTCCAGGGCCATGGTAGAAATGAAAAATTATATAATCTATATATAAATTTAAGAAACTTCTTAAAATTTGTTGAATATGTAGCTTTGTTTGATCCAGTCATGAAGAAGCATCTAGGTATAATAACTGATCATGAAACACAGATTCATTATTTAGGAAAAAATATGCAGAATGAACTGATTCAAATCCTAGCAAATGTCATTAAAAAGAAAATTGTAGAAGCTGCTCATTCGGCAAAATACTTTTCAATAATACTGGACTGTACACCAGATGTGAGTCATATTGAACAAATGATGATGATCATTCATTTTGTGGATATGGAAAAGTCTGCAGACGAAGATAATGTTGAAGTGCTCATAAAGGAGCATTTTTTGGGGTTTCGTACCACTGCAGGAGATAACTGAAGCATTTATGACAGAAACTATTCTACAAGAGCTTGAAACAATGTCATTATCTGTTGAGAACTTACATGGCCAAGGCTATGATAATGGGAATAATATGAAGAGTAAAGATAATGGTGTGCAAAGGAGAATGATGGAAATCAATCCTAGGGCCTTTTTCATTCCTTGCAGTGTGCATTCTCTGAATTTGGTGGTCAATGATGTTGCTAGATGCTATTTGGAATCAAGCAGTTTCTTTGACCTGGTGCAACGTGTTTATGTGCTTTTCTCAGGCTTAACACCCTATCAGGAGATGCTGACTGGCATGTAAATTCTCTAACTGTGAAACCACTTAGGCAGACACGATGATATTACCTTTACTGGATCATCTGGCAATATGGCACATTCAGATGAAGAAGCTCTTGCACATGGCCTTTCCAAGTTCAAATTTGTGACTTCACTCATTTTGTGATATAATATACTTTGTGAGATTAACCTCACTAGTAAGCAGCTTCAGGAAAAGAACTTGAACATACATTCTGCTATTCAACACTGCAGCAAACTAAAAATATTCTGGAGGAATTCAGAAGTGATGAAGGGTTCAAAAAAACACTGGTATCTTCTCTCGAGCTTGCTGAAGAAATAGGCTTTCTGATAGAATTTGAACCATAGCCAGTTCACATTCAGTAAAAGAATCAGCAGTTTTTGTATGAAGGATGAGGCACACCCATTCAGAACCTAAAACAAAGGTTCAAAGTGAATTTCTACTTCACAGTCCTTAATAGTGCTATTCACTCAGTTGATGAAAGATGCAGCAGCTAGAGTCAATATTTGGCTTTCTATTTGGTATCCACAGCTTGCAAAAGACAACAGCAAAACACATAAAAGAATTTTGCATAAAACTGGAGTTGGCATTGACTCATGAAAATTCAAAAGATTTGTGTTATGAGCTTCACACTTTTTCAAGACGACTTAAGAAACATTCCACTCCTAAAGAAGTACTGAAGTTTGTTTGTGAAAATAAACTCACAGACAGTTTTCCAAATATTTTTATAGCTCAATGCATTCTTTTAACTTTGCCAGTTTCCGTAGCTAGTGGGGAACATAACTTCTCAAAGTTAACATTGATAAAAACATATCTGCGTTCAACAATGGTGCAAGAGAGACGTGTTGGACTTGCCACAATGTCAATAGAGCATGAAATAGCTGGAATACTGGATCTAAAAGACCAGATGACTGAATTTCCAAAAGCAAAGAAGCCATGTTTTAAGAGTACAGAGTGTTTTTTTATTCAGTGTTTTGTAAATACAGGTTAAAGTTCATTGAAGAGTTTTCTTATTTCTTTCTATATTGTGTGTGGTGGTAATGGCAATTAAAGCAGCATGGTGTAATGGATGATTTTGGATTTGTAATAATAAAAATTATAATTAACATTTGTAATGCATTTTTTTTTAAATCGGACTGAAATATGATCTAGCTGCTGAGAACAAATCTATTCTGAAAATTTTGTGTCTCTATTTTATATATCTCAGAAACATTGGTTGGACAGATGGACAGACAAACCTAATAATTAAGCCTCTGTCAACAAAAATAAAAAAAAATAAAAACTTTAAAAGGAAAAAAGGGGCTAAATATTTCCCAGTTTACCAAAAACCTCACCCTTGATCTGTCTTTGGAGTTTGGGGGTGGGGGCACCAATTGCATGGTTTGCCTAGGGCACCAGTTGCCAGCAGCTAGTCTAGGGCCGCCCCTCATCCAAAATGATCTAATGATGACAGAAGCAGCCTTTCTATTCCCCAGGACTGGGTAAGATAATTAAGCTATATCGCTCAGTCTGCCTTTTACTTATGCTTGATTCAGGCAGTAGAATATTATCCTATTTTTTTACTATTATTAAAGCTTTAAATTAGTTAAAATTATTTATTATTGTGGACAGAGTTTTTCACCCAGCACATGGATGGTTTAAAGAACTGAAAAAAGCTCAGCAGCCAGAGAGCACTGGAGACTGCAACTGTGCAAAGTGAAATGTTGTGAAGAAAGAAAGTGACAAGCTGATATAAGGAAATCTCTAGTTTAGCAAGCAAGTTTCCTGCATATTCCTTTTACTTAGAGGGAAATAAGAGGGCATTGAATTAAAAATAGTATTAGAGCAGCATGAATGTTATATTAAGCATTTGAATGGCAGGAAAATTCTGAAGTCAGGTTTGCTCAAGCAATGTTAACATGTCTATATTGTACAATTTACACAACCTAACACACAATACAGTGTATACAAAATAAGACAAGCTTTAAGATTAATATAGTAATTGACAAGTAGATTTTTTTTACTTAAGTGTAGCCATAACAAGGTTCTTTACATGCTATACAGAACTTGCACTGATTCGTATCTCCCCCCGTGTTCCCTTATCATTTAAGGAAAGGATGCAACTCTTTCCTCCTCCACTCAACAAAGGCTTTGGTTAGACTGTATATGAAAGGCTACCTCGGAAAAAGTTAGCCCTAGTCCCATTCCTACTGAAGTAAACTTGTTTCAGGTTTTTAGCCATACCTTCAGCTTTTTTAATCTTCTGAATCAGAGATTTAGTATATCACTTATCTTTCGAGAAATAAAAATTACTTACCTACAATTATTGATCTGAGAAAGCATACTTACAATAAGTTCACACTCATCCACCCCTTTCTCAGAGTTGTGGATCATGTTATGTTTGGTTTATGTTACTCAAACAGGACTCGTTATTGGGGGCTGGTTCATTCTTTCTGATTTTCAAATCAAATAATTATATGTCTCTGCTGAGATTTTTAGATTTTTTCACTTTTCTAGACAACTGTGCCAGTCTCACACTGAAAGAAGGAATTCAGGAGTGAACTATTCTATCTACACACCTCAAGAGAATAAGGATTACAGTTAAGTAACTCTTTTCCTTGTTTCACTCTCTCTAGTACAGTTTTGACTATATTCTAAAGTCTGCCATCATTATGACATCTCATTTTGCTCCTGAAAACAAGACTGCAAAGGAGCATTAAGAACTACACCTAGCAAAAGTGTGTTATGTCTCCATTAAGACACAATAGTCTTTGTTTTAATGTTTGTTCCTCTTAAAACAGGATATTTATTCTTGGAGGCGTACATTCAAAGACCATTCTTCCAACTGTGACTTTTAATGGTTTCATATCTTTGCACCTGTGATTGCATAAAAAAGCCCTGAAATTAATCCAAGTGAAGAAACAATGTCTGCTAGAACAGAATTCCTTTCGCACTGACTGCTGTTTCATTCTGCATTCAGTGTCTTTAGGTTCTATTTTTGGTTACTGCAAAAAAAACCAAAACAGAATGTGGGACCAAAAAAAATGAGGAGTTGCACAGTGGAAGAAGACAATATTTCCATTCCTCTGAAAAGTGCCTGAAAGTTACTTGGAAAAAAAAAACACTGAGGTTTTAAAGCCCCCAAAGATGTGACCTTCATTCTTATATCATTAATATCATCCACCTGTCTCTCCATAGGTGAAATTCATGCATTCAGATCCAAATACAAGTCACATCATTAGCCTCTCCTTCAATTATCAGTTTGACAATCACTGTAAAAAGCCCTCTATGTAGCACATTATAATGTGTAGTAACATAAGTAGCAAAGCCCTAGTGAGGCTCCTATGTCTAAATATAATTCGCCTTAGTTGACCTTAACCATGTCTATCATCTGAGAGAGCTCCGCCATGTTCAGAAAGACAAAGGAAGTTTGGCCTTAAACAAATTTATGTTGGCACTAGCTTCTCAATCAGATGGCCATAGATTCCAAGGCCAGAAAGAACCAATGTGCTCATTTAGTCTCACCTCCTATATAACACATGACATAGAACTTTCCATGAATTAATTCCTTTGCAATGAGAACATTAAAAAAAAAAAACATCCAAACTTAAAAGTTTCTAGTGATGGAGAATCTACCACAACCCTGGACAAATTATTTCAATGGCTAACCACACTCACTGTTAAAACTATATGCCTTATTTCCATTCTGATTTTGTCTAGCTTCAACTTCCAGTCATCGGATCTTGTTGTAACATTGTCTGCTAGATTGAAGAATGTATTATCAAATATTTGTTCCCTATGTAGGTACTTACAGAAGGTGATTAAGTTATCTCTGAATCTTATGTTTAAAATAAACAGATTGAGCTCCTTGAGTCTTTCCTTGTAAGGCATATTTTCTAATCCTTTAATCATTTTTGTGGCACTTCTCTGAATCTTCTCCAATTTATCAAGATCCTTTTTAATCGTGGAACTGGACACAATATTCCAATAGCATTCACACCAGTGCCAAATACAGATGAAAAATAGCCTTTCTTCTCCTACTTGAGATTCCCCTGTTTGTGCATTCCATCCCTCCAGGTGAACGAAACCGATGAGCATTCCATGAGCTAATTGCAAGAGAAAGAGTTCATTGATGAATAGAGCTGCATTTTACTAATCAAAGATTTTTGATGAGAGAAACATCTGTTTTTGACTCCTCCTTTATTTTTATTTATTCATTTTTTTGTTTTTTTTCTAAATCAATTACTATGCTCTCAGTGAACAGGGAATTATATTTGTAAATATCCTCCATTTCAGTAGGAAACCTAACACTTTGTTTCAAAGTTGAACATGTTATGTGTTTATTTGTGAGGCTATTGTCAGAAATTTCTGATTGAATTGTAGTCCTTCAAATTGCCTAGATATTAAAATACAGAAACAGGAGGGCTGGATGGTTCAGGGAACTGGTTTCCCAGTTCCAACTCAGTACACATTGGAAGTTCTCAGAAGTCACTATGACCTGGTGGTTGTTTGGCATTCTCAGTTCAGTTGCTGTTGAAGAGCTTTACACAGCACTGAAGCTGCTACACAATTGACATCTTTGTTGGCCCTGTAGGATGCATCAATGAATGAATGGAACATGGAGCAATGAACTATCCTTTTATACTTAGAGGTGGACTGTCCATTTCAAGGTGGCAATGCATTGGCAGGGCAGTGAGTGCATTTGTAGGCCTCCATGTGTTTTGCACATAGTTGGATTACATTTTCCCATGAGCATTAAATTCACTTTAAAGAAGTGTAAGTAAATCCATTGGGCTGGATTATCTGTGTAAGAATCTCTCCCATCTTGCTTGGAAGGGGTGGCAGCAGCCTCTGTGGCACCATTCCCTTGTGCTGTTCGGGACATACATTGTCCCTGTCCCCTCCTCCTTTCCTTCCCAATAGTTTGAAATGGAATTTCCTATGATTAAAAATAGAGCTGATTAAAACACAGGATTTCCATTCTGTGGGAAATACCAAGAGTTTGAATCCACTCCCCCTTCCGAATTGGAAGAAAACACCAGAGTTTTGAACTTTCTAGTGAAAATAACATTAAAAAGAAAAGAAAAGAAAAAAAACTGCAAATTGTTTCATTTCAATAAATCAAGAATGTTTTGGCTGGACTTTTTCATTTTGATTCATTTCATTCCAATTTGTGTATAGAATATTGACCGCGAATATAATAGAATAAAGTATTTTAATTATAAAGAATATTTAATATAGTACAATTCAACAATAAATGAATTAAAGAAGACAAAACAAAACTTTTCAACTTTCTCTTTGAAATCAGCATATTCCTGTAAAACATCTTGACAAAACTGAATTTTTAACAGATTTTTTTTCTATCAAAAATGTTTCTACCAACTCTTATTAAAAAAAAAAACAAAACAGATTTTAGCAAAAACAGATGAGGTCAATATACAGGTACTTCCTTGTATTGCTTCAAGCAGAACTGGGTTTTTTTTTTTGAAAGGCAGTAGCCAAGTTTTAGCAGATGAAGCACCATTTAAAATTCAAATACAAATCTTTACTCTGATATACATGTTATCTCTTACCCAAACTCCTGATACAATTTTTTTTTAAATATCTTGACTAAAAACCAGTACTACACAAAATAAATATGGCACATATGATGTAAAACCTGAGTAAAAAACAGATTTTGAAATATAGCTGTTAATAGGAAATCATCAACAAATGGGTTTGTTTCTACAGGGGATCAGTTCTGGGCCCAATGCTATTTAATATCTTTATCATTAGTCTGGAAGAAGATATGAAATTATTGCTTATAAAATTTGCAGATGACATAAATTTATGGAGTGGTAATTAATAATTGTTCGTCAGGAACAGAGTGATCTGTAATGAGTTATAAATTAGGCTTAGTTAAACATGCATTTTCATACAACTAAATGCAAGCAAATCTTGGAATTAAAATGTAGGGCCTACATAGGGCCTTGGAAGGGCCTGTATTTTGAAAAGCAGTGACTCAAAATGACTTAGAGGTCATGGTGTATAACCTACTGAACATGAGCTCCCAAGGTGAAGCAGTAGCTAAGAGCAAATGCAGCCCTTGACTGTATAAGGAGAATATTGATTACAAGTAGGGAGGTGATATTACTTCTGGTAGAGCATTAGTGAGACCCTTCCTGGAATACTGTGTTCACTTCTGGTGTCTGTACTCTAAGTCTATGTCTACACTATGAGGTAGGGGTGCTATTCCTTTTCCCATTTACATAGATTTTACCATAATGAGACCTAGCATGACTGAATATAAATAGCACAGGTAGCAGTAGCAGAGACATGGCTCTCCTGTGCAGAGTATAAACTTTCCTCAGGTCAGTGGATAGGTACTTGGCACAGCTCACCCAGGCTTCTGCTAATGCTGTCTGTGCTACTGCGGCTACACTGCTATTTATACTCGTATCTCAATGAGAGTTCTGAGTATGCATACATGAACAGGGGAATCATACTCCTAAGCTCAGAATAGAATAAAAAGGATGCTGACAAACTGGAAAGGGAAGAGCTCAATGGATGATTTGGAGTCAGAAATTCCTATCTTATAGAGAGAGGCCAAAGCAGCTCAATCTATTAGTTTACCAAAGATAAGTTTGATGTCATTGGTCACAGTCTATAAGGATCTACATGAGGAGAAGATTTGGCAGAGTGTGCTTTATCCCATCACTAACTAACTCTTGGAAGAGCTTGCCTAGAGATGTGGATCCTCCCTCACCAGTACTTTAAGTCCATATTTCAGAGCTCTCTAAAACACATGCTCTAGCTCAGTCAGCAGGCATGGGCTTGATGCAGGAATCACTTGAAATTCTAGAGTCTGTATTAAGCAAGTGGTCAGATTACGAGATTCTAATGATCTCTTCTGGCTCATTATGAATCCTGCAAACTTGAGAAGAAATTTACCCAAGAGATTTCTTGTGCTTCATATTTACAGTAAGTGGCACTGAATTAAATCAAAGCAATTTGTTTCATAAAGGGTTTGTTTAGAGCTTTAATATACTGTGCATGGGTCCTTTAATAAAAGGCTAAATTGGGAAGTCCTTGATCAGGCAAGTTTCTAATTTATCACATATAACCCAAGTATAAACTTGAAATCTGCTGTCATATGATTATAGTAAAGAAATTGGAAAAAATATTATCATAGGGATGATGCAGACCTATTTAAGGATGGTCCATTCAAGCATATGAAGATTTTTCCTTGGGACATGGTCCTGAAAATGATTTTCGGCAAGTTGAGTCTTGTACATATTTTATGATACCCAGGGCTGGTGCAAGGAAGTTTTGCACCCTAGGCAAAACTTCTACCTTGCACTCCCCACCCAGCTAACCCTGCCCCCCCCCACGGCAGCTAACTCAGCCCCCCAGCCAGGAAACCCCCCCCCCCGCAGCAGATACTCCCCCCACCATGACAGCTAACCCCTCTCCCCCCGTCCCCCTATGGCAACTAACCCTGCCCAGGGAGACTCCCCCTGTCCCACCACGACAGCTAACCCCGCCTAGGGAGACTTCCCTCCCCCCACCACGGCAGCTAACCCTGCCTGGGGAGACTCCCTCATCCCCACCACAGCAGCTAACCCTGCCTGCGGAGACCTCCCCCCTGGGAAGCTAACCCTGCCTGGGTAGCCTGCCCCAGCTCACCTTGGCTCCGCCTCCTCCACTGAGCACACCAGCGCTGCTCTAATTCTCCTCCCCGCCTAGGCTTGCGGCACTGATTGGAGGAGACTTAGAGCTGGGCTGTGTGCTCAGCACAGGAGGCTGAGTGGAGGTAAGGTGGGACGGGAAGCTGTTCCCCTGTGCGCCCCCCCCCCCCGTTACTGCGGGTAGCCCTCTCTGCATGACCTCCCCCCAGCTCACCTCCACTCCACCTCCTTGCCTGAGGGGACTTTTAGGCACCCCCAACCACTAGGCGCCCTAGGCGGCAGCCCAGTTTGCCTAAGTGGTTGCACCGGCCCTGATCATACCCAGAAGGGGGAGTTGCTAGTGATTATATAAAGCTCTTGACTGTTTTGTTTTGTTTAAAAAGAAACCCGACAAAGTATATGGAATTAACTATAGAAAGTGTTCATTCAAAGCATCAGCATTGCCAACCGCAAACATTAAAAATTATGAGGCAGGCCCCCACCCAAAATTTTGAGATTAGCCTAACAATTTTTTAAAAAAATCATGCTCAGAACCACTGGAAATGAGCCCACTTATTCAGGTGCCTAAATATGGATTTGGAAGCATAATTTAAGGTGCTTCAGTTTGAAAATATTGGCCTTAGTTCCTTTACCAAACACAAGTGTATATGAATGAGCCCACTAACTCAAAGTATGTGATTTTGTGAGAATATTGTCCAATTACTCAGTTGAGGTCCTGAATGGGGAAGTTGAGTGTCTCTTCATTCCCATCTGCACAACCCCCTTTCCCACTTGCAACTAGCGGATGTTCCCAGTTGTTAATATTTCCTGCTCTGAGGACTTTTTCTTGAATGTGAATGTCTGTTCTTGTCTTACTAATAGAGTATGAAAGGTACTTAACTATCCTTAGTATTCTCTTTTCCCGTGTCTCCAATTCACTGCAATAAGCTGCCTTATTGACCTTTTCCGGACAGCCTCTCACAGTTTGCACAGTCTTGCACAATGGAGCCCTAATCTCTGCTGGAGATACTAAATACTAATACTAAAATATTAAATACTAAATACTAATACTAATACTAAAAATGAAATATTAACATATTTATTTCTATTTTCCCCTTATTTAAAGGGCTATATTGGAAAGTGCTGCCAAAGAAACAGAAGCCAACTCCTTTGCCTATTATAATTGAGATTGACTTGTGAAGCAATCACTCCATGACAACTGCAGTTATTAGATCCCAGCTCAGCAAATTGGTGCTAATTTATAGATTCTCAGTTGTGGCAATCAGCAACTAACAGAAGCCAAGACACTATCCCTACTGCTGCTGTACAAAACAGTAGTAACAGAGTTGCAGTAGGCTGCAGTTTACTTCAGGCTATTTGGCTCTCCAGGGATGCAGATCAGGCTGAAGCATAACTCCAATATAAGCTTCGCAAGCAAGGCATCATAATGAGTTTGGACTTTCCTCAAGAACAGAAGATGCTTCAAAAAACAAACAAACAAAAACTACCTGCTTTGTTCTTTTAGTGTATCTGTTAAAAAATTATGTGGTTCTTCTGCATCTTAAGTTTGTCTGAGTCATCTTTGGAAGCCTACCCCTGCCACAGCTCAGCAACTGTAGTCAAGCATCTAATTTTTGCTACTTCAAAATCAAGCTACACACTCTGTGTATCTCAAAATGCAGCCAAATCAAAATTATTGTACTTCATCAACTCAGGCACTTCAAACGTTCACATTGCCAACTAGGAGGAAGCGAATAGGATTGTTCATGTGTTTTATGTCCTAGAGAATTCCCACTTCCTCATCCATACGCTACTCATCTGCACAGAATAATACACTACACATTTATAAAACACTTTCCAGTAAGTAGGATCTGAACGCAGGCATACAAGAAAATGAATAGCAGAACTAAACAGGAATGCCTGAAATGCTCGAGAGAACAAGAACGTCTTCAGCCTGCTTTTTAACAGAGACGCAAAAGTGGCAGGGAATTCAATAGCCTCAAGCAAAACTGAAAAGCCATTTCTAGTCTGTATTTAGAAATTGTTATAAAACAGCACTCAAGGACCACAGGTTACAAGCAGAGCAAGAAAAAGTTTAGTTAACAAGCAAGGCCACAGACATGTAAATTCTTATGGGTTATAAAAGTTTAATTTTAAATTAAATTCAGAGTTACCAGAGCAGTAAAGTGGCTGAAAAATGAGCTACATGATACAGTTCTGCACTGATGAATATCATTGCCATATCAGTGTCGCTGGGATTTCCTCTTGTTTGTTATGAGTTCACTCCTGTAAAGTGCTAAATGCCCTTGATTCCTGTTAAAGTCAGTGAGATCTGAGGGACTCAGCAACTGACTCTATTGATTTACTTCTTTCAAGCCATTGAGCTCTGACCTAGATTAAGGCTGAACATTTGACCCTTAATTGCAGGTAAATTTAATGCTCATTAAAATCAGGCACCATTGTGCTCATACAATTCTCTCAGAGTCTCTATCAATGAATCTAAACTTGCTATGCTAATTCTAGGACTTTCATGAACAGGACCGGTCAGTCATACCATATTCTGTAGTGGCTTTTTGATTTAGGTAAGTGTCAATTAAGCATTAGGGTGAAGCCTACAAATACATTTTTATTTGGATTTTAAGTTTGGATTTAAACCAAGCTCTCTGGAACATACAGATTTCTATATGGGTTACCCCACTGGCCTATCAAATGTGATATCCTGCCTCCAGCTGCAGCCAGTCCTTGGTATTTGAAAGTACATTAACACACCTAGTCTTGTATAGGAATAGAAATCAGTTTCTGACCACTAAGTGGCAATTGTTTCATTTCCTGAAACATGAGATATAGCATAGTTGGTCTTATCCAAGCATCAGAAGTGAGAATGTACTGCAGCAGGGAAAGCTAGCAGACTCTTCATCTGACAAAAATGTAGAGTCATAAAACAACCTCCTGTTTTTTATTAACAAGGTTATTCCAAAATGAAACTATGGGCATCCCCCAACTTAGCCTTTCTTCCCAGCTTTTAGGGAGTGTCTATGCTGCAGTCAAACACTCCTGACTGCCTCAGGCTCTCGTAGTTCGAGTGGGGACATTTAGGCACAGGCTGGAGCCTGGGCTCTGAGACCTAGTGAGTGGCAGAGTTCCTGAGTCCAAACAACTACCCTGCAACTTTAGAGTCCGAGTCAGCTGAAATGGGCCAGCTGCAGGTGTTTTACTGCAGCATGTAAATACTCTTGCAGTCCCTTCCCTCATGACCTGAATTCTCTCAGATCTTTGTTGCCCAGGGGTTAGTTCCCCCTCCCTTATATTCAGAATGGAGTCCAATGAGCCACATCCCCTCTCCAGTGAGATAGCAGTAATGACGCTGCATCTCCTGCAGGATTCCATCAGAGGCAGCAAACGATACCTGCTATTGTGTTACAGCTAGTTAATTTAATAGTTTTAGATTTATGGGAGATCATCATCTTGCCAGATTTATCTTGGTATATCTCAATAGTTTCCTTGCCATTGTGGGAACCTCAGGCCCTGGTGCACTTCAGTCTCACTCATTCTCTGTCTGTGCCACCTAATAGTTTAGTATCCAGCCAGCTGCAACACTTTGGTCTCCTTTCGGTTGTTGGGTTTAGTGTGCAGATGCTGGATGGTATTGGTGGCCTATGATTTATACAGGAGGTCAGACTAGATAATTTGACCGTCCTTTCTGGCCAAGTCATGAATCATATCTAACATGAAGGTAACAGAAATTAATTGTAAATCTGAGTGGCAAAGGAGACATCACACAATCAGGCTTAATACAGTGACGGGCTGGCTTTGTTTTTATAAAGGGCTTTGACAAAAAGTTTCCCCATCCTCTGCTAGGGATTTCAAGAATCCAGCATAATCAGGAAGAGGATCAAGTGAAGAAATGAGGAACAGGTGAATCTATGCATTTGTTTTCCAATTTAAGCTAATGTTCTTTGATTAACCATAACAAAGGAAGAAGAGCTCACACCTTAGAGTTGCTTAACACACTCTGGCCCCAGTCCAGCAAAGTGTGTAATTTTCAGCACAAGTAGTCCAACTGAAGTCTATGAAACTACTCACTTTCCTAATTATGAGCAAGTGCTCAGCTGGATTGTGGCCATATAACCTACCAGCTTTGTATCCAAAGGCAGCTCCTCTTGGTAATGAAACCCATTCAGTGAATCTGGTTCAAAGCATTATACTGAAAAATGTACCACCTCAATTGCTCAATTTATATAAAATTGTCACAGTGGGAATAGGAGGTGGTGAAGAACTTGTATTGGTTCAGGGATGTCCTCCCCAAGCATTATTTCTTTTTATAAAGAAATTACTAATTGGGCAATTAGTTTACTTCTGAAAGATAAAAAAAATCCTTCATGAAGTATTGATATGAGAACCAATAAATCATTGCTGGAAAGGGTAATTTAGTAATATACCCAGGGAGCCTATGAATGTTGTCAGTGAGAGAAATCACTCCAACACCACTCATTGTAATTTGACAGCAGCATTTTAAGGAGGGGCTCCCAGAGGCCATAAAGAGTACAGCTGTGTTCCAACAGAACTGGGCCAAACAAGCAGGCCCTGTAGCAATAATTGCTTCAAACTTAGCACCCCACCCACACATAAAAGTTTGTAGGAGGGAGAGAGTATCAGTTAGGGACAGGACTCGAGAAATGTCTAACTTTTGCAGAAATCCCTGTCAGATTTATAAATTGTGCAGAAGTACTGCTCTATTTCTGCTCTTTCTGCTTTTAAAGGTCCCCAATTCAGGAAAGCACTTAAGTACATGCTTACCTTTAAAACACATTTCAGTCACATTGATTTTGATGGGATTAAACCATGAACTTAAATTTAAGCATGTGCTTAAGTTCCAGCCTGAATGGAGATGCTTTCCTGATACAGGGCCTATATGTGTATATCGCCTCCATGCAGAAATTCTCCCCTCTCCCACACACACTTTTTAACAAATAACTGTTCATTCATCCATGCAAAAAAATTCAATGTATCCCTATGCAATAGCTCTCCTGGAGACACCTAAACAAGTTCTGAATTCAAGCTATTTAAGGAAAACAAACAAACAAAACAGTTCCTAAACTGAAACAGAGAGGGTTGGTGGGGGGTGGGGAGCTTTGTTTTTTAAAGTTACATATCTCACAAGTGATCTATGCTATCCCTCTCAAAAAGTCTCCTCTGGCAGGGCCCAATTACACAAAATATCAGACAAAGAGAACTTTTTCATGTAGAACTTAGATGAAAATATAAAAATAGCCTCATAATAGAAAGTGTCTTGCAACCTTAACCATAGGGGTGCTGTTAGGCCTCCAAAATTAAGGAACATATAAATAAGGCATTATCATAAGACTAGAGTGCCATGTCTGGGAATAGAAACACCCTGGGTATGCATTTAGGTGATAATTGGAATATTAGCTGTGAATAAAAGGAAGCATAGAAGACTCCTGTAAAGCTCCTCTTACAGTCAGCATTCTGGAGTTGTGTAAGTACACACTTGTTGAATGGAATAAAGAAGTAATGAACTTTAAGCTGTACTGCCGTCATCTCTATTAACTGTGAATATCAAATCCTTGCTGAATTATTTTCAGTTTTGATGTGCACAAATTTCTCAGACTTGTGGAAGGAATGGAGTGAGATGGCTCTGAAGCACCAAGCGTGTTGCAGAGGAAGGTTATTGCTACATATTAACAAACTAGAGAAGACGTGTTATGTGCAAGAGGTGTAAATAATTTTCAAAAATCTGAGGCCATGCTGGCTACACTAATACAGGTCCAAGCACTTCTATGATAAATAAATATTGTAGATTTATCATTGTGTGAATCTGTAATAAGCTACACAAATAACTGATTTTTCAATTTGACAGCAATTAAAAAAATAGTTTGGGACAAACCAAATATAAAATATTTCAAAATGTTCAGCTGATCAAAAAGCTGAAAAAAAAATTAGTGTCGGGTCAAGCCAAACAGCTTCGGTTTTAAATTTTTAAAATATATTTTTTGAATTAAAAAAAAGAGGACTTTTTTAAAAAAATCATTTTGAACAGAAACTGAAATATTTTGTTTTTAAAAAAATCAAAATGAAACATTTTTGCTTTTTTGGAATTTGTTCACCTCCCCTCCACCACAAAATTTGGCAAAACTGATTTAGTGATATGTTGTGTCACTACATCTACATAGTGTGCTGAAAACAGTTTTGTCAAAAAAGTTTCACCCAACTCTAATCTGTTATCTGAGTTTAAGGAGTGAAAACAAAATTTGAAGCTGTGTTCAAATAGTGTGTGATCAAGGCAAAGTGAGCATGAAACAATTAGATGATCTCTGGAAATCCTTACCATGTACATGAAGCAACATAATACTGAAAACCGCCCCCATCAGCAGAGAGAATGAATTTGGGATAGTTTTCATTGATTTTAAAAATATGTGTTCAATGTTTATTTGCTACAATCAATATTCAGCAATAGGAAGAATATTTGTGAGCTATTTCTCTCAGCCTGTTTAATAAGGACGTCCATGGCTTTTATTGTATAGTCTCGTACATAATGGGAATAATAAGCCAAAGGAAAGATAAAAATTCAAATCTAGCATTAAACTGTTTCTCTCAAGCATTAACTTTGAAATATTAGAGGAAAGGAAGTTGTACAACAATCCCTTATTCATAGTCCTGGGCATGCAGGAAGAATGACAACATGCAGTGGATATTGTTTAATTAGGTTGCACTTTTATTAACTCATCTGGGAGCTGTTCAGTGGCAACAGAATCATAGAGTTAGAAGGGATTGCAAGGGTCTAGTCTAACCCCCTGCCAAGAAGCAGCATTTGTTGTGTCTAAACCTTCCAAGACAGATAGCTATCCAGCTTCCTTTTGAAAACCTCCTGTGAAGAATCTCCCACAACCTCCCAAAGCAGTCTGTTGAATTGTCCTACGTTTTTCCCTGAGATTTCATCTAAATCTGCTTTGCTGTAGTTGGAATCCATTGCATCTTATCCTGCCCTCTGTGACAGAAGAGAACATCTTTTTTTATGGCAGCCTTTCAAGTATCTGAAAACTGCTATCATATCCTCCCTTAATCTCCACTATGGTAGTTCTGTCAAGCCTGCATGTCTCCAGGTTACCTATCAGAATGTTATGTAGGATTGTGCCAAAATAGCTCATACACTGCAGGTTATAATCCCTCCCTCACTTATTTCCATCAATTTGGGAAGGGTTGCCATTAACCATTCCCTCCCTGCACCTACCTCAATTTATCCACAGCTGGTGCCAGCCTATTGCTGGCATCCCACTGGCCTTCCTCATAGGAGAGTTAAGGGGCTAGGAGAAGGGGGTTGCCCCCAATTTACCAGACATTATAAGCCCCAACCACATTCCTCAGCTTCTTTTTGAGATGTCTTCACCTAAATCAATTTCCAACTCTGGGAACCCAACGCATATGGAACAAGTACCAGTACTGTAAACCTGTCTCCTGCTAAGTATCTCCTGATCTACCCTCACTGGGTTCATGAGCTGCTCTGGAAAAAACCTACTGTGCCCCAGCCAATCCGACAGTGAAGAAAAAAAACCCTTACTAGTCTCAATGCCCACAGTTGACCAAAAACCTTGTCCTAACACTAATCTAAGCAACAGAGATGGCTCCATCCAGCAGGGCCGGCTCTACCATTTTTGCCACTTGAAGCCAAAAAAAAAAAAAGCCACCCGGACTCTTCCGCCCCAAGAATGGACGGAATACCGCCCCTTAGCATGTGCTTCCTCCGCTGGTGCTTGGAGCTGGCCCTGCCATCCAGACAGGACAGATTAGATATATATTATATTCGCCCACACACAGGGAATCAGGGAGCCAGTGGCTTACCTGAGCCTCTCCAGCAAGCCCTCAATTCAGGAGATACATCCTTTTTCCTGCACCCAACATTCAGATTCAACGGGGAATTCTTAGACTATCCATAACCCCTTTGTTCTCACTTGACCACACCAAGGCCAGTCGCCCACCCTGCCAACATCAAGGCTGCTGGTGTTGCAATGTGTTAACTACAAGATCATAAGAATAGTAGAAAACAGCTTTGCATTGGACAGGAAATTTGGTTTGCAATTTTAGGGCTTATCTAGAAAACTGCACCAACATTAACAAACAAGGACCAGCATTCCTGAGGCTCAATAAGACTCAACAGCTGCAATTCCTAGGTTTTTTTTTTCCTTTCATATATCTCTTGTTGCATGATAGGAAGAATGAGTAAGAGACAGTAAGCATTACCCCCGATAGCAAGTATTGGAAAATTGGTCCTTTATTTACTAAATTGACTATTTTTTAAAAAATTGTCATTATATATCAGAGTGTTTATGTACACTACATTCTTTATGTGCATAAATGAAGTTCTTTGAAATATTTTGTATTTATTAAGCAATATTTTTCCATTTCCTGCCTCCGCAACTTTGTTGCATTCAGAAATTTTGATTTCTAATCCTAGCCATTAGCACTAGGATTGGTTGTGCTTCTGCCCTTTTGATTTCCTTCTACAGAGTCCCTCTGGTCTTATGCTCCAATACATCTGTCAGTCTTTAAGGTGCCGCAGGACTCTTTGTTGCTTTTCTCTGGTCACAGTTCCTTCTCTGACCCTCTCATGGATACCTTGAGCGCACCTTCACTTTCATCTCAGGTCTCTGTCTATTATTGTTCACAGGGCAGAGTCCCACAACTCTTTCCCTGTAGATCTAGGCCTTAAACTGCAGACTCTTGAAATTCACTGTGATTATCTCAAGAGGTCTGACTTTATTCTGGCACCTAGAGTCCTGTTCTCTCAGAGGCAATGGCAGGGTTACCCAGTGACCAGCCAGCTCCTATCTATTCAGAACAAAAACATTACAAAAGGAAACATATTGTGAAAACAATAAACAGCTTATTTGCAGGTCTAGCTTACTAGGCAGTACCATCTTCCACATGGGATTCCAGATGCAATTAAAGTATTTAAGGCTCTAAGTTACAGTTTCATATCAATTCTTGGATTGAGTGAGATCCTTCTCCCAGATCAGGGATGTCTCTTTATACAGTTTTTTGTTTTTGTTCTCTGTTTTCCATGCTTCATCAGTGTATACTGTTTCCCAGGGGGTGAAATACCTGCATTAGGGATGTTCATCAGTTACTGGGGCCTGGGAGGGGAGAGGGGAGTGAGAATGTGATTTTATTCCCTACAGGAAGCATTTTAGCTCACCCATTGAGTCAGGAATACAATCACTTGCCAGTCCATAAAGATACATGTAACATTTATAAAGTTGATATAGAGTCTTTGAATATTTCATGCTTCCAAAGCAATGCATCTGTCATCCTGCACCCCCACCCCCTTCATTTTTAGCACAGAGATCCTTGCTCTCCTGAGGGGGTACAAAAAGTACCAGAACATTCCGAGATCCTTTACAAAATGATGCAGTCTTTGTTTCTGCAAAAAAAATATCTTGCCCGCTGGAGCCCACTTCTAACACACTTCATTCATTCTCATAGCACATAAGCCAGAATGATACCATCTTTCATATTAGTGTCTGACATTTTGCAGTTTCAGTTAGCTCACCCAGAAAGCCACTGTTTTTTTTTTATTAATACAAGATGTCATGTGCAGAACAAATCAATAGATATACTACCACTGCCATAACCCACGGCTGCAAACTCGAATATCGCTGCTGATGAGAGTTTATCTATATAAACATTGTGTATTTGTTTCTGATTCTACCCACAACATCCTATGTTTTTTTTCCAAGCTTAAAAGAAGGCACAGTCTTTGCATTGAAGCGCTAATAAAAAGGGTGGGCATTAATATAAGACTCCCCGTCCCAGACTGCCTCCTCACAGTAATGCCCAGTGTTGCTGCACTTCCACTTTAGCTTTCCCACCATGCTCTTTGGCCTACTCCAGTCACAGATATGACTTGCTGCAGTGACTTGAACCTCTGGCTAAATCATTAGCAATAGTCCATCCTTTCTGGGAAATTCAAGCACAAAACACAGACCAAATACAAGGCCTTTGTCCCAGTCTCAAACTGGGCCTACTCTTTCCTTTCTAAGAGGTCTGTCATCTCTTCTCTAATTCCAGCTACTCTTTTCTGCTAACTCTGGTCTCATATTTCCTTCTTTTCAGGCTTTTTTTCTATTTCTTTTCAGTCCACCCTGGGCTCCTTTGGGTTGCTCTCTGCTTTTTCCAGAACACCCTCTCCCTGCCTTGTACTCTCCTCTGGCTCCTCACAGACTTCTACCCTCCTTTCCAATCAATTTTATACTTCTGGGTCTCCTTCTTTTTAAGTGCAACATCCAGTGCTGGTGTAGCAGTACATGGCTAACCAAACAGGGCTAACTGGCCCAACAGCTTCATTCATTCATTCATTAGTGCATTCATCTGTGAATATAGTGAAAAGACCCTTGTGGTCCTTTGTTTCTGATTTTTGCCAGTTAGGACAAGACTAAAAACCAAGAGATACTGTTTATATGGGTGTTCAAAATATCACTAGCTGAGAACTCGTTTTTTCTATCAGAGTATTAGAAATTTTCTATCAGAGTATTATGATTCTCTGCAGCTTGAGGTCCTCAAACCACCATTTGAGAACTTCAATAACTCAGACATAGGTTAGGGGTTTGTTACAGGAGTGGGTGGGTGAGATTCTGTGGCCTGCACTGTGCTGGAGGTCAGATAGATTATCATAATGGTCCCTTCTGACTTTAAAGTCTATATCTATGGTTCAAAATGTCAGAACCACAAAAGCATAATGTATAATAAAGAGACATCTACAAAATGTGCTGTATCCATTATGCCAACTTTAAAATTGGAGGATATAATGGTTACTGTAGCAGGGTGGTCCCCTGCTCCTGCCCTGAAGGGGTAAAAACAGCCCTGGGAGGGGGCTGTGGCTGGAGAAAGCAGCTTTTGGCTGGGCAGGGTAAAACTCTGGCTGACTGGGGGAAGTGGCTGCAGCTGGGGCCACACCCAAAACAGACTCAGCTGGCCCTGTAAAGGCAGAGAAGCCCCAGGGCAGATAGAGTCTCTCTCCAGCTGTAGAGTGAGATGGGCCTGGCTGCAAGAAGTTGGACACAAGGTACCTAAGTGAAGCAGGGCTGGGGAGCTCCAGCCTGGAAAGCCCTAGGCTGCGGCCTAGCATTAGGCCAAGAGGTACTGGGGGTTGCAGAGGGCAGCCGAGGGGTAGGCCAAGGCAGAAGGTCCAAACCCAAGCTTGCCAGTGATGAGTAGGCTGATATGGCCGTTTGCCCCAGGGTGTGGGGTTAGATAATGACTGATAGTAGCCATACACTGAAGTGAGGTAGGAATAGAGGATGGGGGTTTCCCAGGGAGGGGAGACCCTGAGAGAAAGGGGTTCCTACCAAGGGGCTGGCACCCCAGATAAAAGGGCACTGGGTCCATGAAGGGATACAGGGGCCAGAGGACAGGTGGAACACCAGCCTGGAGAGGGTGCTTCAGAGCTGAATTGAGCTAATTCCCAGAAAACACCAGCAGGAGGTGCTGCAGGGGTGAGTCTGCCCATCTACAGTTACCAATGGACTAATTTTGCCCCAAATGTTAGAAAGACAAAGATTTCCCTTACACACACATCCACACAGAGAGAGTCCCACAAGTTTCCCAGCATTTGCTTTGGTTCTGGTTGTCCTACTTTAGCTTTCTTTAGGCTCTAGATCATCTGTTGTGCTTGGCTGACTTTGGCTGAGTCTTTGAACTGAGATTATTAAATACCACATTAAAATCTAATGTCCTAAGATCTAACATTTCCTGATCCTATTTTTCTTGCCATAGGTATACTGTACTATAAGATATACAACAGAGACAAGTAAGTGTGGCTTTCTGAATTTGAGTCCATATATTTTTTCATTAACTTTTTTGAGGGAAAATATCCTTTTATAGGAAAATAATTCTACAATTGGTATTTAAGAGAAAAACATTGACAGATGGTTTGTAATAATCATGATAATATGGCAGAGATTCATTAAGTTTTCACATACAGATCACTTGTGCAAGTGGCATTATTAGTATAAGACAAAAACAATGTAGTACAAAGAAGTAACTCCTGGAAAAGAAATAAAAATCTACTTAAGATAACTGTTAACCAAGGTGCCCATAGTTGCAGAACAGAGGGGATATAGCCTAGAGGTTGAAGCATAAGATGAGGAGTCAAGTCACTTAGGACTAGATTCACAAAGGAACTTAGGTGTGGTGATAACGAGCATTGCCATGCTGAATTGCTAGGCACCTACAACATCACTTGCATTCACAAACACAAGTTCAGTGCGTAGGCTCCTGGTGCAGTGAATAGGGACAGACAGGTGCCTAAGAATGGGAGTCACAAAAGCCAGCACACTCAGTTGCTTCATGCCTCCACTGGCCAATAGGAGATATTGAGGAGAGGGGTGTGTACCATGCTCTACCTGTCTCAGAGTGTTTGGCATCTAAATCTAGTTCTTCAGGGAAGTGACTCTCTCTGCTTGGTATTCTCAGCTTAACACCATCTTTTTGTGTTTTGCAAGCAGCTAGGGAGGGAGAAGGAGGTCCTCTATCAGAATTTTTAGCTCAATGGTTAGGATACTCATCTGGAATATGGAAAACCTTCCAATTCAAGTCACCCATGTGCCCAAGGGAGAGAAGGGATTTGAGCAGGGACCTGCCACTTCCCTCATGATGACCACAGAGCTATGAGACCTTCTGATTTGGGACTCTCTCAATCTTTACTGTTGAAGCCAATACACTGGAACTAAATAACAAGAACCATTGGAACAGGGGGACTGGATCCTAGGCAAGTACTCTGAGCATGAGGATACATAGTCATTCTCATGCTTGTGTGCCTTCTCTCGATTGATGACTATTTACCCACAGAGGAACATCCTCAACAGGAGGGATTGAGGGCCCCTCCCACTTCCCACACATCAAATTATCCCAGGGATTGGCAACCTTTGGCACATGGCCCACCAGGGCAGGCCAGGCAAGTTTGTTTACCTGCCGTATCCACAGGTTTGGCCATGGCTCCCACTGGCTGCGGTTTGCCACTCCAGGCCAATGGGGGTTGCGGGAAGCGGCGCCAGCAGAGGGATGTGCTGGCCGCCTGCCCCCTTTGGCCTGGAGCAGTGAACTGTGGCCAGTGGGAGCCGCGATAGGCCAAACCTGCGGACACGGCAAGAAAACAAACAAACCCAGCCCACCAGGGTGCTTAGCCTGGTGGGCCACGTGCCAAAGGTTGCCAATCATTGAACTATCCTATAGCCCAGTGGTTCCAACCCTCTCCTGAAAGATAGGCAATTCCTATTCAAATTGTTTCTTCCCCTAAGGTGGAGGAGAGACTTGAACTGGGTCTCTCCCACATTTCTGGTGAGTGTCCTAACCACTGAGCTATAAATTTGACAGAGGGTGCAATTTTCCCTTACCTCCCCTTGGCTGTTTTGTGTAAGCTTGCGTGAGGGCCCCAATCCAGTAGGCAAGCACTGAGTACTGTTACCAGTTGGGCCCTGCAGGCAAGTTAGGTGAAGGAATGCCAGTCTTCTCATGATTGCTGTATCACAGTGGGACTTAAGCATCTGGACACCTGAAGAGGAGCAACAGTGCACATGTGCAGAAGCAGAAACATTGGTGCCCCAGGAACTTTTGATGCAAAAGTTTTTAAGCACCAAATGAGTTCAGGAGCCTACAATTTTCAGCAGCAGCTGAGGAGGAGTTTTGTGAATCCCAGTCGGACCTGATTCTGGGATTTAGGCACCTAAGTATTTTTGTGAATCTAGCACTTTCTGTTCTCTGGTCTGTCAGTGATTCATTATGTATCTGTCTATTTATTTAGCACTTCTTCAAGTGAGTTTATCCATCATTAAAATAGATACACCATTATTTAGTGCCATTACCACGGTGTGTTCCAAGACTTACTTATTTAGAGTCACACATAATGTTGTTAGGCTTTACATGAGTGAAAAGTATTAATACTACTTTAGTTTTTATATATATTTGGCTCAAATCATAGAAAGTCAATCTTATTACTGATGATCTCTTCAGAGATCATGTAATGCTAAGACCTGAAGCAATGCTAACAAATAAAGTTGCATACACAAAAATATATTTCCTGTATATTTTCACTGAACTTACAGCAGACAACTGGTTATATCTGAAGGGATGAACAATTGTGTGTTTGTGTACCTTTAATCTCTTTTTTTCTTTTATACTTTTAGTTTAAGAGGGAAAAACTTGCTAATGATTGATGTGCTTAAACGGAATTGTGCTCTATCCATTTGATTGCAGTATCTTAGCATACATGTATTGACACTTTATTCTGGTGAACACAACAATCATTGTTTTTCAAGGAAGATATTGACCTCATTTTCACATCAGTTAATATGTACTTAAGCAGTCAGTATATCTTGAACTTCACCTCAAAAGGCTTGGATAGCAATATCAACATATCTGTGGCCTGATCCTCTAACTATGTATGTAGATCAGTGGGACTACTAGGGGTAAAGATTATTTACTAATGATTATATTTTAAGAATTGGACCTATGATACTTGTCTCAAGTATTAAGTACAAATACAGCATGTGTTCTATTCCCAGATACTTAGTATATCCATTAAAATGGAAGACCATTTAGTAGATTGAAACCAATTTAACTTTCGTAAGGGAAATTGTGATATTCTTACTATTGCTTGAAAATCAATTTAACCTCTATATGGAGAATTGTAATATTTTGGCTGTTGCTTGAAACTAAGATCTATCAAAAGTGATCTTACATGTAAGTTAAGAAAACATATTATATTTTCCGGATGGCCTAATATAGAGAATTTTTTAATAATCCAGAAAAGAAAGGAATTACTAGTAAGATAATCACTCTGTAAATTATTTTCACAGCATCTCTCTGGGTAAATTCCCCTCAGTTATACTTCTTTACATGAAAACTTGGACCTTAAGGAATACTTTAATTAGACAATAAGACTCAGAAGTTCAATAGTAACTAATTAGTTTATTAGCTACCACTAAGGCATTAAAAGTACCACTCACATTTTAGTTCAATACTTCAGATTCAGCAATTCAACGTTCAATTTCAGTAAACCTCATCTGCATCTCTCAGGAATGTGTGAAAACTTTCACAGATCTTAGCTATTCATACACAGCAACAAAAAAGGTGTTAACATGGAGCTGATGTTGCCAATAATAATAATTAATAAATCTTGGGAAGATTGTAGCTTTTTCAAAAAAATCTGAAAATTCTAATGTTTTGCTTTAAAAAAAAAAAAGATCCAACACTTTTTTTTTGTTTTTGCCTTGAATTTAATTTAGGATTTTAAAGGTGTCTAAGAATTCTTCAGTGACAACACTGTAAACACTGCAAGCTGAATAAGAACTTAGGCAGCCATTTAAGCTGTGAAGAAACTCTAGTAGTACTAGCGATTCACTTGGGGACCCTAGCTTACCTTACAAACTGTGTGGGAATGGACCACATTCCTTTCCAGAAATGCCCCCATGTGGATTCTTCATTTTCCTTTCTGCATAGCTGACCTTTTGCTTTTCATTGAAGTATTTTAGTTCTAGTCCTTCCAGCCTAGAACTACTGTCAGCCTGGGGTTTCTGGCAGCCAGGGTTAAGTAGAAGGAACAGAGATGAAAGCAGCACCCTGTGCTCCACTAAAAGAAAGTGACCATTCCCTCTCTTCTCTTATTCTTCAGTTTGTAGAAGTTTTCCTTCAGTTCCATCTCCTCCTTCACTTGTTAGTCAAATGAGAATTCCTCAGACAGATGGAAGATCTTAAGGGTCTCCACGCTTTTCAGTAGTGGGTGGAGAGGCACCAGCACCTGACTGGAAAATAATCTGGGAGTTCCCTAGCTGTCATTCTTTCTTTTACACTCCTTCTGATGGCTCCTCCACCTCTCCTTGTGGGGCAGTCAGAGAAAGAAAGTATGCCATCTCCAACTCCGTCAATGTGAAGGAAAAAGGGACACTTTCCCCTGCCTACTCAAAATCCAGGTGAAACAGAATGACCTTGTCAGTTCCCTCACTCATTCTGGCAGGGTAGAGGTGAAGAGAGTGATTGGGGACAAAAAGAATATTACCATATCCAGCTGCACATACTTTGTTCCCACACCCCTGCAACACCACACTCCCCACACCTCTTCAATACACACTTGTTCGGCTATTTGTTGGACTTCTCTGGGACATCTACTCCTTTCGGATTGTTATATATATATATTGCCCTGTCCCCACCCTGTTCCATGTGCTGTGTCTCATTAACACATGGAACAATCATGTGTTAACAACCATGACAACATATGAACACCAGAAATTGAGCGTGCCTATTTTGACCTACTTTCACCTTTGCCTAACAGCCTCTCTCCTCCATGACAACCTGCATATAGGCCATGCATGCTTCACAAAGCAAATGCTGAGATAGGCATTATTGTTCCACCAGTTCTTTTGTTGTGTGTGGGTTGGGCTACATTTCTGGGTAGTTGCTTTTTTTTGCCTGGAATATTTTGTACAAACAGCTGACATGCCCAAAGCCTGGGACAGGCATCCATTTTCTTGTATTAAATCGAGATAATATGTTTCAATTTCTTTAAGTCAGTTCATTGTATTTGGTAAATATTCCATGGAAATAGCTCTTTTTTTTTGAGATGGCGGTGCCTATATATATATATATATATATATATATATATATATATATATATATATATATATATGTTACCTCCAAGGAAGCAACAGTTTATAGTGTAAAGCCTTATTTTGATGGTGGGGAGGGGAAAGGGGAGGGAAGGGCTTCAGAAAACAAAGCATCATTTGGATGTTATATATCAAGCTGTCTAGCTGGCTGCATTTCTGAAATTAAAATCTCCAGTACAATACTAGATAACCATAATTTATAAAATTTATACTTAGTCTTCATTAGAATGTAGACTGGTAAAAGAGTACACTCACTGATAATATTCATGTACTTTAGGAGTTCCTATATATGGATATGTATGTGTGTAAAAATAAGGCAATATTTCATTGCAGTAAAAAAAAAGTTTGTATTAAACCAAAGAATATATTTGAAAAGGTCTGGACAGTTCAATGGGAAAAGTGAAGCCCAATGAAATTACATTTCTACTTCTGTTTGTACATGGAAAAGTAAAAATGTCACTTTGGCTAAGTTAAAAATGTTCCCTTTTTTTCTAGAAATGTTATCAAACCAGCAGAATAAAAAAGGTCAAGTTCATGACTGGATGCTTCACTGCATCTATTTCCACATGGACTTGCCATTTTATTGAAAATATCAGGAACGTAGATCAAGTTGCCATAGAAGTGAATTACTTGAGCTGATAAGAAAATCCCATCTTCAATGAGTTTGAGAGTTGTTACAGCACAGGTTAATTGTTTTGTTACCAATAAAAAGGGCAGAAACAAACATCTGCTCCTGGAAAAAAGTGTTAGCAACAGCACAGAAACAAAAAGGTGACCGGGAAGCCATTTGTGGGAGTGGAGGAAGCACTGAAAAAAAACTATCATAAAGCAGAGCTAAAGGCTGTTTATAAAATTAACTCCCTTTGGCTTGTGAAGTTTAATTAGTGTGTTCAGACCTCATTAATTTTGTCACTTTACCTCTTTTCCTGAAGTGGTTCCTAAAGTCAAAGTGAATTAAGGACATACAGCACCTAACAAGATTGGGGCATAGTTATATTCCACTGCGATAACAGTTACTTCAGCTCTAAACAACTAGAACAGGGGAGAGGGAGGAACATATTTCCCTTGATTATACTGCCATTTGACTTCATAAAAAGTGGTTTGTGGGTATGCCCAAAATCAGCCATTTACTTTAGCGTTTATGGATGCATATATATTTGCTACAGGCTGTATCAGAACTACAGTTAGAGATAAGACTGAAAAATGGTAATTGTTTGTTTATACAATATGACTGAAGCTATGCAAATGCTTGAAAATAATGAAATTTTCATAAGAGTTGCACCTTATTTATGCATTATTGTTTTTATTGGGTTGTTTGAGGATAATAGCATTTGTTTCTATTATGAACTACAGCTAGTTATCATATACCACACATTGTGGGCACTGACATAACTGCATATATTAGAATAGCAAAAGGTTGTTTGTATTACGTTTTTTTCAGGCCACACTAGTTCTTACAAACAGTGCAGAGCTCACACTAGATAACTTGTTTGGCCCATCAATGATATTACCATAAAAATATTAACATAGTAGCTGATATCTGTCTATATTCAGCTACAAGGTCTAAGGATTTTTTTAAAAAAGTGTACCTTTAAGTGTATTATGATAGTTAAATATTAACATGAAATGCTTAAACTACAAATTATGTACATATAATTAAGATTATTTTAAATATATTTTGCTTGGCAAAAATGCTGAAGATATTTATCTGACCTGAAGCATCTGTTGTTTTTATTATAACATTCTTGAATATTCACAATAAATAAGATCCCAATGCAGCAAAGGACTTAGGGCCTGATTTTAAAGGTATTTAGGCACCAAAAGTGCCAGTAGGTACTTACGTGCAATTGTAGGTGCCTAAATATCTTTAAAAATCTGGTCCTTATGGATTTGCTCAAAGTTAACCGATCTACTTTAGGAGACGATAAAGACTGGATGTCTTTTTTTAAAAGGCATGCTGTAGTCTGCCACAAGTTAGTGGGGCTTGATGCAAAAATGAATGGGTAAAAGTCTATGTCCTTTTATGAAGGAGGTCAAACAAGACCAGTGGTTCTCAAACTAGGGCTGTCGCTTATTCAAGGAAAGCCCCTGGCAGGCCGGGACGGTTTGTTTACCTGCTGCACCCACAAGTTTTGGCCTATCGTAGCTCTGACTGGCCGCATTCACCGCTCCAGGCCAATGCAGGCTGTGGGAAGGGCGGCCAGCACATCCCTCGGCCCGCGTCACTTCCTGAAGCCCTGATTGGCCTGAAGTGGTGAACCGCACCCAGTGGGAGCCGCAATTGGCCTAACCTGCGGATGTGGCAGGTAAACTGTCCCACCAGGGGCTTTCCCTGAACAAGCAGTGGCCCCAGTTTAAGAACCACTGGACTAAACTGTAGTGGTGGTCCCTTTATAACTTTAAAAATCTATGAATCTTTTATTTAGACATTAGAGGAGTAGTAGTGCTTAATGTATAATGAGCATTTTTTTTAAACTTCCATAACTGACACAGCAAGCTCAGAGGTGCCATGGCTATGAACTATCATGCCTAAAGGTCCTGGGGCTCAGCCCTGGTGCAAATTAAGCACTGGGAAGTTCACATAGCTAGCAGCCCTGGAAGCAACAATAGCCAGGACTGTTCATATCACCTGCACCTGGAAAGAAGGATAAATTCTCTTTCAGATATGGACTTTGCTACGATCATTCATAACACTCTTTCACCCTGAGGTTAGGCTACATTAGTGTTGTACTGGCAGAATCAATGTGATTTACAGAGTGCTCTGAAGGTTAACTCTGGAACATGCACCAGAGCTTCGGGTATGGCTACACGTACATTTGTACCACGCTGGGAGTTACAGCTGTCTTTGTACAGCTGTGTAGGGAAAGTGCTGCAGTGTGGCCACACTGGCAGCTACCAGCGCTGCAGTGTGGCCACATTTGCAGCATTTGCAGTGCTGTTGGGAGTGAAAATTGTGGGCAGCTATCCCACAGAGCACCTCGTCCCATTTTGACGCTGTGGGTTGTGGGAAGGGGATGGAAGGGTGCGGGTCATTCCGCTTCCTGTCTCAACGCCCCATGGTGCATTGCTACACATCCCAGCAGTTTGGCGCCATTGTGAGTCTCCAGCGCGATTTCTGTTAGAAATGGAGCCTGAGCTGCTGAGGATTTTGCTGATGAATGTTGCCAGCACATCATGTTTGGCAGTTGAGCTATTCCTTCAGCTCCAAAGTGACAGTGAGGAGTCCGATGATGATATCGATTCGCCTGATGTGCAAGACACTAAATTGCTTGTGGCAGTAACGGACGTGCTCAGCACTGTGGAATGCCGCCTTTGGGCTCGGGAAACAAGCACTGAGTGGTGGGATCACATCGTCCTGCAAGTCTGGGATGACGAGCAGTGTCTGCAGAACTTTCGGATGAGAAAAGCCACTTTCATGGGACTGTGTGCTGAGCTCGCCCGTACCCTGCGGCGCAAGGACACGAGATTGAGAGCTTCCCTGTCAGTGGAGAAGCAGGTGGCTATTGCAATCTGGAAGATGGCAACTCCAGACAGCTACCGATCGGTCGCGAACCAGTTTGGAGTGGGAAAGTCGACTGTTGGAATAGTGTTGATGCAAGTTTGCAGGGCCATTAATCGCATCCTGCTAAGAAGAACCGTGACTCTGGGGACCGTGCAGGACATTGTGGATGGCTTTGCACAAATGGGTTTCCCTAACTGTGGAGGGGCGATAGATGGGACGCATATTCCTATTCTGGCACCACCCCACCTAGCATCCGAGTACATTAATCGGAGGGGATATTTCTCTGTGGTTCTCCAAGCGCTTGTGGATCACTGTGAGTATTTCACTGACAGGATGGCCTGGAAAGGTGCATGATGCACGCATCTTTCGGAACAGTGCCCTGTTCAGGAAGCTGCAGGCCGGGACTTTTTTCCCAGACCGCAAGATCACAATAGGGGATGTCGAAATGCCCATTGTGATCCTTGGAGACCCCGCTTACCCGTTAATGCCATGGCTCAGGAAACCGTATACAGGGAAGCTTGACAGGAGCAAGGACTGGTTCAACTACAGGCTGAGCCGGTGCAGAATGACTGTGGAGTGTGCTTTCGGCCGTTTAAAGGGATGCTTGAGGTGTCTTTATGGGAAGCTAGACTTGAGGGAAAGCAGCATCCCCGCAGTTGTATCCGCGTGCTGTACCTTCCATAATATTTGTGAAGGGAAAGGTGAAACATTCAGTGAGGAATGGACCTCCGAGGTTCAACGCCTGGAGGCTGAATTTGCACAGCCAGAGAACAGGGCTACTAGAGAGGCCCAGCACAGGGCTTCAAGGATTAGGGATGCCTTAAGGGAGCAACTTGAGGCTGAAAGCCAACAGTAATGTTTGGTGCCTTGCACGGGAGTGAAGTGCAGTGGTTACAATGATTTGCAGTGCCTGTTTTTCCCTTGGGGTACAGTATTTTTCACTTTCTGCAATAATAAAAAATGTTTTAAAAGCCAAGAAATCATTTATTCAAAATACAATACATAAAAGGGCAGGGGGGTAGGGTGCTGAACTGTACATTCAGAGGTTTGAATATGTCCTGCCTGGATTGCTGTGCAATGCCTGCTGCACTTCAGGATTAATATGCTGCATGGTGATGGGGGTTGAGTGCATAGGGTAAGGGTCATAGTTCTCAGGGCTGGTAGGTGAACGTACAGGTGTTGGGGGCAGCTGGTGGTGGTAAGAACCAGGATGCTGGAGAAGGGGGTTTTGAGCAAACACTGCGGCACAAGGGAGAGAGCTTTGGGAGGGAGGGGTTAGCACGGTAGTGATCTGCCTGCATGGCTACGAGTGACTGCATACAGTCCATTTGGCACGTCAGGAGCCTTATCAGCTGCTTTGTGCTTTTCTTGGTAGCCAATTCCTTTCTCCTGCTTTGTGTTTCCCTCCACTGATGCATTTTCTCTCTCCAGTCCTGCAGCCTCTTATTCTCTCTGGCATACTGATTCATAACTGCTTTCACCAAATCTTCTTTGCTTTTCCTTGGTTTCCGCCTCAAATTCTGTAGTCTATCAGCAGGCTGTGATAGGGCTGGAGGATTCAAGGACACTTAAAAAAAACAGAAATAGAAACATTTAATACAGAGGCTGCATTGTTTATAATCACAGTGAAGGAGTTTGTAGACTATTCGTAGCATCATTTACACATAGCAAACATAGCACAGAGAGGCCACAGCAGCGAAGACATGGTGAGTAATGGAGTGAGTGTTTCTGCTGCAACTCACCTGGGAAGGGGAGCTGCTTGAGTCAGGGATAACTGGGGTTTCTGTGCATTGGGGAAAGCAGAGAGCAGCTGGGGGGGACCTGCATTGAACACTATCCTTACATTTTCAACAGGATTTTCTACTGCCAGATATATCACTGCTGCGGGTTACCTGGGAAGAGCGGGAGGGTCTTCTACAGCAATGTGGATTCCGCCCTGGTTCCTATGCAGCTTGCCTGTGTGCAGCAGTGGTCCCCCCACCCCTTGCGGCACAGTGGCACGGACGCATTAGCCTGACTGGAACAAGGACCATGATGGCTCTCCCTCTAAACTTGTGCAAGAGCATTGCCCACGCTCTGGCTGAAACTTTTGAAGAGATTACCGAGGCCGATTACCGAGACGTGATAGACCAAATCAATGGGCTATTCCACATTTAGTCATGCATGCAGCCATGACCCCCCCCTCCTCCTCCTCTCCCAAAACATTTCCATCCTTAAAATAAAAGTTGCTTACCGGGAACCTGCTCCTCTGCTTCTTCTTCACCAACAAGTTCCAGCTGCTGCAACTGGCTAGCTTCCTCCTGGCTTGAGAAGAGCTCCTGGTTGCATGCCTCCTGGGACTCCGGAGTGTCTCCTTCCACCTCAGTAGCCTCACTCCCGGTTTCCTCTATACCCTCCCCCTCTTCTCCCTGCTCTGAACTCTCCATCGTGGTCCTCGGATTGGCAGGAGTATCCCCCAGGAGTATACCCAAGTATCGCATCCAGCTCCTTGTAAAAATGGCAGGTTGTGGGGGGCAGCTCCTGAGTGGCAGTTTCCCTCACGGGCTTTGAAATAGGCACTCCACAGCTCCTTTACTTTAAGCCTGCACTGCAATGCGTCCCATTCATGGCCCCTTTGCAGCATGGACTTTGATATCTGGCCATAGGTATCATAATTTCTATGGCTGGAGCGCAGCTGTGACTGCACAGCTTCCTCACCCCAAACACTGATGAGGTCCTGCAGCTTGCAAGTGTTCCATGCTGGGGCTCGTTTGGGGCATGGAGCCATGGTCAGTGATTGATTGATTGCACTCCACACCTGGCTGAGCAAACAAGAAGGGGATTTTTAAAATTCCTGGGGCATTTAAAAGGGCGGGTCACCTGAGCCCAGGGCAGTGGACTGCGAAACAATGAGCAGAGTGGCTGAAAAGGTATGCTGGGATACCTCCTAATACCCTGGAGGCCAATAACAGCGTTTTTGGTGGCCACACTTTATGACAAGCACTGCATCACCAGTGCTGGAATCGCTACACCCCAAGCAGACCAAGTGTACAGCCAGGGAGTTGCAGGGCTGGCTGTGCTTTGCAAGTGTGGACACAGAGTGAGTTGCAGCGCTCTAACCTCATCACCAGCGCTGCAACTCTCCAGTGTAGCCAAGCCCTCAATTTGCTGGGGTGTAAAGGGCATTTGCTTGGTTTAATCCCTGACTTTTCATAGGTCAATATGCTCCACTACCTGTTTCCCCCCCTCCCTCCGGACTTTGCAGAATATACATACAATGTTCTACATGCTGATACAACTTTGCCCCGCACTCCAGAATTTTTTGAAGTGATGCCCCTGACTTGCACTCTTGCTGAACCAAGAATGAGAGCCTCAGAGCAGATGGACACCTATAGAGAACATGCCACCTTTTAACTTCCAATCAGATGCATAATTTTACTGTGGTGGGGATGAGATTGTCTTCACACACATCTCATTGAGAAGTGGACCCATGCCTACCTCATGGGAAAGGATAGGGGACCTGAAAGGGGGAAGGATATAAGTTATTGGAAAGCAGAGGCATTGAGGGGAGGTGGACTCACAATAATTAGTTTGAGGGTAAGGTGGAGAGAAGAACTGAAGTTACAGAGGGGAGGGGAACACACAGAATAGAAGGGCCAGAAAGAACTGACTGGGATGGGAGGGTAGGTGAAGCTTGTTTTTGGCCCTAGTGGTAGAAGCAGTAGCCATGGAGAATGAGGAGAAGGATAATCTCTGAGGGATCCCAAATTACAGCAGGAGAAGCAGGTGAACTATTCAAGGGAGGCATGATGCAAGCACCAGACATGATGGAATAAGGTGATTGAGAGCCTCTCCCTCCTTTTATCACTGGGTTTTAACCTCTAGTGCCATAATTTGGTTTAAAATTCATTTATGAAAGACTGCCTCTCCCCTGCTCCAAACCTCCATAGTTATGATCCAGTGAGAGGTTTGAACTGGAGCTCCCCAATGTAAAAATCAGGGGCAATTGGCAGACTTTTTTTCTTTTTCTTTTTCTTTTTTTTTTAATAAACAAAGGGACTTCAACTCTGAAACTGGCTTTGTCATTGGTCTACCAGAGCCCAGACTAGCTTTCCAGTCACGATTTTGTAACCAACTTTTGGTGTCCTGGGGATTTCTGAGCCCATGTGAGTACAAATGCACAGAACTACATTAGTGCAGATGCTCTGAAAGCCACACCACTAGGGCTGGGAGGGGAATGGTTTTCCTATCCCATGATAATTTTTGATGTTTCCCATACCAAAACTTGATGAAAAGTCAAAATCTTGAAAATTTGCACAAACTAAATTGTCAATTTTTGTATCAGGACAACTGAAGCATTTTTTCCTTCTTAAAACAAAAGACAAAAAAGAAGGAAAGAAAAGAAATCTTACTGTTTTGCATACAGTTTCAAATTCAATGAATTGGCATTTTCTCCTCCAAAGGTAAATGGATTCCTTTCCAGTTGCCCAGCAGGGTGAGGGTGGACTCTAAGATGAATGCAGTCCTTCTGTATGGCAGGTTCCATTGCAGGCAATGGGTTAGAAAGTTTCCAAAATGAGATCCCTAAAACATAGTGGCCTGTCTGGGCATTTTTCATGAGCATAGCAGTGAATGGTGAGTGGGTTGCCTCTGTCCTTCATAGGTTGATATCCCCTCTCACCTCATTTCTCCTACTTCTGTCATGATCATGAAGGAGGGACGAGGGTCAGGTGTCTGGCTTCTGGAACAGAGGGTTTATAGTCCAAGCAGTGTATTGGTACCAGTTGAACTCTGCACTGGAACTTGCCCGATAAGTAGTTTGGGATGGTTATAGTTTTCAATGAAGTTTCAGCAACTGTATGTAACCAAACTATGGTGTCTGTGACACACTCTTCCTATGTCCACATCAATGGCCCTTTTAATATTCATTACAGTATATAAAGTCCATCTTTTTTCTTGTGCGGTTAGCGATGAGTTGATCTGTGAAATATTGAGTGTAGAAATGGTGCTTTTCCATATTACCATTGTTTTGGGTAGTTTTTATTTGAAGTTGTAAGGAAAGTTTGTTACACACATAATGTCTGCTCTTTAATGTCTCCAGACTAATGTTTTTCACTTTACAGATCCTTTCTAATCCACGCATAGTTTGTTAATAACTGCATAAATGTACAACTTGAAATAAATATTTTTATAGGAATAAAGAAAACATTGCACTCTGGTATCAACTATCATGAAATATAAAGCTTAATCATTAGGGAAAAGAAGATTAAATATCTGATCTTTCTGAAACAGACTATTCCATAAAAATATTATGAATAGAAACTGCTCTATATTATATTCCATGATGTAAACTGTGGATTCTGAAGATATAAAATGTGATATTTTATAGTGAAGTGAACGTGAAATGTCCTGTCTGTCATGTCATGATTTCACACTCACTCCCAAATTATTTACATATTACTGGATTATAGTAACTACACCTACATTGTCTAATTCTAAAGTGAATTACATAGTGATTTCTAGAATAAAATTTATTTTTCCTATGCCTGATTCTTTTCCCCCTTTTCATAATGGGTGTAATAACATGGAAGAGAGACTAAAATAGGGTCCATGAGGCCACAGTGCAATTTATTTAGTAACATAAATGGGAATAGAATTCAGTAGTCCTGACTCCCAGTTCCTGTGCACCACCATACATATGGTCTATTGGGAGAAAAAATTTTGCACTATCCAGACTGGTTAACAGGAACCAGCAGCCTGATCCTATGAAGTGCAGAGAGCCTTTTGACACTCGCACCTTGTAGAATCACCGCCTTATGCGAATGCATAAATATTATGATAAAAAATATATAGAAACTATATATAATGGAATCAATAGAGTAGTGTATTGCAGTTCCTTTCCATTAATATGAAAACTGAGAATCAATGTGTTTGACCTCAACAAAACAAAGGAGCAGCTAATTGTTCCCTCAGTTAGTCTGGATGGAAGCAGTTGTCCTACCTAACAGTTTCAATGACGTGATGTGATTGCCCAACTCCCAGTGTGATGATAGTAGCTCACGTGCCAGCTCATGCCGAGAACCCTAGGCCTCACTGAACACTGACAAATGCTTAGTTGGAAACCAGTCAGGTTTATATGTGTGTTAGAATTGCTAAAATAGATGTTAAGTAGATAAGAATGTGTTTAGACTTGATGAAATGTTTGTAGGATGCTGGATGTATTGATCTCACTTATGACATCTGTAGCCCATGATATAAAGGTATACTGAGTGTTTGGATTGAATAACATCACAGTCAGTGGAGATAAGGCAAACCTTTTTCTTATTGCAGCTATTGTAACCCACTCCAGAGGGATGATGATGGTAGAGCTAGATTTTATTTATTTATTAACATTTATTATTTAATGCTGTTATGCTGGGTGTCAAGCTGTCTACAACAGATCACTAATGTGAGTACCAACCTCAGGGCAGACTGTTACAAGTATAACAGACTGTCTCCTCTTCATGGAGTCATGGATGAGAGGGGACAATCAACAGTGTCTTAGTTCTTTGATGTTTCACAATGGCTTGTTTGGTTTCAGTGAGCCTTCTTGTGTGCAGGGCCAGCATTTTTTCATTCATTAATTGATGCTGCTTTCCTGTTTGAGTTACACAGTTACAGAGATTTTGAATCCAAACACTCAATATAACTTGGGAAATAGGATTGCTTTCATAGATACATCATAGGGACAAACAGCAGGGAGGGAGAGGACTTAAGTAAAGCACCAATGTTGGTACAAGAGCAATGGATATAAACTGGCCATCAACAAATTTAAGCTTAAAAATAGATAACGCTTTCTAACTATCAGAGAAAAGAAGTTCTGGAACACTCTTCCAGCAGGTATAATGGGGGTGAAAAATCTAACTTGTTTCAAGACTGATCACTGAGGTGATTGTATGATGAGAGTGCCTACAATAGCGTATGGCCTAACCACAAATACTATGAGTAAATATCTCCAGGGGCCAGAGATGGGACATTAGAGGAGGAGGAAAACTGAGTTACTACAGTATCAGAGGGGTAGCCGTGTTAGTCTGGATCTGTAAAAGCAGCAAAGAATCCTGTGGCACCTTATAGACTAACAGATGTTTTGGAGCATGAGCTTTCATGGGTGAATACCCACTTCCTCAGATATCTGAGGAAGTGGGTATTCACCCACGAAAGCTCATGCTCCAAAACGTCTGTTAGTCTATAAGGTGCCACAGGATTCTTTGCTGAGTTACTACAGAGAATTCTTTCCCAGGTGTGTCTGGTGGGTTTTGCCACATGCTCAGGGCCTAATGATCACCATCATTGGGGAGAGGAAGGAACTTTCCCTGAGGTCAGATTGAAAGATATCCTTAGTAGTTTATTTTCTTCTTCTGGAGCATGGGACATATGTCACTTGATGATTTGAACTAAAATAAATGGTTGATTATCTGTAACTTGAAGTCTTTAAATCAAGATTTGAGGATTTCAGTAACTCAGCCAGAGGTTATGGGCCTATAACAGGAGTAGGTGGGTAAGTGTAAGAACTTACAGGACTAGAACCTGGGACTATAGGGGGGTCTGGGCTGCTGATGCTGCTTAGGCTGGAGTTCCAAGGAGGAACCTGTGAAACCAGGCTTTGCAGGAAGTACCGGCCAGCAGGGCAGTAGTGATGGCTCCTCTCAGCCCATGGATTGGCTCATGCTGATATATAAACCAGGAAGCCATCATGAGATGTTGTCTAAGCAATGATGCAGACAGTCTGTTTGCTTCTGTTCCAGCCCTTGTCTTGCTGTGGACTCTAGACTCCAGCTTCTGATCCTGGTTTGTCCCCAAATCCACTATTTGCCTGCTGTCTGTAATTTGGTGCCTGACCCTGACTTCCTGATGCAGCTTGACCTTAGACTCCACTACTCATCTGATTGAAATTTGGTAACTGACCTGTGCACAGATGCTACCCGTGGCCCAACCCTGATGATGAGGTTCTGTGATTTGCAAAGTTTTAATAAAAATGAATTTTCATTTAGAAAAATAGCTCGACAATATATGAATGCACAAGGAATATTTAAATTAAGTATAATTATTGTAGTTAAAATATTCTATTTTGTTGTGATGACACCACTAAAAGGTACATAACAATTTCACATAACAATGAAGGTTAGGCTAATATTAAACATTTTGAAAACCATCACAAAATAGAGGCATAATGCAATAATAAGATCTGAGGTCACAGATAAATGCGCATCACGTAGACAATATTGGTAGAAATTACTGGAACAACTTAATGTATACAAGTGGATTTTAAGCATCAAAGATATTAATGGGGTTTTTCTTTTTCTTTTTTTTAAGAAAAAGAATTTTAAAAATCACTAATCTGATTCTTCAAATGTAGAACTTTTTGAGAGCTCCATGCTATGCAGAACTTTCAGTATTAATCAAAGAGTGACTAATGGCCATAGAAACTTCCTGGTGAAACTTATATTAGAGTTAAATCACATTAACTATTGATCTCACAACTCAGAACAATTATTTGTTTTAATAGGTTTCCAATTGAACTGATTATAAAGAGAACTTTGTGATTCTCCATACCAATATTGGAACAGATTCTTATGGTTGTTAAGAGCTTCTAAAATTACCTAACTGAAGCCCTGTAATGCTAGAAAGAAAATATACGATGAGAAAAGTGAAATCTGAGGTTGTTAATCCAGTTATTGGGCTAACTGCCATTTCTTACTTTCTCAAGTGATCAGCTATGAAATCTTCATCTGATTCTTCAGAATACTGAACATACATTGTACTGTGAGGAGTGAAGTAGTTAGAAAGAGAATTATGTTATCAGTATAAACTATCTTTCCAACACACAGCAGATCAGAGTTCAGTGAGCAGCCTAGTAACTCTCAAGAATAAGAACACTGCAGGCAGCAGCAATTCAAACTTCCTCTGCACTTCCCAGGCACAGAGCCTGATTCTGAACTCACTTAAACTAGTATAAGTCAGGAGTAACTCCACTACAGACAATGGAGTTACAGCACTGTGAGATCTGAGTCAGGCCTAATGTGACTGTATCCTGACCTGGCGCGACCACGTTGGGATTAGAGAGGGTAATTCATTCTCCAGGTCCATTCAGTCCTTGGCTTCTTTATCAGCAATTTTGAACCAGTTGCCTGCCCCTTGAGAGCACCCTTATAACCACAAACACATTAATTTTTTGTGAGAAAAATTGGAATTGTGTGTGCATGATTCAGATAGAAAAATGCCAGGCTCACATCAGGATTCATCAAAACGATAATGAGTACAAATGTTTTATTTATAAAGTATCAGTATAAATAACCCAACATTCATTATTTCTCTGCTTTTGAATTTTAACAAATATCTTTAGTGATAATTACTAGTTTTCTATATTTGTAGACAAATTATTCTTTATAAATATTGAATTTTACTATCATTGACATACTACATGTATCATTTCTCCATAATATATATATAGAAAATTGGTAATTATCACTAGAACTAGTCATTAAAAATTCAAAAGTAGAAACATTAATATAAATGGCATTTATGCATTAAAACTCAACTAAAGGCATACATTTAACCTTTGTTGCTTTCATGCATCTTGCATTTGTGCAGACTTGTCAAAACAGTGGGGAAGGGGTTAATTCACTGTGCTGTAAACTGGGAAATCAAATCTGGTAATTGGGAAAACACCTTTGCTTATACATACCTTGATCATATGGTCTACAGATATACTAATCTATTAAACGCTATCTTCTGCCTTCTTCCAGAGCCATGACAAAACAGAGATACAAGATATACTCTGGTACATAGCACATGTTATAGGGACTCATGGCTAGATTTTAAAAAGCACTAATTACTTATTGTAGGGCAAAAAAAGATTGTTCTTTGAGGGGATAATTGTCCCACCTCTAGTATAGCTTTATGGCTTTGTTACCTTCCCCATTCCCCACCTGCTTGAAGGCCAATCATCCACTCCTCATTTAGCAGTTAATGGGAACTTTCTGGAGATACAGACTGGAGTCTGCAGCATTAATAGTTTTGGTAATTATATACACCAATAACCCTAAGCCTGCACCTGGGTCATTGTGAACTGTCTAAGCAGGTCACTGTACTAAAAAAAAATATTATTATTTTAGATATAGAGCTTAGGATCATATCTAACTGGTGTGCTGGCTTTGGGTGTGTTGAGTGACAAAAATTGAAAAGTAGCCTGAGTCATTTCAATCCTACTTTACTGATGGGATGTTATTCTCAACGGCTCATTTGAAGAACTCCTCCACAACTCTGCATGGGCCATTACATTAGCATCTTTGAAAGGATGGCCAACACCCTCTTAATAAAGGTTTTGGATTCATATTGTAGCAATCCATGACTGCAGTATCTTATAGAATAATTTATATTTTACCTTGAGAAAAGGAGAATGGTTCAGGTAGTAGGCAATTCCTTGCCATGCAGCACAAATAACTATGATGGCTCCATGAACAAGGCCTGGCTCAATTTTACTGGGTCCTCTGACCTGGTTACCATACACTCCAGTTATAGAGCATAGGTTGACAGGGCACTTGGCCTAGATCTCAGGGTCATTGATATGTTCTCCCCACCTTTATCTTGGCCCAGTGCTATTTAATATTTTTATGAATAACCTAGAAGAAAACAAAATCATTACTGAAAACATTTACAGATCACACAAAGATTAGGAGAGTGGTAAACAGTGAAGAGGACAGACCACCAATACAGAGCAATCTGTATTGCTTGGCAAGCTGGGCACAAGGAAACCATACACATTTTAATGCATCCAGCTGAATAGTTATACACCCAGGAACAAAAAATATAGGCCATTCTTACAGGATAGGGGACTGTATCCTGGGCAGCAGTGACTCAAAGTCTGTCTACACTGCAATAAAAGACATGCAGCTGGCTCAGTTCAGCTGACCTGAGTTCTAATGCCTGGTTCCATGAGATTTTTATTGCAGTGTAGACATACTCGGGGACCTTGAGGATCATTGTGGAGAATCAGGTGAACATGAGCCCCCAATGTGACTCTGCATCCAAATGGCTAATGTGATCATGAGATATATAAATAGAATTGATCACAGTTTATAAATACCTACATGAAGGGAGGAAAAAAATCACAATGAGCTATTCAATCTAGTAGACAAAAGCATAACAAGATACATTGGCTGGAAATTGAAGCTGGACAAATTTAGATTGGAAATAAGGTGCACATTTTTAACAGTGAACCTAATTAGCCATTGGAACAACTTACCACCCATTGTGGTGGATTCTCCATCACTCATCATTTTTAAATCAAGATTGGATGTTTTTCTAAAGGATGTAAATGCTTTAGTTCAAACAGAATGAATTCAGGGAAGTCAAATAGCTTCTGTTAGATAAAAAGTCAGACTAGATGATCACAGTGATCCCTTCTGCCCTTAAAATCTGTGCATCCCACTGCTGTATGGTACAATGGTGGTATTTGTCAGGGTAAATGTTTTTCGATAGTCTCATATGGCTTATTTTGGGTAAGACGAGATTGCAAAAGAGAGGTCTGGGGTAGTCCCAGCTGAGTACCCTCCTGAGGGATAAATGACAATTCAGTTTGAGTCTAATCTTTATGCCACCCGAGCGTACAAAAGGAACATGATTATACGTGCTCCATACTGAGTTCCCTGTGAATTGGCCTATATGGCAACCCCCATGCCAGTTTCTCACCTTTCCCTTGTCTTGCCTCCATGAATGAGACCATATCTTGTGCAAATGAAATTTTCACACTCTTACTGCCTCTCCCCCACAAACACCCAGACCCATTTCCATTTATGTAGAAGAATCTTGAGAAAGTGAGGCCTAGACATTGGTAACAATGCCTTCGGTATTCTTTTGGCTAGGAAATAAGTGTCTTGAAGCTAAACCTGACCTCTTAATGCCTTTACCTACAGGTTCCTCCTTTCCTACCCCTCCTATTCTGCATTTGCTGTGCCACTGATATTGCTCCATCACAGTTCTGCTTTATTTTTTTTTCAGTAGGTTTGCAGGATGAGTGGAGCATGATACTAAAGAGCCTCCCTCTCATTCAGGATGCTTCTATATCACAAATTAAGGAGTGATTGTAGCATGGATAGGCATAACTATGGTAGTTTTAATCTAGCTAGTAAAGGTAACTATAATAGTGAAGATGTGGAACCCTGGACTTAAGCGCTGGCTACTGTCCCAGTAGACAACAGCCAGGGACCTTGGGTATGTACTTGGGTTGCTACATACTAGGAAGAGAACAGAAAGAGTCAATGGTTCCTTTCTCAGTACTTGGTTCTTCAGTCCCTCAGGTCCAGGAGAGATGACCACTCTCCAAATCCAGGCCCTTCAGGCACCGAAGTCTGCAGACAAGAAGCCCATGTTTTTTTTCACCATTGCATATGGTAATGGCATCATGGAAGACCCAGTCTGAAGTAGGAAAGAGACTCAAAACAAGCCTGTATGTGCTGGATTTTAACAGATATGTGGGAGGTCTGGCCAAATCTGATCAAATGCTGACATGTTATAATGCCACCGGGAACACCTTTTCCTGGCACAAAAACTGGTCCTGCACATGGCACAGTGGATCCCAACACTTATATCATCCGCTTCCAAACAACCAAATGCATTCCTCCAACCTTCCTCAAGTTTTGGCTCTTCCTCATATCAAGCCAGCTGGCAGCTCCACCCGAGGCAGAAGAAGGAATCATTGAGATTGCAGAACAGCTCACCCAGTACAATTTCATCTGAAAAATATCACTGACCCAACACAAGTAGAATATCCAGAAGAGAGGGACACATGGTATATTGCCTTCAATGCCAGCAAAGCCAGTGCTTTTCAAGGAAATACATTTGAATGGTACCACACTTCCACTGAATATTGAAATAATTGCTAATAACTTTACCACATACCCAGCTCTAGACTCATTACAGGGATGCAGGAGGCCTGGGAATTGGTGATAAGTGGAAGGGACCCACAGGAGCTCATGGAAGGAAGTGCCTTCTACCACACAGCAAAAGCACATTCCCCAACTGCTGGTAGGTTCTATTTTGGTGAGGCACTGGGAAAGTATACAAAAACTTGTGTTAAGAGCTGACTTTCAGTGGATCACAGCGAAGTAGGTGATCTGCTATGCACAAAACCCTGGCACAGAAAGAGATTGCCTGTGTATGATTTAACATCATGTTCCCCATGAAGTGCACAAGAAGTGAGAGATGGCCCCTTTCTGTCTATACTTTGGACCCAAGAGGAATGGCTCTCTGTGCCAGGTCTTATGCCTGGGGGGCATAAGGGAAAGGGGGCCAGCCACCTATCATGAAAAACAGAATTTACATCCATTTAAAGCCAACATCCATATACCTCCCAGCCCATCTGGGACCTGCTTTGAGATTTCATGCCAAGGAGTCTGCAAACTAGACAGCGGGATTCTTTCTTTGTTGTTTTTTGCTTTCTGTTTTTTTTTTAAAGCTAAAGAGTTGTTATCTACCACCTGGCTGGTAGGATTCCTCAGTAGAGTTTTTCCAGTGGGGTTATTTAAAACACCTCCTCTAGTTCTGGGAGAACTCTTTATCCAGTTCTCTAGAATCTAAATAATCACTTTCAATTGGGTCTCGTCATGGAGGTTTTTTTTAATGGGACTTCATAAAGTTATACCTGAGGTGATTATGCTCAGAGGTAGGTGGTTAGGGTGCACCACAACTCCAAAGCATATAATGATAAATTAGATTATACAGATATTATAAAACACGTTAACACATGCACATTACATTCTACATTGTATTGCATGCTGTCAGGGCTTAAATTGTCACAGAAAATTCCCCAGAGCCCCAGGGATTCAGCCCCACAAGAGGCACGGGGACTTATGGCTTCTGCCCCCAGGAGGTGCCGGGGCTTCTGCAGTTTTGAAAATATTTACCGTAGCTCAACTCCAGATGGTTCCAGCTTAATTTAAGCCGTGCACATTGTATTACTAATTTTGTGCAGCAATCCCTATTTATATCATAACTTTTGCATGAGCTGCAAAGAGTGCTCATAAGCAAAGTTGCAGCTGTAAATTTATCACATATTACTACTCTTACTATTTCTATATTTATTAGCTACACATTATTTACACAGCCACTTGTGAATTTCTCTGGTTCCTTACTTCTGGTTTCTTTCATTGTCCATGCAAGGCCTTTCCTGGACATCCCTCAAATTTGAACCCCACTAAAGGTTTTTTTATTATTATTTTTCTGGACAAGTTGCCTAAAATGTAATAGTCATCCACTGGAAGACATCCAAGCTGTCTCAAGCAGGATTTTTATAGTTAGATAAAGTAAAAGTGTATGTGCAATAGTGGACTATCCTGGATCAGTATGGGGATTGAGAGAATGGCCTGTCTACTTTATTGGTGGAAAGACTAAATTGCCAAATTAGTATGTGGTGTAAGTCTGCTGTGAGTGTGACACTTACAGATATAAAAAGAACTGGGGTACTTGTGGCACCTTAGAGACTAACACATTTATTTGAGCATAAGTTTTTGTGGGCTAAAACCCACTTCATGGCTACTATTCTGAAATGTACACATAAGTTGATTATAGTCCTATAAGCATATAGGATTTAATGCACGGTTACATGGCATCAAACCAAGAGCCCAATAAATCAGAGTCTGAGATTTGATAAACAGCATCTGAGATTATAGTCTATCAGTATTCTACTCTTTAATCTTCTAATTTCATTTCAGCGTAACTAGAACAATATTTGATTTGTGACTAGGATGTCTCCATGCAGATTTTTTTTCTTCGTTTACTTCTTTCCCCCTGGTTTCAAGTTTAATAAATGAGTCATATTCAAATTGCATTTACAATAGGCAGGATTTGTAGCAAAGCAGAGAGGGAGAAGGGAATCATCTGCATTTTAAAATAAAGTATTTTCTATATTTGGAAACAGCATCAAAGTAGAACTTCTCTCCCCAGGAACAAGGGATAAAGCACTGATTTGTTCTTTTGAAGCAGCTTGCAGTGTAATGAGATGGACTACAAGGGAGAGGAAAATGAATGCATCATAAAATGTCTTCTAATCATTATATTCCTCTGTCAATTTTTTGTTTCATATTGAGTCCTACTCTTCCAAGAAACTGCTGCTTTACAGAGAATTCAAAATATAGGCAAGAGATGTTCTTGCTGATGGCATTAGATCATAGGCTACCAAGTTCCCCAGTGAGCTAAGAGATAATGGGAGGATTGTCCCATTTTATAAACCAGTTTTTGAGTATTAATTCATTTCTTGAACATCTAAAACTAACTGGCTGTAGGCTTTGTTTTCACTGACATGGAACTACAGACTAGGTGGCTCAACTTCTCTTGCAATGAAAGATAAATTACTAATGCAGATTCCACAATCTTTCCCTAACCCCTCCTTGCTTTAAAATATTATAGCTCTCCATCATATTTGTTTCATCCACTTCTTCTCCTGTGGGAGGGGGACACAAAGTTTTGGGGGAGGAGATGCTGGAAGTCAGGTGTCTTCATAGAAGCACTGTTAGGTTGTATTCTAGGGTATGTGGTCTTTGTAGATTTTTATATTAGCAAAGTTTATATCTGTAGATAGAGGCAGAGGTGTAGCAAGCGCCCTCCGTACCGGAGGGGGTCCCGCAAGGAAGGGGGCCCCTAAAAGTGGCAAAAAAAATGTAAGGTATAACTAGGTAAGTGACATTTATTGACGCTATTGCACAATCCATGTCGGTTTTATTGACAAAACCGTGAAGTCATTATGATACATCATAATGCTATTGGCTACATCAGTTGTCTGTCGGTCACTTTCGAATTTTAGTTGGACCCATTCAAAGAATGTGTATTTGCATTCATAATGGTGGTCGGCGGATAAATATTATTAATTTAGTTGCTTAGTTTTTTATCATTTCCAACGCAGAAGCGTGCTTTGTGATGTCTAAGAGAATGTATAAGAGCGGAGCTAGTAAACGAAAGGCAGCAAAAGATGCTGAGAAGGATCTTGAGAAAATTCCAAAGTTGTCAACGTATTTTGTGCTGCAATCCAACGTACAGGTACAGGCTCATGAAACGGACAGCACTAGCAGCGACGAATCGTATCCAGAAGTATCCAGAAGTGCTTCAAGTGAGGTCGAAGGTGAAGCCAATTGTTCTACCAAACAAACTGTGACAGATATTCCAGCTGCTGCTGGGAAAGAAGTATCTGAGTCTGAACCACTGACTGATGATCCAGGAGATTGGCCGTCTATAATATCGGACAGGCAAGTGTGTGACATTATTGCACGTGGCCCACCGCAGCAGAATGAAAGTTAAGAATTTCCATTTAACGAGGAAAGACGGAGGTTCACAAGTACTCATTTCTATCGAACCATGGCAAATGGCGAGAAAATAAGACGTTCATGGTTATTGTACTCAGTTCAGAAAGATGCCATTTTTTGTTTTTGTTGTAAATTATTTGGCACTGGCGACATACCTCTACGTCATGGAACATCTGCTTGGAAAGCATTGTCAAAAAGACTTCAGCAGCATGAAACAGGCAAAGGTCATCAAGACTGTATGGTGAAATGGTTTGACCTTCAGTCAGGCATAGTAAACCGTACATCTATTAACCAACTCGAATTGCAGGCTTTTCTGAAAGAAAGAGATTTCTGGAGAAATGTTGCCAAACGCATGGTTGATGTCGTTATTTTCTTGTCCGAAAGAAACTTGGCATTTATAGGAAGTAATGAAAAGCTCGGCGATCCTTTGAATGGCAACTTTTTGGGATTGTTTGAATTGCTTGCAAAGTATGATACTGTCCTCAGCGAACTTTTACAGAGGATTAAGAAGGCAAAGACACATGTTCAGTACCTCAGTCCACAGATCCAAAACGAGCTGATTCAGCTTGTTGCCAGTAACATTCAAGAGGCCAACATAGCGCAGCTTAAAAAAGCAAAATATTATTCAGTTATTTTGGACTGTACTCCCGACGTGTCACATGAAGAACAGATGTCTGTGGTGTTACACTTTGTTGAATGCAACGGTGAAGACGGTGTCAATATTCGTGAAACGTTTGTTGGTTTTCTTAATGTTCATGATACAACTGGCGAGGGCTTATTGGAAGCGTTTCTTGAAAAGGCAAACAACTTAGAAATAGACATTGCTGACATGAGAGGCCAAGCTTATGATAATGGCGCAAATATGAGAGGAAAGAATAAAGGAGTTCAAGCCCGCATGCTAGAAATAAATGATCGTGCCTTGTATGTACCATGTGGAGCTCACACTTGGAATCTTGTGATCTCAGACGCGGCAAAGTCATCGAAATATGCCGTTGACTTTTTCGGTCTGATTAACAGAATATAAGTTATCTTTTCTTCTTCACCTTCACGTTGGGATATACTTCAAGAACATATGCCAATATCTCTTAAAGGGTTATCGGACACTCGTTGGGAGTCAAGAATTGATGCTGTGAAGCCATTGTGTTATCACCTTGAAGAATTGTGCAATGCTTTGTCATCTTTGCGAGAATATGCGCTCGAAAAGAAAGATGGCAATACAGCAACAGAAGCCGGTGCGCTTTTAGACCATGTTACTACATGGCCTTTTGTTCTGACTGTGTACACGTGGTATGATATACTATTTCACGTCAATAAAACCAGCAAATTAATTCAGTCACCAGTTGTGTTAATTGACGTACTGCAGGCGGAAGTCGGTGCTACAATGAAGTTTTTGGAAGACTATCGAAATACAGGATATAACTCTGTGGTCACAAATGCACATGAAATAGCAGAGCATATGAGTATTGAGCAGGTGTTTCCAGAAACCAGGGTGCGACGTAAGAAGAGAATGTTTGATTACGAATGTGCTGATGATTCGAGTCGTCTTTCTGCCGAAGAAAAATTCAAATCGCAGTTCTTTCTTGTTCTCACTTATCAGGCCATATCTTCTGTTTCGTCGCGATTTGACCAACTCGTGGAGTGGTATAAGTTGTTTGGATTTCTGTACAACGCTAACAGCCTGAAGCAGTGTCACAGAGAAAATGAACTGGAGAATCACAGCAAAAATTTTGAAAGAAAAATGGGAGACATTGATGCCAACGAACTCATAATGGAATTGAATCGTTTTATTTATGTCATCAAGAAAGAGAGAGGACTTGTCACGGCAAACAATTTTTTAACGTACATATACAAGAACAGCCTTCAGGAGATATATCCGAATCTTTGCATTTGCATCAGAATTCTTCTGACCACACCAGTTACTGTCGCTGGTGCTGAAAGGAGCTTCAGCAGAATGAAACTGATCAAGAATATCCTGCGCTTCACCATGACAGATGACAGGCTTTCTGCGCTTGCAGTTATCTCAATCGAAAACAAGATTGCCAGATCTCTGGACTATGACGCATTGAATAACCAATTTGCGGAGAACAAGGCTCGAAAGAAGCGCTTTGTGTAAATACGGAATACATGTATACTATAGGCCTATGTATACATAATATGAACCCTGTATATTGTACAAAATAAATACTGCATTCCAGTTTCTGCATTGTAAGGGTCCCCGAACATATGTTTGGAGGGGGCCATGTTCTTTGTTGCTACAGCCTTGGATAGAGGGATAGAAGAAATGCACTGTTTGATCACTCTACTTTTCATTTCCCTGCTTCTAAAATTGAATGTTAAGTATATCAAATATAGACAAATCTGGGCTGCATCTGAAACACAAATCTGTCAATGGCTTTTCTACAATGAAAGAACAAACCTAGTGAATCTTTAGTTCTTTGCTCTAAAGGATTGTCTGGAATTTTGGAATAACTGTTCCCAAATAAGTACATTTGTGGACACTCTCATATCCAAATGATAACAGGAATCATTAATTTTTTTAGAATCACACCTAACTTTATCTCAGATTAGCTTTTATATACAGACAAGCCCTAAGATTTTCACCTTTTGAATCTGCTTTTAAGACTTTTTCTACCAGGCCTAACCTCAATGTGACATCAATGGAATGCCTAAAAAAGCAGCAACAGTTTGTTATCCTTCATGAAACAATTACATCTTTTTATCTCAATTTGATTGCATGCATTTTATATTGTTTTATAGTAAAAGGAATATTGTTAGTGATGCACTTTACTTGCAACAATTGAGTTTATCACAAGCCTAATCTTGGCTTTAGAGCTTAATCACTAATACAAATCATGTATTGCCTCCAGTACTCTGCTGGATAAAGCAATCCCTTAAATAATCCTCAACAGCACTTCTCTGGGTCTTAATATGGACATCTGTAAAATGGGCATCATACTAAATTACTTATTACTGCTCAGAATTCTAGGATTAATTCTCCTATTGGACCATGAAAAATCTAAGTTAAGTATTTGTTATTATTCATTATCATCATTAACAACTATCTACCTGACCTATGTTGCTAAATACTAATCTGTGAGAACAAGGCTCTTTATTCTTTGCACTCTGTAGGAATTCAATTATAACAGTGTGGAAATAAATATTAAACAGCTACAATCATGCAAATGTGCCTTGCCAATTAAGCGTTATCCATTTCTTCAGTCTGCAAAAGACTACTGGCTGTTTCCTGTCCTGTATTCTATCAGAGCTGCCCTCTGCTAGACAGAAAGGCATGCTGCTTGCCTCCATTAAAATACTTCTTGATTTAGCCAGTTTTCCCCAGGATACTTATTTGATAAAAAGATAGGAAACAACAAATGTTGCTTCTATGCTTATCTATCAACATATTTCCAGACTTTGTTCAAAACAACCCCATTGATTTTAATGAGACTACATTCAGGACTTAAGGACCGCATACAAACTAAGTGAAGACATCAGCCCCATACTGGTTACTAATGCTGTACAGGAATCAGAGCAGATAAATACAAGACATTCACTCATTACCAGCTGGATCAGAAGTCACAAACACATCTTTAGTATTAAAATGGCTGAAGAGTCCCTCTCCTAACATCAGTGGAAAGAGAATAAGTGCCTGTATTTTATAAGTGTATATTTCAGAGGCATCACTGGAGATATTGAACCAGTTTGTGACGCTGTTTCTGCAGGATTCAATCTTTTTAGCTATCCCATTATAGAAATTTAAGTTAGAGCACCTTCCACATTGATCACTTTGACTCTTTTTTTCTTCTTCTACTACTCACCATGTGCTCTGTAAATCTTTCACTGTAATCTTATCCTTGCTGTTGTACACTTACCTCATTCTCCACAATGAGAAACTGTAGCCTACTGAGTTTACCACTGTCTGGTTGTTCAAAAGTGATTCCCAGGATGATGATTTTTATGACAAACACTCAGAATTGTTTCTGAAATATTATGTTACAACAGAAAGGACTGAAGAATCAATTGTTGCAAATTTTGAGAGTAATAAGGGAAGCTTTCCTACCACTATAAAAATGGGAAGCTTTGAAGGATTAGTTGAGGCCTAAGATACTTGGGAAAAGCTTCATAGACTCATAGACTTTAAGGTCAGGAAGGACCATTATGATCATCTAGTCTGACCTCTTGCAGAGAATATAGAGAAAGAATCATTTGTTTTATATTTAATTTCTAGAGTTAAATTGATGCTTTTTGCCTTAGATCTTCATTGTGAATCTCACATGAACGATTTCTAAGACATATTATTGGAGCGATGACTCTTGTCAATGCTGTGGTTTATATGCGTTCACTTGTGCCAGAAGTGATGGGGAACCAAATGCTAGTGTCCATGAGATAGACTGTCACTTTTAAGGTGCACAACATACACACATGCCACCAACACCACTAGCCAATATTGGCAGGCTGGGCCATCCCCTCTCCTCATCTCCACCTCACTTTGCCCTTTTTGTGGTAGTTAGTGCTGCTAGTCAAGAGTGCAAAGACTCAAATTGTAGCTGGCTCCTGCATAGAAGGGAGGTTGGGGGGACTTTTTTTGTACTCTTTCCCCTTTACGAACCCACAGTTTGATTATTTATGAATTATCACAGGTAGTAGCTGCCAAAACAGTAGCATCACAATACTCTGACTAACAATAGCATTAAAGTCATTAGTTTCTTCATTTTTAGTCTTAGCTATTAAGATGTTCTTACATCTATTTGAAGTACTAATGGCCCCCATTACTACAGTACTTGAGCAGCTCACAATCCCTAATGCACTTATTCTTACTACACCTTTGAGGTAAGGACCTTTTATATTTGGGCCTAAATGACTTGCCCAAGGTCACAAACAAAGTCTCTGGCAGAGCAAGGAATTGATTATGAGTCTCCTAAGTCCCGAGCTGGTGCCCTCATCACTGGGCTATGCTTTCTTTCATAGCAAATGGAATTATCAGGGCAAATCTTGAATGCAAAGCTGTAGAGTTGTCAGGAGGGTTTGATGAACACTACCCTTTTTCCTCTAAAGTTTTCCACTGTTGCCACTTCTGGTTCAACTCTGCTAGTGGTAATAACAATGGGATCACTAGTATAGGCAAAGCATTGAGATCCATAGCATTTTAAGGACCACATTGTGAAGATCTACTCTGCAAAGGGTTAGATGATGCTATGCTTAAAATGCCAGTGACCAATCCTGGTCCTACCTACATTAGCAATCCAAGTACTGCTGTCCCAAGCAGAGCTGAAGAGATAGGAGGAATGAAGGGGGAAAAATGGCCAAAAAGTATCACTTACACTACAAAAGTTTGCCTGCAATAACTTGTTTATGTCTGCCCATTTCTTCAGTACCTGAAGGTAGCTGTACAATCTTTGATCTGCAGTAAATAAATAAATAATCAAAGTGCAGAAATTGAAAAAAAGACCCAGAGGGAAAACATAGTGTAGATATGAAGAAGCAGAGAGTAAGGACAGTGAGACAAGGGACAGAAAAAAATTTGCTTTAAGGAGTAATTGACTCAACTGTTAATATTTTCCTAGCAAGATGAATTACCTAACTTGGAATGTAAAAAGGAGAATGAATCCTGCTTCTAGAGGAGTTGGATTCAGTGAGGCAGAATTCTTCACCCTACCCTGTCCTATATGAATTCATGATTAGCTCTACTCCAAAGCCAATTATTTTGTGTTATCTTCAATGGCTTGACTTAGCATTCATTGAACTTAATGTGAGTTTGTTCATCGGCTGAAATGGGCTTTAGATCAGGTCTCCAAAGGACAAAACTTGGTTGAGTATTTGATTGCTTGTTGCATTTATCTTTTGTTACTCTTGGTAATACTGAACAATGTTTTGTCATACATAATGGCTTGATCACTCTGTCATGATTGCTAATTCCAGATTTCTCAGGTGAAATTCTGACTCCATTAAAATCAATGGGAGTTTTGCTACTGACTTGAATGAGGTCAGGATTTCACATATAATTCTTAGTTTTAAAAAACATGGAGCTTATCCATCACAGACAATCCAAATAGTGAATCATGTAGAATAAATAGTTCTTTACAGTAACATTAAAAGGCAGAGATATAGTACAATGTATGCTTAACAACATTATTTGTCCTTATTTTCTGACAGCATGGAAAATATGAACAATAGTTTTTAAAAATACAAAAAAAATATAAACAGATAATCAGCAAACACTGTTTAAATTATATTATGTGCTTTAGATTCAGCATTGCTTTTGGCTGTATGTTTTCAGGGTCTGTCAAGCTGATTTTGACATATTGGTATTTACCTCAGAGAAGATATTATGTACAAGTACTTTAAAACTTTCTGGATAATAACCTGACAAAACTATTATTTCTTCACCTATCCTTCCCTAGGCATGCTAAATATTTAAAACTACTGAAGACACTAATTTTAAAATGAATACTGTGCTCGCTATTTTAGTTAATCAATCAGTTTGCTGCTAGTGAATGCTAAAACTTTGGTTGATAAAACTTAAAAAAATGACATTTAATTGACAATTACAGTTCATTATTAAAATTAATATTAGTAAGAATTGAATAACACTCATGAAAAATGTATGCAGAAACTACTACCTGAGATAATTAATGCTTAATCACTTGCCTCCTGTTACTCATTAATTTTCCATTGAGGTCACTCAAAATAAAAACCTTGTCTGTAAACTGTATCCTTCAAACAGAATCATAAGAAACATATGTGATAGATTTATAATGATGCCTGGAGTAAACTAATGTTGTTTAGAAAGAAATATATGAAGCTGGTGTAGCAATCAAAATTATGTTGCGGTTATGCAAGCCATAATGAGGCTTGAAGTCTGATACTCATGCCTTTGTTCCCAGGCTTGGAGTGTTGTAGAGGGAGCATGCACCGAAGCACGTTCCCATTGGGTTACTGGACAAATCTCTTGATGCTCTGTGGCAAACCCACTGTTTTTTACTCAGGGCGATGCAGGGGCTATGAAGGGAGCTGCACCCAGCTCTCTTTATCTGGGAGAATGGTCAGGAATAACACAAGGGCTTCTGCAGTGGGAATATCAACTGGATAAAAGGAGGGGACATCTGGATTTTACAAGAAGCTTGAAGAACTCCTCTGTCCTGGGAACCAGATTAGAGGTAAGTCAGAGTTCCAAATCAGTGAAGTAGTAACTGAATGATGCTTTCTCCTACTGAAAATGTTGCACACACATATACAAAACTACGGAATTAATTAGGCATATTCTTTTTACCTTACCTTTCAATTTCATTGCTTTCATCATTTCGCTTCTAACTTTCTTGTTTCATATAATGTCTAGTAAGATTATAAACTGTTTGGTGTAGGAACTTGTCATTGTATTCTATAACTGGCCTTGCACACTGTTGGCAAATTAAATACATTATTAATAATTCTGTCACAGCAGAGCGACAAAACAAATCCAAAATTGGAAGATAAAGTACAGGGCTAAGTACCGTTTGCCTTACTCCTCTGTGTATTCCTAGAGGTCCCCAGGCAGTGCTCAGACTGTCACTACCACATGGTAGTTCACCAGAAGCTGTGAAAAAAACAGTCTTGTAAATTTCTAACTCAGAAAAAGCCCTACCCACAAAGCCCTGGACTGGGGAAGGAGTCTAGCTCCACTGATTGGCTGGGATGAACTATTTAAGCCAGACAGAAGCAGAGGAAGTTGTCTGAGGAATTAGATGAATTCTTGGCTGTCTACTACTATGGACCCTGGCTCCTTGCCTGACTCCTAAGCCCCTGCTCCCACCTTGTTCCTGCTTTCTTTATCCCAGACCATCTCTTCCTGGTTCCTGCTTTGCTGCCTTGCTCCAAGTCCCTGCTCCTGTTCTTTAGCTTGGCTCTGTTGGCACCTGTCTCTGGTTCTGTTCTTTAGCTTGGCACCTGTCTCTGTCTCTGACCGAGCTCTGGTTCTAGGCTCATGACAAACCATGAGACCTGATCAACACACCCCAATCCCTACAACTGCCTATGCCGTAAAGAATTGTGATGTTAATGGACAATTCTATTTTAAAATAATAGGCAACAATACTGCTATCACTTGTTGAGAATTACTTGGTCAATTTTTAAAATTACTGCCAGGGACTGTGAAATCCGCTTACACACTCCCTGAATATTTCGTTGGTTGATGATTTAGATAATGAAGGTGGAAAGTGTGTGTCTGTACAATTAAGAGTTCCCTTTGTTGTGGAAAAGACCACCACCCAGTTGATTTGAATCAGACAGCCTGAGGCAACCTTTATTGATAAAACAAGACTACAAGATTACAAGTATGCATACAAGGAGAGACAGCATAACCACATGCAAGAGGTAGGCTGCTCTGCCCCTTACAATTTTCACCAAGCTTATAAAGGTTAAAACCGCAAAACGTCATATTGATTACACAAGTTATTTGCCCTTTTCTGGTAAATTAATATTGTAAATCAGCAAGCTATTTTAACACCTATCATGCATTACAGCATAATGTTCTAGCATAAAAGATTATAGTTGAGCAAGCTATTTCAACACCTATCATGCATTTTGGCAGTGGGTGAGCTGGTCATTCTGTAACTCCACCTTGCACTTACCGTAAGCAGGCAATGTTTGCTACACTATACTTGCCTAAAGCTGAACTGGAACTCAAGTGACCCCTTGTTCCCCTCCTAGTTCCTCTTTTGTCAGGGTTCCATACCCTGCTTGCTCATATTTAGTTTCTCCACACCCAGTGCACACCCAGTGCCACAGTATGCAGATGAACAAGTTTATTTGAGAACTAAAACCATGGCTTTTATTTTGCATTTATTTAGCTTGCATGGCCTGTAAACTAATAAAGCTAAAAGCATATAATTGTTGCAATACTATATGTTAAAATCACAGATGCTTATATCAATGGCAGGGCTCTGCAGCAGGGACTGACAGATTACTATTTTCAATCAAGGCCCTGGCATAGAAGACCACCAGTGACAGCAACCTCCAAAAGGCTTTGGTGGCAAGACAAGATCCCATATAAACAGTTGCAAAGCTCTATCCAATGAGACGGGGGGGGGGGGGTAATATGTTCTCTCACACCTTCTTCCCCTTCTTTGAAAGATCAAGGTTTATACTATGGAACTTTGAGAATAGTGGGGGGGAAATGTGTCTGAATATTCCCTTATACAGTACTTCCTTTCAAGCAGCTCACACAATACAGGGGCATATTAATGTCTCACAGCACAGTGGCTGTTTAATAATGGGAATATTGATTATACAATCAGAGTAGGACATTTGAAATAACATCTTAACCATCTTACTCCTCAATAATGAAGTTATCGTCTGGCATGTTTATCAGTTTGAAAATGAACAAATTATCTAGGAGTTAACCCCATGGCTCTGAGAATGAATAGAATATTATCATGCACTGTCAAATGAATGTAAAGTTTGTCACTTTACAAACACAAAAAAAAACCATACAGTTTGATTTTCTAGACATAATCATGGAGACAAAACCCCAGAAGGGAATTTTGAGGTCTTCAGTATGAAGTCCCGATTAACACTGAGATTCTGTAAAAATAAACATTCTTCATTCTTTTAGGTGGGAGATTAAATTGCCATGATAGTATCTATAAATTACTATGGCATTTCAAAAAGAAAAAACCTTTCTTGTAAAATTAGACATTAGACAGCTAAAATATAGCTGTCTATGCATATTACACCTTAAAGCTTAGAACCAAAATGCTGTTGGGGTACACATTTCCAAGCTATATTCTTCTGCAGTGACAGATACAGAGTAGCTGCTGGATTCTTGTGTTAATATGCCTGTCCTTCGAGCATTTCTGTTTTCAGAAATTTCTGTTTTGAGAAATGCACCACCTACGAGCAAGTTGGAAACTAATTTGAATAGTTCATGTCATACCTGTTGTATTTTAATTTTTGTTAGGGCCTAATGGTTTTTATTAGTCATAGATAAATACTTATATAGATGTCCTGACTTGAATGGAAAAAGCCCACCACCACGTGGGCTTGCATAATTGTTTCTTGCAATCACATTTAATCATATGCACCTTTATTAAAAATCTTATCACATAAAAAACTCCAATTAATATAACTGCCACATAAATTGCAATGGTGAAGGGAAAAAAACAAAGTGTCCAGCACCAGTATTTCCAGTTTTTTCATACTGACATTCATCTGAAATCCTGAAGAAGAGTGAAGATGGCCAGCTCCAGTTGAGGGTCAGGAAACAATTATCTCCAGGAAGCTACAGCCTCCAGCCATCTGCCAGGCTGTAAGTATAAGAAGTTATTCATACTCCCACCAAAGTTCATTAATATGCATGAGGGTTGAACCCCTCATGCCCATCTTGAGGACTGTCACCCTAATATTATTGGAGGACTCTTTACTCAATGGGTTACTTGGATAATTCTTCTTTTAATTTAACACTTATGTTACTGTATCACCAGAGTCACATGCAGTTGCCTTAAAGAAGTCTTCAGCATTTCACCCTGGCTACCAACAGTCATCTTATCAAGTCTACTGATCTCTCAGACATTGTTATCAAAACATAGCAGTTATTTTTCACAATATCAGCATAGACACGGATTTATTAATTTATTTATGCTAACTTATCATAAGTTCTAAGGCTTCATTTGACTAAGCTAAAAATGTTGCAGGCTTAAGCCTGTAGGCTTCATGCATTTCAGCTTTAAAACTTAAGTTATTTTAATCTATTAACTAGCTCTTACATCCAACTTTTATATTACATTATTTTTTTAGTTACAAGCTGCATGGGGCAGGAGCATCTGAGGTAGCTGTAGTTTTGCAGGCAACCATGACGGATAGTGGATTGGTTACTTTAAGTAAAGCAGACATTAGATTGGCAAGTGGAGGACAAAGGGGTAACCGACTGGCAAAGCTGGAGCATGCATTGGTGGATATGGAAACTGCTTCTGGGGATGGAGCATCTGTGAAGGCAGCTTTTCTCTAGTGTCTTATACCAGGAGGGGATAACATCTAGCAGTTTGAGAAAAGCCCAGGCAAAGACCAGTCCAGCAGAGACACTGATGGTGTATAATGATAGTAGCGACAGAGGGATGTAATATGAAGTCAGCTGCTTCAGGTAGCAGGGACAGGTCCCAAGCATGAGAAGAGGTGTTGATAAGGAGTCATAACTCAGCTGCTTCTAATATGGAGCAGATGGAAGAAGATCTCTTGGACTGAAACGGTAGGGTAGTCTCCCTGTTGGGACTCCCAGTACACATTCTTGAGGCTGCTGGGGGGTGTGGAAGTATAGGAATATGGAAGGGGGAGATTGGTGCAGTCTCAGCCCGGAGCATTGGTGTACCAGAGGAACAAGAGAGAGGTCTCGTGGCCTCTGCTTTGTGAGCCCTGCAGCTGAAGGTACCAGAAGCGATATTGAGGTGAGGGGATGATGAGGGATCAAGGGAGGAACTTCACCTCAGAGCGGTACTGCTTTTCTCAATTTTTACATCTTAAGGGGAGATGGCTATGCAGCAGGTGGCTTCAGGTGACCAAGTGGAGAATCAAATGAGGAAGGAGAGGACAGGGGACTTGGAAGAAGTGGTTGGACTCTGCTATCCTGAATTGCTGACCAAGAATCCCCAGAGAAGCTGGTGAGACCAGTGCAGACATTGACAGGGAATGCAGTGGTCCCAATTAGCATGGGCACAGCAGAGATTTTACTCCACCAAGAACCTCATCAAAAGAACAGTGAGAAGAACAGAACCTGCTAGGTGCACAGCTGCCCAGGAAGGAAAAGCAAGTGCCTTCTAATGTAGATACTGGGCTAGTGTTGGCTGGAAAGCAACCTTTTGTCTCTTATGTTGGCCCTGTGGGTGGCAACATGAGGGAAGGTGGCAGCTTCTGAGGTGAGAAGAGGAGGAGGAGAGTTGGGTTGCTGTCAATGGTGTGGATTCCAGGAAAGGGGTTGGGGCAAATTAGGGGAGCTACATGCTGGAAATTGGCAGAGAAATACCAAGGTGTGGTGATAGTATGTAGCTGTGGGTCACCCCATGCCAGAGCAGATTGGTGAGCTCTCCGATACTGAGAGAGAGGCACTTCTTTCTAGTGGTCCTGCTAGTCATAACCCAGCTAACTAGATCCAAAGAAATGGATCTGTGCTTTCAGTCAAATGAGCTAAAGGAAATCGTCTGGGGGTCATACACAATGATGCAGGGTAACAGGGGACTGGCTGCAGGTGGTAATGATTTCCCTGACACAACTGGCTATTAAGATGATCATTGTTATATTCTGTAATCATCTGCTGCCCTTGGACCTGGTCATGGATTGGCTAAACGAAACAAGTGAGTATGTTGGGCCCAGGTGGGAAAATCCTGAGCTGACTTGGGATCCGGACAGGGCTCCTTATCCAGATCCTTGGTACAACCATCAGCTTTGGCATTTGCCCAGCTCTTTCACGATAACAGGAGAATGAGAGTATGTGAGTTTATGGGACTGCCCCACATTTGTCACAAGTTACATGGGCCTTTTGATCATTTTTCTGTGTCTTGCCATCTGCTATGATGTTACTGCCATGGGCAGACTGGTCACTTAGCAGCCAAATGTACATGTTACAGCAGTTGTGCATTATGGTGGCACAGGGAGGGGGCATGTCCCAAGGGAGCACAAGGAGATGGGGAGGATTCTGGTAGAACAAAGGAGAGAGAGGGGAATAGCAATTTGCTTCTGGAAGTCTGCAGATTGCAAGATTTGGCATCAAAAATAAGACAGAGTAGAAAGGGAAGGGGAACAGGTATGGCACAAACCCCTGTATCTGTTAGAGGTGGTAAAGAAGAACTTGCCAAAGAGGCTGCCCTTCTAGAGGTAGGTGGGAGTGCATGAACAAAAGGTGATTGGGACTATGTGCTGCAATTTGCACAAAGTGCTACAACAGCAGAACCTGTGACAGCAGAGGGAGAAAAAGTCAGCATGTAAGGGTGACCCTGCCATTGGAGTAGAAAGGTCTCAGGCCACCAGGGGGTGGCACTGTTGGGCAAAGAAGGAGGGGAGGGAAGAGTTTCAGGCTTTGAGATGCCTGGTGGTGGCTAAGAACAAGTCAAGGGCTTGCTACAGATGGAGGGGGTGTGATTTCCCCCTCTCTCTATGGCCCCCTGCTTTAGCTTGGGACGGGATATGGGCCAGAGCTATCAATCTCCTCTGACCCAATGCAGTCCTTGTAGAAGATTTCTTCATTCACCTCTAGCTAAAACCACTGACAAATCTTGTGAGGTAGAAGGTCAGGGTTTAGGGGGAAGGAGCAAGTCTTGGACCGCAGAAAAGAATGTAAGGTAGGTATTAGCTCCATGAGGAAAAGGAATTAAGCCTGAGAGTTCCCAAATACCTGAGGAAAGGAATTCTGCTGTGTGCACTGATCATGAATTAAGGTTTGAAGAACAACCACGCTTTACAGGGGCTACACACCTGGCAGTGCAGGGGAGCAGAGGAGGATATGGAAAGAGGAAAAATGGGAGAAAGAAGGGAAGTGAAGGGGTGAGGAAAATGTATGCCAGTGGTAGAGGACTACATGTCTCTGAATGCTGTTATAAATCTTTTTCGTAGAGCGGGGGCAGCCCCAATTCTTTTTATCTCTGCCCTAATACTGTCTTTGTCAGGGACAGAGGTGCCATGTTATGATTAGGGCTGTCTCCCTCTACTCAAATCCAGCTGATTCCAGCTGATAATTGTTTTAATTTGCTGGTATGTGATGTGGATATTTCTGCATTTCTGAACTTTGTGTTGCTCATTGTGCTTTTTAATAATTTTGTAAGCCTGTGGGCTGTTTTAGCACTATTTTATGTAAATGCCTTTGTGAAGAAGTGTAAAGGCAAGAAGAATTCTAATAAAAGAACTTAGCTCAGATCCAGATGACTGGCCACAGGTGGGGTTGCCACCTGCCCCACTCTTCTTTAAAAGACCAGCCATCCTCTGTCAGACCCTTATATCCATGAAGTCTTCCGTTTAATTTACTGGGTCTCAGTGTAGGGGAAGCATTTGCTGGCACAGATCCCTACAGTCCAGGTCTTGTGTAAACTTATTTATCAACAGCAGCAGCTTACCGCTGTCCAGCTGAGATAATTATAATTCTAGTATAGACCGTGTGGCTACTAATCAAATTGAATGCACTGAAAAGGCTGCAGTGCTTGGTCTCACTCTTCCTGAGACCAAGCACTGTATCTGTAGTTTATGTTTCAGAGACTATAATTAGAAAGTACTGGCAGGGATATCGCAGGTTAGGTATTAATTAATAAATGTTTGCTAAATAAGTCAGTAAACATATGCTGAATATAGTTATATTCCTATGAGGAAATGTAAAACACTCTTTAAAATAGAGAAATTACCATAATTAACATAACAAACGCTCTTTAATAATCTAGTAGATTGCATCCTCAATGGAAATGCTCATTAATTCTATTATAAGGCATAGTGTGCTTCACCTATATCTCAGATAATTAATATTGAAATCCAGGTAACCAGAATGTTTAACAATGCAGATTTTGGTGACTCTTCACAGCAGACTCAACATTTGAAAGTTTGACAACAGTGAAACTATCTTCTGCTGTTCAAGAAATGGAGTGAAAAAGGTAAATTCCCATGTGTTTCTCAAGGATTTTCAGCTCTTTCTTTCAGCAGAGATCAGTTACTTAAGTTACATAAAGTTGGACTAATTTTCAATAATACAACAACAGTACCAACCCTGAACACTCAAAAATCAGGAGCCAGGCTCCCTCAAAACCATGACACTTGCTTAAAAAGAAAAGAGATTTTGACAAATACATTTTGAGTTGTTTCATTTGCCTTCTGCTTTTTGAGCCTTTGGAAACATGAGACCCAATCTTTCTCCACAACCGTGAAACCTAGAATCTTAAATTTTATTTTGAAACATAGGCGGTAATTGGAGTTTTAGGAAAAAGCCACAAATATTGTGATACTCATAATAAAATCATGAGTGCTTACAACACTGATTTATTCCCCCAAAGTATGTGTTACACCCTCCCCCCCATGCACAACACATTATCTAGCATTAAGGTAGTTCTAATGAAAATCCTACGAATGTAGGGTGGTGGTGGTGGTGGTGATGGGGAGGGGAGAGATACATGATTGAATGTTTCTGTAACATGCAAACAACATACTGTCCAAATGTGCTATGGCCCATCTCACCTGTATTTTGGCACCTAATTCCCATTGAGAATCTGGGCCATGGAGATTACCCATTTCCATAACAAAGTCCCTTGCACTTTTACCAAGGGAAATGCACACAGAAAATTCCTCTAAATAATGTTCAAATGCACACCCTCCACTCTAATTTCATACTATTTTAATGTAGAAATAACACAGACTTTGCTAATACATAAAATGTGGGTAAAATACTGGCCCCACTGAAATAAATGTGAGATTTGTCTTTCACTTCAATTTGATCAGGATTTCACCCTGAGTGTTCTTCTAGCTTTGGTCAGAAAAAAGCTTGTGCTCATCTGAGTGTCATTTAATATAATTTTGCAAATATTTTGTGGAGGGGGATGAGGGTAAGCTGGAGACTTAGGGGTCAGCAAGGCTCTTTCCCCTCGCAGATCTTCAAACTGTTGGAATCTCATAGTAAGTTGACTTTTCTGTCTTGTATATAAACAATCAAAACTTAGCTTATTGATATGCAAGCTGGAATAGAATACTTCTCCTTCTCATAGATTTTGTAATTGGGATAGCTCAGTTAAGTGGTTTGAGCATTAGCTTGCTAAACCTAGGGTTGTGCGTTTAATCTGTGAGGGAGCCACTTAGGGATCTGGGGAAAAAATCAGTACCTGATCCTGCTAGTGAAGGCAGGGGGCTGGACTCAATGACCTTTCAAGGTCCCTTCCAGTTCTAGGAGATTGGTATAGCCCCAATTATTTGAGGGCAAGGGATAGCTCAGTGGTTTAAGCAATGGCCTGCTAAATCCAGGGTTGTGGGTTCAATCCTTGAGGGGGCCCTTTGGGGAACAGGGGTAAAAATCTGTCTAGGGAATGGTCCTGCTTTGAGCAAGGGATTAGACTAAATGATCTCCTGAGGTCCCTTCCAACCCTGATAATCTATGATTCTAATAACAGTGAAAACATTATTTCATTCAGGAAATTAATCAGATATGATTCTGAAGGGAGGAGATCTGTTGAGAGAGAAAGTTCCTTATTTACAGTCACTCATGAATGCTAGATTTTCTTTTTTTGTAAGACATTTTGCCAATGGATCTTTCAAGTTCCATGAGATGAAGCTACTTGGATTGACACCACCTGAACATTTTTTCATCTCGAATTCAGGAATCCTATGGCCTAATTAATTATAGGTAAGGCTAGTAGATTTTTTTTTCTGTAAATTGTTTGACAAAACTGTGTTTTGAATTAAATGTACTTTTTTGTGAACATTTTTTGGTTTCTGTGGAAAATGTTGATGTTTCATTGAAAAAACGGATACTGGAAAACCAACATACTTTGGCTGAAAACCCTGGTGACCCATGAGAGTTGTAATTCTGTTGTCCCATGTCCCTATTTGCTTCTGTGGGCCAGGTTCTTGGACCCCATTTCAACCACCATGATTCACCAATGCCTGGAATTTCCATGGTGCACTGTCTCCCCCCTCCAAAAGGGGAGACTGTGGTGCTTCATGGGAGACAGTCTCACCAGCTCTAATTAAAATGAAACTGCCCCATTTGACTGAAGCCTCCTGAGTATTCAAGAAAATATACCCTTAAATTTAGTTAACAATTTATGTATTTAAAGATCAGAGTTTAATGCGTCATATCCATATATCAGATCATTCTATCTGTCCTGTGTGCATCACCATGTTGTACTAAAGTGTACAGCTCTTGGTTTCTCTTCAGAGTCAGCAGGGATTCTTAACCTGTTTCAGACATAACTGTGAGAACTCTTTATATATTTCTAATTAACTAAAATTATCTTTGTTACATAATCTCATTCTGATAAGTTTTTGATGGTATTTCCTAGGGTTTTCAAAAGATAAATATGTTATTAAGAGAAAATTGAAAACTATTTGAGTGGAAACCACTAAAATGCACAATTATATCTAATTTTGGGTTATACTTTACATACATTTTTCACTATTCTGCTAAATTAGGCAGCCTTCACTGTGAACATTAAGAAAAAATTACTTAAAATTATACCAATTATACTATCCATCTTAAACAGTAGTTTTCAGGAAAAAGGTCAAAGTCTGCCTTTTTAGTGAAGCCAGTATTTAGCTTCTTACTCCAGGGAGTTTCAGGGCTAAAGAGGGGAGCATATTTCCTCTGACATTCTCCTCATACACCAAAGTAGCTGAGCTGTCTGATCCAAGCCTTAACTTGGGTGACCAGATGTCCTGATTTTATAGGGACAGTCCTGATTTTGGGAGCTTTTTCTTATATAGGCACCTATTGCCCCCCCACCCCCTGTCCTGATTTTTCGCACTTGCTATCTGGTCACCTTATTCTTAACAAATTCAATTTCAAGCAAAATCAAGCCAGAAAGTATGATCCTGAAGTGTGAGTTTTGGAAAGTTACAAGCAACTGAAAATGAAATTTTTGCAACCTTGACTACAGTGATCACTGCTGCTCCTAACGTAACCAAATAGTAATATGCCAATATAGAGTTAAAACACACTGCTCCAGTAAGCTGCTATTCCTTCTCAGCTATTTCACTGACTTAAGGATATGTGAGAAGATCTATTTTAGTATGCTGGTGTTTTCTACTCAAATGAATAACATTTCTGAAGACAAACAATTACCTATGACAGACAACTGTAGCTGTTGCTAGGTATTCAACAGTGTCTTTTTTTAACATAATTCAATGAAATGTTGGCTAACAAAGGCTAATGGCATATGAAGAATGGTATAATCAAAAAACACAATATCCCCAAAAAAACACAAAATCAAATTTGGGTATAAATGTTAAATTGTGAGCAATTTAAACCTTCAACCTGATCCTGAGGCAACTATCTACTCTTTGAGATCTCCAAAAAGTGCACCTTAGAGTATTTAATAATCACAAACTGACTGCTGTGTATTGAAGAATGACAAAATGCTTAACTTTCATTAAAGCAAACGTTTCTAAGGAGTAACAGTGACCAAGACATCAGTCTATGAGTTTCCCAAATTACTACCTCTACAGTAGTTTCTCAAAGCTCTTGTCCAGAACACCGAGTGTCAAATCCTACCCGAATTACATGATCCTCATCATCTTTAAGTCAAAGACTTTATGTTGCTAGGGCAGGATTTCGTCCTGAGTACAAAGCATTCCAGAATTCCTAAACAGATTTTAGCTTTCAACAACTTCAGGCGCTGCTAGTCAGTTGGAGCACAGCAGCTCCATGAAACCAAATTCAGAGAAATCCTCAGTATTAGTCGTATGCTGTTAAATTCATATAAATTTCAGTGGGATCATGAAAGTAATTTACAATTAGTAGCAAAGGGACAAAGTTACACTAGGTACAGATTGATGTAAAAAATATGGTTGCTTTTCCTGTTACATCTTTGCCTGTCTGCCCTTTAGCATGCAAGTTACCCTTTATCGTTTAGGTCAGCTATCTATCACTAATTTATGACACTTCTGAACTAGGCCCAGGGTCTCCTTTTGGCTCACGTGCCTATGTTACAAAATCCATTTAACTCAGTTGATGCTTTACAATATTTTGAAAAGCAAGCTAAACCAAACCCCATTTATTTCAGTGAGTTGAGATGTTTCTAAATGATTTGAGGGACATGGCTGAACTTTTTACAAATATTAAACGTTTCTCCAGTGGTCTACAATCACGATCAAATTTCAGATTTGAAAAAACGCAGTTCTGCATGGTGAAATGTGGCACACACAAAGACAATCAATCTGTGGACACTTCAGTAAAACAAAGGAACACAGTCATGTATTGTTTCCTGTTTTCGGTTAATTTGTCAAAATACTCAAGTACAAAGTAGTGTTTTTTTCTTAATTTAGTTTGGCAATTCTTTTCCATACATATAAGGGCTACCAGAACAGTCTTATTTTAGTGTACCTGGATATTATGAACTATTTACATGAAACCTGTGTTTAGTGTACCAAACAGCCACCTACCTCAACTAGGTAGAATACAATGGCCTTATCCAACCTTGCTTGAAAAACTTGTAGATTAGATGCCCCACCTACTTCACCAAGCAAACTCTTTCAATTGTCCTTCTGCCAAAGCACTACTTTTAGCTTTCTTTATATATTTTTTTTTCATTTCAGCCCATCGGTCCCAGTTGGTGTCCAGTACACAGAACTGGAGCAGTTCTTCCTGCTAAAATGTTCAGTGCATACCCATGGATTAGACTAAGCCTCCTGGTGAAATCAGTTTAGAGAACATCCAAAACAGAAACAGCATGTTTCACTGAGCTCTCTCTTTCCCTATGGCCCTTGCATATCATCCTGGCTGGAGCTGCATATGAGAAGAAATGGCTTACTCAAGCTGGATAACCTTCCTGAATAGTTCAGCCTACTGCAGAGCTGAGGCTTTAACCATGAAAAGTTTTGATGCACAAACCTGCAGATATTTTATATTAGGCTAGAACTGTTAATATACATTTTAGTTCCGTGTGTACAAGGCTATATTTATTCATGTACCTCACCATGCTAAGGTTAATTTCTTATGGGCAAGTTATCATTTATTTATTGAATAATAAAATACAGATAGACAAGAAGACAAAGCAGAGCTTCATTTGATTCCTCCTTTTGTGTCAAATTCAAAGGGAAATTAACAGATCAGACAGCTGTTGTAACCTGATTTCTTTCATGCTGAACAGCTGGATAGAGATCTTTAGGCAAGTTTAAAAAAGTCTTTATTTGCATAAACTTAAGTAATGCATTAAAATTGGAATTAAATTACAAGAGAAATAACTTATCCTTTTTACATGGTGCAAAAGAAAGATTTACCCTTGTTATAGTTCTACATATTATCACAGTTAGAACCTATTGATAACAATATGGAAAGGGCCAGTAGGTCTAATTGGTATCGCTTTGTGACAACAATGTGCTTTCACAGACTTTAAAAAAAATAGTTCCCCAGCATACTCTTGCTCATGAGAGCATAAAGATGCCTGCTGCAATTCACTGAGAAGTTCTTCTGCAAGGTGTTGCTAAATAGCATTATTTTAGTAGAGATACATACATACAGATGCTGAAGTTGAACTAGGGAACTTTTCAATCTATAGCTCCCATGTCAAGGTGAGTGAAACTATAATGCTGAGCACAGAAAGATGATATGTTCCATGACCGTTTTAATAAGACATTTATAAAACATAGGAGAGATCCATAAGCTTTAGTCAACACTTTTTAAAAAACAATTAGAGACAAAGCAAAACTAAAAATTGAATTACGAGGACTGGTATAATAGATTATCCTCACTAATGACCCTGTGGGGGCATACAGTACAGAAACAAGTTTCAATTACCTGATCCAAAGTCATTTTCTCTCCTTGATACTTCCTGGTTCACTGAATATATTCTAGACTGCAACATCAAAAATAAAGACAAATAGTTACAAACCACTGTATTTGTGGTGTCAGAGAGTGTCACATTCTGAGATCCCTTCAGAGAACCAAGAACTACCAAGATGATTTCACTGAGGAAAATAAACATTGGCAATAGATGAGTTAAATGTGAAGCTGAGCAAATACAGCAAAACATTATCCTCAAGTGGTTGCTACTTTCATGTTTAGTTTTGACCTGCCTTTCAGCCTGTAAAGATCAGCAATGGATAAAAGAAAAGATACCAAAACTATCATTATTGGTTTGCATTGTACCAATTTTCCGGAGATTTTAAAACTACATTCTTAGTGTTTGATACTGTACCACTAAAGTCAGTACAAGTCACAGTTCCTTCCCTGCTCCACTTTCTACTCCCAAGATGAAATAATTTGCTACTGCACACCTTACCAGCTGCAACTGACAGTTTGCTGCACACCTTACCAGCTGCCCATTCCTGATCCAGCCCCACCCACCTGTGCAACAAGGAAGCACCAGGCTTGTAACATGTGCTCTTTCCCCTGTGCCTACAGCTGAGATACAAACATTCACCTTCACAGCCTTAGTGTGAGAAGATGATAGGTTGAACCTTTACTCTCCATTTACTTTATCCCTCCAGGGTAATCCACAGGGGAAATTAAGGCAAATAAACTGGATTAATAAGAGACAGAGGGGATTGATTCACTCTCAGGAGGCAGCAGGATCTGGCCCTTCCTTCGTATAGGAAGGGGACTTCAGGCAACAGTTGTTTGGGAATCTCCTCCCTTCAGTCAGCCCTTTCCCTCAAGAGTAAAGGACCTCTCTTTTTATCTCGTCTGCCAACAACTGAGCTGCCATGTTCCCATTTTAAGCTCTTCTTCCAGACTGTGCATGCATTGCAGATGTGCTGGGACAGAGATGGCTGAGCCTTGAGCAGCTTCTTAACTTTTTGCTGTTCAGTATAGTGTTTGCATACCCAATCACACACCCACATTTGCTACTAAGGAGCTGGGCAGAGTAACCTTATAAACAACACCACAGTAGGGTTGTCTAAAATAAATTCCCATGAAAGGAACAGGTTTTTTTTGGAAGAATAAATGCCTAACTGCTCACTAAACGATAAATTACAATAATAATGTGACCTTGCAGACTTATTAAAAGAACATATTTTCTGACAACATTCTACAATGAACATCAAGGAGAACAGTGGAATATCTCAGTGAGTTAGCAGCAGGCTCCAGAGAGATATTAACTCCAACTGTGGCAGCTATATCATCATTTTGAATAAATTCTCCTTAATACTCATTTTAATCTCCTTGAAATATTATGACAATGTGGATTATATTTATACTTTATAAAAGCTCTGAGTCTCTGCAATACCCTACCTTCCCCTTTGCAGTTCTCTCATCCCTACCTGGCAGCTGACCCTAGCCGAGTATAGGTCAACCTGCTTTTGGTACTAAACCAAAGTGCTGCTGGAAGCTGCCCCGTGAAGCCTTCTGTGCTACTGCAAATTAGATCTTGTCTACATAGGATTTTTTTTTCTGTATAACCTAAAGTGTGACTTTAAACTGATATATTTATCCTGGTTTAATCCTTTTACTCCCCATGTGGACTCTCATACCCCAGTGTAAAAGTGCCTTGTTTTTTTGGTTTAACTTGAGAATGAGGATTTAGGAAAATGGGGAGGGTGGGGAACACACCACACTTACTCCAGAATAAGGAGGAGCTATACTGGAATAACTGTACTTGTAAAAAAAAACAAAAAAAACCCATATCATTATAACTCTTTCCTTTGTAGGCAAGTTCTAGGGCTCAGATACAAAACTAGGCAAACAAGCCTTCAGGACATTAGGAGAGGAGAAACAGGTGGGGAACTGCAGGAAGATGTTAGTGAGGTAAACATTAAAGCAACATTAGCAGTATAGCACAGAAGCCCATACCATCCAATGAGAAGTAAGGAGAAGCTAGGAAGTTTGCAGGGCAACAGCAGAAGCCTGAAAAGTTGCATGCATGAGCCTAGCCAGACATGGTCATTTGTTCCTACCACATTTGTCAGGCCTGCATACCATCCACTGACAATTTGTATCTCCTTCCCTCCCTCACATAACAACATAAGTGCTACCATACTGGGTCAACCTATGGTGCATCTTGCCCAATATACTGTCTCTGACAGTGACTGGTACCAGAGCTTCAGAGTGAGTGTACAGATCAGGGCAATTATAGAGTAATCCACCCCTGTCCTCCACTTCTGGCAGTCAGAGATTTAGGGTCACCCTGACCCTGGGATTGTGTACCTAGCCATCTTGGCTAATAGCCATTGATGGACCTATCCTCCATAACTTATCCAGTTCTTTTTTGAACCAACATAACATCCCATGGCAATGTGTTCCACAAGTTAGCTGTGCATTGTATGGAAAGGTATTTCCTCTTGTTTGTATTAAAACTGCTGTCTATTCATTTAATCGGATGACCCCTAGATTTTGTATTCTACAAAAGGGCAAATAACACTTCTGTATTCACTTTTCCCAGACCATTCATGATTCTGTAGATCTCTATCATATCCCCCCTTAGTTGTCTTTTTTCTAAAAAGAACAGATTTTCTAAATCCTAATCTTTTTTCGTCTCTTTGTATGGAAGCTATTCCATACCTTTGATCGTCTTTCTTGCCATTCTCTGACCTTTTCAAGTTCCACTATATCCTTTTAGATGTGGGGTAGCCAGAAATGGACACAGTATTCAAGGTGTGGATGGGCATAACATGGATTCATAAAGTGGGTTTATGATATATTATGCTTTATTTTCTATCCCTTTCCTAATACTTCTTAACATACCTCTAGCCTTTTTGACTGCTACTGAATATTGAACAGACATTTTCAGAGAACTATCCATGTTAACTCCAAGATCTTTTCCTTGGAGGGTAACAGCTAATTTAGGACTCATTATATAAATTTAGTTGGGAATATTTTTTCCAACATGCATTACCTTAAACTTATCACATTTCCCCTTAACTATCTCTGGTTCACCAAATCCTCAAGATATTACATCCTGGTATCCTCTTAGTGCTTCAGTGATAGACGCCCCTGTCAAGATCAGGGAAACTTTCTGAGGAGCCTTAGAAGAATGAGAGAGAGGACCGCTAGAAGAAAATGTGAAACTAATAATTCACAGTCCTTGGTTGAGGGAAAGAGAAGAACTAGGTTCCCTTGGAGTTTGTGGGAAGGAAAATACAAAAGTAAATTGAAGAGGGAAGAGAACATAAAAGACTTAGGGAATATTAAGGAGATATGTGGCTTTTTATTGGGAAAAAATAAGTCTTCTTCCAGATACCTGAAGCAGATGATGGGCGAAGGTGAGCTGGAGTGGCCAGACAACTGAAGAAAATGCCAGGAGAAAGGGTTGAGGAGGAGCCATAGAAAACAGAAGGGGAGTAAAGGAGGTAGAAAACTGAAGGAAGGGATCTAGAAAATGGAAGAAGGCACAATGAGACAGGGAGGAAGCATGAAAGGAAGATACTAGAAGATTGGGAGAAAAAGGAACAAGTAGGAGGAGGTAGAGTGGGGTAAGACTGTAGTTGAATTACTGTGGGAAAGTCTTCACTACAAAATTAAGTCAACTTAAATTACATCTGTGATGGGCTGGATCATAGAACCCCCCTTGGAAGTTGCCACCTGATGTGCCAAGACTACCTCTGCTCCTGCTTTCCCTGCCAGCTTGAGACCCCAGCATCCTGTCTTGCTGAGCCAGACACTCCCGTCTGCTCCAACGAAGACCTGGGGTCTGAATTACTTGCCTCAAAGCTGCAGGTTTACTTGAAAGCAACTAACAGAAGTGTTCCTGTCTTTAACACTCAGATGCCCAACTCCCAATGGGGTCTAAACCCAAATAAATGCATTTTACCATGTATAAAGTTTATGCAGGGTAAACTCATAAATTGTTCGCCCTCTATAACACTGATAGAGAGATATGCACAGTAGTTTGCTCCCCCAGGTATTAATACTCTGGCTTAATTAATTAAGTAAAAAGTGATTTTATTTAAATACAGGAAGTAGGATTTAAGTGGTTCCAAGTAGTAACAGACAGAACAAAGTAAGTCAGCAAGCAAAATAAAATAAAATGTGCAAATCTATGTCTAATCAAACTGAATACAGATAAGATCCTCACCAGTTTAAGAATGCTTCCTTTTACAGACTAATCTCCTTTTAGCCTGGGTCCAGCAATCACTCACACCCCTTGCACATTGTCCTTTGTTTCAGTTTCTTTCAAGTATCCTGTGCGGTAGAGAGGATCTCTTTAGCCAGCTGAAGACAAAATTGAGGGGTATTCCACGGGCTTAAATAGACTTTCTCCTGTGGGTGGAGACCCCCCTCCTCTCTCCTATGCAAAGTCCAGCTTCAAGATGGAGTTCTGGAGTCACCTGGGCAAGTCACATGTCCATGCATAACTCACAGTTTCTTAGCAGGTAGCAGCCATGGGTCACATGCTACCTTGAACATTCTCAGGTAGACTTCTTATGTGGATTGGAGCATTCCAAGATTCATTGTCCTTTACGTTTTTATTGATTAGGTACTTAATTTCAACATTCCTTTCTCCAGGAACTGACCAAAAGTTCTACTAAAGTCATTTAGCAATCAAGCTAATATTCATAACTTCTAATATAAAAATGATGCATGAATGCAGATAGGATAAATAGATTCAGTATATCATAACCATATAGATATGTTACATAGCATATGTAGCACAGATAGATTCAGTAGATCATATTCCAGTTATGTCATATTCCCATCAAGCATTATGGGGTACAGCATCACAACATTGACGTGCAGACATTTAAGTGACTCTGTTTTACACATCTAAACTATGTTCCTTGTGTCAGCATGTATGTCCTCACCAGGAACTCTTGTACCAATTTAACTGCCAGTGTGGGGCATTGTGAGATTGCATGTAAGCAATGCAGTGTTTACAATGATACTGCATTGCCCTAACCACATCTACTTAAGTACTATGCCTCCTGTGGACATAGTGTTATTAAGTCGATGTAGTGTACATTGGTAGGAACTACATTTTAGTGTTGATGCTTAGAGAGTTAGGTCGACATAAACTGCCTTATGTCAGCCTAACTCTGTAACGTAGACCAGGTCTTTGATGGGTCTAGAAGCTAGATTCTGACCTGCACCTGTCAGTAGATGGTGCTACACCACAAGAATCATGTTGTTTCTTTTTTCTGGGGAGAATGGGGGAAGGAAAGAGAAGGGCTGCTCAAATGGGACAGGGAGAAAAAGAGTCTTAACGTGCAGAAAAACAGAATCATTTGATTGACAGTTCAGGACGTGATTGTGGGATTAAGCCACAGATATAACTCTGAGATTATTGTGGCGCTGCACTTCCACCACAAGGACTCCAGGAAGCACTGTACTTTAGACAGCCATGAACATCTCTCTCAGCACCTGGAAAAGCAAGAGAAGCAAGGCTGCTCCACCACCTTATTGTAGAGTGCAGCATGGTGTCTGCTTGCATGCCATCTCTGCTGAATAGTGCAGACAAACAGAGGAATCATGGCTTCACCCTTCTGCACAGAGCCAAGAATGATCATGAGAGCTAGTTTTGAGCAGATCTTGCACTCATACGAGTCCCTCGTCCCATTCCTTATCTTATTCCTCTAAAGCATCCTTTGAAGTGAAATCAACATACAACCATATACATATTAACTGGATTGTCATCCTGATGTCAGTTAAAAAAAATCAAGTGAAACAGTTAGTTATGTTGGCCATTTTACTTGTCAGAATTAGAATTGTCAGAATTCAGTGTTATCAATGAGCCCTTGTCTACATTAAATAGTTAGGTCAACAGCATATGTTTATCTATGTCAAGTTTACACACCACAACCTTGATTCTGCCGATATAAGTGCCCTAATACACTGATGTAATAACAACTTCACCTCCACAACAGGTCTAGGGCTTATGTCAGTGTAGTTACGGCAACAGAATATATGGAGATATACTTATCTCATAGAACTGGAAGGAACATGGAAATGTCATCAAGTCCAGCCCCCTGCCTTCACTAGGCAGGACCAAGTACTGATTTTGCTCCAGATCCCTAAGGGCCCCCCTCAAGGATTGAATTCATAACCCTGGGTTTAGTAGGTCATTGATCAAACCACTGAGCTATCCCTCCTGCATTATTTACACTACTTGCTAGCAATCTTTTTTGTTAATTTCACAGCTCCATGCAGAAGTCCTCCCACTTCCACCCAGGCTGCTGCCCACTGCCTGGGATCACCGCTCCAAGCTAGGCTGCCCCCAGCTCTTGGTTCTCTCTTCTGAGCTGGGCTGCTGTCAAGGCTTCCCACTTAGAGCCGAGCTTCTCCTGGGTCCTGGGTACCTTCTCCATGCTGGGAGTCCAGGGACTAGTCCAGTTTCCTGGTTTCCGGCTCCCTATTGGGAGTCCAGGCAACTGCACCATTCCTGGATGGGAGTGGGGAGGCAAGATTCCAGACAACTGCCCCCCTACTGGCAAGGAGCATGGAATCAAGAGCCCACGTGGCTGCCTTACTCTCAATGGGGAGTGCAGAGCCAAGGAGCTCCTGGGGCTTCTGGGCTCCTGGAATGGAGCAATAACCAAGAGCAGGGAGGGGTAGCCTGACTTCCAGTGGGGAGCATGGAACAGAGAGTGGCAGGGGGGCATCCTGGAGCCCATTGAGCACCTGAGTTCCCAGCGGGGAGCTGCGAGTGGAGGTGAGAGCCTGGGCTCTCAAGCTCCCCATTCTGCTCCTCTTAGGTCAGTGGAAGCACTTCTGGTGAGGTGACACACACCACCAGCTGAAGGAGGGTAGTGTAGACATGCACCACTACAGGAATTACTGCAGTGGCTGTAAGTGAACCTAATATAGGTCAACTTAAGTCTTTAGTATAGACAAGCCTTGAGGTGAATAGCACAGTTCATATGTTTCAGTCTGCTTGTCTGAGAGTTGAGACTGACAACACTGAATCATTCAGAGTTTGAAAGTTTACATCACAACCAGATAAGTCAAAAAAACATGGTTTTGGTTGTTTGCCTTTGTGTTTTATATAAACAGGTAAGCTTACATTCCTCAGACAACATCTGGGACACATAAAATTTATGTCGAGCCCTAAACCAACAGAATGTGCAAAGATAATGGTGACAGACCCCGGTCATCAACAGGCTGCATCGAATCTGGGATCTCTGAAGCTTAGCATATGGGCCTCTATAGCATGACTAAAAGCCACAGGCCTCTTAGCTAAGGCTGTAGCAGACTCATCAATCTCTTTCTGGGCTAGATGCCACTAAAGGGGGACAGGACACCACACCAAGGAGGCATGGACTACGCAAAAACAAACTGCACCCAGTGATTTCTAATGCCCTGAGATATGGACTCTAACACAGTGGCATCATCTCAGATAAACAGCAGCTAATAGAGTAGATGTCTTTGTAGAATGAGATTATGCATTTAATAGTTTTCTACTGTGTATTCATTTTTCACATAGCAATTATTTGCCTCTATAAAAATGAGAATTACAGAAAAGTGGTTTTAAATTGCACTGCATGGAACAAAATGCTAATTCCAAGCTATAAACACATGCAAGAACTGTAAATAAATTAGTTTTCTTTGTGAGATAAAATGAGATGTCAATTTTTTTGTCCCTTGCATTACTGTCTGTGGAAAAGAGGGCACAACTGATGTATGAAAACTCACTCTTCATGTAAATGGTCTTTTTTCTTTCTGGAATGATTATTTGAGAAGAAAAAGCATAGTAAAGTATGCAATACAACAAAGTATGGGTCCTTAAGATGCAATCATTGAAAAATTCAAATGAATCAAAGTGAATGAATAAAAGGCCACATAATCTATACACGACAACATGAAAAGCAGTGTTTGCCTCTGCTTACTACTGTCACCTAACAGCTTCAGACACTTAGTTCAGAAGTGTGAAGTACCCAGAGATACTTGCAGTATAATCACCCATCTTAATTACATTATAGTAGGCACTCTTTAGTCTCGAGAGACCATGGGTATCCATCCCTGTGAGGTAATGAATTTACTCAGCTGGTTTTATGGCAGCTGCAAATGTAGCTGAAGAGACCCACTTGAGAGAGACAATATCTGCTGCATCTGTCACAGTTAAAGGTGACGTTTTGACCCTTTGGGCTCTGCCTTCTGTGAGCTCTTTTTTCCTCTACCAAGCTGGACTACTTCCTCTCACAACTCCAGAGACCTTTGTTAAGCTCTTTTTTCCCAAAGCTGCGGTCTTAAGTGTGATCTTCCCAGTTGTTCACATCCATGTCCATTTCTTTGAGGTCTCACTTGCACACACCCTTGAAAAGCAAGTTTGGGAGTCCTTTGGTTCTTTTTCCAGATGCCAGTTTGTCATAGAGGATGTCCTTTGGGATGCACGCATCATTCATTCAGCACACATACCCTAGCTAGTGGAAGCATCTCTATCTGAGGAGTGTTCGCATGCTGAGTGTGCTGGCCCACTTGAGCACCTCAGGTGCTGGTGACTCTGCCCCTCCAGGAGATGCCAAAGATTTGATTAAGGCAACACATATGAAAGCTGTTAAGCCTCTTTTCCTAATAAGAGTATAAGGTCCATGTTTTGCTTCCATACAAAAGTGTGCTAATAATACTTGCATGATATACACAGATCTTTGTTTGTTCTGTCAGTTTGATGTTTTGCCATACCCTCTTGCTAGTCTAGACATTGTTGTGGTGGCTTTTACAATGTGGATGTTGAGTTCCATTTCAAGTGAAAGATTGCCTGTGATAGTGGACCCCAGGTATGTGAACTCATTCACCACTTCGAGTTCATAGCTGTTGATCTTGATGGAGGGTGCTTCTTCAACTCCTTGGCACATTCATCATTTTTAGGCTTATAGCAGGCTTTGGAAAGAACTGTCCTTAAGGTTTTGTAAATGAGCTTCTGTGTGGGTTATAATTGCTGCATCATCAGCAAAGAGGAGGTATTGGATGAGGGCCTTCTGAGTCTTGGTTTTAGATCAGAGTGTTGCAAGACTGAACAGCTTTCCATCAGATCTTGTGTGCAAATAGATTCCCTCAGTTGAGGACCCAAAAGCTTGTTTCAGTATCAAGGAGAAGAATGTCCCAAACAGAGCTGGGGCAAATACACAACCTTGGTTAACTCTGCTATAAATCTGGAAAGCCTCAGAGACTGAGCCATGATATCGAACAGTACCATACATAGTTTTCATGGAAGGATTAAATTGTGCTTAAGAACTTGGGGGGACAGCCAGTCTTTTTAAGAAGCACAAATAGTCCGCTTCTACTGGCAATGTCAAAATCCTTTGTGAGATCAATGAAGGCTATGTAAAGGGGCTTTTTTTTTTTGTTTTCTTCATTTCTCTCGTAGTTGTCTCAGTGAAAAGATCATGTTGATAGTAGACCTTTCAGCTCTGAAGCCACAATTTGATTCAGGATTGCAAGGGTCTGAAATCTGTTTAGGCCAACTCGGGCAAAGACTTTGCCCATAATACTAAGAAGGGAAATGCCACAATAGTTGTTACAGTCACTTCTGTCACCCTTTAATAGAGAGTGATGATGTTGGCATCTCTTATTTCTTGTGGCATTTCACCTTCTTTCCAGCACAGGCAGAACAACTCATGAAGATGTGCCTGTTGAATAGGTTTTCTACATTTTGTGACCCCTGTCAGTATGCAGTCTTTTCTGGGGCCTTTCCATTGGGGAGGCCATCTATGGCAGGCCTAAGCTCCTCGACAGTTGGTTTATTGTAGAGTTGATTCATAACAGGCATGCTTTCAATGGCATTGATGGCTGCATCCATAACAATATTTTCACAAAAGTAAAGCTCAGAGAAGCGTTCTATGCAGCGAGCCATCTACTTTCTTGATCTCATCATGCATGTTTCTGATGTTGCCTGAATCAGCTGCTGCATGGATGCTTTCACATAAATGCAGCTAATAGTCATTGGTGCAGTGTTGAGCAATTTGTTGTACCTTGGTTCTTGCCACTCTAAATGCTTGTATGTTTGTTTGTTTTTTTTCCATTTGGGTCTCCCTTGTAGCTAGTTTGGGCTGTGCATTTGGCCTCTATGACTGGTGTCAAAACACTGGAATATATGTCAAACCAGTTCTTGGTCTTGTTTTCCTTTTTCCCCAAAGACAGGCAGACAGCTGTGTCAGATTGTGTTCTTCAGTTTCTCCCACTTCAGCTGGGCACTTGTGGCACAATAACTGGAGTCAAGGACTTGTTGTAGTAAGTTCTTATTATTCTGTGACTTTTCTTGGTCCTCTGTGGCACTGATGTTAATATGAAGACATCCTTTTACTTTATATCTGTTTATTTTCTTTGGTTTAAGTCTGACCTTGCTGCATACCAGAGCTTGGTTTATGTCAATATTAGCACTTTGATAACTGCAAGTAATGAGGAGAGTGTTAAGGTTGTTATGGCTTGTGATGATAAGACCCAGTTGGTGCCAGTGGCCAGATCTGTGCTATTTCCAAGACATTTTGTGTTGCAGCTTTGTCTGGAGGAATGATTTTGTTACAGAAGTAGTAATAGGAACAAAACTCTAGCAGTCTCTGACAATTTCCATTCATCTTGCCAATTCTATGTTGATGAAAACAGTTGATCCATGCTTCATGATCAGCTCCCACCCTTGCATTGAAGTCACCTAACAGGAAAATATATTTATGTTGTGGAATCCTGCTGATGGTGGTATTCACCTGGTTGTAGAACAGGTCCTTGATGTCAGAAGAAGAGGAGAGTGTTGCGGCATACACACTCATAAAGTTGACTGGGCCCTCGGATGTGAACAAACATAGTGCCACAATTCTCTTTAATCCACTTGTAAGTGGCTCAATCATCCCCAGAAGTGAGTTCTTGATGGCAAATCCCACTCCATGCTCTTGCGTTTCTTCAGCGCTTTTCTCCCACCAGAAATATGTGTAGACTTTTTTCCTTGAGAGATCCACTTGATGCTAGCCATGTTTCTTTGTGGGAGTACAATATCCGCATTCAGTCATTTCAGCTCATTGTTTATCATAGCAGTTTTGTGTATCATTAATTTGTTGAAGGTCCTCAAATAATCTGGTTGTCATGGTGTGAATGTTCCAGCACCCTATCTTTAAGGACGTTTTCTTTCTTTTATTTGATTTCTCTGGTGCATTGGTTACCGTTTACTTGTTAAGTTATAAAACTCTAAGCTCCAAGTACACATTGAAGCAGGCACACTGTGGTGGAACAACACCCTATTGCCTGGGGGTTGCCCAGTTTTATCATGGGAGGTGGTTGTCCAGTGAGATACGATGATCTCTCCCACCGTCGGAGACATCCCCTGGCCAATTCTATGCCGATCGAGTAGGAGCTTAAAACCAGTGACTGCTGCCTCTCATGTTGTGTCAGTGCTTGAGGCAAAGCTGGAGTACCTCTTCAGAGCTCAAGACTGGGCAGATGATATGGAAGCCCTGAGTTGCCAAGGCATCAGGACCCCCTCCTGGTGTCACTGGTAAATCCAGAGGAGAGGAAGAACCAATACATCTGGTACCTGGTCTGCTACAGGAGTTGCTGGAAAGATACTAAAATGTTAGTACATGACTGCCTTTGGGGCTCCAATCCAGATTTTCTGTCTGAGTTCACTCTCATAACCTTACATTTTCCTGAATTCACCCACAAGGCAGTGGCACTTCTCTCAGGTGTTGCTCCTTTAGCCTTATGTCCTCCTGCGTAGGATTAAGAAGCTAGTAGGAACAGAAGTTCTGTGGTTCGTTTTAGAAGTTAAGGAGACCTGAGAGTATGTTCCTACCAGCTGCCAGGCTAGTTTTAGGTGCTTCTCTCTCACTCTCCCTATGGGAGAGTAGGAAAAACTGAAGGATTCCTGACCTATTGGCAGTTATAATTTGCACATAAGTGTTCCATGTAGTATTCAAATCTCTACCAGTTTGAGTTTCATACATGTGCAAACTGTGTTAAAATTTGCTACATAATTGAAGATCTGTGACAAGGGTTGCAAGTGTGAGAATATTGAATAAAGAAAATGGGCCATTCTAAACTGAAAGTCATTGGGGCCAGACTACGTGGTCAGGCCCAAGATGAACAGAGTGCTGAGGGATTTATTTTAGAGGTTTCTTATCCTGGTTCTGGTGTGAAACACTTTAATGAAACATTTGATACTCCAGTGGGAATCCAATGGGAACTGGCAGCATGGAATCTAAGCCAACACAGTGGAGTAATTTCAATGAAGTTAAGGTTGCAAACACTTCATATAGTGTAGCATTGCTATAGCAAATCTTTTCTTTGAACCAAACACATCTTTCTAGCTTCTACTTCTTCCTCGGATATATGGCAACTTTTATATTACCCCAACTAAAAATTAATCAATACCTATAAAGTTTGGCCCTGTTAAATCATTCTCTATTTCACAAGACAGCACATACTACACATACGTGGTATATGGTGAATTTAACAATATGGTAAATATCAATAAGGCTTTTTACCTCCAGAAGAAACTTTAAATATGGGAGAAAAAGACACAGCAGATGAACTGTTAGGTGAGTTGAAATGCCTGTTCTGAAGATCATATTGTAAGAGATTTGTTACAATTACGGTGCTAATCTGTATAAGGCCTTCTTGCTGTTATTTAACACTTATATTGTGTTAGTGCATAGAAGATCCAATCAAGATGGGGCCCCATTGTGCTAGTAAATAGCCCTCATTTTGAGAGCTCACTCTCTCAAAGAAAAGATTTATAAGTGGCTAACAAGAAAAAGTAATGGGGAGGAAGTACATAGGGTAACAAAACAAAGGATGTTTTAGTAGAAGCTAGCTGTGCATACAATACTTTGGCTATCAGTAGCAGCAATCACAACTCACCACCAGCCTAGCTATGGTCAGAGAGCAGTTTTCTGTATGCATTACGGGCAGGAGTGGCGCCAGGGTTTTTGGCGCCCTAGGCGCAGGGCCAGCTAGCAATTCCCGTGACTCCAGTGGACCTCCTGCAGGCATTCCTGTGGACAGTCCGCTGGTCCCGTGGCTCCGGTGGACCTGCCGCAGGCCTGCCTGCGGATGCTCCACCTGAGCCATGGGACCAGCGGACCATCCGCAGGAACACCTGCGGGAGGTCCACCGGAGCAGTCTGCCACCCTCCCAAATCCTGGTGCCCTAGATAACCACCTAGGTCGCCTAAATGGAAGCGCCAGCCCTGATTATTGGAGAGGATTCTCTTTGGTACATTTATGGGCACACTGGACCTATTGTCAAAAACATGGAAGATCCTTTTAAAGGGTTTAACTTGTAATGGCTCCCTTTTGTTAGCAAAGTTCCTTTAACTATTTATCTGGGTGTGACTGCAAGTAGCTAGATCAACCCAATCCTATATCCAATATTGTAAGGCTCTCTTGCCAAGGTCCCTTAGGTTTATCATTTTCATAGATGTTTTCATATTAGGAATTAATTTCAATAATTCAGTAAAATGAATTTACCTTCTTTGCCATAACAGTATATTTTCTGATGTTGTTTGCTTAACACTACAAAGATAGCTGAGATCTGAATCTCTGAAAGGCCAGTTTTCCCAAAAAGGAACACAGATACCAACCACTGCAAAATATGAATTATTTTGGAACAGATAAAGTAGTTCATTTTACTTTCATGATGCAAAAACATTTATAGATAAAAATCTCTTGGATATTAGGTCATTTTTAATGATGAAATTCATAATTATTTCTCTGGAAAAATAATTTCTGTATTACTGGAAGTTTAAGTGGAGAAAAACTGGTGGAACAGTCAGGATTGTTTTCTAAATATAAGAGATAGTCTGAAATTAATCAGTTTAGAATTCATTTGTACACTGCCAACTCTGGTATTTGATGGGAGTTTTTCCTGAGTTTACAGTTCCTTATCGGGCCCTTTCTGTGCATGTGGTGTGTACTTTGCACAGTTCACCTGTATGGACATATATTAAGTTCCTTTATACAATGCTTGACAAACCTGTTATGACGTTGGTAAGAAATGCTACTAATAATGTAGTCCTTGAAAATCAAATGTCAAGGTACATGCTTAATTTGATTTGAGTTACTGATCTGTAAAGCACTTGAAATCTTACCTTAAACAAAACCCATCATCTATTCACATGGCACAGTGGGAAGGTAAGTTTACTACCAACAAAATAAACTAAATTGCACTGACCATGGCTGACTGAATTCAAAATCGATCCATCTAAGGGTTGAGCTTAAAGAAATACCTGCATGACTCCAATGCTCTCAGACTATACCTTCACATACACATATGCCATGAGGTTTGGGAAACTTTGCTGTGATCCTTTGTGAAGGAATAGTTTCAAATACTTTATGCCCAAAATGAAAGCTACCATAACATTTGTATTCAGAGATTCCAAGATTCATAGATTCCAAAGCCAGAAGGGACTATTATGAGCATCTAGTCTGACCTCCTTTGTAACACAGACCATAGAACTTTCCCAAAATAATTCCTAGAGAATTTCCCAAAGTTAAGATCTACAATGTCCATGCAGATATCCTTGTCTCAGACATCAACTTTGTGCAGGAACAGTGAGAGGACCCCACCGTTTCCCACACATATGATCTATCAGCCATGGTAAACAGGGAAGTCACAGACCAGGGATCTGCGACCCTGGCAGGCTGGGTTGGTTTGATTACCTGCTGCGTCCACAGGTTTGGCCGATTATGGCTACCACTGGCCATGGATTGCCATTTCAGGCCAATCGGGGCAGCGGGAAGTGGCGGCCCCTAATTGGCCTTGAGCGGCGAACTGCGGCCAGTGGGAGCCGCGATTGGCCGAACCTGCAGAGACAGTAGGTAAACAAACCAGCCTGGCCTGCCAGGATACTTACCCTGGTTGACCACATGCCAGAGGTTGCCAATCCCTGTCATAGACCATCAGAGAGAGAAACAATGACCCTGGTTAAAATTACAGGATAATTACTTTATTGCCTAGAGCAAGAAAATCAGACTGGGAAACGAGGGCCCAGCTGTTAGTCTCCAATATGTATAGGCCGGAGATACTCCACTTGCCCCATGAGGTCCCCTGTGTAGTAAGGATGTGGGGCCTGTGTTGAAACCAACCACTGTAGATAACTGGGCATAGTCAGGCTCTCCCAACCTTGGAGTGAGGAATCACCAAGAACTCTGTTACAGGGCACAGTTTCTGGAGCTGTTCTAACAACCTCAATGATTTCAAAGACAAAAGTAAAGAAAGCAAAGTTACAGTGTGTCAGCTGGTACTTCACAGAAACAGAAGATAAATATTGTAATAGCTGAAATTATCTCTAAGTTAATTTGGTGCTTCTTTCTTTACTCTAATCTTGAGATGATTAGTACAAATTACTGAATAAGTACCTGAACTAACATGCTCAGAGCCAAATTTGTCCAACTTTACAGTTTTGAGTAGTGTTTTAGTCCATATGTAGTCTCATTGATATTAATGTGCACACATAGAACCCAATTTATGCCCAGGGGGCTACTTATGTGAGCAACTGCTCACCAATCTGAAAAAAAAAAGTTTCACAGTTAAACCCATAATAAGATATTATACATGAGTAAGGCTACAATTTAATCATGGGTATTTTTAGTAAAAGTCATGGACAATAAACAAAATTTCACGGTCTCTGGGGCTACTCCAGCTGCACCTGGTGTTGCTGTTCCTGGGGCCACCTGAACCCCTGGCCCCAGAGACAGCTGCTTGGGCAGCCCTGAGGTCAACCACACTGTCCCCCAAAGAGGTTGTGGAGGTCGGAGAAAGTCACAGAACCTGTGACTTCCGTCACCTCTGTGACAGACACGGAGCCCAATACATGAGTAAAGCCATTATGGGAGAATCTGCTCACAAAGAAGTTCCATTCTAGCTCTTGTTACTTAGAAGTTGATTCTTGGGTATTTGTTCTGAAGCATGAGGGTTTGCAGCTCCTCAAAAACACTTAAAAAATCCATACCATATCAACTCTGAATATTATTGTTACCAACTGAAATGTCCAGTCCTTGTTTGACTCTAAGTTCTCAGCCTCAATGATAATTTGGGGTAAGGAGTACCACAGGCTTATTATGTGCTATGTGAAAAAGAAGTTCCTACTATCAGTTTTAAACTTGCCACTTTGTAGCTTCATTGAACATCCCTCATTTTTAAGAAATTATGAGAAAGAGTGAATAGAGAGGGCTGATAAAGAATTTCTATGTCATTCATTATTTTGTGTACTTTATTATTTCTCCTCTTATTTGCTTATCTTATCCACTTCCTAAAGTAAACAGTCACAGTCTTTTCTATTTCTGTTCATATGAGTTTCTGCAGACCTATAATCATTCTCAGTGCCCGTCTTGGAACTGCCTCTACTTCTATTTTATTCTTTTGGATAGAGAATGACCAAAACTAAAGACAGTATCCCAGATACATAGGCAAATAGTAAGCAAATATTACTGTAGTATTATAAATAATTTTAATAATTACCATTGTATAGCCCTGTATATAGTTAAAGTTCTATGTTAACACTAACCTATTTTGTACTCAATATTGTTATCCCAGTGAAAAGGACAAACAGCTAGAGAAAGGGATTGTATGTTTTAAATATGTAAGAGTAATATAAAGCAAAATAAAGAAAAAATTAACAGTGTGAAAAGATTTCTATTGTGCCTACAAGTACAATGGTAACAGTTGGCAAATGTCTAGGGAATTACACTGTAATTGTGTGTAGTCTCTTAACGATCAGTCCTCTTAATTTTGCTAAATACTTCTTTATATGGATTATAACTTTGTGTGAGAGTAAATATTCAATCCAAAAGCTGAACGTAGCACAGCATAGCTAAGGCTGCATAGGATAAGGGTGGACATAAAAGTGAAAAGAAAGAAAAACTCAAAATACTCTTACAAAGGGATTTTTAAATGATACTTTTCTGGGTATTCTGGGTCTCACAGTTTATTACCGGTGGCATCTGTTTTGATACTAAATATCACTGCATGTCAAAGCAGTGATTGCAAAACTGTCTATTTTTTTCTTTCTGTGCAGAGTGGGTAGGAATGTTTTATTTCAAACATCATTTAGAAACTGCTATGGGGATTCCAGAAAACCAGTTGGCTTAAAAAAGTTGATGAATGAGAAAACAAATACTGTTTTTAAAGTCTGTGTCCAGAGATTTGGCACATTGGCATTGTCAATGATTCATTGTCCAAGGACTGCAGTGACTACACATTTAAAGTTTCCTTTAGCTTCCAGATACTGGTTAATTCAACAATATGAAATATTTTCAGGAGGTGGTGTATGCTTAATGGATTTTTAGGATCTCTAGGTTCAGACCACTACCAATTGCTGCCACCAAGTAACGGCAAAAAAGCAGCACCAGAAAACCTTTACAGATGATCCAAAGATATATCTGAAGCAGAACTCAAACAGATATTATGAGAGAATCCCTTAACTGAAAACATAATTATATTTCTAAACAAACAGTATGATCAAACAGCAAATGACATTAAATACTGCTAAAAGAGGTATTTAGATGCAAAGACCAGAAGGGATCGTTATGCTTTTCTAGACAGACCTCCTGCATAACACAAGACAGAACCCTATCCAGTAATTTTGGTATCAAGAGCATTACTTCTGTTTGAGCTATTGCACATATCTTTGAAAGATAAAGGGAATAGACTTCCACAGAATTCTCACCAGAGCAAAGCAATTACCACACAATGAAAAAAAAAGGTTTTGCAATTCAAAGAGAATGAATTAAAATAGTTTGATAGATGAAATAAGCAAGGGAACTCCCACACTTAGAAAATAAAGACAGCATTATATTAAAATACACATTGTTTACCATGACACACTGCAGGACTACAATGAATGTTCCAGGGATGAGAGGAGAACACAAAAACAAAACAATGACAGATCATGGAAGGAAAATGTATTGCACAAATTGATGATAGGTACCAATTCATTCTAGCAAACCTAGAAAGAATTTAAACGAAATGATGAGGACTTAGCCCAGCCACACAGAACAGTAGAATCTGGACAGGACATTTCCATGGCCTATATTATAGAATCTAGTCCAGAAGTCAGATACAAACAAAACCAAACAAACCAAACAAATGACAAAACAAACAAAAAAAAACTCCAATACACCATTAAAAACTACCACAATCCACTGGACACTGATAACAATGCAAGAATTAAAGAAAAATCTTTAAAATATTCAGACCCAGGAAGTAATGTGAACCAGACTATATATCAAATCTAATGTCGAAAAGCAGCATTGCATATATGCAGAATGCTCTTCTAAAACTATATAACCTGATCCTTAAATTTTGGCACTTTCCTGAGATATAGTCAGATGAACTAATTACCTCAATATAGAAAAGTTGAGATGCCCTTGTCTCAAACAACTGCAAAGATATCTACATTAGGAACAATATTAGCAAACTATTCTGTAGCATTGTCAAGAAAATAATATGGTATCTGACCAGCTAAAATATATTCCTGGAAAAGCCAGATTGGTTTCCTTCATGAGAAGAGAAATGAGCTACCGATCACATCTTTACTCTACAGATGCTCATTAACAGAGATGCAAAAAACAAAATACAGGTGGACATATTTGTCTACTTCATAGGTTTCAAAAAGGGACTGAGCTTTAAATTGCTTGAAATGGAACTGGTGGGAGGGAAAATATGTCCTTGTTAAATCCATCTATGAATCCATCAAAGAAAGGATAAATAAACAAACCCTCGATATGTAAACAGAGGCCTCCAATTAAGAAAGAGAAGTAAAGTTGGGATATAACCCCAGACTGACCCTCTTCAACCTATAAAATGACCTTCCAACCATACTGAAATAATACTCAAACCTGGAACTTCCATTAAGGGACTTGGAGATAAAATGCTTGCTGATGACTATCATCTACACAAGATGATCTCCAGAGAAAATTACTTTCTAGAAACCCACTACAATACATGGTCCTTATAGGTCTACCTGCCAAAAAAACCCCTCAAGAATCATAATTTCAGAAAAAAGCTCTAGAACAATCCAAAGTAAATTTCATAATAAAGACAAAGACATTCAACACAGCCTAAATTAAACATACCCATGCACCGGGGAACTTCTGATTGATCACCAAAATATTACAAGAAAATGTTCTATGTGTCTTCTATTCCATCAAGAAACCACTGGTTAGATACAGCTTTCCTCCTCCTGCCTCCATTAGACTATTGCACAATCCAGTCCATTCTTGGAGTGACATTTTGGGCCCAATTTTAACAGAAGACACTGATATATAAAACCCTACACAGAACCCCTAAATATGCAGTTATTCAAGTGAATACTTCATTGGAGGTTTTTAAGAACCTGTTACACAAACACCTGTCAGGGATGGTATAGATATTCTCAGTGCTGCCTCAGCATAAGACACTAGACTAGATGACTTCTTGAGATACCTTCCAGACCTACATTTCTATATGGATAGGAATTCCAGTAAGAGCGGCTGCAGAGTGGAAATAGACCACATTTCTACTGCTAATCAACACAGAGAACAGAATTTAGTGTCTGATGCCACCTTAGTCAAAGCACTAAACACTTCTTCCACCACAGAATACTAGAAGATCAAGAACTAAATCAAAATTAAAAACAACTCGCTCCTATACATCATCATTTCCCAGGCTCAACAACTCAACTCCCTGACTGGTGGAGCAAAACAGTGAGAACCTCAACGGTCAATGCACTAGACTGGCAACTCAAAATCAACATACAAGTTGCTGGCAAGAATAAATAATAAATAATAATAATAATAATAATAAATTTAAAAAAAAAAACCAATCAGAAACAAGCTGGAATATCACTGATCCCTGTGGAGAACTATCACAGTAGCAGACTATATTACCATAGTGAAATGTGTAAAACTAAGACAGACTCTCACCAAATACAGGATCAATAACTTTCAGCTAGATGTGGAAATCAGGAGGCACAAGACACAGTCTAAAACCAGAGAGGAGTGACTGCACAGCCCTTGTGACACAGGAGACAAAGAGTCAGACACACATTTGCTACACATAATGTCCCAAGTATAGGCCAGGATGACATAACACAAGCTAGTTGTGACTCTAGGCACCCCTGTATTCACACTACTGTAGCCTATAGGACTAGCCTGCTTGCTTGTATATATATCTTTTCTTACAGTTTAAGTATTTGGTTTATTGTAAAAGATTTATAAATGTATATGTCATAAACAGATAGTTAAGGGTTAATGCCTCTTTTACCTGTAAATGGTTAAGAAGTTCACCTAGCCTAGCTGACACCTGACCAGAGGAACCAATGGGGGAACAAGATGTTTCAAAAGGAAGGAGGGAAGTTTTCCTTTGTTTAGAATCTCAGTTTCAGCTGGAGTGGAAAAGATCAAGGAACCAGCCTCTTATCAGAGTAGTAAGTTTTAAAAAGGAATAAATAGGTTTATGTTTATTTTCTTTGTAACTTGTCTTGGTACCATTAAGGGAATTATCAAATTTGGGTATTCTTGTGTGTATTAAGTTTTTGCCCAGGGGAACATCCTCTGTGTTTAGAATCTGTTGTCTGTGAGAGTAGCTGGTATGTTAATCTCTCCCAGAGGGTTTTCTTTTACCTTTCTTTTCTTTAATTAAAAGCCTTTTTCTTAATACCTGATTGATTTTTTCTTGTTTTTAGATCCAATGGGGTTGGATCTGGATCCACCAGGAAATTGGTGAAGTTTCTCAAGGCTACCCAAGGAAGGGAGTGCTTGTGAATGGTGGCAGACAGACAAAATCTAAGCTGGTAATTGAGCTTAGAGCTTCTCATGCAGGTCCCCCACATCTGTACCCTAAAGTTCAGAGTGGGGAAGGAACCTTGACAAGCATGCCTAGGTGGTCAGAACATTTGTGTTACTTCAGAGTGAGAGGGGTAGCAAATTCCTGGAGAGCACCCTGCCAGCAGCTCCCTCACCTATAAGGCAAAGGGGGCTCCAGCTTCAGCACTTCTACTGATTTCACCTGAGACAGGAAGCAGGTCCCAGGCCATTTTGAGACAAATTTTCAGAAAAGAGCTCAGAGCCACAGTTTCACATGCTCAGGCTGACAGCTGGGGCAAATTCCTGCAGTACCCTTTAGGAGACCTTATTGAATTAAGTATAAGTATGTTTGGAGTCCACAGTATTAAATGCATGGTTTATCTGTTATCCTGGACCAGGACTGTATGTGACATCTCTCTAGGGGAGAGATAGGATGCGAGCTCTGGGAAGTGTTAAGTATGGTGTTTTGGTATGAACCATGTCAAGTGGTTTGCTTGAGGACTCTCTAGAGGGAGGCAAATGGAAACTCCCATCTCTAGTTATGCAAAAATCCAGAATTTCAGAGCCACTCCTTGAGCAGGGGACCTTTGTCTGCTGATTAGCTGATTTTAAAAAACTCCAGGACAAAGTACAAACTGTATAAAACAAAGACTAACCTATTCAGAGGTGCTAGTTCTGAGCTAAGGTTCTTATGCACTTTAGGAAAACACTATTGTCAGGTTTGAAGGACTGACTTCTACCCCAGCTCTTGTTGCAGTTGGCGGGGGTGATTTCTGGTAAGTTTATTAGCATGTGTGTAGGTTCTTTTATTGTTTTTTAATATGTTTTCTCTGTAATTCTTCACCTTAAGAATAAATGTTCTTACTTATAAAGGGTGGTGTAGTAAGTTATAACAGCTGGTAATTGAAGGTGTTCACAGCCTTTGAAGAGAAAGCAAAGCACAGACACCAGCCATTTAGGCAGTCTGGCGTGAGGGGAATATCACAGAAGAGGCACACAACTCTGCAGCCTGGAAAAAACCTGGTCCTGAGGGAGAGAGAGACATGGTGAGATAATTGATGTGTGTTCATGTGAGAGGTTAGTGAAAGTCCATGCTTTAATATACCAGAAGACAAAGTGCATGTAAATTAACTCCACCTCCATCCACCTTTCTGATACATTTGATATCTTTAATAGTCATTCAAAATTAAACTTTCAGTAGTTCAGTATTGAAAGTCTCTGCCTCATCCTTCTACACACACACACACACACACACACACACACACACACACACACACACACACACACGTTAACTGTGTACTGCACACTAATAGTTGAAATTTCTAATTTAGAATAAGTCACCTAAAAGGAAACATTGTATGTCTTACTGTTCAAACACTAAATAAACAGAAATATTGTATTATTACCAAAACAATCTGGCAATATACACAATTCAAGACTACTTGAAAAATAGAATTATATTAATCAATATCATACCTCATTCTTAAGCAGAAGTTGCCATAAAAGTCAATGAGGAGATCTGCCAAAAAAAGTCTGACACAATATGGTTCATTAACATTAATCTGATGTATGTGATGGTATCGTTACATTTAATGTTTTCATTGATCAGACATCTGTTATTATTTACATAACAAATTATGCCTTAATACTTCTGTTAATGAAGATAGCACAGAACATATCTGAAGCATTTATTAACTTACAGTACTGTCACTTATTGGTAAAACTGCACCCATACTGAATTTTATGACAAATATTTGCATTGTATCTATAAAGCAATCAAAAAGATAATTCACACGTATAATTATCCTCCTAACATGCATATGATTGGTTTTCCAGCTGCACTCCAGCTAAATTAGCTCAGTTTCTTTTTTCTCTTTCAGCTACACTTTGCTGCAATCAGCAAAGGACAATATACTAATGTGGCAAACTTCAGATAAATGAGCTACACACTATATTTTGCACACTGGATGTTATGTGCTTGCATCAAAAACATCAAAACAAAAAACAAAACAAAAACTTTGCCAGAGTTTAGTAACAGGCAAGTGTAGAAAAACAAAAAGGGATTGATCCCTTTTCTAGACTAATACCAGTGGGGAAATAACTTACAGTATAAAGGTACAGACTTTACAGTGTAATCTTATGTTTATGATGAAAATGAGAGCATATACACATCTCATTTTACATTTCCCTACCACCACAGACACTAGAGTCTGCTCTCAGCTACTGCATAGAACTGTCTATTCTGTTCAGCATTCATCAAGCATTCAACATTCCAACATGGAGCATTAGCTCTTACCTACCCAGGTAAAACATGAGAGATAATGTGGTGGCAGCGGCAGCAGCAGCAGCTCCTCCACCAAGAGAAGCCCTTTCAGTGGCAGAGAAAACATGGCTCACAGACTTTAAGGTTAGAAAGGACCACGGTGGTCATTTAGTCTTCTGTCCTGCACATTGCAGGCCACAGAACTCCGCCCTCCCACTCCTGTTATAGACCCATACCTTTGGCTGAGTTACTGCAGTGATCAAATCATGATTTAAAGACCTTAAGTTACAGAGAATCCACCATTTACGCTAGTTTTAAACCTGCAACTGCCCTGTGCCCCATGATCCTAGAGGAGGCAAAGAACCCTCCAGGGTCTCTTCCAATCTGACTCGGGGAAAACTCTTTCCTGACCCCAAATACAGTGATTAGTTAGACACTGAGCATTTTGCTAATACCCACCAGCCAAACACTTGGGAAATAATTATGGGAACTCAAAGCTCTCCCCATCTAGTGTCCCATCATAGGCCACTGGGTTATTTGCGACTAGCAGTCACAGATCAGCTACATGCCATCGTAGGCATTCTTATCATACCATTCCCTCCATAAAATCATCAAGCTCAGTCTTGAAGCCATTCAGGTTTCCACACACACCCCACACTGCTCCCCTTGGAAGGCTGACACAGAACTTCACTCTTCTGATGGTTAGAAACCTTTATCTAATTTCATGCCTAAATTTGTTGATGGTTACTTTATATGCATTTGTTCTTATGTCAACATTGGTGCTTAACATAATTAATTCCTCCCTCTTACTAGTATTTATCTCTGATATATTTATAGAAAGCAAACATATCTCCTCATAGCTTTCTCTTGGTTAGGCCAGGGGTTGGCAACCTTTCAAAAGTGGTGTGCCGAGTCTTCATTTATTCACTCTGATTTAAGGTTTCGCATGCCAGTAATACATTTTAACATTTTTAGAAGATCTCTTTCTATAAGTCTATAATATATAACTAAATTATTGTTGTATGTAAAGTAAATAAGGTTTTTAAAATATTTAAGAAGCTTCATTTAAAATTAAATTAAAATGCAGATTCCCCCAGGTTGGTGGCCAGGACCCAGGCAGTGTGAGTGCCACTGAAAATCAGCTCGCATGCCGCCTTCAACACATGTACCATAGGTTCCCTACCCCTGGGTTAGGCTAAACGAGCCAAGCTTTTTAAGTCTCCTCTCATAAGGTCGAGTTTCCATTCCTCTGACAATCCTTGTAGCCCTTCTCTGCACCCAGGGCCGGCGCTACCATTTAGGCAACCTAGGCAATCGCCTAGGGCGCCAGAATAATTGGTGGGCAGCATTTTGCCGGAGGAGGCGGCAAGCAGCTCCGGTGGAGCTGCCGCAGTGGTGCCTGCAGAGGGTCTGCTGGTCCGTGGCTCCGATGGAGCTGCCACAGTCATGCCTGCAGACGGTCGGCCCCTCACGTGGCTCCAGTGGACCGCCTGCAGGCATGACTGTGGCAGCTCCACCGGAGCCGTGGAGCACAGACCCTCCACAGGCACCACTGCAGCAGCTCCACCGGAGCCGCGGGACCAGCGCGTGGGGCGGTGAAATTGCCGTGCGCCTAGGGCGCTCAAACCCCTAGCGCCGGTCCTGTCTGCACCTGTTTCTATTTGAATTCATCTTTCTAAAACATGGGAGACCAGAACTGGACACAGTCTCACCAGTGCTCTCTATAATGGTACTAACCCTTCCCTCTCTTCTCTGGAAATACCTCACCTGATGCACCCTAGGACCTTATTAGCATTTTTCATGGCTGCATTAAACTGGTGGCTCAGTCATCCTGTGATCAGCTAATACACCCATATCCTTCTCCTCCTCTGTCACTTCCACTGGCAAGTCCCCAGCTTATAGAAAAAAAATCTTGTTATTAGTCTTTAAGTGCATAACTTTGCACTTTGAACTATTACATTTAATCCCTTTTCTATTACTCCAGTGTTCAAAGCCATCCAAAGCAGTGTGCAGACGCTTTGATTACACATGAATAGACCAAACTAAGTCAATTCACAGCAAAGTTTGTTCACTTTGAAAGAGACTTCTAGGGTTCATGATAATTCAGAGCCAGTGCATTAAACTGAATTGTGTTAGGTGTATGCATGCATTTTCCAGCATGAGTCACTCAATTTAATCCAGTTTAACAGTCTTCCTACCCTTTTGTAGACAAGCTCTTACTCTCTGAACTCTTCAGCATCTTCCAACACTTTCACTTAACAGTAGCTGCTGCTCTGCTCTTCAAGTTCAAGAAGACTGATCACCTACCAAGGGGTGGAAGAACCAATGCCTGACATAACTTTGGAAGGTAAATCTCTTGGTGTCATTGACAGCTCCTGCTACTTGAAAGTCATGATCAGCAGGACTCTTGACCTTCAGACTGAACTATGTAACAATTAGAAAAGAAGCTAAGAATTTTGGGCTATTACATAAATGTGCATGGAATAACAGCAAACTATCAGCTAAGGTGAAGATGAGAATCTGTGAGACTTGCAAGCTGTCATCCCTGCTCTATGGTTCAGAAACATGGTCTACATATGCTAGACACATCACAGCTTCCACATGAGATGCCTGCTTAAGATTCGGGAATTAAGTGGGAAGACAAAATACCTAACACAGACGTGTTGAAGAGCACATGATTGACAAACTTAAACCACTATCAAGAAGAGGCAGTTGCAATGGCTCAATCATGTCAGGAGAATGGAAGGAGACCATATTCCCAAGAATATTTTGTACAGCAAGATCCGTGATGGCTTTAGAAAGTGGCATCACCCTTTATGGCAGTACTGCGATGTGTGCAAAAATGATATGAAATCATTCAACATCAAATCTAGGAGGAGTGCACAGAATCCTATTCAATTGGGAGGGAACATCTGGCACTGGATGCAGTTCAGCATGAAGTGGCTTTGATTGAGAGGATGGAAGAAAAGCTAGAAAGAAGAAAGCAGCATGCTGTAACCTTGGACTCCAATTCAAACAACACAGGGATCTGTGAAACTTGTAACAATCTGTATTACTCTCAAAATTGGGCTTGTTAGCTATAAGCAGATTCATCAGGCACCTGACTAGACGGTTGCCTATATAACTCATAGACGGCTTGAGATCAAAATTAGTCTGACCAAATTTTAAACAGACTTAGGGCTAAGTTAACTGGGGACAGTCAGGAAAGGTAAGATGAATCAACTGACATGTGAAATCAATGTAAATAATTCTTGGAGGAAGTTTAAATTACAGCAAAAGAAGGGACAGTCTACATTGAAACTTGCTGCCCTCAGGGGGAGGGTGTTTTTTCACATCCTGGGCGAGAAAGTTTCAGTGCTGTAAAGTGCCAGTGTAGACAAGCCCCAAGGCTATGTTACTTCCAAAAGAAAAAGTCCACATGAGGCTAAAGTGCTTTAACTTCTGTGTATCAACTTCACACCTATAGTTGATTCTCTTTAAAAAGTTTCCTGAGTCTCACAATCTAGGTATTGTCATGCTCACAAATGGAGTGCCGATCTCAGGGCAGACAGTCAGAAAACAAGATTGATACCCCAAACTGGTGTAGTAGTCTACAAGGGTGGCCAACTTGTGGCTCCAGAGCCACATGTGGCTCTTCAGAAGTTAATATGCGGCTCCTTGTATAGATGTTGACTCCAGGGCTGGAGCTACAGGTGACAAATTTCCACTGCTCAACCCCAGGCCCTGCCCCCACTCCACCTTTTACTCCAAAGGCCCCTTCCCTTTCCACCCCCTCCCCTGAGCTTGCTGCACCCTTGCTCCTCCCTTCCCATCCCAGAGCCTCCTGTACATTGCAAAACAGCAGATCACAGCAGGCAGGAGGCATAGGGAGGGTGGGGGAGGTGCTGATTAGTGGGACTGCCGGTGGGTGGGAGGTGCTGGGAGCAGGGAGCTGATGGGGGTCTGCTGGGGGACGTATTACTCTGGCTCTTTGGCAAAGTACATTGGTAAATTCTGGCTCCTTCTCAGGCTCAGGTTGGCCACCCCTGGTCTATAATTTGATTTCACCAAGCCAGTAACAACTATTCACTCCTGGATTACTGTATTAGTCTTACACTGGAGTCACAAACAGTCCCCCTTAGGCTTTCCAGTGCATCTTGCCACCCAGACAAGCAGGACTAAATGATGAAATGTTATTAAAATCAAGAATCACCACACATTAAGTCACTCCCTACCCCAAAAGGCCAGTTACTTACCCCACATCAATGGATCCTCTTGTTTCACCAAAGACAGTGCTATAGCCAATTTCTCTAGTAAACTAAATAAAGACTTATTAACTAAGAAAAAGAAATGAGTTATTGAGATGTTAAAGCAGGCAAAAATAAGTTTGTAATCCAAATGATAGCTGAGATGTAGTATCTGCTAGTTTTTCATAAGTCTATCAGGGTTACCCAAAATGATTTGGGGACCTCTGTCCAATTGCTTAGAATTTCCCCTGTCAGAATCTATCAGTACAGAGATAGAGGATAATTCCCTTAAACCAGTATTAATAGGTCCTGCTCACAGAAGACAAACTGACTGGTGTCTTAACCCACCTGGGTCCTTCCTTTGATGACAAAAAGCAATGTAGACAGTCTGTGAATTCCCATTGTCGCTTAATGGCCCTTGCTTTGAAGTTAACCTCCTTCATTTACATACAAGGTTTCTTTGAGGAGCAACAGCAAAAAGCAATCTTTCATTAGTTTTCATGACCTTTTACACATCAAAACATTTTAACAATAATGCACACTTTAATGTAGGGTTACCTAATTACAGGATACGCATAATGTAATAGCCAACAACAGATTACAGATAAGTGTAGAGAACAACATTAGCATTTCAGTAGTTTTTATGTGTTTAGAGTAAATGCAATTACTCGGACATATGCCATGTAAGTGTAATGTGATAATCCTGCTTCGTTCTATTCTAACAAGTGATTTGGCTTGAATGCATTATGACTTTTTAGCATTGCTTTGATATACTCACACAAGTGAATTCCCCTATTGCTCTAGCCTGAGCTGGAAATCTGTTAGCCAGCACCACAGGCATGATGTAATATGATGAATGAAAAATGGTTTTATTTATTAAAGGCATGAAATTGTAACATACCAACAATGTAATTCACAAACTTTTTTTTTTAGTTTGCTATAATACTAATTAGATCATTCACATGGAGAAAGAAGAATCTAACATTTCTAGTTATGTGATTAAGCTTTCTCTGAAATATTTTCAGTCTAAGCACTTTTCTATTTAAAGGAATTTGTGATTCCTCTTCAGTCAGCTTCTTCAGCACACACTATGGGACTCTGTTAGTCTTTTTGGTTTGGGGCTGCAGTTAGTTACAATACTAAGTGCGACCTTCTTGTTCAGTGGGTCTTGTTCTGTAAAGAGAGTCAGATCTGCACATGAGTTAGCAAAAAAAAAAAAAAGTTTCTATTTTAATCTTTTTACTAGTCCAGGACAAAGTCAGCTGTGGGGGAAGTTTTTTTTTTTAAATGTGGATTTGTTTACACTGCAAGTGAAGAGTAACTGAAGTTTTTTTGGTTTTAAAGTCACTTTCCCCTGACTGGGAATTGAACCCTGACCATAGTAATGAAAAAGTGCTAAATCCTAAGCACTAGACCACCAGGGAGGTGGTCTGTGGGGGAGGTTGCTAGGTGTTTTCCTACATAAATTGTTAAAGTTCCATTTGTACAGTGTAATCATAAACAGATACAGCAGCCAGCAAACAGAGCTGTAAATGCGGGAGTTTCAGTGGAACTTCTTTTGGAGGAGCAGTTTGTATGTGTGGACTCTGGTAGGGGCAGTGTGCTGGGAGAGAAGCTGAGCCCTGTTTAGGGGATGGGGCTTCCCTGCTTAGAGGTCCTATAAAAGGCAGCCAGCCAGTGGTATAAACAGCTGCAGTGGCACAGCAGCCAGCAAACAGAGTTGTAAATGGAGGAGTTTCATTGGGAGTTTAGAGGGGGAGGTTGCGGGGGAGACAGAGAGACCTAGGCAGAGGAACTGACAGGTCAGTGAAGGGAGTGGGTGGTGGTCTACCAGTGTTCTGGTGCCTCGTGGAGGATTTGCTTTGGTTTGTGTTTCTTGGACTAACAGGTTTTTAGGTGGGGAGGCTATGACCAATAGAGAGGCAGCAGTGGAAGACCCAATGAGGATGACTGGATGTGGAAGCTGCGGCATGTACATAATCTTGGAGGGGGTACTTGAAAAGAGTTTTGTCTGCATGAAGTGCCGCCTGATAGAGCTGATGGAAGAAAAGATCCGAGGACTGGAGATGCAGGTGGAAACTCTGGTATAGTTTAGAAGGGGCTTCGAGCAGATGATGGAGCAAAGACACGAGGAGGCTGAAGGGACAAGCTCAGACTTGCAGATGGAAGCAGGACCAAAGAATTCTGAGGCAAGACTGCTGAGTGAGGAAAGTGGACAGTGGAAGCATGTGACTAAGAGAACCAGGCAGAGGAAAAGACGGGCCAGTGAAGGAGAAATAGAGCTCAGGAACAGGTTTGCGGAGTTGGAAAATGAAGAAGGGGCACAGCTGGTGGTCACTGAAGGTGAGAGGACAAGGAAAAAGACAAGAGCAGCTAGTCCTACAGGAAGAGGGGAAGAGTCCTAGGAGAATATGGGATGGGTTGCAGAGGATTGCAAGGGCGAATAGGAATCGAGAGGACTTGCACCCAGTGGGAGCAGGGGATAGACAGGAGAATCACACTGTCACCAGGAAAAGGCAGGTCTACGTGATTGGGGACTCCTTACTGAGAAGAATAGACAGGCCTGTAACTAGAGCTGATCCAGAGAACAGAAGGGTGTGTTATCTGCTGGGTGCTAAGATATGGGATGTGGACCTGAGGCTGAAAAGGATCCCAACAGGAGTGGGAAAGAATCCATTGATTGTCCTTCATGTGGGAACGAATGATATGGCTAGATTCTCGCTGGAACTTATTAAGGAAGACTATGCCAGATTGGGGAAGATGCTTAAGGAAATCGAAGCTCAGGTGATCTTCAGTGGAATTTTGCCTGTTCCTAGAGAAGGGCAACAATGGTGTGACAAGATTATGATGATCAACAGATGGCTCAGGCAGGGTGCTAGAAGGAGGGCTTTGGTATGTACTGCCACTGGGAAGCATTTATGGAGAGAAGATTGTTCTCTCGGGATGAACTTCACCTGAGTAAGGAGGGAAATAGGCTTCTAGGATGGAGGCTGGCACAACTGATTGAGAGAGCTTTAAACTAGGAATTTGGGGGAGATGGTTGGGAGATGTACAGGTAATCTCCACGCTGGAATTCAACACTGAGAAGGAAGAAAACAAAGAAAGAGAGGATACAGCCATAGGCAGAAGAATGGACATAAGGAGGAAGGATAGTGTAGATACCAGTCTAATGGGTGATACTGGTCATAGAATGTCTGTGCCTAACCGGGTAAAGAATGTCAGTGAAGCCAAACGGCAAAAATTAAAATGTTTGTACACTAATGCGAGGAGCCTAGGTAACAAAATGGAGGAACTAGAGCTACTGGTGCAGGAAGTGAAACCGGATATTATAGGGATAACAGAAACATGATGGAATAGTAGTCATGACTGGAGTACAGGTATTGAAGGCTATGTGCTGTTTAGGAAAGACAGAAATAAAGGCAAAGTTGGTGGAGTAGCATTGTATGTCAATGATGAGGTTAACTGTAAAGAAATAAGAAGTGATTGAATGGATAAGATGGAGTCTGTCTGGGCAAAAATCACATTGGGGAAGAAAGCTACTAAAGCCTCCCCTGAGATAGTGCTTGGGGTGTGCTACAGACCGCCGGGATCTGATTTGGATATGGATAGAGACCTCTTTAGTGTTTTTAATGAAGTAAACACTAATGGGAATTTTGTGATCATGGGAGACTTTAGCTTCCCAGATAGACTGGAGAACATGTGCTAGTAACAATAATAGGGCTCAGATTTTTCAGGATGTGATAGCTGATGTTGGTTCTTCAACTACTTGGTGAAGAAATCCAAGAGGGGATGCCATTTTAGATTTGGTTTTGGTGAATAGTGAGGACCTCATAGAAGAAATGGTTGTAGGGGACAACCTTGGTTTGAGTGATCATGAGCTAATTCAGTTCAAACTAGATGGAAGAATAAACAAAAATAGATCTGGGACTAGAGTTTTTTATTTCAAAAGGGCTAACTTTAAAGAATTAAGGAAATTAGTTAGGGAAATGGATTGGACTGAAGAACTCGTGGATCTAAAGGCGGAGGAGGTCTGGAATTACTTCAAGTCAAAGCTGCAGAAACTTTCAGAAGTCTGCATCCTAAGAAAGGGGAAAAAAAAAACATAGGCAGGAGTTGTAGACCAATCTGGATGAGCAAGCATCTCAGATGTGATTAAGAAAAAGCAGAAAACCTACAAGGAGTGGAAGATGGGTGGGATTAGCAAGGAAAGCTACCTTATTGAGGTCAGAACAAGTAGAGATGAAGTGAGAAAGGCTAAAAGTCATGTAGAGTTGGACCTTGCAAAGAGAATTGAAACCAGTAATAAAAGATTCTAGAGCCATATAAATAAGAAGAAAACAAAGAAAGAAATTGGACCGCTAAAAACTGAGGATGGAATGGAGGTTAAGGATATTCTAGGCATGGCCCAATATCTAAATAAATACTTTGCTTCAGTCTTTAATAAGGCTAATGAGGAGGTTAGGGATAATGGTAGGATGACAAATGGGAATGAGGATATGGAGGTAGAAGCCAAACTCGAACAGCTTAATGGGACGAAATTGGAGGGCTCAGGTAATTTTCATCCAAGAATATTAAAGGGACTGGCACATGAGATTGCAAGTCCATTAGCAAGAATTTTTAATGAATCAGTAAACTCAGGGATTGTACCGTATGACTGGAGAATTGCTAACATAGTTCCTATTTTTAAGAAAGGGAAAATATATGATCCGAGTAATTATAGGCCTGTTAGTTTGACATCTGTAGTATGTAAGGTCTTGGAAAAAAATCTGAAGGAGAAAGTGGTTAAGGACATTGAAGTCAGTGGTAATTGGGACAAAATACAACATGGTTTTACAAAAGGTAGATCGTGCCAAACCAATCTGATGTCCTTCTTTGAAAAGGTAACAGATTTTCTAGACAAATGAAATGCAGTGGACCTAATTTACCTCAATTTCAGCAAGGCATTTGACATGGTTCCACCTGGGGAATTATTAGTTAAATTGGAAAAGATGGGGATCAATATGAAAATTGAAAGATGGAAAAGGAACTGGTTAAAAGGGAGACTACAACGAATCGTCCTGAAAGGTGAACTGTCAGACTGGAAGGAGGTTACTAGTGGAGTTCCTCAGGGATCAGTTCTGGGGCCAATCTTATTTAACCTTTTTATTACTGACCTTGGCACAAAAAGCGGGAATGTGCTAATAAAGTTTGCGGATGACACAAAGCTGGGAGGTATTGCTAACACAGAGGTATTGCTAATACAGGAAGATCTGGATGACCTTGTAAACTGGAGTAATAGTAATAGGATAAAATTTAATAGTGAAAAGTGCAAGGTCACGCATTTAAGGATTAATAACAAGAATTTTAGTTATAAATTGGGGCCGCATCAGTTGGAAGTACCAGAGGAGGAGGAGAAAGACCTCAGAATATTGTTTGATCACAGGATGACTATGAGCCGCCAATGTGATATGGCCGTTAAAAAAGCTAATGCAGTTTTAGGATGCATCAGGTGAGGTATTTCCAGCAAAGATAAGGAGGTGTTAGTACCGTTATACAAGGCACTGGTGAGACTTCATCTGGAATACTGTGTGCAGTTCTGATCTCCCATGTTTAAGAAGGATGAATTCAAACTGGAACAGGTTCAGGGACGGGCTACTAGGATGATCCGAGGAATGGAAAACCTACCTTATGAAAGGAGACTCAAAGAGCTTGGCTTGTTTAGCCTAACCAAAAGAAGGTTAGGGAGGGATATGATGGCTCTTTATAAATATACCAGAGGGATTAATATCAGGGAGAGAGAGGAATTATTTAAGCTTAGTACCAATGTGGACACAAGAACAAATGAATATAAACTGGACACTAGGAAGTTTAGACTTGAAATTAGATGAAGGTTTCTAACCATTAGAGGAGTGAAGTTCTGGAACAGCCTTCCAAGGGGAGTAGTGGGGGTAAAAGACATATCTGGCTTTAAGACTAAGCTTGATAAGTTTATGGAGGGGATGATATGATGGGCTAGCCTAATTTTGGCAATTAATCAAAGATCAATTGCCAAATTATCAGCAGGTAAGTATGCCCAGTGGTCTGGGATGGGATGTTAGATGGGATGCGATCTGAGTTACTATAGATAATTCTTTCCTAGGTGCTAGCTGGTGAGTCTTGCCCACATGCTCAGGGTTTAACTGATCACCATATTTGAGGTCAGGAAGGAATTTTCCTCCAGGGCAGATTGGCTGAGGCCCTGGAGGTTTTTCACCTTCTTCTGCAGCGTGGGGCACGGGTCACTTGCTGGAAGATTTTCTGCAGTTTGAGGTCTTCAAACCAAAATTTGAGGACTTCAGTAACTCAGACATAGGTTAGAGGTTTGTTATAGAAGTGGATGGGTGAGATTGTATGGCCTGCGTTGTGTGGGAGGTCAAACTAGATGATTATAAAGGTCCCTTCTGACCTCAAAGTCTATGATTCAATGAGTCTAATCTATGGTACTTACATGGCCCCCAATACCACAGTATTTAAGCACCTACCAAACATTAATGTACATCTCCTTACAACACCCTAGTACTATATATCCAGTTTACAGATGGGGAACTGAGGTACAGAGACCAAGGGCTTGCCCAGAGTCACAGAGGAAATATGTGGCAAAACAGGGATTTAATCTCATTTATACCAAGTCTCAAATTAATACTTTAGCCTACCTTATATTTAGCTGTGTCCTTGTTACCTTTTCCAGACCTGAAGAAGTGCTCTGTGAAGCTCAAAGCCTGTCTCGTCCAACAACTGAAATTGGTCTAATAAAAGATATTCTCTCACCCACCTTGTCATTCTTATATCCTGGGACCAACATAGTGTGACAAAGTTCCTCCTCTACCTTGGTGGGTCCTGCGCTTATTTGGCAGATTTGCTCACCCCAGTGATCTTCCCCACAGTCTGGATCAACTCCTCCTGTGTCTGATCAGGAGTTGGGAGGTTTTGCAGGGGAACCCAGGCTCACCCTCTACTCCAGGTTCCAGCCCAGGGCCCTGTGGATTGCAGCTGTCTATAGTGCCTCCTGTAACAGCTACATGACAGCTACAACTCCCTCGGCTACTTCCCCATGGCCTCCTCCAAACACCTTCTTTATCCTCACCACAGGACCTTCCTCCTGGTGTTTGATAACTCTTGTACTCCTTAGTCCTCCAGCAGCACAACCTCTCACTCTCAGCTCCTCACACACTTCCTCTCCTCTTGCTCCCCCTCCCTGACTGGAGTGAGCTCCTTTTTAAACCCAGGTGCCCTGGTTAGCCTGCCTTGATTGGCTGCAGGTGTTCTAATCAGCCTGTCTGCCTTAATTGGTTCTAGCAGGTTCCTGATTACTCTAGTGCAGCCCCTGCTTTGGTCACTCAGGGAACAGAAAACTACTCATCCAGTAACCAGTATATTTTCCCTCTATTAGACTCCTGTACCCCACTTGCCTGGGTCTGTCACAATAGCTACAACAATACTGAAACCACCAGACCATCCTCCTAGCCACCACCAAAAGTGAAAGTTTGGGCTAGAAATAGCATAACTTGACTTGAAGTTACTAGAGTGAAGTCTTGCTGAAAATTAAAAGTACACAGTACAACTTTCAAAATGAATAAATCTGATTTACAGTCATTGAAAGAAAATGAACATGGAAATTTAAGAAGCTATTTATAAAGACTCACTTTCAGAGTAAAATCACAGTTGAAAAAATATATGAAACAAGCAGGAGTTTCTTCCAAGCTTCATGAAAAGCTCCAAGACTGAAAGGATGTGACTGAAAACACACTCAATAATACTCCATATAGAATCATTGCATCATCAGAACATTTGGCTGGCAAGTGATCCTGAAGGCTCACCAGCCTCTGAACACTGATTAACAATTTTCTAGCTGTCTTATAGCTGTGTTCTCCCTCTAGCTGCCTCTGATGCTGTATGTGCTTTCCTTTGTGTAGTGAAGAACACAGGATTTATAAACTCCTGGATTATCCCAGGATCTGTGCAACTTGGTAAACATAGTAGGTATTCTCTCTTACACAGACAGACAGACACAATTTAGCTGGGAATTCAGTTGTTCAGAACCCTTTACATTTTACATTTTCCAAGCTTCTTAATTTCCATTTATCTTTTTTCCTACTAGCCCTTTTTTTTTCTTACTCAAGGCAACTCAGTTTTCTAAGGTTGTGATTGAACACATGCCTAAAAGGAGTTTGGAATTTAAGGTTAATTGAATTTTCAATATGCTTAAATATATTCAAAGTACAAAATACTGCATCATTGAATGACCACAGACAGTCTACAAAGCACCACTCTCTGACAAATCATTTTAGAAACGTTTAGTTACATAAGTAAAGGAAAAAATAAAAATTTCAGTGAAAAATTTAAAAAGATGAACAGTGAATGTGTCTTATTGTCAGTATGCAACCTTCTAAGAACATTGATATCTAGATGATAATGTTGAGGTTTGTTGATTACTAAAGTTAAAGTTCAGAGGTTTGGATAAGCATCCAAATGTATGAATGCTAGCTAAGCTTGCTATATCTGTTCTGGAAACAGGAGTGGAGTTGTAATATTTCAAGTACTTCCTAGTCAGCCACTACAGTCTTTCCCTAAAATTTTGCTCAACTCTGAAAAGACTAAATTAAACTATCAAAGCCTAAACTCTAATAGGCTCCCATTTTATCCAAAATGAATATCCCCAGTTCACTGGGAATTGAGGTGGAACTTCTTTCTAGAAATAAATTAAAACATAACATTTGGGCATCATGGTTTAAATAGTTTAAAAAATCATATGGTCTCTGGAAGCTGCTTTTCCTGTTCAGATTATTATTTGTATTGGCATGATACTTTAAATTTGGTTCTAGCACCTATTTCTAGCACCTTTAATTGGCCAATATTAGAACTAAATTTAAAAACCTTTCTAGCAATTGGGGTCGACATGGACAATTGGGGTCTACACAAACAAGCTCAGGTCCACACTGCTGAGTGAATATATGTTACAACCCTGTTAGCAACCATCAGATTTAAACCATCATATTTATGTGTCACTTTACTGCATGGTTCAGTACAGGGAGGATCCTTTTTGAAAACAAAGAGTTTGGCTCAAGTCCCTATGTAGAGCTGTACTCACACTTCTAGTTCTAATAAATGGAAATCTAAATGGCCTGGTTACCTTTAATGGCAAATTCCTTCTTCTCATAAACACACAGGAGTATTGGTACCTTGGAAACACAGACAATTTTATTTGAGCAGATAAAGAAGAAACCAATTGGCCATCTCATACCCAGAAATGCAGCTACCAGAAGAAGCCACACTTTGGCCACACAAATCCAGTCTAACCCCACCTCAGTAAAGTAGTTGCAGGAGCTTCCCTCACCTGGTCCCTTCAGGCGTGGAATTGCTCTAGCTTGCTGACATTGGCTTTGTCCAGTCTGTCACTGCCCAAATAGGGCTACTTTGGACCTGTTACCAATTCCTGTCTGGTTTGCTGCCACCAGGCTGCCGGCTCCCTTCCAGTCAGCTGCCGTGGTCCAACCACTTTGGCTCAAGTCAAATACTGCCAGACCCTATCCAGTTCCCTGATGGAATTTGAGGCACTTCGTTAGAGCCTTTGTTGCCAAAGCAATGAGAAAACCACAAAAGACATTTCTACACTTTTCTTCAGTACATCTTGAGCCTTGCTACCCAGTCTGGGCTCCTTGTTATTTTCCTGTTAAATACTCTATTCTGTTCACACAATTGCTCCCTTTCTTTCACATAGGTACAGTTACAAAGTATATTTCACACAGTTTGTGTGAGTGGGAGATAGAATAACTCTGAATGAGAGAGCTTTGAGCACTTTATGGAAGTTCTCTGACATATATGCAAATTGTATCTCCCAGAAGGGAAGAAGCTCCTCAATTTTTCTCCTTTTACCAATAGGTAGTGCTAGAGAACTGCATACACAAATTTGTCTAGCAGCAGGTAGTAACACAGCCTCACCTCTCCGATTTCACTTATAGAGGAAGCCAAGGAACTTTGTTACACAGTGTTCTGCATCTAGGACTCAATCCTGCAAAGTGCCTCGAGCTTGTGTGAGCATTAAGTCATTAGGAGTTGATGGCATTCATTTCTCACAGAAGTGATTAAGTGGCCTTAGAGGACTGAGTGCCAAGTACGGATGTGGCCAGATTTGAAGTTCTGAGAATAGAAGGTATTTTTTCAGAGGCTATCTCTCTGTAAGGAGAGAGAGTATGTATGGGCACCATCTTGCTCCTAATGAACTTAATGGGAGTTTTACCATACTTTAGTGAGAGAAGTACTGGATGTTAAGCCTTCCTCACACATCAAGAAATTGATAAAGTATTCAGCTTCAAGTCTGAGAGAAAAAAATAAAGAAAATATAACCATTTCTGTGTATTCTTCCTTTTTTTGCTGGTAGAAGCCTGTTTTTATAATCATTTATTAATATTAATAGATTTTACTAACAAACCAGTTTCATTTTAATTCCAACAAAATAGTCATATTAAATTCTAGGTACATTTTACAAATAATTTTGTCCTTAATTATCTTTTATTTTATGTTATTACTGGAAAGATATTACAGATTCCACTTTTATTATTTGCACAGATTTAAGTACTTTTTTTCTGAAATCAAGTTTTTGCATATATACTGTTTGATTCCCAACAATGTGTTTTGTTAATAAAATCAATGGATGATTAATTAGGCAGCAAGGAAAAGCATAATGAACATAATCACTGTTTTAAAAAAAGATGAGACTTTCCTTATTAGATAAAAAAATAAAATTTGGCTTCACAATTGTTCCATGTAGGCCTTAAATTGTAACACACACACACACACACACACACACACACCCTATGGAATGAAGAAGCTTCTAAATGAGATAAAGGGAAAATACATTACTGATAGCGTGCAAAACTTTTGCAAAAGATAACTGAATAATTTTCCTTACAGGTGTAAATACTGATTGCTATCTGACAGATGAAAATCTGAATATCTGTACTAGTAAGTATATAATTAAGGTTCTATAGTTATTAAGTAAAACCTTACTAAAAGAGAGAAACAAAAAAACTCCATGGCCATTTAACAGTGATAAATTAGATCAGTGATTCTCAACCAGTGGTCCAGGGCCCCTCGGGGGCGGTGAGCAGGTTTCAGGGGGGCCTCCAAGCAGGGCTGACATTAGACTTGCTGGGGCCCATGGGAGAAAGCCAAAGCCTCACCACACGGGGCTGAAGTCCAGGGCCCTGAGTCCTGACACCTGGGACTGAAGCCAAAGCCTGAGCAACGTAGCTTTGTGGGGGTCCCTGTGGCATGGGGCCCCAGGCAATTTACTACATGCTACCCTCAATCACTGACCCTGGCTTTTTTATGCCAAAAAATAGTTGTTGTGCCACAGTGGGCTGTGGAGTTTATATAGCATGTTGGGGAGGGAGGTCCTCAGAAAGAAAAGGGTTGAGAACCCCTGAATTAATGAAGAAACAATAGTTTGCTTTAAAAAAAAGGTGATAGGTTACTGAAAGCATTCTGCATTCTACTGTTTTGTGTTTAATCTTTACTTTTTCTAAAAAGCTATGTTTGCACTATTTCACAATAGGTAACAATGAAACTGGAATCTGTTTTCCATTATATGTAATACTTGTGATTGTAATACAGCCATAAAGAAAGTAGCAGTATGCGGGCTGCAGGTGAATAAGCATGTCAGGACACATCTATCTTCAATCTATAGGCAGTGTCATGATATTTTTCCCCAATCTGAACCTTAGAGTCCAAAAGTTGGGGTACCAGCATGAATTCCCCTAAGCTTAATTACCAGCTTAGATCTGATAGCTGCCACCAATCAGGACTTGGAGTGCCTGATACACTCTGGTCCCCCCAAAACCTTGCCCGGGGAACCCCCCAAGACCCAGATCCCCTGGATCTTAACACAAGGAAAGTAAACTCTTTCCCTCACCAGTGCCTCTCCTAGGCTTTCCCTCCCAGGGTTACCCTGAAAGATCACTGTGATTCAAACTCCTTGAATCGCAACACAGAGAAATCAGGTTTGTTCCTCCCCCTTCTCTTCCCCTCCAGGTGTTCCCTCCCTGGGCTCCTGGAGAGATAGACAGATTCAAGCTCCGTGAATCTAAAACAAAGGGATTCCACCCTTCTCCCCTCCCTTCTCCTTCCCCGTTAAGTACAGACTCAATTCCCTTGAGCTTCAACAAGGGAGAAAAAAAAATCAGACAGGTCTTAGAAGCAAAACTTTTAATAAAGAGAAAGAAAAAAGTAAAAGGTGTTTCTGTAATTTAGGTGGTAAAAGTTACAGGGTCTTTCAGCTTATAGACACTAGATAGAAGCCTCCCCCCAGCAAAAAATACCATTTAAAATACTTCCAGCAAACTACATATTTGCAAATACAGAAAACAATCAAAAGACTATAACCACCTTTCTTACTAAATACTCACTATTTTGAATATATAAGAGACTGTAGCAGGAAGATTGGCAAGAATCCTGGTTGCACGTCTAGTCCCTTTCAGGACCCAGAGAGAACAAAGCAAAACCCAAAAAACACAAACAAAGGCTTCCCTCCACCAAGATTTGAAAGTATCTTGTTTTCTGATTGGTCCTCTCGTCAGGTGTCTTTTGGTTTCCTGTTTGTTAACCCTTTACAGGTAAAAGAGACATTAACCCTTAACTATCTGTTTATGACAGGCAGTATTCCATATTTGCTTTGATTTCCATTCTCTCTATGGTCAGTCTACTGGCAGAAGACTTCTATTTCATGTGTTTATATTGTCATACTGAGGAGAAGAGACTAGTATACAATAAGTGCATGATTTTTGACGTGTGTCTGTACAGGAAATATATAAACACAAGTAGGCATACTGGACCAGATTGTGCCAAGCTATGCATGGGTGCACAAACACCAGGAAAGGACACATTGCTTTCCTCCCATCCCTTTGTTCACAGACTCTTTTGTGGGTCTATTCACAGTGTTTATCTCAGGGAGCACTAGGATTATGGTACATTAATGTAAATTGCAGTTCTAACCTACTCAAGTGGGGCACAGAGTGTGCTGGCTGCCAACCAGCTAGCAGGCCTGGCTGTGTGTAGGGAGGATACAAGAGTTCTACCCTTTCAAAGAACATTGCAGAAGCTGCGATGTACCTGTAGTAAAGGCTGGGAAGATAGACCAAAATGATAGCAATAATTGTTGTAAGCCTCCAGAGTGGTATGAGGAAGTAGATCAGAGATTTGGAATTGACTTATAAAGAAAAAAGATAGATCATTCACCATGGCTGGATCATTTACCATGACACTGAGAAGCAGAATAGGATATGTGGAAATCATAAGACATATTTATTCTCTATGATGCCTAGGAAAGTAAGCAGAATGAATGAAGAATGTTCACGTTCCTGATGATAAGAATGAACATTGTGATGTAATATAGAGAAGCTTTTTTCCATCCTAAATGTAATCAGAGCTATACCAATCTGAAATTTTGGGTTGCAGAAGTATGCCTCATGTGCAGTAACGTTTAGCCCTTCCTAAAGAGAAATATTAGTGATCTACATGCCCAACGATGCAGTCCTTACTTAGGAACACTTTCCATTTTTTATTTTTGAGAAAGGATGAGGCCCTCCATCTGTAATAAAATGCCTGTATTTCCAGGTCAGGAAGAAACATGCAAATACTATATAACATGCTAAAATAAAACCTGGTAACATGACAATGATAACAAAAATATGTTTCAGTAGCTGACAGGGGCAGCCCTAGACTAGCTGCCAGCAACTGGCGCCCTAGGCGAACCAATTGGTGCCCCCACCCCCAAACCCCAAAGGAAGATCTAGGCTGAAGTATTTGGTAAACTGGGAAACATTTTGCCCCCTTTTTTTCCTTTTTATGTTTTTAAGTGGTTTTTTTTGTTTTAAACAGAGGCTTAATTATTCAGGTTGTCCCTCCGTTTGTCCAAGCAATGTTTCTGAGATCAAGTAAAATAGAGACACGAAATTTTCAGAATAGATTTGTACAAGGCAGCTAGATGATATTTCAGTCCAATTTCAAATAAAAATGCATTACATTTTCATTAGAATTTTTATTATTACAAATCAGAAATCATCCATTGCACTATCCTGCTTTAACAGCCATTATCACCACAATCAAAATAGAAAGAAATAGGAAAACTCTTCAATGAACTTTAACCTGTATTTATAAAAACACTCCGAATAAAAAACACTCTGTGCTCTTAAAACATGACTTTTCTTGCTTTAAGTTTTAAAAATTCAATCACTAGTTCTTTTAGATCCAGTTTTCCAGCTATTTCATGCTCTATTGACATTGTGGCAAGTCCAATACGTCTCTCTTGCACCATTGTTGAACACAGATGTGCTTTTATCAATTTTAACTTTGAGAAACTACATTCCCCACTAGCTACTGGCAACGTTAAAAAAAGGTGTAGAGCTACAAAGATGTTTGGAAAACTGTCTGTGAGTTTATTTTCACAAACAAATTTCAGTACTTCTTCAGGAGTGGAATGTTTCTTAATTTGTCTTGAAAAAGCCTAAAGCTCACTACACAAATATGTAGCATAAATGTCTTTTGAATTTTCATGAGTCAAGACCGATTCCATAATTCTGTTATGTGTTTTGCTGGGTTTTTTTGCAAGCTGTGGATATCATATAGAAAGATAAATACTGACTCTAGCTGCTGTTTCTTTTGCTGAATGTGAACTAGCTCTGGTTCAGCAAGCTCAAGAGAATCTACTGGTGTTCTTTTGAACCCTTCATCACTTCTGAATTTCTCTGGAATATTTTATTTGCTACAGTTTTTGAATAGCAGAATGTATGTTCAAGTTCTTTTCCTGAAGCTGTTTACTGGTGAGGTTAATCTCGAAAAGGATATTATATCACAAAATGAGTGAAGTCACAAATTTGAACTTGGAAAGGCCATTTGCAAGAGTTTCTGCATGTGAATGTGCTGTATTGCCAGATGATCCAGTAAAGGTAGTATCATCAGAAATTTCAATTAGGGCATCATAAATGTTTCCAAGTTCATAGCGAAGGGGTTTCAAAGCATCAGTGTGACTCTCTCATCTTGCCTGCCTAAGTGGTTTCACAGTTAGAGAATTCATATGGCTAGTTAGAATCTGTCAACGGCATGTTGAGTCTGAGAAAAACATATAAACACATTGCACCAAGTCAAAGAAACTGCTTGCCTCGAAACAGCATCTAGCAACATCATTGACAACCAATTTCAGAGAATGTGCACTGCAAGGAATGAAAAAGGCCCTAGGATTGATTTCCATCATTCTCCTTTGCACACCATTGTCTTTACCCTTTATATTACTCCCATTATCATAGCCTTGGCCATGTAAGTTTTCAACAGATAATGACATTGTTTCAAGCTCTTGTAGATTAGTTTCAATCATAAATTCACAAGTCGTCTCCTGCAGTGGTACGAAACCCAAAAAATGCTCCTTTATGAGCACTTCAACATTATCTTTGTCTGCAGACTTTTCCATATCCACAAAATGAATGATCATCGTCATTTGTTCAATATGACTCACATCTGGTGTACAGTCCAGTATTATTGAAAAGTATTTTGCAGAATGGGTAGCTTCTACAATTTTCTTTTTAATGGCATTTGCTAGGATTTGAATCAGTTCATTCTGCATATTCTTTCCTAAGTAATGAATCTGTGTTTCATGATCAGTTATTGTACCTAGATGCTTCTTCATGACTGGATCAAACAAAGCTACGTATTCAACAAATTTTAAGAAGTTTCTATTACCTAGATTGTATAATTTTTCATTTCTACCATGGCCCCGGAATGCTAAATTTTGCTCACCAACAACTCTCACTAAAGCAATCAGACACTCTAATATTTGTTGCCAATATTCTTCTTTTTTCCTTGATCACACATAAATTTTCTTCATCAATAGTTGTATCTTTTTTTTCAATCATAATTCAAGCTCTTTCCAATTTTGAAAACATTCCAAATGTTCTGTACTTCTTTTCATGTGAAGAGAGAATTGAAGAGATGTTTTTCCAGTCCTTCGAACCATTTTCAGGAAGTGATGTACCAATTGCTTGATTTCTAAACAACTTCCAGCAAAAGCAAAACACAGAGTCCTTCGACAATGAATATTGTAACCAGTTTCAATGAATTTCTTCCCCATTAATGAGTTTCCTGTTGTAATGCTGAGCAGAGAATTTTCTTTTATTTCCATCCTTAGGGAAGGGAAATTCATGAACTTGTTCGGTTCCATTTTCCACGAGAATTTGCCGCACGCTGTCGTCACATCTGGGCCATGAAGCTGGGTCCCCATATTGTAACTTGTTTGTAACTTCCTCTTCCTTCTACTTCATTTACTTCAATTTCTGCATGTGTCTCTGAAGGTGAATAAATTTTCTCCACTTCCATATCAGTCTGATGCTGTGAGCTGCCTTCATCTAGAAGTAAGTTTCCATCATCTTGAGTTTCCAAACTGCTTTTTTGTGGATGTGAGCTATCCCCATCTCGAAGTAATATACCTTCATCTTGATGTTCCAAACTGCTTCCAGGCGGACGTGAGCTAACCTCCTCTCAACATAAAATTCCTTCATCTGGATGCTGTGAACTGCTTCCATCTTTATTTGGATTAAAGAGAAGATATTTCAGGAAGGATCCCTGCTATTTTGCTTGGTCCTTCTTCTCAGTCTTTCTTTTATGATATTCAGCTCCTGAGGATTTTCTTTTTTCCTCTTTCTGCCATGGGGCATTTGAATATTGTTATATACTGTGCTCCTGACTGCAAGCATTATAGCATTAAGGATGGCTGACACACCACACGGTTGGTGATTTAAACCACATTGCAGCCATCCCAGCACGTCTTTTCACTGCTTAAAGGTTCAATAATTAGTAACATACACTCACTTTACTATTAAAACAGTTAATTACAGCATTTACACAGAAAGAAAATGACCTTTTTCGACATTATAACCTGACACCGGTTGTTTGGAAAGTAATCCCCTTCCTCATCGTTACTCGCTTGGAGTGTGATGTCATCACTTTAGTAGTCTTTTAAGCGTTAATGTTGTTACTTTTTTTGTATTTTTTCATCTTTTCCATTTGTTTAATTTGATTTTTCTCCTTGCATTTGGCGCCCCATTTAACTTGGCACCCTATGCGGCCACCTAGTTCACCTATACGGATGGCCCACCCCTGGTGACTGAAAGGTTTGTTTAGACTGAATTACTACTGAAGCATATAATAAATTGTTGCTAATACACTATACGTTGTCTTTTGATAATGTAGCCCAATACCTATGTAGAAGAGAGAACTTTGCTGACAAAACCCAAAACCCACTTCTCAGGATGAATGGTGGACCCAACTGTGGGGCTTCTTGAAAGTGGAAAAAAAGTTACTTTAAATACAAAATACACACAAACAATTTTCTGACATTTGGTCAAGTCTCTTATTTCAAGATTCAAAGACAAAATGAGTTTTGGGTTTTTTGTACGAGAAATGCTGACTCAAAACGGAGGAATCAATGCGTTCTGCTGTGACATGAACTGATAAATGCATTTTGTGAAATAAATCAAATATGTATTTTAGTGACAGGATTATTTTTTTCCCTGTTTGTACAGAAGATAAAGTATATGTTTCTGCGGGGCAGAAGGGGGGGTTACAGTGAATTGAGTATCTGCAAAAGGCTTTATTCAATCAAGCATTTGCTTCCATTGACCAAAAGTATTTTTGCAAGAAAATAATTTCTTATTTGTTTATTGCATTGCACAGCGTGTGGAGGTAGATAATAAGAATTAATAGAAAAATAACAAGCTTTCCTTCCTGGGGAAGAAATATGGATCATGTTTACTACAAAATACAAGGAATTAGCAATTCTAGAATTTTTACTTACTTAATACATTAAGGTTCCAGGATTGTAACATTAACTGATAATTCAGTGCAATTAAAGCCTAAATGCTAGATGTATGAAACTGCATTACAAAACTCATTACCGTGGTGCCATTTAGCAATTCAAAACTTCTGGTTTTAGGGTATCTTTTTAAAAATATCAAGTCAACCCAGGTTTTGTTGAAAGGTCTGCTAAGATTTGTAAGTGGCACAGATTCAAGTAAACCTCTGTAGATTTATAGACATAGAAACTACTAGTTTGGTCTGGTTTGAATCCAACAAAAATTCCACTGAAATGGCTTGGTTAATATGAAGCCTGCAACCTTAAACAGTGTAGTTGTCTGTTTTCAGTACTGTTCCCAGCATAGTTTCCCCAAGAACAATGACATAATGAATGAGCAAATTCCAAATATCTATAGCTTTTGCATTATTAAAGCAAAGCAGAAGAAGCATCAAATCTTCCTTGCTTGCAGTATTTCTTGTTCTTCCTTTGGGGAAAGAACTTGACCTTATTGGCCATATACCAACATGGCTAGCATCATCCCTTTCCTTAGAGCTTCCAACCTAACTAAAGCCAACTCAGAACAAGCGATTTTAGTTAATTCTAAGTGCTAGAGAAATCCTTTGCTCAATATCCTGAGTGTAAGCAGGCTGTAATTATGACTCATGATCACAATTTGTCCCCAACCCCTAATTTACTCATAGGGCAAGTAATGTGCGCAGCACTTTATTAGATGGTACATATTTATTTCCCTGCTCGCACTGCTCAGCTTCACTATACAGAATATTGTGGCGCAGAGTCAAGGCTCCAACTGCAGCTTCTTACTCACATGATACGTCTCCTCATGTCCAAAACCATTGTCTGAGGAGGAATCCTAACACAGTCACACATAAGGACTGAAGGTCTTATTTCTCTGCTTAGTCACATTAGAGCTAGCTACTACCTAGCCATGGAAAGGGCATGGGTAGCAAGGAGGAGGATAACAGTAATAAAATCATTCATTTACATGGACAAGCCACGACCTCAGCTGCCCAAATATTTCCCATTCCAGAAAAAAGTTAACCTGTTGATTATTGTATATGGCACATTTGTTCCCTTTAATTATTATCTTTGTTCATTTTGTTGTGAAGTTGATTCGATCAAGGTAAGTTTGGTCATATTGCTTCTTTCCATAAATTCATATGGATATTTTGAAATATCATCTGTAGTTTGTTCAAATAAACTTTTACTTCCATTTGAGTAATGATGTGCAGTTTCCTTTTATTACTCTGCAATTGTAGGAGATTTTGAATTTCTCCAACATCTGGGGCTAGAGTAACAACTTGCATCGAATCCAGGTGTCTAAATGGAGCAATGCCTTATACTTTCCACCCCAGAAAAGCAAGAAAGAGCGTGTTTTTATAAATCTAATTGTGCCATTTCCTTTATATTATAGCTTTTTCATCAAGAATATCGCATTTTAGGACATTTTTAAAGTCTATGTAATGTACTATCTTGAGGCACAAATCTTCCAACATTTGCCTTACATTCTTTTGGTTTAATTGGTGTATTTTGGTTGGTGGGGCTGGTGAAGTGTTATGGTCCTTTTAATGGGAGTCAGCTGGGTTTGGGTCATTGGCTTCCAATGGAGCAAGATCAGACCCTTAATTTTAGTTAATACCACACAATTTGCATTACTGCAGGTTCCTTAGGTAAGCTCCTGCTCTTCCTTTTCATCTGCTTTGAACTGCAATTGCTTCTAAGTGTTCTGGAGAGGAGGACAGCAAGCAAAAAGAACCTTCAGAAACCTGAAAACGTGCTCCTGGTTCAAAAAGATAGGCAAGCTCCCACATTTTACATAGACAGACTGTGAGACACTATCACACCTGGTATGGAGGTAAGCCTTGCACATGTGGGAGTGAGCTCTGTCCCACTAGACATTCCTAGCTGATACAATACAAAAAAATTTGAAGTACACATATAAAAGGATAGCCGGTTATGTTTACTGTTGTTTCCCCTACAGACTCATAAGGTTCTTCAGCAATTTCCGCCATAATGGCCATTAACCAGCAGTAGAAGTAGAACTGCACACAATCCCTAAAAGACTCTGCATAGTCACCCCGAACCATCCAGAATACCAGCTTCCCTCAGTGCATAGTTTCCTATATGCATTGTGTTTCTGGCTTGGGGAGTGAGGGGTACAGCCTAACAATCTCACATAGTCATATACAGAATTGTGGTAGCCACTTTTCTAAATCTATAAAATAGAAATCTAGGATTAACCTTATGAGGTCAGACCGTTGGTTCACACTCTGGTAATCAGCCCCAGGGAGTGGCCAATACTCAAAGCTCAGAAAGAAGCAGACAAAGAACAAAATACATTTACTTACTGCTGTTATGCAATGTAATATGTAAAGAGAAATATTGTATTTTCTACCATAGGAATAAACTTGGTGTTGCCTCAAAACTGATTATGCTGTCAACTTTCCTGAGAGTCAGCTCAAAGTCTCTGAAGGTGTATCTCATACACCTCTATTCCAATAACTTACTAAAACTGGATCTGAAGCAAGAAAATCCTAATATGTCAATAGACATACATTGTTCTTTTTAAAGAGTGATCTATGTATATGTACATAGTTAATAGATGAGGTAGATGGCACTCGAAAATATGGAGCACAGTTCCTATGTTTCGTAAGAATAATAAAACGTGCTGTATACTGCAGATGGTTTCCTCTTCGAGTTTTTTACATTAGCTCTCAATGGCACCAACATCTTGGGTTCCCCACAAAGGCAGACAAAGTGTGTTTAAGTGTTAGGAAAACAATGATCCCACTTCTTTTTAAAGAGGTGTTTCCTTTCAATTTGGTTACCGCTGATTTAGAAAATGGACTTAACATATTTCAGTTAATGATTTCCTTGTTTTGCCAGCTAATTTTTCAGTCACATGTGACCTTTGGCCCTGTTTTAGTGGCCTTCTTTCCAAATCATCAGGTAATTATGGACCAGAATTTTCAGGAGTGACTAGTGATTTGAGATTCCCAACATGAGATATCATAGAGAAGGCTGATTTTCAAGAATAACCAAGTACTTACCCTTTCGAAAGAAGTACATAAGAACTAAAGAATGGCCATACTTGATCAGGCTTTTGTCCACATAGTCCAGTATCCTGCCTTTTGACAGTGGCCAATGCCAGGTACTTCAGAGGCAATAAACAGAACAATGCAACTATCATGCGATCCATTTCCTGTCCTACAGTCCCAGCATCTGGTAGTCAGAGGTTTAGAGATACTCAGAGCATGGGGTTACATCCTTGACCATATTGACCAATAGCCATTGATGGACCTAACTAATAGTGCAACCTGGAACTGGGGTACAGCTGTACCCCCTTAACTCTCCAGCCTGGACTATCTCTCACAATGCTTTGCTAATGACAAGTACCAAACTCCTCAGGGAGCTATCACTAAGCATAACAGCAGGTGGATCCCCAGGCCCAGGCAGACTGCATGAAGGCACCCAAAGCCTTTCAGGAATCACAAGGAGAAAGGCACCAACTAGTTCCCCCCAGCTCCACCACCTACAACTCATCTATCCGGTTTTTCCAGGCTACATGTAATTTGGAAATTGTGTTAAGATTTTTTGTTGAATGAGTTCTGTAATTCTCATAAAGATGTTACTAAATTTGTACAACATGAGAAGACAAATACCTGTACCAACTATGTAGGCCTGTAGCAGTGCCACCTGCCTTGTCAAGCTTCAGGCTAGCAGCTGTCAATTTCCTCTTACTCAGATTGGATCTTCAAGGAAGGACTCACTACCATGCCCGCATATCTTTCTAGGCACAATTTTTTTTCTTCAGACACAAAACTCACACTAAACATCAGAAACAAAAGCAATTTCTCTGCCCACCCTTGGTTACAGGCTAGAGATTGTTTGTTTGTTTTTTTCCTTCCACTTGCCTCACTCAGCGCTAAAAAAGAGAATACTCCTTTTGCTTCAATCCAGCCATTTACAAGGGTTACCTGCAGGACCGGCGCTAGGGGTTTGAGCGCCCTAGGCACACGGCAATTTCGCCGCCCCGCAAGCTGGTCCCGCGGCTCCAGTGGAGCTGCCGCAGTCATGCCTGCAGGCAGTCCACCGGAGCCGCGCGAGGAGCCGACCGTCCGCAGGCATGACTGCGGCAGCTCCACCAGAGCGGCAGATCAGCAGACCCTCCGCAGGCACCACTGCGGCAGCTCTGCCGGAGCTGCCTGCAGCCCCCTCCCGCAAAATGCCACCCACCAATTATTCTGGCACCCTAGGCGATTGCCTAGGCTGTCTAAATGGTAGAGCAGGCCCTGGTTACCTGGCCTGCCAACAGGCAGGAGCGGCGCCAGGGTTTCTGATGCCCTAGGCGGACGGCCATTTTGCCGCCCCCCGTGGGTCCAGTGGACCTACCGCAGTCATGCCAGTGGACAGTCCGCTGCTGGAAAGGTTCCGGTGGAGCTACCACAGTGACGCCGGCGGGCGGTCCACTGGTCTAAAGGCTCCGGTGGACCTGCCGCTGGCATGACTGCGGTAGGTCCACTGGAGCCTTTAGACCAGCGCACCATCTGCCGAAATGACTGCAGCAGCTCCACTGGAGCCTTTCCAGCAGCGGACCATCCGCCAGCATGACTGTGGTAGGTCCACCGGACCCGTGTGCCGCCCTCCCGGCAAAATAGTGCCCCTCAAAAATTCTGGCACCGTAGGCCATTGCCTAGGTTCCCTAAATGGTAGCGCTGGCCCTGCCCCCAGGCCACCTATTACAAGACTATTGTTCCCCTGTTTTGCAGGGCTTACCTTTCTTTCACAGTTATTTGGTGTTCTTTAGGCAAAATCTAAATCCTAAATACTGTGTATAGGATTCCAGTTTGTAAGTTTTATTAGTAAGCAATCTTTTTACCTAATAGTCTTCAACATTGTAAATTTTCAGTAAAATATTATTATTCATGCAGCACTATCCCTGCTCAAGTAAGTAAAAATAAAATTTACCGGTATTTCTTGGCAAGTCTATCCATTACACTAGACAATGAAGTACACTGGTTAACATTTTAAAATGTCAAGCAGATTTGTTTCACTGTACTACTATCTTCAACTATGAGAATATATAATATCAATAAAATAAAATATACAATTTTGACCTTCTAAATGGCCAAATTAACATTTGAAACAAATCTACATATATCTAGCCCTGAAAAATATTTGTGATAAAAAGTTCAAAATATTTTGTATCAATTTATGCAAGATTAGATAACAGTGTGGAAAGAGTGGGGGCGAAAAGACTTAGACCTGCTGATTCAGCAAACAGCACACAATTATTAGAAGTAGGAAGTTCCACATTTTTATCTGAATATTTAATTAAACCTCCCCCAACTCTGGAAGCACATCATCCAGAAGCTGAGAAAGCAATCAGATATTACAATCCTCTATGTGATTTATTCAAAAAGTACACTTTTAGCTTTAAATTATATAATCCTGGCTCTGGAAAATGCATGTTTTATGAAACCATGATCTGACTTCAAGACACTTGGCGAATCTCAATGTCTCTTTAATCATTGCAATCCACTTGCAGCACAGTTTACAGAGTTCTGAATACACTCACTGCTGATCCTCCCACTCCAAGTGTTCAAGCATTATAACCAGCAGAATTTATGATATTCATTCTCAGAGAGAGCAGAAAAAACCTCACAAAATATCTTCTATAATGCTGCAGCACAGGTTTGAGCTAAGAAGAGTATGATGGGATATAAATAGGATAGGAGTGAATCTCACAGAAAAGTCCAAACAAACACCAAAGAAAGGTATCTTCCCTGCTTCCTTTCTTATGAATATTATTTTTCTAACTTCTTTTTTATTCATTCAGTTTTCCCATTTAAAAATATACAGAATCATACATAACATTTTCCAGAGGTATTATAAATGCCTACAATATAGTCATCTTGATGCACATAAGATGGTATGCACCACTAAAGTTTAATTATTATTTATTGGTCTAATGGTAGGACCTAAACACCTTTACCAAGATCAGTACTAGATACTGTATAGACAATGAGAAACAATCTTCACCAAGAAGAACTTACAATCTAAATAGACAAAACACACACAGTGTGGCAGGGGAAATTGAAAGGTGAACTGATTTGCCCATGGCAGATAGGAGGTAAAGCTAGGAATTCAGCCTATGCCTTCTGAGTTCTGGCTAAGTCTCTGTACCACATTGGCTCATGCTAAGAATTATGTGATGATTTGCACTTGGGTGAAATTCACCCACAATTCAGCAGCCCATGTCAACATGTTCATCTCTATGTCCCCTTTTCATAAGTCAGTTTTGGACTGCACGGCATTAAAAAGAAAAGTTTTCACTACATCTTGTAGACCTGTTCAATCTAAGTTGTATTTCTATTCTTACCTTCCCTTCTCCCATCTCATCAGTGTTCTATACTCCATTCCTCCTAGAGGTGGGTCCTTCCAGTTATTACATACTCATTCCCAAAGTGGATTGTGCTAGGTATCAGGAACGCTGGAACATTTTTTTTTTTTAGTGGGAGTGCTCAGAGCCATTTAACCAAGCTGTAAACCCTGTGTATAATGAGAACCACTTCAAGCCAGAAGGTTCTCAAGCACCTCTAGTTCTAGTACCTATGGTAGGTATAACTCAATGATGGTTTCTTTAAATATAGAGTACTTTCCATCTATATTTAATTTAGTTAAATTTACATTGTGATCTTTTGCATCTGATTCTCATCTTCCTGGAACACGTAGTTGTCTAAATGTCTAAAAAATGAGTGCAAAATAATTATCATTTTACACTCACTTTGCACATGTGTAAATGACTGCACAATGTAGACGGCTGTGGAGAATCAGGCCCAAAATCTCCACTGTTAAGTAATTGTACCTATTCCACACCAGTAGTAAGCTACCTTGTTATACATTTCCACTGTATCTTTTGGGCACAGAGTATATGTCTCCATGGCAGGCATGCATTAAACCTCTGTTTGATGACTGATACAAGTGGGAAGATGTAGCCCATGTTTATTGGGCACTACCACGGCCCATTCTGTGTAACTTCAAATTCAAAAGACAATTTTGAAAAGTCTGTTGTGCTAAGATAGAGAGAAATATTTTTGGCAGGACACCAGTCCTTTGACTTTCTGCACTCTTTAAACCCAATGGTATGGTGTAAAAAGCTTCTGGAACTAACATTTTGATTTTTCCTATTACTGGAAGAGCTTACAAAGGTCTGGATTGAAGACACAAGAGCATATTTTTGCTGCAGGCAAACACTGTGAAAAAATCTTGTTGTAATGAAGGTGTAAAAGAGGTCATTATCTGATCTTTGTCTGCTTACTGTAAAAGTAAGATACAGCTTTTGCAGATAAAAAGCTTTCCTTTCCACGTTAAAATAATGTTGCTATATGAAGGGTTAAATATTTTGCCTAATGTATGGCCAATTACTTAGCAACTTTCACCCCTAGATTTTGTAATGTGTTTAAATCCATTCATTAATGTTTGCATCACTTCTGTATGGCGGACAATTATTATATCTGGTTTGCAAAAAGATATACATTTGCCACAGTGTGTTTAAGCCAGTGCCCACTTCAACAGTGAATCAGTGGTAAAGCCAGGTATAGGCAAATAGGTAAGCTTATTCCCACTCTCCCACACTATCCATAAGTTATACTTAAAGAAGAGATTCAGTCTCCTCGGGTTTTTTTATTAAAAAAATATAGCAAATTCTCATCAAATTTACACACTTATTCTCCAAGTACAGAATTAATTTTCTGAGTATTTACCAGAAATTCTGTTAATTAGTTTCACTTAAAATTTCTAAAAAACTGGATCCTTTAAGATCCTGTATCAGTGTTTTCTTTTATCACAAATCATTTTAGAAACAGAACAATACAGACACTTTTGATTTTGTTTCTCTTACCTGACTGGGTAACCTAAACTTCGTAAAAATAAGATCAGACAGGATCCAGACAAATTAAGCTACATCAAAGGCAGACATTTAGTGTGTCAAATAAGCATACTGGACTGAATCATTCAGGTCACCTCTAAAATTTTATAAATTCAGAAAAAAACTAATGGGTTTAAATAGAGTTAATGAAATTGAAGGCCTGATATTCAATAGAAATTCATACTTTCATACCAGGGTTTGACCAGCTCTCTTGTACAGCTTTGTAACTAACGATCCTGTATCTAAACCTCATGCATCAATAGGCTATATTAAAATATTTTTCCTCTTATGAATTGTACAAGACATTTCAAAATTACTAAAGCTGTGGAATCTTATTATGACACATTTGTTTTTGGTTTTTACAGAACGTATTATGTTGTTATTTAATTATTCTGGCAGTAGGACAGAATTTAGGCAGGTTGGGTTTTAAACTATTTAAGACAGAACTATATTATCATACAATATCTACAGCAGTAGTTTATAGTGAAAACACATGTAATCTGGTACTATTCGGAAAATGCATAAAAGAAGTGTGATTGAGTTTTCTTAGCAAGCAGAGAATAGATACACAACTTTTTGTTCTGCAAAATACTGCTCGAAATAACCTGCATGTATGACTACTTACTTCTTATATGCAACATCTTTCAACTGGAGCAATTTGCTCTATAATAGAAAACAAAACCATCTGGAATACAATTTTTTAGATAATTCCTAAGCAGAATGCTTTAATAGGGTACACTGAAATTTACATCATTAAAATGCATGAACCAAAATCTTTTGGTAATTATTATTTCCCAGTCATCAAAATTCCTGTCATTAACAAAAACCTTATTAGCATTTACAATAACTGTGTTTCTGAAAATTATAAACAGAGCAGAAAATGAATACCGATCTGTGAAATCAAATATATCACATGACACATTAATAATACAAGAAGTTAATAGGATTTTTCTTTGTATGAGCTTTGGAAAACAAAATCTCAGAAGCTTTAATCTTTGTGAAATCACTATGGCCTCCACTGCTCTTTGTTAACGAGAACAAACAGCTTCATTTTAACTTTAAAGCTTAAATGGAGAGATAGGACATTGTGAGGAGGTTCTAAGTTTGAGATTTTTAAATGCCCACATTGAGCAATTGCACATTGAATTATAACAGGTTCTAGTCAAGCCAACAAAATGAGAGAATGGTACTTTCCTTTTCACTTAAAAATGGAGAGATTCCAGACGATAGTGAAGAATGGCTTATTTTCAGGAAGCATTTGTAACATAATACATATATCCATAATATAGTTACTTCACGAAGTCTAAAGTGTTTGTGTTGTATTTTGCCATGTTATTCTTGTCTGTTTCCTGTGTCTTTTTGTTTTCTGTGTACTTCAGGTTTACATTTCTAATCACTCTTCTCAGAGAGAAGTCATGTTGTAGTCTATTAGAGGAAACACACACATTGCTCTGTTTTTTACACTTAATTTAAATTAAAAATCTTTTTAGACCAAAATGGGTATTTTATTTTCATATTGAAACATGAGCACGCTAGATAAAGAACTTTTGAACAGTATGTACTAGTACAGTTCTATATTAAATGGTTACAATAGCTGCACACTCAGTCTAATGAAGTGCAAAATCAGTCTCAATAGTGAATGGATTAGGAACAGAGGGAGTATCATATTGATCATATCAGTGATTCATCTACCACAGTATTTTGTCTCCAACACTGACCAGGAGCAATTGCTTCAGAGTAAGGTGCAAGAATCTCTACAGCAGATACATGTCAAACAACTTTCTCAAAAGAGAAGTTTCTTCCTGATTCTAGCCATTTACTGGTTAGGTTTATGCCCTGAAGCAGAGGTATTTAATACTTCATATACTGTTATGGGAGAAGTCACTAGGTGGGGCTGTTATTCACAGTCTTCCAAGTTTTTTTGGGGGGGGGAGGGAGGGTTATTTGTTTGTTTGAGCATACAATCAAGTTTTAGAAAGGCTATATTGTTGCAGTTTGGTTCTGCAAAGTTCTGTGAAAGAAAGCTGTTGTGACTAGGAAGACGTTTTAAAGTCAGCAGTACAGACCGGTATTGGCGGCTACTTTTTACCGGTACACTGTACCAGCCCGTACTGCCTTGCTTTCACCCCTGGCACTATAATAGAAACAGTTCTCATTGCATAGTAGCTTCCTTGGAACCAGGTACTGGTATATGATGTAAGATTTTTCAAAGAGGGGATTGTTACATATTGTCTGTGCAGCTTCTGTTCTAGGACTGATGTACACGTGTAAACAAAATAGGGCTGCTACTTGGCTGGTTTTGGTATTGCCTAGGTGGTTTAAAAATTTAATGTGCTTTTTATTATTATTTCTTTGTTTGTTTTGCTTTTTATTTGGGACATATTAGAGTGCTCTACAATTCATACCCCTGTAGCTGGATGAGAGTGCCATGCTAGGATACAGTAAGAAAATTATAACACATATTGTGTGTGTGTGTATTTGTGTGCCTGTGAGTATATACAGGGGTGGCTCCAAGCACCAGCATGCCAAGCGTGTGCTTGGGGTGGCAAGCCACTGGAGGCGCTCTGCTGGTCGCTGCGAGGGTGGCAGGCAGGTTGCCTTAGTTGGCATCCCTGCAGAGGGTCCGCTGGTCCTGCGGCTTTGGCGGACCTCTCACAGTCATGCCGCCGAAGCCGCGGGACCAGGGACCTCCCTCAGGCAAGCTGCCGAAGGCAGCCTGCCTGCCATGCTTGGGGCAGCAAAATACCTAGAGCCACCCCGAGTGTATAACATGGTTTTCTAAAACATTTTAATAATATTTAGCTATAGTCAGCACTAAGACCCTTTTTTAGGTGGGGGACATGGCCAGTGACAGATTTTGGGGGGAGATGGAAGGGGTAGTGGCAGGGTTTTCTGCCTCTGGGATGCGGCAAGCCTAAAATAAAGTGAATGGCACTGAATAACATCCAGACTTTTGAGTCATTGATTTCTGCTCCAGTGGGTAGACCCTAGAATTCTGAAGCCAGAAGGGCAATACTAGTGTCAGCACTGGGACACTGATGTTCAAAGAAGGGGCAAAAATATATTTATTTCCTCTTCCTCATAGGAGTACAGAAAGAAACAGTTACACTTATGTGATGCAACATAGGCCTGTGTTGTTAGCATGTGTTCGCTAATACATACTAATATGTTCTAAAATTCTAGTGCAGCCAAGGAAGTGTATAATTTTAACACATGCTAAAATTGTTGCATTAAACCTAAGATCCTCCTTAAGCTTTAACTCAACGAGCTTTGCATATGGTAGAGACCTTGTCTGCACTAGATTATTAAAACATGTTAGTTAGCACTTGTTAGCTAATTCATGTGAACTTCACATTTTTAAACTCTGATGTAGATAAGGTCATAGATGGTATTTAACCACATAAAACCCTAACTTACATTGGTCATTTCTCCACCTCACCGAATTTCAAACTCATGTCAATTTTTTTTGGCCCACTGTCATCCCTACATTTCTTTTTAAATTACTGTTTTGCAGATTTATCCTTCTGGCTGAATATATATGTTGAAATGATTTTCCTTCAGATATATTACTTTGCTTTTTTTTTTTTTTTTTTTTTTTTTAACCAGCTTCTTATTTGATGGGATTTCTGGCCATGTTTTTAAACCTTCTATTTTTATTATGTTTCTGCCCTCACTGCCTCAGTGCTGGAACAAGGGTTACTGGGGATGCTGTCATACCCCCAGATTCAAATGGTTTCCATTATATACAGAGTTTACAGTTTGGTTCACTGAAGCGAGTTTCAACATGGCACTGCTCTTTTACAAGCCAGACCCAACAGAAATTAATTTTAAAAGGAATATTATGAACGAGATTGTATCAAATACTTTACTTAAATACATTATACCTTTTGTGCTTTATAATTGAAAAATAGTATTACAAAATTAATTAAGACTAAAGAAATAAATTGTACCATCCTTTTTAAGAAAACCATCTGTGGAACAAAAAGAAAATTAAAAATAGGTGGGGGTAGAGAGAGACATTTAGCAATAGGAAAAGAAGATGCAGCTAGTCACTGCTAGTGCAAAATGAGCATGTTAAGTCTGGCAGACTCAATCGACTGCAGTTCTGAAGGCCCGCTCCAGAAAAGCATATTGGGGAAAAGCCCATATAAAGGGTTAACCTAGAGGATGTGGGAGGACACAACAGATCACTGAACAATATGCTGCTGGGATAGAGGTTTGTTTTTCATATAGTGCCTATTGATCCTTTGTTCCAATCCTATCGTTCATGATTCTATTATCTAGTTGATTTCTGATTTTTTTCTCTTAATATTTCTTGTAGTTTATTAGGACTTAGAACAGCAATATCCAGGATTATTATTTTCCTCTCTAAGGCATCCGTGACATTTATTTTTATCTAGTCTAAGCAGATCTCCTTAGTTCAGTGTTTCTCAAACTGAGTTGCCGCTTGTGTAATGAAAGCCCCTGGCAGGCTGGGCTGGTTTGTTTACCTGCCCCATCCGCAGGTCCAGCAGATAGTGGCTCCCACTGACCGCAGTTCGCCGCTGCAGGCCAATGGAAGCTGCTGGAAGCAGTGGCCAGTATGTTCCTCGGCCTGCACCACTTACAGCAGCCCCCATTGGCCTGGAGCAGTGAACTGCAGCCAGTGGGAGCAGCGATTGGCCAGACTTGCAGATGAGGCAGGTAAACAAACCAGTCCAGCCCACCAGGGGCTTTCCTTACACAAGCTGTGACCCCTGTTTGAGAAACACTGCCTTAGTTCTATATAACTTTCCAGAACATTCTCCCAGAATTTGGCAAATTTGGGCCAAATCATGCTCCCATTGAAATTGATTAGCTCTGCTATTGACTTCTATTGGAATCTGAACAAGTTCTTATCTATCTCCATCTGCACTCTCAATCATATTAGAAGCAATTAGAGGCAAGAGGAAGACCAAGGACAGAGTAGGCCTGTTACTCAATGAGGGGAGAAAGACAATAACAGAAAATGTGGAAATGGCAGAGGTGCTTAATGACTTCTTTGTTTTCATTTTCACCAAGAATTTTAGTGATGATTGGATCTAACATAGTGAATGTCAGTGAAAATAAGGTAGGATCAGAGTCTAAAATAGAGAAAGAACAAGTCAGAAATTATTTAGACAAGTCAGATGTCTTCAAATCACCAGGGCCTGATAAAATGCATTCTAGAATACTCAAGGAGCTGACTGAGGAGATATCTGAGCCATTAGCAATTATAGAAAAGTCATGGAAGAAGGGAGACATTCCAGAAGATTGGAAAATGGCAAACATAATGCCCATCTATAAAAAGGGAAACAAGGACAACCCAGGGAATTAAAGTCCAGTCAGCTTAACTTCTGTACCCAGAAAGATAAGGGAGCAAATAATTAAGCAATCAATTTGCAAACCCCTAGAAGATAATAAGGTGATAAATAACAGTCAGCATGGATTTGTCAAGAAGAAATTGAGTCAAGCCAACCTGACAGTTTCTTTGACAGGGTAACAAGCCTTGTGGATGGGGGGAAGTGTTAGATGTGGTATATCCTGACTTTAATAAAGCTTTTGATACTATATCACATGACCTTCTCATAAACAAAGTAGGGAAAAACACCCTAGATGGAGCTTCTATAAGGTAGGTGCATAACTGTTTGGAAAATCGTTCCCAGAGAATAGTTATCAGTTATGCTGTAAGGGCATAATGAGTGGGGTCCCACAAGGATTGGTTCTGGCTCAGGTTCTGTTCAATATCTTCATCAATGATTTAGATAATGGCATAGAGAGTACACTTATAAAGTTTTCAGACAATACCATGTTTGGTGGGATTGAAAGTGCTTTGTAGAAGATGATTAAAATTCAAAATAATTTGGACAAACTGGAGAAATGTTCTGAAGTAAATAGAATAAAATTCAATAAAGACAAATGCAAAGTACTACACTTAAGAAGGAACAATTAGTTGCACACAAAGAAAATGGGAAATGACAGCCTAGGAAGGAGTACTAAGCAAAGGGATCTACGGGTCAGAGTGGCTCACAAGCTAAATCTGAGTCAACATGCAACGTTGTTGCAAAAAAAGCAAACATTCTGGGATGTATTAGCAGAATTATTCTAAGCAAGACGCAAGAAGTAATTCTTCTGCTCTACTCCAGGTCTCAATGGGAGTATTGTGTCCAGTTCTGGGCCTCACATTTCAGGAAAGATTTGGACAAACTGGCAAAAAACCAGAGAAGAGCAACAAGAATGATTAAAGGTCTAGAAAACATGACCTATGAGGGAAGATTGAAAAAAAAATTGATTTGTTTAGTCTGAGAGGGGACATGATAACAGTTTTCACGTACATAAAAGGTTGAGGGAGAAAAATTGTTCTTCTTAACCTCCGAGGATAGGACAAGAAGCAATGGGCTTAAATTGCAGCAAGGGTGGTTTAGGCTGTATATTAGGAAAAATTTCCTAACCATCAGGGTGGTTAAGCACTGGAGTAAATTGCCTAGGGAGGTTGTGGACTCTCCATCATTGTTTATTTTTTTTAAGAGCAAGGTTGGACAAACTCCTGTCAGGGATGGTCTAGGTAATCCTTACTCCTTCCTTGAGTGCAGGGGCCTGGACTAGATGGCCTCTCGAAGTCCCTTCCAGTTCTATGATTCTATGATGCATTATTGGGACCAAGCTGACTTGTATATGTTCAAAATTTTCAAGTATTCCTTTATCCATTCTTCATCAATAGCTATTTTACAAGGTTTCATTACTCCCTAATTATCCAGACTTCATTTCTTTCTTTTTTTATTAAAGATCATTAAGAGTTCATTCTCACTGATTTTTTTGTTGTCATTAATTTAAATTCTCCACTTATTAATCAGTCCTCTTTATCTCAAAACATTTTTTCTCCTGCTATCTTTGTAAAATCCCTTCTCCTAAGCTCTCTTAAGCTCTTTAGCTAACATTGATTCACTCTGCTTTTTTAGTAGCCCTTATTGTTTTCCCTAAAAGCCACAACTGACTCGGTATTCTCATTTGGTGTCCTGATCTCTTTCTCACTTTTGGTATGTTTTAAATCTTGTGGAAGAAAGCTCAAAGGAGAAAACATCCAGTGATCTACTTTTAGGGTTTCTTCCTAAAATTTTCTTTGTTTGTGGGGAGAAGGTTTACTCTTCCAGAGGAATAAGAGAGAATCAATACCCAAACATGGCTGATTTGGGGAGATCAACAGGAAGCCTTCTGTGGGGCAGGGCTGCTCAGAGGATTCAAGGGGCCTGTGGTTTTTGGCGGCAGGGGGCCCTTGCCGCCAAATTGCCGCCGAAGACCCAGCACTTTGGCGGTGGGTCCCGGGTCAGAAGGACCCCCTGCCACGGGTCTTTGGGGCACTTTGGCAGCGGTCCCAGAGCAGAAGGACCCCCCCGCCACCGAATTACCACCGAAGACCTGGAGTGGAAGAAGGTCTGGGGGCCCAGGCTCCAAGAGAGTTTTCCAGGACCCCTGGAGTGAGTGAAGGACTCCACTCCTGGGGCCCTGAAAAACTCTCATGGGGGCTCCTGCGGGGCCCAGGGCTTGGGGCAAATTGCCCCACTTGCTGCCTCCCCCCTGGGTGGTCCTGCTGTAAGGAAATCTCTGTGTCTTCACACTAGCTCTGGCCTTGCAGCAAGGTTGTACCTGGTGTCATGCTGTCTGGAGTATTTCAAAACTGAGATTGCCTACCTCAGGGCAGACTGTCAGAAAACAAGGACAGACACCCAATTGCTATAATTAGATTTCACCAAACACGTAAGAAATGAGAACTCCCTTATCACTATGTTAGTCTTACAACATAGTCACAGACAGTCCCCTCAGATTCTCCAGTCTATCTTGTTACCCAGACAAACTGAACTTTGTGATTAAAGATTACTTAAACCTAAAATCACACCACGTCAGGTTGCTCCGAGTCCCAAGAGACCAATCATTTACCTCAGATTAATTGTTACTCCAGATATTACGCCAAAGACAACACTGGCAGCCACTTCTATAATAAACTAACTAAAGTTTTATTAGCTAAGAAAAGAGATGAAAATTATTGAGACATTAAAGCAGATAAAACATATGTAAGGTGAATCAGAGTTTGTAACTCCAGATGGTGGCAGTGATGTAATAAACTGCTTGTTTCCCAAAAGTCTTTTCAGGGTACCCAGATTGTCTCTTGGGATCTCCACTTTGCATCTGGTGCACTTCCCTGTAACAGTCCAGAGAAAACGGATCTTTCTTTGAATTCATATGTATAGCTTCTTCACACAGAAAGCCAGTTGACAGTGTCTCTACCCACGTAGGCTTTTCCTTTCATGACAATAGGTGAGGAATGCACTTTGAGTCTGTGACCTCAGGTCATCACACATAATGGCCTTTTTGCTTTGGAATTAGCACCTTTTATGATAAAGTCCTTAATTAGCATTCTCAAAGTCCTCTTTGATGTCTGATGAGTTATTTAATTACAGGGGTATATACAATGTAAATGTTAGCTATTACATTATAACAGGAACAGATAACTGAAAACAATGCATGTAATATCCCATTTGTTTTATTAAATTTAAAAACCCAAAATACTAATTGCTTTGATCTATACTAATACACATGTGAATTGACCTGAATGCACTCTGACATGACCTGGTCTGCCAGCGTCACAATTGGGCTCTGCAATTATATCTTTTCCTGAAATCTAATATCCTTCCACTGCTATGTTCTAAGAAGCTAGTCCTTACTATGTAAAGTTCAAGTGGCTCACGGTTACTGGCATCAAACTTCCTTATTCTTATTTAAGTGTATCCGATTCAGAAGTGGATGCAGGATGGCTTATTTGCCGTTTAAGTTATCCACTCCTTGGATTAGAAAGGCACCTCTTTGGGTAACAAATACAAAGAAGTCTCATCAATATGAGTAAAAACTCCTGGGTGTGGCTATTCTCTTCCAAAAAGGTCCATGGATTCAAATAAAAAAGATAAAAACAAATCCATTCAGGAATATTCATTTTGTGGGTAAGTTACAGTGAGAAGAAGAATTGACAGTGGGTTATAAGTGAATTAGTTAAGGAGTGTTGGATAGGATGTAAATTTGAATCTGAAGCTTGGGGTTTTATTCAGCCTTACCTAAATTGTTATGTATATGCAGTTTGCACTCAGACTTTGAGCTGAATGAAATAGTGCAATATACTGTATTAATCTACATGAACTGTCTAGTTTAAAAATCTCAGTGTTTTCTTCGGCAAGTGCAACAGGTATTTAAATGTTCTACTATAGCAACAAATATTGTCAGCTATCTTTGGGATGAAAATATACTGTTTTAAAACATGTGACCTAGTAAATATGGAGCATATGTCACTTAAAACCAGGTGAGCCAACTCTGGGTCAGGTTTGCTGTCTCTTAAAACCAGGTGAGCCAACTCTGGGCCAGGTTTGCTGTTTTTGAACACAGTACATGGGCTGGTTGAAATATTTCAAAGACAAATACAGAACTAAACAACATAATTTCAAGTTCCCATTGAAATCAAGAGGAGGCGGTAAAATCTCCTGGTTGGCTTTGAAAATCTTAACCCCGGAGCTGACATCATGGTTTTTGATGGAAATTTCTGCAAATTTGTTAACTCAAGGAATTCAAATCCAAACAAACCAAACCCAAACTGTCAAATTCTTCAGATCTCAAAGAACTCATTCATAATGAGAGCCATTGCAATGTAATTCATGCATACTGGGGCCAATGCTGACCCCTCCTCTGTGGCAGGTCCAGTGATCTAATGGGTGTGTCTACACTGAAGTATAATCCCAGTATTCAAATTCATGCTTAAGCCTAACCCTCCTTCTGTCTACACACAAATCAGTTTAACCCAGGTCTCAGAAACTGGGCCCCGTGAGTGTGAAGAGTCTGTGCATGAGTCAAGCCAGAAGCTATAGTTCAAGCCCTATTGATTTCAATGGACTGGATTTGTGCTTTAGGAGTCTTCCAAAAGCTTCCCACAATACCCTGGGCCAAGTTTTTTGTCCTTTGCATAGTCACGTTTGGTGGACAGTCAAGATTTACCACACTGTACCACAAACAGAGAACTAAAGTGGCCACATTTTGGGATGTCACTTGAAAGTATACGATGTGGGTGGTGGGACTTGGTATAATGCAGTGGAGATGCTGGAGATTCAGATTGTGATCCAGGGTTCAATAATTCCTAACCTGTGGTTACAAATGAGTATAGACCCTAAAAGCTCTAGCTTAACAAACCCAGAGTCTGCCAACTGAAGTTCTATTAACTTTGGGTTTTTGTTGCAGTGTAGACATACCCAGTGTGGTTACCCTGTGGAATGGAGGACAGTATTTGGGGTGATTACTTGACAGCTGTGACTGCTCCCTATATGGGATGAAATTTAAAATCGTTGGGGACACCCTGCATGCTTGTGCACAGGTGAGAACAGGGATCCCCTGTTATCTGAATCATAGAATCATAGGACTGGAAGGGATCTTGCGGTCATCTAGTCCAGGCCCCTGCACTCATGACAGGGCTAAGTATCATCTAGACCATTCCTAACAGGTGTATGTCTAACCTGGTCTTAAAATATCCAATGATGGAGATTCCACAACTTCCCTAAGCAAGTGCTTAACCACCCTGAAAGTTAGTTTTTCATGATGTCCAACCTAAAATGACCTTGCTGCCATTTAAGCCCATTGCTTCTTGTCCTATTAGCAGTGGCTAAGAAGAACAAGTTTTCTGTCTCCTTCTTGTAACATTTTATGTACTTGAAAACTGTTATCATGTTCCCTTTCAGTCTTTTCTTTTCCAGACTAAACAAACCCAGTTTTTTCAACCTTCCCTCATAGGTCATGTTTTCTAGACTGTTAGTCCAGAAAAGAGCAACAAAAATGATTTTCTCCAATTTGTCCACATCTTTCCTGAAATGTGGGATCCAGAACTGGATACAGTACTCCTATTGAGGCCTAATGTGTGCAGAGTACAGTGGAAGAATTATTTCTGATGTCTTGCTTTCAACACTCTTGCTAATACATCCCAGAGTGATGTTCGCCTTTTTTGCAACAGCGTTACACTGTTGACTCATATTTAGCTTGTGGTCCTCTATGGCCCCCAGATCCTTTTCTTCAGTACTTCTTCCTAGTCAGTCATTTCCCATTTTATATGCGTACAACTGATTGTTCCTTCCCAAATGGAGTACTTTACATTTGTCCTATTGAATTTCATCCTATTTACTTCAGACCATTTCTCCAGTTTGTCCAGATCATTTTGAATTTTAATCCTATCCTCCAAAGCACTTGCAACTCCTCCCAGGTTGGTATCATCTGCAAACTTTATAAGTGTACTCTCTGTGCCATTATCTAAATAGTTGATGAAGATATTGATCTGAACCCTGCGGGACTGTCATACCTTTAGTCCCAGATTTGGACCTTAGCGTCCAAAATATGGGGGTTAGCATGAAAACCTCCAAGCTTGGTTACCAGCTTGGACCTGGTACTTGCTGACACCACCCAAAAAATTAGAGTGTTTTGGGGCACTCTGGTCCCCCTGAAAAACCTTCCCTGGGGACCCCAAGACCCAAATCCCTTGAGTCTCACAACAAAGGGAAATAATCCTTTTCCCCTTCCCCCCTCCAGGTGCTCCTGGAGAGATACACAGACACAAGCTCTGTGAATCCAAACAGAGTGACTCCCCCTCTCCGTTCCCAGTCCTGGAAACAAAAGCACTTTCCTCTTCACCCAGAGGGAATGCAAAATCAGGCTAGCAAATCCAACACACACAGATCTCCCCCTGATTTCTTCCTCCCATCAATTCCCTGGTGAGTACAGACTCAATTTCCCTGAAATTTCCCAGTAAAGAAAACTTTAACAGGTTTTAAAAAGAAAGCTTTATATAAAAAAGGAAAAAAAATACATACAAATGGTCTCTCTGTATTAAGGTGACAAAATACAGGGTTAATTGCTTAAAAGAAATATGAATAAACAGCCTTATTCAGAAAGAATACAAATCAAAGCACTCCAGCACTTATATTCATGCAAATATCAAAGAAAAGAAACCATATAACTTACTATCTGATCTCTTTGTCCTTACACTTAGAAACAGAAGATTAGAAAGCAGAAACTACTTCTCCAAAGCTCAGAGAAAGCAGGCAGACAGAAAACAAAGACCTCAGACACAAAATTCCCTCCACCCAAAGTTGAAAAAATCCGGTTTCCTGATTGGTCCTCTGGTCAGGTGCTTCAGGTGAAAGAGACATTAACCCTTAGCTATCTGTTTATGACAGGGACCCCAGAAGTTATGTCCTTCCAACATGAATGTACCTATTTCTTTCCTTCTCCATTCTGTAGGCGAGAGAGTCTCCACTAGAGCTGTGTGTGTAACAGATGTTTCATCTTCCTGACACTTCCATATAATTGAAATATATATTTTGTGTCCAGTTGAACTGAAAATGAAAAATTTCCAAATTTTTGGTGAATCAAAATGTCGAAAAAATTGGTTTGGTCAAATGAAGTATCCCATTTTGATTTTGAGCTTTTAAAAGCATTTTAGTTTTCTTTTGATTTTATTTTAAAAAATGAAATAAATAGTTACTTCAAATGGAAAGAATCAAAACATTTAATTGTTAAAATTTCAGTGTCAATATTTGTGGGATTCTTCTTCATTTTTATTTTCTTTTTGTTTTCCAACCAAAACAAATCAGCATAGCCAACACAAATGTACAAAATGTTTCAGTGTCACTGAATCTGCATTTTTTACTGAAAATTCGGTATGAAAAAATCATCTAGCTCTAGCCTTTACTTCTGTTCCCTCATTTGTCCCCATTGCCTCCCTAGCTACTCGGGCATAGCATGTGGCCTATGGTTTTCTGGCTACCCTAGTATATATAATTGTCTGCCTATACCAAAAGAAGAACATGAGATATTACGTATGATTTTAATCAAATTTATTATTAGGTGTTTGGGACTACCTGACAGATAAAAGCATGCAGTGCAGGTAACCGCATTATACTTGTAAGCTCTGTAATGCTGCCAATACAACACTTGCATCACATCCCTGCTGATTATCCCACCAACAACCGCAGACAGCTCATTTATATAAGTGTTTGCTTCATCCAATCCCGCTCCTCTACTTCAGTCAACTTGGGGGGCTGCCCTTGGTAATCAAATCCAGTACTTTGGGCTCCACCTGCCCCTCACCCTTGTTATGAGGATCCTGCCCCTGGCTCACCACTGGCCCCCACAACCCCACTCCATCTCCTCTACACAGGGTTTGATTCCCCGCTTCCTGTCCCAGTGAGACCAACCTTGAGGAAGAAGCAAAATTCCCTCCTGCTGTCCCCTACTCACAGCGGGAAAAACCTGAAACCTGCTCCTTTACCCACAGCACAGCTGTTATGAGAGGGGGCTGCACTACCCACTTCCCCCATCCATGTCTCTATACCCAGGGACCAAATCTGGAACCAGGCTGCCTTGCTAGCCAACTCCCCTTCCTCTGCTGGAGCTACTCTTCTCTGCCTGCCTTGCTAAGTGGAGCCATGCTGAGACAGGCTGAAGTCCTCTGTTCCCTGCAGCTGCCTCAGCCTGCTCCATGTGAAACTTCACCGCATGTGCTGCCCCTTTTAAACGCTTCTACCCATCAAGATTCTATGGGATGAGTCAGTGTTGCCCTTTGTCCCTTTTGAAGCAATTTGACCTCTGTCTCTGCCCTCCACAGCCATAAAGCACTGCTCCCTTCATTAGGCCAGCCAGACAAATCTCCCCCAAGCCCCATACACAAAGGCGTGGTGCAGTAATTTGAAGTATTATCTTAGTATAGGAAATTGTTTTTGAATTTCACTACCCAAGATCCTTAACCAAGTGTCTGTGTTTGAAAAGTTGAGACTTATCATTATTGAGTGAAACCTCAAAAACTCTGTATTGATATTATGAAGAAACAAAAATCATGCATGTAAAATATCAGAACTTTGATATTATGAAGAAAGAGAGGCACAGCATTTTTTTCCTCTCAAAATGTTTGACTTTGGTGACTGGAGGAATGAAACAGAAGATCTTCACTTGGAAGAGACATCACTGAAGACTGAAGAGACATTGTTACTATAATAAGTGCTAATCAGGGCTTTGTTTAAAGTTTGCATAAAGGAATATATTTCTGACCACTGAAAATGAATAGGAATGCCATGACAGTATATTTTTTGATTTGTCAGCTCTTGTATTGTGTAAAACTGTATTAATCTGTCTTAAAATATAGCTAAAACTAGTCAGGAGGAAGCAAGGAGCCCAGGGAATTGTGGAAAGAAGGTGAGAGACAAAGGAAGGGGAATAGTGAGATCTGTGTGCAGACTGAAGCCATTGTTCAATATGAATGACACAGTTAATGTTATACCAGTACAATCTATCTCATTCACAAAGAGCTAAACAAAGCAGCTATTATTTATACTGTCTCTATTTGCAGGGGTGGCTCCAGGCCCCAGCACGCCAAGCACGTGCTTGGGGTGGCATGCCGTGGGGGGCGCTCTTCCAGTCGCCGGGAGTGCTGCAGCCAGCTCCAGTGGACCTCCCGAGGCGTGCTTGTGAAGGGTCCATCAACCACGAGACCAGCGGACCGCGGGACTGCGAACCCTCCGCAGGCACGCCTGCGGGAGGTACACCAGAGCCACCTGCCGCCCTCCCGGTGACTGGCAGAGCGCCCCCAACAGCATGCCACCGTGCTTGGGGTGGCGAAATGTCTAGAGCTGTCCCTGTCTGTTTGGTTCCTTTCTCTGGCACGTTCTGCATACTTCCCTTTTTTCACATGTAAATCAAGTATAATGTTGTTTTGGATGCATTGCTTTGCTACCCTTTTTGTGTGGTCAGTCTCTGAACAATAATTTAAGACTGGGATACTTAACATGCTTAAAACTGCCTTCACCAGGCAAGAGAGAAAAGGTGGGTAAGGTAATATCTTTTACTGGACCAACTTCTGTTTGTGAGAGAGACAAGTTTTCACAGAGTTCTCTGTAAGCTCGAAATCTTGTCTTTTTTGCAGTAGAAGTTGGTCAAATAAAAGATATTACCTCACACTCCTTGTCTCTCTAATATCCTGGCACCAATATGGCTACAACAACACTGTATTCACTAAACAAGGGCTCATCATCAGAAGCAAACTCCCCACAGACCAGGACATGCCAACTGTAAAGCAACACTGGTCCTGGCAGAACAACAATGCAAAACCTGCAGATCATATCTCCACTGCTACAATGATCAATAACCCCCCACAACATACCTTTCAAGACCCCTGGGTCTTACACATGCCTGCCTATCAACCCCTGTGGTGTGCCTCAGATACATTAAATGCCCCAAAAAGTATGTAGGTAAAACTAGAAAACTGCTACATTATCAAATGAACTTACACAGAAAAATGATGATAGAAAAAAAAAACACCCTATTATCCTTGGTCAAACCCTTTTCCACAAAATGATCACTCCATAGCTGACATCTCAGTCCTCACCCTGAAAGGAAACCTGCACAACACCTTCAAAAGACAAGCATGGATGCTTAAATCATTACTTTTAAACACCAAAAATCCTGGACTTAGTAGAGAGACTGTCTCATTAAACAATCTGTAACCCATTAACTCTCATTTGTCCTATAACTGCAGAGTGCCGTTTCATCTTGATGGTTTTGTAGAACATGTGTTAACTCTTCCTGCTTAACAATCTGTTCCAGCTTTTATTTGGCAGTGGCATTCTGACTTACCTTTCCACAACCTGAAGAAGAGCTCTGTGGAACTGGAAAGCTCATCTCTCTCACCAACAGAACTTCATCCAATAAAAGATATTACCTCATCCACTTTGTCTCCATTGACTTTCAGCAGTTTATCCCATTTTGTAACTGGGGCACTGAAAGAGAAAGACAGAGTTAAGGTTGTTTGTTTGCCTTACTTGTACTGTTACGTATCTTAAAATATTTGGATTTCATTGTAACCATAACTCTGAAATTTTTTTGGTCATAATGTTTGTTGAAGGGTAACTACAGCACCCTTGTAACTTTCTTACTCTCAAAGTTATTGACATGTAGTCTCAACCTTAACTCCATTTTAATGTAGATTGTTGCCTGGGAATAAACAGGGCTCAGGAAACAAACTCAGACGATGTTTTATATCTTGTTCTTGTTGATTGCCAGTGATTCTGTGAGCATCTTCCATGCTTCATTTTTGAATGTTAGGATGTATCTATGCAAACATCTGTAAATCCTCAAGCCATTTTGCTTCAGGCCCAGTTCTACTCCTATTGCAGTTGTTGGCAAATCTCCCACTGACTTCAAGGGGAGAGGAATTAGGTCCTTCATGTTGGTAAAGAGACATGCACACTTATGCTACACTATATGCTACAGTATAAATCAAGTAAACATAAATTTCTAAATATACAACTGACACACTTTATATTGGAAGATACTAGCTTCTCCTAATGCCCTCACAGTTATTGTTTCCTCCTATTAGGGTATATAATTACTCCCTAAAACCAATCTCTCACTCAAGTCACTGACATCAATAGGAGCAGGACTGAGCCCCAACTGTGAGAAATGTTATATAAAACCCATTACTGCCCTGTCCTACTTTAATGTAAGTTTAAATACATCTTCAGTCTTGTACTTGACACTAACTTTAAAATGATCATTTAGCACTTATCCTCTCAAGAAAAGGAATGTATTGTGGTTTCAATAACCTTTTTAAATAACCCATATCATTGTATTTGTCTGGTTGCCCTCTGCTCTACCTTCTTCATTTTTATAATATCCTTTGATAATAAGGTGACTCTATATGGACTTTGAAGCTTCACTAGTCTCTTACACAATGTTACAATACATTTTTTCCTCAAAAAATCAGTAGCATGGATTGAATTAGTTCCTACAGATATCAACTCAATTTATTTTGATTTCTATCCATTGCTATGGTGGCAGTAATAATGCATGTCAGCAAACACGAATATGATTTATGTAATCCTTTACTTCATTAGACTGAAGATTAGTATCTAGAATACTTAATTTCAAGCCAATATTGGTATAATTTATTCAAACAGTTTTCAGCTCAATCTACCTAAGATGAAACAGGACACAATACATATTCAGTTAAAACACCAGTTGGCTTTAATAAATTGTTTGCATTGTTATTTTAACCAAGATGCATTTGTATGCTCTCCATTTTGTCACCATATTAGTAAACACCTCTAACAAAAGTGTTCAGTATGCCCACTCCTAGGACTTCTGCGAACAAGATTCAAATATCAAGGTGAGAGCAAACAAGAACAAAAGGAATTATGCAACACTCTGTGAGTGCCCTGTGACATGGGAATCAGAAGTCAGAACGGGAAGGACCATGGTTTTGTTTAATCCTCCTCCTCCTTTCTTTCAGAAGGGTAAAATACTTTTTCAGAAAATGTATCCAGAAATGTTTTGGATAGCACCTGTGGCCAAATTCATGTCACTTACTGGCCTCTCCCCACTCGCACTGAGATGACTAGCACTATGGATGCTAGGAGAAGAAAGTTCCTGTGAGTTCTGCCTGAGGATAAAAGACTCTTCAACTCACTCTCCTCTTGCACCATCTACAAGGACCAAACACAGTCTGGCTCTCAGTTAGTTGTGTCCCTCAATTCATGTGTACAACATAAGTAATCTCCTGAGCATTTTTGTCATGACTAAATGCATCTAGCCCATTAGGACTTCCTAGAGTACATACCATTTCATCTTCAAATTAAGTCTCGTAGCCCTGGTTACTCCAGATGGCTTTTTTTTTTTTCTAATTCTTAGGTAACAGAGTCCACAACTTGTCAAATACATCCCAATGAGTACAGTACAGTAGAATCTCTTTTGAGTTGAATACAATTCCTCCAATTGCTTTTCTTGCTGCTGATACACTTTAAACCTCCATTCTGATACTACAAACTTCTAGGTCCTTCATGCTTTTACTTCCTTCAGTGCTATTCCTTTCATGGTGTATTGTCTTTGCTATTACAAATCAATAACTTTGCACTTTGAGACTGAACTCCATTTGTCAAATTTTCTTTTGCAGGATGTCCTCAATCTATCTAGGACAATCTGTAATAGATGGCCTTCCTCAGCTCTTATAATTGCTCCTCCTATCTTGGTGTCATCCATAAAGAGGTACACTCAATTGCTTGTACCAGCTTCAAAATCATTTTTGTATAAAAGTGTTGTATAAAATTACTGCCAGTACTCAACTTTACAGGACCTCACTTGAGACAGCTAATTACAACACTTTTTCCCCTCCAGCCAGCTTTCCATCAAGGACTTCATCCTAACATTCATACTCATACTTTTGACCTTTTAGATTAGCCTCCTGTGTGGCACTTTAACAAATGCCTTTACTAAAATCCATAGATCACATTCACCCTTTTTCCATTATTTTTTTGTCAGCCTTTCAAAGAACTCCGTCAGATTTATCTGACAAGCCCTGTCCTTTGTAAACCCATGTTGGAAATCAATTGATATTCTTGTTTCCTGTTCTCTTCCAAGCTGCTGGTCATTTGATTGCTTACTATAGATTCTAAAACCTTCTCTGATGTGGACGTTAGTCTCACCAGTCTATAATTAGATATACCATTACAGTTTTTCCTCTTTTCCAAAAAGAATGCTGCACAACAAAGCACAGTAAATTTTTCATAAAGATGTAATATATTCACATACATAGAAGAGCCTTAATGCAAAGTCCAAACAATATCAGAAATAAAATAATCGTAAAACTAACAAAAAAAATACATCATCTCAGTGAATTCCTTTCTTTATCGTTCAAATGAAAAGAGGCCTGTAACTGTATGACTGTAGTCTACAACTCCCAACATTCAAGATGCTTCCCGTGTTAATAAAATAAACCATTTTAGTCACTAAGCTTGATCATAACAAGACTATGCTTCTTTGGCTAAATTTCCAACCTATAGTGCAACAGGCAAGCTGAAAAATTTGCACACATCTGTTTTGCTCACAAACCAATGTAAATGGTTTGTATCATTATCTCATTTGGCATTTGGGCTCACTTTGTAGAACAAATACAGATTCTACAGTACTTGTCACTAAGACATTAACATTTACCACACAGTGGTATTTGAGGTACTCCAGTTATTTCTACCTTAATAATAGGGTAATAATATCATGCCTTCACTTTTCACTCTGGTTGCTGCATTTCCTTATGCAGGTTTAGGAGATTAGCTGTTATAGAGCAAAGGCCCTTGATGCACACTGAACTGATGTTCTCTGCTCCGCTCACTACCTGGACGCTTTACATATTGAATCTGGGCAAATCTAGGGGGGGGGGAAAACCCTTACCCATTCTGCATTATTTTGTAGTGTTTACTGCGCTTGGGCCAGAGAAATTAGCCCTAAAAATAATCTTTGCTGCAAAGTTCTTTAAAAGAGCTCTTGCCAGGGAAAATCATGTGCATCCATTTGCATAACATAATTAATTTGCCACGGTTTCACACTAAATCTTTCTTTATAAGTCATCCATTTTAAAATGTCTCAAACTGTCTTCATCGAACTGATCTGAAAATGTATTGTTTGAATAGGGAGTGTCAGCTCAGTTCCAGAGGGTTTGAAATGCATATATCTCAATATGAATGGAAGGATCTTGTATAACAATCTGAATTAGCAACACGCTAAACTACTCCCATACCTTGGCAATCAGTTAGTTTTAATTCATGAAAATGCTGACCTATTTAACTTTACAATGATCGTACATTTTTTCTGTGTTTGCCTAATGCTTATAAGCCAGCTGCAAAGATTAATGTTATCCATCTCCATTTTGACAGCTGCTCTGATTCAGCACCTCCAGAAGGTGCATGGACCTGCTGGTGTGGAAATGAGAGGCCTAGACCATCGTTTTCCAAAATTGATGACTAAAGTTAGATTGGAGTCTTATGCCCATATTTAGGTATCTAAATAAGTGGCTTGATTTTTCAAAGGTGATGAACAGCTTCCTTCTGCCCCTAACTACACCATTCCACACAGGGAGTCTCCATCAAACTTGGGGGACCTCTACAGCCATGAATGTCAGACTGAATTTTCCCCGTTCTGCATAATACTTTAAGGAAAGTGCAATAGATGGTTAAGTTTGAGGAAAACATGGCCCAAATTCTGACATAAATGGGTGTAATTTCATAGATTTCAGTGTTGTTGCATTATTTACATTAAGGTCCAGATCCTCAAGTATATTTAGGCACCTAATTCCTCACTAGGAGTTAGGTACCTAAATATATTTGAGGTTTTGGGCCTGAGTCTGAACTGACCCATAATCTGACCTGCATTCCTGAAAAGGACAATGAAGCAACACTGGTATTTAGTGGGCTTGCTCCAGCACCACTAAAGTAATGGGAGCCTTGTGATTGACTTTAATGGGAGAAAGCTCATATCTTATATCTAATTTCAAATAGGAAAAAAAATAGTTTAAGTGATGGTCCAGTTTCCTATATGGAATGGGTAGCGACTTGTCTTTAATATCAAATGGAACTAATTTGCATCAGTCTTCTATCAATATCAAAATTTAAGAGATTACTATAGGGGATATCTACTGAACCAAAGAAAATTAATAAATAAGCCAAGCTAGTATGCTATTTAGTCACAATTATACAATTTAAATTATATTACTCATGATCACTGTGTAATTTCTGTTGATGTTTGAAGAGAGAAGCAATCACCCCAGCTTTTAGAGTTTAGCACAGAGTCCAGTTCTGCCACCTTTATTGTTGCTGTGTATCTTCATTTCCCTGAACCTGCTTGCACATAAGATACTCCTCAAAGAGAATGAAAGTAGCAGAATTCAATCCAAAATTAGGACGAACTTCATTTTCTTCCGTGATCAACATCTTGTGATCTCTGCTATGCTGTAACCTACATGCTAATTTATTATCAATACACTGCTAATAGGAATGGATAGTTAAGGGTTATAAACCAAATCTGTAGGCAGGTATGAAAGAGCACATGGTTTAACTTAACCTTGATCTCTGAGGCCATGTGATGGGAAAAAAAATATCACACACATACCATATTATGTAAGGGATAGGAGGAAATGTTTGGTTTAAAATTAAAAGAACAGAAAAGCAATATAAAGAAGTTAAAGAGGTGTAAGATTTTGCAGTCTTCTCCTGTCACTCACATACTGTCTACGAGAAAGCATGACATGGGATGTACAGCCAGTATTTGGCAGTATAATGTCTACATTAGTCACTGATGTGCTCTCTTGTAATAAAGCATACAGTGACACTTTTTAACTTAATCTACTGCCTGTTGACTGGGCACAATGATAACCTGACAGATGGATGCAAGCATAGGCATGCCAAAGAATCAATGCCTGTATTAAGTTTGAACATACATCCTGGGTTTGCATCCAAAAACATCAAAACAGCAGCCTAGGCATCTAAGTATTTGAATCTGTGACTTCAGATCAGATCAACTTTCCCTAGGATAGGATGTATTATTATAACCTCCACAACCATCCAGTTAGTCATAAGAGACATCTAGTTATTGGGAGATCTTCATGCTTAACAGCTCATCCAATTGCAACAGATTTATCTATGCGAGCCACATGTAATTTCTACTACACAATATACTCTTTGTGGCAGGGATAACCACTAACAACATATTTATGCAGTACTAGCACAATGGGGCCTTGCTCTGTTTCTGACCTCTATGTGGTATTGCAATACACAAAATAAATAATATATTAGTGCAAGTTATTTTTATCAATTATTTATCAAGAGCGTTTAGCTTTTGAATATTACCTGTACTGAGTAATTAAAATCAATAAATCACCTTTTCTTAGCAATACATTGTGTTGGAAACAGAACATACTGTAATAATGTACAGACTATTTAAACTATACTTTTTCAGTAAGGTATTGACATTATTTGTTCAGATTTCTATTTTGCTGTGTTCTGTTTTGGTTTCATATAACAGTAATGAACAGTTTAGATATGTTAAAAGCCCCAAAGAACCTGAGGCAAATTGAAAAAATAGAGCAAGTATAGACAAAAAATTCCTCCTTTTTATGGATCATATTGTAGTACTTTGCAAGAATACAATGCAGCTTAAAGACAGTGGTGTCAAAGGTGCTGTAAAATGAGCCATGTATGCTGATCACACATGGGATTGCTAAACTGATGAGCCTAAGTCATAAAGACAGCCATGCTGTTGCAGTGCAAGTCTGCAAGTCAATTTTTAGCACAAATATGAAAACTAATTGTAAAATTTCACTCACTTGTAGAACCCTAGGAAAAAAATCTTATGGAAAAGGGACATGGTCTTTAGCAGAAATCAGGTGGGTGAAATAATTTATCACTATTCATGTACATTAAGAAACAAATGACTCTCTTAGAAGTCTGAACAACTCATAGGTAATTTAATTAATAATAGCTACTAGGGAGTCTAATCCTTAAAGGTAAAAGCTAAGCTAATCAGAGAACCTGGCTTAAGTCTTAATATAAACAAATGGTGTCTATAGAGCTGAAGAACCAAGCAATTCGTAAACATTTGGTTATGCTGACAGCACTGTGATTTGTGCTTTCCAAAACAGATTAGACTACGTAGAAAATGTAGCATATGCTGCAGTAATCTGTGGTGGCTAGGAATGCCCATAAACAAAGGCAAATTATCCAACATGAGGGGTAATATATAGAGTGTGCAGCAAACCTATTTGTTCAGCAAATATGTGCCAGTTGAAAATAACACGAAAAATGAATACTGGATTTTACATTTTTTTTTGCTGTTATTTATCAGATTATCCAACAATTAAGGGAAACATTTGTTAATTTGTGTTCAGATGACTCCAGAGCTGCTTTAAGTGTAGAAAACTCAGGATTTCACTGAGGCGACCATATGCATATGCATTAAAGGAACAAATTCTGATTTATGTGATGCAGATTTCTGAAAGGTCCATGTAGAATATTCTGAGAAGAGATTGGTAGTGACAGTCAGAAAGCAAAGACTGTGATATGTTACTTTAATGAAACATTGGCACATTTAAAACAGAAGTGGCATGCAATGTTACTGGAAGGAGTGGATGAAAATCAGGGACGAAACTAATGCACAGGAGAAAATATAAACATGTACGTCTACAAGACTAGTTCCATTGTGTATGGATGCTCTGCACACCCCTAGTGTTCTACAGAGATCTTGCTCTGCCATCTCTCATGCATTCATACCATCTGGGGTCATCCATGGTGATGGAGGATGTCAAGGTTTTTTCCCCACTTTGAACTTTAGAGTACAAGAAGTGAGGACCTGCATGAACACTTCTAAGCTTAATTACTAGCTTAGGTCTGGTACGCTGCCACCAGCCAGAATTTAGTGTCTGGCACACTTTCTGGTCCCCCAAAACCTTCCCTGGGGAACCCAGACCCAAACCCCCTTGGGTCTTAAAACAAGGAGGAATTAACCATCTCCCTCCTTTTCCCCCCAGACTTTCCCCTCCCTGGGTTGCCTTGAGAGGCTTCACACAGATCCAAACTCCTTGGATCTTAAAACAAAGAGGAAATAACCATCCCCCCTCCATTTTCCCCACCAATCCCTGTTGAGTTCAGACCCAATCCCTTGCATCTCAAAACAAGGAAAAATCAATCAGATTCTTAAAAAGAAAGCTTTTAATTAAAGAAAGAAAATGTAAAAATTGTCTCTGTAAAATCAGGATGGAAAATGCTTTACAGGGTACTCAGATTCATAATGACCAGAGGGGACCCCACCCCACAGCCTTAGATTCAAAGTTACAGCAAACGGAGGTAAAAATCCTTCCAGCAAGAGAAACCTTTACAAGTTGAGAAAACAAACACAAGACTAATCCACCTTGCCTGACTATTACTTACCATTTTGAAACATGAGAGACTGATTCAGAAAGATTTGGAGAGCCTGGAATGATGTCTCGTCCCTCTCAGTCCCGAGAACGAACAACGAACAAAACAAAAAACACAAAGAAAGACTTCCCTCCACCAAGATTTGAAAGTATCTTGTCCCCCTATTGGTCCTCTGGTCAGGTGTCAGTCAGGTTCACTGAGCTTCTTTACCCTTTACAGGTAAAAGAGATATTAACCCTTAGCCATCTGTTTATGACAGAGGAAGAGATAGAAATTTTTACCACATGAGCTGACTGCTAAGTGGTTTCAGGTCTGTCATGGCAGATGTGTCACTTGGGAAGTGTCTAGATGTGGAGTTTGGGTTAAAGATTAATCAGGCTGCTAGAGCAGGTTTATTTTTCAGTAGGTGGAAGGAAGACTGAGAGGTGGTTGCATCCAGTAGTAGGTGTAGCCCTGAAAACTATATCCAGGGGGAAGACAAACATTTTTTTGTCATTGTTTGTCATGTGTGTCATGAGAAAATTGACTGGAAAGGTGAGAGTGTGGGCTGAATCCTGCTGATCAAGTTAAAGATCCATGGCATCATTCTGAGCACAAAAAAATCAACTCTCTTCTATCCTTTAGAAGTCTTGGTGAAAATACTCCACTGTAAAATAAAGGGGTGCGGGAGGGAGGGAGTTAGTCTCTGGTTTATAATCCTGAATCATTCTAGTTATTATTTAAAATACAATATTGGGGAGTGAATGGTTCAGGAAACTGATAATGGTGTAATGAACTTTTCACTGCTATGTCAACTGTCTGAATCCAACCTAGGTCATTTTGTATTTTGTAGGGTATTGACTCCTGTTGGTTGTCGAGGAGGAGAAAGGAAAACAACTCAATAATTATATTTGCTTAATTTTTTTTATATTTATATAAATCCTAATTAATTAATTAACTGAAATAACAGACTTACCATCTGCCCATCCAGGATCCAGTCTAATTGCTAGCATACAGTTATGCACAACCAACTTTCCACATAGTTGGCATTTTTTGATGCACTTGGCTACAGTCTTAACAGAGAAGCCAAGATCTGAATGCTTTCAGAATGAACCAATATCCTCTGAATCTAGGATCCTTAAGATTGAGTTGAGCTGTATCAATAACATGGTGAAGCTTACAGTGCTGCCGATTCATTGGCTGTGGATAAAATGAAGATTCCGTGTAGATGGGCTGTCAAGCTCGTGTCTTTCACAAGCCCTATGTTTAATGTATTATCATAATTTCCCTATTACATGGCAATAGTTCCTAAAGTATAACTAGCTTCCTAAACAGAAGGGAAAACATAATTCCTAACTCCAAAACATTACTTTCGATCCTGCAATTCAAAGCTGAAAAAGGACCACTGGGGGTCCACATGGTATCCCACTGAAGCCCTGTCATAACCTTAGTCCCAGATTTGGACCTTAGCGTCCAAAATATGGGGGTTAGCATGAAAACCTCCAAGCTTAGTTACCAGCTTGGACCTGGTACCTGCTGCCACCACCCAAAAAATTAGAGTGTTTTGGGGCACTCTGGTCCCTCTGAAAAACCTTCCCTGGGGACCCCAAGACCCAAATCCCTTGAGTCTCACAACAAAGGGAAATAATCCTTTTTCCCTTCCCCCCTCCAGATGCTCCTGGAGAGATACACAGACATAAGCTCTGTGAAACTACACAGAGTGACTCCCCCTCTCTGTTTCCAGTTCTGGAAGCAAAAAGTACTTTCCTATTCCCCCAGAGGGAATGCAAAGTCAGGCTAGCAATCCAACACACAGATCTCCCCTTGACTTCTTCCTCCCACCAATTCCCTGGTGAGTACAGACTCAATTTCCCTGAAGTAAAGAAAAACTCCAACAGGTCTTAAAAGAAAGCTTTATATAAAAAGAAAGAAAAATACATACAAATGTTCTCTCTGTATTAGATGATACAACACAGGGTCAATTGCTTAAAAGAATATTGAATAAACAGCCTTATTCAAAAAATACAAATCAAAGCACTCCAGCACTTATATTCATGCAAATACCAAAGAAAAGAAACCATAGAACTTACTATCTGATCTCTTTGTCCTTACACTTAGAAACAGAAAATTAGAAAGTAGAGCTACTTCTCCAAAGCTCAGAGAGAGCAGGCAGGCAGAAAACAAAGACCTCAGACACACAATTCCCTCCACCCAAAGTTGAAAAAATCCAGTTTCCTGATTGGTCCTCTGGTCAGGTGCTTCAGGTGAAAGAGACATTAACCCTTAGCTATCTGTTTATGACAAGCCCACCCACAGGCTATCAATTACAGGGATGGGGCCTTAAAAAGACAAAGGGCCAGACCCTCAACTTGGGTAAATTGTTGTAGCTCAGTTGAAGTCACTGGATCTATAACAATTTACACTAGCTGAGAGTTTGGGCCAAAGGCAGATGAAGTCTGTCTGGGAAAGGGATACAGGGATACATACAGGACAACGATCAGGGTGATGATAAATATAAATAATGACTAGGGCTGTCAAGCGATTAAAAATTAATCACTATTAAGACTGAAAGTTTGTCATGGAAGTCACGGATTTCATGACTTTCCATGACCTCCATGACTTCTGCAACGGCTGGTGTGCCTGGCTTGAAGGCAGCTCAGCCAGCACCTTCATCAGTTGCACCATCTGCTGCTGGGACTCTCTCAGGCCACTATGCCCCCCTTCCCAGGGCGGGTGCAAGGATGTTTCATGCCCTAGGTGAAACTTCCACCTTGAGCCCCACCCCCCAAAACTTGTGGCAACCCTCTGCCCTAAATTGCCCCCCTATGGCAGCTCCCCACCCAGCCCTAAGGCACCCTTCCTACGGCAGGTCCCTGCAGCCCGGGGAGCTGTGCGGCAGCTCCCTGCCCCAGCTCACCTCTGCTCCACCTCCTCCCTGAGCATGCCGTCACTGCTCCACTTCTTCCACCTCCCAGGCTTGTGGCACCAATCAGCTGTTTGGCACAGCAAGCCTGGGAGGGAGAGAAGCAGAGCGGGGCAGCGTGCTCAGGAGAGGAGGTAGAGCAGAGGTGAGCTGGGGCGGGGAGCAGTTCCCCTGCATCTGAGGCACCCCCAGGCCACTTCTCCCAGAATCCGTGGCACCCCCGGGCCGCTCCCTCCAGCATCTGTGGCACCCCCGGGCCTCTCTATGCCCGAGCACCCCTGAGCCACCCACTCTCCAAGATTTAGTCAGGGGTATATAGTAGAAGTCATGGACAGGTCACAGGCAGTGAATTTTTCTTTACTTCCCATGACCCTGTCCATGATTTTTACTAAAAAATACCTGTGACTAAAATATAGCCTTAATTGCTATTAATCATAGTGGGAAACAATAATAGAAAATAATTTTTTAAATTATTTTTGCATGTTTTCTACACTTTCAAATATATTGATTTAAATTACAATGCAGAATACAAAGAGAACAGCAATCACTTTATATTTATTTTTGGTTACAAATACTTACACTTTAAAAAGGAAAAAGCAAATAGTATTTTTCAATTCATCTCATACAAGTGCAATCTCTTTGCCATGAAAGTTGAACTTAAAAATGTAGAATTGTGTACAAAAATAACTGCACTTAAAATTAAAACAATGTAAAACTTTAGTGCATCTGGCACATAAATAATTTGTGACACCACCTACAAAAGTGCCATGTGAATGCCTGTTCTCACTTTCAGGTGACATTGTAAATAAAAAGTGGGTAGCATTATCTCCCACAAATGTAAATAAACTCTTTTGTCTCTGCAATTGGCTGAACAAGAATTAGGACTGAATAGACTTATAGGCACTAAAGATTTACAGTGTTTCCTTTTTGAGTGCAGTTTTGTAACAAAAAAAATCTACATTTGTAAACTGCACTTTCATGATAAAGAGATTGCACTATAGTATTTGTATGAGGTGAATTGAAAAATACTATTTCTTTTATCATTTTTATAGTGCAAATATTTGTTATAAAAATAATAATATAAAATGAGCACTGTACAATTTATATTCTGAGTTGTAACTGAAATACATATATTTAAAAACGTAGAAAAACATCCACAAATATTTAATAAATTTCTGTTGGTATTCTATTGTTTAACAGTGCAGTTAAAACAGTGATTAATCACAATTAATTTTTTTAATCACGATTAACTTTTTTTAGTTAATTGCATGTGTTAACTGTGATTAATTGATAGCCCTAATCATGACCTATTGTTTTTCTAAATAAACTATTGTCTAGCTAATTGTATGAGTTACTTAACTAAAGGGGGAAAATATTTTAATTCCTAGTGTCATTCTACTGTATTCATTTACAATGGTGGGCAGCTTGAGTTCTGTCAGTATTTGGCACCTTCTGAGTCTAATTATTATTCATGCCTTTCATGTTCTGTGGCATTAGCTCTATGGAAGATAAATAGGGCCCTATCAAATTCACGGTCCATTTTAGTCAATTTCACGGTTAAAGGATTTCAAAAATCACAAATTTCATGATTGCAGCTATTTAAATCTGAAATTTCACAGTGTTGTAAATGTAAGAATCCTGACCCAAAAATGAGTAGGGGATGGGGGTTGCAAGGTTGTTGTAGAGGAAGTTATGGTACTGCTACTCTTACTTCTGCACTGCTGCTGGCGGCAGCACTGCCTTCAGAGCTGGGCAGATGGAAAGCGGTGGCTGCTGGCCGGAAGTCCAGCACTGAAGGCAGAGCTACCACCACCAGCAGCACAGAAATAAGGATAGCATTGTATGGTATTGCCACTCTTACTTCTGTGCTGCTACCGACAGATTTGGGCCTTCAGTCAGCAGCTGCCATTCTCCTGCTGTCCAGATCTGAAGGCAGCAACGCAGAAGTAAGGATGGTATGGTATGGTATTGCCATCCTTAATTCTGTGCTGCTGCTGACAGGGTGCTGCCTTCATAGCTGGGTTCCTGATCAACAGCCACTGATCTCCGGCTGTCTAACTCTGAAGGCATCACAGAAGTAAGGGTGGCAATACCATGACCCTCGTAAAATAATCTTGTGACTCCCCGCCAACTCCCTTTTGGGTCAGGACGCCTAATTTGAGTAACACTGGTCTCCTCTGTGAAATTTGTATAGTATAGGTTAAAAGCACACAAAAGACCAGATTTCACAGGGTGAGACCAGATTTCACAGTTTGTGATGCGTTTTTCATGGCCATAAATTTGGTAGGGCCCTAATCATAAAACAGGCTGTCAGTTTGTGGATGCAGAGTACATTTGCTCCAGCTTTAGACTGATTTGAATGCCTGTCTAAAAAATTTCTTGAGAGAATGCAAAAGGAAATATTTTGTCCTGTCTAATTATTAGCATGATTTCTGATTTGCTATTTGACTCTGAGACATGAACCTTTACATCTAGAAGATTAAAGTGTTCCACGGCTCGAATTGTTTTTGATGAGGTAGAACCAGAAGGCTGTAAATCCATTCCCATGATTTCAGTTAGCTTATAAGTTTCAAAATTCTTGACCCCCACCCCCAATCTCTAAATATTTCAGGCAGAATTAAGGTGCTGCAACTCTAACAGATGATGCATCACAGAATAAAATGAAACAAAATAATAATGCCTGTACTGTAGGAATGCATCTAGTATATGACTCAATTTGCATTCAGTATTGAGCTACAGGAAGAGTATAAGTAATATTGTATAGAAATTGCAATTAAACTTCCTTCCTGTGTGAAGTGTAATCCACTAACATTCTCTATAACATTGACTTTATTATAAGCAATTTATCAGAAAACACTAATTTTAAAGCATCTATTATACGCTTGTTAAGCCTTTAATATTATCTTATTACTCATATTCTTTCCCCTTCATTAACTTCATGGATTATCCCCCCTTTTAATTATTTTGTGAAATTTTAGTCAAAGAACATGTACAAATGGTATTAGAGAAAGTGCTGCATAGCCTTTTTCTTTATCCTCTCTCAAATATTTCCCAGAACTGTAGTAGGGTGTCATTGCTATAGAATCCATCTTTCTCACTGGGTCAAAATTTAGACTAAACATAGTTTCTGCCCAGGAGGCTAAGTAAATATATGCAAAAGATGATGGTACAGTTAGTGGGCTATACCCTTTGGGTGGCTATACTTACCAATGTGCACTTTCCTCTAAGGATAGATTCAAAGCAAAACAGCACTATGATATCTATTCTCCACTTATTTTGCATTTAGATTTCAAAGTTAGTGGAAGTTCCATGTTTGTTTAGACCCAGATGATGATAAGCATGTCCTGTTTGTACTAGAAAGAAAAACAGGTATCATTGATCAAAGAAAATTATTGAGCTAAAAGTAAATAGATTTATAATTTTATACCTAACTTACTTGAAAATATATATATATAGCGTAAGATTCTCTCCTGCAACAAAGATCTGCTAGATGCAGGATGGCACTTCAGGGAGTTTATTACAGCTTCCTGGTTTTCATGGCCAAACGATTCTAAGTTATATCAAACAGTTCTAAGTTCACTATGATAAGGTACATATTGTTCTGGACATGCAAGAAGAAAGACAAGAAGCAAGAAATGTGGTTTAATTAGGCCACGACTATATGAACTTAACTTCTCCGGGGATTATCTGGCAGTAACTTGTACAGTGCAGGTTATGATTTCTTCCTTATTGTTTCCACCTATTTGGGGAAGTGCTATTCTGGCTCTGAGGCTCAGATCCCTTCAATCTCTACATGCCACTTCATTACAAATGCCCAGTCCTTCAACTTCTTGACACCCGCACAAACACAGATCCACTTTCTCCATGGATGTAATGGTCCCCTAGTTCACTAGTGTCAGGGCCAGGGCATAGGTGAAAAGGCCTAGTGATCAGAGCCAGTCAGATACCAGGATTCAAACCAGGGATCAGAGCCAGAATCAGAAATAGAGATCAAGCAAGAGTCAGGTCTGGTGCAGCATCCAGTCAGAAAGTCTATCAATTATTTGGACAACTTCCTGTGCTTCCTTCTGGTTTAAATAGTATGGTCAAGCTAATCGTGGGGGCTGTTATTGTTCCCAGTCAAGAACATTATTGGCAGTGCCTCAGGGAAGCATCAATGCTGCTAGCACCTTATTTCCAGTAGTTCTGGGTAAGCTTCCCAGGGGCAGCCAAAATGTGAGCTTGGGTTCAAGATTCTGGGGCTTTTACTTCACGCCATCCCCTACAGCACCCTCAGGGAGACCTTGGGCCTGATTTCCCAGGATAAGAGTCATGGGAGGCCATCACTAGATTGGGGACATGGATGTTGTCAGCAGACTCCCAGAAATATTCTTCTGGTCTGTAACCCTCTCAGTTGACCAAATACTAAAGTTTGACCCAACTTCTTTAAGAGTCGAGAGTTTCATGAATGATATATTTGTTTTGATCCTGGACATGCACCAGAGGGAAGGATGATTGGGAATAGTGAAGACTGGGTCTTGCATTGGTGCTATAGACCTATATATGTGGAACACTGGGTGTATCCAGAGGGACTGAGGTAGGTGGAGATGGAAGATGACTGGATTGATTTGGCAGTGAATTTAGTAGGGGTTCAAAGAACTTGTACTCTAGTTTGTGGGATGGCCTATCCATGTGTATGTGTTTGGTTGAGAGCCAAATCTTCTGGCCCACAGAGAATACAGGGTCTTGCTGCTGAAGCTGATCCATATAGCATATGTAACTTCTCTTAGCATCTTCCAGCTGGTTTTCAGGTCCTCTTTGGTCTGGCATATCAGTTGTACCCAAACTGCAGCTGTGTGGTTGGAGGAAGTTTTTTATAGCTCTGGATAGAGATGAGGGTGGAACCCATAATTTGAAAAGAAAGGACACTTCACTGTAGAGTCATGTTCTGTGTTGTTGTACACAAACTCTTCCAAGGATAGTAGAGCAGACCAGTGATTCTGGTGATAATTTATACAGCACCAGAGATACTGGTCCAGATTTTTATTTGCTCTCCCCATTTGACCTTTTGTCTGGGAGCAGTAGGTGGATGAGTGGCTGGAGCATTAGGTTGGCCTCCCAACTGAAACAGCAGACAACTTGTGGGCTATGATTGGAGATGAAAGACCAGGGTGGTGAATAACTTGGTCCACTTAGAGACAGGAGGAGAGAAGGCCGATTCAGCAAACAAAGTGGACCATCTTGGAGAAGTGGTCTACAACAGTCAGGATTGCTGTAAATCAGTTGGATTCAGGTAATTCCACCATGAAGTCTAGGGAGATAACTGCTCAGAGTCTGAATGGTACTTCATAGATCTTTATCATGCGGCATGTTGGCACAGGTTTTACAGGATACTATATGGGTCTGTATTAAGTATGAGAGGGGTAGCCATGTTAGTCTGTATCCACAAAAACAACAAGGAGTCCGGTGGCACCTTAAAGACTAACAGATTTATTTGGGCATAAGCTTTCATGGATAAAAAGCTTTCGTAGGAAGAAATGGGTTTTTTAAGCACAAAAGCTTATGCCCAAATAAATTTGTTAGTCTTTAAGGTGCCACTGAACTCCTCGTTGCTTTTATAGGTCTGTATTGTGACTTGCATGAGGCACCACCAAAAGAACTGTGCAGCAAGCTGCTGGGTCTTCTAATGCCCTACCTGAGGGGAGCTGTGGCATGCTTGCAGAGCAACAACCCTCAAGGGCACAGGGAGAACACAAACAATACCCCATTATAGATGTTGGAGGCCTCCTAGTTTAATGCTTCCCGTTTGTTGTGGGGATAATTTGGTTGAGGCCAATCGGATCTAGGTAATGAGGTCTTGACAGGGGACTGTTCAAAGAAAGTTCTGGGGCTTGAGGATGATTGAGACTTCAGGGCTTGGGCCTTTCAGGCAGCAAGATACTCTCTGTTCAGGGATATTGATCAGACTTGCTATTTTTAGGCCCAAGATGACAGGAAATAACAAAATATAAGTGTGAGAAGAACAGAGCCCAGTGAAGAGGTTGTTGATTAAGGGCCTTGGCCCTGCACAGATATTCCAAGTTATTATGGTTGGCATACACCTGGTCTGGGTACCAGGCCCCCTCAAGATAGTAACACCATTCCTAAAGGGAGTCTTATTCACAAGTAGCTCCTTGTCTAGGATTTCATAGATTTGTTCTGCGGGGTGATTTTACTGGAATAGAAAGCACATGGCTCCAATACCTTTTGGGGTATTGGGTACAACTCTGGGAAAATGATGCCCCAGTTGTCACATTGGAGGATCCTGTTTAGATAGTGAAGGCTTAAGTGGGATCAGGATGGACTAATCTGGGGGCAGAAATGAATATGCATTTTAGGTCATGCTGTTGTAGCCTTTCGAGGACATGCAGGGTGTGCTGCTCTGCACCATCAGAGAAAATCAGAATGTCATCCAGATATACCACCACATACTGCTCCATCACATCCCCAAAAAGATCATTGTTGAAATGCTGGAATGTGATGGGTGCATTTTCAAACCAAATGGCATTAGGATATATTCATAGTACCATATATTGTTCAAAAACCAGTTTTCTAATTCATTCTTTGCTGTAATGCATACCAAATGGTACTCCCCTTGACAGGTCAGGCAGACTCCACAAGGTCCAACAGCTCGGGGATGAGTGGCAGTGGATAGTCATTCCTGATTGTGATTTGGTTCAGAGCCGAGTAATCCATACACAATCTGAGGCTTCCATCCCTCTTCTTCACAAAGAGTACTGGCACCCAGAGGGGAAGGTGGATTTGTGAATAAATCTCTTGGTCAGGTTTTCTTGAAGGTAAACCCACAGGGTGGCTAACTTGGGCTTCAGCATTGCATAAATGCCATGCCATAAATTCTATGAGCAGTCATATTACCGGTGTGAAGGTAGGCAGTTTATTGTCTTTTTTGGTGTTTTTAAATACAGTGTGATCTCTGTACTAGGAGGGGATTTGGGGGTCAAGATGCATTGGTGATCTGGTCAGGCTGTGTACCCTTACTCATGGTCCCTGGGAAATGTATCATTCTGCTTCTGTCCTGCTGCCATTCCCGCAATCAATTATTGATGAAAGTGGTAAGATCAATAGAAGAATATTGATCTGCCAGGGTCTTGATCTGCTGCAGCTTATCCTTGATTTCTTCTTTCAGGCCTCATCAGAACAGGTACAGTTGGGCTGCCTCATTCCAGGCTGTATGTGAAGTGAGCCCTGGGAAATGCATGGTATAGGAAGCACCTGTAGCTTGCCCTTGCTGGAGTGTCCACAGGGGAAATTCTGTGGTGTGAGCACAATTGGGATAATCAAAGATGGCTGATATTGCCTGCTAGAAGGTTAGACACCACCAGACTAAGTCATAAGTAAAGGGGAGACCCAGTCCAATGCTTCTCTAGTCTGCCATGGATGCATCAAACAAGTGTGTTTGTGGGTGAGGAAGAACCTGGAAGTGGCAGTGATTCTTTGGCATCCTCATGAAAATGTTTTGGCAGGGGGATCCTAGGTGCTGGTTCAGGTGTGGTGATGCATAAGATTGGATCCAAATCACAACATTATCAGTGCAAAGTTGGAGCACTTGCTCCTGCAATGCCTGGTTTGAACTACACTGCCTGTGCCTACATTGCTAGGTTGTTGGCCTGAAGGCAGGCTACTTGCTTGGATGATGCCTCCCATGGGGCAAGAGGAACTATGCTGGATCTATGCCTAGCAGAGCTACCCCAAGGGGCTAGTGGTCTGAGCAACCTGTCAGGACTGGGACATGGGCAGTATGATCTAGTGGTCAAAGCAGGGATGTCAAGCATAGTGCAAATCAGGGTCAGAGCCACAGTGAGGAACCAGAAACCAAGCCCGGGGAAAAGAGTCAGAATCAAACACCAAGCTAGGATCAGAGCCAGAATCAGAAACCAGGGATCAAGCAAGAGTCAGATCCAGTGCAGCAGCTACTGAGGTCTCTCAGTCAGTCAGGCAACATCCTGTGCTTCCTTCTGCCTTAAATAGTATGGCTGGGCCAACTGGTGGGGCCAGTCATTGTCAGAATCATTGTGGGCAGTGCCTCTGGGAGCACTACTAGCCCCTCTTTTCCAATAGTTCTGGGTGAGCTGCCCAGTGGCAGCCAGATGTAAGGGCTGCCCAGGAACCCATGAGTCCTTACAACTAGCTTCATCTCATTTCAACACTCTCCTTAGCACACAGCAATGTAGTTGTCAGTAGTAAAACCAAACAGAAGTTTGAAAAAAAGTAAGTTAAAGATTCAAATAGAAGCAAGTATGAGGATTGTAAATGTGTTTACAGCTGTAAGAAAAATATAAAACACAATCTAGAGTCTATACTTACTAACAAGTTCTTTTCCTGTGTAACAAGATATTCTTTACCCTATGGACACTGCAGACAGTTCCTGTCCGATCCAGAGAGCTGAAGTCCATTTTTCGTAAGACACTCATGCTGACAGGGTGTCATAATGGATGTCATCTTGTGCCCTTCTTTGCCCTATAATACAGTTTCAGACCTTTTGTTTCTTTTCATAATCAGGATGTTTCCTTAATTTCAGTTCATCCCTGATGGCCCTACTATTCAAGGGCTTTTTCTTGGGCTCATTTGTGCTTTGTAAAGGCTCAAGCATGCACCTGGTCTAGAGTCTAAACATCTGTTCTCACTACTGATTGGGTTAGCTCTAAAAACAGTCTGGTTTGTGGTGACTCATTTTACCTCCGGCAGCTTTGGAACATAATGTTCTACATATCACATAAGTCCTAAAATATTGTCCTTACATACATCCCTCAATAACCATGACAACCAACGAGTTTTTAACTTTCAGCAGAGACCACGCATGAGCTTCATCAGTGAAATATCCTGAATATGGCAATCACAGGGGAAACGTGCCCATCTAGGCATGTCTAGGCAAATTCCTGGGTATAGACTCATAATTATGTACCCTACATCTGTTGTCAGCATGGGGCACCTTGGTCACAAAAGATTAGGGAACCGGGGAAAGAGAGTTGTCTCCCCACTGCATCAGGCATTAGGATCCCCAAGCCCACTCCCAGCTTCTTTAGGGGATGTCTTCTCTTAAGTTCATTCCAATTCCAGTTTATCAGGGAACTGTGTCCCCTCATAATGAGCACCTACACTTGACACCTGCCACAAGGAGGCACTAGCAATTAACTTGGCTGCCTTCTGCCCCCCTTCCCCCTCCCCCCCCCCGATCGCCCCCTCATCCCCTCCAACCCCGACCCAGGTTCCCAAACAGATAACAATTCCCTCCCTAACACTGGCCAAAAATAAGTCAGCACCTCTTTCAGAGAGATGTACTCCATGGTCCCTGAATGACTCAGCACCAAATATGATACTTGTGATGGGTAAGTACTGGCCCACCCTTCTTGCTAGGTTTCTGAGTCTGGGCTTCAGCCCAAGTGGGACATCTACACTGCTCTTTTTAGTTCCTCAGTGCTAACGCTAGCCAGCTGATGTGGACACTGAGACTCATTGTCATGGTGTATTTTGCATAGTTCCATCATAGCTGTGAACAGGCAGTTCTAACTTCCACCACTGACATAGGGTCCTTAATAGATCCAAGCAGAATAAAGGGGTCACCTAAGCTCATTAAAAAAAAACTGACTGGAAGGTTTGGATCCTTACAGGTATTTAGACATCTTTTTAGGCTCCTTTGGAGTATCTGAGCCAAAATCCTGTATTATAACTTTGAAATATCTTTTTTGGTTGCAAAAAATTAAATAAATAAATAAATACGTACAGATTTAATACAAATAAACCCAAGGTAAAATCTTAGCCTGCAAGAATTGTCCACACTTATTTCTCTTCAAAGGGGTAGTTTTATGGTACAATTCACTTGATATTCTAAACATGGTTTCAAAGCAAAGCTGACTGCAAAGTATAGCTCTAGCTACCACAATCATTTAAATCTGTTCTTGTCGAGATTTTTTTAAAGATGTCTTTTAAATGCAAGAAATTTATCTGTGAGAAAAAAAAACAGATTTCAACCTGAGAGGTCTTATCCCTCGTCCAAAGCCAAAACTGAATCAGCAGACGTGGGACTAAAGGCCCACAGGACAACCACTGTGCAGTGCTAGCCTTTGATCAAAGCAAGAAACTACAGGACAGAATTTACTGCATTTCTGTGCTGTGTAAAACCAAAGATAACTCTTTGTAGCATGGATCCCATGTGAGTCTCTGCTCCCTAATCAGCAATTTCCTCTTCAATACATGAATAATTCAGAAAAAAAAATCAACAATATAATGACAGTTACAACATTATGAATGGATGCAAATTCTCCCTATACATTTTCTGTTTTGTGATTAATGCCATAAATGTTAAAATAATGTATATTAACAGATTTTTGTTTTGATTAATGCACTCGAGAGGGAAACAGGGGGCTGGTTCGGTTTCCAGCTCCATTACAGACTTCTTGTTTGACCTTGAGCAAGTCACTTACCTTCTCTGAAGGTATCCTAAAATGTCATGTCATGTGGCTACATTCAATAGTACACTATAGTGATGAATGCAACAGAAAAGCACATAAATAAATATCACTATTGATCAATACGTACTTCAGTATATGCTGCATATAAATTGCTCAAGAGGTGGAGAACATTTTTCACACTAGCATTAGAAGACCAACTCTCCTTCCACACTACCAGAGCCTCTTCAAACATTTCTGTTTTATTTTAAAACCAGGCCAAAAGAAAGTATAGCAAATAAATAAACATTGAGTAAGATGATTAGACACACATCCAGTGGAACACATTCCACATCATAGGTCAGCAGTTCTCAAACAGTGGGGCAGACCTCCCAAGAGAAGCATGAGATTGTGTCAAGAGAGGCATGCGGTGTGGGTTTTTGTTGTTGTTGTTGTTGTTGTTGTTTGTTTTGTTTTTTAGAGCTTGGGCTGTCAGCCCTGGGTGGCTGGTGCTGATGCAGAAGGAGTGTGCACACCCAGGAGATGGGAATAAAGAGGACAGCCAGAGCCCCATCATCCAAACTCAGCCTCTCCTTCCCTCCCATCTCAATCCCTCACCACGAAGCAGTCCAGGCTTGGACTCTCCAACCTCCCCAACCCCCGACTCTGAGGCAGCAGGGATCTGGCCGTCAGCCCTGGGGTGGCAGCAGCAGTGCAGAAGTAACAGTGGCAATGGGGTGCTAAGTCTGCTGTGAAATGTTCTTACAAATAATCACTTTTCACTTTGCTGCCTGTACTTCTGTGTTGCTCTTGGCATGACACTGGTATATGTACTTGTGGGGATGGGGCATAAACAACTAGACACAAAGAAGGGGGGCTGACCAAATAACTTTGAGAACTTTTGTCATAGGAGAAGCTAGCAACTAAAGTGATGGTGCATCAGAAATGCCTCCTATAGGTTTTGTAAATAAAGGCTACTATAAACCAAGACTATGACCTGTCAGCCTATCTCCTGACCCCATACTGAACTATAAGTGAGCAGAATCCCATGGACCTCTGTCCATGTAGACCTCAGTGCAGGATCAAGAATAAAAAAGATCTTTTCCCTAACAATTAAAGATGTTAACATGGAGAGTGGGGAGGGAAGGAAGTAAAAAAAAAAAACACCCCAGCAAACACAGCTTGGAATCTCTGACGCTGATTGTGGATACTTACCTGCCAAATAGCATTTTCTCCCCAATCTCACCACTTTCCCAAAAAGACTATTTTACAAGCCCACTCCTGAACACATTATTATGAGGGTAAAGATGGAGCTGAACTTCAGTTAATACTTTGTTCATTCGGAACCAGGTAGTTTCCTGCATCCTGCCACAATGCAAAATGACTGTGAAAATACAAATGCAAATGCATTCGAGGACTTTTTCCCAGAATATATTTTTTGTCAGAACCTAGTTCCAGTCCACTTGCAAAGAGCACAGTCAGCATTTTCATACTAGCTTGGAATTCATGAGCGCAAGCAGAAATGTCTCTGCCACTGCCCTGTGGTGGAACTAGAAAGAGGAAATTTTTTGTTAGCTTATGTTAGAGCCTGCAGTATATAGCATCTGTTTCATTTTTATTTTAACTTCTTCATATAGCTGCTAGTTCTAAGAGGAGTTGTTTTATAGTTTGATTGGTCTTTAGATCTATCTGAAGAGTAAAATGAAAAGATATTTAAATTCTAGTAAACAAGCTCATGTGGTTATCACAGATGTACCCACCATTCATTTTACCAGGTCAAGTTGATCCTACACTAATCAGATGACATTCTCACTGTGGTAAAAAGAAACTGTGCCCAATAATGCCAGGGTTGAATTTAATCTAATCTATTGTCTTTTTCTCTTTGTAGATGGGAGGTGGTGAAATCCCAGAGCTGACAAACGGACTTTTGGTGTGTTTGCATACTGATCCAAACTTTGCAACTCAGATCACTTCTGCTATCCAGTCACTTCTATTAGGCCCAATTAATTTTATACTTTTATCGTTTAATGGTTATGGGGTTTTAATCTACTATAAATATAAAATGTTATTAAAATAAAATTGAGCTGCAAAGTCAAACATTTGAAAGTTAGGGAATGCCTGATTTACAGTTGCTTGTACAAACTTAATTCAGCCCACTTGAGTATCCAACTTGCTTGAATGAATCAGGGGTCCTGTGGGAAAAAAAATAGGATGTGTTTATATTATATAAAATTGTCTCAGTGTTTACACACAAGGGGGCTGAAATTAAATTGTACTGGCAACAGTTAAAATGGCATTTCCTAACTTCTGAGTGTTTGATTTTGTAACCTAAGTAACATTTTTAAACATAGGGGTATTTTGTATATAAATTCCTAGGTTTTTGGAAGGTTTGTTTATATCCAGAACAGTAGCAACATCGAGGATTGTTCATTTTCAGGCAAGGGAGAGAATGAGTGTAGATGGGACATTGAGGTAATATGCCTGGTGTGGTAGGTAAGATAAAGTGACAAGGAAGCCTGGTCCAGCTGTTTTCCTCCATCCCACCATCTGCAGCTACAGATGCTCTGGCAACATCCAGGCATGCCCAGTGCAATGCGTTGCTGCTACTGTGTTAGCTGCAGCAGGGTCCAAGGCTTTAGAATGTTTGTTTTCATTTATTCTGGCATATTACCAACATTTTTCCTGTGAAGCACAAGTGACAAAAGAGAAAAGGTTACTTTAACAGTTTAGAACTCAGCTAAATCTGAATGGAATTCCATGTGATTAAGAAAAGGCACTTCTGTAGCCCAAATACTTTCTGCCTGCCAAATTTCAAAGGCCTGCTGCAAACTATGGAGGTTTTAGAATTTCTCAGAAAATATTACAAGCATAATTTATAATAAAAGGTGTTGGGCAACTTAAATATAGAGGTTGCTACCAGTTTGCCCTACAATGTATAGGTCCAGGATACTGAATAAATAATCCTACATTATTAAACAAATAAAATGATTCTTCTTGAAATGCAATATTCCTGTGCATAAAGCTGAACATCCCTCAGCTGCAGATATTGCAACCTGTCAATGTAAACAAAAATATACCTTAGGCCTGCATTGATTATGTGGGTATAATAGTGCTGCAAGCACCTATGACCATTCCAGTAAGGAGCATCATCTCATGTAAAATATATTAATATGTATGTTACCTACCTATGCAGTGACTAGGATCTGTTTAGCAGAATTGTTTTTCTGCCTTTTAGTTTAAAAAAAAAAAGATTGGTATGAAGATAACACTGAAATCAGATCTAGTCTAAGAAGCAGGTATATAAATATTCATGCAAAAATAAGTGTAAATGTTTGCACTTAATTTTCCAGTAATTTTATACACAAACAGGTATTTGTGCATACAACTAGCAAGGCAGAAACACTGCTACATATTTGCATGCACTAATTACCATCGCTGCTGTTGCACAAATATTTGATTTGCATGACCAACTATGGTAACTACACATGAAAAATAGATATACATTTGCACGTGAACTTTTCTGTGTGCCTTTGCATTCCTGACCTTTTGAAAAATCAGACTCTAAACACCAGATCCTCTCCCAAGCTCTCAGCTCCAGTAAAACGGCTCCCCATCTCACACTATGGAGGAGGATTAGACATTCTGCAAGGCATATTTGCAGTATGATGCTGCTCTCTCATTCCATAGCTTGAAATGGGAGCATTCATCTTTCCTTGTTCTAATAGAATTCCCCAACACAAAGACAAGTTACCAGCGCTTAGAGCTGTGAAAAGGATTTGTTGTGTGAGGGAAAACACTAGAATCTACCTGTTCATAAAAAAAAGCTCAAGCTAAATTTTGTTTGTGTTGTTAAAAATAAAGGGCAATTACAAAAGGAGGTTGAGTTTTGGAACCTACCCCAGTGTTTCTCTGTGCCACGCTGAGAGCAGGTTGAGGACTTTGCCCTTTCACAATGAGACATTAAAAGGATTTTTGTGACACAACCAATTTGCCTCTGTTCGAAATGTACATATCCACACATATAAACATTTCAAGGAATATCACTTATTGTATGAAGAAAGGAACATATGAACAGGAAGATTACATGCAAACAAAAGTTAGTGGTATATCACAGAAAATATGTATTTGTCTTAATGAGTGTACCACTTTTGATTCTAATACATCCCAGTGGAATTTTATATTCAGACTGCAGCCAGTTCCTCAATGTTCTCCCATTCAAAACCTTCTCCCATTCTTTTGCCATGGATTATTGCTGAAGTGAAATACCAAATGCAGAGGTCTTCCACTGAAACAAAATTTTCATAATAACTATGGAATAAGGACAAATTCCATTACCATTGCTAATACTGCAGAGACCCTTACTCAATGATTAGTCCCACTGAGTTTGATGGGAATACTCACAGAGTAAGGTGCTGCTCATCATGAGTAAGGATGGCACAATCTGACCTTTGCAGAAAACAGAATCTCCCTACCTTCCACCCCCAGTAAAAGCTGTATAAAGCTAGTTCTTCTGTCTACATAGCCTTTGCAAAAGGAATAGGATCAAGTTTTGCAAGACACACACAAACAAATGGAACTTTAGCATGTAAAATATTTCAGGACCCCTGATTATAATTTAGAAACATGTGCCCTGCCAGTTTCTTTCTTTGCAGAGCTTGACTATGTATCAGTAGGGGGGGAAATGAGCTCTCTTACAGTAAAACATATAGAATAATTACAAATTCCAACAACAGTGCATTGTAAAATGTCTCATATATATATATATATATATATATAGAGAGAGAGAGAGAGAGAGAGAGATATGAAAAGAACACTCATTATACTGTTACACTCTGTAAACCTATGCAAACAGATAAGATTTAGATTCCAAATTAAACAGCTTGACTGAAGTAAACCATAGAAATATACTGGGACTGATTAGATTTAACAGCAGAAAACCACAGTCAATTCTTGCAGTCTTTCCCCTCTCACTCTAGAGTGATATGCTTTCAGAAATTTGGCTACCTACTGACCAGACCAAATGTGTTGGGTATTTGCCAGTTACCTCCTTTGATGGGACCCTTAATTAATGGGGGAGGCAACCTAGTGACAGATGATGTGGAAAATGAAGTACTCAATGATTTTTTTGCCTTAGTTGTCACAAACAAGGTCCGCTCCCACACTGCTGTCCTGGGCAACACAGTATGGGAAGGAGGTGAGTAGCCCTCAGTGGTGAAAGAACAGGTTATGGACTATTTAGAAAAGCTGGACATGAACAAGTCCATGGCCCCAGATCTAATGTATCAAAGGGTTCTGAGGGAATTGGCTGATGTGATTACATTGGCCATTATATTTGAAAACTCGTGGCGATCGAGGGAGGTCCCGGACAACTGGAGAAAAGAAAATATAATGCCCATCTTTTAAAAAGGGAAGAAGGAGAACCTGGGGAACAACAGACAGGTCAGCCTCACCTCAGTCCCTGGAAAAGTCATGGAGCAGGTCCTCAAGGAACCAATTTGAAGCACCTGGACGAGAGGAAAGTGAACAAGAACAGTTAACATGGATTCACCAAAGGCAAATCATGTCTGACCAATCTGATTGCCTTCTATGATGAGATAATTGGCAGTGGACATGATATATCTTGACTTTAGCAAAGCTTTTGATACGGTCTTCCACAGTATTCTTGCCAGCAAGTTAAAAAAGTATGGATTGGATGAACAGACTATAAGATAGATAGAATCTTGTCTAGGTTGTCGGGCTCAACAGGCAGTGATCAATGGCTCGCTGTCTAGTTGTCAACTGGTATCAAGCGGAGTACCCCAGGGGTCTGTCCTGGGGCTGATGTTGTTCAACATCTTTATTAATGATCTGGATGATAGGATGGATTGCACCCTCAGTAAGTTTGCAGATGACATTAAGCTGGGGGTACAGGTAGATACGCTAGAGGGCAGAGATAGGGTCCAGAGTGATTTAGAAAAATTGGAGGATTGGGCCAAAAGAAATCTAATGAGGCTCAACAAAAACAATTACAGAGTCCTGAACGGAGGAGTGAAGTTCTAGAACAGCCTTCCAAGGGGAGTAGTGGGGGCAAAAGACATATCTGGCCTCAAGACTAAGCTTGATAATATTATGGAGGGGATAGTATGATAGGACAGCCTAATTTTGGCAATTAATTGATCTTTGATTATTAGCAGGTAAATAGGCCCAATGGTTTGTGATGGGATGTTAGATGGGATGGGATCTGAGTTGCCACAGAGAATTCTTTCCTGGGTGCTGGCTGGTAAGTCTTGCCCACATGCTCAGGGTTTAACTGATCGCCATATATGGGATCAGGAAGGAATTTTCCTCCAGGGAAGATCAGCAGAGGCCCTGGAAGTTTTTTGCTCCTCTGCAGCATGGGGCATAGGACACTTTGAGGTCTTTAAACCACGATTTAAGGACTTCAATAACTCAGACATAGGTTAGGGGTTTGTTACAGGAGTGAGTGGGTGAGATTCTGTGGCCTGTGTTGTGCAGGAGGTCAGACTAGATGACCATAATGGTCCCTTCTGACCTTAAATCTATGAATCTATGGAAGAATCCCGTGCACCACTATAGGCTGGGGACCGACTAGCTAAGCAGCAGTTCTGCAGAAAAGGACCTGAGGATTACAGTTGATGAGAAGCTGGATGAGTCACCAATGTGCCCTTGTTACCAAGAAGGCTAACAACATATCGGGCTGCATTAGTAGGAGCATTGCCAGCAGATCGAGGGAAGTGATTATTCCCTTCTATTTGGCACTGGTGAGGCTACATCTGGAGTATTGCATCCAGGTTTGCTCCCCCCCCCCCACTACAGAAAGGATGTGAACAAATTGGAGAAAGCCCAGCTGAGGGAAGGGAAATGATCAGGGGGCTGGGGCAAATGAGAAGCTGAGGGAACTGGGCTTGTTTAGTCTGTGGAAGAGAAGAGTAAACCTTCAATTACTGGAAGGTGGATTCCAAAGAGGATGGAGCTTGGCTGTTCTCAGTGGGGGCAGACGACAGAACAAGGAGCAATGGTCTCAAGTTGCATTGGGGAGGTCTAGGTTAGATATTAGGAAACACTATTTCACTAGGAGGGTAATAAAGCACTGGAATGGGTTACCTAGGGAGGTGGTGTAATCTCCTTCCTTAGAGGTTTTTAAGGCCTAGCATGAAAAAGCCCTGGCTGTGACGATTTAGTTGGTGCTGGTCCTGCTTTGAGTGGGGGGATGGACTGGATGGCCTTCTGAGGTCTCTTCCAATCCTAATCTTCTATGATTCTGGATCTACTTGCACATCTGCTACATTACTATTAAGAGACTGCACTAATTTTTCCCATCACTTGTTTATACATGGTTGGAGAGGGGAGGGTGATGGTGCACTAACAGCCCTAACAGATAATTTGGAATTGCTCTTGTTGCCATTAATATATCAGGCTTCCTCCACTGACACTTCCAACAGAGGGAGGGAGCGAGGAGCTTGTAAAGCTAATGCTCTTCTGTGGCAAATGCCTTAGCTTTTCAGCTGCTTCAGTCCATCTTCCACTATGGCCTGGTACCTTCTAGGGGGAAAGCATAAGACCATTCAGCTGTGCCTGCCACCTTTGTTAGCATTGCTTAACGGGGGGAACTCCATAGTTCTACAGAAATATCTAACCCAGGGGTGGGCAAACTATGATCCACAGGCCACATCTGGCCCATGGGATCATCCTGCCCGGCTCCCAAGCTCCTGGCCCAGGAAGCTAGCCCCCGGCCCCTCCCCTACTGTCTCCCCTCCCCTGCAGCCTCAGCTTGCTTGTTCTGCTGCCGGCACAATGCCCTGGGCGGCCGGGCTGTGAGCTCCTGGGGCAGCACAGCTGCAAAGCCCAGTGTGACCCGGTGCTCTATGCTGCGTGGTGTCAACAGCGGTGGCACGACTGTAGTGTTGCCAGCCATTGGTGCTCCACGCAGCACAGTAAGGGGGCAGGGAGCAGGAGGTTTGGACAGAGGGCACAGGAGTTCGAGGTGGTGGTCAGGAGGTGGGGGTGTGGATAGGGGTTGGGGGGAAATGGGTTTAATGGGGTCAGGGGGTCCAGGGGAGGCAATCAGGAAGGAGGGGAGTTGAATGGGGCAGCAGGGGACAGTGAGGGGACAGGAAGAAAAGGGTGGTTGGATGGGGCAGGGGTTCTGGGGTGGGGGACATCAGAAATGAGAGGAGGAGTTGCACGGGGCAGCAGGGGTTTGGGGGCAGTCAGGGGACAGGGAGTGGGGGGTGTAGATGAGGCAGGGGTCCCGGAGGGGCCGTCAGGGAACAGGGGGAGTTGGATGGGTCAGGTGTCCCTGAGGAGCAGATAAGAGGTGGGGACTAGGCCATGACCCTCTCCCCTAAACTGCCCTCCATACAGTTGATGAAACCTGATGAGGCTCTGAGGCCAAAAAGTTTGCCCGCCCCTGATCTAACCCTGCTCATGCTACAGCTCAGGCAGATATTTCTCTGCTTCTGGTGACGCTTCTTCCACACGTGGGTGACATCAGACCTGGGATGATAAGCAGGACTTTATGAAGGGGCATAAAGATGTTACCTTTATGCTGAGCTCTTCTCTGCCTAATTTTCAGGGCACTTAGGGACAAATGTTTCCTTCATTTTCATTGGATCTGAGAGTGCATAACAACAGAACATTAGCAGTTCTGTCATGCCCGAGAACAGAGAAGGCACATTAGGATTTGCGAGTCTAGGCAAGTACTGTGCAGTCCCTGCAGTGGCTCCCTGTATGCAAAAATCAGGTTCTGGATTCGCTGAGGCCAGAGGATCCGTTCCGACAGGGATCCTTCAGTAGTTCCACCATGAAGAGAACATGTTATCTAAGGATGCAGTAGCAGCCAGGATCAATTCCACAGATTCACTGGGAGACTCTGCTCTCCTGCACTCATTCCAGCCACATTTCCCCATCTTCATCCTCTGCAGTTGCTAGCAGGCAAGCATCAGTGTTCCTGCATGAGTATAAGTACCAAAAGTATACCCTGAATTGAGGGGAAAACACAAAATCAAGGGGCTAAATTCAATTCTCACTCAATTCTGTTTAATCTCATAAAAGAGCTGCCTAGGTTTAAATTAGGGCTGAATTTGGCCCAGTATTTTTTTAATTTATATGTGCTAATAACATTTTCTAACTCATTGCATAATGTCCAGCCAGACAGCAATCGGTTTCCTTAAGTGATATAGGATGGCTTGTGGTCAAAGCATTCAGCTGGGACTTGTGTGATCTGGGCTCTTCAGAAATTCTGAATGACTTGGGCAAGTCACTTGATCTTTTTATGCCTCAGTTCTCTATCTGTAAAATGGGATTATTAACACTTTCCTTATAGGAGTGTTGAGAGGTTAAATCTATAAATGCTTGAGAGGCACTGAAATAGCATAGTAATAGGGGCCATCCAGCTATCTGGATACTGCAACACTTTTTAAAAAATATTAATATAAGAAGAGGTTGGCTTCGTTTCTTCATGCCTGATAAATTGAGCTGTTCAATATTTTTTTCTGCTCATTCAAGCATTCATTTTGTTTGAAGAAGCTCCATGCAGCATATGCTGGTTTAAAATAAAGATGTGTCAAACTATTTGGAAATAATTTGGGTTGTCTGAGATCTACTGTAACTGCCAGTTTATGAGCACAGCAAATATTTTAGCATTAGTTCTGCTTCTTCTACTGCAATATTAACCGCATGACTGCTACTGAATGTTCCAGGTACATTGAAATAGAATGCCCTTGGTAGCATGTGCTACCTTCTTAGGAGAATAAGAGAGATGGAATCAGTTGAAGGGGGGGGGGAAACTACATGCCCCTCACTGGGAGAATTATATGCTATTAAGACCTGACTCTTTTATTTTTACTAAACCTATATTAAGAAACTGTCCATCTGTCCTGAGAAGGAATCTGCTTCTAGGAAGAGGAAAAGGGAAAGTTCCCTTTTTTCTGTTATTCTGTCCCCAAGGAAATGTTTACTTAGTGACCTTGGTTTGTATGCTGTATTGGTATATATATCCCTGTGTTTGTCAACTTCTATGCATGCAGATTTGGAGGAATGTGCTTGATTTTAGGTCTTGCCTACGTTACAGTATTACACCAGTTTCATTTAAGGTGTTGTTTTAAATCTATTTAGTTGAACAGGTGCAAAAGTGTATTGTGACTCTAATGGGCCAGCTCAGTTTAAAGCTTGTAGGCCAGTTCACTTGTGTGTGAATATCATAGAAACGTTAAGTGTATTAGTATGCATGGACCAATTCACTTGTGTTCAAAGGAAGTGTTAACAGGGATTATTTCACCTAGCTACATACTCTTGATGGCTATCACATAACATTGCATTTACCCTGTGATTAGATAACCCTTGATCAAAATTTTTTGTTAGTTTTAAGATGAGAATTTACTTGATGTGTAAACTTCATGAAAACTAATGAAAGGTTGTTTGGATGGCTGCAACTACATGCATACTGGTACTGTTCTCACTTATCTGCACCCTATTGTCTAAACTGCTCATCCAAGAGGAGTGCTAACTTCAAAGGACCCCCCCTTAAGCAACCATGGGAATTCATAGACTGTCTGCATTGTGTATTCTTTGTCATACATGAGCGAAGACACTGTTCATATTGTCTTCTGTGAGCAGGGACTATAAATATTGGTTTAAGGGAATGATCCTGCATTTCTGAATTGTTTGGACACTCAGAGGGGAGCGTTCCAGATGCCAGACAGAGAGCTCAAAAGTTATTTTGGGCAACTCTGGGAGACTTATGGAAAACTAGCACTACATCTCTGCTAACATTTAAGACTTACAGATTTTGACTCACCTGTTAATGTATTTTACCTGTTTTAACCTCTCAGAAACTCTCATTTCTTTTCTTAGGTAATACATCTCCAGTTAGTTTACTAGAGAAATTGGCTGCCAGCATTGTCTTTGGTGTAGACTGAGAGTGTTCATTGATCTGGGGTAACTGACTGACCCTTTGGGTTGGGAGTAATCTAATGTAATGTGATATTTGGCATAAGGGGCCATTACCACAAAGTTCAGTTTATCTGGGTGGCAAAATGGGCTGGAGAACCTAATGTGAATGATTCCATGGTCACACTGGTATAGTGATCCAGGAGTTCACATTTGTTACTGGTAATCTAATTATAGAATATACCACAAGTTTGAGGTGGCTACCTTGTTTTCTGACAGTCTGCTCTGAGATTAGCACTCACACTTGTGAGCTACCCCAGACAGTGTGACGTGTATGAACACTAATTTCAGTTTAGCTTAAGTCAGTTAGGAAACATTTTAAGCTAAATAAAAAAAGGAACTCACAAACAAAGACAGTATCGGTACAGATATTTGCATCAGTTTAATTAAATTGGTTTAAAAATAGATTTAAGATAAACTGGTGCAATTTGCTTATATAGACATGGCAACGTCCCACAACCCTTTTCTGTTTTTTCTTCACTACTCTGGACTGAATGTGAGTCAAATCTACTGGTGCCTCCTGTATCCACATTGGCTCTCCTTGTTAGTTTAGTTGTTTAACAAAGGAAAGCTCCATACTGGAGACAGATGTTGCATGGCTGTGTTGCTGCTAGTTCTGCGATCTTCATTACAAGACTAAACTTTTCAGCAGAAATGGCAGCCTCTCCCAGTGTGGGCAGAACAACACTTTGCTTGCGCTGGTCACAGGGAAGGGCTGAAATATTCTTTTAAATTATAACTGATTATAACTTGCAATGGTATATTTTCTCAAGATGCGCTATGTTATTAAAGCCATTTTAAAATCACAAGTTTTTCATAATAAATATGTGGCTAAGTCAGACACCAAGATAGCACCATGACCCATTTCTAGTCTTCTACCTAGTACAATCTTTTAAAAGTACAGATGTCCACAGTTGCCAGTGGGCATTGTGTTGATATTTACTCCCAAGAACAACTGAAAATCACCTTATACTCTAGTTGTTATTGTATGAGAATTGGACTTTTGTTCCTAATTTACTTCATCCAGAGACCTGAAACTCAACACATAGACTTTCATATGACAAACAGAAAAAAAACCTGCATTATACAATGCTTTTTTAATCAATCTGAAATTACTATCTTGGCACAACTTTGCTGGGGAGAAGTTAAGCTTGAATGTGACTACCAGTAGCACTGGAACAATTTTTATAATGAGGGTGCTGAAAGCCATTGAACAAAACTTTACACCCTGTATATGATTGAAATCACTTCAAGCTCAGGTGTGCTGCTGTACTGCCACCACCCCTATTTCCAGCACTCCTGGTGACGACATGTTATTGCTGAAATTCATCTTTAACACCTGAATTCTCAATGTGTGTGGAGATTGGTTTAGGTTTGTTTGTTTGTTAACTCTGATAATCTGTCAAGGTAACATACACCTAAAACATAGGTATGTATCTGCAGACTTAGCTTGGCGTTAATGAAGAGCCCACACTGTACTGCTGACAGTATATGAAACATCACAACTTTCGCCTTAATTCACTGGGCTGTCAATATGTAACAGCATAACAGCAGGTGCAGTACATGAGCAGCTAAAAAAGGTTAAAGAACAGACTTGTGTCCAAATACAAACATGTTCTTCGAAGCTTGATATGTCATGTTAAGTTGCTTAATATAATAAAGTATGACTTCAGACATGACTATTTATCAAGAAAGCCATTGGGATGCTTATTATTCTCAGTAGACGCCTTTCATGCCCAAAGATTGAACATTCAAGGTTAAACTCCATTTAACTGTCCATTTGAACAAGATTGTGCCAGTTAGTATAATTTTTCACACTAACGTTAATAAAATATTCACTCATCTTTTCAAGTCAATTTCCATATTATTTAGTATGATTGCAGCTTTTAATATACCCAGAGACATAGGTAAATCAATATCAATGTTTATGGCAGACTTAACAAAAGACCACACCTGCTCCCAGAAATTATTGTTCAGGGGCACTCATATAGTAAATAAGCTAAATTTCCAAACAATTGAAAGTTTGACCAGAATTATCATCATATAAACTGGTCTGACACAATTTATCAACCAGCTCTGCATAATCAAAGGTATAGTAATGCTAGTAGACTATAAGGCCTAAATTTTTAACCAGTTTGAGGACCAGGACTATTCTCTGGAAACAATTTGTGCCTATCATCCTATAACCACAAAATTAAGTGTGGGAGCAAAACTGTGTATTTGCATTTTTAACACCAAATAGAAAGGGCATTAGCCTGGGACTCAGGAAATCTAGATTTTATCCTGGGCTTTGCCACTGACTTGATGTGTGAGTTCAGACATCTAACTTCATTTCTTTGTGGCTCTATTTTCCTTTCTAATCTTTGCCTGCTTTCTTGATTTAGCTATAAAGAGGTTAGGGGGCAGAGGACAAGAACTTTCTTAGTGTTTATAAGCCACTTAACATAATGAGGTAATGACAATAATTGAGCTCACTAAACTGTACTGTAAGACAAATAAATAGAACAATTATTAACTTATTTCCACATTTATTTAGAGAGTAACAGGTAAACATACCCCACTTACAGGTGAAAAAAACTGACTGTAATTCTGCACCTGCAAAATCATAGGCACTAATTTAAGGGCACAAGTTTTGCCTGCAAAATAGAAGACATTCTTCAAAAAAGTGTCTCTAAGGGTATGTCTACACTATGAAATTTGGTTGATTTTATAGAAGTCGATTTTTAGAAATCTATTTTATACAGTCGATTGCGTACGTTCACACTAAGCACATTAAGTCGGCGGAATGTGTCCTCACTACCATGGCTAGCATCGATTTACAGAGTGATGCATATGGGTAGCTATCCCACAGTTCCAGCAGTCTCCGCCACCCATTGGAATTCTGGGTTAAGCTCCCAGTGACTGATGGGGCAAAAACATTGTCGCGGGTGGTTTCGAGTACATGTTGTCAGTCTCCTCTCCCTCTGTGAAAGCAACGACAGACAATCATTTTGCCCCTTTTTTCCTGGGTTACCTGTGCAGATGCCATAGCATAGCAAGCATGGATCCCACTCAGCTCACCATGACTGCTGCTGCTGCGAGCTAGAGGCTTCTGCCTCAGGCTGCATTCCCAGCTGGCAGCACCGTACTTTGCACCTACCCCAGCCTACCCCTTCTCCTATGGCTCATAAAGCCTGGACAGTAGTAAGGAGCAGTTCAACTATAGGCTGAGCAAGTGCAGAATGGTGGTAGGATGTGCATTTGGATGTTTAACAGCTTGCTGGTGCTGTTGGTCAGACCTCAGTGCAACCAACATTCCCATTGTTATTGCTGCTTGCTGTGTGTTCTGTAATATCTGTGAGAGTAAGGGGGAGATGTTTATGGTGAGGTGGGAGTTTGAGGCAAATCACCTGATGTCCAATTTTGAACTAGCAGACACCAAGGTGATTAGAAGAGCACAGCATGGCGTGCTGCTCATCAGAGCTTTGAAAACCAGTTTCATGACTGGCCAGGCTTTGGTGTGACAGTTGCGTGTGTTTCTCCTTGATGCAAACCTGCCCCTTTGTTGATTTTAATTCCCTGTAAGCCAACCACCCTCCTCCCTTCAAAACAAGGGAAATATTGTGTTGAAATCATGCATTCATTCTTTACTAATTTTTTTTTAAAAAAGAGAGAGATAACGGACAAGGTAGCATGGGTGGGATGGGGGAGGAGGGAAGGACAAGGCCACATTGCTTATTGTTGCCACACTAAAAATCAAACTGTTTGAATGCCAGCCTTCTGTTGCTTGTCCAGCCTCTGGAGTGGAGTGGCTGGGTGCCTGGAGCCTCTTCCTCCCCCCCACCCCCCTGCCCACATGTTCTTGGACGTCTGGGTGTGGAGGCTATGGAACATGGGGAGGAGGGTTGATGGTTATACAGTGGATGCAGCGTGGGTCTGTGCTCTTGTTGGCTTTCCTGCAGCTTCAACAGATGCTTCATCATGTCCGTTTCCTCCCTCAACAGACATTTCAGCATGTCTGTTTGCTCCTCCATTAGCCTCAGCATCACATCCTGCCTCTGCTCTTCATCCTCACTTAATTCTTTCCTGGCCTCTGCCACTGAATGCCTCCATGCATTAAGCTGTGCCCTATCAGTGCAGGAGAACTGCATGAGCTTGGAAAACACGTCATCATGAGTGCATTTTTTTTCGCTGTCTAATCTGCAATAACCTCAGGGACAGAGATGATAGAGGGAGCGCAGAAACATTCTACGCTTTACGATTCTGGGGGGACTGCATGGTCACCTGTGCTGCTGAGTGCTTCTGAGTTCATCACGCTGACGAACCAGGAAATGAAATTCAAAAGTTCCCGGGGCTTTTCCTGTGTACCTGGCTAGTGCATCAGAGTTCAAATGCTGTCCAGAGCAGTCACAATGGAGCACTCTGGATAGCTCCTGGAGGCCAATACTGTTGATTTGCATCTGCAGTACCCCAAATTCAACCCAGCCAGGTCAATTTTAGCGCTAGTCTCCTCATCGGGGAGGAGTACAGAAATTGATTTTAAGAGCCCTTTAGGTCAACAGAAGGGGGTTGGCTGTGTGGATGCATTCATTTTTAAATCAGCCTAACACGGCTAAATTCGATCTAACCCTGTAGCATGGATCAGGGCTAAGAGTGTTAAGCTCACAAATGATGTAACAATATCAAAATATGGCTTCCTTGAGAGTTTTAAACTCCAAGCACTTTATTTTTAAAACTCACTTGGTAGGATTTGCAGGCTGTTATTGAATGATATTCTTAACCAGATATTTTACATCAAATATCCCTCTTCTTCAGAAGAGTGTACAACTTGGGTAATCTACTGAACTAACTGCTAAATTATAAAACAGAATAAATTGCTGTTTAGGAGTATATATTTAGATTTTAATTAAGCAATGCTTAATTATAAATTGGCAATTGAAATGAAAAAGATTGTACAGTGACTTGCTTGTGGCTGCCATTTTTGATTCATCCCTCAGAAGGAATGAATCCCCATGACCACTTTTAAAGGATCTTTTCCCTTCATTTACAAAGGCGTATTTGAACATAAGCAATAAAGCTCAAATCTGTCATCCCAACTGAAAGCAAGGCCTTTGAAGCTTCAGAACTCCTGCAAGGACTCATGGCTTTTGAGAAAGAAATCCAAAATGGATATGAGGATTTCATGGTTCCTGTGGAGCACTGCCGATCTCTCTACATTTTCCAGCAGGGATACAACACTTTTTAAAGGTACAGAGTTTTTGTGTTGGCTTGTTTGTTTGTTGCAGAATCTCACATGAGATATGAAATCCTAACTATCCTATTGGATTTTGTCCATTTGTTGATAGTCCTTGTGCTTTAAAAAAAAATGAAAAAAATTGACTACGTTTCAGAAAAGCATAACTGAGGATGAGTGATACCCTTGGATTGACTGAAGGTTGTTCAACAGTTAAACAGAACCATAACTCATTTTTACTATGAAGCTTATGAACAGCAATGATGGAAGAGTGAATGTGAAGGTAGTGCTTGTGCTTCAGAACATCTGAAGACTGAATTTAGAATATGTATGTTCTTCACTGTTCTTGGGGAGGTACAGCATGCAATAACTACGTAATAAAGAAAGAAAGAAAGAAAGAAAGAAAGAAAGACTACTACTACTACGACTACTAATAAAAATAATAAAACTCTAGCAGGAATTGTGGACTAGGTGCATCCCTGGTATAATTCCATTGGCTTCATTGCTAGTCTCCTGTAATCTCTAAACACTTATTGGCTTTCCCGTATCCCAACCTTCCCAACTACCTATTCAGGTGCTGCTCAGCCATTTCATTTCTCTCTCTCCTTACTTCTGAGGCATATAGCCAAAGTGGGGAGTTCAGCATGTTTGAGATAAAAATGGTTTCCTCTCTTTACACATGTGATTGCACCCTTAGTGCACAGCTCTGGATTCACGTGGAGACTGGAGATGCTGGGGAAGCAATTAGTCCTACTTCTATTCTCCAACATGCAATTCTCCAAACTAGTTAATTATCTCTCTACACACATCCCAGCAGCTTTCCATCCCAGCAACTTGAGTCTCTGCCCTCCAGCCACTTTCCTACAGATCTGCAGGCTTCTTTTGACGCTTCCAGAAGCTCCCAGTTCCTCCTTATGGCTACTCTAGGTGGCTGTGTGGGGAAGGAAGCCACCTTGTGATAGGTGCTTCTCTGGGTCCCAGATAGGGTTGCCAATTGTGATTGAATGTATTCCTGGAGATTTCATCACATAACATAATCTTTAAATCCTGGACCCTCCAGATCAATCCTGGAGGGTTGGCAACTTTAGTCCCAAATGAGACAGTTCAGCACCTTTCTTCTCCCCCTGGCAGCTTGCTGGGGGTTGAGAGCTGAGCTCCAATCTCTCTTTCCTTCCATGAGGTGGCAGGGTAGAGCTGGTACAGAGACAGCAGAAAGGACGAAGCAGGGAGACAGTGCCCCCTGCAGCCTCTCTATAGCAGGCTCTGTTATTTTGCAGTCACAAAATCCAAAGTGGAACACTTTCTGCAACCAATGTAAACACAGTTCCTGTCCAAAGGCATTTGTGTTCTTCTAACCCTGAAAAATCATCCTCCAGACTAAATAAAATCTCCTTAAGGATGTGACTGGAACCTGACAAATCTGGTGGTTCTCTCATCTTCTTTGCCTTCACTGACCTGATGACTGTGGGTCAAAATATGCAGTTTCTATGCCAATTTTACTTAGAATATTGTCCTATCCTCCTTGCATATGTTTGAGATGGCTTTGCATTCAACTTCAATCCAGACATTCTGTGCTCTCACGCTTTACTCTTTATAGACAGCCTCTTGTTGACAGACACTCTTGTTCGTTGATTAAGTTCATGTGCTCTTGTATTAACCTTTATCTATGTTTAATCACAAGTTTGAGACATTCTATATCCTTGGAGGCATCTGTTATTAAACATGGAGTTAATTGAGTGGATCTTCCCTAGTACATGTGATGAGGGAGATTACAACTGCATATGAGAGAGTATTGCTTTTGGTGGTGCTTCTTTTGTTTTATTCTTCCTCTTGGTTTATTATGTCTGCTTCCCAGCATTAACTTTACATTTTTTTCTTTATATAAGGATCTGAAGAGTTTGCAAAATTCACTGTGCTTTCAAGATATTATCTCAGCTTTTACATGCCAACATTTGACCCTATTACAGTAGTGTTCACTTGTACCCTTCTATGTCGATTTCTAACCAATTTGTAAAAGGTTGCAGCACATATGGAACATTTCACAACATGTTAAGAATGTGGCTATTTCATAATCTTTTATATCTATCTGAACCCAGCTGAGAGCAGAAAGAAGTACGCATGCTGTCACAAAAGACTATTCTGAAATATGTCTTTTTTAGAATCCATCCTGCAATCTATACTTTCTTCCTGCCTTGCACTTTCTCGATGAGTTAGTTCCTCTCGGTGATAAAGCATGCAGCTGCAGGCAATTAAACACTATAGAACTACTTCCTATCAGACACCGCAGTTTTAAAGGCACCATAAATAAAAATAAATGCAGTATGATGTTTTAAAAAAATGTGCAAAATTAACATAATGCGCAAGACTTCTTTTTTAATCATTAAAGTTATTCTCCTTTCTTTCCATTTGCTGCCTAATCTCTTTGAGTCATGATACAAGCATTAAATACATTATGCCTCCAACTAACATACACAATGATTAAAATTATGTTAAACATAATGACTTATCTACATGTCCTTCTGCAAAGTTCACTTTTTATATGTAACCCTTCTGCCCCTCTGAGTTGGCAGCAACAAGGGCCAGGTTCAGTATCCAGGGGTTCCGTTTCAATAACCCAATGCCAAACCAGCTCGAGCCCCCACCCAGTGACCTGGGAAAATCTTACATACACCCCTAGGCGCCTCAAAGAGGCAATGCTTCCCCTCTCACAAGCACAGAGTCTCGGTGTAGCAGAAAAGGTTTAATACAAGAGATAAACAATAGACACTAAATTGGGAAAACACCTCAACTAGAGTTCATAGACCAAACAGTGAGCAAAGACTCACCCCAGGAAATTGGGCTGTGTCCTCTTTCCTGGGCTCTTGAGTCCAGCAACCCCCAAATCACCTACAGTCCCAAAAGTCCCACAATCCAAAAGTCTCTGTCCTGGGTCAGTGCAGCCCCAAAGTTTGAGAGTCTATCTGCAGAGGTCCCTCCCCCCAGCCTGGGTAGAAAGGGGCACCTTACATGGTCCGGGGCCAACTGCCCTGCCTCTCCATGGGTTCTGCTCCTGCCTTCTCCACGAACTGCTCCGCTTTACCAGCTGCTCCACTCTGCTCCTCCAGCCGTCCTCACAGACTGCTCCGCTCCACCAGCTGCTCTGCTCCACAAGCTGTCCTGTGAGCTGCTCCAGTTGTCCCTGCAAACTGCTCAGCTCCACTCACTCTGTGGGCCACTCCACCCGTCCCACAGCTACTCCGCTCTGCCAGCTGCTCTGCTCCACCAGCTGTCCCATGATCCGCTCCAGCCATCCCCACAAACTGCTCCACTCCGCCAGCTGCTCTGTTCCACAATATAGCTTCAGGCTCCCCTGCTAGTTAGCACAGTACTCAGTGCTCTCAGCTCAGTAATTTCAGCTCTTTAGTGATTTCAGCTCATAGTAGGGGAGCCCCAGTGCTAGTGCACCATTAGCCAAAAGTGAGTTCAGCTCAGTAACCTGTATCCGGATTTTTAAGGGAATAAAAAATCAACTCTGACATTCCACAGTGGAGAGAGGAGGATGTGCAATTGGTGTTCCAGGCCCTCACAAGGGGCCCATACCATCAGGTACACACACCAGTCCCCAACCTCTCTCCCTTCATGGGGTTTTGGAACCCATGTCCCATGTTTAGCAAGTACCACCCAACTGAGGTTGTGTCATCTCCGTCACAAAGCAGTCCCACAGCTTCCCATTCACACAATCAGGATGACAAACTTTTTTTTTCCCTGCCCCAATAACAAAGAAATTGGGGATCCCAGAGCTGTTAAAATAACCATCCCAGTCTGCTGTGGGTTTATGCTAAGAGGAGGGTGGATGCCAATGCAAATCTTTCCCTATTCTTTGAAATTCTTCGAATTCTTTCCACATTCCCTACAATTCACCACCAGATGTCAGGGTAGCGCTCATCCTGACTCTGCTTACATATATATATTTTATTTTCTCCTACTAAGAAGCAGAAGTGAACACATTGCCCAGCATGAAAATATCAAAGATAAGAGCTTGGTGAAGCCACTGGAAATTGAGATTTGAATCACAGAAGTCAGAGGTGGAAAATGTCATCAATCCTTTCTTTTTTAAAATGTCTCAAGCAATTTAGATTCTACCATATGGCTTAGGAAAAGACTTCAGAGCCTAATAGATCTCATTCAGAGGACATTTTCCTGATATTAAGTCAAAATCTTGCTTAACTTCATTTGATTATGTTTATGTAGTTATAAAATCCAGTTTTAAAACCAAATTATAGCCCACAAAAATTAAGAAAATATATTTGGCTTTTCAGATCTTTTACAATAATTAAGTCTTTTGGAGGGTATTATTGTTATGAAAACAATATTATTTTACACATACTGAAAATGAAGCAGAAAAGCAAAAGGACATTTCCTACATCCCACACTAAGGTCTCAATTCAGGATAACATTTGATCTTCCTTCTGAATTGTGCTGCTTTTCTGAATCAGAGCCCAAGTATGTGGCAGAGCCAAGTGTTGGGATTCAAAAGTCCTATCCCATTCTGTAAGCACTAGCTCACACAATTTCCCCCAATATAGATGTAATTGAATTTGCAAATATTGCTGGGTAAGTCATCATGCCTGGCCATTGGTGCAGAAATGTGTGAATATTGTGAGAAAGTTATCCATGAACACTTTGTGGAATTAGATGACTCCTTTTCGCATCTGTGAGCTGGTGTGTTGCACATGGCACCGGAGTTCACTCAGCCTGGTAGGAATGTCAGTCAGTTCTTGATGCCCAGGGGAGTCTGCAAACCCCATTCTATTCTTATGTGTCTCAGAAATTGGAAGAGGAAGCCAGGCCTTCCCATTCCACTGGGTACCTGCTCAGGGCCCTGAAGCTAGATAAGCAGAATCAGGACTCGACAACTCTGGCCATACCCTGAGCTCCTTCCTATTTCCCCTGGTTTCTATAGGCTCTTCATCCTGTAGTTCCATTCGTCCATCTTCGATGTCTGTGAGCAGCTTTTCAACAGCTTGCGAGCAGGAATTCCCTTCTCCAGTTTGCTCACGCCTCTGGCAGCCACCCCACCCCTCTGCTCCACAGCTCTTTTTATTGTCCTAGACAGTTGCTTTGAGACTGCCAAACAGCACTGGTCAGCAGTACCTGCATTAACCCCTTGGTTGTGGGGCATACATGAGGTATACACACTCCATGACAGTACCCTTTGGTGCTTTCATTGCACTTTCATGAACATTAATTCAAAGAAACTTGTGTTTTTACAAATGTTTGCAGAAAACTAACTCTAGGCCCAGATAGGGGTGGCTCTATGCATTTTGCCACCCCAAGCACAGCAGGCAGGCTGCCTTCAGCGGCTTGCCTGCGGGAGGTCCTCGGTCCCGCGAATTTGTCAGCAGCCTGCGGGAGGTCGGCCAAAGCTGCAGGACCAGAGGACCCTCCTCAGGCATGCCGCCAAAGGCAACCTACCTGCCGTCCTCATGGCGACTGGCAGAGCTCCCCTCCATGGCTTGCTGCCCCAAGCATGTGCTTGGGGTGCTGGTGCCTGGAGCCGTCCCTGGGCCCAGAGCTAAAATTCTTTCTGTGACCAAGTAAAATTTGTGGGAAAAAAAAAGTCAAAATTCATGATGTGCAAAGATGAAAGTAGATTTCCTGCTTTTTTCCACAAACTATTTTTCAAAAAAAAAATCAACATTTTTCTTTTTAATTTGAGCAAAAGATCGCCGTAGTCTTCCACTAGCAAAAGTACCAGTTTGTGATGATAAAGTTATACTAACAGTGTTGTAAGGGTTCATGTGATCATGAGAGTTTGAGACTCCAGATAACTCAGCTCAAACAATCAGGTTTTATTGATATCAGCATGACCATTACCAATCTGCCAGAGTTACATTTTCTCTTTGTTTCTCTTGTACTTTTCTTACCAACAATGTATACCCAACTTATTCATCACATTCAACTTCCTGTTATGTTCTGTGATTTGGTATCTAACTCAGTTTCTATAACTATATTACAGTACTTGATTATGAGATTAAACCACCTTGTTCAACTGCAAAAATGGGTCATTCCCTTGATATATTTACATTCATTTTAGGACATGTTTTACATAATTCAATATGCTTTTTTCTTCCTCTTGATAGAACTATGAGGGATATTGGGAGCTCAAACCCTATATGGCAACAGCACCCATGTTAGCACAATCCCATGATATCCGTATGAACAATAAATGCATGATTTTTGCAGACCTTTTTTTCTGTTCTCTGCTATCTCCCATTCACTGTGCATTGATGACCAGTAAAGTTTGTAAGAAAGAAAACAATGCTTAATTAATACAAAAGGGAGACACATTTGTTGAAATATTCATCTTTCTCCTGGCCAAAATCATGATATGGAGCTTTTAACAGGGAACTTACCTCAGAAATTTACCTGACCACGTAACCTGCAATTAGCATCTTTTGTCACAATGACTGATATAAATTCTGATACATGACAGACCACTAGAGATCAGAAAATACAATAAATAGATTTGGAAGTTATATAGACTGTCACTGTAAAGTGCTTAATAACAACACAATAAAGGAGACAGAGAAGGGTATATCATTATACCATTTTGGAGGGGAACTATTAGACTCATAGACTCATAGACTTTAAGATCAGAAGGGACCATTATGATCATCTAGTCTGACCTCCTGCACAATGCAGGCCACAGAATCACATCCATCCACTTCTATGACAAACCCCTAACCTATGTCTGAGTTATTGAAGTCCCCAAATTGTGGTTTGAAGACCTCAAGCTGCAGAGAATCCTCCAGCAAGTGACCCGTGCCTCATGTTGCAGAGGAAGGCGAAAAAACTCCAGGGCCTCTGCCAATCTGCCCTGGAGGAAAATTCCTTCCCTACCCTAAATATGGTGATCAGTTAAACCCTGAGCATGTGGGCAAGACTCACCAGCTAGCACCCAGGAAAGAATTCTCTGTAGTAACTCAGATCCCAACCCATCTAACACCCTATCACAGACCACTGGGCATACTTACCTGCTGATAATCAAAGATCAATTGCCAAATTAATTGCCAAAATTAGGCTCTCTCATCATACCATCCCCTCCATAAACTTATCAAGCTTAGTCTTAAAGCCAGATATGTCTTGTGCCCCCACTACTCCCCTTGGAAGGCTGTTCCAGAACTTCACTCCTCTAATGGTTAGAAACCTTCGTCTAATTTCAAGTCTAAACTTCCTAGTGTCCAGTTTATATCCATTTGTTCTTGTGTCCACATTGGTACTAAGCTTCAATAATTCCTCTCCCTCTCTGATATTAATCCCTCTCATATATTTATAAAGAGCAATCATATCCCCCCTCAACCTTTTTTCGGTTAGGCTAAACAAGCCAAGCTCTTTGAGTCTCCTTTCATAAGACAGGTTTTCCATTCCTCCGATCATCCTAGTAGCCTGTTTCTGAACCTGTTCCAGGTTAAATTCATCCTTGTTAAACATGAGAGACCAGAACTACATGCAGTAGTCCAGATGAGGTCTCATCAGTTCTTATATAACGGTACTAACACCTCCTTATCTTTGCTGGAAATGCCTCATCTGATGCATCCTAAAACTGCATTAGCTTTTTTAATGGCCATATCACATTGGCGGCTCATAGTCATCCTGTGATCAACCAATACGCCGAGGTCCTTTTCCTTCTCCATTACTTTCAGGTGATGCTTCCCCACTTTAAAACTAAAATTCTTGTTATTAATCCCTAAATGCATAACCTTGAACTTTTCACTATTAAATTTCATCCTATTACCATTACTCCAGTTTACAAGGTCATCCAGATCTTTCTGTATGATATCCCGGTCCTTCTCTGTGTTAGCAATACCTCCCAGCTTTGTGTCATCCGCAAACTTTATTAGCACATTCCCACTTTTTGTGCCAGGTCAGTAATAAAAAGATTAAATAAGATTGGTCCCCAAACTGATCCCTGAGGAACTCCACTAGTAACCTCCTTCCAGCACGACCCGTTGTAGTCTCCCCTTTAACCAGTTCCTTATCCACCTTTCGATTTTCATATTGATCCCCATCTTTTCCAATTTAACTAATAATTCCCCATGTGGAACAGTTATTAAATGCCTTACTGAAATCGAGGTAAATTAGATCCACTGCTTTTCCTTTGTCTAAAAAATCTGTTACCTTCTCAAAGAAGAAGATCAGGTTGGTTTGGCACGATCTGCCTTTTGTAAAACCATGTTGTATTTTGTCCCAATTACCATTGACTTCAATGTCCTTAACCACTTTCTCCTTCAGATTTTTTTCCAAGATCTTACATACTACAGATGTCAAACTAACACTAATTACTTGGATCACATTTTTTCCCTTTCTTAAAAATAGAAACTATGTTAGCAATTCTCCAGTTGTACTAATACCGTAAACTAAACAAGTGCCTCAAAATGCAACACACAAAATTACTGACAAAGGTTTTTTTAAATAATTTTTTAAATAACTTACAAGCATGATGCTAGACTTTGAACAAAAATTCCCTTGAAAACCTGTGTTTGGAAATAAAGAAAAGCTGACATTAAAGGTCATTCCCATTACTCTCCTACTCAAATAATAATAAAAAAGTTAACAATTTAGCATGATTCACATATACTAAATTACATTTATATATAAAGGTGAAGAATTGTCGAATGGTAAAAATGAGGGGTTTGTTGGATTAATCTTATAGATTCATAGATTTATAGACTTAAGGTCAGAAGGGACCATTATGTTCATCTCGTCTGATCTCCTGCACAATGCAGGCACAGAATCTCACCCACTCACTCCTGTAACAAACCCCTAACCTAGGTCTGAGTTATTGAAGTCCTCAAATCATGGTTTAAAGACCTCAAGGTGCAGAGAATCCTCCAGCAAGTGACCCGTGCCCCATGCTGCAGAGGAAGGCACGGGTCTTGATTGTGGATGAGTTTGGACAGGGTAATATTTATACCAGGCTTTGACTTGTTCTTGCCTGGCATAAGTGTTGTCTTGCCAGTCTCTTTTTCATCAATTTGTTTAGATAATGCTCACAGCTGAAAAGACAAAGGTGATGTTTTGTTATTGTGTTAGAAGAGTGAGATAAGAGTAAGTTAATTAGAGTAATAAAAATATACAAACCATAATGCTAAAAGTCCCCATGTTTGGGGGAAAATGGAAGAAAGGTGACTTGAAGAAACGATGAAATGAAAATAGTGTAGATAGCAAAAAAGTATGTGCATGTATATTGTAAGGGTTATATAAGCCACCATTTCTTAATGTTGATTGGAGGAAAGCTAATGAATAAGTTATATGGGAAGCCATAAAAGCCAGTGAACAAAAGAAATAGCAGACTGAAAACTGAAGAAATGAGACTGAAGGACCAGACCTGAGACTGAGATGACCATCATGAAGTGCAGGAGAGTTTTGCAATACCCAGGAACTCAGTAACTTGGACCCCTACTTGTTCTATCTTATTTGTTTATTGTCTATTTAAATATATGTTCAGAATCTATAAGTTGCAATAATTTGGTCTGAAATTTTTATAAATAAAGGTAAAAATGTATTGAGGCTGAATTGGGTGGATTCATGACTCAGTTTCCCACCTTATATCAATCATAATTGTACAATGCAATTACTAATTAATAAGTAAATAGCACAGTTACAGGTAAGAGTATGCATATACATGCAATTGCTTTGTTGAAAGTGACAAGACAAAAGTGTAAAACATTACAAAAGATTTTTTTCTAGCACTGATGTTTCAGGCAAAATCTGACTGAAGAGATCTGGAAAGAAAAATGATTTTGAATATGCTCTAACTTCCCTAATCCAGCCAGCTAAATCTTCTTGCTTAACAGACTGTTCCCAATCTTTCCTTGAGAGAATCCAAGGGTCAGGAACAGATTTTCAACAGGAGAAAATGACAATTTTCACCAGCAGATAATCAGCCCTTTAGTAACTTGATCACATCCTCCCCCACTTCATTACAGTTACACTGATCCAGTGAGGGATTGGCAATGACTAAAGTGACCAATCACATGTCAGAGGGATAATAACAAATAGAAAGTGCTTGTGGTGAGCAAAGTTTCCCATAGGTTAAACACGTTCAATTAAGCATTTAATCAAATTATTCAAAAATGAAGAAATGTACACACGTCTATTCACAAATTTGCAAGCTAAAGTTCTCCTGAATTATTTACCTAAAACACTTGCCCAGCTCCTATTATGTGTAATAAATATGTACCTTTATACTTACGAATAAGCCAGTTCATTTATGACGGTTGTAGTGGTTATCTAATGAGTTATAAGATGTCTGCCCATACTACACAATTCGGATATTCCTGCAGGCACTTAGTGATTTATAGCATGCCTGCTGTCTTGTGATTTTTTTTTTAGTACACATTTTGGTTGTATATTTCATGAAATTAGATTGTTAACTGCAGAACAAAAGAACTCCATTGACAAAGAAGCAATGTGGATGTTTAAAGTGTATTTGAAAGCTTTAAAGTGGGATTTTCAGAAGATCTCAGGATTACACTAAGGGCTAGATCCATAAAATGGACTAAGGCTCAGCACTGCAACCCCTAACATTTGATGCCTTGCTACATAGTAGAATCCACTCCCCAGAGTTAGGTGTTCAGACTGCCTGTACAATGCATGGGGAGAGTTAGGTGCCTAAGGGTATGTCTACACTATGAAATTAGGTCAAATTTGTAGAAGTCGATTTTTCAGAAATTGATTTTAAATGGTCGATTGTGTGTGTCCCCACTTAAGCTACCGGTCAGTCTGGCATCAGTTTGGAGTGGGCAAATCTACTGTGGGGGCTGCTGTGATCCAAGTAGACAATGCAATGAAAGAGCTGCTGATATCAAGGGTAGTGACTCTGGGAAATGTGCAGGTCATAGTGGATGGTTTTGCTGCAATGGGATTCCCTAACTGTGGTGGAGTGATAAACGGAACACATATCCATATCTTGGCACTGGAGCAGGGTGGACCCCTTTTCCTGCCCTGAAGGAGTTAAAAACAGCCCTGGGAAGGGGGCTGGGCCTGGAGAAAGCAGCCTGTAGGCTGGGGCCCGAAGCCTGGGCTGATTGGAGAAGTGGCTGCAGCTGGGGCCACGCCCCAAACTGAGCAGCAGGCCCCTATAAGAGGCAGTGAAGCCAGAAGCAGAGGACAGTCTCTCTCTGGCTGTAGAGGGAGAAGGGCCTGGCTGCAGGGAGCTAGACAAGGCACCTTGAGTGGAGCAGGGCTGGGGAAAGGCAGAGGAGCATCGTGTGGATGGGTGCAGGTTTAAATCTATGTAACAATGCTAAATTTGACCTAAACTCATAGTGTAGACCAGGGCTAAGTATGGGATCCACAAAAGCCAAAAGGATGAGCAAGGAACTGCTTAAGCTAACCAAGAGGAAAAGAGGAGGAGAGAGGTGTGGCCTAAGTCCTGCATCTCTCAAGGACATAGGCACATAACTCTGGGTCAAAGGGAATCCTCTATGTCCAATTGGAGTGAAGCACCTAAGCCAGATCAGCCTTTCCTCCCAAAAAAGGAAAACAAAAAAAACAAACACACACCAACCAAACAAAGAAGAGTAGAAGTTGATCGCTTTGCCCCTTATATCCAGTGATCTTTTTGTTAGGACACTCACTCAGAAAGTAGTAGACCTGGGTTCGAGCACTTTCTCCTCTCACACACAGTGGGGATTTCAACTTACATTGCCCACATCCTGGGAGAGTTTTCTAACCATTGGGCTACTGGGTAAAATGGAGATATGCAGTGCTACTACCTGTGTTTGTACAGAGTCTGAGCGAGGAGATTTGTTTGAAGGCAGCCTTTGACCACACTAACTGGAACAGGCTCTGCAAGTGAGATAGATGAGGGAATGTCAAGTCTAAGGATCTTGCTCAGGCTTAGGTGCAAGCTAGGCACCAGGTGTCAGCACTTAGGCAGCCGTGCATATGTATGATGGCAGATTTTTAGGCACACTGGAGACTTTGCAAGCAGAAACGTAGGGACTTTAGGTGATTTCAGGGTTAGATGCAGCTGATGGGGGAAAGGGAGTTGTGAACCTCTATATTTTAGAGGTCAGTGCCTAGTGGGGCATCTAAATCTCTTTGTGGATCTAGCTCTAACACTTCTCCTTTTGAAGTCAAGGGTAAAACAAATTAGAGCGTTTGAAAAACCCATCTGTAGTGTGTGTGTGTGTGTGTGTGTGTGTGTGTATATATACATATATCTAATTCATTTTAGTCTGTATATTTCAAAACCCTCCTAAATATATTCTTTTTGCCTGATTGATTCTTGAAGTTACAGTATATCATCAAAACTGTAATATTTTAAATTCCACACTGTTAACATTCTTAAGGAATAAATTACCTTTGTTTGTTAAATGATTTTTCATTTGGAGGATCAGACATATATTTATATAGGTGAAATGATCTGATGTTCCTACAACCAATAGAAATTAGCTGGTCTTATTAAAATTCATGGATGTCTTCTTGTTGCCGCTTTATATCCAAATGAAAACAAATACAATTATTAGCTCTTCTTAAATTATTATTTTGAAATTACTGTATTGGAAATAAGACCATTGCTAAAAGGATTATGGATTATATAATGTTTACCATTACAGGTAAAATGTGCTTCCTTTGTAGGTTGACCAGATAGCAAGTGTAAAAAATCAGGGTGAGGTGGGGGGTAATAGGTGTCTGTATAAGAAAAAGCCCTCAAAATCAGGACTGTCCCTATAAAATCGGGACATCTGGTCACCCTATTTCTTTGAGTGTTTCTCTTGTAAAGTATTCGTACACAAACCAATTTGTTTTGCTTTTCCATTTCTTTTTCCAGACTTTGTTTCTCTGGTGCCCAAAACAAAATGATGTATCCTCTCACCACATGAGATATTGCCTTATGATCATTTTAGCTCTATCCCTGGAAGCATTTTAGCCACAACAATGAATGCAATATATAATTGAGGTGGACATGGAAACAAATTCTTTTCTCATAACGCATTACAAAGTCTTACTATTTTTCATTTCACTTGGATTTTTGTTTATTTGAATTTTCACCTATCCAAATTTCAAGTATATCTGAATTTTTACTAAAACTGAGCTGTAAGGGGCAGATCCTTAGCTGGTGTAAAACAGCACAATTCCATTGACTTTAATAGGATTTTGAATGAGATACTGTGCTGTGGATCTTAGAGGTACAAGACAGAACTTGCGGTCCAGGGAAAGAGGGCTTTGGTGGCTTTAAAGTAATTTTCCATCTTCCACTCTTTGGCTGTACTGCAGGTAATAGAGGCCTCTGGTGTAACTTAAATGGTCCTGGGGGGCCTATCTATATTACAGCAGCCTCCCAGGGCTGTCATATGGACTGTGGTGCTTCCTGGAATCTCTAGAGTGATGTGTGCTGAAGCCCTACCCCCAACACATCCATTCCACCCCCAGTCCTGCCTCAGGCATGTCCAGGATTTGCAAAAGGGTCATTGGGCGGCAGCCTTATGGCTGTCTTCTACAGTGCCTGGACCAAGGCAATCCTTCCTAAGCTACATGCAAAGCTGTTAGGGCCCCTTTACATCAAAATAAAATGGGGGTAAGGATTTCATCCCTGGTCCTATTACAATTAGATAAAAAATGCTCCCGAAGGTGTGAGGAGAAGACAGAGAAAAAACTAATCACTTGCTACTCTAGACATTTTCATGTCTCCAAAACTCACTATATGGCAGTGTAAGGCCAGGTCCTCCATCATTCTGCACAATTCCTGATCATGCCATAAGGACAGGTCTGGAATGAAGTGAGCCTCACTTATCCTGGGAAATCTCGCAGCTGCACTATAGGACTGGATGTCAGGATATTGGATAACTATGCCAATTCTGTTTGGCAGTCAAATCTTTTGGTTGCCTTGTTTGATGGTGTTTTCCATTCAGGACAATGATTGCCCCAACGGTGCTGTGGTTCGCTGACTAGGACTGCTGCCTATTACTCTTAATTGCATCTTTCTGTATGAAACTGTTAACTGAAAAAAATCATCATTTAAGTTCTACTTCATGGTGTAGAGAAGGTTGTGTTTTTTAAAGAAATGAATCAAGATAACTATTAATGCTATGTCCACACTAGAGTTCAAACATGGCATTAACTAGCTGGTTGATAACGTGGTTTCAAAGTAGATAGAAATAAACCATATTACAAGTACAGTTTTACAAACCCATGTTCCAGTCCAGGTCTGTGGTTGGTTTACACAAATAACACAGTTTTTGTGAAATATTTTTAAACCTGGTTCTTAGTAATATCACTTGAGCTCTAGTGTAGAAAGGGCCTGAACACCAATACCATATTCCTAAACTTACTCCGAATATTTATATTAGTATAAAGGGATATAAGAGTATTGCCACTTGAGGTAACTAATAGTGGTTCCTAGTGAAGAAAACTAGAACTCATAAAACTTGGATTCAGTTCCAAGCTCTGTCACTTCACTGCTGGGGAGCCTGAGGCAAATCACTTGGGCCTAGATTCACAAAGGTATTTGGATTTTGTGATACTGAGCATCACAACACCTAATCTTTTAGGTGCCTAGAAAATTACAGGAACAACATCATGACCCACAAAGCCTGAATTAGGCACTTAGGCTCCTATACAATTAATGAGTAGAGTTAGAAGCCTTGGACTGTGATTCACAAAAGCCAGCACACTAGGCAGGCAGGCAGTGGGAGATGCCAACAAGAGGAGTATGTGCTAACCTCAGCTTTCTGAAGGAGACAGGCATTGAAGTCTAGGCTGCAGGGAGGTGCCTATTTGTGCTAGTCATTTTTGGTGTCTAAGTTAGGTATCTAAGTGTTTTTTACAAGAAGCTGGTGTGAGGAGGGATGGGAGATGAAGGCAGAGGAGAAAGAGGGCATCCTCATTACTTTTAGTCCACTGTTTAGGTTACTCAGATGTAGTGTAGGATACTCCTGATTTAATTCCCCTCTCCACTTGATGAAGAGAAAGGATCTGAAGAATAATCTGCCACCTCTCAGGTGAGTGCCCACCCCCATTCTATGTGGATTCTCTTGATCAGCTCAATCAGTACGTGCTGAGTACACTTACTGCATTGGGTCCAACATGCAAGTCTAGGAAGGTGAAAGCCTATTTTCTGCAATTTGTTATTTGCTGTAGGGCAGTGTTTCCCAAACTTGGGACTCCGCTTGTGTAGGAAAAACCCCTGGCGGGCCGGGCAAGTTTGTTTATCTGCTGCATCCGCAGGTCTGGACAATCACGGTTCCTACGGTCCATGGATCACTGCTCTGGGCCAGTGGGAGCTGCTGGAAGCGGCAGCCAGTATGTTCCTCGGCCTGCGCCGCTTCCCGCAGCTCCCATTGGTCTGGAGCAGCGAACCATGGATCTGTGGACACGGCAGGTAAATAAACCGGCCTGGCCCGCCAGGGGCTTTCCCTACACAAGGGGCGTCCCAAGTTTGGGAAACAGTGGTCTAGGGCTTAGGCAAAAACTAGGCACCTGGATGCTAGATCAAGGCAGAGCATGCATGCCCAAAGGCAGAAATACAGGCATCGAGGAAATTGTTTACTGCAAAAGCATAAGCTCTAAGTAAGCATTGATGACTTCAGCATTCAATGGTGGTGGAACCTAAAAATGGGATTCGGGTGCCTAAACCCAGATTTAGGCACCTAAGTCTAGAGCTTAGGTGCATAAGTACTTTTGTGCATCTGAGCCTTTGCCTCACTGTACTTCAGTTTCCACTCCAGGAAAACGAGGACAATGATAGTGACCTGTCTTGTAAAGACTTTTGATATCTACTGATTAAAAATTCTGTATAAGAACTAGGTACTATTAATTCTTCCTGTGGCCTTTTTGGGCCAATGGTATTTTCCTTTTTGCTGTTATTTTAGTTTTGAGGGTTCCTTTTTTATGCAGATTAGAGCTGATGTTTAAATAAATCAGTTACATGTGTGTTTATAGAACCTAACAACACTCCTCTATGTTGAGTTTAGTGAACTTTGAGAAAGGCTTTAAGAAAACATTTCATGTTCACAACTGGACTCTGGGCTTTAATGTGGTTTATCAGAGGAGGGTGGTGGTGTATATTTTTAGAGGCTTTGAGCAGCATGCTAAAACACTTTTTTCTTCACTGAGTTTACATTAGAAATGATTTTCCATTTTTCTATAATAGCTAAGATAGTATGGATAACAGTCAGTATTGCTCATGTTCAACAGTCTCACAATGTGATAGGGAAAACATTGCTATATACAGTATATCCTTTTATAATCTGGAGTGTAGGTTATTGCTGTGGGAGAAAAAATAAGTATTATGTAATGTAAGGGCTGCTCACAACTATGCAAAAGTTTAAAGGTTAACTCATCCCATTCTTTGAAGAAACATCCACCCTGAGAAACAAAAAATATCCTTGAACAATTATAGATGAATCACGTGTAGTTTTTAATCTATTATGCTCTCAGGGGCAGAAATGCACAAGGTTGCAAAGGGAGGAGATGGTGGAAAAAGTGAAAGAGCCTTTGACCAATGCATATTCTGAGGATACTCTCACAATCCTGTTCTAAATCCTATGGATTTTAGGGGATCTGCGTGGCATGTGCCCCTCTATACCCTTCCCATTACCTTTTTTTCCTCTGGTAGTGTGGCTCACTCCACAGCCATAATGCCTTTAGCTTTTCCTCACTCCAAAAGGAGAAAATACTATGAAGCAGGATTACTGACGCAACCAAAGGCATCAATGCCTCTGGAATTTGCATTAAGATTTTTAGACTATAAAGCCAGAAGGGTCTAGTGTGATCATCTAGCCTTACCTCCTGTATAACACAGGCCATAGAATGTCCCTATTATATAAGACACTATGAAAGTTTGCCAAGAGAATAATTTTACCTATAGTGGCAGTTCCTGGGTGCCTCCTTTCCTCCTCTCCACTTAATCTGTAACACCCCATCATCTCCTACAAGGCTACAGCCATGCCTTTCTCATTTGAAGGGACTTCTCTGGGTCCCTTCAAGTGAACAGTGTTGATGAGTTTAAGCAAGCATGACATCCATTCTTTGCAAGCAGAAAAGGTCAGGATGAAGGCAAGCTTTTAAGGAGCCGGGGGGGGGGGGTGGGCAGAGGAAATAAAGGAAGAATTATATTAATTATGGAGGAACTCACTCAGAAATGGGAGAGGGATTTTACTGGTCTTGTGAAAATTCATAGGGTGATGTGATGAGTCCTCCAAGTATTTATGAGGCTGTCGATTTAGCTATTCTCTCCAACTAAAGAGAAAATCCCCACGGCTAAAACTTTTGCAACTGCAGTATTAGGCTGAGATTTTCCAATCTTCCCAGGACATTTGGGCATCCAAATCCCCAAGGTGAGTTGGAAATGATCAGTCTTAGTTTTAAAAAGGTCCGTTGAGGCATGGTTAGTATAAGACCAAAACAGGAAGGGAAGATTTAAAGGACAGAGAGTTGACTGTCTATGAAAATTGCTTAGATGCTCAGCTTTTGTTTGTCTGCTTTTTAATAACTTAGGTTTACTTGCTTCTGATCTTATTTTTACTCTTTTGGCTTATTGGCCATTTATTTATGGAGCTGTGAGTATGGAGCTGTGAGTCCTTAATTTCTTTTTTTCTTTTGGCAAACTTGTTCCTTAGTTTACATGGCTTAAGACTAATTCAAAGGTATACCAAGTTGAGGGGAAAAAGCTGTGTATAGCATTTACTGAAAACTGGAGTACATCCAATTCCCCTGTTCTCTTTTCCAGCATATTACCGAATATTTGAGCAAGGCCAGCTTCCTCAGGTAATTCCATTAGTGTTTCACTCTGGGAGAAGTCAATCAGATTTTCCTCTTCACCAACTGTTGACTTTCTGACCAGGGCCTGATCTAAAAATTACATGTTCCTGCTCAAGGACTTCAGGAAGCAATGTTTTTATTTAGTTTGTTTAATTGCTTGAGAAAGACAAGAGGCAGCTTCCATAAAGGAATCAAATGTAGGGATTTCATAAAACAACACCCATAATATCCCTCTCTCCGTTTATTCACTTACAGCATTCAGCTGGTCTGGAAAGCTGTTTACCCATAAGCAGTTGTAAAGTGCAACTGGAAGGAATGGAACAAGTTAAAGCCAGAGGAAGGTCAAAGAGTGGAATAATCTAAAGAAAGTAAGTAAGGGGATGCCCCTGACATAACTTAGCTTACTAAAAGGAAAAGGTATCCAGGTACTGACGATGGAGAACCAACAACTTAGATTCTATTGTGTACAGAGATGATGGCAACTTCTCTATTTAGCTAAAGCATCAATGTACCAGATCCAGTTTTTGTCCAAGAAAATAATTATAATTTGGAGTCATACTGAGTTGCAGGAGAAGAGAAGTTAGAGAGAGAGTCCGAGGCTAGCTATTGGCATACATTATCTGCTATTATCTATGAAAAGATTAAGCAAAGAAACATTTTCTTAATCTACTTGAATGACTCGTCAAAATGTGTTAGCCGATGTAAACGGTCAGAGATCAGCAATAAAGAGCAGTAATACTGATTGCTGGAATGTTTTCTTCTTCAGTGAGGGCATGTGTAGTCTACCATGGCTATCTATCTCTATCTATTTACAGCATACATGATGTCATAATCCCTTCCTGTAAAAAAAATGTGTTAATTGTTCTTCTACTCACATTTCACTCACATATATTGGAATTGGAAAAGGTTCAGAAAAAGGCAACAACAATGATTAGGGGTATGGAATAGCTTCCATAAAAAGAGAGATTAATCAGACTGGGGTTTTTCAGTTTGGAAAAGAGACGACTAAGGGGGGATATGATTGAGGTCTATGAAATCATGATTGGTGTGGAGAAAGTAAATAAGGAAATAATTATTTACTCCTTTTCATAACACAAGAACTTGGGTCACCAAAAGAAATAAATAGGCAACAGATTTAAAACAAACAAAAGGAAATATTTCTTCACACAATGATCAGTCAACCAGTGGAACTCTTTGTGAGAGTATTTTATGAAGGTCAAGACTATAACAGGCTTCAAAAAGAACTAGAGAAATTCAATGGTTATTAGCCAAGATGGGCAGCAATGGTGTCCCTAGCCTCTGTTTGCCAGAAGCTGGGAATGAGGGACAGGGGATGGATCACTTGATGATTACCTGTTCATTCCCTCTGGGGCACGTGGCATTGGCCACTGTTGGAAGACAGGATAGTGGACTAGATGGAACTTTGGTCTGACCTAGTATGGCCATTCTTATGTTCACTGTGCTGTCTCCTGTGCTCTTAGCATTATGTGCTACTGAAAGTTTCAAATCATCTCTTAGCAAGAAATTGAAATCAACTCAGATCTCAATAAGGGTGCAGCCAATGTTTCATATTTACAATATTTATTATTTAGATTTTATAAAGTTATTTTATGCAGCTGTACATCAGGCTATGGTCTTATTGGATCTCTTATGCTAAACAGGAAAGATGCCTAGTCAGTACCTGGATGAGAGACCTCCAAGGGAAACTTAGGGAATAGCCAACGGTGGAGATAGTGATTCAGTAATCAACATTTTTTCCACCTAACATGCCAATCTTTTAATCATTTATGCACTGTTTTACATTAAGCAGTAGTGTATCACCATTTTAGACACAGGAGCTACTCACCTGATCTAGGTTAACTCACATGATCTAGGGCATAAGTATTTGTAGAGTCAGGACATAAGTATAAAAATAAATGTCCTACCATGGTTGTTATGTGGCACTGGGGCTGCTGGAGAGGCTATAAATAGGATGTAATCTAATTCCAAGTTCCTGAGCACATGTGGTCATCAAATATCCGTGACACATTTTGCAAATATCATTAGTTTTGCTGGAGTAAGTCTACCCAGACTGCCCAACACAAATAAAATACTATGGTTAAACAAGAATTATAACTGCTTGTAAAATATAATAACATAGCACAATTTAGTAATAACTTTGCATGTCCCCAAATATCGGGCAGCTTAATTTTAAGGTTAATAATTATCTGCCCTAAGACTGTAGTAAAGTACAGTAGTCATGTACATTTACAGCAAATGGTACACCTGACTCAAAAATATTACTCTTTAAGTGTTAATGATTTACCATCATTGGGTTTGTTTCTCTTCCCTTACCAACATAAACCAAGGGCACTAATATTAAAATATGGAGTAACTCCATATTAAAGCTGTGGTAAGCGAGAAGATACTCAGGCCTACTGAAAAACTTGTTTTACTAATTTATACTTCTTATAACTAGATATTTTGTAATAGTCACATTTATTAATTGCTAACTCCTGAGATACACTCGTCAACTACAGAGAGCCTATTTACTTCAGTGAAAGTTGCAGTGCTTCTCATTTTTCAGGATTTGGCCCTCACATTTAAAATAAACAAAATCCAAGTGTGTACACTATAAAGTAGCTCTGTGTGAAGAATGGATTCTTCAATTAGCTGGCAATGGAAAAAAAAAAGTTTTGGGTCAAACTAAATATTTTATTTGATAGATTTTTGAGCATTTTAATGTAATTCTGATAAATTTTATTATTAAGTGTTAACTTCTGTTTAGAACAGAAGAGATAAAAACATTTTATTTAAAAAATACTATCCCCCTCCAAAAAAAAAACTTGGTGCAAATTCTTGTCAGTTTTTTTCAAAGTGATTTGGTGTTGCCAAATCCGCATTTTTTGCCAAAAAAAAAAAGAGATCAAAGTGATTGGGCCCAATTCTGATTCAAACTGGAACTGAAAAGGTGGCTGACCCACCTTGAAAGAATCAACTGCCACTGACGAAAGATCCCTTCAATTTTCATACAAACAAACTTTATTCTTACTGAGGTGTATACAAAGGAATACTTGAATTGTCAAGATGTAAATACAAAGGATACCTCTCTGCCATTAAGGTAATAAGCAAACTGATACCTGGCCACTCAGGTTAACCATTGGGTAATATTAGGATTTATTTTTATACTTTTATTTTTATTGAATCAAGTCCACATACAAAAATGCCCATTCTTATCTCTGGCAGCCCTTAACATACATTTAAAACCACTATACTATGGGAGCTACAGTATAAATCATCCCAAAAAGCAGCCAGTCCACCCTACCGCACCTCGCAGAAATTGCTTATGACTAGACCAATTAAAACATCTCATCACAAGAATCTCTCCTGCAACTGCTTCATCCCTCTGCCAATGCACAAGCAGACATATTAATTACTATTATCATTCTATTTTCTGATGGCCAGAGCAAAAGAACTCTAAGACTGCAAGCTACGCAGTGATGGACCCTTTAATGGAAAAAGGAATAGCTATGTCAAGCGAGAGAAAGTGACAGGCACAAATCTAGAAATGAGAGTATCTTATTTCTTCATCTCTCTTGTCACTTAAAGAGTTCTGAAATCCTGAAGGAGGCTGGATAGAGGTAGACCTAGGTGTGACAGAATGTAGCCTGCATCCACACTATATACACTTCTGTAGTAAATATTGTACACAATATGCCTTAGGAGATATCATTTTCAAAAACTTGAATTTACTGATCATTATCATGCCAAAATGCACCTAGCAGTGTTATAGGTGAAGTTATAAACATAAATTGAGATCAAGACTAAAAGTATGGTTTCCAAATAAGTCTGAGGAGTGGCCAGCCTAGTTCTTCAGATACAAAGGGCAAGCTGGTGCCTCAGCCAAGTGTAAACAAGGCTGATAGAACAACCACTTAGCAAGTAATAGCCTTTGGTAGGAAAGGAAAAAGGGAAAAAAATCTAAATTTTAGCAAAGAAATAGCATGGCTCTCCTTTCCACACAGACTGCTTGTAGCCTTGCTGCCAGCTGGAAATGCTTCTCAAAGTGGGAACAGGACTATAAAAAAGAAGGGGCAGATACCCCAAGTTATCACTTCTCTCTCTCTCTGCCCCTTAATTCACTGCATGAGAAGTCGCAAAGGAAGCAGCCATTAAACAAAAGAAGGGGTCTTGGCCTATGAAGTTTGGCTGATAAAACTGTTGAAAGCAAGCAGTGAAAAATCTTTGCTTTGAATTTAAAGTAGTTTGTTAAATTAGGCATCAGCTGTATTTTATCTTTATTTTTCTTGTAATCATTTCTGATTTTATGCCTCATTACTCATACTCGCTTAAAACCTCTCTCTTTGTAGGTAAAAAACTTTGTTTTATCTAATCCAGTGTGTTTCAATTGAAATGTTTGGGAAACACAATTTAGGGTAACATGTATGCCTATTGTTTCTATTAATAAAATGACAGACTTTATAAGAATGTGTAGTGTCCAGGAGAGGGCTGGGCAATACAAGATATACATTTCTGGGAGAAAAATCTAGGACTGAGGATGTGTTGGCATCAACCTGCAATATAGCCAGGTGTGGCTGGCTAGCTACAGCACACATACAGTCATATCTGGGAGTGACTTAAATGCTGGAGGCTGTTTTTGAGCAGTCTTGACTGGAGGCTATAGCAGTAAATTGTTAGAGGGCAGGGGTGACACAGCTACTCAGTCTGGATTGTACCCTGGGTATGTCACCCTAGGTTGGGATTTTCACAACATTTATTCTGAATTAATCTGATCTTCATTTCTACTTTCAGCTTTCTAATTTTTTTTTGTGAATGGCAAGGAGCCAATGAGGACAGCAACAGACATCTGGAATTTTAGGTGGCGCAATGAAAAGCAGGTAGAAGTTTCCCTTCCTCCCCACAGAGCATTTTATTACTGACGCTGGTCACTCTGGACCTGCTGCCTGATACAAGAGACAGGAACTGTGCAAATGGGTAAGGATAGCCCAAGTGCTGTGGCCTCTGTCCCTTCCAAATCCCAGACTTGTAAACTAGCTGTGAGGGTTTCATACTGAGGAGAATGAATGAAGAAGGAGCAGAATCTTAGTCACACTTGAGTATTCTGTCAAAGTCCAGGATTATGGGTCTCATTATGCTGTTGGAATCCTGCCTGTTGTCATCCCTAAGAGCATAGATGAGACACAAGCTTGAGGGTCAAGATGCCAATTTTTAATATTTGCCCCTACCAAACATACACAGTGACCCTCCTGAGTTGGCTGTGCTGATATTTTTATATAAATGACCATTTACGTGCACATAGTTCAACAATTCTGGTCCTAATCTTGTTCCTATTAAATGCAATTGAGCCTTTGCCACCCTCTTCAATGGGAACAGAATTGGTCCCTTCATCTTCCATATTGGTAATGCATTCTTGATGTCTCAACTACAGATAAACTTTAGATCACACTATTCCTTCTTGGATAATGGGAAATCTCAGCCCAGAAAATGCAGGATGAAGCTAAATGGAGCTTCTTCTAATTCAGACTAGGTTTTTGTTTTGTTTTGTTTTTGTCTAAGTGTGAAGAAAGGGTTCAGTCTCTGCTCCTCAGTTTGTGTTTACTACATTTGCTTATCCCAAAAATGAAATTAAAAAAAAAAGTCATCACCAACCTGGAAATTAACATTTTACTACATAAAATGTGCTATTATTAGCACTTCCCCTATAATTATTCTAAGCCTTTGTATTTCACATGGCAGTGCAAGTTTATGGGCTAGTTTGGGTTGTATTATATTCCTCTTTTTTACTGTCAAAAACCAGACAGCCTGATTAGAGTAAAATATCTGAAAAGGAAGAACTTGCTCAATTACTCCTGTCAGTTAAATGTTGAATGATGTTAAATCTGCTTTGATTTTAACATTTTAGTATTTACTGGATGGAAATCAGCAATTACCTCGAAGTATACTGGCATAGCATAATAATGATGCACACATTCTAATGTAGGAGAAAAGAGATGACAAAGCAAGGATCTAATCTTTGTTTTCAGCGGTGAAGTACTTGGATTTGCAGCCATATTTTACATTGGATTTTTTTTTCATAAATTTGAAATTCACAAAGGGCTTGATCCTGGAAACACTGATGAGTAGCCCATTCATAGTCAAGTAGTCCCATCGCTGTCACTCAAACTAGATACACTACTAAGGAATGGCAGAATCAGGCACTGTGTTCCAATAAGCCGGTACAACCTCTTCCTTATAATTTTACAATTTACATCCAGACACAGAGGCAAAAAAAAAAAAAAGATTGACTACATCTGGTTAAATTCCATATTCCTCTAATTCATTACTTTTTAATAGCTTAGATGACATTTAATTTGTAATTATATGACTTTTAAATATTGCCTGATAAAAGGGAGTATACAGCTTAGGCCTAATCATTCTCTCAGTTACGCCAATCTGAAGTTATGCTATTGAACTTTGAGTGTCCACATTTGTACTGATGTGAGAGCAGAATTTGGCTGCAATATATAACTATGTGCATAATAATGAGAGGTAGGTGAATGGATCTTATCTGAGCATTTGAATAAAAACTTGAATTTGCTTCAACTGTGTTCACATCTCATTAGTCCATATGAATTTACTGGTAGAAATATTTGTGTAAACACTGAATTTTAAATATGTAAACAAGAAATTCTTCTTTTAGAGAAGGCCAGCACAAGTTCTGTGCCACATTACGTCTTATTTATCCCCTCAAAACAGGGACTTGAGTGATGTACAAGTATCGTATTGGCTTTATCTGAAGAGGTGAATTTTACCCATGAGATTATTTAGGGGAGCATATTAATTCATATGCTACTCCTGAGGATGTTCTGTGCCAAAAAATTAATATTCTTTGAAAAATATTTTAAAATACTGCAAAATTCTGCAAGTTTTATTTGTCAATAAATGCATGCAGAAGCTCCAGAATGGCAGTGGGGAGCACAGACCACTGGTTGCCCAAAAGTGGGAGATCACCCTGCAGCCCCTCCCACCCCACCCCTGGTACATGGACTCAGTGGTCAGGCTGCACCCAACTCTGACACAGCACAAGACCTGGGCTTGCCCCATAAACACCCTGAGGTCTTGCCCCTCTTCACCAGGCACACCAGGTGTGGGGTAGGCAGGCTCAACCAGGCAGGATTCAAGCAGCTGATCCTGGCTCAGGGTCCCCAGCCCTGCGGTGATTTACCTCTCTGTCAGGTGCTTTAGGTGCTTGAAACAATGTACCTGAGCAGCTAGGGAGTGGTGCATGACTGCTCTTGGAGATTCCCTTTGCTTCCCTGTCACAAGGTCATTTCTCTGTGGGGAAGCAAATACATTTGTGGGGAACATGCATTCTGTGCACACACAGTGCCGCACAATTCTCCCAAGAGTAATATGCATGAGTGTTTGTAACTGGAAACTTGATTTTGAAGAGTTATGCTCAACCCTTCAGAAAACAGGAAAAATATTAATACCTAAATACCTTAGATCCACTAAGGTATTTAGGGGCTCAAGTGCCTTTGAAATAAACGGGAGTTGGTGCTTAAGTATCTTTGAGGATCTGGGCCTATGCGTCTATCAACAGGACAATGACAGAGATATAGAATTAGTGCATTGGGGATTAATGACTAGTTTTGCAACAGTTTGTACTGAACTGGTTATCCATATCATAAGGAAACCAAGCATATACAGATAAGTGGCCACACTGTGTTTTCATTCTCGCTATCACTGTGCCATTTGATCATGCTATCTTTCAGCAGTAATAATTTACACTTTTACAATAATTTCTATCCAAATAATTTAAAGTGCTTTACATATGAATATATTTCTGCATCATGCCTATGAAGTGTGTATTACATCCTTTTTACAGATGGGGAAAAATGGAGGCAAAGATATCAATTATGTAGAAAATTCCTGGTAAAACCAGGAAAAGAAGACAGATGTTCAAATTTTAGACCTGTGCTTTGACCAAGCCCACAATAATCACCTGTTTCATCTTTAAATTTTGTGAGAAATACTTTGAAACCTATTGATGAAAAATATTAAATATGTATTTTATATATAACACGAGGGTTAGTTTGCAGTGAGCTGACATATTTGTGCACAATATAAAAGCCATACTAATAGGGTTCACATGGGACGGCTGTGTCCTCTTAGAGAGATGATTAAGAAAAAGCAGAAAGCCTACAAGGAGTAGAAGATGGGAGGGATTAGCAAGGAAAGCTACCTTAATGAAGTCAGAACATGTAGAAATACAGTGGGAAAGGCCAAAAGCCATGTAGAGTTGGACCTTCCAAAGGGAATTAAAAATAATAGTAAAAGGTTCTATAGCCATATAAATAAGAAGAAAACAAAGAAAGAAGTGGGACCACTAAACACTGAGGATGGAAGGGAGGTTAAAGATAATCTAGGCACGGCCAAATATCTAAACAGTCTTTAATGAGGCTAATGAGGATCTTGGGGATAATGGTAGGATGACAAATGGGAATGAGGCTATGGAGGTAGATATTGCCACATCCGAGGTCGAAGCCAAACTCAAACAGCTTAATGGGACGAAATCAGAGGGCTCAGATAATCTTCATCGAAGAATATTAAAGGAACTGGCAGATAAATTGAAAGCCCATTAGCAAGAATTTTTAATGAATCAGTAAACTCAGGGATTGTACCATACAACTGGAGAATTGCTAACATAGTTCCTATTTTTAAGAAAGAGAAAAAATGTGATCCGAGTAATTATAGGCCTGTTAGTTTGACATCTGTAGTATGTAAGGTCTTGGAAAAAAATCTGAAGGAGAAAGTGGTTAAGGACATTGAAGTCAATGGCAATTGGGACAAAATACAAGATGGTTTTACAAAAGGTAGATCGTGCCAAACCAACCTGATCTCCTTCTTTGAGAAGGTAACAGATTTTTTAGACAAAGGAAAAGCAGTGGATCTAATTTACCTCGATTTCAGTAAGGCATTTAATAACTGTTCCACCTGGGGAATTATTAGTTAAATTGGAAAAGATGGGGATCAATATGAAAATCGAAAGGTGGATAAGGAACTGTTTAAAGGGGAGACTACAACGGGTCATATTGAAAGGTGAATTGTCAGGCTGGAAGGAGGTTACTAGTGGAGTTCCTCAGGGATCAGTTTGGGGACCAATCTTATTTAGCCTTTCTATTACTGACCTTGGCACAAAAAGTGGGAATGTGCTAATAAAGTTTGCGGATGACACAAAGCTGGGAGGTATTGCTAACACAGAGAAGGACCGGGATATCATACAGGAAGATCTGGATGACCTTGTAAACTGGAATAATAGCAATAGGATGAAATTTAATAGTGAAAAGTGCAAGGTCATGCATTTAGGGATTAATAACAAGAATTTTAGTTATAAATTGGGGATGCATCAGTTGGAAGTAACAGAGGAGGAGAAGGACCTTGGAGTATTGGTTCTTCACAGGATGACTATGAGCCGCCAATATGATATGGCCATTAAAAGAGCTAATGCGGTGTTAGGATGCATCAAGCGAGGTATTTCTAGCAAAGATAAGGAGGTACCATTATTATCACCAGTGCCTTGTGCTATTATACAAGGCACTGGTGAGACCTCATCTGGAATGCTGTGTGCAGCTCTTGTCTCCCATGTTTAAGAATGGTGAGTTCAAACTGGAACAGGTACAGAGAAGGGATACTAGGATGATCCAAGGAATGGAAAACCTATCTTACGAAAGGAGACTCAAAGAGCTTGTCTTGTTTAGCCTAACCAAAAGAAGGTTGAGGGGGGATATGATTGCTCTTTATAAATATATCAGAGGGATAAATATTAGGGAGAGAGAGGAATTATTTAAGCTTAGTACCAATGTGGACACAAGAACAAATGGATATAAACTGGACACTAGGAAGTTTAGACTTGGAATTATACGAAGGTTTCTAACCATTAGAGGAGTGAAATTCTAGAACAGCCTTCCAAGGGGAGTAGTGGGGGCAAAAGCTTAGCCTTAAAGTATCTGGCTTTAAGGCTAAGCTTGATAAGTTTATGGAGGGGATGGTATGATGGAATAGCCTAATTTTGGCAATTAATTTGGCAACTGATCTTTGATTATCAGCAGGTAAGTATGCCCAGTGGTCTGTGATGGGATGTTAGATTGGGTGGGATCTGAGTTACTACAGAGATTTCTTTCCTGGGTGCTGGCTGGTGAGTCTTGCCCACATGCTCAGAGTTTAACTGATCGCCATATTTGGGGTTGGGAAGGAATTTTCCTCCAGGTCAGATTGGCAGAGGCCCTGGAGATTTTTCTCCTTCCTCTGCAGCATGGGGCACGGGTCACTTGCTGGAGGATTCTCTGCAGCTTGAGGTCTTCAAACTGTGATTTGAGGACGTCAATAACTCAGACATAGGTTAGGTGTTTGTTACAGGAGTGGGTGGATGAAATTCTGTGGCCTGCATTATGGTCAGACTAGATGATCATAATGGTCCCTTCTGACCTTAAAGTCTATGAGTCTAACTCACATCACTGTGTACATAAGGCAGGGGCTTGCTTTGTTCTAAGCATGTGGCATTCTTGGAGTGTATCCTGTAGTTCTTTGCTTCGCTGCTGAGTAGCGTGAATTCTGCATTTTTTTCTCACTGTGCATTGTGGGATGTATAGTAGAGTCAGGCAAAAGCCAATAAAATTCTCAGACTTGGGATCCATTTTTTTTCCAAATCCCATTATTCTGCTCTCTGTCCCATGCTTTGGCCAGGCTAGTGCCAATTTCAAATTGGTGGCCAGCATGGACCCCAAAATTTTCTGTGCCACTATGCTGGCAACTGCAAATACTTGCCATACAGCTCCGAGAGCTGAATTATTGTGCTTTAGTTTTGTACTTCACCTACCACTACACTGAGCAGATGATGTGGCTGCAGCAGCAGCTTCAGCAGAGGTGGAAGAAGGCGGACGAGGACAAAAAGGATAACACAGAGAAACTGCTGCTAGAGGAGATGTTCCAGGGCTGTATCTAGGCTTGAGAAGCTAGCATAGACTAATGAGAAGGGATCATTCTGCAGACCTGGGATGATCAACAGTGGTGAGAAAATTTCAGGCAAACACAACCTCTTTTGAGATGTGCTAAAAAAATAAAAATAAAAAATCCAGAGCTGCAGTGTACCAACAGATAGTGCGTCATGCCTGTGAAGGAAAAGCTAGTCACCCGCGAATGCTACCAGTTCACAGTCAAATAATTTAGCATGGGGAGATCAACGGATGGGGCCAGTGTCATGCAAGCTTATGATGACATGCATAAAGTACTGTTGCAAAAGATTCTAAAGCTTGGTAATCTAGACAAATTGGAGGACTGGGCCAAAAGAAATGTGATGAGGTTCAACAAGGACAAATGCAGAGTTCTGAACTTAGGATGGAAGAATCCCATGCATGGCTACAGGCTGGGGACTGACCGGCTAAGCAGCAGTTCTGCAGAAAAGGACTTGGGAATTACAGAGGATGAGAAGCTGGATATGAGTCAGCAGTGTGCCCTTGTTGCCAGGAAGCCTAACAGCATATTGAGCTGCATTAGTAGGATCATTGCCAGCATATCGAGCGAAGTCATTATTCCCCTCTGTTTGGCACTGGTGAGGACACATCTGGAATATTACATCCAGTTCACCCCCTTCAAAAAGGATGTAGAGAAATTGGAGACAGTCCAGCGGAGGGCAACGAAAATGATCGGGGGTTGGGGCAAATAACTTATGAGGAGAGGCTGAGGGAACTGGGCTTATTTAGTCTACAGAAGAGAACAGTGAGGGGGGATTTGGTAGCAGCCTTCAAATACCTGAGGGAGGGTTCCAAAGGGGATGGAGCTCGGCCTTGCTCAGTGGTGACAGATGACAGAACAAGGAGCAATGGTCTCAAGTTGCAGTTGGGAAGTTCTAGGTTGGCTATTAGGAAACACTATTTCACTAGGAGGGTAGTGAAGCACTGGAATGGGTTACCTAGGGAGGTGGTGGAATCTCCATCCTTGCAGGTTTTTAAAGCTAGCTTTACAAAGCCCTGGCTGGGATGATTTAGTTAGGGATTGGTCTTGCTTTGGTCAGGGGATTGAACTAGATGACCTCCTGAGGTCTCTTACAATCCTAATCTTCTATGATTCTATGAACAGAAAGATTTCTCCATGGGGCTCCCACAGCTGATTGACCACTGTGGCAGGTTTACAAATGTAAAAGCAGAGTGATCTGGAAGGGCCCATGATGCTAGGATCTTTCAGAATTCAGCTTTATTAACAGTTATTCATAAAGGACAGTTTTTTCCACAGGATCACTAGGTACACTATTTACCCTGGGAGATCCAGCTTATCTTCTCCTTCCCTTGTTAATTGAATCCACTTTTATAGAAGGAAGAACTTTGTAACTACTACCTCCGTAGCTGCAGAATGACAGTGGAATGTTTATTAGGCCATCTGAAAGGAAGGTGGTGCTGATTGTGAAATAGGTTTGAAGCTGCAGAGAAAACATTAGGCTTCTTGGAGCATTGCTGTGGAAGTACAGTGGGAAATGTGCTGGTCTTTGCATTACCCTGTATTATCCAGGGGCTGTACAGCATGGCTAGGTCCTGTTTGAAGACATTGCATTGTCTGGGTCCCCACTAGCAGCATGCAGTGCAGCAGAACAGTATTGCCTCCAAGAGTTCCATCTACATGTCTGTCTTTCTCTACAATGTTTCTGGACAGCTCCCCATGTTTTTACCCCTTCAACATCAAATACAACCTTCACCTCTGAATTGTTTTCATTTTGGGGGTTGAGGAAGGAGAGTCATTTCATTCAGAATCTTCTGTTTCTTCCCCCTTGGGTTAGCCAGCTGTTGATATGGCCATGTCCTTGATGGTCTGGCTACTGCAGGTGCCATGGGTGGGGAGAAGAAAAGAACCCAAGTAATTATTTTTCATATTCCAGAGAGGCTATTGCTGATTTCCTGCACTGAGATTATTCCCAGACTTCTGGGGGTAGGGGAGAGAGGGAACCTCAGAGACAGTAAGTGGTGTGTGCATGAGGGGGACTAGATTGGGATTTTTGGTTGTGCCACATATGCAGTTCAAGTTTGCTGTTGTGGCTTGGACACTTGGGAATTACGTTTACAGGTCAGATTTGTGGTTTTGCCATGCCTGGAAAGTACTTATATAGAGTCAGAAGTGGAACATCTGGAGGCAAGTTGGATAACAATCCTTCTACATCCACTTGTGCATGTCCTGACTCTCACTGACATTTCACTCTGAGTGACTAGGGGGGAGAAAATGGCCTTATTCAAAAAGGGAAAGGGCAGACCAGCAAGATATATTGCAAAATTATTCAGCAATCTGGCCCCATCAGAAGTGCTGCAGGAGTGGAAAAGAACTGCAAACGGTGTGCTGGGGGGGGGGGCAGGAAATAACCATGCAGTTGTTCTCCATAATGTCTGGATGAAAAATGAACAATTTCTCAGGCTGATATTCTACTTTATTGCCCCTGCAGACATACTGAAAATGGAGATAATATATAGGATTGTGCACAGATTGTTTTAAACCTGAACTCATCCCAGTCCCTTTCTAGCTGAACCTTTGAAAATCCATTTAGAGCTGTAAGGCTTGGTATCCTTAAGGTAAATGTCTTGTGCTGTATGAAGGCATGTTATAGGGTATTACAGGAAACTGTAGTCTTCGTACCTCTTATGGGCATGTAATGTCCACGTCTACCTCATGTAACCAGTCTCAATACACTGACTTTTGTAGGATAGAATGTTTTCATTATTTGAACATGCTCCAAGAAGGGAGATGGGTAGAGTTTGCAACTGCATCATGCTGCTAACCTCCATTCTGAGCAGGCTAACAGGGGTGCATTCAGGAGGCAGTACACATGAAATTGGGAAAGGAAAATTGACAGATGGGCATGTGCTTGAAAACAGTTGATTGGGCTTTAGAATCAGACAAAAATGGATTTTTGACCAGAGCAGCTGCCATTTTGGAAACATGTAGTAGGGGAAGAGGTAGAGTTCCAATGCAGCACCTGGGCTGATGGAAAGAGGCAGGTGCTCGAGACTTGGAAAGACTCCGAGCTCATGTCTGCAAAAATGTCTGTAGCTTTAGGGTACTTGGAATAGAAGCTAGTGCAGCTGTATAGCAAACTAATGATAACAATAATGAACTGATGTCAAATTTAGATGAGATTTCCCCCCTAGATCTGCCTCCTTACTCATGGCCTGGATTTCTAGCTAGGAATGGGGCTTGCTTCCTACATGGAAGCCCTCAGGCTCCTGAAGAGGTTCCTGGGTCCCAAAGAAATTCCTTCGCTGCTCTCCTTGTGCTCCTGCTCTGATAATTCTTGCTGCTCATCCTCCAAACCCCCGAAGGGTCCATAACTTTCTCAAGTAAAATGGTGCTGGACAAGTTACATTTCCACTGCCAGACTGGTTCCTGATATTCCTGGTTTTAATGTACATTCTCCTGGAGTGGCTGCTCTTTAACCAGCACTGGCCAACATTGTGCTTGTGATCCCTCACAGACATTTGTCCCCAATGACATTGCTATTCCAGGGGCTGGTACCCAAGAGCTTCCTGCACTGATGCTTCTCCAGAGATCTAAGGTCTCAGCATGGCTTCAAACAAAGTGGTGGAGATGTGTAATTAAAATATAGTCTTAGCATATATCAAATCCAGGAGCAAATGGGCAGATTCTGACCCCACACCATAATTTTAGACAAAGAAGGGGACATTGTCAGCTTCACTCAGGGCAGTGGAAGAGACATAGATCAGCAACAGACACCGACAAACAGTGAGTGATAGCAATCGGGGGACTGCTAAAGGAACACGCAACAACATTGCATGTACACAAAATGAGAGCCTAAACTCACTCAGTTTGCACTGAACTTAGTACTTTGAAAGGAGATTCCAGAGTTCACAATAGATGCAGAGTTAGTGAGCTGTAATGAACTGAATCATGTGCACACAGGCATTTTCACACCAGACTAACTCAAATTAATATGGATTAACCACCTCTTCCATAGACAAGTCCTGAAGCTAGGCATACTAGTCATAACTGCAGTCTGGCTGGCAAGACTGTGTCCCCTAGTATTTGCTCTTTCTTGTGGGTGTGGGAGGAGAATACAAGCATGTTTAATATTAAAAATGTGAGGTGTTCTCTACTGCCAATAGAATTTAGATTGGCATTTCCCATTAATACTAATAGGAATCAGGTATCCAAGTCAAGTAGGAAGCTTTAAAAAAAAAGCTCTGGCTAAACTGTAGCATCAAAAATACAATTCAAAAGCACAAATAGTTCTAAAACAAAATTGTTTCTCAGATTTCTAACCAGAAGTTAAGTGGTTCCAGAATGATGTATTGGTAAGAGCACCATGTGAAGAGTTATACAGAGGAACATTTCCAGAGCACAGGAAGTTTTTTTAATCTGACAAAACCCAAGACATAGGCACCTTATCTCATTGTCAGACCATTCCTGTTGCAGTAATACTCATCTCTTATATGCAGATCACCAGTGCAATTACCTTATAAAGAAAAGAACAGGCTTATTGACAAGAGAAGTATTTTATATGGATGGAGGATTTTACAGTTGTTTGTTCCTCCGTAATCAAAATCACAGAGCCAAATTCTAGAAGTGTAAATTCTCTGAGCTAAAACTCTGGCCAGACAATCTCATTTAAGCCCACCTAAATTTCCTAGTTTCAGATTGGAACCTGTACTCAGATTTGCTTGAAGTTCTGCATAATTTTTTTTCCAAAACATGGAGATGGGACTGGAGTTTTGAATTTATAATGAAACCCTAAATCTGACAAGTTTAACTGGACTTTCAGTTTTCTTGTGAAAGTTTAACACAGCTTCAGTTAAGCAGAACGGCTCACACTAATGTTCATGGGAATTTCAAGTAACTGTGCATTGCACTAAAAATATACTGCCTAATGACAAGCCTTAACAAGCAAGGTCAAAACTCACCATTATCCGAAGCCTCAAGTTGCTGATATAATCATTAAGATACTCAAGTGTAAGTTAGGGTCAAAGTGAACTGATAACGACCTTCTTTGTGATTTTGTTTTCATTTAATAAGCTTTAACACTGATTAGATAAATCCAATTGGCTTAATGAGTTTGTAACTGTTTTAATTCAGACTGAGTAAACTTTGGCTTCATAATATGGTACCTTTCCAGTAATTTTAATGTTTTCCATGGTGATAAGGAAAGTTGTTAGAAGTTACGTTTTCTGAGTACAGGAGTCAATTGTTAAAGGCAAGCTGTAATTTTTCTTTTGCTCTGATTGTGTTTAATGAAGCTGATTTCATAGCATACATGGAACTAAACACTGACAACTTGTCAATTCTAAGTGCAAGAGAAAAACCTATTAGTACTGTGTGGTGGAGTTGAGTCATTATATGGTTTCAGAGTCAAAATTAACTATGACCACTTTTTTAAATAAGCCAGCTTGAATCTGAATTGACCTTAGTTTTACCTTGTCAGTTTAAGTAAAACTACAGCAAGACTTCCTAACTTTAAATTATTAGTTTCCCCACTATATTTATCTGGATCGGAGTTTGAAATACTGAATTGTCAGTATATAGTCATTGAGTTTGTTTTGAGATAAAAATATTTTAGACACACTTAAGCACTCTCTCTCACACACACACGGAAAATCTTTTAATGAAATGCTTCCTGCCATCTAGACAGCATTGTAACTGTCAGCTCTGCAGAGTAATTACCAGTCACAGAAAGTTTGGAAAAAGAACTGGGATTTCTCCCATTTTTATAACATTAGGGCAATGTAGACAATTCAATTTACATTAAAATTAGCATTTCAGAATAAGCCTCAATGAAATCTGTGCAAGAATTTATTGGTTTTGCTTTGCAAAAGTTTATGGAATTATCTTGCATTTTGCTTTTCTCAAGTTAGTTTTCTTTGGACCTTCAGCTTAGAGACTCAAAGCAAAGTACTGCTGAAATTGCTGGGTTTTTGATCTTTTGCATTACAATTTCCTCTGAAGATAATGACATTTACACACAAGCATTTAAAACAATGTCATGCTTAGCTTGGAACAAATTTTCAGTTTTAATTAACACTTATATTTCCAGTTTTCACATTTAACACCTATTCTATAAGCTTTGCCATAACAATTTTAAAATAGATATATCTTTTGTTTTTTTGTGTAAGTTTTTTTCCAAAGAAGTGCCAAGGAAACAGTGTCCCCAATATGCACTTTTGTGCTTTTGCAGAAGTCCTATGGAACTATTAACCCTTTAAAGTATATTAGTCACCACTGCTTGATTTCATACTTCTGGCACAGCATTTTATTCAAGTTAGGAATACAGAGTTTTATGCAAATGAGGTGGCATTGGAAAGAGTGGAGCTCCTGTGTCAGCCATAAATGCAGCATAAAACCAATCTATCAGAAGTAATATGGTCCAGCAGTTGGGTCCCACACTGGGATCTAAGAGACCTCATTTGTGTTCCCAGCACTGGCCTGTTGGCTGATCTTAGGCAAGTCATTTCACCTTTATGTCTGTTTCCTTGTCATATTTTGTCTATCTAGTTTGTAAGTTCTTCAGGGCAGGCACTATCTTAATATGTACATTTACAATGCCTAAAAATATTAGTTGAATGCTTTAGGCATAACAGTAATATAAGACAGTGTGATAAGATATTATTGGCATGAATTTGGGATAGCCATATTGTTTAACCACTGCACTATGCACACAATTATATTTTGTACATAATCTTGAGACAAATATTTCTCATAAAAGTGTCTCAATTCAATTTTCTTCTGGTAATGGAAATACAGCAATATATGTCTCACTCAGTTTGTGTTTTGTATTTTGCTATTCCTGGATGTAGTTATCACTCAGTTTGGACCATCTGTTTAGACCAAACATTTTCCTTCTATTCAGTCAAGTTGAAAATATAAGTAAAAACAAACAGTCTGTGCAAGAAAAGAAATGAGCTTGTACATGCATATGTTATGTAAGAGTCAGTATTAATAGCTCTTTACCAGGAAGTTAAGAACCAAATTGCTGCCGATTAAACTAAATCAGAATAAGCACCTAGAAATGTACTCATTTGGGACTCAATCCTGCTTCTATTAAAGACCTGGCAAAACTCCCATTTTACTTTAACTGTTCAGGGTCTTGATTTTTGTTTTTTAGGTTTAAGAGGAGTGGAAGAGATCACATGCCTGGTATCAACTCAAAGATGATTTTACTCCCTTGGAAAAATTTTAGCAAACCTGGTCAACCACTTTTGGCTTATGAGGGTGAAGAATCATTTTATGACATACATAAAGTCCCTTGCCCTTTTTCCTTCCTCCTCAGGCTCAGCGGTAGAAAAATTTACTAGACAAAGCTTTCAAAACAGATCTATTGCTAATTGAGGGTTAGTCCAACTTGAAAAGGAAATTTTGGCTAACTACTTTTTCTGCTTCCCCTTTAGCTTGCACTGATGTAGCTTTCATAAACATCTGCTATCCTTCCCTCCTGATGAGGAAGTACAATATATTATTCTGTTGGTTTCAGTTCTTCCTTTTAAAGATACCATTCCCTGGCATGATATACACAGCTCTGTGTCTGCTGCTCACCCTGCCTGTGACTTTCTGCAGTTGCCTGGTCATAACTAAAGCTGGTTGGAAATGTATTTTTTTGCCAAAAAACAGGTTATCAGAAAAAGCTGTTCCAACAAAATTGATTTTTTTAGTTGTGAAAAATCATTGACTTTGATGTAATTTCCTGCAAAATATAAACTCTGAATTTCAACCAACTCTAGTCATGACCCTCGTGAAACAACAGAATTACAGGACAGACCCACAATTATTAGAAATTAATGTATAGACATTTAAATCCCTCACTTAAAAGTTCTTCTTTTTCAGAAAGAGAATTGAAAAGTGCTCTTTCTTAAAAAAATATTTAGACTAAGGATGTGTCTGAATCATTGCTAAGGGAATTTGCACTAAGAAGCCTGTGTAGGTAGAGGTGACTTCTGAGAATATATAGGTAGATCCATATTCTTATTTTTGTAGAGAAATTTCTTGTACTTAGAGTATTTTGGAGAAACTGTTCATAGTTTACACTCTAAAACCTATTCATGTTTAACTTGTAAACTCTTAAACATCTTTATTTACAGAAACTAGCTTGTCAGACAGTCCAAATGGCCATTACAGAGTCATAGCAAAATACATTTTTGAATACTGATCAATTTTTCAACAGTAAAAATAATATCTGTTGACTATCTAGCCAGTGGTCACTTAACCCACTTCTAACAAGGACTGCGTTTGCACATTAAAGGGGTGGGACCATGTGTACCTTTTCTTTTTAAGGGCTGGCATTTTACCTCCTCCTCATAATTACTTTGGACTCCTGTTGTAACAAGTTCTCAGTCCGGTAACAAGTGATCTTCATTGCTCAAATTATGTTTAACTACAAGTTTGATCCTTCTAGAAAGGTTTCACATCAATCAATTGGGACAGTGTTGGAGGACAGATGACCCCCAGAATTGTTGGACACCATGGCTTAGTGGGAAAGAACCAGTGCTGTATAGTATTGAAAGAGAAGGACAAGTCAGGATCAGCCATGACTGCTAGTGACTTTGTGGTTTAGGTGTACTAGCATCTTTTTGCCATGACTTCTAAAGCAATGCAAAGAAGGCACTACTGCAATGAGTACAAAATTGTTCAAATATGGTTGGTGATTAATGGAAAAGTGCATGCTTAAGGGCATGGTTTTCCCCTTCTTCCTGCATGATTCTCATTTCTATACCTGCTTGCATGATTTTTCACTTTTGCAAGATGCAGCAATCAGTTATTCTAGATTAATACAAGGGACATAAAGGATCATGCACAGTAAGGCTTTGTCTAAACTAGCACCTTTGTCAGCAAAACTTGTCCGGGATATGAAAAAATCCTGACCGACAAAGTGTCACTGACCAAAGTGCTGTTGTGGACAGTGCTGTGTCGGTGGGAGTGTATCTTCTGTCAACATAGCTACTTGTATCTCTTTGGGAGTGGTTAAATTATGCTGGTGGGAGAGCTCTCCCCTGCCGGCATAAAGCGACAACGCAGGAGTCCTTACAGCAGCACAGCTGCAGTGGTACAGCTGTGCCGCTGTAAGGTCCATAGTATAGACATAGCCTTAGAGATATTTCATCATCCAGGAGCAATCCTTACATCACACTTGAAGGATTTTTGTACTCTTCCCCTATGAATTGAGTTTAGGAATTTTGGTCCTAAACCAATTCAGTTTACTGAGGTCAATACATTCTTTCTACTCATTTGATTAGGCTTCTTATGCATGAATTAAAGAGCTAATTTGCATGTAAGTGTTAAAAATGGAGCTACTGATGACTAATTCTTTCCTCAGTTTTTTTTTTTTTTAAAAAATCAACAGAATGTTCACATACTACCTGTAAAGATTTGTGGGACTTGAATCCAGATCTGCAGGCTTCTAGGGAGGCATCAGTTCTTTACTGCTACAACGGTCAATGCACCATACTTCTTGGGAGACCAGTCTCTGTAAGAAGTGCTGTGCCTGGTAGAGATGACTGGCAGATTATCTCATAACCTCTAACTGGCCCAGACAGTGCACGGAAATTCTCAGTGCAACAAGACAGATCTCTGACCGGCTGCTGAGACTGTCTTGCTCCTAGTCCCAGCTCCCTACTTCCTTGCCTTGTTCCTCACACTGCTCCCAGTTCATGGCTATTGCGTCTGGTTCAGCCTCCTCCAGTCTGCCTGCTCAAGCGCCATTTCCTGAGACTACCTTAATGAGAAGGCACACACGCTTATCAAAGGATCAGTCTAGTCTTTGGTTAACATCTGTGGCTCATGAATATTTTTAATGATGTTTCTTTGACATAGGACGTGAGTAATGAAGTACTGGACCAGCCCAATAGATATTTTCACAAGCTATGGAGCATTTTCCATAGTTAAGACATTCATTAAACACTGTCTTTATATGACGAAGCATAGATCACTACAAAAATAAAGTCTAGATGCTTTATATTAAACACAAAGTACCTCACCAAGCTGTCTCCTGTACAGTAGAAAGTAATAACATTGTTTTCCTAATTTGGTTTGAAGAGCTATGGCATCTTAAGATTTACTAGAAATAAAACCAAACCACAGATACCAACCACTTTAAAACATTTTTCTCCCCAAACAAAACACACTGCCTTGTAAGCATTTAAATATAAAGACGAGGATCCAGAAAATACAAGCAAGCAAATTGAGACAGTGAACAACTGGAGTACATCGAAGTAATACTAACTTTTTATACTGTTTATTTGTCAGCTTCCATGCTTATTTCCTGGAATTTAACACAGACAGCAGCATTTCTGATGAGAGGTTAATTTGCACACAGCATGAACTATCAAATGATCTATGGCAGTTTCCTAGTTTCCAGTGGATAACCTGATAACCATTTATTCTCACTCTTAAAATGGGCTTCATGAGGCAAAGTTATCAAGTAAAAATTGCACCATGATAGGACATAGAAAATGTGGCTATTCACAACAGCGTATGTGCATTTCTTGGCTGACTCACTAAACATACAGCAACAATATACAAAATTGTTAGGGGACCAAAATAATTTTGATGCAGTGCTTAGCATTAAGAGCTAATTTTCTTCCATGAAAGGGTACTTCTGGAAAGTCAGACTGAATTCCCATATCACTGCTTGGATATATTTTAAAATGTTCCCAGGTTATGACAATTTAACGGAATAACATAACCAAGGATGGAAAATGGCATCTATTCATAGAAAAAAGATACTGCAGGGAGCTTGACATATGCAATGGGCAAAAACCAAGACAATAAAAAGAGAAAAAAGTGACCTAAAGCATTTTAACAAATACTATTGCATGTATATTGAGATAAGACTGTTTCTGGGAAGAGTGCTATTAAAAAGAAGAACCTATTCATGGCTTTTCTAATTTCAAATCTTTTAAGTCATTCATAAACAGAGTGAAAAAAATACATTAAAGGAAATGCCAAATAAGAATTTTCAAAAATAGCTTTGAAATAAAGGTGTGCATTTTGAATTACATTTGTTACCAAGGATGAATAAGTGACACATATATCCTCCCCTAGATAATTACTACATTTATTTATATATTAAAGACTTAGTCTTGTTTCTAAAGATTCAAAGACATTATTTTATAAGATATCAAAATGAGATGTTTCAATGTCATAAAAGATTCATTATTAGTCAAATATATTTCTGATCAGAGTTCTCATTATAGTGTGCAGCACTCACAGGCTATGGTAGGTTGATATCACACCCGTCTGTCAATATATAGTGTAGTCTCCAATCAGAAGCTGAACGGTAAATCTCTAAAAGAAATTTACTGGGAAGCAGAGGAATCTGCTTTCTCTTTAGAGGGCCAGATGTGCATGGACAAAGTCAAGCTAATGACAGTTTACTATATTTTATAACAAAAAGGCTAAACAGGGATTTGATATGTTATCTTTAACATGATCATAGCAAAAAAGTCTAAAATTAGAATATATTCTAGTCAGTAATCTGGATAATCAAAGCATAAATTGATTTGCAGCAGCTGTTAGTATGTCCTGATATTTGCTGCTCTTCCATGCTTCATTATATTTCTTGTCTCTGAAAGAGGATGCTGATTGCTCTACATCAGTGTTACCAAAATATACATTAATTCTAAAGCACAAGGTTTCCTAGTAAGTGCCTGCTGTGATTGTAGAGAGATATATCATGTACCAACTTAAAGCATTAAGTATTAGGCAAGAAACCAGCACTGCAAGCCAACTGAGTTTGGATGGGAAATTTGGCCTTGTTCCTTAGAGAGAAGATCCAAAAGCTCAGGTAGAACTAGTAGAGGTTCCCATGGCAGGTTCCAAAGATCTTAATACCTGAAGTGTTGAATTGTATCTTACATGTGGAAAAAGATATAATATATTGGTGGGAATCCATTCAAGTCCTGACCCTAAACTATCGGAAGCATTCCGATAGCCAAGATTTTTCCCCACCCTTGAGCAGAAGAGGGGCAATAATGAGTTGTCCCATTAATCAAACAGATCTATATAGATATATAGATATAGGGGTAGAATTTCTGGGTCCTTTATGTCCCACTTGTGTTGATATTGATAGCTTGATGTGCACATCAAGCTATCTACTAGACCACTGTCCTGCCTGTGTAGATGAAAAGCTATTGGAGAAATCTGATGTTTTATATATAAGCAATGTTGCCTTATGATACAGAAAGTGTAAATTCTCTTTTGCTCATTTATGCAACACTTGTCCAGGGTATTGTGTGTATAGCATCTATTACTATCCATTCCTTAATATGAGAGGAAAAAGATTTCAGAGTTCACCTAATTGCATGCAACTGCAACACACTGTATCTTCATTTTCCATAAATATTCGTATCACAGAGCATGATGGAATCATGGAGCTGATCTCTCCCAGTATGTATTTTCTTACTCTGTACAAAAATGCAAGGTCTTTAGTCTACTTAAATGGCATGATGACAAAAGAATATTTTGTTTGAAGAATAATTTGTGAATAAGTTCATTCCTATAATGCAGCTGGCTAAATTGTGCAATACTATACATTAAGAAGAAATTTCTTCCTGGTCCCAAGAACATGGTCATTTTATGTCTTGAAACATGAGGTTTGATTAGCCTTTAGTTTGCATAACTGTAAATATAATCTGACCCAGTTTATCTGACTCAGTGACCTCTTACAGCAGTGAATTCTGCTGATCCAAAGGCTAGTTCCTTTTTATTTTTGCTAAAATTATTGCATGCTAGTTTAGTTAGCCTTCATTCATGTGAGAGATAGAGGTGGTACCAATAAGTGTCCAATATACCCTTAATGACTTTGTACATCTCAGATTAACTCCCCTACATCTCTTCTTTTTATCAAATCTAAATGAACTTAGTTTTTGCTACCTCTCATCATATAGAAGTCCTTTCACTACTCCAGCTATCTTTAACTCCCCCCCTTGAATCATTTAAAATGTTCAAACTGACCCTTTTTCAAAATGGTGACTAAATTAGATAACCCCAGAAGACATATTGTTCAATACAAGGTAAACCATAATACTTTCTGTATCATTTTATGTCACCTCCCAAATGCATGCAAGCATCTTATTTAATTTTTGGCCACTATTGTACACTGGACGCTTCACTGAAACATGCAATGACTCCTAACATATTTTCCCGTTCAAAAACTCCAACACATTCAACATCAGCATATCTGAGAAGTGTAATGTATTTTTGCAAGGAACATTGACTTAAGCTGAATTTCATCTATTATGTTGCATAATTCCCTAATGTATTTACAGCCTGTCAAGGTTCCTTCCCCACTCTGAATTTTAGGGTACAGATGTGGGGGACCTGCATGAGAAGCTCTAAGCTCAATTACCAGCTTAGATCTGGTCTGGCTGCCACCATTCACAAGCACTTCCTTCCTTGAGTAGCCTTGAGAAACTTCACCAATTTCCTGGTGAACACAGATCCAAACCCCTTGGATCTTAAAACAAGGAGAAATTAACCATCCCCCTTCCTTTCTCCCACCAACTCCTGCTGGATCCAGATCCAACCCACTTGGATCTAACAACAAGGAAAAATCAATCAGGTATTAAGAAAAAAGGCTTTTAATTAAAGAAAAGAAAGGTAAAAGAAAACCCTCTGGGAGAGATTAGCATACCAGCTACTCTCACAGACAAGAGATTCCCAACACAGAGGATGTTCCCCTGGGCAAAAACTTAGTACACCAATGAAAATACCCCAATACCCAATTTGATTCTACTTCTAATTGCACAAGACAGGTTACAAAGAAATAAACATAAACCTATTTATCCCTTTCTAAAACTTACTACTCTGATAAGAGGCTGGTTCCTTGATCTTTTTCACTCCGGCTGAAACTGAAAACTGAACAAAGGAAAAAACCCTCCTTCGTTTTGAAACATCTTGTTCCCTCATTGGTTCCTCTGGTCAGGTGTCAGCTAGGCTAGGTGAACTTCTTAACCCTTTACAGGTAAAAGACGCATTAACCCTTAACTGTCTGTTTATGACACAGCCACCTGAATGATAATAGTAAAAATAGAAGCTGGTATCACTATCAGTACATTTACAAACTCACTTTCCATTTCTTTCTCCAGGTCTTTAATACTTGTGACAGTTATAGTCTTACTATCCTGGAGCTCCACCTCAGGATGTAACAGCATTTCAGCAAATACCTTACTCTCCTCCTAGGGACTTCAGTGCTCTGGTGGGCCCTCAGACTAGATCACACAGTAGTTCAATGCCTTCCAGTGTCCCAAACAAATATTGTCCAAGCCCAACAAAACTGTGGTAATGAACATAGTATTTTCCACCTTCCTACGCTCCTCTTCAGCCTCATTCTTCTTCCAGAGCAGCAGTAACTCCCAGGGCTGCCCTCTGGAGTCCCTTAGCAAAATTCAATGGACAAAAAAATATAACTTCCCTCAATCCCTGGCTTGAACTTTCAGTCCATCTCAGGCTCTCCCCATGGTCCACTGGTTTACAGAACTTCAACCATAAGGCTGCCACTGTGGAGTCCTGCCCTTGTTTCAAGGTGCACCATAGGAGTTAATTCCACCCTTGCAACTTTCCCAGAGTTCTCCTTCAGCCTAGCTTCTGTCAGGCCCTTTCCAGAGATAGGAATCTGTGGACCGCATCTCCTCTGTACTTCCTCCCTGTAACTGCACAGAACTCCTCTTTTTAAACCCCTCCCTGAGACAGGCATGCTTCCAAGTGTAACAAGGTGGAGCTCATAGAGGTCTCAGGTGCAGCTGAACTTTTCCCAGTTGATGTGTTGTTTATACACCCCCATCACAGTGTTAAAAATACTAGCCCCAATACAGTTCTTTAAGTTGAACAAATGAACTGCTCCTCTGTATCTTTTACTCTGAGAAAACACTATTCACTACGAGTGTTTGAACCTGATTCTCCACTGTCTTGCATCTCATGTAGTCAATTTACACCTATGCACTACGAACTGAAGTGAAAGGCAGCACTGGCAAAGCATCAGATTAGGAATCAGGAAATCTAAGTTCTATTTCAAGTTATGTCAGTGACCTCTTGTGTGACCTTGGCCACATCATTCGTGCCTCAGTTTTCCCAGCTGAGAAATGAAAATAAAGATACAATCCTGTGCAAAGCATTTACAGGTCTATTGCATATGAGTGCTTCATAAGAGCTAAGTATTAATAAATATTTTTAAAGGACTTGATAATTATTCTTGGAACATTCAGCTAGATTTTCAAAAATAAAACCATATATTGGCTTAGTTCTACTCCCTTTCAAAATGAATGGGAGTTTTCTGTTGGCTTCTGTAAGGGTAAAGTTAGATCAACACTGAGCTCTTGAAAAATCACCCATTATGGCCCAATAACCTTATATAACTATTTACTAACTTTTTGGAAGAACCTTACCTTATTAAAGAAGCACTGTGTTTAAGATATGTTCTTGTACAGCTGGCAAATTTTTTCACTTGAAGCTGTGTTTTTGGACAGAAAATTGTTTTTTTGAATAAACATTTTTCTCCAACAGCTTTTTCTAGTAGAAGCCACACTGCATGGCTTTCCACAGAAAAATGCAACATTCCATGGGAAAACCTGAAACATTCCATCTAAAAGAGAAATTTAGATTTTCAGCTGATTTTGTTGTTGGTAGGAATGCCTCATCCTGGCTAGGCCTGGCATAGCAGCTGTCTTATACTCTGATGCTTCCTGCAAACAGTCATTCCATTGCAGCAGTGGAGTCTCTTCTGTGACTTGGCTCTCCGGTCCATCATAATAGTCACAATGTTGATGTTAGCCCCTTTTGGGGATAACAAAGTTCATCAAACAAAAGTCCAACAAATAATTCCAAGCCCTAGTAACAGGCCTCTGGCTGCAGAATCAGGGCATATGTCACTTTTCCAGTAGCTGAGAGAGGAATCCAGGCTTTCCCTCTACATTGAGTTCTAGCCTAGGGACCCTGTAACCAGCAGCCAAGATTTATTCAGTCTTAACCTTGTTGCTTTCTTTGGGTTTCTTCCTACACAGTGTCTTGCAGGCTTACTGCCTTACAGCATCTCAGGGTTGACCTATCTTCTCTCTCCCCTACTCCCTCTGTTTCCAGAAAGAGGAACTACAAATTCTCTACCTACAACCTCTTTCTGCTACAGACATCCTCTTTATAATAGCCAGCCTGCTTCTGCCCAGCTGGGCTTCATGATTACTTAGTTTGCCTCTCCCTCCAGTTGCATCCAGCTAACGTAACTGGCCTCTCAGGTCCACATTAACCCATTCATAGCCTGTCTGGGCTACACAGAGGTTTGGAGTGTTTTACCCTTCAGCCTCCTGTTAACATTATTTTTCATAGCTCTAAAATCTACCCTGTGAACTGATCATCCATATGTTACTCCTAAGGGAGATAACTACATTCATTCCTAGTATTCACTCTCTGTATTACTTAAGCCTATGTTGAGAATCATTTCCATTCTTGTAGGCAAGAACATAATATATTCTAAGAAGCAATATTTTTGAATCAATAAATTCCTTTTCTGAATTATACCATAATGTGCAATTCAACCAGTTAATACTTGGAAAACCCTTGTGGCAAATTGCTGGCACTATTATGATGGGTCTCACACTCTCTCTTCTTTGGGGGGGTGGGGTTCAAGGCATCATTTCTTGCCCCTAAATTGGAATATTAATTGCCCCACTAGTGTCCTAGAGGAGGGAAGTGGAGAGGGAGGGACCTGGGCCCACTCTCTACTCCAGGTCCCAGCCCAGGGGCCCTGAGGATAGTGGTGAACCACTTGAACTGATAGTTCCTTCCCTTGGGCTACTTCCCTCTCCTGTCCTTCAGCTTGTGGGGGGCTTCCTGCCCTCCCTCTGCACAAGCCAAGTACCCCTTACCTAGGGTCTAGAACTTCTTAGCTCACCACAGCACTTCTCCAAACTGTCCTCTGCTTCCCTCCAAATTATTCTCTGCTCCAACACCAATCCTCTCTGCTCCAACTCCCATACTGTCTGATTGAAGCAGGGGGTTTTTATCAGGTGACTGACTGCAGGTGCTCTAATTGGCTTCAGGTGCTCTAATTGGCTTCAGGTGCTCTAGTTAATTTATAGCAAACTTTCTTCCGTCTACAGGGAATAAGGATCCCTTCTAACCCTCTCCTGCAGCCCTCTGGCCATGCTGTATCACACCAATTATTAATTATTATCATTATTATTGTGCCAGTATTTTGCCATTATTATTATTATCCTAGACTTTGTTGGTTCCTTAATTACTTTTAAACACAATAAGGTAATTATTGTTGCTCTTGCAGCCTTTAATATACCCCCTACAACTGAATACATGCATCTATCATTGTACAAGAGATTTGCAGCAAATGCTTGCTATGGTCATCACCGCCCCAGCAATTAAAAAAAAAATCTACTCTGTTATTCATGTACAACACTAGGGACTGGATTCTCCATTGCCCTGCTACTTGCACAGTCATTTACATCTGTGCAAAGTGAGCCTAAAATTCTACAAAATCAGACTCGGTGCAATTTACACCTACTTTGCATTGGTCTACGTGACTACACAAGGTGCAGGGTAATGGAGAATTGGACCCAGAAGCTTTAGCGGTACAGAAAAAACAACATGGATTCAGCCAGTATCATGTAAAATGAAAACAAAATGTAAATTGTATAAAGAAGAACTGTGAATAATAATCCCTTTATTATCACACTTCCTCAGAATATTATGTGCTCCTATATTTACTTTTTAAAGTCACATCCTTCTTCACCTATGATGTCCTTGAGCTACAACAAACTTTCTATATATTTTCAGGCATTCTGCTGGGGTGACACTTGAGAAATATAGCTTCTTATACTAAAACACCCTTATTCACTAGGTACCATTTCACTGAAATCTGATTCTTTTAAATGCTGTAGGTGGGCCACAGTAAGAGCAACAAAAGTAACTTTGGTTGTACACTGCTTCAAAGGAAGAATAGGAGTGTATGTGTGAAGTGGAGTATCAAACTGAAATTTGCCTTGTTTCAATCTCATCCAAAGTGAAATTCTACAGTCCTAGCTGATGGAATCTGTTATACTAGGAGCCAATTGCTCCACCTTGATATTAGACCAGTGGCAAAACAGTGATATAACAACAGAGGTCACATTTGCCAGCAGCATCACACTCCTATACTTGGGAAAGGAAATGACTAGGATATTTCAGCCATCCCTGTATGTAAATGGCTTATTTTGAAATGGTATGCATCCCCTCCCCACCTAATTATGGAAGCCCTAAAGGCCTCAGGTGAGATCAGGACCCCTATGTGCTCGGGTATGTGCAAACACAAATCCTGTCCTGAAGTCCTTGCAATCTCAACAGATGAAACAGACAAAGGATGGAAGACAACATGCATCATCATCATTCCTATTTTATGGAACTGAGGCACAGAGAGATTCAGTGACCTACCAAGGTCACACAGGAAGTCTGAGGTAGAGCAAGAAAATTACCTCAGATATTTTGAGTCACAGTCCAAACCTTTATCACAAGACCATCCTCTCTCATTCAGCAAACAGTATTCTGAACTTTTATTTAAAACGCTGCTGCAATACGGCTTTCTGTAGAAATTTGTGACAAGTATAGTATGGCAGGGTAAGGGCTAATTTACTATATAAATGTGTTTTCATATCAATGTGCTTAAAGAAATTGGGATTGTGAATATTCAGTGTATAAGCAATCAATGTTGTTTTTAATTCTTCAAAGACAGGTCCTTTCTTTAGCAAATGAACAATGTGCCAACTGTGTAAAAGCTTGACACTAATTGCTAGTACAACAAACATTAAAGCTGATTGCTCAGACTTTTAAATTACGATAAATACAAGCAAAATTCTAGACAATCATTTTCTCAGTACTTTAATAAAATACAGGATACTTAATATAGAATAAACCTTTCTTTCTTTTAAATGCACCTGGTCATGGTGATCTTCAGGAAGGTTAGTCGTACTGGAATCTTGGCACCTAGTTACTATGAGATGATAAGAAATATGCACAATGAGACTTTACAATAAGTTAATATTTGTATTAATTTCAGATTGAGGGAGATAATTTTTAAGGTCAGAATCTGAAAAATCCATGTAGAAAACTCCTTCAGGATCTCTTCTCTGTTTGTCCAAAGCAACATGAGCCTTCAGTCTTGAACGCCCAACGCTATAATACAAAGATTTTTCTAGGGAATGGAATATGTATTTTTTCTGCATGACTTATTCATGGCTAACATACCCCTTTAAGCCATCAAATCACAGGACTCCCAGACAGATCAAAGACCAGCTTTAATTCTGCCCTCAGGGAGTTTGAAACCTGTTCACAGGCAGATGGGGAAAATAGTTTTTCTCTATCATATAGCACATTAGCTAGATTTTGGGTGACAGGACCAGGACAATCTGAGTTATCACTAATAGGTATTAGATCAGGTGAATACAACAAAAATATTTTTTGTGAAAAATGCCAGAGATATTTACTCCAGTTTACAAAAGGATCAACTTTGTCTTTGTTCTTGCCTTCTTTGTGTTGGGTTTCTGCATACACTTGAGCAATCTAATTTTATTTCCATCATTGACTGAAAAAAATGAAATTTAAGTCATGCCTCCTATGCCAGAAGCTCCATGTCAACTGGGAATTCCCCTTATGTGCTCAGGTTCTCTGGATTCAGCATTCCTTTACACAAGTGGAAAAAAGTTAAGAGGCCATCCAATGGTGTAGAATCTGGCCCCATATTTTCAAATTTCTTAGTAAATCCCCTTCCCCACTTTTGTTAGCTAATTCATGTACATTGGGCAAAGTACTAATGTAAGTGCTGGGCAGTTATGTTAACTGAATATATTATATTCTCCCCGCAATTCTGTTCTCCCATGTCAAGTATCCCATAATATCATGCATTGGCTGAAGTAAGCTTTGGCTTAAGTGTATAGAAAAACTGTTAGGATCAGGAGATATGTGTGTTTTACCATAGCAACAGTAATGGGTTACTTTCACAGGATAGATAGACAGATAGTGTATTCTACCCTCATACGAACCTAGGAGGTCCCTTCAAACCACTTGGTACCTGGAATGCATGTACCAAGAGATACAAAGAGGTAAGCGGTACACCATGGTACCAGAGAAAACAAGATAGAAGACTATTTGGTTAAATTTCATTTCAGAGAACACACACGGTACCTTTTTACTTGTAAACATATTGACTATAAAAAGAACTTTAAATGTGGAACTCTGGGAGCACTCCTGTGTGAGATGAATTTAACAATGCTGCAAAGGATGGCTTTCCAGAAACTGGTATTGCATGGAGCCTTTCTTCCTGTACTACATTATTATTGATTTTTAGCAATAAACCTGACCGATATTAGTTATTTGATCTCTTGAGTACATTTCATAATGAACCAAAATGTGGTCAAGCAATTGACTTATACAATTTATCAACCAATTGACACTAGCTAAATAATGTGTAGATAAAAAGCCATTATCGTATAGGTCTAACCATCCATACAGTCTGTGTCTTGCACATCAAAAACCACCTATAATATGGCTAGTAAGAGATATTCAGTATCATGATATCCAAATTTTTTAATCTATTTTAAATTTGGGTACTAATCAACACATGGCAGGTTTTATTAAAAACTATTGAAAAGCTCATGATGGCCACCTCCCAGAGATTTCAGGGCCATAGTGGTGCCAAGATCAGCTTGTGGGAGGATAAGATTACTTCCAACCAAACCATCTCTCCATGCTTCTTAAAATATGTCTACATCTACACTTAAATGTAAGCCCAGGGTTAGTGGGACTCAAGCCAACTGACCCATGTTAGGCAACCCTGGGCGTGAGCATCTATACTGTTTCTTAGCCCTATGTTAAGATTTTTCTAACCCAGACTTGACCATGGGGCTCCTAGCATCCACACTCCAGGGCGCAGACCCAAGTCAAACCAACCATATCCCAGAATCCTTAGTGCCTTCCCAAAATGTTGTCTCTCTAGCTCTATAATCCTTATACACTGTAAGAAAACTTTACTGCCTGCTCTACACAGTATTGAAAGTTTGAATGGCCCACCAACACAGTCTGCCAAGCAATCATTTTGGTCTGTGTGCTCTCAGCTACCAGAGCAGCAATATGGAAGAGGTGCCTTTTGAATATCTTCTTACTTGTGCTTTCACTCCTGTGTCAGGAAACTGACAAGAGTACCAATAAGGCATGGCGAACATGTCAGCAGTGTTTTCTGTCCCACCAAAGATACCTGAGAGATTTCACAGTAGAGCAGGAGAAGGAGGAGGAATACCCTGCCAAGCCAGACTCGCACTGGCAGATGCTCCCTCGCTGAAACCATTTTGTCCACCTGAACAGCAAGCCTGAGCCTTTCCTCCTGCCTGTCAGCATCCATTGTTCCAGTCTTGTGTCCCTCTCCTTCTGGTACAGGACTTGCTGTTCTATCCTCCCAAGCACATTGACCAACCATAACTTCATCACAGAAATATTTCCTTTTGGAATGGTCCATGAAGATACATTGTGCCAGGGCCAGAGAAGCCGGCAGTAGAGAATGAGGGAACTGAAACAGAGCAAGAAACAAGGGTAATTGTCTACAGTAGCTCAATGATGGAGCCCAGAATTAATTCTTGTGCAATATCAAGGATATAAAATGTTACATTTCAAAACTGAGACAACACATATTGTGAAGGGTATGTTTCAGTCACCATCTCTCTGGACTCAGCCTGGTTAATCACAGTTACAAAAGTGCAGAAGAAATAGTAAGTTTAAAAATGCAAACTTTTTTCTATTTTAGAAACATTGCATTTGGCTTTTTCTATCATTTCAGACTTTTCACATTTTGGAAGACTTAACTGTTCTTTTGATGCCTTCTTGGAAAAAGGAGATGTTATTTCACGCTGCTAGTGGGAAACCTGCAGTGCATGCAGCAAAATTATTCAAACACGCAGTGACTGAACAAACCATCTGTGAATGGGCTAGTCAGCTATTGAGGAGGTCCTGAAAAATATACCCTTTCCATTAATGTGACTAACTCCCTGGAGTTCCTTCTTCAGGAAATGTTTGCAGCTATCAGTAACCAGGATTGGATCAGAATCCATGAGGAAATTAACAGGATGCTGCATTAGCTCACACACATGGCTTACCCTGTTATTGTTGCATGTAAACATGTAGAAATATAAAGTTTTCCTCCTCCTCGCTCCTGGCACAGTTCTGGACAAAAATGGAAATCCCATTCCTACTTGGGAGACGTGATTTTGTGACCCACAGACTGCATGGATTACCTCTAACTGAAAGGAACTCATTTGGAAATAAAAGATTGTTTCCCAGACACACACACACGGGGTTCACTGTTTCCAGGCAGTTCCACCGACTATGGAGTGATTACAGAATGGCAAATTTCAAGCCTGTTAGACTGAAAGGAAAACATGAATAACTCTAGCAAACATCTGTAACTTAATGGAGAAAATATTCTTTAAAGCTGGTTTTTAATGTTTGAAATTCCCAGGCATCATTTTGAACTCCACATGGTGTAGGGGTGGGAGAAACACCAAGGCGCTGTGATACAATCCACCATTTGCCAACACATGCTGGTAACTGGAGCTTTTCCTAACTTTTTCATTGCTTTTAAAAGCAGAAATCCCTCACATCACTGTAATAATAAACTTCAAATTGGAGTCAGAAACTTGCTGGGCTGTGGGGCAGCATCTATTTGGACTGGATTTGCTGCAGGCTCGGCAGCAGCATGCTCCTTGAGGAGCAAGGAGAGAGGGTTAAACAGCTCTTCTGAGTAGTAACCTATAATTTGTTGTTGTACCTCATCGATAGCCTGCTCTGGGACTGATTTCATAAACAGTGTCAATTTATGCTCCTCACTTGGAGTCTTCTGCTGGCTGCCATGAGTCCCTGTGCTAGATTCAGGGGTCAGCAGGGCACCATTCCAGCTCACCAGGTTGTCTTGAAGCACAGTTGGCTCCATCCTGGGCACAGTGCCCAGCACCCAGTCAAACTCCTCATAAAATAGGCATGACACTGATGAGTTGCCCAAAGTGTGGTTTTTGTCCCTTGTCTTGCAATACTTGCTCATTGGCCTCTTAATATGTTCCCTGCACTGATAACCTGTCCAGAAAACACGCAACACTGCTAGCTTTTTAGCTATCTTCTGGTACACATGGTCATCCCTGCTGCTTTTGCTAAAGTTCAGAGGTTTACTGGCCTCGCATCAGAGATTCACCAAAATTTGACTGTGCTCTGAAGACCAGGAAGCAGCTCACTTTGCAAAAGGCTTGTTCGGTTCATTCTCTATTGCAAATCCAGGAGGCTCTTCGATGGTGTGATTGCAGCTCGGTGATCAGAAGACAATGGGTTAACGTTCATTCACTGAACTGCTGCTGTATGCCAAGGGAGGGTGGCTTCCACTTTCAATTGAGTTAATTGGAGATTGTTGGGAGAGAGAAGACTACGGAAGTCGGCCCATGAAATTGTGAGATACCCCTGGAAGGCTCCCAAGATAAGTCAAACAGAGGTGCACCTACACTGCAAGGAATAAGGCTCAAACCCTGAGTCTTGGCTTGACTCATTCTCCAACTGCAGCCCTGCAGGGTCATGAGACCCTGGGTCTAAGTGCAAGGTTAGCACAATTTGAGTGTAGATTGAACGGGGGTCATGCTTGAGCCTGAGTTTAAGACTGGACTTACATTGTAGTATAGACATACCCAAGTTGACAGACTATGGTTCAGATAGCTATTACAAGCAAATAAATAGTTTTGCAAAACTATTATTGTTTCCTTATGAGAAGTGATAGTTGATGTCTTACTGAAAGCAAAATTTTACTATTTCTATCAAAAGAATAAAAGGCCTTGTTTACATTAGAAAATTAAGTTGGCTTAACGATGTCACTCAGTGGTGTAAAATATCCATGCCTCTGAGTGGTAGAGTTAGGCTGATCTGACCCAGAGAGTAGACAGTGCTAGGTTGACAGAATAAATTTTCTAGCTACCATAGGGAGGTAGATTGCCTATGCCGATGGGAGAATTCTTTCTGTCAGTGTAGGTGGTGTCTACACTGAAGTGCTACAGCAGTATAGTTGTATTATTGTAGCATTTCAAGCATAGACAAGCCCTACGGCTGTTTGTAGCAAATGTGACAAAATACCACACCTAAGCAGGGGTCAAAATATATCCAAGGAGGAATTTCAGCATTTTCTTCCTATAAATTCCGATGGTTCTTGTAGGGAATAAAACAAAAAGAACAAAACCTTTTTAGGGTAAAATGATAATTCACTACTGAACACAAAAAATATAACCTTTTCACAAACCATTGAAGGCAAAAATGAAAAATATTTCACTCTTGGGAAAACACGAGATTTTTTGCTTCAACACCTCAACAACTTTCAATAGATTGTCCTTTTAAAATAGCTTATGCACAAATTTTTTCACTTCTGCTTTTTGAGTTTTAATTACAATGTTGAGTGAAAAGTACTTCCTATGCATGCTGTATGTTCTCAGACATGTACACTGTGTTGTCAGGAAGAAGAATTACTTTGAGATCCATTCCAGGAGTGGACTTAACCGAGGCTTCCCATTGCTGGTGGAAGTTGCTCAAACTCTAGTGGGTCCCATTTGGCTCTGCAGACAGTGGGACATTCTCATCCCTGAACCAACTCCATTCCAGGAAAACCACTTGGCATATCGCAGAAGAGGACATACCCAACTTCTTTTTTGCTCCCCTTTCTCAGAACCAGCTAAGTACACAAAGAAGAACTTTCACCACTTCTCTCCAAAACTGGCTCTGCTGGAAATTCCAGTCCTTGAAACCAGCTCATGCTCCCCACATAACCGAGTCAGTTTATTGGAAAGCATGGAGAGAAAGGAGAGAGACAAAAATACCCCACCATTGAACTGACTTCTGCTGCAAAATTGGAATAATCAAAAGAAATACACCTTAAAAATAATATGTTTTCACTGTTTCATTACCAAAGAGCTAGGCTGAAAGCAGGTTAATTTGAATGAGTAGAACTTTACAATGCACTTTGTCCATGTGACTGAGCTGCTTCTAGCCTAACTCCCATGGTCCTTGTTGTCAAGTCAATAATAGCCCCTTCCAGTCTATAGCCCTCTGATTCCAGGGCCACTGACCATGATACAGATAGATGGGTGCCTCAACTCTCTCCTCCCAGTAACACAAATAATTATTAATTCATGATTAATTACTAATAATTTATTATTATTATTGTTGTTCTTGTTTGTTGTAACACATGCAATTCAGCTCTAACAAAAGTGGGCACAGGTCTCTCTGATTTCACTTGGAGTTATGCCCCATTTTGTCTGAGCTATATTTGGTCCAAAATGTGAGAACATATGAAGAAACCATTTATCTTCCAAGATGTTAATGAACCTTCAATACACCATATCTCGCTGGAAACTCGGATCTCTGTTAGCATTGCTCCTGTCTGCACTTGGAAGATAAGCTCCCACTGAAGCCAACAGTAAAACTCTTATTGACTCAGCATCAGGCAATGAGATAGTATGTTAAATTTATTGATTATTCAGTCTTGCAAGTATTTGTAATACCAATAAAGAAAACTAAAATTATCTCTGTTTGTGTAAGTTACCAAGTAAGATATTTTTGGATTGTCACAAAATAAACAATTATGAGAGCAGCATATTTTAAAACTATTCCAAATCTTTCTTTTATAATTAGAACTTGAGTCACCTTGACCTTTCCTAGTATAGGACAATATGTCCCTGCAAACCAACTGCAGCATCTGCATCCTTATTCCATTTTAATCAGAGCTCAATTTGGATTTCTATGTCTCGGCAATCAGTGCATTGCAGAGCAAGGAAACTGCAGAAATAAATGAGATGTTGCCTTGTTCCAGCTGATTAAAACATGATTCAAGGTGACTTTTAGGTGACACTACAAGTTGTCAGAACAGCAGTGTACTTTACTTTATGGGGAAAAAATGCGTGAGGGATGTTTATTTCCCCTCTCTGAGATAAATGACAGAGTTGAAATGAGAGCACTGGTGTGTTCATGAAAATATTTATCAGTGTTTAAAGAATCCTATTATTAGGCACAGTAGAAGCTACATCTTGGAAAAGCCTCTACTGTGGGTAATTATTGCAAGCCAGAATGCTAATTGATTTTCGATCTGCAGATTGTGCTTCCAATGAGTCTTGTTGAGGGCTGCGGTGGCTGTACCCAGCACTACTATTTAATTAGACTAATTTTTAACAGAATACAGGATCAGATCCCACTACGTGGAGAATCGACATTAGTACAGGAGCACCATATATTCAAGTTAGAAAAAGCAGAGAACAGGAGTAAATAAATACAAGAATTGTATTTATTGTATGCTTAGTTCAATTACTGAGATTAAAAGGTATTGTGACTGACCCAGAGCAGTGGGGTACAGGAGTCTGGTAGAGGGCAAATATACTGGTCCTATTGGCATCCAGCGGGGGTGGGCGGGCGAAGCCCGCCCACTTCTAAAGGGCCTCCCCCCAGCCTAAGGGGAGGACCCACAGGTCTGGGACACCAAATAATTACGGGGGACAACTAATGAAAAAAACAGGATCGGGAGTGAGGTCATAGGGCTAAACGAAGGGAACTCGATGGGGACACCGAGCAGAGAACACCAGACAACGCCCACTGCTCCTCGAAGGCGTCAAGGGAGCCAGTGGACACCGCCCAGAGGAACTCTGCCCGGATGCGTGAGCAGACGGAGGAACGGAAATAGGCCCTACAGTCGCAGGAAATCCCGTCGGCCAACCTCCTCTCCCTGGTGTTGTAGATGGTCAGTTTGGCCAGGGCCAAGAGGAGGTTGAGAAGGAGATCCTGCGACTTCGTGGGGCCACGGATGGGGAGCGTGTAGATAAAAAGGTGAGGGGAAAAGTGCAACCAAAAACGCAGGAAAATATTCAGGAGGAGCCGGAACAGGGGCTGCAACCTGGCGCACTCCAAATAAACGTGCACCAAGGTCTCCTTCTCACCACAGAAAGGGCAGGCGCTAGGGACAGATGTGAACCGCGCCAAGTACACGCCCGTGCTCACGGCTCCGTGAAGGAGACGCCAACTGATATCCCCGGCGGGCCTCGGGACCAGGGCAGAGTACAAGCTGGCTCACCGGGGCTCCTCACCCTCGAGAGGCGGCAGGAGGTCCCGCCATTTGGTATCGGGGCGGGACGCGAGGGTGAGGTAGTGAAGGGTATGGAGCACGAGCGAGTACAGATGTTTCCGTGGCGCGGTCTGGAACAAAACTGGCTGCAGATCATGCAGCCGGCTGGCAGTGAAAGGGTGAGGGGGCCGATTGGGTCCACGGGGCAGGGGCCCGATAAAAATGTCCACGGGGCCTGGGGTGGAGGGTGGGCGGGGCGTGCCCTCTCGCAGGACCCGGTCGAGGTAAGCCCGAGCAGCGGGCAGTAAAGTGGCCTTCACCTCCTGAAGTACGCGCTGGGGAGTACGAGGTCTGGAGAGCCCCATGCGCTGAGCGAGCGTCAGGGGATCCAGCCAGTCTCCTCGGTCGTAGTCCAGGAGGTCTCCGACCCTGGTGACTTCCGCCGAGACCAACCTCTGGCACACCGTGGGGGACTCCGCCACCTGCACACGAAGCTGGGGATTGTGTAGCAGGGGCTCCGCGAGGAGGTCAACCCCCACAGTGGCCGCCATGGACCTGGTCGTTGAAAAGAGCTTCCAGGTCTGGAGGAGGTCTTGGTAGAAGACTGGCAGCCCGGAGAGGTCTCGCGGAAGACCTCTCGGATGGAGGTAAAAGAGCTGCCGGTCATATCGGAGCCCTCGGAAGCGGCGGAGGAAGGCGTGCACCAATACGCTCCACGCCGGACTACCCGCACCAAACAGGAGCCTCTGCAGGGCCTGGAGGCGGAAGACATGGACCTGAGCGCGTAAGCACTTCAGGCCCTGCCCCCCCTCCTCCACGGGCAGGTGGAGGACCCCTGTAGAGGCCCAGTGCGTCCCTGGCCAAAAGAACTCCAGAATCACTGTCCGGAGGTTGGCCAGGAAACCCGGGGCCGGGACCAGGGTGTTGAGTCGGTACCAGAGCATGGACAGGACCAGATGATTAAGCACCAGTGCCCTCCCCCTAAGGGAGAGGCACCGGAGTAGTCCTGTACATTTCCGGAGCCGCTCCGTCACCCTGCCCTGCAAATCCTGCCAGTTCTCCGGTGGAGATGGATGCGTGGCAGAAAGGTAAACGCCGAGATAGAGCAGCGGACCCGCGCTCCACCGGATGGCCTGAAGCGCAGGTGGGAGGGAGCTCGCCTGCCACCCGTCCCCGACCACCAGGCCAGAGCTCTTCACCCAGTTGACCCGGGCGGAGGAGGCCGCCGAGTAAACAGCCTGGCAAGCCTCCACCCGCGCCAAGTCGCCCGGGTCCTGGACCACAAGGAGCACATCGTCAGCGTATGCCGACAGGACCAGCCGCAGCCCCAGCTCCTGAAGCACCAACCCCGTCAACCTCTTGCGGAGGAGACAGAGGAAGGGCTCGATCGCCAGAGCGTACAGCTGGCCCGAGAGGGGGCACCCCTGCCGCACTCCCCGCCCGAAGCTGACCGGCTCGGTCAGGGTCCAGTTGAGCCTGACCAGACACTCCGCAGAAGCGTAGAGCACCTGCAGAAAACCCACAAACAGGGGTCCGAAGCCGAACGCTGGCAGAGTGCCCAGGAGATACCCGTGATCCATCCGGTCGAACGCCTTCTCCTGATCCAGGGACAGGAGGGCGAACGACAGACCATCCCTGCACCCCAATTCCAGAAGGTCCCGGACCAGATACAAGTTATCAAAGATGGTGTGGCCCGGGACGATGTAGGTCTGGTCTGGATGGACCACGTCCGCCAGCACGGACCCTAGCCGCATCGAGATGGCCTTCACAACAATTTTGTAGTCCGTGCTGAGGAGCGAGACGGGACGCCAATTCCGTAAGTCGCGGAGCTCCCCCCTCTTCGGCAATAAGGCCAGCACGGCTCGCCTGCACGAGAGAGGGAGGACCCCGCTCTGCAAAGCCTCGGCCCAGACGGTGACCAGGTCTGGGCCAAGGACGTCCCAGAACACGCAGTAGAAATCCACGGTCAGCCCGTCCAAGCCCGGAGATTTATTGGTGGGCATGTGACGGAGGGCCTCCGAGAACTCGGCCAGAGTGAGAGGCAGCTCTAGCCAGTCCCGGTCGCCCGTGCTGACCATCGGGAGCCCGTCCCAGAGCACTCTGCAAGCGTTAGGATCGGTCGGATCCGGGGAGAAAAGAGTGGCGTAGAAGGCCCTGGCCCTCTGGCACATCTCCGCCGGATCCGTGAGGGGGGTGCCGTCCTCCGCCAGGAGGCAGGTGACGTGCTTCTTGGCCCCCCTCCTTTTCTCCAGGGCGTAGAAGAAGCGGGAGCCGCGATCCATCTCCCGAAGGAGGTGGATGCGGGATCGAACAAAAGCACCCCAGGCCCGATGGTCTTCGAAGGCCCGGAGCTCCTCCCGCTTCTCCCGGCACGCTCCGCAGAGGGATGGATCCGCGGGGTTGACAGCCAGACGCCTCTCCAGCTCCAAGACCTCCCGCTCCAACTGCCCTATCGCCGCATCCCTCCGTCGGCTGGCACCCCGAGTGTAGTCACGGCAGAAGAGCCGGGCGCGCACCTTCCCCAGATCCCACCACCGCCGCGCCGAGGAAAAGGCACGCCTCTGCCCTCGCCAGGCCAGCCAGAACTCCCGGAAGGACGCCACGAAGCCCGCATCCTCCAGCAAACTATTATTAAAGTGCCAATAGGCCGGCCCCGGCCTCTCCGCGCAGAGAGAGGCCGTCACGGTGGCAAGGTGGTGATCCGAAAAGGGGGCCGGCCGAACGCTGGAGGAGTGGGCCCGTGAAAGGTGGAAACGTGACAGGTAAATACGGTCCAGCCGGGAGTGGCACGACCGATGGGCCTCCACCCGGACGAAGGTGAACGTCGAGACGTCGTCTGGGTGGTGGTCGCGCCAGACGTCCACCAGGGAGTGGCGGTCGACAATCTCCCGGAGGACGTCCGCAGCTGCCGGGCACTGCTCGGTCCCCGAGCGGTCCCGTTCCTCGAGGGTGGTGTTAAAATCCCCTCCCAGGACCAGGCACTCACGAGGGTCCAGGGAGCCGAGGAAAGCGGACGCCTGCTGATAAAAACGTAGCCTCTCCGGGGCCGATGTCGGGGCGTAAACGTTGATGAGATTAACCACAAGCCCCGCCATGCGGACCCGGAGGTGCAGCAGGCGACCCGGCACAGCCTCGGCGACCCCTAGCACCTCGGGCCGTAGGTCGGGGGAGAACAGGGTCGCCACTCCAGCCGCGCAGACAGAGAAGTGGCTAAAGTAGGCCCCGTCCCCCCACTCCAGCCGCCAGCTAGCTTCTGCGGCCGGATCCGTATGGGTCTCCTGCAGGAAAACCACAGAGTACCCCTCCTCCCGAAGGAAGGAGAGCACCTGGCTCCTGCGGAGACCCATCCTACAGCCTCGGGTGTTTAAGGTGGCAAGGATGATCGGCGCCATGAGGAGGGCTGGGGGGGATCCTCGCTGGCAAACACGCCCACGGCCTCCGGCAGGCCGCGCAGCAATCCGTGACCAACCCCGAGGGTGAGTAAGGAGTCACGGAAGACACGGACCCGCCGGTAGGCCGCGGCGGCCTGCTTCCCGGTCCTCTTACCCTCCCCCATGAGGGCCCTCGCGGCCCGGAGGACCTGATGGAAATCCCCCCACTGCTGGAGCGCAAGATGGACTTTGTTCCGGGAGCCACGGATGTCCTCAAGGAACTCCCGCAGCTCCTCCCTCAGCGCATGGGGGGGTGGGGTCACAGATCGATGACTGGCCCCCAGTGGGGCCCCCGTCACAGCCCCGTGGCCCACCAAGGTGGGTAGGCAGGGGGCAGATCCCCAACGTGGCAGCAGATGGACCAACTCCACACAACCCGCCCCGCTCCCAGAATCAAGAAGGGGCGGTGGAAGGGGAACAGCAGCCCCTGGGGGGTCGGGACAGGAAAGAACTAGTGAACCCGCTCCCTGGGAAGGATTGCCAGGGGCGGCACTGGCATCGCAGGAAGTGGGGGGGACAAGGACAGAGCCAACAGGAGTAGGGCGGGGATCAGGGAGAGAATCCGGGAAGGAGGTAGAGGCAGGATCCGGAGCCTCCATAGGTGAGACGCCAGAAGGTGGCTCCTCCTGGCTAGGCTCAAGGATCTGGGAAGTGGGCAGGGGACCCCTAACGATGCCGGGCTCAGCCACTGTGGCACGTGCGGCAGCCTCGGCACCCAGAGAGAGATGGTGGTCAATGGGGTCCCCGCTTAGGAAGGAGGGCGGGTCCTCCACACCCAAGAGGGACACCCCCTGGGAAGCAGGTCTCGGCAGCGGGGCACTGGCCGTCGCCCCAAGGGGCTCGGTAGCTGCCAACAGAGTGCCACCCACTGCCGAGTCGAGGGAAGATTCCAGGGGACCCTCAGAGGTGGGAGCAGAAACAGCGGGTAGGGGAAGGGAACCCAGGGACAGGGGGGATGTAGTGAGGTCGCCCAGATCGAGGCCCGCCGGCAGAGGGTCGTCCTCCCCCTGCGTGACCGGGGTCAAACCCAGGGCCTCGATTTCTGCGTAGATGGGAGGGAGATCACAGTCCACCACCCCAGGGCCCTCCCCACCAGCACCCGAGGCGATACCCACCGCGGCACTCTCAGAGGCGCCAAGTGGGAAGGGGGCAAGAGAGGCTCCCTCGGGGGCATCCACGGGAAGGGACCCCGGAGGAGGGGCGGTGTCACCTTCCGGTGCTGCCACGGCATCCCCAGCCGGCATCACAAACTGGGAGACATCAGGGGACAAGGCGGAAGACTCGACATCGGCGCCCCCCTTCCTGCTCTTCCGGGGGGCCTCCGAATCCGAAGTATGTAAAGAAACTCGAGCCTTCCGCTTGCCCCACTTCCCCTGCACTAAGGACCAGCCCTCCATGGCATCATCCGGGGGCTGGCTAACAGGGGTCGGCTAGAGGGGCAAGGGCAATGGCTCAGGGACTCGAGGAGGCAGTGGTGGGACAGCGGAAACCGGGGAGGATTCCCCCTGGGACGAGCCCTCTCCCACGGCCGGCGGTAGCCCCGCCACACCCTCCTCCACAGAGGTGGACCGAGAAGGAGGAGGAGGGGCAGCTTCGGGTGCCGGGCAGCTAGGGGGACCGGCGATGACAGGGCCGGCGCCTTGCCGGGGCTCGGGGGTCCCGGACGCTCCTCCGTGCTGGGCCAAGGGACAGTCCCTCCGGACGTGCCCCATCGCCCGGCAGAGGTAGCACCGGGCCTCCCCCGTTGAGTAATGCACCCGGTAGTGGGCTCCCTGGTAAGGGACCAGAAAGGACCCCTCGAGCGCCTCTCTGCCACGCGCCGCCGGCGGCAGTTGAAGCTGCACTTGCCGGCGGAACGAGAGAACATGACGGAGGGCGGGGTCCTTGCAGCCCAAGGGGAGAGGGCTGATGACAGAGATGGGGCGTCCCAGGGCAGAAAGGGCGGGCAGCAGGGCGGCATTGGGCAGGAAGGCAGGGACGGAGGTCAAGATCAAGCGGACCCCCAGGTCTTCTAACGGCTCCAGGGGGACGAACACACCCCCCCACCGCCAGGCCCGTCTCTACCGCCTCCTGGGCGGCAGCCTCCGATGCCAGGAAGAAGACCACCTTCCCGTACATTTTGGAGGCCGCCACGATGGCCGTGGGCCCCACTACCCTGGCCAACGCCCGCACGTAGGTCTCCACGTGGGGCGAGGCGGGCACCAGGAGGCAACGGACGCCGTGCTTCCTGGTCAAAGTGGGAAAGGGGCCCCGGCCGCTGTAGATGTTGGCGGAAGCGGCGGGCAGAGGAGCAGCGGCAGGCGGGGGGGCCGCCGCCACCTGGGCGTACGCCCTGGGGGCCGGGGGAGGGACACCTGCAGAGCTGGTGGAGGGAACAGCGGGGAGGGATGCAGCAGCCGGTAGCGGGGCTGTGGCAGCGGGGGCAGTGTCCGCCATGGAGGGCCTGGCCTTTTTAGCGGGGCCCTTACCCTTCTTCCCTCCCTGACCCTTCCCACCGGCTGGGGGGGCTCCCCCCGAATCAGAAGGGGCGAGAGACATGGCAGCAACGGAGGTCTCCCCAGTACTCGCTGCTGCCAGTGCCCCAGCAGGGGCGGTGGTAGGTGGATCAGCAGCGGCGGGCGAGGTAGAGGCTTGGGCAGTGGACACGGGGGCAGGTGGAGGAGGGGTAGTGGGAGCATCGCGAGGGGTCTCCCCCGCCGCATCCCCCGCCATAACGAGAGCGGGGAGGGGGACAAACAGCGAGGGAGGGGAAGGAGAGGAGGCGGCCACCCTTCCCCGCTAGGCTGCAGGCAGGAGAGGAGGGCGCCAGAAGGGGAAGGCTAAAGGGGCGTAAGGAGCAACCAAGGACTACGGGTGGGATTGTTTCAGGGCACCAACGCAGAGGGGGGTTCCGGCTCCTCCAGTTGCACTAGGGGAGCGGGGGGGCAACGGCAGAGGGGGGAGTGCAGTGAACAAGGGGAAACCAAATGGGGAAGGGCACAAGCGCCTGAGAGGGGGTGTGGGCGCATGAGGGGGAACCGATCAGGGCTGGGGGAACACAGGGTGGGGGGAAAGGGCGAGCTGAGATTGGGGTAGAGGGACCATGGGGACAGCTACAGGGCTGGGGCAGAACTATCAGGCAGCAGAGGGAAATGGTGGGGTGGACAAATGTGGCAAAGGGGAGGGGGTCAGTCCAGTATAAGGGGGGAGGTGGTGCACCCACAGGCACTTGTGCCAAAAAGTCAATGGTTGGCTGCTGCTGCTGCAGGCCCAAATGGTGGAAGTGGGCGTGGTGAGCCAGGCGAGCAGCTCAGACCCAGAGGCAGGAGTCTAAAGCAGAAGGAAAACAGCCAGCGGGGGTGGTGGAGGGGGCAACGATGGTGGTGGGGGCGAAGGGGGACACAGATGGACTGGGGGCAGGCTCCACGCCACACCCCCGGTGCCCCAGCAGACACAGTCCAAACCCCCACCACAAGAGCACAGTTTGAAAAAGACTCAGTCCAGAAAAGCCCCCTCCACAGCGGTCTTCATACTGTCTCCAGCAGCAGGTGGTCCTCTTCTCCTTCCTCTCCTTCTCCGGGCACCAACAGCTCCCCAGCAACAGCCACAGGAGGCCCAGCAGCTCCAGGTGGTGGTGGTCTGGCGTCCAGGCAGGAGGGACCCCGCTCAGAAGGTGGTGTCCGTAGCAACAAGAGCTGGGGTCCCTCACTCTCCTCCTCTCTGGGAAGCAGGCCAGCAGCCCCCCCCCAGGGGCTGTAGGTGGAGGAACAGAGGGGGGAGTGGGAACCACCAGCCAGCCAGCAAACAGACAGCAGAGAGAGGGGTAGGTGGTGGTGTCTAGCCCAGCCAGGGGAGCAGCAAGAGCAGGAACAATAGCAGCAGAAACAGCAGCAGTGAGGGCCCAGGGCCCAGCGCGCAGCAGGAAACAGCAGCAGCAGCAGCAGCCCTCTCTCTCCTTCCTCTACAGCAGAGCGGTCCTATTGGCATCCAGCGGGGGTGGGCGGGCGAAGCCCGCCCACTTCTAAAGGGCCTTCCCCCAGCCTAAGGGGAGGACCCACTGGTCTGGGACACCAAATAATTACGGGGGACAACTAATGAAAAAAAAACAGGATCGGGAGTGAGGTCATAGGGCTAAACGAAGGGAACCCGATGGGGACACCGAGCAGAGAACCCCGGACAACGCCCACTGCTCCTCGAAGGCGTCAAGGGAGCCAGTGGACGCCGCCCAGAGGAACTCTGCCCGGATGCGAGAGCAGACGGAGGAACGGAAATAGGCCCCACAGTCGCAGGAAATCCCGTCGGCCAACCTCCTCTCCCTGGTGTTGTAGATGGTCAGTTTGGCCAGGGCCAAGAGGAGGTTGAGAAGGAGATCCCGTGACTTCGTGGGGCCACGGATGGGGAGCGTGTAGATAAAAAGGTGAGGGGAAAAGTGCAACCAAAAACGCAGGAAAATATTCAGGAGGAGCTGGAACAGGGGCTGCAACCTGGCGCACTCCAAATAAACGTGCGCCAAGGTCTCCTTCTCACCACAGAAAGGGCAGGTGCTAGGGACAGATGTGAACCGCGCCAAGTACACGCCCGTGCTCACGGCTCCGTGAAGGAGCCGCCAACTGATATCCCCGGCGGGCCTCGGGACCAGGGCAGAGTACAAGCTGGCCCACCGGGGCTCCTCACCCTCGAGAGGCGGCAGGAGGTCCCGCCATTTGGTATCGGGGCGGGACGCGAGGGTGAGGTAGTGAAGGGTATGGAGCACGAGCGAGTACAGATGTTTCCGTGGCGCGGTCTGGAACAAAACCGGCTGCAGATCATGCAGCCGGCTGGCAGTGAAAGGGTGAGGGGGCCGATCGGGTCCACGGGGCAGGGGCCCGATAAAAATGTCCACGGGGCCTGGGGTGGAGGGTGGGCGGGGCGTGCCCTCTCGCAGGACCCGGTCGAGGTAAGCCCGAGCAGCGGGCAGTAAAGCGGCCTTCACCTCCTGAAGTACGCGCTGGGGAGTACGAGGTCTGGAGAGCCCCATGCGCTGAGCGAGCGTCAGGGGATCCAGCCAGTCTCCCCGGTCGTAGTCCAGGAGGTCTCCGACCCTGGTGACTCCTGCCGAGACCAACCTCTGGCACACCGTGGGGGACTCCGCCACCTGCACACGAAGCTGGGGATTGTGTAGCAGGGGCTCCGCGAGGAGGTCAACCCCCACGGTGGCCGCCACGGACCTGGTCATTGAAAAGAGCTTCCAGGTCCGGAGGAGGTCTTGGTAGAAGACCGGCAGCCCGGAGAGGTCTTGCGGAAGACCTCTCGGATGGAGGTAAAAGAGCTGCCGGTCGTATCGGAGCCCTCGGAAGCAGCGGAGGAAGGCGTGCGCCAATACGCTCCACGCCGGACTACCCGCACCAAACAGGAGCCTCTGCAGGGCCTGGAGGCGGAAGACATGGACCTGAGCGCGTAAGCACTGCAGGCCCTGCCCCCCCTCCTCCAGGAGCAGGTGGAGGACCCCTGCAGAGACCCAGTGCGTCCCCGGCCAAAAGAACTCCAGAATCACCGTCCGGAGGTTGGCCAGGAAACCCGGGGCCGGGACCAGGGTGTTGAGCCGGTACCAGAGCATGGACAGGACCAGTTGATTAAGCACCAGTGCCCTCCCCCGAAGGGAGAGGCACCGGAGTAGTCCTGTCCATTTCCGGAGCCGCTCCGTCACCCTGCCCTGCAAATCCTGCCAGTTCTCCGGCGGAGATGGATGCGTGGCAGAAAGGTAAACGCCGAGAGAGAGCAGCGGACCCGCGCTCCACCAGATGGCCTGAAGCGCAGGTGGGAGGGAGCTCGCCTGCCACCCGTCCCCGACCACCAGGCCAGAGCTCTTCAGCCAGTTGACCCGGGCGGAGGAGGCCGCCGAGTACACAGCCTGGCAAGCCTCCACCCGCGCCAACTCGCCCGGGTCCTGGACCACGAGGAGCACATCATCAGCGTATGCCGACAGGACCAGCCGCAGCCCCAGCTCCTGAAGCACCAACCCCGTCAACCTCTTGCGGAGGAGACAGAGGAAGGGCTCGATCGCCAGAGCGTACAGCTGGCCCGAGAGGGGGCACCCCTGCCGCACTCCCCGCCCGAAGCTGACCGGCTCAGTCAGGGTCCAGTTGAGCCTGACCAGACACTCCGCAGAAGCGTACAGCACCCGCAGAAAACCCACAAACAGGGGTCCGAAGCCGAATGCTCGCAGAGTGCCCAGGAGATACCCGTGATCCATCCGGTCGAACGCCTTCTCCTGATCCAGGGACAGGAGGGCGAACGAAAGACCATCCCTACACCCCAATTCCAGAAGGTCCCGGACCAGATACAAGTTATCAAAGATGGTGCGGCCCGGGACGGTGTAGGTCTGGTCTGGATGGACCACGTCCGCCAGCACGGACCCTAGCCGCATCGAGATGGCCTTCGCAACAATTTTGTAGTCCGTGCTGAGGAGCGAGACGGGACGCCAATTCCGTAAGTCGCGGAGGTCCCCCCTCTTCGGCAATAAGGCCAGCACGGCTCGCCTGCACGAGAGAGGGAGGACCCCGCTATGCAAAGCCTCAGCCCAGACAGTGACCAGGTCTGGGCCGAGGACGTCCCAGAACACGCGGTAGAACTCCACGGTCAGCCCGTCCAAGCCCGGAGATTTATTGGTGGGCATGTGACGGAGGGCCTCCGAGAACTCGGCCAGAGTGAGAGGCAGCTCTAGCCGGTCCCGGTCGCCCGTGCTGACCGTCGGGAGCCCGTCCCAGAGCACTCTGCAAGCGGTAGGATCGGTCGGATCCGGGGAGAAAAGAGTGGCGTAGAAGGCCCTGGCCCTCTGGCACATCTCCGCCGGATCCGTGAGGGGGGTGCCGTCCTCCGCCAGGAGGCAGGTGACGTGCTTCTTGGCCCCCCTCCTTTTCTCCAGGGCGTAGAAGAAGCGGGAGCCGCGATCCATCTCCCGAAGGAGGTGGATGCGGGATCGAACAAAAGCACCCCGGGCCCGATGGTCTTCGAGGGCCCGGAGCTCCTCCCGCTTCTCCCGGCACGCTCCGCAGAGGGATGGATCCGCGGGGTTGACGGCCAGACGCCTCTCCAGCTCCAAGACCTCCCGCTCCAACTGCCCTATCGCCGCATCCCTCCGTCGGCTGGCACCCCGAGTGTAGTCACGGCAGAAGAGCCGGGCGCGCACCTTCCCCAGATCCCACCACCGCCACGCCGAGGAAAAGGCACGCCTCTGCCCTCGCCAGGCCAGCCAGAACTCCTGGAAGGACGCCACGAAGCCCGCATCCTCCAGCAAACTATTATTAAAGTGCCAATAGGCCGGCCCCGGCCTCTCCGCGCAGAGAGAGGCCGTCACGGTGGCAAGGTGGTGATCCGAAAAGGGGGCCGGCCGAACGCTGGAGGAGTGGGCCCGTGAAAGGTGGAAACGTGACAGGTAAATACGGTCCAGCCGGGAGTGGCACGACCGATGGGCCGCCACCCGGACGAAGGTGAACGTCGAGACGTCGTCTGGGTGGTGGTCGCGCCAGACGTCCACCAGGGAGTGGCGGTTGACAATCTCCCGGAGGACGTCCGCAGCTGCCGGGCACTGCTCGGTCCCCGAGCGGTCCCGTTCCTCGAGGGTGGTGTTAAAATCCCCTCCCAGGACCAGGCACACACGAGGGTCCAGGAAGCCAAGGAAGGCGGATGCCTGCTGATAAAAACGGAGCCTCTCCGGGGCCGATGTCGGGGCATAAACGTTGACGAGATGAACCACAAGCCCCTCCATGCGGACCCGGAGGTGCAGCAGGCGACCCAGCACAGCCTCGGCGACCCCTAGCACCTCGTGCCGTAGGTCGGGGGAGAACAGGGTCGCCACTCCATCCGCGCAGACAGAGAAGTGGCTAAAGTAGGCCCCGTCCCCCCACTCCAGCCGCCAGCTAGCTTCAGCGGCTGGATCCGTATGGGTCTCCTGCAGGAAAACCACAGAGTACCCCCCCTCCCGGAGGAAGGAGAGCACCTGGCTCCTGCGGAGACCCATCCTACAGCCTCGGGTGTTTAAGGTGGCAAGGATGATCGGCGCCATGGGGAGGGCTGGGGGGGATCCTCGCTGGCAGACACGCCCACGGCCTCCAGCAGGCCGCGCAGCAATCCGTGACCAACCCCGAAGGTGAGTAAGGAGTCACGGAAGACACGGACCCGCCGGTAGGCCGCGGCGGCCTGCTTCCCGGTCCTCTTACCCTCCCCCATGAGGGCCCTCGCGGCCCGGAGGACCTGATGGAAATCCCCCCACCGCTGGAGCGCAAGATGGACTTTGTTCCGGGAGCCACGGACGTCCTCAAGGAATTCCCGCAGCTCCTCCCTCAGCGCATGGGGGGGGTGGGGTCACAGATCGATGACTGGCCCCCAGTGGGGCCCCCGTCACAGCCCCGTGGCCCACCAAGGTGGGTAGGCAGGGGGCAGATCCCCAACGTGGCAGCAGATGGACCAACTCCACACAACCCGCCCCGCTCCCAGAATCAAGAAGGGGCGGTGGAAGGGGAACAGCAGCCCTTGGGGGGTCGGGACAGGAAAGAACTAGTGAACCCGCTCCCTGGGAAGGATTGCCAGGGGCGGCACTGGCATCACAGGAAGTGGGGGGGACAAGGACAGAGCCAAAAGGAGTAGGGCGGGGATCAGGGAGAGAATCCGGGAAGGAGGTAGAGGCAGGATCCGGAGCCTCCATAGGTGAGACGCCAGAAGGTGGCTCCTCCTGGCTAGGCTCAAGGATCTGGGAAGTAGCCAGGGGACCCCTAACGATGCCGGGCTCAGCCACTGTGGCACGTGCGGCAGCCTCGGCACCCAGAGAGAGATGGTGGTCAATGGGGTCCCCGCTTAGGAAGGAGGGCGGGTCCTCCACACCCAAGAGGGACACCCCCTGGGAAGCGGGTCTCGGCAGCGGGGCACTGGCCGTCGCCCCAAGGGGCTCGGTAGCTGCCAACAGAGTGCCACCCACTGCCGAGTCGAGGGAAGATTCCAGGGGACCCTCAGAGGTGGGAGCAGAAACAGCGGGTAGGGGAAGGGAACCCAGGGACAGGGGGGATGTAGTGAGGTCGCCCAGATCGAGGCCCGCCGGCAGAGGGTCGTCCTCCCCCTGCGTGACCGGGGTCAAACCCAGGGCCTCGATTTCTGCGTAGATGGGAGGGAGATCGCAGTCCACCACCCCAGAGCCCTCCCCACCAGCACCCGAGGCGATACCCACCGCGGCGCTCTCAGAGGCGCCAAGTGGGAAGGGGGCAAGAGAGGCTCCCTCGGGGGCATCCACGGGAAGGGACCCCGGAGGAGGGGGGGTGTCACCTTCCGGTGCTGCCACGGCATCCCCAGCCGGCACCACAAACTGGGAGACATCAGGGGACAAGGCGGAAGACTCGACATCGGCGCCCCCCTTCCTGCTCTTCCGGGGGGCCTCCGAATCCGAAGTATGTAAAGAAACTCGAGCCTTCCGCTTGCCCCGCTTCCCCTGCACTAAGGACCAGCCCTCCATGGCATCATCCGGGGGCTGGCTAACAGGGGTCGGCTCGGGGGGCAAGGGCAATGGCTCAGGGACTCGAGGAGGCAGTGGTGGGACAGCGGAAACCGGGGAGGATTCCCCCTGGGACGAGCCCTCTTCCACGGCCGGCGGTAGCCCCGCCACACCCTCCTCCACAGAGGTGGACCGAGAAGGAGGAGGAGGGGCAGCTTCGGGTGCCGGGCAGCTAGGGGGACCGGCGATGACAGGGCCGGCGCCTTGCCGGGGCTCGGGGGTCCCGGACGCTCCTCCGTGCTGGGCCAAGGGATAGTCCCTCCGGACGTGCCCCATCGCCCGGCAGAGGTAGCACCGGGCCTCCCCCGTTGAGTAATGCACCCGGTAGTGGGCTCCCTGGTAAGGGACCAGAAAGGACCCCTCGAGCGCCTCTCTGCCACGCGCCGCCGGCGGCAGTTGAAGCTGCACTTGCCGGCGGAACGAGAGAACATGACGGAGGGCGGGGTCCTTGCAGCCCAAGGGGAGAGGGCTGATGACAGAGATGGGGCGTCCCAGGGCAGAAAGGGCGGGCAGCAGGGCGGCATTGGGCAGGAAGGCAGGGACGGAGGTCAAGATCAAGCGGACCCCCAGGTCTTCTAACGGCTCCAGGGGGACGAACACACCCCCCCACCGCCAGGCCCGTCTCTACCGCCTCCTGGGCGGCAGCCTCCGATGCCAGGAAGAAGACCACCTTCCCGTACATTTTGGAGGCCGCCACGATGGCCGTGGGCCCCACTACCCTGGCCAACGCCCGCACGTAGGTCTCCACGTGGGGCGAGGCGGGCACCAGGAGGCAACGGACGCCGTGCTTCCTGGTCAAAGTGGGAAAGGGGCCCCGGCCGCTGTAGATGTTGGCGGAAGCGGCGGGCAGAGGAGCAGCGGCAGGCGGGGGGGCCGCCGCCACCTGGGCGTACGCCCTGGGGGCCGGGGGAGGGACACCTGCAGAGCTGGTGGAGGGAACAGCGGGGAGGGATGCAGCAGCCGGTAGCGGGGCTGTGGCAGCGGGGGCAGTGTCCGCCATGGAGGGCCTGGCCTTTTTAGCGGGGCCCTTACCCTTCTTCCCTCCCTGACCCTTCCCACCGGCTGGGGGGGCTCCCCCCGAATCAGAAGGGGCGAGAGACATGGCAGCAACGGAGGTCTCCCCAGTACTCGCTGCTGCCAGTGCCCCAGCAGGGGCGGTGGTAGGTGGATCAGCAGCGGCGGGCGAGGTAGAGGCTTGGGCAGTGGACACGGGGGCAGGTGGAGGAGGGGTAGTGGGAGCATCGCGAGGGGTCTCCCCCGCCGCATCCCCCGCCATAACGAGAGCGGGGAGGGGGACAAACAGCGAGGGAGGGGAAGGAGAGGAGGCGGCCACCCTTCCCCGCTAGGCTGCAGGCAGGAGAGGAGGGCGCCAGAAGAGGAAGGCTAAAGGGGCGTAAGGAGCAACCAAGGACTACGGGTGGGATTGTTTCAGGGCACCAACGCAGAGCGGGGTTCCGGCTCCTCCAGTTGCACTAGGGGAGCGGGGGGGCAACGGCAGAGGGGGGAGTGCAGTGAACAAGGGGAAACCATCTATTGGGTGTCTGGGAAGTGGGCGGGCAAAGCCCGCCCACTGCTAAAGGATCCCCCTCAGCCTAAAGGGAGGACCCACAGGACCACAGAACCCACTGATGTCGGGGGACAACTAATAAAAGAACAGGGACAGGAGTGAGGTCAAAGGGTCATAAGAAGGGAGCCTGACGGGGACACCGAGCAGAGAACCCCGGACAGCGCCCACTGCTCCTCGAAGGCGTCAAGGGAGCCAGTGGACGCCGCCCAGAGGAACTCCGCCCGGATGCGTGAACGGACCATGGATCGGAAACAAGCCCCACAGTCGCCGGGGTCTCCGTCGGCCAACCGCCTCTCCCTGGTCGCGTGGATGGCCTTTTTTGCCAGGGCAAGGAGGAAGTTGACCAGGAGGTCCCGGGACTTCGTGGGGCCACGGATAGGGAGTGCGTAGAGAAGAAGGTGAGGGGAAAAGTGCAGCCAGAAACGTAAAAGGATGTGAATGAGGAGCCGGTGTAGGGGCTGCAACCGGGCGCACTCTAAGTAAACGTGCGCCAGGGTCTCCCTCACGCCGCAGAAGGGGCAGGTGTCCGGGACAGGGGTAAACCGCGCCAAGTACACGCCCGTGCTCACGGCCCCATGAAGGAGCCGCCAACTGATATCCCCAGTGGGTCTTGGGACCAAGGTGGAGTAGAGGCTGACCCACCGGGGCTCCTCACCCTCCAGAGGTGGCAGGAGGTCCCTCCACTTCGTATCGGGGCGGGACACGAGGGTGAGGAAGTGAAGGGTGTGGAGCACGAGCGCGTAGAGCTGCTTCCTAGGCGCGGTTCGGAAACGGACCGGCTGCAGGTCGTGCAGCCGGCTCGCGGAGAAGGGGTGGGCGGGCCGGTTGGGCCTACGGGGCAGGGGCCCGATGAAAAGGTCCGGAGGGCCTGGGGTAGGGGGTGGGCGGGGCGTGCCCTCCCGCAGGACCCGGTCGAGGTAGGCCCGAGCAGCGGGCGGCAAAGCGGCCTCCACCTCCTGGAGTACGCGCCGGGGAGTACAAGGTCTGGAGAGCCCCATGCGGTGAGCGAGCGTCAGGGGATCCAGCCAGCCTCCCCGGTCATAGTCCAGGAGATCTCCGACCCTCGTAGCTGCCGCCAGGACCAACCTCCGGCGCACCGCGGGGGACTCCGCCACCTGCACACGAAGCTGGGGATTGTGTAGCAGGGGCTCCGCGAGGAGGTCGGCCCCCGCGGTGGCCGCCACGGACCTGGTCGCAGAGAACAACTTCCAGGTCCGGAGGAGGTCCTGGTAGAAGACCGGCAGCCCGGAGAGGTCTCGCGGAAGACCCCTCGGTTCGAGATAAAGGAGCTGCCGGTCGTATCGGAGCCCTCGGAAGCGGCGGAGGAAGGCGTGCGCCAATACGCTCCATGCCGGACTACCCGCACCAAACAGGAGCCTCTGCAGGGCCTGGAGGCGGAAGACATGGACCTGAGTGCGTAAGCACGTCAGGCCCTGCCCCCCCTCCTCCAGGGGCAGGTGGAGGACCCCTGCAGAGACCCAGTGCGTCCCAGGCCAAAAGAACTCCAGAATCGCCGTCCGGAGGTTGGCCAGGAAACCCGGGGCCGGGACCAGGGTGTTGAGTCGGTACCAGAGCATGGACAGGACCAGTTGATTGAGCACCAGTGCCCTCCCCCGAAGGGAGAGGCACCGGAGTAGTCCCGTCCATTTCCGGAGCCGCTCCGTCACCCTGCCCTGCAAATCCTGCCAGTTCTCCGGCGGAGACGGATGCGTGGCGGAAAGGTAAACGCCGAGATAGAGCAGCGGACCCGCGCTCCACCTGATGGCCTGAAGAGCGGGTGGGAGGGAGCCTGCCTGCCACCCGTCCCCGACCACCAGGCCAGAGCTCTTGACCCAGTTGACCCGGGCGGAGGAGGCCGCCGAGTACACCGCCTGGCAAGCCTCCACCCGCGCCAAGTCGCCTGGGTCCTGGACCACGAGAAGCACATCGTCGGCGTACGCCGACAGGACCAGCCGCAGCTCCGGCTCCGGAAGCACCAACCCCGTCAACCTCTTGCGGAGGAGACAGAGGAAGGGCTCGATGGCCAGAGCGTACAGCTGGCCCGAGAGGGGGCACCCCTGCCGCACTCCCCGCCCGAAGCTGACCGGCTCGGTCAGGGTCCAGTTGAGCCTGACCAGACACTCCGCGGAAGCGTACAGCACCCGGAGAAAACCCACAAACTGGGACCCGAAGCCCAACGCTCGCAGAGTGCCCAGGAGGTACCCGTGGTCCACCCTGTCGAACGCCTTCTCCTGATCCAGGGACAGGAGGGCGAACGACAGACCATCCCTGCACCCAAGCTCCAAGAGATCCCGGACCAGATAGAGGTTATCGAAGATGCTACGGCCCGGGACGGTGTAGGTCTGGTCTGGGTGGATCACGTCCTCCAGCACGGACCCCAGCCGCAGCGAGATGGCCTTGGCAATGATTTTGTAGTCCGTGCTGAGGAGCGAGACGGGACGCCAATTCCGTAAATCGCGGAGGTCCCCCTTCTTCGGTAATAAGGCGAGCACAGCTCGCCTGCACGAGAGAGGGAGGACCCCGCCCCGCAAGGACTCGGCCCAGACGCCGGCCAGGTCCGGGCCGAGGACGTCCCAGAACACGCGGTAGAACTCCACGGTCAGCCCGTCCATGCCCGGAGACTTGTTGGTGGGCATGCGACGGAGGGCGTCCGAGAACTCGGCTAGAGAGAGAGGCAGCTCTAGCCGGTCCCGGGCGCCCGCGCTGAGCGTCGGGAGCCCGTCCCAAAGCACTCTGCGAGCGGCAGGATCGGTCGGATCCGGAGAGAAAAGGCGCGCGTAGAAGGTCCGGGCCCTCTCGCACATCTCCGCCGGATCCGTGAGGGGGGTGCCGTCCTCCGCCAGAAGGCAGGTGACGTGCCTCCGGGCCCCCCTCCGTTTCTCCAGGGCGTAGAAGAAGCGGGAGCCGCGATCCATCTCCCGCAGGAGGCGGATGCGGGAGCGAACAAAGGCGCCCCGAGCCCGATGGTCCTCGAGGACCCGGAGCTCCTCCCGCTTCTCCTGGCACGCTCCGCAAAGGGATGGATCCTCGGGGCTGGCGGCCAGACGCCTCTCCAGCTCTAAGACCTCCCGTTCCAACTGCCCTATCGCCGCATCCCTCCGTCGGCTGACGCCCCGGGTGTAGTCGCGGCAGAAGAGCCGGGCGCGCACCTTCCCCACATCCCACCAGCGCCGTGCCGAGGGAAAGGCGCGCCGCTGCCCTCGCCAGGCCAGCCAGAACTCCCGGAAGGACGCCACGAAGCCCGCATCCTCCAGCAAGCTGTTGTTGAAGTGCCAATAGGCCGGCCCCGGCCTCTCCGCACTGAGAGAGGCCGCCACGGTGACGAGGTGGTGGTCGGAAAAAGGGGCCGGCCGGACGCTGGAGGACAGGGCCCGTGAAAGGTGAAATCGCGACACGTAAATGCGGTCCAACCGGGAGTGGCACGACCGATGGGCTCCCACCCGGACATAGGTGAACGTGGAGACATCGTCCGGGTGGTGGTCGCGCCAGACGTCCACCAGGGAGTGATGGTTGACGATCTCCCGAAGGACGTCCGCGGCGGCCTGGCTCTGCTCGGTCCCCGAGCGGTCCCGCTCCCCCAGGATGAGGTTGAAGTCCCCGCCCAGGACCAGGCACTCACGAGGATCCAGGGAGCCGAGGAAGGCGGACGCCTGCTGATAGAACGGCAACCGCTCCGGGGCCGATGTCGGGGCGTAGACGTTCACGAGGTTCACCACGAGCCCCTCCAAGCGGACCCGGAGGTGCAGCAGGCGGCCCGGCACAGCCTCGGCAACCCCCAGCACCTCCGGCCGTAGGTCGGGGGAGAACAGGGTAGCCACTCCAGCACTACGGGTGGTAAGGTGGCTGAAGTAGACCCCGTCCCCCCACTCCAGCCGCCAGCTGGCTTCGGCGGCTGGATCCGTGTGGGTCTCCTGCAGGAAAATCACAGAGTACCCCCCCTCCCGGAGGAAGGAGAGCACCTGGCTCCTGCGGAGACCCATCCTACAGCCTCGGGTGTTTAAGGTGGCAAGGATGATCGGCGCCATGGGGAGGGCTGGGGGGGATCCTCGCTGGCAGACACGCCCACGGCCTCCAGCAGGCCGCGCAGCAATCCGTGACCAACCCCGAAGGTGAGTAAGGAGTCACGGAAGACACGGACCCGCCGGTAGGCCGCGGCGGCCTGCTTCCCGGTCCTCTTACCCTCCCCCATGAGGGCCCTCGCGGCCCGGAGGACCTGATGGAAATCCCCCCACCGCTGGAGCGCAAGATGGACTTTGTTCCGGGAGCCACGGACGTCCTCAAGGAATTCCCGCAGCTCCTCCCTCAGCGCATGGGGGGGGTGGGGTCACAGATCGATGACTGGCCCCCAGTGGGGCCCCCGTCACAGCCCCGTGGCCCACCAAGGTGGGTAGGCAGGGGGCAGATCCCCAACGTGGCAGCAGATGGACCAACTCCACACAACCCGCCCCGCTCCCAGAATCAAGAAGGGGCGGTGGAAGGGGAACAGCAGCCCTTGGGGGGTCGGGACAGGAAAGAACTAGTGAACCCGCTCCCTGGGAAGGATTGCCAGGGGCGGCACTGGCATCACAGGAAGTGGGGGGGACAAGGACAGAGCCAAAAGGAGTAGGGCGGGGATCAGGGAGAGAATCCGGGAAGGAGGTAGAGGCAGGATCCGGAGCCTCCATAGGTGAGACGCCAGAAGGTGGCTCCTCCTGGCTAGGCTCAAGGATCTGGGAAGTAGCCAGGGGACCCCTAACGATGCCGGGCTCAGCCACTGTGGCACGTGCGGCAGCCTCGGCACCCAGAGAGAGATGGTGGTCAATGGGGTCCCCGCTTAGGAAGGAGGGCGGGTCCTCCACACCCAAGAGGGACACCCCCTGGGAAGCGGGTCTCGGCAGCGGGGCACTGGCCGTCGCCCCAAGGGGCTCGGTAGCTGCCAACAGAGTGCCACCCACTGCCGAGTCGAGGGAAGATTCCAGGGGACCCTCAGAGGTGGGAGCAGAAACAGCGGGTAGGGGAAGGGAACCCAGGGACAGGGGGGATGTAGTGAGGTCGCCCAGATCGAGGCCCGCCGGCAGAGGGTCGTCCTCCCCCTGCGTGACCGGGGTCAAACCCAGGGCCTCGATTTCTGCGTAGATGGGAGGGAGATCGCAGTCCACCACCCCAGAGCCCTCCCCACCAGCACCCGAGGCGATACCCACCGCGGCGCTCTCAGAGGCGCCAAGTGGGAAGGGGGCAAGAGAGGCTCCCTCGGGGGCATCCACGGGAAGGGACCCCGGAGGAGGGGGGGTGTCACCTTCCGGTGCTGCCACGGCATCCCCAGCCGGCACCACAAACTGGGAGACATCAGGGGACAAGGCGGAAGACTCGACATCGGCGCCCCCCTTCCTGCTCTTCCGGGGGGCCTCCGAATCCGAAGTATGTAAAGAAACTCGAGCCTTCCGCTTGCCCCGCTTCCCCTGCACTAAGGACCAGCCCTCCATGGCATCATCCGGGGGCTGGCTAACAGGGGTCGGCTCGGGGGGCAAGGGCAATGGCTCAGGGACTCGAGGAGGCAGTGGTGGGACAGCGGAAACCGGGGAGGATTCCCCCTGGGACGAGCCCTCTTCCACGGCCGGCGGTAGCCCCGCCACACCCTCCTCCACAGAGGTGGACCGAGAAGGAGGAGGAGGGGCAGCTTCGGGTGCCGGGCAGCTAGGGGGACCGGCGATGACAGGGCCGGCGCCTTGCCGGGGCTCGGGGGTCCCGGACGCTCCTCCGTGCTGGGCCAAGGGATAGTCCCTCCGGACGTGCCCCATCGCCCGGCAGAGGTAGCACCGGGCCTCCCCCGTTGAGTAATGCACCCGGTAGTGGGCTCCCTGGTAAGGGACCAGAAAGGACCCCTCGAGCGCCTCTCTGCCACGCGCCGCCGGCGGCAGTTGAAGCTGCACTTGCCGGCGGAACGAGAGAACATGACGGAGGGCGGGGTCCTTGCAGCCCAAGGGGAGAGGGCTGATGACAGAGATGGGGCGTCCCAGGGCAGAAAGGGCGGGCAGCAGGGCGGCATTGGGCAGGAAGGCAGGGACGGAGGTCAAGATCAAGCGGACCCCCAGGTCTTCTAACGGCTCCAGGGGGACGAACACACCCCCCCACCGCCAGGCCCGTCTCTACCGCCTCCTGGGCGGCAGCCTCCGATGCCAGGAAGAAGACCACCTTCCCGTACATTTTGGAGGCCGCCACGATGGCCGTGGGCCCCACTACCCTGGCCAACGCCCGCACGTAGGTCTCCACGTGGGGCGAGGCGGGCACCAGGAGGCAACGGACGCCGTGCTTCCTGGTCAAAGTGGGAAAGGGGCCCCGGCCGCTGTAGATGTTGGCGGAAGCGGCGGGCAGAGGAGCAGCGGCAGGCGGGGGGGCCGCCGCCACCTGGGCGTACGCCCTGGGGGCCGGGGGAGGGACACCTGCAGAGCTGGTGGAGGGAACAGCGGGGAGGGATGCAGCAGCCGGTAGCGGGGCTGTGGCAGCGGGGGCAGTGTCCGCCATGGAGGGCCTGGCCTTTTTAGCGGGGCCCTTACCCTTCTTCCCTCCCTGACCCTTCCCACCGGCTGGGGGGGCTCCCCCCGAATCAGAAGGGGCGAGAGACATGGCAGCAACGGAGGTCTCCCCAGTACTCGCTGCTGCCAGTGCCCCAGCAGGGGCGGTGGTAGGTGGATCAGCAGCGGCGGGCGAGGTAGAGGCTTGGGCAGTGGACACGGGGGCAGGTGGAGGAGGGGTAGTGGGAGCATCGCGAGGGGTCTCCCCCGCCGCATCCCCCGCCATAACGAGAGCGGGGAGGGGGACAAACAGTGAGGGAGGGGAAGGAGAGGAGGCGGCCACCCTTCCCCGCTAGGCTGCAGGCAGGAGAGGAGGGCGCCAGAAGAGGAAGGCTAAAGGGGCGTAAGGAGCAACCAAGGACTACGGGTGGGATTGTTTCAGGGCACCAACGCAGAGGGGGGTTCCGGCTCCTCCAGTTGCACTAGGGGAGCGGGGGGGCAACGGCAGAGGGGGGAGTGCAGTGAACAAGGGGAAACCAAATGGGGAAGGGCACAAGCGCCTGAGAGGGGGTGTGGGCGCATGAGGGGGAACCGATCAGGGCTGGGGGAACACAGGGTGGGGGGAAAGGGCGAGCTGAGATTGGGGTAGAGGGACCATGGGGACAGCTACAGGGCTGGGGCAGAACTATCAGGCAGCAGAGGGAAATGGTGGGGTGGACAAATGTGGCAAAGGGGAGGGGGTCAGTCCAGTATAAGGGGGGAGGTGGTGCACCCACAGGCACTTGTGCCAAAAAGTCAATGGTTGGCTGCTGCTGCTGCAGGCCCAAATGGTGGAAGTGGGCGTGGTGAGCCAGGCGAGCAGCTCAGACCCAGAGGCAGGAGTCCAAAGCAGAAGGAAAACAGCCAGCGGGGGTGGTGGAGGGGGCAACGATGGTGGTGGGGGCGAAGGGGGACACGGATGGACTGGAGGCAGGCTCCACGCCACACCCCCGGTGCCCCAGCAGACACAGTCCAAACCCCCACCACAAGAGCACAGTTTGAAAAAGACTCAGTCCAGAAAAGCCCCCTCCACAGCGGTCTTCATACTGTCTCCAGCAGCAGGTGGTCCTCTTCTCCTTCCTCTCCTTCTCCGGGCACCAACAGCTCCCCAGCAACAGCCACAGTAGGCCCAGCAGCTCCAGGTGGTGGTGGTCTGGCGTCCAGGCAGGAGGGACCCCGCTGAGAAGGTGGTGTCCGTAGCAACAAGAGCTGGGGTCCCTCACTCTCCTCCTCTCTGGGAAGCAGGCCAGCAGCCCCCCCCCAGGGGCTGTAGGTGGAGGAACAGAGGGGGGAGTGGGAACCACCAGCCAGCCAGCAAACAGATAGCAGAGAGAGGGGTAGGTGGTGGTGTCTAGCCCAGCCAGGGGAGCAGCAAGAGCAGGAACAATAGCAGCAGAAACAGCAGCAGTGAGGGCCCAGGGCCCAGCGCGCAGCAGGAAACAGCAGCAGCAGCAGCCCTCTCTCTCCTTCCTCTACAGCAGAGCGGTAGAGGGAAGAGCTGTTACTGGCCCCAGGAGAAGCAGGCTTCTGCTCCCTGAATGACTAGAGCAGGGGCTGTACTAGAGTAATCAGGAACCTGCTAGAACCAATTAAGGCAGACAGGCTGATTAGATCACCTGCAGCCAATCAAGGCAGGCTAATCAGGGCACCTGGGTTTAAAAAGGAGCTCACTCCAGTCAGGTGGGGAGGAGCCAGAGGAGAGGAAGTGTGTGAGGAACTGGGAGTAAGAGGTGCAAGGTGAGGGTGAGTTGTTGGAGGACTAAGGAGTACAAGCATTATCAGACACCAGGAGGAAGGTCCTGTGGTGAGAATAAAGAAGGCATTTGGAGGAGGCCATGGGGAAGTAGCCCAGAGAGTTGTAGCTGTCATGCTGCTGTTACAGGAGGTACTATAGACAGCTGCAATCCACAGGGCCCTGGGCTGGAACCTGGAGTAGAGAGTGGGCCAGGTTTCCCCCCAAACCTCCCAACTACTGATCAGACACAGGAGAAGTTGACCCAGACTGTGGGGAAGATCACTGAGGTAAGCAAATCTGCCAATAAGCGCAGGACCCACCAAGGTAGAGGAGGAACTTTGTCACAGTATGGTTTTAGCAGTAACCATTTGTTCACTCTGTAAGGGAAAGAATTGGTAAGAACATACATTACATATTGTTGTTTTTTTGCATGAAATTAGTCTGCACAGGTCTCTAGAAAGACATGTTAGCTACAGTTAGACAGAGTTAGAGATCTGGGTCAAATGTTGCTCTCATTTACAGTAGTGGAAATCTGAGTAATTTTTCTGAGATCAGAATTTGGTCATCAAGCTGAGTTTCTCAAAACAATTTCATGAACATTTGTATATTAAGTCTCATGCTTAGAGATGGTCAAAAGAAGACTTGGGGGTGGGGAAGAGTTCTGCAGAAATTTTTGCCTTTTAGGGAAAAAATAAAAATTAGAATTTCCTGTCTGGCTGAACTACATATCCCATGATACACCACACTCTCCTGCCTCTTGCTGAGACCCTGTGGTGCATCTTGGCTCATAGAAGAGGATGGTGGCATGAGGAACTGTGATAGAAAACAAACAAACAAAAAGCCACCAGAAATCAGACACAAAACATTTCATCAAAACCCCAATTTTCCATCTCAAAACAGTTTTGATGGAAAAATGTCCACCAGCCCTACTCAATGCTACTGTGAGACATAGTAAATATTATTATTGCTATTTTACAGACAGAGGAACTGAGTCACTGATTAGTTAAATGTTTTGCCCAAAGTCACACAGGAAGTCTGTGCAAGAGCTAGAAATAGAATCCAGGCCTCTCAATTCCCAGACCTGTTTTTAATCTGAAAAACCATCTTTGCTTGTAGATGCTGATCACTTAACAATACCTTGACCACTAACAGCTTGCAAGATATCTGATCTTTTTAAGTAAAACATAGCAATGGAGAATTTTTTGTTTTATTTCTTTTTATAATTTTTGATTTTGAGAGTTGAAAGTTTATGATGTTCTTCTTGGAAGCTGCAAGAACACTCGGTCTTTGTTTATACTTCTGTAGGGAAACAATGGGCTTTCCATGCCAAGCGTGTCAAGTATTGAGATTTAAACTATGGTAATAGAGAACAGGATTAGGCCCAGCGTGTTAAAGCTCATAGTAGCTACGTACTACATACTAAGCAACGTGAGTTTTAGGGATGAAGAAAATCTAACTGGCACAAATGAATGGATTATAACAAAAGATCTGGACTCAGTCAAATGTATTTACCTTTATTCACCTATCACATGATAGGAAGATGTCCTACCACACCTGGATTATTCCTTAAGAAAGCAAGAGATACAATCACAAATTTTGAAAATATTTACCAAATTTTAAGTTTTTCTTCTCTATTCATAACTTTGAATACTTTTGAGAATAGACCCTAATCTTTACCTTTCACATGATAAAGGATCCAACTTCTATCCAAAATATATATATATATTTTTTAACACTTGGAATCATCATATTCACCTTACATTGCTCCATCTCCAAAGCAACAACATCCGTCTTCTGAGAAGGTGCCCTACATCTCTTTGAATGCAGAATTGAGATGATGTCTAGCACATGGGCTATAATATAACAATAGTGATTTTGTTTTCCTTCTCCTTCTTCACAGAGTAGACCATTTGCTTTTAAATATCTCCCTGCCCTCATTTTTCTTTTCTTTTTATTTTTTGTTTATTTGGTTGGTTGGTTGGTTTAAATCTTTTGAGACTGGTGAGCTCTTTTGACAGTTTGTCTTACTACCAGATATTATGGCAAATAAAATAATATGTCTCATCAATGACAATAATATTTTTTTGAACTCTCTATGCATTGGATGGGCATGAATGTTTCATTTCATACATCATTTACTACTTGCTATGGGGATACTAAAACATACTGTAAAGGAGTTTTAAAGGAAAAAGCTTTCCACAAGTATGGGTATGGATCAACAAGATGATCTACTACGGTAGCTCTTTCCTATCTCTAATCTCTGTGGCCCATGTGCAGTCTTCTGCTGTATAGTAAAGAATGAAATCAAACCCAAGGAAAACTCACAGAATGGATAACACAGAGAGGAAAAGTGACTCTATGGTAGCATCTCCTTCAATCACATAGGTACTTCTAACTGACATGGGGAACTTAGCAGAATCAGAGGCCTTAGTCCTGGTGAAGGTTGGTGCTGGGGGAACAGCTTCCCTGCACAACACATTATTTACTACAAACAACACAAGTTAAATCAAAACTTCATGCTTTTAAAGCAGCATTCAACTTCCACTGCCTGCTTGGTGAACCTCCCCAATAGAAGGATGTCAAGGTTCCTTCCCCACTCTGAACTTTAGGATACAGATGTGGGGACCTGCATGGACACTTCTAAGCTTAATTACCATCTTAGATATGGTATTGCTGCCACCACCCCCAAGTACCAGGGCTGGCTCCAGGCACCAGCTGAGCAAGCTGCTGCTTGGGGCGGCAGATTCCAAGGGGCGGCATTATGTCCAAATTTTTTTTTGCGCTTCGCCGCTTCCGCCACCCCTGCAGGTTTTTTCTTTTGGTTTGCTGCTCCTGCCGCCCTGTAGGGAGTGGTGTCGTGGAGGAGGGGAGCTGCTGGGAGCAGTGTCAGAGCTGCAGCAAGCCCGGCACGCAGACCGAGTCCTTCTCTGCCTGACCACCGGAGCGGCACGGAGCCCTCCTAGCAGACAGCGCAGTGGGAGGGGCCACATGGTGAGAGCCCAGCTTAAGGAAGCCCTGGCCGCCCCCTTCTCTCTCTTCCCCCTCCCCGCTACCTGGGGTGTGCACCTCGCTGCCCAGGGTCTGCAGGGCTGGGAGTCCCCCTGCACCCGCGCTCCTGCTGTCCCGCAGGTATTTTTTTTCTTTTTGTTGTTTTCTTGTTTTTTCTTCCCTTCGCTGGCCAGCAGGCAGGTTTGTTTCATGCCCACCCCTGCTTCGTTGCTCCGGCCGGCCGGCAGGTTTTCCATAATTCCCACCCACCCTTTGTAGCCCCCCCCCCCACCCTTTGCTGCTCTGGCCGCCACAAAGGTGTGGTTTTTTTTGTTTTTTGTTCTTTTGCTTGGGGCAGCAAAAAAGCCAGAGCCGGCCCTGCCAAGTACTACCTTTTTCCCTGGGTAGTCTTGAGAGACTTTTTCACCAAGTCCCTGGTGAACACCAATCCAACCCCTTGGATCTTAACACAAGGAGAATTTAACCATCCCTCCTCCTTTCCCCCACCAATTTCTGGTGAGTCCAGATCCAATCCCCTTGAATCTAAAAACAAGGAAAAATCAATCAGGAATTAAGAAAAAGGCTTTTAATTAAAGAAAAGAAAGGTAAAAGAAAACCCTCTGGGAGAGAGTAGCATAACAGCTACTCTCACAGATAACAGATTCAAAACATAGAGGAGGTTCCCCTGGGCACAAATTTAGTTACGCAAAAAATACCCAAATACCCAATTTTGATAATTCACTTAATGGTACCAAGACAAGTTGCAAAGAAAATAAACATAAACCTATTTATCCCTTTCTAAAACTTACTACTCTGATAAGAGGCTGGTTCCTTGATCTTTTTCACTCCAGCTGAAACGCTAAACAAAGGAAATCTTCCCTCCTTCCTTTTGAAACATCTTCTTCCCCCATTGGTTCCTCTGGTCAGGTGTCAGCTAGGCTAGGTGAACTTCTTAACCCTTTACAGGTAAAAGAGGCATTAACCCTTAGCTGTCTGTTTATGACAAAAGGTAATTAGGCAGCTGGTGGCAGTATTGTTAGGAAGATGGCCACAATGCCAGTGTTTGGAGGGAAACCTACAAGAGAGGTGGATGTACAAGGGATCTCTACACTAAGAACATAAGAATGGCCCTACTGGGTCAGACCAAAGGTCCATCTAGCCCAGTATCCTGTCTTCCAACTGTGCCGAGTACCAGGTGCCCCAGAGGAAATGAACAGAACAGGTAATCATCAAGTGATCCACCCCCTGTCACTCATTCTAAGTTTCTGGCAAACAGAGATTAAGAACACCATTCCTGCCCATCCTGGCTAATAGTTATTGATGGACCTATCCTCCATGAAGTATATATGGAGACTGGCATGCATTTACCCATGGAATTCGGTCCAACATGAGTCTTGAAGGCCATATCACCAGCGCACACTACAATAATTTTCACCCTTCCTCTCTAAAGAGATGTGATAGAGCTGCTGAAAGATTAAAAAAACATGGAGATTTGGGGAATAGTTTTCCTTGTGCCAACCTTTTTAAACTGATGGAGGATGATACACTATGGACTTGTTATTCCATGAAAAAGAACCTATTTTTTCAAAAGTGGGATCAAATACATTTTACTTTAATTGCACTGCCCTACTATTCACCTTTATCATGGTGAATTAAGAAAAAAACAAAAAAACAAACCAAAAACCTCTGAAGAGAAATATTTTAGTTGAACAATCTCCTTTGGCTGGACTACTATATTTGTTAAAAACTAGCTTCATGTGAACTGCTCAAGATTTCACAGAAAATTGTGCACAAACCACTGCCTGTCGCAGAGCACTTCTTAAGGATCTTGTTTATTTTTTAACCACTTTGATCACACTAATTGTGGCTAGAATACTATGTTTCAGCTGTGATAGGCACAGCCAATGGGAAGTTTCTTTAGCAAGTCATTGTTTTCTTGTCATTCTGGGATTTTTTTCATGCATTGTGCTAACTCTTTCTGCTTCTGTGCCGTGAAGAGCGTTGGAAGGATTTGGCAGTCACTTAGCCACTGTTTGGATTTTTAGTCATTTTATCAAGCTGCTGATGCTCTGTTGTGTTTTCTGTCAGGTTACATTTACAAGCACACTATATTGCTTGACAGAAGCAGTGAACCACAAAGATTTCACTGGGACAGGTAATTTTCTCTCCTGGCTGTGGTAACATTCTGTTCTACTAGTTATGTTGTCACCTTAGTATAAATGTCTAGGGTTTCTTCTAGGGATTGATCTCCTATTGAGTTTTCCCCTGTGTTTGGAAAGTACCCAGTGTATTTTGGGTGCTACTACAATAGAAATATTTTTTAAAAGGAGTTTTGCCATTGACTTCAGTGGGTGCAGGATCAGGTCTCTAATGGATGTGGGTCAGATTCTGCTCTTAATTACAGGCAGATAACACCATTGACTTAAGTGGAGTCACCTCACATGTACGGTGGTCCAACTGGGATCAGAATCTGGCTCTGCATTTTTCATTAAAATAACTGAAATCCAGATTCCTGGATTTCCACCAAGGAAGCAGATGCAGGATTAGGTCAACGGTTTGGAGGTGAGAGAATGTACTAACTTCACTTCAGACTTTGTATGAAGAACTCTATAAGGTTGGAGCATACAGAATCCCTCCCTAATCTATAGGCTGGCCATGCCACTAGTATACTCCCACCTCTTGCTTTTCCAAGTTATGAGGGCGACGAAGAATGAAAATTAGTGGAAGCAGCCTCTGTGAACCCTCTATTGCAGGTATTTAAAAGGTACTGTGTGAATCTGGCAGTCTTCCTTTCCCCTACCCCAATGACACTATTTAAATGGTGCATACACTTTGTATGGGCTCTCCCATAGGTGAATTTCATTCAAAATGTCTATTTGTTTTGTAATTCATTGTAAGAATGGCTTATGCTACAGGAACTGGTGCTGTGACTTCAGGCCTCACTCTGGCAGAGTGAATTGTAGCATAAGGAAAGAACACTAGCAGAAATATTTTCTGTTGCTAACAGACATAATGTAGTCTGTATCTCTCACTGTGAGACTTGATCATTAATCATCTAATTTGGATTAATAAAGAATGCTGCTTGTGACAGGCCAGACAGAACCTTCAGGGCTCAAGTGATCTATATTTGATTATTGTATCCCACACTAAAGGGGCTGCAGTCACCTTTCCACTGTTGAAATGTTTTGCAGTGTTATCATGCTGCACTCATAGGAAATAAGAGTGGCAGACTTATGCCCAAAGTCAGTAGGAGTTTTGTTACTGGCTTCAGTGAAAGCATTATGAGAGTCAACTGCTCTAGGTACAATGTGCATGGGTATGCTTCTGCTCTTAACATTCATACAGTAGAATCTCAGAGTTACGAACACCAGAGTTACAAACTGACCAGTCAACCACACACCTCATTTGGAACCGGAAGTATACAATCAGGCAGCAGCAGAAGAGAAAAAAAAAAGCAAATTCATTAGAGTACTGTGTTAAATGTAAACTACTAAAAAAATTAAGGAAATGCGGCATTTTTTTTGCATAGTAAAGTTTCAAAGCTCCATTAAGTCAATGTTCAGTTGTAAACTTTTGAAAGAACAACGATAACGTTTTCATCATAGCTATGAACATCTCAGAATTACAAACCACCTCCATTCCCGAGGTGTTTGTAACTGGGAGATTCTACTGTAGTTAATATACGCAGTTTGGCCAAAGATATACAAAGCCTGATTTTACAAAGTTGTGAACTCTATTGCTGAACCAATTTGCATCCTCTGTTTCTTCACTTGCATATACAAGTCAGATCATTCCATATGCAAATATTCATAGTTAGCATGCACGCATATCCAATTTGTATCTAATATCATGGCAACTATATGCCATGGGAGGTCTTGCATATGCAATTTTGCACCTTACCTTTTAAAAAGAGCCCCTGACACTGTGAGCTACAGTAAGAAGTACACCTCTTCGTTCAAGTGCAGCTGCACTCTGATCTGCATTAATAGGTCTCCTATCTGGGTAAATGGTAAGAATAAAACTTTTAATATTGCAGATACAGCAAATAATTTTGGGGTGGAGAACAAGCATTCACACACGTTGGAGGTCTGTCTTAGTTTGATGTGTTTTCACTCATCTATTTGAAAATATCATTGGCGATCATTTACATCACTGAGAGAGTGGGTAGAACGCCTAGTTGTAACTCGTAGGGGCTGTTACGCTGGCAGGAATTGCTGCAGTGAAGCACACTCCTGTTATATCTTTGATGTATCCCCTTCCCTCTGGACAAGGAGGGGAGACTTGCTATAGAACAGCTAAAGTTCCCTTTTCACCACCAAAGCAGCACAAAGAGGATCTTGCCCAGAATTTTAGTTGCAGACAATGCAGTCATATTGTTATGGAATTTCTTTAATGAAAAAAATTGGTAAAGCAGGAAGCAAGCTGAATGCATCTGGAAAGTATAGAAACAAAATGTTTTGGTTGGAATGTATGTTATTTTGGCCTGGCAAATTCCCAGCTGAATTCTAACTCTGTGTGTGACTTGAAGGGGGAGGAGAGAAAGCTAGTCATGACATGGGCATGTTTTATTTAAATTATAATATTCAGAGTGTCTCCATGATGAAGCCTGAAGTAACCAAGCTCTCCACAAAAGACATTTTCTAACTGCTATGAAACAGAAAAAGCCTACCTTATAGTACAAACACTGAATATGAATTGATCAAAATGGCTGTGCACAGGTACAAATGTTTTAGACTTGACTATTTTAGTGATCTTGCTGCACTAGAGAAGATACCCTTTCAATTAAATGATCAACATGAAAGCTATGGAAATAGTGAAGGTTGGCTGACACAACTCTTTTGACTAACTGCAATAACAATTTATGCTGAAACTTTTTTTAAAAACTGGAGAATAAAGGGATAGAACAAATAATGACTAGAAACTATTCTTGTTCATAGACAAATAGCCTTGTTTACATGCTAATAGGATAATTCTTCAGAAGTCATTCCTCAAACTGTTGTGCAAACAAAAGAATTGTTCATGGGGATGCTCTCCAATAACTAAACAGAGGAATAAATTCATGTGAATCAAACAGCTCTTCTGAAATCAAATGAATGATCACCAAACTTAGTTTACAGTGTCCAATCAGATCTAATGTAAATCAAATAATCAGTTAATGTATCTCAAGTGGATATCTCTGTCAGAGATAGTTTGGAAATCTCAAGGTCCTTATTTTACAGCCCTTTAACTATATCTTAGACAGTGGCAATGAGAATATATGAGGCAACCTGATTCCATTAATATATCTTCTAATAATGCTGGCATTAGTCCTTATCATTTAATCCTCTTTAGTTTCAAGTAGTCTCAGAGCAAAATTAAAAGAAATCTCATGCAAATGTACAAGAGGGACAGGTCAGTTATCATTGTGATATCCTTGTAAATTTGAAGCTGCATCATTTTGATAATTGGCCTGCCTGAAGGCACCACCCCCACAGCTCCTATTGGCAACTGTTCCCAGCCAATGGAGCTGCGGAGTTGACACTTGGGGTGGGAGCATCATGCAGAAACTCCCTGGTTGCCCCTGCCCCTAGGAGCCAGACATGTTGGCCACTTCTGGAAGCCTCAGAGACAGGGCAGGTAGGAAGCCTGCTTTAACCCCGCAGCATCACCGACCAGACTTTTGGCCTATTAAAATCTCCTGGATTGCTTTCAATAGCAACTGAGAGATTAAGGTCAATTCTGGGAGACTCCCGGCCAATCCAAAAGGTTTGGCAATCCTATTCTGTCTACACACAAATCATGCTAACTCAGGGCTTGGAACCAGGATCCCAGGACCCTAAAGGGATAAAGTTTGAGTCAAACCAGGACCCAGGGTTCAAGAAGTGTAGACTCATGCTCAGGAGTAGCTTTACCACATTACACCACAAACAAAGGCCTAGAATGGCCACAGTTGGGGAGGGATCTAGGAATTCTGGGATATGGGTTGTTGGATTCAGACCTGCATAATGCAGTGTAGATGATGAAGTCCCAAGGTAGGATCCAGATTCAACAACTCCTAAGCTGGAGCTACAGATGAGTCTAAATGCTCAAGCCCCAGGGCTATGCTATATTATAACATCTAAGGATCTGCTCTTAGGACCTGTATTATATCCATAGCTAACATTACTGTATTCTCTGTCCATGAAGGGGGATTGTTTTTTCCCTGTCAAATTTATGTGTATGCCTATTATTTTTGCGCTTGTTTTAAAATGAATGCAACATTTAAGTATGAAAAAAGTGCTGGCCATTAAAAAGCTGGAAAGAAATTTACCAGGCATAAGAAATGATCAAGGCTAAAAGATAATGTAGTTGAAGGAAAAAAATCAACTCAACTTTGAACTTTATATGTCATGAAATGCTTGCTGCTTTCAGATATAACAGCATTTTGAAATGGAAGATTGTATCTCTTTTTTACATTGCTTTTTATTTTCTCTAGTATCCAAGTTTACAAAGGTCAGGTGCCAGTGTGATCTAGAATAAGACCACTTGTGAGTAATTTGGAAAGGTTACTGAGGGGAAAATCTAATACATGAGAAGCCTCTGGAAATATAGCTGACTCCTTCCTGTTACTTTCTACTACAACTGATATCACATTAGAGATACAGTATGCTGGATTTTTGAGTATATTCAAAGGACAATACAGGATCATATCAAACAACAATAAGAAGTCAAATCAGGAACGTGCTTTGAGACCACATTTCTTGATGAGTTTTCTTCTTCTTAATATGATCCATGACAGGAACATGGTGTAATGTGTGCTCATTGTGCAGTGCAAAACTTCAGAAACTTAAAACCAAATTGGCAAAATGTGTGTGTTAATTTCCTGAAAGTGCAAAATTAATTTACTCTTTGTGATATTTATGTGGTAAAATGGAAAGTGCTGTATTTCACCAGAGATGTGAAGCCAAAATTTCCATTCATCACAGTACTTTTTTATGTAATTTTCATCCCTTTGGTTATTTGTTCTCATAAGGGATACCTTATGATAAGGAAAGGTCAGTCAGGTGTCTCAAATAGCATGGGGCACTCCCAAAGAGAGCTTGAATATCAAATCAGAACACTTGAACTAGGTTCAAAAGGGAGTCATTGCAGAGTGCAGAGCGCTTAGGTTGTATGCTCAATTTGGCTGCTAAGTTTTGTACCATTTGGAGATTTCACAAGGTAAATTGAAGCAATCAAGTCTGGAGTATTTGGTTTACAATGTCTAATAGGATGAGGTCCATTTGCTGCAGAAAATGTCTGTGTTTTGCCATCTATGCTACTTGGGCTTCCAATAGCACTGAACAGTCCAGAGGACTGAAAAGTTTGCAGATCAAGAACAACCTGAGAGAAGAGGTCATGGACAGTAGATATGTTATAGAGAATGCATTTCCCTCTTCCTACTGCATCACCTCAATGTCACCTGGGTTCAGCTTTAGCCTGCTACACTTCATCCAGGTACTGATTACAGACAGACACTAGGAAAGCTGGAACATAGTCCTGTATATGTTTGGTCTGGAGGAAATGCAAAGCTAGATGGTGTCTGCCTACTGCTGGCACTTCAAACTATGTTGTCTCACTAGCTCGCCCACAGGCTTCCCATAGATGTAGGATAACATGGGGGAGAGAGTGAACTCCAAGGGAATCATGACATGGAGGAACAGTTGGCCATAACAGAAAATAAAATTACAATTGTATCCCTAGCTAAGACACCAGGTCCTGTAGTCTTAAAGCTCACATTTTCAAGGTTTTAAGGAAGTAGAATTATCTAAACCTTTCTTAATATATAGTGTTAATTATATTTAAACACCAATCTTACCCCCTTTGCCCCCATTTTACTGAATCATATATATGGTTGTATTTACTCAAAAAGCAAAGGTTTAGCTAAAAATTAATATATATTAACAGAATTACATATACTAATTTTTAGCTAAACCTTTGCTGTTTTGAGTAAATACAATCATTAAAACCAACAGATTTCTGGCAATTATAAGAATCAGATCTAACAGAAGAAATTTTTAAGAGACAGGTTGGGAGAAAATAAAAAGTGGTGGTACTTCTCCAAGAATCCATCATATGTGACCTGCAGGCTTGGTTACTGCTCCTCATTGTAGATTTTCATTACTGCTAAGACCTGTGCCTGCAGCCACTTTGACCTCCACAGCAGCCCAGACTGGTGAGTGTAAAAGTAGGTGTCTCCTGCCCTCATGTTGTGCCTTTCAAATAGTGCAACACATAATGTGGTCTCTGAACTTTACAGTTTGGTCCCATCTCTAGTTATTTTAAACATTCACACACTTACTACCTGACTTGGCATGAAAGCTGGTACTTCTTGTTATCATCCATTATTAATTATTATTAGGAAACAAAAAAAAATACATAAATACTCTAAATAGAAGTCTATTAGAAGCCTATTCTTACTCAATTTCCTGCTTCTGCCTAAATATCTTGCTGAGTTTTCCTTTGCTGATTGCAATTTCTGGAACACAATGGGAGTTTGGCCAAACCATTTTACTCAGATATCAATAGCAGTAGCATTATATTTTTGCTCGAAACATTAGAAGCACTTTACAAATATTTTACTTTTAAAGGACCAAGAGGACTAGTTTCAGGCCTAGTGTAAGTATATTTTGTTCTTTTAGGAACAAGCTCCATGGTCCGATAGGATTTCCCAACAGTTGGCATATTGTATGTAGAAGTACATGTGATTTTAAAAGATCATCTAGTCAGGTTCATTGCAGAGATTAACCTGAGGCTGCTGCATCCCACAGTAAATCTTTCATAAATGTGGACATCACAGAAAGGGGACAGCCAGGGATGAGGAGGCCAACTGAAAGCTCAGTCAGGCCAAATTTTATTAGCCAGTAATGCGTTTTGTAGCTCTGACCAGCCCTGCATAGAGGTGAATAGAGGACAGTGTAAGAACAGTGCCTTGGATAATCATTTATGTGCTAATTAAACTGAAATTTAAATATCCAAATATCACAATTATCTTAACATAGAGCAAGTGCTTTTGTATTTTGTAGAGAGGCATCTAGAAGTCACAATGGATCATTTTATCCACTGAAATTTGTTTGTGCCATCCCTCACACAACAGGGCTCCAATTCTGATCAGGGCTTTTGGCTACTATTGGAAATAATAAATACAATAAAAATGGACAAAATTACTTCAATACACATTTAATTACGATACAGAACGTAAAAAATGTACATTTGCACTTATATTATTCATTCATAAAGTGTTTTTGTGGACTGTATGGAGTTCAGACAGAGTATACTTCCTAGGTAAATAATGCAGACAAAACTGGAAACTGAGCTCTGTGGAAATCTGACTATTACAAAAAACACAACAACAACAACAACAACTACAGTTACACACACAAAGAAATGTTTCCTGTTTAAGGACCATGAATTCATATGATATGACATAGAGATGTTACTTAGTTGAGTGTAAGACTGGAATAAAAATGCTTCATAATGCCAAACCAAAGCATTTGGATAATACTATGTATTGTGAGCTATAAATACCTTCCCTGATTAGCTTTGGGTTCTTACAATAAAATAAATAGACTAAAGCTGGAAAAATTAACATGTTTTGAGGTAAATTTTTCAGTTTTGCGGATTTTATTCTAGTCCTTCAAATGAAGGACACTTACCATCTGTTTCTTTTTCAGTAGCGCACTAGCATGAGTCAAAGTGGGGATATTTTATTTTATCCATTTTATGTTTAATTAAAAAACACAGTCACTTATGCCTTCCTAAGTGATGGCATTGTCCCCTTTCTCTCCATCCCTGTGCACCCTATTTAATTATGTAGGTACAAAGGACAAAGTTTGGTTACTGTGGGGTTCCAGAATAGTCTGTTATCATTTAAGTATTTCTTTGCTTGGTCATCACCACCAAGGATAATACTAGGGTATATTCTTAGGGATAAGACTGAGAAATGTATATAATAAAAGGAGTGAAGTTTTCTCTCTCACCTTCCATCGGCTTTATGTTGCTTTCAACAATGAGCTTGTTCTTCATTGATATACTGACTTTCTTGATGATGGTCTTCGAAAGCGGATACAGTGAATTACAATGTAAATTTTAAAAAAATTACAGAATTAAAACAAACTTTCTTATTTATTTTTAGGGTTTTTTTCTTATCCTTGTCTTAATAGTTATGCTCTTAAAACCTAAGTTATGGATAGGGCCCTGTGTGGACTGCAATTTCATGGAAGGCATGGAAATCATGAAACCACAAACCATGTCCCCAAACCACTTTTTTTTTTTTAAGGAAAAAGTCTGCAACGAAGTCTTTAATACAAAAAAAAATGTATTTTAACTAGTCAATTTCAAGGGAGAAAAGTTTTAGGGTCACAGTTTTAGGGTAAATTCACTTATTTCCCACCAAGAGCACCCATGTAAAGGTCTCCAGCTCTCAGACATCACATCTATTGGGCAGAGACCCATCTCTCTCCCTCTTGACAAGAAAATATTTAAGGCTGCACGGTTCCCTGAGTACATCATGTTATCCCCAGCAACCCAGACTGCCTAAAAGGCTAGAGTCTGCACTTTGCTTTCTTTGCAGAGGCTGGGGCCATCGTATTGCTTACAGTTAATAGTTACCACACAGCTCTTTCTGAGCAGCACATTTATTCTTAAGGTAAAAGGATTATAGAGAAAACATTTTAAAAACAACAGAAGAAACTTTATGCATGCTACAAAACTTACCAGAGGTCACCCCCAAATCCAAATTGGGGCTCTAGTAGGTATCAGTCCTTCAAAACTCACAGATGGGTTTTCCCTGTGATTCTAAGTTCAGGACTGTCTCAGATTCTGCACTAGAACCACTGCTGGACAGTTCAGCCATTTCTTTATAGAGTTTGGGCTTTTGATCTCCACTGCCTAGGAACGTCAGCAGACAATGACCCACTCCTCAGGGAATAGCTTCAAAAGGTTGGATTTTTGCATAGCCAGTGGTGAGGGATATTTCCCAGCAAATCCACTTTATGCTTTTTGTTCCATAATTCCATTCTTGTCTGGCACATTTTCAATATAGTCTTTTGAATTCCCAGGCCTCACATCTCATCTGCCTCCTAGAGAGGTTAGATACAATCCCAGCCCACAATAATATATAAACTTTGCATTTAATACAATGGACCCCAAAGATACTTAAACTGAATTCAATAATGTGTCCCAAGGATTTGGAAGAGATTACCATACCTGTTACATATCTACCCTAAAGAAGTGGGTGAAACTAGGGTGCTTGACTCACACCCTAGGGGGAACATTCAGGTTTATTCCTTTAATGGCATTTCAGCCATTGCCTTTCATAATTTAATATTTTCACTATGCATATAAAACATTTTGCTAGCAAGCCAGCATACATCCTTCCAAAATACATACCAAGTCTTTCAACAACCATCCCGTATAATTTCTCCCATTATAACTTATGGGACAGATCTGTAGCAGGAGCTCTTTTGTGCCACATCTTACCTCTATCACCACTAAACCTTTGGGTGTGAACTTGAGTCTTGGTCCTCCCATTCCCACCTCAAATTCAGTTCCTAGGGACTGTTTATCATGTTCCTTTGTCCCTCGAGGGTTAGCTTCCCAGCAGAGGCCTGAGACTCCCCACCTCCCAGGAGTATACTAGAAAGTAACACTTTGTACAAAAGGGAGAAATAAGGCAGGACTGCCTCCTTGTGAAGTGGCCTTCAACCAGGCACTGTTTTTAAAATTTGGAATGATTGAGCAAGGGAAATTCTTTAACCTCTCCCACGGCCAAATTCCTTTCTCTGCCCTACCTCATCATAGCTCAGGGCTTGGGTACTCTGGTCACCTAACATCAGATTCTCTAGGGGAAGAGGTATCCCCTTGATCTCCCACCCCATTGTGGCAGCCTTTGAACCCCACATACTGGATCAAGGTGTACAACAGTTCTTCACCCACCAGGCTTAGGGTCCTTTACATTTTTACAAACTTTTAGGCAATCAGAGACTATGGGAAGAAGTTCCCTCTCTTTTCTGTGATACACTTTACTAGGGCTGATAGAGCTCAGCCTCCAGTTGCTATGATGAGGACAGTTATCAGCCATTCTGTACCATCTGTCAGGAATGACTGGAGTCATTTCCATTTTTATCCAGGTGCCCCCGGCCGACCTCATCAAGGCCAGCCAGGAGCACTCACAGGCTGCTGCTGCTGATGGATAGCAGTCATATTGTACCATATGCCACCGGGAAGGGAATGCTGGTGTTCAGCGCTGCAGCACCCCGTCTACCAGCAGCATGCAGTAGACATAGGGTGACATTGAAAAAAGGCGAGAAACTTTTTTTTTCCCTTTTCTTTCGGGGGGGAAGGCAGGGCTGGCTCTAGCCATTTCGCCACCCCAAGCATGGCGGCACGCCGTGGGGGGCGCTCTGCTGCTTGCTGGTCCCGCGGCTCTGGTGGACCTCCCGCAGGCGAGCCTGCGGATGCTCCATCGGAGCCGTGGGACCAGCGGATCCTCCACAGGGACGCCTGCGGGAGGTCCACCGGAGCCGCCTGCCGCCCTCCTGGCAACCGGCAGAGCGACCCCCGCAGCATGCCTCCCCAAGCACATGCTTGGCATGCTGGGGCCTGGTGCCGGCCCTGGGGGAAGGGTGTAAATTGATGACATATACCCTGAAACACCCGGGAAAATGTTTTTGACCCTTCAGCCATTGGGAGCTCAGCCAAGAATGCAAATGCTTTTCGGAGACTGCAGGGACTGTGGAATAGCTGGAGTCCTCAGTACCCCCTCCCTCTCTCCATGTGCATCCATTTGATTCTTCGGCTTTCCGTTACACTTGTCACACAGCACTGTGCTGTGGACTCTGTATCATAGCCTGGACATTTTTTCAAATGCTTTGGCATTTCATCTTCTGTAACAGAACTCTGATAGAACAGATTTGTGTCCCCATACAGTGATCAGATCCAGTATCTCCCGTATGGTCCATGCTGGAGCTCTTTTTGGATTTGGGACTGCATCGCTACCCGCGCTGATCAGAGCTACACGCTGGGCAAACAGGAAATTAAATTCAAAAGTTCGCGGGGCTTTTCCTGTCTACCTGGCCAGTGCATCTGAGTTCAGATTGCTTTCCAGAGTGGTCACAATGGTGCACTGAGGGATACTGCCCAGAGGCCAATATCGTCGATTTGACGCCACACTAACTCTAATCCGACATAGCAATACTGATTTCAGTGCTACTCCCCGGAGGAGTACATAAATCGGTTTAAAGAGCCCTTTATATCGATATAAAGGGCTTCGTGGTGTGGATGGGTGCAGGGTTAAATAGGTTTAACGCTGCTAAATTCGGTTTAAATGCATAGTGTAGACCAGGCCTCACTGATGGCATCCTTCCCCACAGGTGTAAGTTTTTTACTTGGACTGATCCCTATCCTCTAATTCCCATTCCTTTCCTGTTAGGTTTTCTACCACATAACGGACAGACAAGGTGGGTGAGGTAATGTTTTTGATTGAATCAGCTTCTGTTGGTGAAAGGGGCAAACCTTTGAGCTACACAAAGCTCTTCTTCAGGTCTGTGAAATGTACTCTGAATGTCACAGCTAAATACAAGTAGGAGCAGATTGTTCAGCACAAGTAGTTAAATAATATTGTAAGAGACCATTCAAGATGAAGTGACCAGTTAACACTTGTAGTCACAGGATAAAAAAACAGGGGAGGTTAGTGGGTTACAGATTGTTGTAATAAGCCATACATACAGTGTTTTTCATCACCAGGACTAGATAGTATTCACCCAGGAGCTCTGACGGAACTCAAATATTGAAATTGCAAAACTATTAATCGCTACAGTGATGTAGCCTATCACTTAAATCAGTTTCTGTACCGGATGACTGGAGGATAGGTAATGTGATGCCATTTTTTTTAAAAGGCTCTTGAGGAGATCCTGGCAGTTACAGGCCAGTAAATCTAACTACAGTAGCAAGCCAATTGGTAGAAACTATAGGAAATAACAGAATTATCAGATACAAAGATGAGCACAATTTGTTAGGGAAGAGTCAACATTGCTTTTGTAAAGGGAAATCATGACTCACTAATCTATTAGAATTTTTTTCAACAAACATGTAGACATGGATGATAAAGTGGATATAGTTTAATTGGACTTTCAGAAAACCTTTAACATGGTCTTTCACCGAAGGCTCTTAAGTAAACTAAGCAGTCATGCAATAAAAGGGAAGGTCTTCTCATGGATCAGGAACTGGATAAAAGACAGGAAACAAAGAGTAGGAATAAATATCCGTTTTCAGAATGGGGAGAGGTAAATAGCTGGGACCCCCAAGGATCTATACTGGGACCAGTGCTGTTCAACATGTTCATAAATGATCTAGAACATGGAGGTGAATAGCAAGATGGCAAAATTTGCAGATGGTACAAAATTGCTCAAGATATTTAAGTCCAAAGCAGACTGTGAAGAGTTAAAAAGGATTTCATAAAACTGAGTGACTGGGAAGCAAAATGGCAGATGAAATTCAATTTTGGTAAATGAAAAGTAATGCATATTGGAAAACATGATCCCAACTATATATACAAAATGATGGAGTCTAAATTAGCTGTTACAACACAAGAAAAATTTTGGAGTCTTTATGGATAGTTCTCCGAAAACATCTGCTCAATGTGCAGCAGCAGTTAAAAAAGCTAACAGAATGTTAGAAACAATTAGGATAGATAATACGATAGAAAACACCATAGTGTCACTATATAAATCCATGGTACACCCACATCTTGAATACCACGTGCAGTGCTCATCACCCTATCTCAAAAAAGATGTATTAGAAATGGAAAAGGTACAGAGAAGGACAATATAATGATTAGGGGTGTGGAATAGCTTCCATATAACGAGACATTAAAAAGACTGAGACTTTTCAGCTTGGAAAAGAGATGACCAAGGGGAGATATAATAGAGATCTATAAAATCATGAATGGCGTGGAGAAAATGAATAAGGAAGTGTTATTGACCCCTTCTCATAACACAAGAACTAATAGAGTGGTGACTCTATGGGGTGACTAATAGAATTAATAGGCAGCAGATTTAAAACAAACAAAAAAAGGAAGTCCTTCACCACACAATGCTCAGTCAATTTGTGGAACTGCTTACCAGGGCAGGTTTTGAAGGCTAAAACTATAGCTGGGTTAAAAAAGTAATTATTTAAGCTTGTGGCCAGTAGATCCATCAGTGGCTATTAGCCAAGATGGTCAGGGATGCAACCCCATGTTCTGGGCATCCCTAAACTTCTGACTGCCAAATGCTGTGACTGGACGATAGGGTATGGATCATTTGATAACTGCGCTTTTTTTTTTCATTCCCTCTGAAGCATCTGTCATTGACCACTATTGGAAGAGAGGATACTGGGATCATTCTTATGTTCAAATGACCATGATTTTTAGTATTTAGCAAAATCATGAATCTAAGCTCCCAAACTCATATTTGGAAGATGTTGTGCAAGTTTTCTTTGTGGATCTGGAGTGGAGTGATCATTTTATGAAAAGTGTTTGCCCAGGAGAGACAGGATGTTTTTGTCTTTTATAATTAACAGTTATGTTACCACATAGCTCTTTCTAAGCAAGCTCATTTATTCTTGGGTGAGAGCATTACAGAGAAAACATATTAAAAACAATCAGAGAATCTGCATGAATGCTAAAAAGCTTACCAGAGGTCACCGCTCCCCTAAATCCTAATTTGTGTTCTGGTAAGTGTCATTCTTTCAAAATCCACAACTTGGCTTTCCCTGTGGTTACAAGTTCATGATTGTCTCAGATTCAGAATCAAAACTCTGATTGGGCAGTTGAGTGATTTCTTTATAGAGCTTGGGCCTATGATCTCCAGTCTCTGGAAAGAGATAATCAACAATGACGTCAGGGCATAGCTCCAAAGACTCATTTTTTGCATAACCAGTGATTCCTTCCAGACATCAAGTATCAGAGGGGTAGCCGTGTTAGTCTGTATCTGTAAAAGCAGCAGAGAGTCCTGTGGCACCTTATAGACTAACAGACGTTTTGGAGCATGAGCTTTCGTGGGTGAATACCCACTTCATGCATCTGACGAAGTGGGTATTCACCCACGAAAGCTCATGCTCCAAAACGTCTGTTAGTCTATAAGGTGCCACAGGACTCTCTGCTGCTCTTCCAGACATCCATTTCTATGATTCTATGAATTTGTATTATCCTCTCCCTAGTTATATTTCCCAGCAAATCAACTTCACATTTATTGTCTCAAAAGTCCAGTCTTGTCTGGCACATTTTTTGGATAGTCTTTTGAACTCCCAGACCTCCCATCAAATCTCCCCCTCCTGGAGGGTTAAATACAATCTTAGCCCACAATAATACATACATTTTCATTTAATACAATGGACCTCAAAGATGTCTAAACTTAATTCAGTAATGTCTCAAGAATATGCAGAAAATTGCCATATCTCTCACAATTACCTCTAAAACTTATTCTATCCTTGAAATTAACTACATCTACCTTAAAATTTCAGTGTAAATACTGTAAAATTCAGTACTCTGGCATTTACACTGTTATGAATTTTCTAAGGGAAAAAAGTGTGATTTACACAAGGCCCTAATTATGGAGAGTAATACAGTTAGGGCAGTGGTCCCCAACCTTTTCGTCTGGCGGGTGCCAGACGAAGGACTGTGGCGGTGGTGGAGCATCCACCGAAATGCCGCCGAATTTCTGCAGCATTTCGGTGGTGACGCCTCTCGATGATGTCACTTGTCGGCGGCAAGCGGTGTAATTGAGAGGCGTTGCTGCCAAAATGCCGCAGAAATTCGGCAGCATTTTGGCGGATGGTCCACTGCTGGGCAGGACGCGGGTGCAGTTAGATGCCCCTGTGGGCACCATGGCACCTGTGGGCACCGCATTGGGGACCCCTGAGTTAGGGTGTCTGCAACTCCCACTATAAAACTCTATTTTTGCCCTCTTATAGCTTTTTGTTGGAAAATTGATTGAGCAATACAGAGAATTACCCTTATTTGAAATTAACTTGTTTTAGATTTGCCTTCTGTTTCCTCAAAAATAGCTGGTGTTATCCCTTCAAACTGTCCATCTATACAACAACTCATGCCACAGTGACAGTAAGAAAGTAAGTTGTAATTATGCAAAGTTATTAATGATTTTTGTTGATAGCTTGAGGCCCAGTCCTGATCCAATGGTCATTATGGACCCAATACAAACTCCACAGATTTCAGTGGAAGTATTTGTGAGCACATTAACTGCCATTTGCTGGTTGCAGCCAAGAAAGAACATGAGTCTAATAATGAGAGACATTTTCCTTCTGCCCAAGTGATAGAGGCCTCTGTTCTGAAGTTTTGGGACCAGCGTACTAGAGAGAATTCTACAGGTATGTGGCAAATAATGGAGAGGTGGCAACATCAAGGCTGCAAACATTTTGGGTGCATCTGCCATGATATCTACATTACTAAGTGGAAAAAGAATTACATGATTGTAAAGAAAACAAATGTGTTACTTTTTAGTCTGAAAAATAATTGATCAATCTCTCATAATCAACTACATATAAACTAACTTGTTATAGTCAAAGTTTACTGTAATTAGTTACTTTAGCGTACAGCTATGTGCATGAGGGCGTGTGGAAATAACTGGCAGCGACTTGAGTTCCAACAGCTCAGGATACTACCATGCAAATGTGCATAATTTTTAATAGCAATTTATTGGTGTGAAATTTAGTGTCAATACAACACTGTTGGACGGATTTACAGAGAAACCAAGGCAACAAGATGGTGCAGTGAGTTCATGAATCTATGTGCCTCCGAGAAAGAGAACAAAGAGGCACAGTTACACCTCAAAGGGAGTTAAGAATCTTGAAAGGAAAATATCTGAAATGCAGGGAGATGGCCAATATAAATCCAAGAGCTGAACTTCTAACAGCAGTGATAAACTCATGATTTTCCCCAGTCGCTGAATATTTTTTTAAATATGGTACATTAAGCTGAATTACTAAACTATAGCTAATAAAAAGATATGGCTCATAAGTCCACATTAAGAAGGGGTACATTGTGTGAAGCAGAATACACTACAATACTCTAAAAATATTTTTATGAAGTCAGACTAACTCATGCTCACTCTCTTTCCTTTTAATATTATAATGGCAACTTTAATATGTATATAACATTTGACAATCTTAACAAGGTCAGCAAAGCTCACTTTCCATTCTTTGTGACTTTTTTTGTTCTATTAGGAATTTGCTTCCAAAGAATTTTATATAGCTGTGAAGGTCTCTCATTATAAGTCTCATGAATACATTATACCTTTCAATGTTGTAATTAATCTTTTAATCACCTGGTACTCCTGTCTGCAGAAAAAGGTGTCAATTAATGCAGTCAAATATTTAATGCTGTACGTGTCTGCTAATAATTGTTATTTCTGAATTACATCATGTGAAAACAGCTTCAATGGTGAATTTATACAACTTATAAAAGCCTCTCCCTATCTGCTTTCATTTTCACCAGTAGTTGCTTTAAATTTACATGGCCTTGTTTTTAGTAAAATTCATGTTTGGCACAATCTCATAATCCTTATGCAAATAAGACTCTCATTGAATCTGTCTCAAGCCTCTTTCCCAGATTTCCCATCTAAGGTCCATTCCGTAGTTACTCGTAAGAGAGAGCTTGGACACCTTTAATAGATGAACAAATGAACACTCCATGGCTTGTCAGACCTGAAAGGGTTTGTCTATGCTGAATTAAACACCTCTGGCTGCCCCATGGCAGCTGACTTGGGCTCATCAGGCTTGGGCCCACAGGGTTATAAAATTGTCATGAAGACTATTGGGATGGCCTGAAGCTTGTGCTCTTGGAACCTCCCCCTCTCAGGATCCCAGAGCTCGGGCTCCACCCTGACCCCAAACACCTAAACCACAATTTTATAGCCCTGTAGCCTGAGCTGTGTGAGCCCAAGTCATCTGAAATGGGCCAGCCATGGGTGTTTAACTGCAGTGCAGACATAGCCTGAAACAGTGACTCAAATACTCCCTTTCCTTTGATTATTGGCAAACATATCCACCCCTATTGGATACACTTGGGTAACAGTTATTCAGAAAGATCCCTGAATAATGCATTTAAAAATTGCAGCAAGAGTGTATCACTGATCAAATGTGTGGTTCCTGCCTAATCTGCACATTTCACAGGTATTAACCCCTATGTAGAGTCAGTGACAAGTCAGAAGAAAAGTGCTGCCATTCAGAACTGCTCGCTGTTTACACAGAGGTGAATGTCTGCACAAAGTGCAAAGGAGCAAACAAACAGACATATATGCCCAGGATTCCAATCTTAGGGGCCTAAAGTCAGGCACCTAAATCCATATCCAGGCACCTAAGAAAAAATGGTCAGATTATCTGAGATGCAGTGATCACAAAGTTCCCTTTCACTTTAGGAGAACATTTTTATTTTAGGTATCTCAATAGAGAGTTAGGTGCTTAGCTTCAAGCACTGGTTTGAAATATTGGCTCCATAGGCTTTATATAGGGTCATATAACGAAAATAAACCTTATGAAATAAAGTTGTTACACAGAAAATGCACTGGGAATTTCTGGTAATGTGACAGAAGACAGTTACAAAAGAGGAGATAAAACACACCTTTAAAAACCTAGAGATCACTCTCTGAGAGATCATCTAGGTCTCAAAGTGACTCAGGGATATCACAATATCTGCAGATTGTGGCCTACAGAAAATAAATATATGTCTTTCCTTACTGAAAGCTTCATATTTACTTTGGATTTATACTATTGAAAAGTGAAAGGGCAACTTATCTTGTGTTCTAGGCACTTTTCATAGCCAATAACAAATATAGATGCGGCAGCTTATTCCCACCACAATCACCATGTATCTAAAAAACATCCAATCAAAATATAACACCAACTCTTACCCTTCAAATCCACAATCTTTATTGACCATTATTGTGCTCACTCCTTATCAAAAACTAGTTCATACAGATGAGTTCTGCAGCCTGCCCTGATGTTCAGCAGATTCAGGCTATTGCAAATGAAAGGCAAAGTGACTGAGAAAGTGATGTGACTCTCAGGAAAGTGCCTTTCCAGCAGTACCATCAACTGAGGGAGTTCCAGCTCAAGAGCCTTTGCTGATTGTCACTAAGGCAACATGGTGTGGAGAGAGAGGTGTTCTCCATAGTAGGCAGTTCATACATTTCCTAGCTTTATAGATCAAAAATAAAGCTTTTCAACTGCACCCAGATACCAGCAGGCAGCTGGTGTTCCAGCCCACGCTCCCAGTAAGTCAACAGGCAGTCAGCACCAGCTTATTTTTTCAAATAGACTTGAGATCTCATGTAGATGCTTGTCAAGAAGATATATAAAGAGCTACCAAAGTAAGCTGTTTGCCATGCACAACAATAAACTTTAGTGGTAACCCAGACATACACTACATATTCTTAAGAGTTATCCACTGGCATCTTTCCTATTGAATAAAACATTCCAGTAGTCTAATCTTAAGAGGTCAATTACATGAATAATGGAGGTGAGGTCCCCTTCCAAAAGAAATGGTTGCGATCTCTGTTTTGGCCATTGGAAAAGGGCACCGGGGTATGGGAAGGACACGGGGCCAGTGGCAGGTGAGACATCAGCCAGCAGAGGGTGCTCCAGAGCTGGAAAGGAGCTAATTCTCTGGACAACCAGAAGGAGATGCCACACTGGTAAGTCGTAGCCCTGCCACAAGTGGTCAAGAATGTGGGCATAGGCGGTCTGCCCCTGATACAAGGAGCAAGGGCAAGGACTGTGGGACTATTGCCCAAACTTGAAAGACATGAGGAAGCAAAACTGAATCCTCGCCCCGCCACAGCCATATTGAGGTTTCTACCCAGACTGCCAAAGATCAAGAGGATCTAAGACACTGAACTTGCATTTACACTTTAGCCATGAACGAGAGTTGAACTCATGCAACTGAGAGTAAAAATTGGCCCACTGAACAGTTATAACTTACCAGTGTAAGAAGATATGTTACAAGTCTTTAAACTGGTATGGTTAAAAAGTGGTCTGAGTTAATTAAATATTGGCAGATTTCTTCTCATTCAGTGATGGTCAAAATGTTCTGCACTAGTCTACTCCAGTTCTCCTTCAGAATTGGCAAGTACTCCAATAGGATCTTCTCTTCAAAATAATTCAAGCTCAGTTTTTTCTAGCCTTTTGAAAAACTCTCTCTAAATCTCTCATCAGCTTGCCCTCTCTATTTTTATAAACATATTTAATATAAGAAAACAGTGACAAGACCTGAACATGCTATTTTAAAATACCTTCATTACTTCTTTTTGTGGTGCTAGAATAATTTCATTAGACATATTCAAAACCTGCACTGATGTAGCTCAGAATTGTGCTGGCTTTCTTTATGACACATTTCTCTGCCCATGGCTTTAGAATTTTGTCCATTCGAATTCCCCAAGCCTTTTCTTATTCCAACTTTGTCTCATCTGACTATTTAAAGTCTTGTTCCCTTAGTTGGTGGTGGTGGTGGTTGTATTTTTTGTTTGCTTGTTTTGGCCCCAGCAAATTTCTTTACAGCAAACTGTATGGTTTTTTTTTTCCTATGTGTTCTAACACTGTTCAACTCACTCTGAATTTTAAAGTCTTCCTGGTCTATGTAGCTTTGTTCCCCTTCAATTTTGTTAGGAAAGAACTGAAGCACGTATATTACACTAGATAGGGATGAACTTAACAGATATTTTTGCATCTTTGGAATGTTGTAGGCCACATTTAGCTCTTAGTTAAATTTGTGCAGACCCAATGACTTTATCTAGCGCTAGCTCCTGCAATGGGAACTGCTTGCACAGACCACTACTCTGGTGCAAGGTCCTGTCAAGTGGAAATGCACAAGGCTTCACACTAGAGGTTCCTAAAGCAACATACGTACTTTATATGAACAAGGTCATTACCTTGGCACATCTGTTTTCACTGCTCCTAATAGAGCAACTGACGATTCTTTTTGCATAGCCAGCTCTACACCTCCTTCTCTTGGACCTATCATAGCACAAGCGGCTTTGTGGGGTATGGCATTTTGCGTTTTTGCAATGCTGGGACTGTGGAATGGCTCCCTTGGTGGTGATGAAACTTAGAGCAGACCTGAGGTTCCTTTAATTTACTCCAGAGACTGAACTGGTCCAATGATCTAGGGAGGGTGTGTTTTTTGTTTGTTTGTTTGTTTGTTTTTTAAGATGTTTAGCTACAGTTTTCCACTCCCCCCACCAAGCACAGCTTGGTAGGACTCAAGTATTTGGACTTACATGTGTAACGCACAGCAGAGTCTGACTCATAGGAGCTTTCATCTCCCCTTGGAACTAAGATGTGATTCCCAGCTCCCATGTGCATACCAGCTCTCATCAAGCTAGAGTGCAAAAAAGAGTACTGTAGCCACAGTAGCATGGGCTGCAGTCAGGGCCGGCTCTAGCTTTTTTGTGGCCCCAAGCAAAAAAACCAAAAAAACCAAAAACACTTGCGCAGCGACCAGAGCAGCAAAGGCGGCAGGGGGCGGGAAACCAACCTGTGGCCTGGCTGGAACAGCAAAGGGGAGGGCGGGAATTCTGGGAAGCCTTTCAGCTGGTCGGAGCAATGGAGGCCACGCAACAAACCTGCCTGCTTGACAGCCAGAACAGCGAAGGGAAGAAAAAACAAGAAAACAAAAAGAAAAAAATACCTGTGGGGCGGCGGGAGTGCGGGTGCAGGGGGACTCCCAGCCCTGCAGACCTCGGGCAGCTGGGTGCACACCCCAGCTAGCAGAGGGGAAGAGAGAGAAGGGGGCAGCCAGAGCTTCCTTAAGCCTGGCGCTCACCATGTGGCCCCTCCTGCTGCACCACCTGCTGGGAGGGCTCCGCACCGCTCCAGTGGGCAGGCAGAGAAGGACATGGTCTGCGTGCCGGGCTTGCTGCAGACCTGGTACCACTCCAAGCAGCTCCCCTCCTCCGCACCGCCACCCCCTACAGGGCGGCAGGAGCAGCAAACCAAAAGAAAAAAACCTGCAGGGGCGGCGGAAGCGGCGAAGCTTAAAAAAAAAAAAGGATTGGGCAGAATGCCGCCCCTTGGAATCTGCCGCCCCAAGCACCAGCTTGCTCGGCTGGTGCCTGGAGCTGGCCCTGGCTGCAGTGAGCAGCAGCAAAGGAAAGCTGTGCTGAGTACATACCAATGGGACTCAGGCACATTTGTACTTGGCACAGCTAGTGCATGGTGCTGCTCACTGCTGCCCATGCTGCCACAGCCACACTACTATTTATACTCAGGCTAGCTCAATGACAGCGGGAGTGGGTATGTGTATGTAACCTAAGAATCACACTCTCAGCTCCAAGTTAGACATACCCCAAGTCTACAATTTTAAGTCAATTAGTTCCATCCTGACCTCCTTCCATATAGAAGTAATTTACTCATCCCTCTGCCTTCATGCTCGCTTGGATATTTCTATGTGAATTTTTTTTTTATTTAAGAGACTTGAGTTAAAAATTAATAGCTGATGTCCAAAGTATAGGCAAATTACTACAAATCAACAGTATATTCACATCTGATCTAAACATTTCACATGCCAAGAAGCCATACTGAGAAAAGAAGAGTTCAGGTATATCAAAGTGTGAAATCAAATACAAGCTTGCACAGGGAGAATTTATGCTTTCAAGAGATGCATGGGCATAACTGAGGGCAGAATGTTGCCTACTGACACTCAAAATGCTTTGGCTTTTCTTTTGTAATTATATACTGGATATGGCACAAAATATAGATTAACAGATGAGAAATTTACATTTTTTAGTGACTCATTCTACTGTTGAAGAAGAGAGGCCATTAGTACAAACTTTTTGGAAATGAGAATACAAAATATTAATAAGAAAGCTAATATAAAAGGTTTGAAGTCTTTGGGGATTTTATTTTATTTTTGCCATGTTTCTGATTATTGCACTCACTCAGACAGTTTTGCCTTCCAGGGGAGCTTGGTGGCTTACATCACACCCATTTGTTTTTCAAAACAATGAATACATTCTGTATATTTTCTGGCCACAACTAACTGCAACAACCCTGAAATAACCCTGTCTGATGAAGCAAAGCTTTTGATATTCATTCAAAAAGTTGGTTTACTCAGTCTGAAAGGGTTACATGAACTATATTGATAAACCATAAGGTCAACGAATGTGTACTGCTGGAAAGAGCTAAGCCTTCGAACTCTTATGGGAAAAGACACAACACAGGGGAGGATGGATTGATTAAAATCAAAACAATTTAAATTAACAATTTTAATCATGATTTAAATCAGCAACCAGGAAATCTTGATATAATTCACAGTTTTTAATCATGTTTTGCATTTGCACTTTAGTTATTTTCCTAAAGAATGGTTGATTCTCATTAGTTGTTAACTATTAAAACATGCTGATTTGCAAGTAAATATAGCCTTTGCACTAAACGTGGTGCTTCTTTTTGCTTACTAGGCACATACACTATATCTATACATATTTATTTAATCAATTATATAAGCTTAGCTTACATTTATTCAGATTCCTAATTTTTACATTTTTATTATGTTAAATATGACAAATGATGCATTTATTTACTAGATTAATTTTTAACTTGTGATTTGTGTCAAGCTCCATTTGGATGGAAATTCAAAATCAGTTAAAATGCAAGATGAAAAAGACCTACACTTTAAAATTCAACTCAATTACCTTAAATGTTCTGAACACATGAAAAAAGTTTATAAAATAGTTTACTACAAAACATTTTGCATTTATTAAACAAAAGAAGTATTATCTGTACTTAATGAATTGAGCAGGTCAGTTCTGGTGACTCAAACTGGTCACCATGTCCTTCAAGATTTTACAACTAGTAGATCCTCTTCTCTCACATCTAGTTTTTATTCATACATTGGAAGAGAAATACCATCTTTCCTGCTTTTCCAACATTCCATATTGGTTTCTTCACTTTGAATGAACTAGTAATTGAATTGAACTAGCTGAATAAACTAAAATTAAGAAAATATTCTCTCTCAATCTGCAGAAGAGGCCACTGCTGTCAAAAGCTGGTTTAGCATTTCAACATTCTCTGCTCCAATATGCTCAGCCAGTGACTTCCATCAGTTCAGTGATTTGATTTTCTTTAAAACTTTGCAGCAAACATTTACTGCTTAAAATTATTCAAACAATTTAAAAAAGATTATAAGTAGTTTAGGTCTTAATATAGGTTGTCAATATCAAATTGAATTTTAAATAGGTTTATTTTTAAAATAAAAGCCTGTATTTCATTTTAAAAAAATTGAATAAAACAAATCTGATTTAAATGGGGGAGGCGGGCGGAATCTGATTGAATAATAAAAATATGTTTATTATTTTAAAGCATTGATTTTTACCACCTTGGCAGAGAGGGAAAAAACAGATATGCATGATTATCCCCTCTACATAACTACCTTTTTCCCCTTAGCAAACTATTCAGGCAGCCAGTGAGCTTCATGACTAGGAAGCAAAGGTTGAACAAGTGAAGGGCCAAGATATAAGCACGTCTCTGCCTTCCATTAATTATTATTATGAAAAAAAACAAGTGTATTCTTCAAATATGTTAGTCTATAATGTGTAACTCTCAATAGTTGCAAACATTTGGGTTCAGTTAAATAGGCATCCAAAGTAATGGAGATTTATTTGAACTAGTCAAACCTACAGAAGCTACTAGAATGGCTTAAAGAACCTTCAGAGCACATCTTTTCTCATGGTGTTTAATCACTCTGCCCTTCCAGGATGAAATCCAAGCCCAACTGAAATCAAAGGCAAACCTTCCACTGTTTCACTGTTAGTTTCCAGCTAGGAATGAAATAAGGTATGTTAAAAGTGGGGTGGAATTCAATCCTCCTTTAAAGCTTGGCAATTTTGTTCCACAGATTAATTAGTTTATGGGATTGTTTTCTTTGTTTTCTAATAAACACATTTTAAACCATATCTTCTACAAATTTAACCCAAATAAAAGGAAGTTAGTTAATCCCTTTCAGAAGTCTCAAGAAATGTTTAACCTGTAGTCTCAAAATATACAGCTAGACAGAATGTACCTATAATAGAGGTGAACAAAATTATTTGAGGTGGTTGCTATTTGTTGTCTTACAGAACTTCTTGAACACTAACAGAAGAACATCACTGATGGTCTTTGGCCCTGATCCTGCGAAGACTGTAACTCTTTGCAGGCAAATCATCTGTTGACTTTAATGAGATCCTCTATATTTATTAAGTTATTCACATTCTTAAGTCTTTGCAGAGTCAGGACCTTAACAATTTCTGGCAGTATGAATCTTGGATTCATGTTCAAAAGCTTTCTCACAATGACCAAAACTGACAGCAACTGTAATCAAGAAATAAGGGTACAATTCATGACCATCACAGTGGTTAACAAAACTAAACATTTTCTTTTTGGCCTGTTGTTGGGAGAGCCTTAGGCTGATTCCCCCGATTCCCCGGAATTGGGCCCCGCGACTAAGAGGGCCCCGCATCTTAGGCACCTTTTTCATTTTTTATTTTTTTTTACTCACCCAGAGGTAGTCCAGGTCTTCGGCAGCACTTTGGTGGTGGAGGGTCCTTCACTTGTCCTGGTCTTCAGCAGCATTTCAGCGGCAGGGGGTCCACAAAATACCTGGAGCGAGGGAAGGACCCCCCGCCGCTGAAGTGCCGCTGAAGACACGGACCGCTGCCGGGTATTCAAATCGGACCCCACAGTTCCTAAAGCTGGCCCTGTTGCTGTGAAAACATCACTGACATAATGTAAAGATGGAACACCAAATGGTTACACATGAAAATTGCTAGAGTATGCTTAAAACAGCATTCCGATGCTCAAAATACACAAAATAATGTAAAGTTCAAAAGGGCTATGTTTGGGAGAAGAATCTACATGTAACTATTATAATATAGTCTTGAACTCACTTCTGGTGAAACTGGATATAGTGAACTTCCATTTACTGCATACAATGAGATCAGATTGTTTCTGTGCACTGAAATGTTGTTTAAAATACATTTATAGTTATAAATCAATTAGAGAAAGGAAGACCTTGGGAGGTTCAGAGCTCAGATGCGCATCCAAAATTATCCAAACATACAAACACCCTCAATCTGATGCACAAAGTCTACAGAGGAGACAAAACAGTCAACACTGGTCTCTTCAGTTGGACTCAGAGTAGTGATGTGGAGAGGATATCTAACCACAAAACTTGTGAAGCCAGGGTGGCAGCAACAAGAAGCAGCCAGTTCAAAAACAGCTGCACCTGTCTTGGAACTCCAATACACAACTGTCAGCATCAGAAGGGGCCATTTAAAGCAAAAAAAAAAAAAAAAAAAGCTACTAGAATGGTCCAAAAAAGCCATTTCCCTCTTGCTCATGTTTATCCACTGAGAGGAACAGAGTGAAGCAAGACTGTCCCTCTTACTCATCTCTTCAAAAATAAGAACTGGCCAGGTAACCCTTTTGACTCTCTCTGTATGAGCTTCAGATGAGAGGGAAGGAGATGATGAAGAGTGACAGACAGCCCAGTCTGGCACCATCCCTGAAGCCTTCTTCTTTTGGAGGTCACAGAACACCTCGAACCTTCACCTTCACATTCCAAAGATTTCTCATGCCATCCAGATAGAAGGACCTAAAGACCTTCTCCATACCAACAGATAATTCAAAACCACCCTAAAACAACCAAATGAAAATTAAGGAGGGAGGGAAGTGAAGTTACTTAATAAAAGGAAGGGCAATAGCAGTTATTGTCATACATTCAGATACCATAGTGAGAGGTGACCTTATAAAAGCTTGGACATCAGTCACGGAATATTAACTTCTGCCTTTGATTTCAGGCAGCAATCTCTGAAACTTTATTTTTCTCCATCAGGCAATAGTTTACTGCCATTGATCTCAGAGTCAATCACTAGTTATATATATATATAAACTGGAAAGGAAATAGGGCCTGATCCAATCTCCCTTAAAGTTAATGGAAGCACTCTTGGTGACTTCAGCATTAATTGGATCAGGTTTACTGTCAGTTTTCATTTTGACTTTGTTATTGGTTGAGTAGTATAATCTTCTATATCTTCTTGAAAGAGTGCATTGATTTCTTAATTTTGGGGAAAAGTGAACTTTTCAACCTTACTATTCCTGGAATTAAATCTTTGTAACTTAAATCACACTGAAACATTTGCTGCTATACAGTAATTTGCCTTTAAAATAAATGTGAGGGAAAATCTATAATCCTGTCATGCATAAAGTTATTATAATCCACACAAAGTAGCTACCATTCCTGGTCAAAGGAATAGATATTAATTTTTGCTTTATAATATAGCAAAAGTTTATAACTTCCCCAGTAAGATCATTGGTGCAGTCAGTTTTCAGAATAATCAAGAGAAATCTACATTAAACAGTATGTTCCATCTAATTCTCAAGCTCTATATGGTAGGTTAAATTGTCCCTGTAGTCTGTACATTTTGATTCAAAGTGGGATCTTGAGACCTTTTTAGAAATCTTATAATTAAAGCTGCTAGCTACTGCAAGTATATTAATGTCATATAATCATTAGCTATTGTCCACTTTGAATTTCTATTCCTGGCAGTGGAAAAAAGCTCTTAAATTCTCTATATTAATATAGAATATAGCATTTTATAAGCTGCAACAGAATAGATAGAACTTATCTTTTGTTATGTATGAAACTTTTCTTTTTGCATAGGATGGCAGAAAGTGTTAAGTGGAAGATGATTTACCTAATGCTGTTTGCAATTTCCCTATGTTTCGGACAGATTAGCTGACTATTGGCTAATATGATGCTCACTAACTATCATACTAAATTACTGTAGCTAAAGCTTTTGCCATTTAATCCTTAAAGGCTGACAAGACAAAGTTATTATAGCATTATTGTATTTTTAAATTAATTTATTACCCAGATAATTCCTTTGGCAGTACAACATCCAGTCAATCCTATAACATTTTATTACATGGTCACATACTATTTTTAGTAAAAAAGCAATCATACATGTTCTTCTGTAATCCTCAGGCATGATCCTGCAGTCAGAACATGGATCCGTAGGCAGCCCTATTGACTTAGATTGTGTCTTCAGATACAAGTGTAGCATCTTGAATATTTTTTCATTATTCTGCACTTGCACTAATTTCACTATCAAAGTACTGCTGAATGGCATTGAACTTAACTTTTCTATGACAAGTGCAAACATAGGTGGCATATGTATGTCAGCCAGTTTCCATTATGACTGTTACATTTCATCTGTAGGCTGATGGCCAAGTACCATTTATTGAATGGATTTCATGTGAGCCACTTTAATGAATTCTATTTGATTGGCACAAAAAGTACTACAAACTACTACAAAATATTATCCTGGTGCATATAAAGTGGTATATTATATTGTATGTGAGAAACACTATGCAATTGTGTTTTTAAAACTATGTAAAATATCTATATGTTGTTGGGAGCAGAGTTCAGGTTGCCCAGGTAACGTTGGCTTTCGTATTTCCTGACTTAGCTATACAGAGCCTTAATATTTTCTTAATTTATTTTTTCTGTGAATTATATAAATCCATATTTATCCAAAGAATGTCAGTAGTAGTTCTGAGTGTCAAAAAGGTATCAACACACTTGATTCCATTTTAAAAGGTGAAAAGTCTGCAATCTTTGTGGAGAAATGTGCAATAATTGTTCTTAAACACTTAGCATTAAATTGTGACATAGCCTTGAACCCTGTGTACTGGCCAGCATGTAAGTGGCCACTCCTGGAGCAGCACGGAGAAGGAATCATGCCTCCTTGAGGTGCAATCCTCTCCCTACTCCTCCCTTGCTCTGGAGATTGGGGAAATAAGTAGCTTGTTGCTGGCATTTTTTCCCTTCCTTTCCTCCTTACTCTGAGTTGAAGAGGAATAAGAGAACATCAGGTATGTCTGAGATTTCCTTAGGCATCCCTGTGTGAATAGTCCAAGTCAAAATCTAACCCAAGACCTTCACGACTAGCATTGTAGTTAGATATCTATCAGAGAAGCTGCTTTTAGTTCATGAGATCATAGAGATGAAACAGAACATAATTTTAAATAGCTCCAAGTTATACTGTAGTGATAAAATGCCTTAGACTGCTAAACAGTGCTGACAAAGTAATGTTCTGGCTTACTCAAAGCCATTTAATTCCCCACAAGCTTGATTTTCTTACCTTCCAATCAGAGAAGGAGATTTAGTGTTCTAGTAGGCATGCACATTTTTACTGGAGATAATGATCGGTCCTGCATTCCTCTGCTCCAGAGGATTTTGTAAGCCGAACGATCAATTTGGCTTCCTCTGTATGTTAATTGATGTACATTTGGAAACATATTTTTTTCCAAATAATTCGGATTGTAGTATTATAATAGCAAAACTGATATTGGGGCCCCAATTGTGCTAGGTTGTGTACATATACATAGCAAGAAACAGACCCTCCCCCCAAATCATTGTTAGTCTAGAGGCCAGATAATACCATTATTCACACTGAATAATATCTTACTGCCCATAAGCAACTCACAGAGTACTATTCTAACGACTGTGAGTAATGGTATCACAACTTGGCCTTGAGTTACCTCTTTAACCTTGTTGTAATGATTGCAATTAGTGTCATTGTTCCTCCGCTGCCTCTTATGCCACTTGACTTTCTTGTTAATGTGTAATAATCTTCTTCATATTAAGCAATTTTGATGAAAATTCCCCACATTTTCTAAATTCCATTTTACATTCTATCATTTGTATGCATTTCAATTGTGTATGACACAAACTCAATTGTGTATGACACAGTCTTTGATTCTCTTCCCTGAGGGTCTCAGTTTTAGTTATTCTGAGGTCTAAAAACAAGCCCAACTTGTTTAGCTGAGGTGTTTTTACATAGTTATCCAGTGAATTAGGGTGACTTCTTTTTCATTTTGTGATGCAGTAAATTAAGAGAGTCACTGGGGCCCTAATCCAGTGTCTATTGAAGTTAAAGTAAAGATTCCCATTGTCTCAGGACCTATTTAAGCTTCTAAGACAGTATGATGGCATACTAACTTTCATCAAAGTTGAGGTAGTCTCTTGTGCTGAGTACGAGGACAGTCACTGGAAACACTGTGGGCAGCTTTGCAAAATCTGTGTCCTGAGAATGTAACGAATCCTTAGCAGTTTTTGCTCAGACCATTACTTTTAATGAAACAGTTCTAACAGTATGCTTCCAATGCCTTGAGGATAGTATTTTATTGGATGGCTTTTTCCATGAGCTACTGAAAGTAGCATCTTCCTCTGCTGAAGCTAGGTCCTGCACCCTTGCCAGCCCTGTACACCAGGGATGGGACACTGACGTAGAATGGCAACTGTGTTTCCACCACCCACTGTTAAGTGACCCAGACCAAACTCCGATTTCCATCTTCATATGTAAGACCACATCAAAGCTACACAAATAGCTGCCTAAGAGATATCCAAGTGTAAAATCTTCATCTATTCAAACTCTGTAATACACTGGTCTAGCGCATGGAATTATGTCCCTCTAGAGATTGGTCTCAACAGCTGTTGCAGCCTACCACTCCACTCTAAAAGTGTTTTTGGCTCTAAAGAGTCCAAGGAAAGTTCTTTTTGATGGCCCACAATGAAATGTAATTACAGTTACAGTATCTTATTTTTTCCAGAAAGGATGCATTAGATAAAGCTTGTTTGGCTCAGAAAAGAAAAGATTTTAAACATGATACAATTCTCTGAACCTACTTATCTACTACCTTGCTCAGAGATTCAGAGCAGCAATGTCTTTAAGACCTCCTTTTGATACAAACAGTAACATTAATTCAGTCCAGGAACAGAAACAATACCATGTGACTCATGACCAATCACAACTAACAAAGCTGGAATTTAGAATAACCAAAGTCTAATATTCACAGTCAATTATAGGCCATCAATCCACAGATTAAAAATAGCTTCACAAAAAAATTATACGAATACAATCAAACAAATGCTGCAGGTTCATAAAATCTCTATGAGTAGTTCTAGTGAGTGTGTATTTTAGAAGATAGCTTGGTTCCTATAACAATGGAGAAAACTATTCAAATATATTGATTACTTGCAAGGAATTCTATGGAAGTCATAACTAATGCAAATCAGAACAGAATGTGGAAAATATGGAGTAAATTTTGTAATCTGTTGTACTCTGATCTGATGATCCTATATTGGCTTATTGGGTTACATGTTTTGCATACCTTACAGTTAAAAGCTTGCATTTTCTATGCTTGCATTTATAATTTGTCCCATAACTAAAGTCACTGGGATCACCAGATCACCAAACCTAGTCTCTTACACATTCATAGGTTCATAAATTTCATAGATTCTAAGACCAGAAGGGACCATTGTGATCATCCAGACTGACTACCTGTGTAACACAGGTCAGAGAACTTTTCTAAAATAATTCCTAGGCCATATCTTTTAGGCGGGAAAAAAATATCCAACCTTGATTTAAAAAAAAAATTGGCAATGATGAAGAGTCCACCATGACCCTGGGTAAATTATTGTAAATTAATTACTCTCAAACTGGAAATAAATATACCTTTTAATGATTAATATGTCTAGCTTCAACTTCTGGCCTATAGATCATATTATTCCTTTCTCTGCTAGATTGAGAGCCCATTATTAGATATTTGTTCCCCAGGTAGATACTTAAACACAATAATCAAGGCACTACTTAACCTTTTTTGTTAAGCTAAATACATTGAGCTCTTTGAGTCTGTCAATATCAGGCATGTTTTGTATTTTTAAATCATTCTTGTGGTTCTTCTCTTAAACCTCTCCAATTTATCCCATCCCTCTTCACCTGTGAGCACCAGAACTGGACACAGTATCCAGCAACAGTTACACCAGTGCCAAATACTGATGTAAAAGAATGTCTCTAACTCCTACTCGGGATTCCCCCGGATAGCATTAGCATTTTTGGTGACAGCATCACACCTGGAGCTCACATTCATCTGGCAGTCCACTGTGACTTACAAACTGTTTTCAGAATCACCACTTCCCAGGCTAGAGTTCCCCATCCTTTAATCATAGCCTACATTTTTTTGCTCCTAGAAGTATACATTTGTATTTAGACATATTAAAACAGTGCTTCTCAAAGCCGGTCCGCCGCTTGTTCAGGGAAAGCCCTTGGCAGTCCAGACTGGTTTGTTTACCTGCCGCTTCCACAGGTTTGGCCGACTGTGGCTCCCACTGGCTGTGGTTCATCATCCCAGGACAATGGGGACTGCGGGAAGTGGCGCGGGCTGATGGGATGTGCTGGCTGCCCTTCCCGCAGCCCCCATTGGCCTGGAGTGGCGAACTGCAGCCAGTGAGAGCCGCAATCGCCTGAACCTGCAGAAGCAGCAAGTAAACAAACCAACCTGGACTGCCAGGGGCTTTCCCTGAACAAGCGGTGGCCCAACATTGAGAAGCACTGTATTAAAACACATTGCTTGCTTGTGTCTAGTTTATCAAGCGATCCACATTACTCTGTATGGTTGACCTGTCCTCTTCATTATTTACCACTCCCTCAATTTGTGGGTCATCTGCAAACTTAATCCGTGATGATTATATGTTTTCTTCCAAGTCATTGATAAAAATGCTGACTAGCCAAGAACCAATCTCTATGGGACGTCTCTGGAATCATACCCACTCAAAGATGATTCCATGTTTATAGTTACATTGAGACCTATAATTTAGCCAGTTTTCAATCCATTTAATATGTGCCATGTTAATTTTATATTCTAGTTTTTTAATCCAAATATCATTCAGTATCAAGTCAAATGCCTTAAAGACTAAGTATATTATGTCAACATTATTACCTTTATCAACCAAATTTGTAATCTCTAAAAACAAAAATCAAGTTAGTTTGACAGGATCTATTTCCCAAAACCTCATGTTGATTTGCATTAAGTACATTACCCTCCTTTAATTCTTTATAATTGAGTCCTGCATCATCTGCTCCATTATCTTGTCTGGCATCAATGTCAGGCTGATAAGCCTATAATTACCTGCTTTATCCTATTTACCCTTTTTTTTTTAATGGCAAAATTTCCTTTCTTCCAGTCTTCTCGAACTTCCTCAGTGCTCCAAGGCTTATTGAAAATCAACATTAACAGTGAAGTGAGCTCCTCATGCAGCTCTTTCAAAACTCTAGAATGCAAGTTATTCAGTCCTGCTGATTTAAAAATGTTTAAATTTAGTAGTTTTTGTTTAACATCCTCCAGAGATACCAACTATATATATATATATGAACTCTCTATATATTGCTGGCATGGACTTCATTCTGCTTACGTGTTATAAATGTGAGCAAATCTTGACCATTTGTATCTCAGCTACCATTAATTTTTAGTTTTCAGGTCATCTATATGGTAATACAGGGTCTAAGAGAGAACTCACCATCTTGGTTGCAAAACTTTTGGAGTCAGAAAACTGACATCTATAATGTTTAGAAACTCCAAGAATTTTTTAGTACTGGCAGCATGAGACCTCCAGCATATGTCACTCAAATTGAAGCCCGCCATGATCACACAGCATTTTTCCTACATGCTGTAGATAAGTACCTAAGAAGATGATCACCCTTTTTTCCTAGTGTGATTTGGTGATCTGTAGCAGACACCAATTAATGCCACATATTGTGCTTTATCTTTTAGGACATTGATCCACTGCCCCTCCAATTTTGTCCCACTCAATCCTTCCAAAATAGGTTATAAAGAGGGCCCTATCAATTTCACGGCCATGAAAAACATGTTATTGACCATGAAATAAGCCCTTCCCCATGAAATCTGATCTTCCTATTGCTGTTGGTAGCATCCTAGTCGGGGTCTCTACCTGAAAGTCCTGGCCAGGCAGGGAAGGGACAGAACTTGTCCCCTACATGGCCACTTTTGGGGGGAGATTAGACCTACTTTTATGTGCCTCCCTCTGATGCAGGAAGATCTGGGCCTGGGAGGCAGCCCCAGAGGTTCTTGTAACAGGAGTAGGCTTGTGGAGGTGGGTCAGATTTCCTGCTGCTTGGAGCGCCCCAGCCAGAGGCTTCTAGCTGCGAGTCCTCACAGGGCTGGGGAGGGACAGAACTTGTCTTTCCCCTGCATGTCTGTTTGCGGGGAAGTGAGGGGGAGCTCAGACCCACCTCTGGGACCCTCCCCATTTACAACACCATGAACTTTCAGATGTTTACATTGTAAATTCACCAATTTAAAGACCCTCTGGTCATGAAGTTGATCAAAATTGATCATGAATTTAGTAGGGCCCTTGTTATAACAATTTATTTTAACACTCCAATTGTGTGAATTGTCCCACTGTGTTTCAGTGATACCAACTAGATCAAATTTAAGTTAATAAATGAACAATTCCTATTTTGTTTTTTGCCCAGGCTCCTAACATTGGTTTAGAGGCAATTCAAAAATGTTCTCTATTCATGCCCCGTCGCAGGCAACTTAACACAACCTTGCCACCTACACATGAAGCTCAACAGAGGCCTCAATTTCTTATTAGAGTTTTTCTATCTGCAGTATGAAATGAATATAGATTAATTTAAGGAATTCAGACAAACAGTAATATAATTTATTATGTATTAATAACGTTGTAGGAATTGGAGAACAATCAAATGACTTAAAATTTTCCATATACTGAAACGTTAGTCAGTGAATTTAATTTAATATATAGGGGGAAAGAGCTCTTTATTACTCTAAGAAGTTGCCTACAGCTTTTTAAAATTACTTTTTTCCTGGCCCAAGTAAACCCTTGGATAATCTTAGAGGGTTTTCCCATAGGTCTGCCTAAAGCCCAACAGTGAGCAAGACTAATCTTAGGTTTACCGAACTCTATTAAATTACAAATACCAAAATAACAGGCACATGAATGACAACATGCACTATTGTGGCTCATTTGAGAATTCCTAAACTTTAGCAGAACCAAAGCAGATCGGAGACTCTTTTGAACTGGTTACACATCTGTCCTGTTTGCAGAGAGGAAGGATTATTTATTATTTTACAAGCCTGGTACACTGTGGGTGAAATTCTATTCTGCATCTCACAGCTCAGGGGAGAGTGAATTACAGTGACTTTAACCCACTTTTGCACTCTCCTGATTCTGGGCTGCTCCAGCAGCCTCCAGTTAAATCTCGGTACTCAAAGGGACTCTCAATTACAGCAGCTTCTCAGCAGCACTACCTAGGATCTCCTAAGCACTACACACTGTAGCCCTGCACAGCACTCATCATCTATTTTGATTCTGGCTATACCCCTTACACCATGATTTACTAGGGGTTCCTTGGAGGATAGTCTGTGGCTGTCTTCCTCAGTGTCTCTGCAGGGGTAATTCTCTTCTAGCCAGATCTAGTGCTTTTAGAGCCTCTTTATGTCAAGGTACCTAATTTATTTAATATACTATATAGCTAAAATTGTGAAAAATAGGGTCCTGAAGTTAGACAACTAAATAAATGGTCTGATTTTCAAAAGTGCAGAGCAGTCAGTGACTGCCATTCAAATAAATTGGAGCTCCTGGGCACTCAACACTTTTGAACAATCTGGCCCTCTTAAGGTATGTCAGGTAGGACACACAGAATAACCACTTTTGAAAATCTTGGTCCAGGTGTCTAAATATAACTGCATGAGCCTAACTTTGAATATATATATTTTTGAAAATCTTAACTATATATGACTAAAACATTAGGAGAAGCTGCAATAAGAACAGGAAGAAAGGAAAAAGACAATCATAATGGAAAGTGAAAAAAAAACAGAGGGGAAAAAAAACAGAGGGGATCTCCATTCACAGTGCTGACAGCATTTTACATCTGCTCTCTCTCTCCTTTACATGCCTCTGGTAAGTTTCAAGTGCTAGGGCTCTGAGGGAGGTGATGTAGAGCTGGTTATACTGACTCTGAAACACCCACGGATTTGCCTATACCAAGGAATCCTTGATAGTGAGTTAAAACAGTATTAAGGCTACTTTTTATTACCAGAGCAGTGTAGTTGCCTTAATGGATGCGAGGAGCAGATCCAGATTTTCTAATGGAAGATCTGTAATAACATTGAATGAGCTATATTTGGGAATGTCTTGCAAAACCAGCACCATATGCCAGAAACTCTACTATTCATTTACACATCAGCATTAATGTAAAAGAGTTTCAAGGTGTCAGCCTTAGTGAAGGGCATCTCATATTAATTGCAGCCTAGAAGGAGAAATGAATCATGAGGTTTAATAGGTGTCTGGTCTGAAAACTTCTTAACAATGCAAATTTATTTTGTGCTGCATCTCAAAACTCCATCCCAAAATTACATACAGAATTAAAACACCACATTTTTAAAGTTAATCAACAACATTTCTTTCCGTCTACTGACTTGAATGACACCAACGAGTGGAAAACATACATTGCAAATGAGAGCTTATTAAAGAATTAGGGTCAGATTCAGAGTCCATCATAGTCAAGACTCCTATGGATTTTTGGGGGGGCTGGAAGGGGTCTTTAGTAAGGGAGAGAGATACACATGATGTCACATGCTGGGAGCTGTGGAGGTAAAGGCTGTCACATCAACAGAGTAGAGATGGTGGGAAAAGTCAACAACAACAAAATAAATCAGAGAGAGGGGTCTGTGCCCAGTGAGAAGAGGGAGAATGCAGAGGAGCAAAGAAAAGTGAAGTTCATGAGAAGAACAGGATAATGCTCATGAAGGTTTTAAAAGCAAGAATGGCAGTTCAAAATTGGATTCTGAAATGAAAAGAATATTTCATTTCAGGACAGTTAATTGAAGATGGGGTAATGTGGCTGTTTTTTCCCGTATCTTCTATGGGGAAGTATTCAAACGTAATTATCAGCACTTGCACTAGTGATCTTAGTTGCCCTATGCCAGCTGAAAATTGTCCAATCTCTACAGTCCCACAACCACTATTTTTTTCTGCCTTAGTCATCACCTGGATTGCCTGGATAGCAGAATAGCCCCTTGTAGACTGTAGTAGAGGACTTTTAAAATCTGACAATATGTATGGAATTGTAGAAGTGCCTGGCCGTGCCTCCCTGTTAATCTCAGAGGGAAGCCACACCCCTGCATTCTTGGGCCCCTCTAGGCAAAGATGGAGGGGGGAGAGGGCTAGCAGCCTCTAAGGCCCTGATCCTCTAAGCAGGGCCAAGTGACAGATAGTCCAGAGCCCTGACCACAGGCAGGGCAGAGCAACAAGCAGGCTATGTTCTCAGGCTCCCAGGTAGGGTTGAGCAACAAAGGGGCTCTGGCCCTTAGACAGGGCAGAGCAAGAAACAATCTAGGGACTCAAGCCCTCAGGCAGGATGAGGCACCAAACAGTCTGATGTCCTAGCTCTGGCAGATGACCAACAAGCGTAGGGTTCCTGGCCTGAGGTGGAGATGCCGCCACCCCAGGGGTGAGATGGGCAGCATGAGGTAGGGGGACCTGTACCCACCTTACTCCACCAGGTCCTAACAGTTTTCTGCCACTGTATTATTGGGGACCAGTCCAAAATATGCTGAACTGGGATACTTCTTACGACACCTTCCTTGTTATCTCGGTGTCCTCCATCTCCCCGGGCTAGATCACCAATGGCAGACTCAGCAGCACTTCAGCACCTTGGTCAGCAGTGGCTCTGGCAAGTCCTCAGCACTGCTGGGATCCAATCTGGGTCCGCTCCAGGCATGTATTACACTCCCAAGGTTATAGCTTTTTCTCTGACCTTGGCTTGGTAAACGCTGCCACCACCCAAATGCAAAAATATCCCAAACCCTTGGACTCAGGAAGAAGCACTTGAGAATTCTCCCTGTGGGGTACACTCAAGCTCTTTCATCCCCCTCTGAGGAAGAGCTGAGAAAGAAAACAAAGGAAATTAGATGTTGTTACCAGTTAATTACACAAAATATGCACAAAAATACTTAGGACACCAAAAATCCAATCCTGTTCTTTAAAAAGGTAAATTTTATTAAAAACAAAAAGGAAGAAAATACATCTAGATTTAGGCTTTTGCTAGATTTTAAAAGAGCAAATCCAAAAATCAAGCACCCAAAATAGCTTTCTTGGGGTTCAGCATAAAAGTTACAAGAAAACAAAAGCATCGTGTCACACAGCTTGAATGTGTCTACTTAACTGCAACCCCTGCTTGGACAACTGCAGGAAAAGATTTGTTTGGTCAAGGCAGCTTATTATTGGGATGGTCATATGGACACATAGAAGCATATGTAACTCTTCGGCTAAGTGTCAATGCCAGCACCAATGGCAGGATTCAATGTGCTTAGGGTCCTTCCTGAATAATGAATACATCTATGGCTTGAGTCCCCCATCCCATTGAGAGCTGTGCTTTTATTTCTTGCTTTGGGAAATAAAAATAATACTTTCCTGGTCCCCTTTGCAGATATTTTCCCCCTCCTGTTGCAAGCACTGAACAGTCCTTTGGGAACATGGAACACAGGAATCTTTTTTATTTGGGGAGAGGGAAGGAGAACACAGTCAAAAGAAATATGACAGTTCCCCCACTCTGGGAATATTTATGTATATATTCATATGAGAAAATGAGCAACCCAAATTAAGACATTAGGAGTTGGTCCACCCCTGAGTCTAAATGTCCAGGCTATAGAGATCCAGAATCCAATCTCACCACAACCCCATCCATCAAAAACACCACTTGTGGGTCAAGTCCATCCTAGAGTTAGGGGATGGCACTCATCTGGTGGTCTGCTCTAGTCCTTATAGAACTGCTCTACCAGGTCCCAGTCACATGAACAATTACCTAGTCCAGTTCAGTGATTTCAGATTTGTTTCCACCAGCTGTGAGGGCCAGCACCCTCTGAAGGCAGCTGAATATTGCTGTTGTCATTCTGGTCAGGCTTCACTGCCAACTAATCTTTACTCTGACATTCCAGTCAGGCCCTTCCTTGGAGCCCTGCACACTTGGCACAGAATATCCCAGTGGGGAACCCAGAACAAAACAAGAACCTTGGCTGAAGGTCTGACAGGAGGCTAGTACTCATCTCTAACACAATGCTCTCTTGCCATCACTTCTTGCTGATCGTAACTTCTTTACCCAGCTCAAGTCCATTTCTTGTACACTCAAGCTGATATCCTACCTAGTTTCTATATCCTTTCACAAGTGCACTAATGATAGTAACCTACTATCACATTAACATGTAAAACAGAAACAAATTCCACTAAAACTAAACAACTCAGTAGGTAGAATTATGGATAAACAACTTTGTATGCAATGTTGCTGTAGCAGTGTCAGTTCCTAGATATTAGAGAGACAAGGTGGGTGAAGTAACATCTTTTATTGGACCTACTTCTATTGGTGAGAGAGACAAGCTTTTGAGCTTACAAAGGGCTCTTCTCCAATAAAAGATATTACCACACTCACTTGTCTCCAGGTAAACATTATAATTTATATAAATGAAGTTGGCGATAGCTAGCTTTTCACTTTCCCCCCAATAGAGGGAGCAGAGAGCTCAACCCCTGCAAAATCTTCTAGACATTGAGTTTACACATAGGATTTGCCATATCAGAACCAACTCGTGCTCCATCTAATTTAATGTTTCTTTCTAGCAGTGGCCAACTCTGAATAGTTCAGAGGAATTCTAAAACTCCTCTAATACCCCAATTTGCAACCTGGAAGAAATAATAAAAGATGGAAAAATGTAAAGAACTGGATGAAAACACTGGAGTCTTTGCCCATTTTTCACAATCAGATTGGGGACAGTTCAGTCCTTGAGGTGCTCTAAACCATATTCTTGTGAAGGCACTGTTCAGTGTGACTCAAACTCTCTACTCACAGTAGGAACTTGCTAATTTATTCAACTGCATAACCGTGCGTACATGGTGAGGGACTTCCATGTACAAACCAGGAAATAAGAGAGGGGTGGAACATGGCTCCATCCTATAATACATTGGATAATACAATTAATCTCATGCCAAACATTTTACTACACATATCTAGGGTTGACAGAATTCTTTTTTTAAAATATTTTTTTAATATTTTTTAAAATTGTATGGTTAATATCTATGTTTATTGTTAACTATTTTTCCAGATTTGTGTCTGTTTTAATTTTTCACCATTTCACAATAGGGTTGCAGGGGTCTCCCTAAACATTTTTGGGGCTGGGAAACAATATTCTTGCAGGCACCAGGTGTGGGTGCTACTGCGCTCACTGACTGATACTGATGGATTTTTTTGGTATGTTTGTTTATTTCTAGGTATCAGGTGAAATCAACATTTACTAGTAACTAATTATTTAAATTGAATCCTGCCAAGCCTACACATATTCCAAAAGAGGCCATCAAACAATAGGGCTGCCCCAAAATGCACCTTACGCCAGCTGGGGGAGGGGTGTGGTGAGACAGTCTAAGCCACTTATATCACTCCTCTGTGCTACCAGAACATCAAAAAAAGGTACATAGTGAAGCTCAAGGATTAAGTCCCAAGTCATCATTTTAGTAATTCAACTTTGAATCTCTGCCTTGTAACAGGGCATTGAAAGCTTACTTAGAATGATCAGGTTTCAGAGTAGCAGCTGTGTTAGTCTGTATCCGCAAAAAGAACAAGAGTACTTGTGGCACCTTAGAGACTAAACAAATTTATTTGAGCATAAGCTTTCGTGGGCTACAGCTCACTTCCTCGGATGCACTGCTTAAAATTCCTAAAGCTCTCCTACTGGAAAATCAAAGATGCATTAATTAAGCAATCCTCAATTTTCTTAAAAACTTCCATGGTGTGAAGGATTATTTTCTATTCAAACAGGCAAAACTTCAGAGTGCAGTGTCTCCCAGCTGTTACAATAAAGAATAGTTAATCAGAACTTAATAGCTTGTCATTAGCAAAAAGATAGAGAAAGACATTGTAAATATTTGTTCAGCTAATCACTGCACTTGACATAATGAGATGTTCAAAACATTGCAAGAGAAATAATTGTGCAAAAGCTGTTATTTGTTTAATGTTTTTGTCTCTCAACATACTTTATGCAATGTTGAGTCTAGTCCATTTTTTTGCCTTAAGAAAATTACTACTCCTTTATTTGTTGGTCATTGTTACTGGAATGTTGCAAAGATGTTTGGAAACAGAGTGCTCAGAATCTCCAGTTTACTGGAGTATGCAGCAAGATGTCATAGTTCTAAATTCTGTAATATTTTGTGTTTCACATAAATGGTTGTACTGATAACAGTAAAATATTTACAGATAGCCAAGATTATATAAAATGCAATGCAAAGAATCATTAGCAACTACAAAATTGGACTGGCTAATTGTTATGGAAATCAGAAAGTGAACAAGAAATGTGATGAAAAAAAGATATTTATTTTTGTAACAAGTTGTTTACTGCATATGTGAGACTGCCAGTGGCTGTTTCCATCTATAGAACTGATGGTGAATTTCCATTGAAGGAAGCATTCTTACAGTAAAGCCCATCCAGGATGCCCAAAGTCATGGACCCTGGAAACCTGGTGACTTCAACTCCAACACAGTCCCTATGGCAGATCTTCCCCAAAGCACTGACCTGTGGAAGCCCTGGTGTCTCTGACTCCAAGGCAGTGAACACAGTGGGTTGCTAAGGAGTCCAGAGGTCAAGCTGGCAGGAAAACTGGTAAGTTTCCATCAAAGAATCTGGGTTCTGTCATAACTCAGTTGAAATTGAGCCCCCTACCCCAAAAAAATCAGCAGAATTTTTCTGATCTGCTCTACTTCTCAGTCTTGAACTGAATATTTTAATGCATGACCTGGATACGTGTTATCCGGCTGAGTATTCAATCTATTGTCATTAAGAAAGAGGCAGACTCTACAATTGTGGTCAAAATGATGAAGCCAATGACACATACAGTGACACAAGGCCTGATTCTCCATTACATTGCATCAATATAACCACAACAGAAATACACCTGCATAAAATTACTGTATGTTGAATTTCTTCCATAAGCCTTTTATAAGATGGAAAATTGAAAATTTGGTTAAATAATATTTTTACAAAAGTGTTTGCTTTTTATGGAGAATTTTGACTTTTTTCAAAAGACTCAACACGCAACACCTCTAAACCTAAATATTCAATTAGACATGCTAGTACGGCGCCCCTGGGAGCTGTAGTTTGGGTGCCTCATTCTCCTTTATGAGGTGGGCTTCCTAGCCCGATATTATCTTCCATAATGCACCATGGGCAGGGACTCCCATCACTAAGTGGGGAAACCATGGTGCACCATGGGAGATGCAGTCCAACTGGGGAGCCCAGTCCATACTGGCATGTCTGAATTGAAATTATTGGATTGTGACCAAAGATTTTCCCCAGGCTGCAGGGTTCTAGAGCCCAAGTCCAGATGTCTGCACAGTAATGAAACAGCACGGCAGTCCAAGCTCCATGAACCCTCAGAGTCACCAGATCAAACACAGGTTAGAGGTAGGAAATATATATTTGGGGATGAGCTTGGCATGGATGAAGTAATAGGATGAAGGGTTCTGTTTGTTAACAAAAGAAGAGGCAGATGACCAAACTCAGAACAACATGAACCCAAAAATATCTTCTGCCTAGAACTCTTCATATATTCCTTCAAATTGCAACTGTCACTTAATTCTAAAAATTGACAGAAAATTTACATGTACTTTGACAACCTCTTAAAACCAACAAAGACCAAACAAAAAATAAGAGGTAATGTGTGTTCAAAGGAGGAGTTAAAATATTTTTGTGCACTTTAAATGAACACAATCTGTTAAACTTTACTGGCTTTATTCTCCTTTCACTTACACTAGTGTAAATCAGGAGTCTCTGTACTGAAGGCAGTATTACACCCCTGTAAAATCAGGTTAAGCATGAGGACAACAAGGCTGTAAAAGTCAAAGTCATGTCATAAATAAATCTGTTGTCTATAGCCTTCTCTTACTAACAGTTATTGACTCACTATGACCTTTATCTAACAACTCAACTTTAGAGGCAGTTCCTTATGGCCCATTTTTGGAAATCCTTCCCACAGGAAGGATCATGAATCAACAGAGCTTAGATATTGCTACAGATGAAAGACTTAAAGCTTTGCTACAGGGCAAGGTGAATGGTTTTGAACAAGTCTGGCAACTTTTTATAGAATGAAGAGGAAAATGGGATGGGGTATATTATTTTATATTGATTTTTCTTATTAAGACAAACACAAATATAGTGCTCCTTCTGTTTAAAAGTGTTTGATATTTTTCCGTAAGCATCAAGTGATTGCATAATTTCTGCAAACACTTAATGTTATACAGGGTACATAAATGGTGTGTAGGAGGAGAAAGTTAGTTTTTCTATAGTGTAAATATTCATAAGAACACCTGCATTTGTGGCAGTTTTTTGTGTATGAAGCTGCTTGCCCACTCTATTTTTGTTTTCACTCTTCCCAGAATAATTAGTTTATGAATGTGTGCATACATATTGTGCAGATCTGTATTCTCATGAAGGGCTGGCCCAAGGCAGGAGCCAGAGCCAGTGGTAGGCATAAGCAGACTAAACAGCTCAATAGAGTCCCCTATTCATTTTTTATTATTTGTTGAAGGGGATGAGGGGAGGGTCCCCATTGGGCTAGCAATGCCTCTGGCAGGAGTACCTGTCCCAGTCCCATATGTTTTGGGACCATACAGTCACAAGTACATATTACACACACACACTTTTTAGGTATATTAACTGACATCATTTTGCATCCTTGAGCACTTTGTTGAATTTGGCCAAGGAAGGAATCCAGTTACAGATTGTAGACTCTTCTGAGGAGGAATCTGGATGAGCTTCATCATTACTGCATTCATTTAAACATGCATGGATCCCTGCAATTGCACAAAACCCCTTTGAAGTCAATGAGGTTCTGTGTGGTGCAAAGGGCTATTCATAGTGCTTATTGCAGGACTGGAGCCCATCCCAGATCTGCTGTCATATGGAGTGAAGCAATGACTAATAACATTCAGGCTCAAACTGGATGCAAACAGTTACTGTTACTGTTAATTATATTTAAATCAGGGAGTATAAAATCATTGCTGATCCCATTTAATTTGGGAATGGCAGAGATTTCAGGTTTAAATCTCTCATTTTAGGAGGACTTGCTTTCTGAGAAGTGCCCTCATGCTGGCCACTGAAAATGAATCTTAGCTTGATATAATAGGAACAGTCATGTTTGATCTGAAAAAATAAAACCTGAAAATTCATGGGAGAGGTATAATGGGAAAGGATGATTCAATGTGCAAATACTAATTATCCAGCCATATTGAATATAAAAAATGGAAATGGCACTGAAAAATCATGTTCTGTCCCCTGATAGTCTTTAGGTTTAATAATGAATAATATTGTTTCTAAAAGGAAAATTGCAAAATAGATGAAACACAAGGGAAGGTATCCAGTTTAACTGGTTTACAATAGAAAATATGAAATAAATCCATACATCAGTAGAACCATGTACAACTTTTCCTCCAATTAAATATGATGCTTAATTTTACATTAAATTATATTAAACAGAATTCCATGTAAAGAAAAATATGGAAAAATAGCTTTTATCTGCAATGTAAGCTGCTGTCTTTAAAAGTTCTAACGTTTTTAACTACAGGAAAATGTGCTTTAGAAAAGGCTATTTATGAGCATACCACTTTTAAATTCAATGTGCCAGATCTTCAGCTGGGGTAAATCAGCATTGCTCCATTGAAGTCACTGGAGCTGCACTGACTTGCCCCAGTTAAGGATCTTGTCCTACATCTCTTGTTTACTCAATAATGATTTAAATTAGGGACAGAAGAACTTTAACTGGATTGTAGAAGCTTTGTAACCTCACATAAAATGGTAACTGGTTTTGCAAAATATTAGATGGGAGAGATTCTCCTTCCCCACAGCTGAAGCTATCGCAAGTGTTGCCCCAAAAGCTTAAGAAGTAAAGGCACTCTAAAAGGGACCGATTTCCCCAAGCGATGAAGAAGACAGCCATAAGGCTGCTTTCCAATTATTCCATCACATAATCTGGCTCAGGGGATGTGCTGAGGACATAGCTTGGGGTGGGAAGGTTATGCTGCTAGGGCTGGGCCTCAGCATTCAGGGCTGTGGAGATTTTGCATAGCACTGCCACCCCTAGGCAGGCACCCAGGGCTCTCAATATTATGCTAAGGGTCATGGAGCAGCCCAGGATTAAGAGGATGCAAAGGTTGTTTAACACCATCTTAGCCCCACCCACCTTGAGCTGCGAGTTCTCACCCCAAATTCTCAATCAGGGGGCTTCTAAAATTGCTGCAAAACCTCAGGTTCAGCTCAAAAGTAGTCTTACATGCCTGGCAATGATTTCCATTGATTTCACTGAGGTTTCAGTTGCACTGGAGACTACCAATATGTGTCCAAGTAGTAAATCAGTTTTGTTGGGAAATTATTTAGAATGTCTTAAAAGTGAATTGATTACTTTTTTAGTTTATGACAACAACAGAAATATACAAAAACAATAACAGTAGCTTTTAAAATAGAAGCTTTTAAAATGCCAATATATATTGTTCTTCTCCCTTGCAAGATACATATTCAATAAACTTAGGTCTGAAATAGATCTACAGATAACCCACTCAGTTCAACCTCATTGGCTTTATTTTAATGTAGCCTCCGCTTCATTCATTCTTCCATCTCTGTCTCACTTTTTTTAACATTTACACAGAAGGGTTCCCTAGGCCCCCATAAACTGCCTGAGTTCTCCTCTGAGCTCTCAACACTAGTTTAGCAGTAACAAAAGTGGAGGGGATATATGGTGTAAGCAAAGACACATCATAGAAATGTACAAACAAATGTATAATATTTTCCATGATACCTTACATAACCCTACTGAATTTGCATTCTATTTCTCATCTACCTCTTGTTTCCTCATCTTTATAGATTTTAAATCCTAAATTCTGGGTTTTTGTCCATATTGTCTCATTTTGGTGAGACTCCTTCTTCCTTCCCTCATGCATCTTGTCTTTTTGACCCCAAGGAGTAATTTTGCCTTTGGTTACAACTGTGCCAGTCCACTCAGATCCATAAGCCAACACGTCAATGTATATTTTTCAAGTCATCATCCTTGGTAACTGTTTGCACTGTTCTTTAGTTATAGACTTACTAAAGCACTCTTCCTCCCATTCTCCACCAAGCACAGTAAAGAAAATATAATGAAGTTATAAAAAGCAGAGCGCATGCTAAATAGTTAATTGGGATATAGTGCACGGGAACCTGACATAACACCCAGTGGTCCCCCTATGTACTATTATTATTTTCATTGTTGTAAAATCTTTAGAAATCAGAGACAGACAGAATAATCAGAGAATAGACAAAGCATATAAACTGTTATACAATTGAGCTTTCTTACAGCAGTTTTTTTTCACTCAAAAAATTCACTATAAGCAGAGATTCATTCAAACTATCCATATGATGCAATTGAAATCAATGTGTTTACATTGAAATTGCCATACAGTGTCTCCATTCTGACTCATCGTAACAATAAAAAGAAAATAATAATTTGATTTTTTTTTCTCCTCAATGTCAAAAAATTGAAAGTTTGGAAAAATCAGCTGACTTGAAATATTTATATTCAGTGGAACTTCTTTAACTCCAAAATGTGAGGATTACTTAGCTCTCTAGATGTCAATGAATTAATGTACTAAATCTCAGGCTTCAGGACATAAGATGTTCAGGAGTTGCAGATTACATGCAGGAAGGCTGTTTCCGGCTGACACATTCCCATACACAGCATTATGCAATGATCTTGCTGCAGTAAATTTTGCTGTTTTAAATCTTCATCTGACAATGCGAGTGCCAGGTGTTTCAGAGGTGTGGTACTAGACTGAGTAGATCAATGAGTTAAGGGCCCAATCCTTCAAGGTAGTGATCAAGTCTCAATCTAAGAATTCAAATATTTATACAGTATGTAAGTACTGTATAATTATAAGCAGGGCTGGTAGCTTCACCTTGTAATAACATTGCCTGAGGTGTCTCCTTGTAAGATTCTGTTTTCAGATGCTTTTTTAATGTTGTCTAACTTTAACCTTCTAGGCTAAAATTTTCCTTGGTGGGTGTCTGACTCAAGCTGAATCTTTTAAAAAAAAAAATTACAGCCCAAATGATTCAGCTCTTCCTCAGAATGGGACGAGGAAAAAAGATTTTGTTTTCCCCATGTTAAAAGGTGCTGGAAATCCGCTCTTTGGAAAGCTCAAATAACCCCCAGCTTTAGAGCAGGGATTTGAAATTGGGCAGGGAGTTGGCCTCTGTGTCGGGGATGTAGCTTTCCCCAATACCATAAAAAACTGTTTACATTTGGCCAAATTATAAATCACAGTTCACATATGCTCAGCAGAGACTCCTTTGATTTTAGCAACTAAATTTCCCAAAGATTCCATCTACACTGAGCATACTCTGTGACACTGTGTGTGTATGTATGTGTGTGTGCATCTGTGTATGTGTGTTAGTTAGAGAGAGAGAGAGAGAATGGGGTGAGATCTGAGTTACTACAGAGAATTCTTTCTTGGGTGTCTGGCTGGTGAGTCTTGCCCACATGCTCAGGGTTTAGCTGATTGCCATATTTGGGGTTGGAAAGTAATTTTCCTCCAGGGCAGATTGACAGAGGCCCTGGGTTTTTTTTGCCTTCCTCTCCAGCGTGCTGGAGAACTCTCAGCACCTTGAAGTCTTTAAACCAAGATTTGAGGACTTCAATAGATAAGATATAGGTTAGAGGTTTGATACAGGAGTGGGTGGGTGAGATTCTGTGGCCTGCATTGTGCAGGAGGTCAGACTAGATGATCATAATGGTCCCTTCTGACCTTAAAGTCTATTATTCTATGATTCTATGAGAGAGAGAGAAGAGGGGGGACACAGATTAAGTGAGGAGTGTATGGATGGAGATTTGGACTAGAGGATAGGTAGGGAAGAGAGAAAGATTGGATGAGGAGACAGGAGGGGGAAACTGGGACTGTTAGTGGGCTGGAAACTGGGCAAAAAACGGGGGAAGAGGAGACTGAGACTGGATGAGGAATCCAGGGAGGAGTGTTGAGGCTGAGGCCAGTGGATGTGGGGCAGGGAAAAAACAGAATATGTCAAGGGGGAACTGGAATTGGTTGGGCAAGGAGACTATGATGAGAAGTCTGAGGAGTGTAGAGTGAAGGATGCAAAGGGCCTGGAGCCAGGCAGTGGGGGAATTGAAATTGCAGGAAGAGCCTGGGGAGGAATACTGGGAGCTGGCAGGAGGAGGGGAGAGACAGGATGTGACAAGGAGCCAAGTGGGAAGATGTGGACTGTCTGGGAGTGGAGACTAGATAGAGAAGGAGAGTGGTTAGAGGGAACAGGCAAAGGAGTCCAGATTGAAGGGAATGGACAGAAGAGTCTGTGCCTACCAGAACACACTCTCCTCCAGAGCGTGCACTGGAACCCAAGATCCACGAGTGTCACCATTCCTCTGTTGTCAGCAAATATCTGTGAAACCCATGGCATAGTGTGTGTCTCATTCCCCTCTAGTGCTAGTCCACATAGAGGAAGACAACTAGTCTGTTAACTCAAGTGGCAGAGGCCTGTACAGTGGATCTAAAGGTTCTCAGCCTGCTGATGGCCCATGTGAGTGTCACTTTGGTGCCACAAGATGGAATTTGATTTTTCAATTTGCTTTTTAAAAATACCCTAAGAAATTACACACAAATAAGTATGTTTCAAGAATGTTAAGGGTTGAAAAATCAAGCATTCAAAAAATGAAAAAAAATACAAGAAATAAGGTTGCCACTGCAACCTTCATTCAGATCCCTTGTGAATATGCTACATTGGGCTACAGCCTTACTCTGCGACTTTAGGGTCAAGTCAAGTACCCTGGGGAAGGAGAATATAAGCACTCACAAGCACCATCTCCTGTGGGTGCTAGTCCTTGGGACCCTAAACCAATAGGGTTATGTCCTTCATAACTCAAACCACCTTGTATTTTACTTCCCAGGACTTCTTCATAAGTCTCCAGCCTGGCACTTTTCTGGATTTGTTCCTGGCCATTAATGGTCTAACCCCTGTCTGATTTGTTCTCCTTACCTGGGCTTCAGATATGCTAGGATTCTCCAAAATGCCTTTCTGGCATGCTGGAAGGGACTTCTGGTACTTCTATTACTTTTAGAATTATCACTTTTAAGTGATAGTATCAGAAGTATGCTCCAGCACTATTTTCACATCTCTTACACTGCTCCCTGCTGATTAAAGACTACCGTTACAATCTCCCAGCAGGTCTTGTTATTAGTCCCATGCCCCCCCTTGTCATATGACCCCTATACTCATTCCCTTCACTTGGGAATGTGGCTAAATCTAGCACAGGTCATATCTGAGTCTAACCCCCTTAAAAAGCTAGCTCAGCCTATGATAGTCTGAAATTTGAAAATATTTTCAAGATGCTGAAAACACAGTGTTTGATTACATCTTTTTACTGTATTTTAATTATTCCAGCTGCAAGTGAATGATAGAAAATATGTCCAGATTTCTCTCAATAGCAGCAGAAATACTCAGTCCTGGTCTACACTACGAGTTTAGGTCAAATTTAGCAGCATTAGATCTATTTAACCCTGCACCCATCCACACGACAAAGCCATTTTTGTTGATTTAAAGGGCTCTTAAAATTGATTTCTGTTCTCCTTCCTGATGAGGGGATTAGCGCTGAAATCGACCCTGCTGAGTCGAATTTGGGGTAGTGTGGACCAGGGCAGGTGCAAGGATGTTTCGCGCCCTACGTGAAACTTCCACCTTGTGCTCCGTCCTCCCCCGAGCCCTGTGGTAGCCCTCCGCCCTAAGGCACCCCACCCACAGCAGCTCCCCTCCCTTGCCTTGAGGCGCCCCCCCACGGCAGCTCCCTCCCTCCTCCCTGAGGTGCCCCTCCCATGGCAGCTCCCTGTCCCAGCTCACCTCTGCTTTGCATCCTCCCCGAGCACGCCATTGCCACTCCAGTTCTCCCGCCTCCCAGGCTTGTGGCGCCAATCAGCTGTTTGGCACCACCAGGGCCGGCTCCAGGTCCCAGCACGCCAAGCACATGCTTAGGGCGGCAAGCCGCGTGGCGCACTCTGCCGATTGCCGGGAGAGTGGCAGGCGGCTCCGGTGGACCTCCCGCAGGCGTCCCTGCGGAGGGTCCGCTGGTTCCGAGGCTCCAATGGAGCTTCCGCAGGCACGCCTGCGGGAGGTCCACCGGAGCTACAGGACTGGCAAGCAGCAGAGCGCCCCCTGTGGTGTGCCGCCATGCTTGGGGCAGCGAAATGGCTGGAGCTGGCCCTGGGCACCACAAGCCTGAGAGGGAGAGAAGCAGAGTAGGGAGACGTGCTCAGGAAAGGAGGCGTAGCAGAGGTGAGCTGGGGTGGGGAGCGGTTCTGCTGCATGCCACGCCCCCGCTTACTTGCTCCAGGTGGCCCTCCCCACGTCCCCGCCCCATGTCCCTCTACCTAAATGCTGACGACAACTGGGGCAGCCAAAGGTCCGGCCAACACGGTCGCCGCTGAAGGACCCAAACTGCTGCCTCCCAAATGCTAGCACTCTAGGAGACCACCTAGGTCACCTAATGGGTTGCACTGGCCCTGGTGTGGACCTAATTCGACAGTATTGGCCTCTGGGCACTATCCCAGAGTGCATCATTGTGACCGCTCTGGACAGCACTCTCAACTCAGATTCACTGGCCAGGTAGACAGGAAAAGCCCTGCAAACTTTTGGATTTCATTTCCTGTTTGGCCACCGTAGCAAGCTGATCAGCACAGGTGACCATGCAGAGCTTATCAGCACAGGTGACCATGGAATCCCAGAATCGCAAAAAAGCTCCAGCATGGACCGAATGGGAGGTACTGGATCTGATCGCTGTATGGGGAGATGCATCCATGCTATCAGAATACTGTTCTTAAAGACGAAATTCCAAAACATCTGAAAAAGTCTCCAAGAGCATGAAGGACAGAGGCTATAACAGGGATCTGCAGCAGTGCCATGTGAAACTTAAGGAGCTGAGGCAAGCCAACCAAAAAAACAGAGAGGCAAATGGCCGCTCCGGGTCTGAGCCCCAGATATGCCACTTCTATGATGAGCTGCATGCCATTCCAGGGGGTGCTCCTAAACTACCCCAGCCCTGTGCATGGACTCCATCAATGGATTCTCATGCAACAGGGATGAGGATTTTGGGGATGAGGAGGTTGAAGATGCAAGCAAGCTGAGAAACCGTTTTCCCCTACAGCAAGGAAATGCTTTTCACCCTGGATCTAGTACTCTCCCAATCCACCGAGCTCCCAGACCTAGAAGGCGGAGAAGGCACTCTGGTGAGTGTACTTTTGTAAATATTGTACATGGTTTAAAAGCAAGCATGTTTAATGATTAATTTGCCCTGAAGACCTGACGTGCACTCGCAGCCAGTATAGCTACTGGAAAAGTCTGTTAACATCTATGGGGATGGAGCGTAAATCCTCCAGGGACATCTCAATAAAACTCGCCTGGATGTACTCCCAAAGCCTTTGAAACAGGTTTCTGGGGAGGGCAGCCTTATTCTGTCCTCCATTACCACGCCAGGCCAGTAGCAAGTAGTCTGGAATCATTGCATAGCAAAGTATGGCAGCGTATGGTCCCGGTGTTTGCTGGCATTCAAGCCACATCTGTTCTTTATCTCTCTGTGTTACCCTCAGGAGAGTGATATCATTCATGGTCACCTGGTTGAAATAGGGAAATTTTATTAAGGGGATATTCAGAGTTGACCGTTCCTGCTGGGCTGTTTGCCTGTGGTTGAACAGAAATCATCCCTGCTGTGTGCCATGCGGTGAGGGGAGGGGTGAAGCAATCATCCCAGAGAATAGGGTGGAATGGAGGGGTTTAGTTGGGTTTGTGCTGCATGTTAACCTGAAAACTGCAGCCCCTCCTTTTAAATGGCCAATTCAATAGGTACTTGGTATGGGCGCTGCTGTTTGAAACCATTCCCACATGTTATGGAGGTTAAGGAAGCCAAAAGATTGTGGCTTACCATGTTGGTCTGTAAGCCGAATTCTGTTGCCCACTGACCCTGTGTATGTGATCTCTCACACCAAAATGGCAGGCCCTCAATATAAGAGGCAAAATGCGACCTTGTAAAGAAGGCACATATGCTATGTAATGTTAACAGTTTGGTTCACCGTGAAAGAGTTTACCCATTGTTCTCTAAAATGTCTTTTTAAATACTACTCTCCCTTTTTTTCCTCCCTCAGCTGCAAATGTTTCAAAACTTCCCATATCATCTCTATCCCAGAGGCTAGCGAAGATTAGAAGGTGAAAAAACACACTTCTGATGAAATGTTCTGAGCTCATGCAGTTCACCCACACTGAAAGAGCCCAGCAGAATGCGTGGAGGCAGACAATGTCAGAGTGCAGGAAAGCACAGAATGAATGCAAGGACAGGTGGCGGGATCAAGATGATAGGTGGCGTCAGCAAGATGAAAGGAGGCAGGAAGCAATGCTCAGGCTACTGGAGGATCAAACTGATATTCTCCGGCATATTGCTGAGGTGCAGGACAGGCAGCAGGAGCACAGACTGTCACTGCAGTCCCTGTGTAACCAACCATCTTCCTCCTCAAGTTCCATAGCCTCCTCACCCAGATGCCCAAGAACGCACTGGAGGGGCCTCCGGGCACCCAACTACTCCACCTCAGAGGACTGCCCAAGCAACAGAAAACTGGCATTCAATAAATAAATTTTGAAGTGCAGTGTGGCCTTTCCTTCCTTCCTCCCCTTCTCCTCCATCCCACCCGGTGCTTCCCTCCTCCCCTACCCCCTCATGGGCTACCTTGGCAGTTATCCCTCCCCCACGCATTTGTGTGACAATTTAATAAAGAATGCATGAAATTTGAAACAACAATGACTTTATTGCCTCTGCAAGTGGTGATCAAAGTGGGGAGGGGAGGGCAGCTGGCTTACAGGGAAGTGGAGTGAACCAAGGGGATGGGTTTTCATCAAGGAGAAACAAACAGAACTTTCGCACCGTAGCCTGGCCAGTCATGAAACTGGTTTTCAAAGCTTCTCTGATGCGCAGCACTTCCTGGTGTGCTCTTCTAATCGCCCTGGTGTCTGGCTGTGCGTAAACAGCGGCCAGACGATTTGCCTCAACCTCCCACCCTGCCATAAACATCTCCCCCTTACTCTCACTGATATTGTGGAGCACACAGCAAGCAGTAATAATGATGGGAATGTTGCTTTTGCTGAGGTCTAACCGAGTCAGTAAACTGTGCCAGCACGCTTTTAAACATCCAAAGGCACATTCTATCACCATTCTGCTCTTACTCAGAACTATAGTTGAACAGCTCCTAACTACTGTCCAGGGTGCATGTGTATGGCTTCATAAGCCACGGCATTAAGGGGTAGGCCGGATCCCCAAGGATAACTGTATGCATTTCAACATCCCCAATGGTTATTTTCTGGTCTGGAAAGTAAGTCCCTTTCTGCAACTGTTCAAACAGGCCAGAGTTCCTGAAGATGCAAGCGTCGTGTACCTTTCCCGGCCATCCCATGTTGATGTTGGTGAAACGTCCCTTATGATCCACCAGTGCTAGCAGCACCATTGAAAAGTACCCCTTGCAGTTTATGTACTCGCTGCCTTGGTGGTCTGGTGCCAAGATAGGGATATTCCGTCTATCGCCTCAGCACAGTTAGGGAATCCCATTGCAGCAAAGCCATCCACTATGACCTGCACATTTCCCAGAGTCACTACCCTTGATAGCAGCAGCTCAGTGATCACATTGTCGACTTGGACCACAGCAGCTCCCACAGTAGATTTGTCTACTCTGAACTGATTCCCAACCGACCGGTAGCTGTCTGGTGTTGCAAGCTTCCAGAGGGCTATAGCCACTCGCTTCTCAGCTGTGAGGGTTGCTCTCATCTTGGTATTCTTGCACTTCATGGCAGGGGAAAGCAAGTCACAAACTTCCATGAAAGTGCCCTTACGCATGCGAAATTTTTGCAGCCACAGCTAATCATCCCAGACATGCAACACTATGCGGTCCCAGTACTCTGTGCTTGTTTCCCGGGCCCAGAATCGGTGTTCCATGGCATAAGCCTGCCCCATTGCCACCAGGATGGTCAAATTGCCGGGGCCTGTGCTTTGAGAGAAGTCTGTGTCCATGTCCTTTTCACTCTCATTACCGCGCTGCAGTCGCCTCCTAGCCTGCTTTTGCAGGTTCTGGTGCTGCATACATTGCAGGATAATGTGTGTGGTGTTTACAGTGCTCATAACTGCCTTAGAGATCTGAGTGAGTTCCATGCTTGCTGTGGTATGGCATCTGTGCGGAAAGAAGGAGCGAAACAATTCTCAGCCATTGCTCTCACTGAGGCAGGGGCTACTGACGACATGGCTTACAGGGTTGGCTTACTGTACTGTTCCCACAGTCTCTGCCACCCACTGGAATTCTTAATTGTACTCCCAATGCCTGATGGGGCAAAAATATTGTCACAGGTGATTCTGGGTACATGTCATCAGTCTCCCTCTCCCTCCATGAAAGTAACGGCAAAAAATCGTTTCGCGCCTTTTTTCCTGGGTTACCTGTGCAGACGACATACCATGGCAAGCATGGAGCCTGGTCACCTCACTGTCACCATCTGTCTCCTAGGTGCTGCTGGCAGACCTGGTACTGCAGTGCTACACAGCAGCATCCTCTTGCTTTGCCCTGCGGACGGCAGACGCTATAATACGACTGCTAGTCACCATCGTCATCCCATGGGTGCTCCTGGACAACCTTGGTTAGGCTGGTTCGGGGCATCTGGACAAAAATGGGAATGACTTCAGGTCATTCTCTTCTTTAAGTTTTATCTCATGGTGATTTAGTCCTGCCTGGAATGTCATGCCAGCTGGAGGCTTCTGCCTCAGGCTGCTGTCCCAGTCGGCAACACTGCACAGTCGCACCTACCCCAGCCTACCCTTTGCTCCCATGGCTCATGAAGCCTGGACAGTAGTAAGGAGCAGTTCAACTACAGGCTGAGCAAGTGCAGAATGGTGGCTCACTCTACTTCCCTGTAAGCCAACTGCCCTCCCCTCCCCCCTTTGATCTCTGCTTGCAGAGGCAATAAAGTCATTGTTGTTTCAAATTCATGCATTCTTTATTAATTCACACACAAATGGGGGGATAACTGCCAAGGTAGCCCAGGAGGGGTGGGGGAGGAGGGAAGCACAGGGGTGGGTTAGTTGTAGGGGCACCCCCTAGAATGGCATGCAGGTCATCATAGAAGCAAGATGTCTGGGACTCTGACCCGGAGTGGCCGTTTGCCTCTCTGGTTCTTTGGTAGACTTGCCTGATATTCCAGGCAGGACTGAATCTCCATTAGACAAAACTTAAAGAAGTGAATGACCTGGAGTCACTCCCATTTATGTCCAGGCGCCCCCGACCGACCTCACCAAGGAGGTGACCAGGAGACAGCAGCAGACGGTACAATATGGCTGCTCATCATCTTCGCTAACTTGCAAAGGCAAGAAGCTGCTGCTGTGTAGCACTGCAGTACCAGGTCTGCCAGCAGCACCCAGGAGACATATGGTGACAGTGAGCTGAGTGGGCTCCATGCTTGCCGTGGTATGTTGTTTGCATAGGTAACCCAGGAAAAAAAGGTGAGAAACAATTTTTTGCCGTTGCTTTCACAGAGGGAGGGATAGAAGGGTGGGGGTCCTGACAACATGTATCCAGAACCACCCACGACAATGTTTTTGACCCATCAGACATTGGGATCTCAACTCAGAATTCCAATGGGTGGTGGAGACTGCGAGAACTGTGGGATAGTTACCCACAGTGCAATGCTGTGAAAGTTGACGCTAGCCTCGGTACTGTGGACGCACTCCGCCGACTTAATGGTCTTAAGTGGGGACACTCATAATCAACTATATCAAATCGATTTCTAAAAAAATAGACTTGTATTAAATTGACCTAATTTCATAGCGTAGACATACCCTCAGAGGTTTAAGAAGCTAGAGTCACCATTAAGACCACCAAGTCTGATATCCTACACATATCAGCCATAGAACCAACAACTTCTACCTCCATCAAGCCCATAACTTCTGATTGAGCTAAAACACATCTTTTGGAAAGACAGATGTGACTATTTAGGGCAGGGATCTCAAACATGCGGCCTGCAGAGTTATTTCCTGCAGCCTGCCATAGGCGCCGACTCCGCTGGCAGCGAAGCTCCCCTCTCCCAGCCTGTCCCCCTCCCCAGCATGCCATGTCCCCGCTCCTCCACCTACCTCCCAGCACTTCTCACTGACAAACGGCTGTTTGGCGGTGCTTAGGACTTTCCAGGAGGGAGTGGGGAGAAGTGGAGATGTCGCACACTCAGGGGAGGAGGCAGAGAAGAGGCAGGATGGGGGCAGGGATTTGGGGAAGGGTTGGAATAGGCAGGGAGGGGGCAGAGTTGGGGCAGGGATTTGGGGAAGGGGTTGGAATAGGGGCAGGGAGGAGTGGGAAGAGGCTGGATGGGGCGGTACCATGTGTTTGAGATTCCTGTGGTAAACTGTTAGTTAGGGGCACCGGGCACCATCCCCCATCACCCAGGGGTCTCTCTGTTAGGGGTGCTGGGCACCCAGAGGTCCCTCCCCCATTGCCCAGGGTCTCTCTGTTGGGACACTGGACAGTGTCTGTGATGAAGTGGAAAATTTATGTAACATTTTTATAATTCCTAGGTGAGCCTCAGTTTCCCTCTTGACTTTGGGCTGTGACTAGGGGGGTGGAAGGGGTTACGCAGTGCAGGAGAGAGTCGGTGCCTATGGCAGGCCGCAGGAAAGCGCCCACAAGCTGTGTGTTTGAGACCCCTGGTGTAGATCATCATCAGTGTTACTGATCACATGAGGAATAGTTACAGGCGTTTACATTTTATTAAAACACATCTTTGCATTATAGTTTTTTTAAAAAGTTAATACATTGACTTTTAATAGCATTCTATAAATTACTCTTCATTTTTTTCATTTTTGACTATACTTTTGTATTGTTTTATGAAAAGGTTTCAGTGATGCAGCCCTCAGGCCAATGTACTAGTCCTCCATGTGGCCCTTGCTGTGATTTGAGTTTGAGATCCCTGATTTAGGGAATGACTCTGTCAGTTTATGAATTCTTTTTTGTTTTATGAAGAGTTATGATTATAACCTTCAGTGTGGATTAGAACCTCCATTTTGCCACATGAAGAGGTTATGTTGCAGAAGTTGGAACAGGACCATCAAGAGATTATCAATATTGAATAGTTCTGTCCCGTGGGAATAATATGGTTGCTCCGACAGAACCACTGACTTCAAACGACTCTTTGCCACAACAGTCCCACAGGGAGTCGGAGCCTGGAAAATCCCCAGTGGAAGAACAGAAAGAAAAATGGTGTCACAGGCTGCTTTCAAAAGCAACATGACCTCTAAGAAGAGAGAGACATTCCAATGCCAGGAACCCAAAGACACAAACCAAACCTGCTCTAAAAGGATGATAATCTCCTGCTGTCACAGTGCCTGGGGTGGTATGGGGGAGCTTGGGGGTCAGCCTTTCCTATCAGCTCCCACCAGCAGCTCTGTTTCAGGCCAAGAGGTGGAAGTGCCTGTCAGACTAGAGGTTGAAACAAGCTCCCACAGCAGCATCAACACACCATCTAGGCCAAAATGGAGGTGGCACAGGATGTAGCTGGTTAGGCAGGACCCAGCACAGAATGGGAGCTGAGCAAAGCAGCTCTGGGGCCTCTTCTCCAGGACGCACAGGAGCCAAGATCCCAGCCATGAGGTGCAGCAGGAGGCATCACACTACCTGACCACTGTCGAGCTCCCAGCCTCTCCAGGGCAGGAAGTGGTCTGGCACTTCCTATATAGGCTGGGACAACATGGGGCCCTCTATGCCATGGTTCCTGAAGCTAATGTGGCTCAGGGCATCTCTGGGGCACATTGATCCTTCTGTCTTCACTATACCCAATCCTTCCCCCCTGGCAACAGCAAGAGTCACCTTTTCCCCACCTTTCTCCATTGGAGCTCCCCAGCCCCTGCCCCACATCCATGGGGATGAGGAGGTGGTCCTGGCCTGGAGGAAGCTTCTCTCTGGGTCATCATGGAGCATTTCCAGTGTGGAGATAAAGTACAAATATTCCCCATCTGAGCCGGTACCAAGTGCGTCCTGCCCCTCATAGCATCCTGACCCACTCCAGGAAGGTTCGTTCTGGACAATCCACAACCCTCACATGATCTATGACCTCCTATATGGGAACATTTTCCCCACACAGTCCAGGCTGCCCTGCCTCACAGACACTGTCCCAATTTCTGATGGTGCCTGTGTTAGAGGAGACTTATTTCAGAAGGGGGCCATATTTCTCTGTCCCCCCCATAGAAGGCCTGACCCCTGGGGCTAATTTGGTTGGATCAAGGAGGTCCCTGGCTAACATACTCTCTTCCCAATCCCCACTTCTCGTGGCTACAGGACAAGGCTGATCAGATCTGCTTCACAGCACAGCATAGTGGGTGGGAGAGCCTGAAGCCACACTGATCTAAAGCAGCCCTTAGAGAGATAATTACAGTCAGTGATCCATGGGATGAAGAGTGGGGCTAGAAAGGAGATGACACTGGAGGTAGAGAGGATTTGGGTGGTCTCAGCTAGTGATCAGGAGGAAGCGGTCTATGAAATGTTTTCCTGCTTGGGATTTAACCATGAAAAATAGGTCAAGTTATTTTCAATAATGAACGTTATAAACAAGTGCAAGAAAACCAGCCAGGGAGATAATAAGTCTAGACAAAAATGTCTATTGATAAAACTCAGGGATTATGTTAAAATCATCCTTAGTAAACTAGAAAATGTGGATCCAGTGAACCAAAACTGTTCTGTTAGAAACTAGGCCTAATTTGTGGCCAGGAGAATGAAGGGATGGGACATTCCACCAATTCCTCCTTTTTGGGGTCCTTAAAGAGACTTTGGGAGTGGGGGAGAAGAACAGATAGATGCTACTGGAGTGAGCTTTGCCATCATGGCTGCCACTCCCACCATTTCCTGGGGCTACAGGCCTTTGTGATCCTGATCATGAGATATTCTTGACCAGACCAGGCCAGAGAGAAGGATTTGGAGGACACCACCAGCCCTACTAGCTCTAGCTGAATCCCAAACACCACCTGGGATAAAACTGGGTCAGATTTTAACAACAGCAGAAACATCAGCTTCACCCCATCTCAATTGACCTTTTCTCTTTCCCCTAAGAATCTCTCAAACAAGGGTTGTTTTTTTTTTCTTTCTAAAACTCTGTCCAGGTAAAGGGTAAGATAATAAGGGATGTAGTTAAAATGAAAGTCTTATTTAATACTTTGAATTTCAAGGGCTCTAATTATTTTTTTCCTTCTTTTCTGTATCTTTAATAAAGGGTTAAAAGACTTTTTAGTGATGTATCTGCCATGGTACTAAGCGGACTGAGGTCCATTTATTCCAATCCCTGAACCTTGTTTAATACTGTTTAATATTGGACAGTGACTGGGTTATGTTAACACCTTTGGCCCATGTGATGGAGTATACAAACCCCATTGTGGGGCAGAAGGGATTAGAAGTCACTACGGGGCCCGAGTAGCCCAGCCCCTTTAGCTGTGCAGAACATGCGCCATATGAAAACAGAGTTGAAAAGGGAACAACCCCAAGCAGAAGGGAGAAGGACAGACCTACGTGAAAGCCTCATTGGCAGAGAGGCTGGAGAATCCTCTCTGAGGGAACAGGACTATATGCTGAGCATGACTGAGGCTGATGGTTTGGTTTCTTTTTCACTTATCCGGGACCAGAAGTTGAGAGAGGAAGTCACCCAGGAAAGGCAACTCAGAAGAGCCCTTAAGAGGCCAAATGCTGTTGACTCTCTTAGGGCCCTGGGTCAGAGCCCAGCAGAGTGGGTAGGCTTGGGCTTCCCTACCACTGCCCCCACTACTGGGGTCTGCTAACCACTAGGCAACACAGCCCACCAGGGACTTTGTGACAGCCCATTTATTCAATTGTTACCCGAGTCCCTCTCTCTCTTTAGCACAGTCTGGCCAGAACATCTCTCAAGATCAGGGTTACAAAAGCCCAGGCTCCCAGCAGATAGTGGTGGTGGTAGCCATGATAGAGAAGTTTGCTCCAGTAGCCTCTGTATGTTCTTCCATATTCCCCCCTTCCCCTCGCCCCCCAAAAAATAATCATTCTTTAAGGATTCAAAAATGGAGAGATCTCTGAAATAGCTCATCCCCTTATTATTCTGTCCACCTGTCAGGCCTAGTTTCTGATACACCAGTTTTGGTTCACTGACTTCTGGACCCACATTGTCTTGTTTACCAAGGATGATCTCAACACAGTCCTTAAGTTATATCAGCAGTCCTTTTTATTTTGATTAAATCAGTTTTTGTCTCCTTTTTGTATCTTTTCCCATTAACATTTGTTATTATAGACTTACTGTGACATCTTATGAACTTTTATATACTTTTACAGTTGAGCTCAGTTAGGGTAAATTTGTCAACCTAATTATCACAACGGTGCTAAAGAGGCACTTGTAGTTCAAACACAAGGTGTCATGACCACATTGACTAGAGTTGGCAAAGAATATGAAGAGAAGAAATTGCTTATATAACAATGCTAGGAGTCTTGGGCGATAAGGAAGAATTGAAACTTCTCATTGATGGGAAGAATAAATTGACAATATTGAAACCAGGTGGGATAATCTGAATGACCAGACTATTAAAACCATTTGTATGCATTTTGGGCAAGCAGAGGACAGTCCTAACCAGTAATATTAATTTGAAGCTTCAAAAGGATTAATTTTCTAAAGGTGAGGAAAATAGGTAAAATTGATTAGGAAAAAATAAAAAGCTGTTTGAAAGGGAAAGTCCTTCTGAACCATCTTAGCTCTGGACTGGAGCACGCTCAATGGCTCTGCAGGGATGGTGCTTGTGCAGTCAGGTCAGCACAGAGAGGCTCAAACATGCTTAGTTTGGATGAAATCGTTGAAGATTCTACTGACCATGTAAGAACTGCGATTTTGTTCAAATCCAAATAACTTGGCCAAATTTGGCTGGTATTTCAGAGGCATGCCAAAAGGCACAACCCTGACTCAAAGGCCAAGCCCTGGCTAAATTTCAATTCCCTGCTCCAAAGTATGGAGGCATTAGAATTTTCCAAAATAAAAGTCTACCAGATTTTATTTTATTTTACACTGTTTTTCAATATGTTTTTCCCCTAGCCTTGTTCTCTGAAACAGCTGACCAGTTTTGGGCTGAATTTTTCCAAGATGATTTAGCCTCAGACACCCAGCATGGAAAATTTCAGCCCAAACAGTTAAAATATGACCAAGTTATAAGCAACTGAAAATAGGTTCTGAGAATGGAAAGTGTTGGGCAACATAAATAATAGGCAATGCTACCAGCCCTGCCCATAATATGTTGACCAGAGTAAGAATAAAGTTCTTTAATAGATTTAAAACAAATATTTTTTATAACAGATGACTCAATATTTGGTTATCACTAAGGACTTAAAACCTCATGGAGAGCTATGTTTTGCAAACCTCAAACTATGCTGAATAACATTTTTTTTCCTCTGTAAATTAGGCAAGCCTGAAAATCCTGAGTGCCTCACCAGATAAACTTCTTTAATATCAGTGTAAACTTGCCTGGAAAAGGAGTGAGTTAGAACTGACAAAAGAATTCTGCATTTATTCCATATTTATTCTCTCCCCGCCCCAATCAATCTCTAAGGGTGACTTGATTTATATTGCAAAATTTCTTTTTCTACCTAAATGAAGAACAAAAGAACTTCCAGGAAGTTAGAGTGATGGAAGTAGGAGTCCTATATAAAAAAATTATATTGGGCAATTGGATTTTATTAGCATAAATGAGAAAATAATCACTTCCCTGCACCTTTTCTCTACAATGTCTATCTGAAGGTTTTTCAGCATGCCTGTAATCCACTCCATTTTCACCCTATTTCATTTGTATTTTCCTCCCAACTTAATCCATTCTGTTCCTTATCAAGTATAATGCAAGCCTGACAATATTGAGTTGGAGTTGAATTTTCAAATCCATGAAGTCCAAGTGGGTTTGAAGTTAAAGAGAAAACAAGGTAATCCATTCCACACAAGAATTAGATGCAAGTTTCCTTGTTCTGTAGAGAACCTTTCATATACAAAGACTACATTAGCAAACAAAGCACTGGCTAAAATGTACTTGAAAATAACTTTAGGAGAGCCACTTCAAATTAGAAAGCTTCTCTACAGCTGTGAAAAAACTCTGCTTGAATCATTGCCACTTGAAAATTACAAAAGAAAAGACTCAATGCTTTTCACTTGAAATTTTCACTTGTTTTGTATTATGATCCTAAAGATTACTGATGTTTTACTAAAGAAGACTTAGCTGTGAAAAGCATTAGCCACAGCAGTCTTGAAAATATCCCTGGCATGTAAATTCTAACTTACTACTCAAGGGAAAAAAGTTAGGATTTTTAATGGCTGTTATTAAGCATGGATTAATATTAGTATCACTGGGCTGCAAAATGCCACGAGAAGCTTCAGATTAGCTGCCAGCCCATTTATCTGCATCCACATATCAGAAGTGCAGTGCTTCTTGCTTGACATTTGAACTGCCTTGTTAGTCTAGAAAACACATTCACACTTATAGCATCATAAACTCAAAGGCAGCTACTACGGTTTTGTTCTTTCAAAGTGAAAAATATGGAGACCTTGGGAAAATAAAGCTACATGTGTCATTTTCTGTTATCTAACTGTAGCGGAAACCACCACAAGAAATTGTGCTGAATGAACTATATGCACAGTTCACTAACACATCATTATACCATATTGAAATATATATTTACTGTTGACAAGGAAGCACATAAATTAGTGAAGGCTGAACCTCAGAAGCTTCTGTTTAAAGGATCAGCTAAAAATTATGTTGCTTATCCCAAATGTATATGATCTTTCTGGAAACTTCTTCAGCCAGGTTTAACTCTCATATGACTTCCTTTCTCCCAATAAATACAGGGTATGTTTTGTTTTGGGAATCATCCCCTCGTTCCCATGAGGATAAGTGACAACCTCGTATTGCAGAGAAGTGTTTTCATGTGTTCTTTAGGACATCAGCATTCTATATTGAACACTAGGGCAATAAATGTGGGCAAACTCCTGAGCACCACTGAATTTTAAAGCAGTGAGGTCATACACTCTCTTTTTATTTATACTTTTAATGTTCTCACTTATCTAGAGCAGGAGACTTTTTGCTTTCCCAAAAAGTGATTGCAGTTTGGTAGAGTATGATCATGTACTTTCCTAAACCTTGATTTGAGGCATGAAGAAAGATTAATTCAGATAAAGAAATGACAGTAGGTTACCTGATTTGTAGCTGCTGTAAACTGGCATCATTCCATTGACTTCATTAATATTACTGTTTTTAAAGTTTGCATTATAGAATTCTTCCTGATTCTCATTTTAATATCCTTTTATTCATATTTTTTCAAGTTCTCAGAGGCAATATGATCTTTCAACAAATATCAGAATTTAGATCTTTTATGGAGCTACTACAACAATTTATGGCAGATGAGGATCTGCCACTTTTTTGAAGTCAGTGGAGGTCAATTGGATTTACATGAGCACAAGTGAGATCAGAATCTGATCCTATATATATATATATAAATTTTAAACAGGTCTACTGTATTGCTACAAAGTATGGGCAAATCTAGTGGTCAAGTCTTGGAAGAGACATGCTTACTGAAGTCAGTGGAAATACATCCATATATACCAGTTGAGGATCTGACCCTAAGATCCTGGTGAAATGATAAAAAACAAACCACACTTGATGGATGTTATTCACATTGTTTATGGCATTCCTGAAAGATGCTTAGATTTTACAGTGATTAGTGGGTATAAAAATCTACATAGAATGGAATAGAGTAAGAAGTTAACTTGTATATACCTAGTCTCTTTAGAAAAATATGATAGGATATTGCATCTGTACATCATCCACCCATTCCTTCCTCCCATCTTGGACAGAGAAACAACAGCACATCATTAACACTTACATTTATAGTGTGTCTTTATATTACACAGCTGCAGAAAAGGTGACATCTGAAAAAGGTTTTTGTTTCAGCATCAAATGTAATGGGAGTCACACACATCATTCTGGAGGGCTCATTACAGAACAGGTCTCCTTGGAGACAGTCATGTGTCAGATTTTGTATTAACAGGTAGCTATAGTAACCTAGTTACTATACTGCAGAAACCCTAGTTGAGCTTCTTCCCTTATCAGCTCCTCTCTCCTCTGCAGGAATGAAATTAATATATATATTTTTTTTCACAACAAGATTATTGCTTCACCTGAAGCCATTTTATTTCAGCTGCAGCCTCTTTTACTTTGAAGACTTTGGGACTTTGAACTACTGCCGCATTGGAAGGTCCTCTGTAGCACAAGTCTGGCTTCAATTCTAGAAAAGTTCTATTTCCTTTAATGTAACAGCTCAACACTAGCTCCATTCACTAATCATTCTCACTTCAGGAAAGCTTCATAGTGTTGGGTCTTCCACCTCAATACATATCCAATCTCTCTTCCTCATCTTACAAATCACAACACAGTAGTAGACACTCTTTAAGAGGAAAACAAAGTTTAGTCTACATGTCTTGGGCCTTTTTGTCAGAGTCATCCCTAAAACTAATTGAGGCCCCTCATGTATTTTCTTGTAAAGACAATCACGTATTTTACATGTATTTTCTTGTAAAGACAATCATATTGAGCGAAGTGCTCAAACAAAGCTCAGAAGGAAGCCAAACTGAGAACTGTTCTTGCTGCCAACATTCTGTGGCTTCTCAGTGCGTTGTTGTTTGCCTCAGAGATCCAAATAAAATGCTTTCAAAAGCAGAGTTTCAGAGTCAGTGCTCAGTAAATTCAGGGATTGAATCTTAGAGAAGCCAGCATTATTTTTTCTTTTTCTTTTTCTTTTTTTATCATTCTGTCAGGCCAGAAGCTATTTATCTCAAGAGGAATTGCCTGATATTTCAACCATTCTCTGCCAACCTCACTGAAATGCAGCACAACTCAAAAGAAAATAAAGTGAACAGGTGACTTTCCTTTCTCCCATCATAGAAAAAGAAAGTGTAAACATGAAACAAAAAGACAGTTTCTTTTCTTCCTCTTTTCTATGATAACACAAAAGCAGAAAGACTATTCCACTTCTTCCTCCTCCTCACCCCATCATTCCCTACAGGGAAAAAAATAGGCTGTACAGTACAGAGTGAAAATAGTTTCTAGCACAATGAGGGAGAGTTTCCTCTGAACCATTACTCTGCCTTCTGCTAATAAACTTGTATATCTGAATGAAAAGATTACTTCTATGCTGCATCAAGAAGATGACAAGACTTCCACATTCACAAGATTCCCCTCAAGATGAAGAATCCTGGTTAAAATTTTCTCAGTTTATGAATCCTGTTGAAGAAGAAGAGACTGATTGTAGCTACTCCTCAATAGGAGGAGATCACTGGTATATGTCAGGTCTTATCCAAACTCTGAGATGCAAAAAATGTATAAATGTTTTTTTCACCCCCTAAACTTCTAAACTGAAGTTCATTTAGCCCCAGAACAGTCTTATTTCCAGCAAATATCAGGGTCTCAAATAAATGTATTCAAAGATATTATTTTCAGCTGTTACTGTACCGAAAATACGTTTAGGTCTTCTGTTATGGCTAAAATCCTCTCTGCAAATAAAATAAATAAAGTGACCAAAATATCCAAGATGGCTGAAAAACCTGTTGGATATCTGATCAACCTTGTTTTTCATTTATTTATGCTGTGTCATGGAAGAGTTTTCTTTAAACAGTTTTCTCCTAAATTACATATAAGCCAGAAGATGTTTATGGTGCAGATCTCTGCACATGACTCTGCTTCTAGATCTAATCTCACCCAGCCACAAAAGGTTGTATGAGATCTTTGGGAAAAGCTGTACAACAAAAAGATGTAAAACCACATATCTTAGGGCAGCATGAATTTGAGCTGTTGTCTGTTCAAAGACAGACGTATATATTTGAAAAGCTATCAGTATAATAAAACACATTCTTAAGCGAGGCCTTTCTTCCTCAGAAGTGGAACTTCCAGCAATGCTGTCTAGACCATGTTCTGGCATTTCTATGGCCAAATAACAAAAAGCAACTTTAACATAGGGGCTATCAGGAGAAGTAGTTTCTCCATGAAAACTTCTCTGAGTTTCACTTGAGCAAGATAATGCTAGCTGCTAGCTTGTTATGCCTGGTGGTCTATGGTCCCTTTCCCAGGATTAGCCTTATGTGGGCAGATCCCCACTCCTGCACAGAACTCATTGCAGAACTGGTACCTAACCACTATTTGTATCAGGGAATTTGGTAGTAAACATGGGGAGTCCAAATTAAGCCTGAAGTACCTAGAAGTCAAGGAAGCATGAGCATTAGCAAACTCTGTTTCTGAACGACTTCTTGTCTATATTAAGAAAAAATAGTCACGGCACATCTATAACCTGCTATATGAACATCATAGAAGGTGTGTGGCCGATTAACACCCTAACTTTTTTCCCTCAGAGCAAGTGAAGATTTGAGATAGGAGCCTTGTGGTACTACTGTTCTCTAACCCCTCTTCTCACTCCTTCGTTTTATTCACCTGAGGGCTGACATATCTGGTCACCCTGATGATAATCCTCCTGGTCCCAGGTGCGTGTCTCTTCTTTTTTCCTATCTTATGCTGCTCTGGCTGAACAGTCAATTTTTATCCTGCACTTTCGTCAATATCAAATGAAGTTACTTTGGGTGTGATCAGACTGCTAGTTTACTTGGGAAAGGGGACCTGAGCTAGAAATGTGCTCACTGCAGCTTTAAGCCATGGGTCCTTGCCTAGATGGCGAGAAGAAAAGGAGCTATTGTGCCTTTAAGGGCTCTTCCATCAACTGGTAACAGATGGAGGACGGGGAAATGTTTTACCTGTATGGCACAGGAAGGAGGAGGAAATGACTGGACCAGGTCGAGGGGGCCAATCCAGCTGGCCAGAAATTGTGGAAGTAGGATGGGATGTTTATACCCTGTGAAGTCCTGGAGAAACCCAGAGGCATGTAGATAGGGAAGTGGCTAAAATCATACATAACCAATGATAACTGGTATTTCCATAACCAGATAGATCTTATTAGGTACCCAAGTTATTTATGGAGGATAGGATACACATCTGATTTGAGGGGTAGATATATTTTTGTCTGATATTAAGGAAGAAATCACTGAATACTTGGGAAGGGTGAGTGGGTGTGTGAGTGGGAAAGTCAGATAAACATAATTGGTGGTGCTTTCTTGGGGCTGATGTCCAGTGCAGGTACTCATTATGGAAGGGATACAGTTATTGGATAAAACAGATAGGGAAATGACATAAACTAAAGCATCCCTTAAGAGAGATGAGGAATGAAGGCTTGGGTTGTTACTCCCGGAACACAACTCACTCCTTTTCTAGTCCCCTTAATCCTCTTATGGTGGGGTGGACGGTAAAGTCCATGCAACAGGATGGCTGGGACCAGTTTGGGGATTATGTGGAAAGAATTAAGGAAAAGATGATGATCTTCACTGTACAGTGTATTGCCAGGTACTCCCAGATACTTTAACTGAATAAACTTGCAGCCTAATTAAACCATATCCATCACCTCCTGTCTTTCTTCTGACATGGCCATACAGTGGGAGTAATCTTCCTGAAAGCAGAGTGACTGTGACATCTGAGGGAATTTATTTTCCAGGAAAGGGGTTTATGTCAGAGTACTTTGGACAGGTGTATTGTACTGGAATTGTAAAGAGACTTACTGTAGCGGGGGAGTCAACTGGTGTCTGTTCAAACGCTAGAACAGAGGTTTCTCTTTGGATTGATTATGAATTCCCAGTAATTGTACTTCCTGTACAAGGTAAATGGTGCACCTACTGGGAAGCTATGTAGTGGATGCTGATCTTTTTCTTGATTATTTTAATTCTAGGGTTTTGTTTTGAGTAGTGGGAGGGTTGTGTTAATAAGTGACATTTTGAAAGTTTAGCTTTCTGGCATTCAGTTTATTAATGCTACAGCAACACTCACTGGATATTTTACCAGGTGTATAAAAAGCTGCTCTCTAAGCACAGAAGCAACTGATATAGCAGGAAGAGAGAGAGAGAAAGAGAGAGAGAGAGAGGATTCACAATCAAACATCAAAAGGAAGCTATATCCGCAAGCTAATTAGATAAGACTCTCTCTACAGGGGAGTGGGAGCTAGGTTTAAGTATATTTCTGATTATAACTTCTATGTAGGGCACTCCTGACTTGCATCTGTCAGGAACTTTTTGTGTAACCAACTTTCTTCACATGACCTGGAAAGAGACAGAAAACCTCACGATATTTATATGCCACCTTCATTCTGTGAAATGAGCAACTCTTGTGTTCATTCCCTCCATCTTCTTCCTTGTCACCATCACCATGAAAATATAGCCAACAAATTCAGAATACTTGCTCCAAAAGAACCCAGTAGGTCTTGTCTCCCAGGACAGAGAAGGATGTCATTTTCATTAAGTGTTTGGGTACCAAAGCTTGGGTTTCTTCGAACAACTACCGACAGAAGAAACTTCATAAAATTCAATTAGATCTTGGTCCTTTTTGTAGCAATTTTCTTCACCATCTAACTCTTCAGAGGTCCAATCCTGCACTCATTGAAGTCAATTGGAATTTTGCTCAGTGGGCAGAGGAGCAGGTCCAAGGTGCTGAATCTATCCTCAGCTGTTGTAAAAATCAGTACTGCTCCACTTAGAATGTCTCCCGTCGGCATATGTACTCTCTCTCCCTGAGAGACAGTAGCTATACCACTGGGAGAAGCCCCCCATTGACATAGTACTGTCTATACTGGGAGTAACATCAGTATAACTGCATCACTCAGGGCTAGGATGACTGTCAAGGCTGAATCCGCACTCTGTCAATCAGAGTGCAGAAGGTGGAGGCCTGTAAGAATTCTAAAAATTAACACTTGCCACTCTAAGCTTGTTTTAAACTCCCAAGGTTACAGCTTCTCTCTGACCTTGGCTTGGTAAATGCTGCCGCCACCCAAATGCAAAAGAAACCTCCTTTGAACCCAGGAAGGAGCACTTGGGAATTCCTCCCTGTGGGGTACCCTCAAGCCCTTTCACACACACCCCTCTGGGGAAAAGCTGAGAATGAAAAGAAAGAAAATTAGCTGTGGCTATCAGCTAATCAAACAAAATGCACAAACCTCTTAGGACACTAAAAATCCAAACCTGTTCTTAAAAAAGGTAAATTTTATTAAAAACAAAAAGGGAAAAATACATCTGGAACTTAGGCTTTTTGCTGGATCTTAAAAGAAACAATTACAAAAAATAAGCACTCAAAATAGCTTTCCTGCGGGTTCAGCTTAAAGGTTACAAGTAAACAAAAGCATCTGGGTTAGCACAGAGGAGATCCACAAGCCAAAATAAGAAATAAACCTGATAGCATCTGACTAAACATTCCCTATCCAAATTAGTTGTTCTAGGTATGAAAGATCTATTTTTATATCAGGTTCAAGCCTTACACAGCATTCCTGCTGCCCTCTGTTCCTTCTTTCCCAGAGAAATATAGCACACAAACAAATGGGAAGATTTTCCCCATTTTAAAAGGTTCTAGCCCTCCCATTGGCTCTTTTAGTCAGGTGCCCACTCCTTTTTCTATACCAGGGGAAATTCCTTAACACTTTACAGGAAAGCAAGCAGAGAACAGCCACCAAGAGGGACTTTATAGCTAACTGGCTGGGTAGGTATCCATAAAAGGAAGCTATCCCTGCCCCCCTTCATTTATTACAGTGACCATATGTCTCGTTTTGGCAGTCCCTTTTTTAAGCCCTGTCCTGGTCTTCCTGACTTTTTTTGCAAAAATGAGCATTTGTCCCATTTGCTCTTGCCAACTGATGAAGTTGGCAAGAGCAAATGGGACAAATGCCCACTTTTGCCTAAAAAGTGAGAAACGGAGAAATGAGTGTGTGTGGCGGGGAGGGAGGGGGGAAGGTGTGTGCTAGCAGCAACACCAGCCCTGTGCAAGGGGCAGGCAGGGCTCAGACTAGCCACAATGCCAGCCCCATGCAGGGCTGGAGACGGCAGGGCTCCGGTGAGCAACTCAGGCCAGCACTGTGCAGACATTAGGGGGAGGGCTACCCCACATGGTGTCTCTTTTTCCCTTTGGGAAATATATTCATCCTACTAAGGGGAGTGGATTTTCCAAACCCATGAGTGATGTAGTTATACTGACATAAGTTGGTAGTGTAGACCATGCCTGAGTTAGGAAAAAAAAGACCATGCAATATGCCTTAAAAGTCAATAAGCTTGGTCTCTCTTGGATGAATGAAAATTGAATTTCATAATTGAAGCCCCCCTCATAGAAAACACCCTGTCCCCATATCCACTATTGTTTAAATATCAGGACAGTCAATGAGAACATCCCAGCTGATCTCAACAGAAAGAATGGAGCATAAGGAGAGAGACTTTAAATTCTAACTATGATTTTTTTTTCAAAATTCAAGTAAGATAACCTTCAATACTTCTGTAGTACAGCATTTCATTACAAGGGGTTTTATTCTTCTGAAACAGCCATCTTAAATGATAGTTTCCAAAAGGATAGGTGCAACCTGATCAACCTGTGTTAAGTAGAAGCAGTAAAGGGATAGCAAATATCAATTGCATAGAGGGAAGTAAATTCAAATAAAAACTACAATAGCCTCATACAAAGCCTGATGGATCATTCCTTAAATGAACCAAAAATGAAGAATTCATCAGAGTTTTTAACTACCACAAGCAGAACACGCTGTAGTTACATCTGCATACTGATCGTCTACTATATATCTAAAGAGAGGTATAAACCCAAAAAACCCAGGATGTTATGGCACTCACTGAGTAAAGAAAATTCTCTTTTAAAGAACAGAATAGTTAAATTCCATCTATAGTTTACTATCTTGCAGTCCTTACTCTGGGCTATGACCCTCATTCAGCAGAGCACTTCAAGCTCATTTTTAAATCCCAATGTTTAAGTGCTTTATAGTTGAATATCATTGCAATCTTAATTATGGAGAGCCACTGGTGTTGTTTCTGTTCTCTAATAGGACATTAACTTTTATTATGTAAAGATCATAATATGAGAGTTACTATTATCCTGATTCCAATTCAGCAAATAATTTAAGCACATACTTATTGCTTGACTTCAAGTATGTGTTTATATCACAATCAAGTCAGTAAAAGCAAATACTTAAAGGCATGCTTAAGTTTAGGCATTTGCTTAGTAGTAATAGGCTGCCGAATCAGGGAACAGAAACTGTAATATATCACTCTAGGGATCACGCAGCTCAAATGTCAAATTGCAAATATGTAATTCCCAAAGCTTTCTTCACATTTACAATGTGTGATCAATCCATAGACTTTAAATATGCTTGTTTGCATTGACCAAACAAATAGTTTGTAGAATGGGCACATTTATGGAAGTTATATAGAGGCTATACTCAGTGAATAAGTTGTTTACTATCAATAGTTTGCCATGTTCAAGTGCATCATTATGTATTTGGACACTTTTTAGGCATTACAGCGTTCAGTCAAGAGATCAAAACTGTTCCTATAGAATGCTTACTATTTATCAACAATATAATGTGTTTTTAAAATGATCTACATAAATACATATCCCTAATAAAATTCAGTGATTACAGTCTATTGCATCCTATCACACCATAGTGTGGCTGTATTATTTTGTTACCATGGACTCAAAAAACATTGCAAACTGCAGCACTTACACTAGTATATATTTTATATTATTCATTTAGCAATTATTATGATTGCAAAAATAAAGAAGTTTATCTCATAGTGGTCATGTCTTCATGTCAAGTGTATGCACTCTGAGAACTGCTCTAGCACACTTGGGGTTCTACAACTGTATGTTTAAAATTAGGCTAATTGTGTTGTTATAAGAGGCATAAGCCTTACTGCATTCATCATATGCACCATCAATTTCAAGTGATTTTCATCTGCATACTGGCCTCTTAAGAGTATCTGCTATTTATGGTTCCTTACCTGATTTATACTCCACATGGAGATCATATGTTTGCAACTTCCTCTTCTGATATAAATGTCTATCAAATGCAAATAGGTAAAGATATAGTCTTTATTTCAGGGCAGAAAGAACAGCCAATAATTTAGGTAAGTTATTCAGGAAGAAATAGCCCTGTGGTGATGTACCTTTGAATTCTTTATGGGGCTCCCAACAGTGACGGATGCCTCCAGGCTTCCAAATCAGAAAACCTATATCTGCTGCTAGGTAAAGCACAGACTGTGCCTTTTTGTATCCTCCTTTAAAAGAAAATAATGCATATGAATCCAGGTTCTTCAGCTGCAATGATCTAGGCTGTTTATTAAAAAGATCAAATCAAGGGCTTTCTGCTATCCACTATGTTATTTAAAAATCCTCTCTTCTCTCAAATTATCCTCAGAGATGTAAGTGTTACGTTCCTTTTGCTCTTGTCATTCTGCATATTAGATAAAACACATGAGTTTTACGCATTATACTCAGTCTCTCATTGAATTTGAGACCCTATCATTACTAGACTTGAAAATACAAATACATTGATCTGGTATAATTTGAACTTTGTCTGGTGGTTTACTTCATCAAAAATAAACTAAAATGTGTTTATAAGTTAATATTCTGGGGATTTTATTAGTGGGATGTAGCAGCATTCTTTGTTTAAAGTTACATAATAGTTTCCCATAGAACCCCCTGTTTAACAGTGGCTAATAACAAAGGCTAGTTGTTTGTCCTGCCAAACTGCAATAATCATAATTTTAGTTTTTAAAAAATCCTCACATATTGATTGTTAATATTTTTCCTCCATTTAAAATGTGCAAAATTGTTGTTATTAATTTCAGTGTGATTTAGGCCAAAGTTATTGAATGGTGAAATAAGCTATAATAGTTCAACAACATATAAACATAACAAACTACTGCCAAAGGTCATTTCAGTGGAATCATTCCAGTTTATACCATTTGAGGATCATGTCCTGGTTCTTTTTTAGGAAAACCCCAGAATTCATCTTGTGTTTTGGGGGGTTTATTATGTTTGTTGGTTTTTACTTTCCCATTTTCAGGTGAAAATTTATATATATAGCAGAGCACAGCAGCTGATATGAGGCATAAGATCATGGAGAAACTAGCTGCAGTCAATCCTCGAGACCAATTACCAAGGCTCAGTGGAGAAGTACCATCAGATAGTATGTTAGAAGATGCCAATAGAGCCCTCATGACAATCCCTACTACCACCATAACTCAAACCAATGAACTGGTATACGCTACAGCCTCTGTAATCCTGGAGATGCTTGGCTAAACGATCAAGAAGAACAACAGTATGTACCCACCCTGGAAAATGAGGTTGGAGGATAAGACCAAGGCGACTCGGAGGGAAGTTAGTCAGCTGGTGGAACTACAGAAGGGTGTAGAGATTAAGGATAAGACTCAGCTACTGAAAAAATACAAGGGCCTGACTCTATCTGAAGCCCTAGAGACTGCTAAACAAAGGCTCACAGCACTGGCTACCAGGCTAAGGAGATACACTAGAGAAGCAGAGGCCAAAAAATTAAATGTCCTGTTCTCTAAAGAACCATCTAAGGTGTACTCCCGATTACAGAGCAACAACACAACAACAGCAGAGCCACCAGCAGCAGAAACTGAACAGTACTGGAAGAACATATGGGAGAAAGAGAAGACTCATAACACCAGTGCAAAGTGGCTGCAGGACCTGAGAACAGAGCACAGCAATCTCCCAGAATAGAAACTAGTTACCATCACAGTAGAAGACATTCAGCAGCGGGTCAAGAACATGAAGAGCTGGACAGCACCTGGACTAGACGTGATCCACACCTACTGGCTAAAGAAACTAAGAGCAGTGCATGAACGCCTAGCAGCACAGATGAACCAGCTGCTGGCAGCAGGCTCCCACCCAAGCTGGCTAACACAAGGAAGGACAGTGCTGATCATGAAAGACCCCTGCAAGGGAATAGGACCATCCAACTACCGGCCAATAACCTGCCTCCCCAAAACATGGAAAATCCTATCAGGTATCATAGCCGCCAAGCTACAGGACCATATGGGCCAGTACATGAGCACAGCTCAGAAGGGCATTGGGAACAACACCAGAGGCTCAAAACACCAGTTGCTCATAGATAGAGCAGTCACCCAAGACTCAAGGTCTAGACAGACCAATCTGAGCACAGCCTGGATTGACTACAGGAAAGCCTACGACTCAATGCCACACACGTGGATCTGTGAATGTCTGCTGCTATACAAAGTCAATAGGATACTAAGGACCTTCCTCAAGAACTCAATGGGACTATGGAAGACAACACTGGAAATCAACTCAAGGCAGCTTGCACAAGTGGCCATCAAGTGCAGCATATACCAAGGTGATGCACTGTCTCCACTGCTGTTCTGCATAGGCTTAAACCCCCTCAGCCAGATAATTACAAGGACTGGATACAGGTATGGGTTTAGGAGTGGAATTACCATCAGCCACCTCCTCTACATGGATGACATCAAGCTAAATGCTAAGAATGAACGAGACATCGACTCGCTAATCCACCTGACGTGGATTTACAGTGAGGATATCGGGATGTCATTCGGACTGGAGAAGTGTGGCCGGATGGTAGTGAAGAGAGGGAAGGTAGTCAAGACTGATGGGGTGGAACTACCAGCGGGCCACATAGCAGACATACAGACCAGCTACAAGTACCTTGGCGTCCCACAGTCACATGGAAACCACAATGAGGAGGCAAGGAAGACAGCAACATCCAAGTATCATCAAAGGATAAGACAGGTCCTGAAGAGCCAGCTCAGTGGGAAAAACAAGATCCACGCCATTAACAGATACGCCCTGCCGGTTATCAGATACCCTGCCGGTATAGTGAGCTGGCCAAAGGAGGACATGGAGGCTGCCGATGTGAAGACCTGGAAGCTCCTCACAATGCACGGAGGTTTCCACGCCAAGTCCAACACCCAGAGACTGTATACCAGCCGGAAAGAAGGCGGGAGGGGCTTGGTGAGTGTCAAAGCCACTGTCCTGGACGAAACCTGAAGCATCCAGGAGTACATCAGTAAGATGGCCCCCAAAGATGAGCTGCTGAGAGAATGCCTGAGGCAGCAGCAGACATGGGAGGAAGACCAAGCAGAAGAAGTGCCATGGCAAGACAAGATCCTGCATGGGATGTACCATCGACAGATAGCTGAGGGGCTCACATTTTGAAATCCTACCAGTGGCTGGAAAGGGCTGGACTAAAAGACAGCACTGAGGCACTGATCATAGCAGCACAGGAACAGGCACTGAGCACCAGATCCATTGAAGCAGGGGTCTACCACACTAGAGAGGACCCAAGGTGCAGACTGTGCAGAGAGGCCTCAGAGACAGTCCAACACATAGTGGCAGGATATAAGATGCAGGCAGGAACAGCATACACTCAACGGCACAACCAAGTGGCTGGCATTGTGTACAGGAACATCTGCACAGCATATGGGCTAGATCCTCCCAAGACCAGATGGGAGATTCCACAGAATGTTGTGGAGAATAGCAGGGCTAAGATTCTGTGGGACTTCCAGATCCAGATGGACAAGCAGGTACTGGCCAATCAACCAGACATAGTGGTAATAGATAAGGACCAGAAGACAGCGATGGTGATAGATATAGCAGTGCCAAGTGACAGCAACATCAGGAAGAAGGAATATGAGAAGTTGGAGAAGTACCAGGGCCTGAAAGAGGAACTAGAGAGGATGTGGAAAGTGAAGGCCAAAGTGGCCCCAGTGGTGGTAGAAGCACTCGGGGCTGTGACTCCTAAGCTGGGTGAGTGGCTCCAACAGATCCCAGGAACAACATCAGAGCTCTCTGTCCAGAAGAGTGCAGTGCTAGGAACAGCTAAGATACTGCGCAGAACCCTCAAACTCCCAGGCCTCTGGTAGAGGACCCAAGTTTGAGGAAGACACATACCACCCATAGGGGTGAGAGGGGGGGTTATATATATATATATATATATATATATATATATATATATATATATATATATATATATATATATATATATATATATATATATATATATATATATATATATATATATGGGGGAAGGGAGAATTGAGGAAACACATTTCACATTTCAGCCACTTTTTGAGAGAGGGGGGATAAAACCTACCCAATAAAAAAGAGTTAGCAATTTTGGAGTAACTTTTGGAAAATTTGGCTTTAAAAGCCAACTTTGAACTGTCATGATAGATACAAATTATTATGGCACCTTCAGCTTCTGCTTATCTTCCTCATCATCCAAACATAAATTTGGATTATTTTAGGATGGAGGTGTCTTTCCAGAGCCAAGCATAATATCGAATAAAGTTTGACCATGAACACCTCATCTCTGCTAATTGTGTGGAAAGCTTTCTAATCAGTCTTAGCAAGACATTGGGCAAACTCTGTCAGACAAAAGACCACAAAAAGAGACTACAAAGGTATATGCTATTGAGATCTAGCTCAAAATCACACATTTATCATTTGACTCCACCTTCTGGGAAAAGTAAGCATGTTAACTAGCCAGTAATGCTATACCACTGGGAGAACAGCATGGAGATACGTAATGGAATACAATGACAGGGAAGATGTGACAAACATCTATGGTTCAACAAGATAACTGAGACATTTTCCCAATTAAAGGCCTAACCCAAAGCCCAGTGGAGTAAATGGGAGTCTTTCAATTGACTTCAATGGACTTTAGATCAGGGCCTAAGACCTTTCTGCAATCAGAAACAGCAAAATTGCAAAGAATTTGTCTTCATGTATCCAGGTGTGATGTATGCAAATGGATGGCATTGTCACAGAAGTGGAAATAAACAAAAGTGGATTATTTATCCCTTACATTTTTTCTTTAAAATGATAAATATTCTGACTGATACATTAATCGTTTTTAAAGTTTGTTGATTGTTCTAGTATGGCCATTTTTGAGCATGGCTACAAGTTCTGTTTTCTGAATTGACACATTTATTTGGTTTCCTCCCACCCCAACCAATGCAGAATGTCTCCAAGAACAAGAATACAAAGTTCCACATTTTGAAGCATTTTACCGACAATCCTACTCCGATCACATGCCTGGTTTTAACAAACTCAATGACCATGCTTTGTCATTAAAAAAAGAAAAGAAGAAGAAGAAGAAGAATTGAAGCACTAAGACATATATGTCAACTTTTCCACCAAATTCTTTTTACAACAGAATTTACAAGGATTTGGGCAGATGGGCGCAGAATGAGCCATCAGTTCTTATTCCAAACCCTAGCCTTTAATCTGTCTTTCATTCAGTTTTATATCTGGTCTCCAGAGTTCTGCTTTCAAAAACCATGCAGTTGTACCATGCAATGTGTTTTATTTATTTATTTTTACATAGCACTGTAACCACATACAAAGCTTTGAAATAGTTTCAAATCTAAAGGCAGAACTAGTACAATAAACAAACATAAAAAACCATGTATGGTCATTATATGTTAGCTGCAGTGTGTCATAAAGCAGGTTGGTTTTCAGGAAATTTTTGGAGACCTGGCATATGTGAATGAGGACCCTGCTATAAATGTGGAGCAAAGCAAAAAGAAAGTGAGCAAAATGAACATGACAGACGAGGTAGGGAAAGTGAAGATAAAATCTGGAGATAAGTCGTGTTCTTAGTAGACATTGGTTTCACAGTTTATAAAATTAGAATAATTCTGTTATGCCAAAGTTGAAGAAATTCTAAGTTATTAGTATCCCACTACATTTTCCAAGAACAAATTAACATTTATGATTTAGATTGCAAGATCTTCAGTGCAGGAATATTGGGACAGATTCTCTCCTGTGCAGGACAAAAGAGAGGCCATCCAGGATGTAGCTACGACTTCATGATTATCAAGATACTTGAGACTTGTTGTATGCTAGAGCTATGTAATTATGGGGTGATTAGTGCTGGTGTTCAGAAGAGAGCATGTACTACTCTCTTCCAGTTGTCCTGAAGCTGCAATGCACCTCCAGGGGGATAGGGATAGAGAACGAGAGAAAGTGGGACCATGGCCCTAACCCCACTCCTGCACCCAAGTACCCCAAGAGAACCTGCTTCAATAAGAAATAAAACCCCCTCCACCTGCAAACTTCCAAGTGTCATAAACCACCTCACAATGGAACCCATAGAGGGTATCATAAAACATTTTCAACCCATTTTGAATGAGGACCCCATCCTGAAAGAAATCTTTTCTGTACCCCCTTTTCCGGTCTTCAAACAACTCCCCAAACTCTCCAAGCTCATCATTAGAAGCAAGCTCTCCACAGACCGGGACATACCAACTCAAAGCGGCACCAGACCCTGCCAGAACAGCTGAAAAAACCTGTAGACATTGCTCCACTGATACAATGATCAACCTCCTCCACAACACACCTTTCAAGATCCATGGGTCTTACACATATCTATCACAACATGTGGCTTATCCAGTGAGCTAAATAACCCAGTGGCAATGATGTGGGTGAAACCAATCACTACACTCTTGAATGAACGCACACAGGAAATTGATAAAAGACAAAAACATCATATCACCTGTGGATGAACTCTCTTCACAAAGCAATCACTCTATAGCTTCTCAGTCCTCATCCTCAAAGGAAACCAGCACTTTCAAAAGATGAACCTGAGAGCTTAAATTCATAACTGCTACATACTAAAATTAATGGACTGAATAGAGACACTGGATTTATGTTTTAATACAACAATCTATAACCCACCACCACCACCACCACTCCCCACTCAGCTGCTTTCCCCCATGTCTTTTCCTCCATATGACTTGGGGGGTGGCAGGAGTGGGAGTGTTGATAGGCCTCTCTGCCTTGAATGGTACCTTACAATATATGCTAACTATGCTAACTATATATGCTAACTAACCTTGCATTTTGCTGCGATGCTGGGAGCCCCTTTCCCAGACTTGAAGAAGGGCTCTGTATAGCTCCAAAGCTTGACTCTTTCACCAACAGAAGTTGATCCAATAGGAGATATTACCCTACCTTGTCTCTGTAAATAAATAGGAAAGACTACATACTGCTGCTTCTTTCTTCAACCTTACCTCTATAGTGGCTGGGCAGGTGTGCGGGTGGGTGTATGCATGTGCACGTACATGGATGCATAATTGAATGAGGAGGATGGGGGCCTATTGCAATTACCAGGGAGAAAAATGTGTCAGAGTTTTTGGTGATAGTGAAGTTGACAATCCTATCTGTGAGCTTTCTGTCCAGTGAGTGATAAGTTTCCTCTTCCTGGCCCACACCATCCCTCCACAGGATGATCTTATATGCAAGGAGGAGAATGCTGCTTTTATGGCGCTGTCCCTGCCCTCCCTATCTTGAAGAGGGAGTGTTTTCTCCTGCAGACGGACCAGATTTCTGGTTGGCATTTAATTCAGTTCTGACCTGGGTTAACACAAGCTTTGTCCTATCCACAGTTACTACTGAGCAACTGCAAGCAAATCTACCAACAGCAGCAGAGCTCCCAATCCGAGCTGTGCTACTAGAAGCAGTTTCTAGCCCATCAGTCGGGAAAGTTGGAAGGCCTAATTCAAACACTATGGCTCCCAAGAGCCTTCCCCCTTGAAGAGATGTTTTCCAGAAAATAGCATGAGGCTGACCTCCCAGAATTTTTCTGTTTCTCCGATTCCACTCCTGCAAGTTTGCCTGTGGTAGGTGGCAAATTATATGTCATCCTCCTTGATAAGACAGCAGACACATGGGTTCCATATCAGAGACTCTTTGTAATGATTTGCTGATGTGTCCACAACGTCTTCCTTGTATTTCCATCTACCTTCGTTTCACTGGATTGAAGCTTGGAACTCAGCTCCCTCTTTGCCCTGGAACAACCTGTCATATAAGCCCACTTTGTGGCAGCCCACACAAATAGATGTGCCTTGGAGAATGCTCTGAAGGTCAGACTCAGGCCATTCTGCACCAGGGATGGAAGCCAGTTCCAGAGCAGAAGGCCCCTCATGAAGAGTGCATTACCTCCAGCATCCTATCTTTTAAAATGAAGGGAATCCAATCCCAGTGCCTCTGCTGATGGCAACTGTAGAAGTATGGCTGGGGAAAGAAATGGTCACTCAAGCAGCAAGACACTCAGGGGTTTAAAAAGAAAAAAACAAAACCTTAAATACCAACCAATGGAAACCAATAGTCTACCAGTGCAAGTCATACAGCACAGGTGCCACATGTTGCCACCAAGAAACATTGCTTAATAGGCATACTGTCACATTCTACTCTAGCTTGAGTTTCCAGATTGACCTAAAGTGTGACACCATGGTGGGAGCATTGCTGCAATCCAGTCATGAGGCATAGATCACAGAAGCACAGTATGCAGTTGAACCAATGGTAACAAACTCCTATCTAGGTTCAGATAGTTAAAAGCATTACTAAAAACTACTGCTATATGATCATCTAACAGAAGCAAGGGTTTCAACAACATCCCTAGATACAGTCTATTAGTAAAAAGAATAGTCAGGCTTGGTCCTTAAATAAATAGATACCTAAATCCACAAAACTCGGTAGTTTCAAGTCATTTTTAAACAGGACATTTGAGGTCCAATCTTGCAGCCCCCTCCACACTCACAAATCCTTTTGAAGTTTACATGAATTCTGAACATAAAGACTTCCAGGATCAGGCCATTAAGTGCACTGATGTTAAAATTCAGACCTCAGCTTTCAAAAACATTTCACAAATCAGATAAAGATAAAGACCTTATTTTATATTATATGTTATATTATAATTATATTAATTATATTATAAATTATAGGTTTTGTGATTACTAGGTTTTTCCCCACAAAAATTAAATACATAATTAAAAGAAGCTGGATGTAGGTGTGGCAGTAGAGAAAGAACTGACAGGGATATGAAGGGGATTTCATATTCAAACAGTCCCCTTATGTGAACAAGAGTCAGGCTAGCTGTAACCCTAATAATGGGAGATTTGTAGAAGCAAGGATTGTGTGAGGCGAGTGGGAAAGAACTGTGTGAGAAGTTGTTGTGATCTTGTCTTAGATAAGTAAGGAATGTAGACTATAATCTAAATTGTCGAGGAAAATAAGATATCAGGATGACATATGTATAAACAAAATGCAGCTGTCACCCATTACTGTATGTAACAAAAGGTATAAATGCTTGCCGTAATTGTTTACCCATAGAGAGACCTGTTCTGCTCTCTCCCTCCACGCAATTGCTAGAGAAAATAAAGTATCTGACTTGCTGCACCCAACCTGAGAGTGAGAACTTTGTTTTTCTCTGGCAATCTGGGGGCTCATCTGGGATGGCAACTTGATTTAAATATACAAAAACAGGGAAACTGAAATATTTTTGAATAAAAAAATTGCATTGTCTATTAAAATAATACATTCATTCTAATTAACACATTTTCTGTCTGTAAACTGCTACTGGTACTCATTAGTGCCTGTAATAAAACATATCAAAATAAAATGGAAGGATGGGCCTGTGTTATGGCACTAGACTAGGACTCCAGTGATTTGGGTTCAGATGGTAGCTCTCCTCTGTGCTTCCTTTGTAACCTTCAACAAATCCATTAATCTCTCAGTGCCTCACTTCCCTATCAGTCAAATAGAGAAACTACTACTTTTTCCTACCCTTTGTCTTGTCCATGTAGATCCTGATTCCTGCAAATACTTATACACAAGGATATTTTAACTCACATGAGTAGTCTCATTTACATCAATAGGATTATTCAGGGTTTAAAAGTGCACACCACATGTGTTTTCAGGATTGGGGCCTTAGAATATAATCTCTTATTATCCTATGCACAGTATGTGCACAGAATCAGGCACTTGATTTTACTTGGGGAGCTTATACACAACTTTAATAGTATTAAATACAATAGACACTTGTAGAAGCCAGCCATTTTATTTCCATCATTACATGAAACTAAAAATCGGTGGAACTATATTTGAACAAATCTAATCTATCAGAAAATCAACACAGTAGCAATAAGTAAGTTTTTGCAAAGGTCAAGCAGGACACATGTTCTTTTGAATTGCCTATTTAGCCTCATATTTGCTCTTCTACAGAACAAACAAGAACAAATTAGGAGGTAACTGCCTATATTTGGCTTTTGATTTTGCTCAAATAATATAGAGGAGATTCATGATACTGTTTTATTACTTTCATAATACTGATATCGAGAGGAGTTTGGAAGATGCACTGAAAAGATGTGAAAAAGAGAAAATCCTACCTTAGGGAAAAAAATAAATAAACTGATTTTCAAATGCAACATGTTTCAGTTGCTATACTAACACAGTGGGTTTCATCTGTAACCATCTATAGTTTTTGTCAGTCTCATAATCTGCATCTCCAATATCCTGGTATTCACTATTTCAACAAAACCAAAACCAAAAAAGAATGTGAAATGTGTGTTTTAGTTCTCAATTATCATTAATATGCCAAATATACAGATTATTTCTTTTACTTTTATTTTCTAGTTTCTGACTGGGGATGGCTGGAAAACAAGGATTCCATTTCATTTAAAAAATGAGATATCATAATTCTGTGTTGGAATGAAAATGACACCATTCAAATTTTTTGTGAAAATGCAAGAGACAGAGACCCACTTCCCCTGTCATTAGGGTACTTACCTAGAAAGTGGGAGACCCATATTCAGCTCCCTGTTTCTAATCAGGAAGAGTAGCTATTTAAACCTAGGTTTCCCCCATCCCAGCTGAGTGTGCTAACCACTAGCCTGGGGTTGGAGACTACTAGCTTGTGTTTCCTCCTCTAGCCTGGACCTGAGAAAACTTCCCAACAAAACTTTCAGGTTTTGATGAATAGTCAGAAGAAAAAAAATATTTTTGTCAAAAAATTACCCAACTAGCTCTATTTTTCACATTGCTGTTCCTGAAATCTTTTTATTTCTTTTCCATCATGATAATTAAAAGAGAAAATAATTTCTTCCTCTATCAGATGCACAATCCATGACATCTTTATGTCTTGCTTCTATGCAGCACAGTGTTGACTATTTAGATTATAACCTCTAAATGTCAGACTAATATCTTCTCTCCAGCCATCTCTCATTTTTTCCCCTGAAAAGGTCAAAAATGATGAACTACATTAATATATCTATCATCTGGTCAGAGGAATTCTTCTCACGGTATTTTGAAGCACTCTGATCAGACAGTGAGCATAAGAACTCTGCATCTTTTGTAATCTAATGCTTATTCTCTAGATTTCTTCTCTTTGCATTTTTTGTGCCATCGCCTTTTGTGCTTCCTTTTGTTCTCTGACACTTTTGAGGTCTCAACATTTTGTGGGTCACCAAATCTTTTTCATAAATATTTATGATGAATGGAATCCATGCCATAACACTGTCACGTAATCTTTCATTTTAAACAATAGCACATTCTATACTCTTCATGTATTCAGTAATAGGAAAGCGAGTTTTGGCTGTTGCAGGTAAAATGTATTCCATGTACATGCTTTGCTGATCAGGGATGGACTTCTAAATGGGGTCTTTGCACTCTGAGCAGGTGAATGTATATGTGGCTATAAGTGGAATGATACTTCTGTGTCTATCATTATTTCACACCTGGGATTTTATTGTTACTGCTGGATTGGATTTTTCAAATTAACCCCAGTAAGAACAAAAAAATGCAGTGGAAAAAATTCAACTAGCTTTGGAAAGGATAGTCTTTCAGTTGTTTTGGCTTGATGAAAAGCAAGAAATACTAGTTTCAGAGGGGTAGTCTGCATCAGCAAAAACAACAAAGAGTCCTAGTGGCACCTTAGAGACTAACACATTTATTTGGGCATAAGCTTTTGTGGACTAGAACCCACTTCATCAGATGCATGGAGTGGAAAATACAGTAGCAGGTATATATATACACAGTACATAAAAAGATGGGAGTTGCCCTACCACATGGGGGGTCAGTGCTAATGAGACAATTCAATCAAAGTGGAAGTAGGCTATTCTCAACAGTAGAATACCAAGGGAGGAAAAATCACTTTTGTAGTGGTAATGAGGGTGGCCCATTTCAAACAGCTGACAAGAAGGTGTGAGTAACCGTAGGGGGAAATTAGTATGGTAAAATTAGGTTTTGTAATGACCCATCCACTCCCAGTCTTTATTCCGGCCTAATTTGGTGGTGTCCAGTTTGCAAATTAATTCCAGTTCTGCAGTTTCACATTGGAGTCTGTTTTAGAAGTTTTTTGTTGTTGAAGAATTGCCACTCTGTTATTGAGTGACCAGGGAGGTTGAAGTGTTCTGGTTTCTGCATGTTGTAAGTCCTGATGTCAGATTTGTTTCCACGTATTCTTTTGCATAGAGACTATCTGGTTTGGCCAATGTACATGGCAGAGGGGCATTGCTGACACATGATGGCATATATTGAGAGCACCTGATTCTCATGAAATTTCCCACTCAATTTTTTAAGCCAACGAGGACTGGATTTTTTGGATAAGCTTAATGAACCATCTGGATTTTAGCATCTGAACAGAGCTGAAACCACAAATAATTTCTCTGTCAATATCAGCATTAGATTGCAGTTAAATACCAAGAATTCTGGAAAGTATACGAAGAGTTAGGAAGCCTCACTCAGACCACAGTGAAACAAGATGCAGATTGCAAGTTTTTTTTTTCCAAAAAGGATTACATAGGCTTGTTTGCCAGAGTGTGGATCTGAACAGCTCACTGCGGCTCTAGTTCTAATTGAATTTACTCTGCAAAAAGAATGAAAAGTGTAGGAAAGCAATTGAATTAGGTACATTAGTATGTCCTTGGGGGGAAAAAATGTACGCCAGTCAGAATGTTTTCCATATTGAGTATCAAGAATTCTGCCTCAAATATCAATGTTGTTTGTCACTGCATGAACAAAAATGACGTGAGTGCCCACGACATTCGGAAAAGTCACTGGTGATGTCAAGGCTGGCTATGCTGCGAATGTTCCTTAAAAAGCTACTAGCAGATATATCATAATATCCTAGTGTCAATAACCTAGTCCCAGATTTGGACCTTAGCGTCCAAAATATGGGGGTTAGCATGAAAAACCTCCAAGCTTAGTTACCAGCTTGGACCTGGTACTGCTGCCACCACCCAAAAAATTAGAGTGTTTTGGGGCACTCTGGTCCCCACAAAAACCTTCCCTGGGGACCCCAAGACCCAAATCCCTTGAGTCTCACAACAAAGGGAAATAACTCTTTTCCCTTCCCCCCTCCAGGTGCTCCTGGAGAGATACACAGAAGCAACCTCCGTGAATCTAAGCAGAGGGAGTCCAACCTCTCTAATTCCAGTCCTGGAAACAAAAGCACTTCCCTCTTCACCCAGACGGAATGCAAAGTCAGGCTAGTAAATCTAACACACACAGATTTCCCTCTGACTTCTTCCTCCCACCAATTCCCTGGTGAGTACAGACTCAATTTCCCTGAAGTTCCTCACTAAAGAAAAACTCCAACAGGTCTTAAAAGAAAGCTTTATATAAAAAAGAAAGAAAAATACATAAAAATGGTCTCTCTGTATTAAGGTGACAAATGCAGGGTCAATTGCTTAAAAGAAATATGAATAAACAGCCTTATTCAAAAAGAATACAATTTAAAGCACACCAGCAACTATAGACATGTAAATACAAAAGAACATAAAAATCCCCTATCTGATCTTTGGTACTTACAACTGGGAAACAGAAGATTAGAAAGCAGGAAATAGAAAAATCCTCCTCATAGCTGAGAGAGATTCAGGCAGAAGACAAAGAACTCAGACACAAACTTCCCTCCACCCAGAGTTGAAAAAATCCGGTTTCCTGATTGGTCCTCTGGTCAGATGCTTCAGGTTACTTTTTTTTCAGGTGAAAGAGACATTAACCCTTAGCTATCTGTTTATGACACCTAGCCCATAGCAATGATGAATATGTTTACAAGATCATGATGAAAAAAGAAAAAGCCCCACCACATTTAGGCAAACTAAAGTCATTTTGTACTTGTGCAATTGATTTTTGCACTGTTGATATATGCAGAAGCTACAGTGGCACTAAATTAGGGACAGATATTGTACCACTCACACTACAGTGAATGAAACTACTCACATGAATATATTCTACTCAACATGAGTAAAAGCTTCAGAATTGGGCACTTCCAAAGCAGAACTTCTGAAAGCATTTGTCCTAAAGGGCTTGATGTTCCACTCCATCCAAGATATGCTTGGACAGAACAAAGGGGGAGTGGTTCAGTTGCAAACCTCATTGCAGATGATCAGTTCGGAGCTGCCCATCCCCAGTGCAAGTTAGGGCTGCACCAGGCCATATGGTTTACCACAGTGGTTCTCAAACTTTTTGTTTTTGCGGACCACTTGAAAATTGCTGAGGGTCTTGGAGGACTACTTGATGATCTTTCCAAATGCTGTTTGTACCGTTAGCTAATTATTGTAAAGCGCTTTAGATAGAAGTGCTATATATTAAAAAAATCCTTAATAATAATTAAGATTTTTTGTTCTATAAATAAAAGAACAGAACTCATATTTTCATATCAGTAGTCTTACCTTTCTAATGTGATGGATGTGCCCTCTCTCCCCTGCCACGTCAGCCCCCAAGCTGGGGCTAGGAAGGAGGGGGCTCTATCCCTCTCTCCCCCACCACGGCAGCCCCTGAGCTGGGGCTGGGAAGGAAGGGGGTCTCTCCCCCACCACGGCAGCCTCCGAGCTGGGGCTGGGAAGGAAGTGGGTCTCTCCCCTGCCACAGCAGCCACAGAGCTGAGGCTGGGAAGGAGGGCTGTCTCTCCCCGGCAGCCACAGAGCTGGAGCTGGGGAAAGTTGCCTCCTTTTTTGGCTGCTGCAGCCCTGCATGTCCCAAATTCCCTCACCCCCTCTTCTCACCCCACTGCCCCCACCCACCTACCTCCTATTCCCCCCAAGGCCACCACCTCACCTTACATGTGCATCTTCTCCAGGGTCCAGGTACTTAATTAGTGGAGAGATGCCTGTATGGCTCCACTAATTAGTTGAGTGGCCCTTCATTCTCTTGTGTGCAGCTGCCCGTGCGCACACCTTAGAGGGAGCTATCTGTAGACCACCTGAATGGAGCTTGTGGTCCATGGACCACAGTTTGAGAACCTCTGGTTTATCAGATTGGAGAATCTGTCCATGTAAGTTAAGGACTTCTTGTTACTTTGAAGGTTGCTTGAGTTACAAGTGAAGATGGTTAGAAAACTGAATTTCATTTTGAGAAGTTTTGAAATTTTGGAAAATTTTTCATCAAATCTCCTGGAAGCTGCCTGGGTTCTGTTGGAAGTTTTTTTTGAAATTAACATGTCCCCACAGAATATTTTATTTTGATTAATCAACATTTTGTGATGGAAAAATGTCCTGTTGGGAAGTATCCAACCAGTTTTGGTTACAAGGCATGTTATTCTGGATTTTGTGCAGGATTTTTAAAGATTATTTTTATTTATTATTTGTATGGCAGTATCTCTGGGAGTCTCAACCAAAGACTAGCACGCCGTTCTGCTAGGTGCCGTGCAAACAGAAAGATTAGAATTAAAATAAATGTGGAGGTGGGCAGAGTTTCACTTAGAGCTCTTGCTGGTGCACAACGAAAAAGACAGCAAGTCTATGAGTAGTATTAGCTGGTACTAATCAGAAATCGATATCTTTAATTAGGTAATGTTAACTGCTATGAAAGGGTTATTACTGAATGCAAGTAAAGGCTGTAATACCTTTCTTAGGACACTTATATAAATGTGTCCATGGGTCATATGCTTCCTTAAGCAATTTTCCTTCATAGCAAGGCAAGCAACAAAGTGTCTAGTTGTGCAGATTCCCCTAAATAATTCTCTCTTTGCAGGAGGCAAAGTTTCCCACCTCATAGCCACTGAAAATAATTTTGGGTTTGGCCTCTTAATCCTATAAACGTTAAAAGATCTGCAGAGGTTGTAGGATTCTTAGGAATGTCGGAGCAGGCCAAGGGCCTTCTCCTTGGTTTCCCCATTCCCTTAGCAGTTTGGATCCCTTAAAAGTATCACCACCTTGAGGTGCCAGGTAACAGCTGCATTGAAACAGATGCATAGGGTGAGGGGGACAGAGCACTGCTTTTAGTTCAACCTACAATCATTCCTAGGCAAACTACAGTGAGATCCACCCCAACCTCAATGCAGATAGATCTCCAGAAGCAGGTAATGCACTGCCTGTTCTCTTCACTGTATGGGTTTGCCCAGTTTTCTGACACAGTTTGCTACTGTGACAGGGTGCTGAGTAAGGAGGGCTTAATCAGACCCCTGGCACTCCAGCCCCAATAAAGGGGAATGGAGTGGGGTTGGTTGAACAGCCCTGTGCAAGCCTGGCAAGGAGAAACAGCTGCCAGCCTAATCAACCAGGGGCTATAAAAGCTGGCAGGAATGAAGTCGGAGTAGGAGGGAAAGAGAAAGACTAGGTACAGAGAGGGGTGGGGCCCATTAGTCTGCTTCTGGCAAGGCCTGCTGCTGGCATAGTTTGGCTGTGAAAAACCTGTACATAGATAGTAAGATGGTGGTGGGGAACAGCTGTAAATAAACAGCACTGGTGTCTGCATCAACCTGAAGCATCCCTGAATGATTTGTGAGGGAAGCAGGGGCAGAAACCATAGGAGCCCAGCTTAGCTTACGCCTTGCTACAGCTACTTTCTGCCCTGTGCACGTTAGGCTCCATGTACTGTCACATTGAAGGTAAACATACACAGGCTGTGACTGGTTTCCCTCAGGGTGCCACCAGGAACTGGGGTACCACTGAGCCCACCTGATCCACCAGCCTGGGCTCCCTTTACATTGTATTACTGTGAGAAGGCTCAACTAAGGCATCTCCACGTTCCTAAAGCACGCACCCCCATCTGGAGTGTAAACCTAAAATTATACCATCTTGTGCTGCACAGAGAACTGTATAGTGTAAGCTCATGAAATTTGCTTTCTCCCTCAATGTGAAGCAGAATATACACAGCTTTCTGCTCAAAGTTATGATTTCCACACACTGGTTTTAGACAAAACAAAGCAAGTTTACTAATTACAAAAAGATAGATTTTAAGTAGTTATAAGGGATAGCAAATAGATCAAAGCAGATTATATAGTAAATAAACAAAACTACAAACTTAGTGTACTAGATAGCATGAGAATTTGCTAATTCATATCTTAAGTGATAAACTGGCTGGCAGATTCTTAAGGCACAAGCTGCCTTGGCTTTGCAGCTTGGGTTTCCCAGGTTTTCATACACAGACTAGTAATACCTTCGCTTGGGACAGTCACTTCACCCCTGTTCAGTCCTTAGTCCTTGGGTTTTTCCAGATGTGTTGTTGTAGGGAGAATGAGGTCCCCCCATGATGTCATTTTCCCCCTTTAGTATCTTCTTCCCACTTGCTGGAAAGCTCTTTTGTTGTGACCTGGGTCAAACACTTCCAATTTTGTAGTGCTACCTCTGAGAGGTTTCTATTGTACACAGTTCTTGGGGTAATCCTTGTGGTTCTGTACATTTCCTCATTAACATTATTTGGCCTTTTTACTGTTGTACCTGAAAGGCTGTTTGTGGGTGTTTTCATCCTCACAACGTTTCAGTAACACACACATAGCCAAACTTCATAACTTCACATACCAGGCCAGTAAAAAAAAAACAACAATATTCCAGATTTATTTTCAGAGGAATTTGGCAAACAAATTAAACTTAAACGGTATAGAACAGCAGAAATTAAGGTCTGAAGGAGGCATTGGACTGGAACTCAGGAGACTTGGTCTCTGTCAGAATCCTTGTGTGATCTTAGACAAATCATTTAGTCTCTGATCTAGAAGACTTATGTACATGGATGGAGTCCAAATGACTTTATTGGGATTCCACATGGGTGCATGGGTCTTCCAACACGGAACATTTTCAGGATTGGGATGTTAATCTCTAACCCTCAGCTCTCCATCAATATCATGGAAATAATACTGCTTTATCCTTTTTTTAATTTAATTTAATTTTTTCTTCTATCTTGTTTATTTACACAGTCAGTGCCCCAAAGGCAGGTTTACAATCTTACCACATGGAAATGTGCAGCACTTAGTGCAATGAGGATCTGCTCTTAGTTGGGGGTCTTTAAATGCTACTGTAATGCATTGCTGTGCTAGTAATAAGTAAATTGACCAATGTTGAATTTTCATTTACATTTTTTTTCTCCTTAAATGCATATGTTAACATCGTGTTATTTCATTACATTTTACCAGGATTACATCTCAGGATGTAAAAAGTGACCAAGTTAATGATGCTGGTTTAAATTCCACTTTTAGCTAGTGATTTCAATGTAGTTTACTCCAGATTTACATTGGCATAACTGAGAGCAGAATTTGACCCATCACGAGTAATTTGGAGCAAAGCTGGTAAAAGCAAATAGTCTAAGTAACTGCAAGCAATTATATACAAACATCTTTGAAATAATAAGCTTTTATACAATTATTTCATTTCCAGTGCAGTGTCTTCCAATGAGGATGCACCAGCTTCCTTGTGGTACAGTAAATTATTTCTTAGTTGAGGGGAAAAAACAGATGTTCAGAAAGCCTCTTTGCTGATAGTTGTGAGCCAGAATTCGTATTCAGTAAGCTGTTCTTCAAACACTAGCAGTATAAATATATTTGCTTTAATAATTATTCATATATAAGAAAGAAAGGTGTGAGTATGTCAGAGGAGGGGGGAGTCCAGTCTCTAAGTGCTGTAGAAAAGAAACATGGTTAGTTTGACTTTAATTAGCATGTAACAGACATTTAATGAGTGTGACCTTAAAGTCTAATCCATCTAACTGCAAGTACTGTAACACTGGTTTTAAAATGTCATATTAACAAAGGGCTTTGGGAGAATGTTGCAGATCTATCGGCATTTTATGAATAGCACCGTGTGCCAGTCACCTGAAGCACGGAAGTTCCAGCGCTATGATTTTGTCTTGCTTACAGTGAAAGAGGCAAGTTCACTGAAGATACTGAAAACAGCCTATTTTAAATGTGATGGGTTTTGCTCTCATTCCTTAGGATTTCTGACAACCATGAAACAGGGATTTATTTGGGCAATTGGAAAGGAAATTTAAAATCATATAACTGACTCCACTGAAGTGCTGGAAATAGAATGGTGAAGTCTCTGAAAGGTATTTCAAGCATTTTATAAAATATTCCTGTAACTTAGCATTAACTCTTGGAAGTCATAGTTGGCCCACACAAATTGAGAGGAGAAAAAAAAACACACACACACACACACACCCTTCGAAGAGAGAGAGTGGAAAGCAAACAAACATTATAGGTAACTTTAAAAAAAAAGACACTGAGGTTGCAGTCCTGTACTTTTGTTCAAGAGAAGCTGATTTGAAAAAACAAACAAACAAACAAAACTCTATTATTTCTGAGTTATAACTCCCCTATATGAAAATCATCTGATAAGGAGCAGCCAGCATAGAATGAGAGATATAGGGCTGGAAGGGACCTCAAGAAGTCATCTAGCCCATGCCTCTGCACAGAGGCAGGATAAAGTATGCCTAGAACATCCCTGACAGGTGGATTACATGGGGGAGAAGCATGCTTTGCCAATCTACTAGAATTATTAGAAGATGTTGGCAAACTACTACCTAAAAGATAACCAGTTTACATAATTGATCTGGACTTTCAACAAGCTTTTAACCACAAGAGGCTATTAAGGAAAATATGAAGTCAAGTAACAAGTGTTTAAATACAATCATGTATAGGAAACTTCAGGGAAAGGAATGCAAGAAATCTACAGGCTGTATCCTTTAAGGCATTAGCTTCAGCAAGTTAGCATAAGGCTTGAGCCCTACGAACTTTGAACAGATAACTTTGAACAGATAAATAGCAGTGGGAGAGAGATGTAGTCCTTGGGAGGTGCCAAAATGATGGCCACTGGTGATGATGGGGAAGGTGATGTTGATGACGAAGATGATGGCTAATATTTCAGGTTGTTCTACAGGACGTGGTGTGAGTATATGGATGTGCAGATGTACATTCTGTATTATCTCTGTATACATCTCCACCTACTGAGCTGGGATGTTTGTGACTGTGCTAAATGTATCAACAAACTATATTTGTAAATATAAACAAGTTCCTATAGAGTGAGTGTGGTAACTGTGAGCATCAAAGTTCCCAACCAGATAATAATTTGGGTAATACTGAGCCTGATCTTGGGACAAGAACCTGTCAACATTCAAAGTGATAACTGGGGATTCTTAAGTAATCAATATAATGAATACACAATCTAAAGATCGGGCAATGGGGCAGACTGTCAAAAAACAGGGTAGACAGCCCAAATTGGTGGCATATTCTGTAATTAGATTTCACCAAACCAGAAGCAAATGTCAACTCCTGAATCACTAAACTAGTCTTACCAGGGAGTCCCAGACAGTGCCCTTATATTCTCCAGTCTATCTTGTCACCCAGAAAACCTGAACGTTGTGATAAGAGGTTACTTCAATCAAAAATCACTCCACATCAGGTTGCTCCCAGTCTCAAGAGACCAATCACTTATCCCAGATCAACTGATATTCCAGCTCTTACACCAAAGACAAAGCTGATAGCCAATTCTATAGTAAACTAACTTAAGACTTATTAGTTAAGAAAAGGAAATGAGAATTGTTGACAGTCTAAAGCAGGTAGAATATATTAACACGAGTCACAGTTTGTAATTCCAAATGGTGGCAGTGATATAATAAACTGCCCGTTTCCCAAAAGTCTTTTCAGGGTACACACATTGTCTCTGGGGATACCTGCTTTGTATTTGATACACTTCCCTGTAAAACTCCAAACAATCCAGAGATGAAGACTTTCCTTGAATTCATACTTATAGCTTCTTCTGACAAAAGCAGTCTGATAGCATCTCTACCCACAGGGGCTTTTCCTTTGATGATGGTGAGTGAGGAATGCACTTTGAGTCTTTGACCTTTGGTCATCTTACACAATGGCCACTTGCTTTGAAATTAGCATTTTTTCTATTAAAGTTTTTCATTTGCATTTCATGAAGCTTCTTTCTTGTCTGATGGGTTATTTAGTTACAGGGTTATTTACAATGTAAATGCTTGCTATTACATTATATCACAACAGAGATAAGTAAAAACAATGCATGTAACATTGCTTTAGTTTTCAACACCAAATATGCTCTTATGCATTTAACAAATACTTTCATCCATGCTAATACACAAGTGAATTGACCTGAATATATTCTAGTATGATGTGATCTGCCAGTGTCACAGGTGACATCTAATGAAAATAAGAGAATAAATTTAAAACCAATAAAAGGAAATACTTTTTCACACAATCAATAATTTGCATCTGGAACTCACTGCCATTCACTACCATTGCAGCCAGAGGTTTAGTAAGACTTTCAAAAGCATTATATTTTTAGATCAACATAGACAGCCAGATAACTTAGGTTAAAAATGTGCAAGGGTCATAATCCCTCTTGCTTTGAGGCATAAACTGACGGCTTATCCCTAACTCCAAGTTATTTAGTAAATAGACAAGGCAATGGGTGGGAGAAAGGTAGTGCTATTATTTCCATTTTACTGATGGGAAACAGAGAGATTTAATGACTTTCCCAAGGTCTGTGGCAGGGCTGGGAACTGAATCAAGATCTTCTGAGGTACGGTCTTATTTTAACCACTAGCTCAAGCTTCCTCTCAATGTCACAATAAAGATGTATGTGCTTACTAATCATACACTTTTCCATTCCCTGTTCCCTTCACTCTCTCTCATATTTAATTTTGAATTTACAGTTTTAAATTTGATTTTTTAAAATTGCAAATGTCAGTATGTGTTCCTATTTTGTAGAAAAGTGAGAAAACAATATGGCTGAATGTAAAAGAAATAGATTTCCTCTTTAATGTCATTTAAAGATACTTCTTGGAACATACCAACTACAAAACATTATTTACAATAGGAAATGTACACTCTGAGAAAAAGTTGACACCTTTGCTCACTTAAACATGTGTTTAAGTTTTACCCCAGTTTGACAATGGACTATCTTATTACTGATCAGCTATTTGTTCTAGATACCATATTAAGCAACATGGATAATTTAGCCAATATAATCATAATTACACTAACATATGGGATGAAAGCAGCTAGTGGTGTTATCTATAAAGAAAACTAAATCCTGACTTCCTTTCCCTGATATGAGAGGTCCTTTCTATACACTAGATGTAAAAAATCTATACCTCAAGAGATAAATTTGTTTAGCAGGCATATAAACTGCTATTCTATTCCCAGCAAAGCTCTGGGTCATTCCTGATGAAAAATGGGCTATCAACTCAAAGGCCCTTTTTGGAGACTATTAAAACTAATGAGACAGGACCTTGTCCGCCCCCTCCTCCCACCCCCACACAAGTGCTCCTGAACAAGAAAGGGAGTGATATGGCTTTATATTTTGTTTGGTTCACTAAGTTTCCTTTATTTGTACTGCAGTAGTGTCCACCGGCCCAAACAGGATTTGGCCCCATTGTTAAGGGGATGGCACAATCATAGACCTTTACCAAAACACTCTGTGAAGAAAACTCTTTGCATTTGCATGGAGCACCATTGACTTCAGTGAGGCCACATGGATTCAGCTACACAGAGCACTTTGTAGGCTACATGGCTATGAAATAAAATGCAATGCTTGTCCTGCCCCTTCCTCCCCTCCTCCCCAAAAAGACTTTACAATCTAAGATCCTGAGTATGCAAAGATGCATAAACTTGGTTTTATTTACCTGTATAGTCCCATTAATTTCAATGGGACTGCACTGGTGCATGAGTCTTTGCAGGATCCACGCATAAATAAGAACAAGATGGAACCACTGGGTATAAAACCCAAAGAGGAAAAAGCCAGAAGTGATAAGAGTAGGAACACATGTCAGGAAGTATTTGTACTTAAGTGTATTTTTTTCAAACCAAGAGATTAATCAATTATTATTAGTGAATTATAATTTCCCGTGTATTGATGCACCTTTTTTCTGATTGTTAAACTCCGTCTTATAGTTTCCAGTAGCAAGGCACATACATGAAAATAACTTAATTCTCCTCTAAAAAAGAAATAGCTTTCATATGTGTGTTTGTGCTGCTTCCACTATATTTGTATTCTTATCTTGCAATTGTTCTATTGTATTAAACAAACACTGGTAATGTGGTTAACCTTTGGAATCTACAGATGTGAATTTACATTTTGCTTGTACTTGTTTATTTGCCTGTAATACTCTGTTCCTAAATAGACACACATTGCCTGCAATTGACGAGAATTCCAGTGTCATGAGAATGTATAAAATTAGGACTACATTAAAATGGCACCTGAAGGAATACAGGGTTAGATACCAAGTGATGTCAGAGAAGCACTCGGCTTATGGCACCTTTCTCCCCCCCCCCCAACCCCTGAGGCCTGCCCCTAGTCCTGGAGCATACCAGTGGTTGGATCACTGCCTGGATCCCATCTAGCAAACTACCCAAAAACCTCTGGCAGGAGGTTGTAGAGGGCCAGTAAGGTGCCAAAAAGTCACATAAGTCCCACTCTTTAGCCCCTAGATGTACTGAATACTATATTAGTGAAATGGGAGGTGACATACAGCTGGTTTAGGTTTTAGGCATACTAAAATACATACAACAGAAGAATCTTCAGCTACTGCATTAAGGCAGCTTTTAGTCCCCTTTACTCTAGATTTATGAGAGCCCAAGAATCCTCCCCATGTAGACCCCAAATTTGACATTCCTGCATGTACCCCAGAATTTGACAGTACTCCCCTCAGCCATCGTGTGTGTTCAGCTACTGCCAGCTGAAAACCAAACATCACATAGCTAAGAATAATGCTTGGCCCTGAGAGGCCAGGCCATGCAGCTGCACGTTTTCAACTCTGATAATCAGAATAGGAGGTTGGGACAAGAAGTTAATGTACTGTTGAAATAGAAGGAATGTTTGGACAACTGACCTTGGTTTCAGGTGCCTCCAACATGTAAGTTTTATTGTTATTATTACTAGAAATGCATTGCTGATAAGGAGAATAATGAAATGTTATTGGCTGTTGCTAGGGAAATGGTTAAGCCTATTAGGGACTATTATGAGTTATGTGCTTTGTCTGGATAAAAAGTTTAGTTAGAAAGTGTGATTTGGTGCAGGCCAAGGAAGCTTTTCTCTGGACAAGGATTTGACATCTATGTTCCTCATCAGTCAGACAAAAGGAGGGTTGCAGAAGCCTGGCTGTTGATTACTCAAAACCATTTCAGATTTTTGGGGTAACTATAAATGCTTAGAATGTTCTGAACCTACTGCTACAACATATGTGTGTGCATGCACATGCATTCTTGAAAACTAACTAAAAAATAGTTTTAGGCAAAAGTACTCTAGTTTATTAATCATTTATCAGATGGATGAGTTGTGTCTCCTTTGATTTGTTCCTGACACGGCCTGGAGAGAAGTAGTTAAGTTACCACTGCTATGGGATCTGAAAACCCTAGGTAACACTCCCTAGCAATTTCAGGTAACTCATTCATATCTAGTGGGATTTTTTTTTTGTATCCTACAAGGGAAGAATAGGGCCTTCACTATGCTTTTACATTTATGTTTGCTTTTTGGCCTTTTTGGCTTTAGACAATCTTACACCTCAAGGCTGCTGAACTGCACAGTGTCAAATTTATGCCACTTTGCTGGGCTATGACTGGCAACATGCTTTGTGTACAGAACAGAACCACTAAGGACATACAAATTGACACCCTCAGGGAGGTGGGTTGTTTTTGTCCAAGCCACAAATAGACACCTTGCCACACAAGGGATCTGTTTTTATGTCCAATTCTAAATGTATACCTGCAGTGTCTGCATGCATTCTAAATTCTGCAAAGCCTGTTCTCCCACCCCTGCTCTAAACTCCTGTCTAGGAGGTACACTGCTTTGAGGAGGAGGATGTTCTTACAGCTGTCATGTTCCAAGAAATAGCAAAAAACAATTCAGCACACAAGAGGCTGGGAATAAAAATGAAAAGGTTAGATTGATCCAATAATTCTGAAGGGGGAAGGGGAAAAAAGTATTTGCCATTGTAAGGAGACAAAATAAATTCCAGCAGAAGATGCTTATATTTCCTGATGTTTATATTTGTGCAGAGCAATACAAGCCCTGAAGGACCATCTTATCAATCTTAAGGCTGCTTTCTCAGAGGATAGTGCACTAACAGCAGTTTTGTATCCTGCAAAGATTAGAACCAGTTTCTAAGATAAGACATCTCTTTGGGTATCCAGATGAAGGCAACTACTTTCTTACCAGCATATTGGCAGGACATAAATAATTTGAAGAATACAGTAGAGGATAAGGAGATGTGAAAGAGTTAACAATACTCCAGATGCTACTTTAATAGTCTCCATGTTATTCTGCCTTTTATAAATCCTGCTACATTATTTGTCTTGATCATCTCTTGCAGAAGTCAGTTCAAGAGGGTGACTATAGGAGAGCATTCCCTTGATTCATTTTAAAACGTACTGCTTTTTAGTCATGAGTATCATCTTGTTTTTGTAACAAAATAAGATAGAGCATAAAGCAGCATTTCACAATTCTTTACTATTGCCTTCATTATTTCATGTACCTTGATGAAAGTATTTTTTGAGAATTAATAAAAATGTGTTAAAGAAATGAACATTTTCACTGAATTTATTCTGTTTTATCCACCCTCGGCTCTATACAATGATGAAGTTTTTAAATGATGGAATTATGAAATCTGATTCTTTTGCATGTCTCTGCAATGATTTATATTCTACAACGTTCCTTAAAATCGATTATTTGAAGGTTGTGCATAGAAATACCAGAATAAAACTTTCGAATGATCAGTAAACAAAAATGCTTGGGCAATGTCCTGTGCACCAGTTCCACATTACACTATCCCTCTCCAAACCCATCTACACTTTAATAGTACTGAGTATATATAGGGCCCAATCCTGCAAGCTGTTCTGCTCTGAAACTGGGAAGATAATAAACAACAGAAGAATTAAAACAAACATTTTGGTCTCTTTCAAAAGCACACTACAGTTAATATCACACTACTATTAAACAAGCTTTCAAGTTTACTGCACTTTCACAATGAACATGTGCTTTGTATACTTTTACATGCATTATCCTACAGATCTGCTATTGCTGTGCTAAGTTATAGCCCAAAGATTAAATAAGTACTTTTTGAATATGTTGTAAAGTTTGACAATTAAATGTAAGGGTGCCTGGCATTCCAAAGAAAGTTACTCACAGTATTTTAAATAAAGTATATGGTCTGAGTGCCACGTCTGTTCCTCATCACTCAAATTAAATGCGTGATTGTGTTATGTATTGTAAATACACCAGTTATGTGATATCCACTAAACAAATCTCATGTACATAAAGAATATGTTGAAGATATTTTTGCAATGTCAGCTGAAATGCTTCTGTTCCTACCAGCTGTCCATTTAGACTGTTTAATGCTAATCAGAAAATTCTGACACATTCCTATAGAGTGTTTCATTGATTTCCTTCAAATCCTCCCTATTAGCCAAATCATCTTAGAGCTCGTAGTTCCAGAGCAATAATTTTTATAATCCCAGACAAAGAAAATTAAGATTTATTTTGCTAAAAGTTTGTTTGTCCCTGCTAACACAGCTTTTTCTATCAGAGCTGGTCATCCCATCTTGTTAATTACACAATATAGAGAAGTAAAATTTCCAGTTTGCATTTTATGACATTTTACAAACACTTTGTAGGAGAAAATATGGCAAATTTTCTTGGGTGATTGAATGTGTCATTTTGGATATCCTTAGTGTCTCTAGCTAATCAGAATAAACCTTTAAGCTTGTGTAGAAGTACTATAGATGTTCCTACCTGTGAAACAAATGCTTCCTTTCTGTGCAAAAGTCCAATAAATGTGTTTTCTGCAAGAATTGTCTTACAAATATTAGGTATACAGAATCCTTTCCACAATGCTGCAGAGTCGTGAATTTAAATGTCATCCAATAGCACCACACTGAAAGTCATCAAACGACTTACTTCCCAGCTTTGTTACTGACTTACTGTGTGACATTGGTAAATGACCGTCTCGCTATGCGTCAGTTTCCCTATACATAAAGTGATATTTAGTTTACTATATTTGAAGATCTATGAATAAAGAGTTACTACAACAAACCACAAACTTCAGAAGCCTTAATGGCCAATGTACCTCAATCCCTACAAACTACATTGACAGCACTAGAGCTGGGTAAAAATTTCCCAAAAAACTCCCTCCATCCTCTCCCCCTAAAAAATGAAGACTTGGGCTAACAAGCATTTTGAAAATTGTCAAATATGCTGAATATTTTGTTTAAAAAAATTAAAACTAAGAATGTTTCATTTGATTTTTTTTAAACAAGATGTCTTAATTTGATTTTAAATGACTTTTTAGCCATACTTCAGTTTTAATGTTTTGAAAAAAGATAAATTGAAAATGAAAAAAAAAAGTTTTGTTTGACACAAACCAAAAATGTTTTGACTTTCATTCCACCAAACAGCTATTTTGTTGATTCTGAACCCAAAACATAACAAAAAACTGATTTGCACAGCATCCACAAACTCCCTGCTTACACTCCTGCAGAGGATGCATGGGCAGACCATTTTTCCATGGCACACAAGAGGTGTCCAGCCTAAGCACAAGGGCTTTTCACAGCCTGCTCCCAACCTGTGCATAACAGAAGTGTGCCCACAGAAGACTTTTGGTCTTAAAAAAATCTTGGTTTGAATGAAATCTATGGTTGTACAAGGGATTGTTTATTTTTAAGTGACAGAGTCACTGCAATCTATGAATATCTTTTACTTATCTGCACCTCAAAAAGGCTAAGATTTGGTCCAACCATACAGAAAAAGTTAATCCAAAGTAGGGTGATCGGATGTCCCGATTTTATTGGGACAGTCCTGATTCTGGGGTCTTTTTCTTATATAGACTCCTATTACCCACCAACCCTGTCCTGATTTTTCACACTTGCCGTCTGGTCACCCTAATCCAAAGTATTTTCACCAATTTGTGTAACCAGTTTTGCTCTGTCTAGATAAAAATCTCTTTTCCTCTTGTAGTCAGTGGTAAAGCAATTATCTCAAATAACCAACTAGTATGTCAGCAGCTATAAAAAGGGAAGATTGCTGCACAGCATGTGGATCACAATAGTTTCAGTTTCAATTAGTTTTGATCAAAAGCAGTCATATATTTTTACAAGATTGCTAGTGTAAAGTTTCCCTGCCTGTCTAACAACAATTTGGAGTTGGTGGAATAAATGGCACCTCTCCAAAGAGAAGCCACTACCTACTAGAGTATATCATCCTCATTCCTGTTATTCAGCATACAATAGATTCCTTTGACTCTACTTAAGATGCAATCACATTTCTTTGTATTCAGAGTTAGACAGTCCTGTGTCTGACAGTGGCAGCTGGTAGTTTTAAGTTAAAGTACCGATTAGGAAAAATAAGGAGGATAATCCTCTGGCTTCATCATGTTTTGCTTTAGGAGTCTGTTAGCAAGAAATACACAAGATTTGATAACTTCATGGGTCAAAGTTTGGCACTGTATTCTTATGGTGCAATCCAATAACCATTGGCATCAGTGCAAATTTTTCCAGTTCCCAGTGAAGCCAATGGATTTGGCTTTTGGCGCTTCACCCAATGAATAGATGATTATGACAAACAGGAAAGTAATGTTCTCAGAAGAGTTCAACAGCAAAAGAATTCTAGATCCTCACTGAAGATGCTTCAATTCAATATTGTTGGCAACTCTGAATTCCTTGGTGCAACTATAAAATTCCTTCTCCTGAGTGAGACTTTCAAAACCTAGACAAGGTGAAAAAAGTCCTTCACCAGACATCTATATTCTATACTCCTGTTTTGGCAAGGTTGCTGTTTTATGATGGAGGTCTGAGAGGGTAGGGGGAAGGGTTGGTTGGGTTTGGTTTTCTTTGGTTGTTTTTCATTTTTACATCTGTTTTTCCAGTTAAGGGACTCAATTTTTAGAACATATAGCACTGGTACTGTACCTGGACTAATCAGGGAGTAGAACTACATTATTCATAACATAATTTTCTTAGTGACTTTTGACTCTCTCTCTCTCTCTTTCTCTCTCTCTCTCTGTTCACAAAATGCCCATCAAAGGATGAATATTCTCTTACATTTTTGTTTTTCAAACCGATTCATCAAAAGGTTTTCTGAATAATTTTTGGCCAGTAGCTTGTTTGGGAGTAGTTCACTTAGAGTATTCAATGTCTGAAACTTAAGTTGTTTTGATTAGACAGACAGATTCTGATTCAGCAAGGCATCCATATTCTGGACAGAAGCTTAACTTCAGGCATGTGCTTTAGTCCCAAAGAAGCAAATAAGCTTTATGTATGCACTTCAGTGCTTTCCTGAATCAGAGTCATGTACCATATGACATATTTATGGTATACAGGTCCTGACATAACTTTTATGCAATGGAGCTTGACGAAATATTTCTGAATTTCAATTTTGCAATCCGACATGCATCCGACGAAGTGGGTATTCACTCATGAAAGCTCATGCTCCAAAACGTCTGTTAGTCTATAAGGTGCCATAGGATTCTTTGCTAATTTTGCAATAATGTTTTCATTGAAATTTTGAAATCTAATAAACAATAGAAAAATGTTTGAGATTTTTTTCCTGTTTATGCACCAACAAGGCAGCCAGTTAAACATTACATTTCAAAAGTTTGGTGAATTTGTCAAAGTTTTAAATTTCAGCCAAAAAAACTTCAACAAATAAAAAGCCAGGTGGAATAAAATGTTGAACAAATTTTTGTGATTTCCTTTTTTTATTTTTTTTTTACAGTAGCATTTCTCAATAGTCTGTGCTGTGTTTGTACAGTGCTTAGCACAATGGGGTCCTATTACACAACTAGAGCTCCTAGGTGCTATGATAATACAGATAATATTAAGTACCTCAGTAGACTAGTAGAAGGCCCCAAATAGCACCTGGTCTTGAATCACTGAGGAGAGGCAATTCTTACAACTGTTATTCAGCATTTCCCAGTAGATTTGCTATGTTACAGTCCTACTATGTACAGTTACTAAAGGGAAATTTGACCTCAAAGGCTTACTGCATCGGTGGAGCAAAGAATATGAGAACACACACATCCAGCCTTCAAAGCATGGACTATTCTGACAATGAGTTGTTAAAGTGACTCCAACACAAAGCTGGCAACCTCCATGCACTTTAACTCTCATATTTTCTGAAGTATCCAAAAATATATGGTACATACCAACTGATCTGACGCAGACAAAAAAAGGCAGCACCGGCATCCTTTCTAGCCCTTGCTGCAGTCTGCTAGATGTGATAGTTGTGTTTGAAAATGATTGGCACAAGCCCTAATGCACAATGAGGTACACATAATCTTTCATTTGACAACTATTCCACATGTCAGGTCTGAGGTGTAGAATATCACCATCACCTTGTTTAACAGCCACTCATTTCTATTGCTCTGCATGAATTCATACATGTCACAGGACTGCAGAAGCCAACGTATTTGAGGTAAATGCAAAGACAAAGGAAATATGAGTAGATCTTCTTCAGTTGGCATCAAGTGATACATCTCTTTTAGCTTCAGTGGAGCTTTGCTGATCTATTCCATTCCTCTAACCTATGAATAAAGATAATTTTAATTGTATATATAGTGCAATAAATAAAACCTGGAGTGTAGAGAAAAGTACAGAGCATAGATTTGTGGGAATTTTTTTCTGCATGTCAGAAGCCAGGACGACACCTGGATTTACCCATAGAATTTGGGTGTGGTGTTTGCCTGATGAATTGCTTTTCTGTAAAAGGCTGCCTGGGATGGCATCAAATATTTTAACACCATCATGTCACACCATGGCTCTGGTTTAAAGAAGAGTTGCTTCCCTGGAACCGTACAATGCCATCCTAAGTGTCCACATGCACATTGCATGTAGAAACTTGAACGAGAGGATAGAAAGTGTGAAGAGAGTAGAGAAGTTGGCAGTTTCTCCAGCCAGGAAAGAGAAATAAAGCTTCAGGTATTCGTTTCTACTGTCCTTTCCACAGGCTCTGTTTTAAGTTGTCCCTAGAACAATCACAAGACAAACAAATCAATTGAAAAAAAGAATGGAAATTAATTCCCCTAGGCAGTTCCTGCTTTAACCAGACAGGACAGAAGAGAAAAACACCTCTTCCTCTTAATCAGTGCTTAATTTGTGCTATGGATTTCCAGGGTTGGCCCAGTCACTTCCAGGCTTGGTAGTTCATAGCCCTGATACCTCTGGGCTTGCTGCATCAGTTATGAATGTAAGAAAAAAAAATTGCTTGCACCTTAACACATAATTGCTTGAGCCCGGGCACCTCTTTCATTACAAATTAAGCACTGTTCTTAGTCCCCTTTGTCCCAGCTTTCCGCTCCTTTTATACTCCCTCTCAAGCATCTGTGTGACAGGCAGGGGACATCTTAATCCTTTGCAGATTGCAGTATCCTTGATTTGTCACAGTGGTCCAGAGCTACAAAAGGAATTAGACACTTAAGTCCCAGATTTAGGTGTCTAAGTTCCCATTTTAGGGACCATTTCAATCTACAAAATCCCCATATGGCTGCTGCCTAACTCCATAAGTGTTTAAATACACTAGGAGCTCCATGGGCGGCGAGTGGAGCCCCCTTTCTGAGAGGCTAGCCCCCAGTTCTGTCCTTTCTGTTCTTCCCTCCACACCCAGAGCCCTGAAATCCCCTGTTCCCCGTTGGCTAGAGGAGCCCCAGGCCAACCAAAGCCCAGAACCCCCCTCCCACCTGCCCAGAGGACCCCCGGGCCATCTGCAGCTGCGTTGTGCCTCCCCTCCCCAGACCCAAAGCCGCCCCGGGCAAAAGCATCTTGTCCCGAAGAAGTTTTGATATGCCCCATGCAGGTTCTGGGGCAACAGATGAGGTGGTATTTGCTACTCAGTTTCCTAGGTTCATCAGTAATCTCTCTGGAGTCCAGGGAGATTATTGATGAACCCAGGAAGCTGAATAGCACATAGTGCCTCCTCAGCCATCCCAGAACCTGCATGAGGCATAATAAAACAAAAACTTCCTCCACCAAACCCCATAACTGGGGGTCCGGTGGCAGTAACAGCGTCCCCTGGCCTGTTATAACTGCTGCCTATGAAGTGCCTACATTTTCACTGTACAAGTCTCCTAAGCATATATGTTTCTGTCTCTAAGCATGTGCACTGCTGCCTCTGTCTAGATGATTGGATGTCTAAGCCACTGAAATGCATGGCTAGAAAGGGTAAAACATCCTGCAAAATAAATAGCCCTCAAAAGACACATGGGGAGATAATGTTTGTGTTTTTGTGTATTTATATATGTATGAGTAGGGTAGACAATCTAATCAATAGTCCCTGTCTATGCTGTATTCTGATAATTCAGAGGTCAAAAGAACATCCTATCATGTAAATGAATTGTAAACATGGGATATTTCAACTCTCTTTGAAATGTACTGTGAATGGTGGAGGGACAAGCAAATGGCCTTATGTTAATCCATATAGCTAAGTACAGGTGATGGACCTCCTTCAACATCATCCTAATTACCTTTTGTTCCCTGAGCAATTCCAACTCATCAAAAGACATGAAATTGTATAAAAGATCATTGGGTCCGGATTCTGTCATCTCAGATCTACTTAGGCTTCATTGGGGGAAGTTTGAGTTGCAAGACTGAGGTCCCAGTTATGATGGTAGGTCCTGAATATGAGATTTGGATAATGGACTATGACCTATGAACTGAATTCTAAAGGAATTCTTTGCAACTACAAAGCTCACCATCGCTGCTGTGAATCTGAACCCCAATGAATTGTACTTATGTCTGTCTGTATATTGATCTTTTAACTATACTCTCTTTTGTTTTTTAATAAATTTTAGTTTAGTTAATAAGAATTGGCTGTAGCGTGTATTTGGGCAAGATCTGAAATATTCATTAACCTGGAAGGTAATGGGTCCGATCCTTTGAGATTGGTAGAACCTTTTGTTTTATACAATGAAATAAGATCGACAGAAATTTTCATCATATGTGACATTTTGCATCATGAAAGATTACTGGTACAGTTCGAGATATTACATAAAGAACATAGTATTAGAGAAGGAAAGATATGTTAAAGAAATGGTAATAAATTGTGTTAGTTAACTATATATGCACTAATTAATATTATATGTAGTATAAGAAACTATAAAGGAATTTTTGCATGTATTTCTGCAGATACAGCACTTTGGATTTTGCTAAGAAAGTTTGTAAATCAGAAACCTAGTTTGTGTGTCTTATCTGTAAAATCCTTGGCCGGTGTAAATAGCAGGGTGAAACAAGAGTGTCAAGCGGGAATTATTAGCTTCAGGTGCACCCCTTTCCCCCAGAGAAGACATGCTAACAAGAAACCCAAAGCCACAAAGCCAGACAAGTAAGAAGAATACCAATTATTGTAAGATGAGAACTGGATGGAGCCAGCGGGGATGACAGAAGTAGACAGGTAAAAGTAAGTTTTAGAGGATAAGCAAAAATGTATTAGTTTATATTAGTTTTAAGATTTATGCCTGATACTGTTTATAAATTAGGGGTTTAGAATAGATAGGTACACAGATGAGTTAATTTGGTAAACTGTGTCTGTGCAAAGTTATGGAACTGTGGATAAAAGATAGATGATTAACAATAACAATGGAGAAGACACAGGGCAAACACATCAAGAGACCAGAGATTTGAAGAGAGTCATCCGTCCCCAGCAGAGATTTCTTGATCAAACTACTTTTCTTGCCTTTTCTGTTTTTGCATGAATATGTAATTCATATGTGATAATAGTATTATTTTAAAAATTAACATGTACATAATAAAGGCTAAAAAACTCTTTGAGCCTAAATTGAATTAGATCTTATTTTTTACCCAATAGATCACTTTATGATTAAGGTACTTCACTGGGCTATAGGAATCCTGGTTTCTGCTCCCAGCTTTGACACAGAGTTCCTGTGTGACTTTGGGCAAGTTATTTATTTCAGGGGGAGTTTAGGTGACTAACCTGCTTAGGTGCTTTTGAAAATCCGACTAGGAATCTGTCTGCATCTTTCGGCGCGTAAATACCATTGAAAATCTGACCCATAATGTCTTGTGCCTCAGTTTCTTATTTGTAAAATGTCACTGACAGGACTTCCTGACTTTGTGGGTGTTATGAGGCTAAATCCATAAATACCAGAGAAGCGCTCAGATATATGTCCTTCATCGCTGTCATAAGTACCTAAATAGATTAGAGAATGACAGTGTCATTAACTAATCAAATGAATAGGGACACAGTCCAGTTATTTCCAAATTACAAAATAGCAGTACTTCTTGCTAGCACATTATTATAGCTCCTATAAAATACCGTATGTCTTAAAAATCAATGTCAGGTTAAAAGAAGAATAAATGTATTAGTGCCTGTGAAATACTGCAGTGCAATCTTATTGTGTATATGATTGGTTTTGACAGTTCTGTGGGTTCAGGAGAAAAGGCTGAAAATGTCTTTCACTGCTAAAAGTCTTTGTTGCTAGACACAATATGCAATGACTGAACAAAGCAGAAATAGCTGGCAAGTTATTTTTCCCCAGCACTACAAGTGGACCGGAAGGTTTATGTAAGATGTTGCCATTGCAAAGTATTTTTAAAATTTCCTAAGGTAGTTAATCCGTTGACTGAGATTTAAATCAATCAATAAAAAGCCCTACCAAAGTGGTGAAGTTCAAGGTCTCAAGCAGGAGTTAGCAACCTTTGTAGTTCAAATTATTTTAATGATCTCACAAACAAGAGAATGGCCCAAACACACCCAGACATTGGACAAAGCTTGGATATCAATGCAGATCCAGCCTTTATTTTTAATCCTTATATCTGTAGTGGCCAGATCTCCATGGGTCTGAACTTTTATGAAGTTCCTGTTGGGATCTGAGGTCTGCAGTTTAGGCCTATGTCTAATCCCAGATACAAACTGTAGGCTTCTCTGCATTCCCTTCTCTCTCGCTCTCTCTTTTTTTCCCCTGTTGTCTCAATTCTCTGCCCTATTTCCATTGGCTTTCTTTTTTTCTGGTCCTTATTCCAGTTGGCTTCTTTATCAATCATTTTCATCCAGATGTCCTGCTTAAATGTGATGTCTGCATATGTATTACAGAGCAAAAATTGGTCCTTGTTTATTAAATGTGTATGTTCACAAAAGCAAGGATAATTGCCTGCTGAGGTAAAGAATATTTTTTTTCCTCTTGTACACAGACTTGGGTGAACAACTGGGGGAGGCAGTTTCCTCTTGCTATAATCCCTTAGACATAGACTAATGTGAGATATTAGATAGATTAGATAGGCCAGTGCTCTATACAAATATAATAAAGTTTTTCCATGTAAAAGATAAAAAAAATCAGTATACACAACATAAATATAGAAAAAAAGTCTGCTTTAATGCTACTGTTACAGGATAAGTTTACATTACAGTGCTACATTGGCACAGCTGCACTGATGCAGCTGTTTTCATGTATTGCATCTGGTGAAGACGCATCATGCCAATGAGAGAGTGCTCTCCCATCAACATAATTACGCCACCGCCACAACATAATTACTCCACCGACACAAGCTATGTCAACAGGAGAGCGACTCTCACCAACATAGCGCTGGTGTGGATAGTGCTTAAGTCGATGTAACTTGTGTTTCTCAGTGGGGTTGTCTTTTTCACACCCCTAAGCTATGTAAGTTATATCAACTTAAGCAGTAGTGTAGACCAACCAGCCCTAAGCGTTACTATAGAAGGGATCCACTTGTTCTGTGTGTGATTTGCCAGTTATTCTTAACATATTCTTTTTACTAAAAACAACTGACATCATTGCTGCAAGACCAGACCCTAAATCAGGGGTTGGCAACCTTTCAGAAGTGGTGTGCTGAGTCTTCATTTACAGCCATTCACTCAAATTTAAGGTTTTGCGTGCCTGTGATACATTTTAATGTTTTTAGAAGGTCTCTTTCTATAAGTGTATAATATTTAAGTGAATTATTGTTGTATGCAAAATAAATAAGGTTTTTAAAATATTTAAGAACTTTCATTTAAAATTAAATTAAAATTCAGAGCCTCCCAGATCGGTTAACACCCTTTATGGACACAAGTGGGAAATTCAAATATGCTCAAATATGCTCTTCTTACACGTGGAAAATTGGAAAATCTAAGGATGTGATTGAAACTGAGCTGGCACTAAGCATAATCAGACTAAGCAATTGCCCAGCTGATCAAGGGGCCCCCTATTTGCTTTTTATTATAAGACCTTGCCTGCTTTAGTACGGAGGGGCGGGGGGCAAAATATTCCTATTTAGGGCCCCCAGTGAGCTAGCATCAGCTCTGGACTGAAACTATTTTCATTTCCTTACAAATAAGCTTTGACAAAGATATCTTTTAAAAAATTAAAAAATCCTGCAGTGTGATGGAAACATGTCACAAGAATGCCTGTGAGGGCTATAGGAATCAAGCATATGTTGCTGTACTACCAAAAAAACAAACAAACAAAAAGTCTAATTCGATTCACAACAAATATATAATGCATCTTTAGCATAAGGATAAATACAGTGGCAGATTAACAAATTTGGCGCCCCTAGGCCCTCAAAAAATTGTGCCCCACCCCCCCCCCGCCAGCTCACCTCTGCTCCACCGCGGTAAACCTGGGAGGAAGGGGGGAGAAGGGGAGTTGTGGTGCGCTTGGGGTATGGCAGCAGTGCCGTGGAGGTGAGCTGGGCCCCCTCCCACAGTCACTCCCTGCGCCCGCGGGCCCCAGCTCACCTTTGCTCCCCCTCCTTCGATCGCGCTGCTACTCGCTTCTCCCTGCCTCCCTCCCAGCGCTTTCGTGCGGCAAGCCTGGGAGGGAGGGGGGAGAAGGGAAGCACGGCACGCCTGGGGGAGGAGGGAGGCTGAGGATTTGGGGAAGGGGTGGAGTTGGGGAAGGGTCACGAGCAAATTTGCCACCCGAGGTCTAGACCTTGTTGGCCTAGGCGATAATACACCCCTGGATAAATATAACCTGCAGTTGCATATTGTTTTCAACTAAGACAATAACACTGATTTAATGCATGCTATTCACTTTGTGATATTTTACAAAACATTCCAGTGAAAAACTACAATACTATACAAATGACACCCACACTAGAATCAAAGACTGAAGCAAAAAAAAAAGTATTGTTCAAAAGATCTGAAAAAATAACCACTGCTATTAATAAATAAATAATAAGAAAAAGGATTAATAAATTGGAGCATTATTACGCAATTTTTTATGTATCGTTAATAGCAAGTGAAAGAGCTTTCTGCTGGCAAAAGATAACTAATTTGAGCTTTGATACACAACTCAGTGATGGGCATTAAAATGACTTCATAAAATAACAAGAAGAAGAAGAAGAACTACTATAGTTCTCTCAATACAGTCTGAGAGGCTGAAGAGTGAACAGTGTCCCTATAACTGATGAACAGAAAAAAATAGAGAAGCACTAACCATCTGCAAATAAAGACAGAAAAAGATATACATGATTTGTGTGTATGAAATATTCCCTGTCATGGGCTCACACTACATGTAAGTTTGTTGATAGATCTGTTCACTCTAACACAGCATAGGCTGTAACTTGCTGAGACCGGGGGCTTTGTATTTTTGAGATTAAGGCTTTTGGTTATGGAATTCCACCAACATAAAACAGTTTGAATCTTACCACCTAAAACATTTTGCCCAAACCTCCCTTCAGAAAAAGTTGGCTGCAGAGTAGCTCGTAGCAGTTTATATAGGAGAGAAACTACAAGTGCACTCTCAGTTTGACATGAAGCATAAGCCAGGGAGGGGTGTTTGTCAGAATGAGCTGGTACAGAAATTTTGTTTTATTATTCATATAACTCAACTGTAATATGATGGCCATTAGGAAAAAAAAAACAGAAGGCCCAGATAATTGTGCCCCAGAGTCCTAGAAGAGCTAGCTGAGGAGATCTCTGGCCTTCTGATGCTCATTTGTAATAAATCTGGGAATGCCAGGAAAATTCCAGACGACTGGGAGAATGCTGCTATTTTACCAATATTCAAAAAGAGCAGGCAGAATGAGCTGGGAAACCAAAGCAGAGTTATGAATGAGCTGGGAAACCAAAGCAGAGTTATCTTAATAACAATTTTGGACAAAATAATGGGAAATCTGATTCAAGAATCAATAAAGAATTAAATGATAGAAATATAATTAGCAACAGTCAACATGGTTTTATGGAAAATAGGTTTTGTCAAAGACACCTGATTTATTCTTGGATTTCAACATTTGGCTGACAAAATCTAGCTGTATAGATGTACTTCAACTTTTGAAAAGTGTTTGACTTAGTACAACATGACATTCTGATTAAAAAATATCATCATACACTGTCAATAAGTCACACATTTAGTGAATTAAGAATGGCTGGCTAACAAGCACTAAAAAGAAAGTAATCAAATGGGACTCCCCATTGAATGGGGTACTTTGAGTAAGGTTCTCTAGATGTCAGTACTAGGCCTGACACTATTCAACAGTATCAATTATCTAGAAATAAATATAAAATCACTGCTACTCACATTTGTGTATGACATAAAGTTTTGAGGAATCATAAATAATGACAGGGCAGTTGTACAGAGCAATCTGGATCTTTTGGTGAACTGGGCCTATCCAAAAAATGTATTTCAGTAAAGACAAATGCAAAGTTATACATCTAGGAAGAAGTTGTGCAAGCCATACCTACAGAATGGAGGACTGTCTCCCAGAAAGCAGTGACTCTGAAAAGAATCTAGGAATCAGAGTCATCAAATTTAAGGCCAGAAGGGACCATCAGATCATCGAGTGTGGCCTCCTCTCTATCACAGGCCATCTATGCCACCCAGCACTCACAAACCAAGCCAACCTACGGAATCAGACCAAACTGTTACAACCCTCAGGAGACTAAAGTATTGTGTGCCACAGGCAGACAATTGGAGGGACATGAGTGCAAGAATGCCCATGGCCTCTGCAATAGCAGGGAATTGATTTAGAGAGATATACCCAGATGATTCTAGCAAGTGACCCAGGCCCAACACTGCAGAGGAAGACGAAAGTCCCAACGTCACTGCCAATTTGACCTGGGTGGAAATTCTTCCCAGATCCCGAATATCGTGATCAGTTAGACCCTGACCATGTTAGCAAAACCTCCCAGTTAAGCACCTGAGAAAGAGAATTCTCTGTGCCACCTCAGAGCACCGGCCCACCCCATCAAGTGTGCCATCTCCAGCTGTGGCCATCTCTGATGCTTCAGAAGAAGAAGACAAAAATAAAAACAAAAAGCACTACGGCACAATACACTGGGGAAAATAATTTCCTTCCTGACCCCTATAGGTGACCATCAGAAGCCCTGATAGCTCTCTCTCTCTCTCTCTCTCTCTCTCTCTCTCTCTCTCAAAACAGAGAAAAAAAGATACTGTTCTGAAATTAAGTGACGACATTTTAGGACAATAAGTTTTGGTCCCATTGTGAGCACATTGGAAGTACGAGGAAAGATTAAAGAGGGTAGGCCTCTTCAGCTTGGAAAAGGGGAGAGTAAGGGGGGGATATGACAGAGGTATATAAAATCATGAGTGATGTGAAGAAAGTGGATAAGGAAAAGTTATTTACTTATTCCTATAATACAAGAACTAGGGGTCACCAAATGAAATTAATAGGTAGCAGGTTTAAAACGAATAAAAGGAAGTTCTTCTTCACACAGCGCATAGTCAACTTGTGAAACTCCTTACCTGAGGGGGTTGTGAAGCTGAGACTATACCAATGTTTAAAAGGGAACTGGATAAATTCATGGTGGCTAAGTCCATAAATGGCTATTAGCCAGGAAGGGTAAAGAATGGTTTCCCTAGCCTCTGTTCATCAGAGGATGGAGATGGATGGCAGGAGAGAGATCACTTGATCATTGCCTATTAGCTTCACTCCCTCTGGGGCACCTGGCATTGGCCACTGTTGGTAGACAGATACTGGGCTAGATGGACCTTTGGTCTGACCCAGTACGGCCGTTCTTATGTTCTTATGCTGACTTCAGCAGAAAAAAACAGATTTTAAAGGAAAATTAGCACTTTGAGTGGAAAGGAGATGAGCAGGAGAAGGAAACTCATTATCCAAATCAGAAGAAGAATTAAGAAAATAAGCAGTTAATGATTTGCAATCTGTACAAAATCAGTATGGCTAGTGTCACCTAATGGAAAGACTAATGCAAGAAGAGAAATAGATTAGTAAATAAATGACTTCCAGATTCTTCCTCTTGCTCAAAATTAGGTCTGTGAGATGTATTTTCCCTTCCATGTACATGCATAGCCCCCATTAGTGCTAATGGGAGACAAATGCTCATCAGGGGGAAAATATACTTCTAACTGAATATGAAATTAAGTGTCTGCACTTTTAAGAATGACTGAGAGCAGGCAGCCCGTCTCTCTTGTGCTCTCAATGACCCCTGCCCCTGGAAGGAAGCCACCTGATTAGAATGCAGTGGAAACAGGAGCCCAACTCTAGGTGGGAAATGAGTAGATTGGGACAAGAGTATGGTGAGACTAGAACTATTTGGCCAAGGAAACTGGGAGCTAGAAGTGGAGAAGATTTGGACTTGGACCTAGTGAGGCAAATGGAGGTGACTGGGAGCTAGATAAGGAACTGAGGGAGGATGGACAGGGATACTGGGACTAGGAAACAGTGGCAGATGAAGAGGGGCAAGGAGAGGGGAGACAGATTTCACAAGAAGCTGTGAATATGAGGGAGAGCTGGCTCAGTTGGGGAAAATAAAAATAATAATTAAAAAAAACTGGGACAAAGGGATAAAAGAGCCAGAGAGAGGGAATACTGCTGTGAGAAATCCAGGAAGGGATTACTACACAAGCTTGATTCATTCCCCAGAACAGGTCCAGGAGCCTGTGCACTGAATGAAGTAGAGATCCTGCTTTAAAAAATAATATGTGATCATGTATTTAAAGACTGTATCATAATGCACATGCACAAGGGGGTGAATTAATGTTGCAGAAGCAACCTTTATTCTGGGATTTTGTAACTTCTGAGTGCTTGGCTTTGCAACCTTAATAAAGTTGTTTAAATGCAGTTTTTGTGTGTAATATCTTTGCATATTAAATATGTTAGAGATAAAATATAGATGAGAATTTTGGGAACTTAAGCAATCCAAAATCTGAGGAGTATTTTGGTAAGGCTTATATCTAGTAAATACATTATTCACAGTAGTCTAAACATTAGTTTCATTTGGACTGCTTTGCCCTGCCATTGAAGATGACCTTTGACATAGGGAAATCCTCAGCTAGTGCAAATCTGCATAGGAGGCATGTCAGGGGCAGGGTGGAGTGCACAGTTGTCTGCTAAATCCTGGCCAGCACTGTAGCTGAAACTAGCATAATTTAGAGCAGGCCATATTGGCCTCCAGCTGGTCTATAATCAAAGCAATGGAAAGGTGGTTAAGAAGTACCTTCCTCTCCATCCCTCCCACCCACATGTTCCCCTGAGATGTGACCCATGAAGACTCAGTGCAGTAGAGGATTGAGTCCAATGTGGGGGAATTATTCATGTCAGAAAAAACTAATCTAGTTCTCCTTTCACTAAAATGTGCACACTTAATGTTTCGCAAATGGAGGGAGGGGGGTTGTATTTAATTTATATCATTTCAACAGATGCAACTATAGAACTTAAAGCAATTGCTGGGGGGAGCAGAAGTGCATGCAAAACACATTTCTTTTCACGTTCTTTTCAGCAAAGATATAGAGCATGTGATCTTAACAGTCCTTCATTTAACATAAACAATGTCAAGAGATATTGAACAGTAACAGCTTGTCCAAAGAATATACAGAAAGGCCATTTGTGATGCTTTCAACCTTTTATGGCTGAATGTTTATTAAAGGAAGATATTTTAGAAGTTTGCATATTTGAACTTTTGTTTCCCTGAAACTCAGTAGAGATAACTTTCTAATTCTTTTCCTGAGTTTTTTTTTCTAATTCCTTTGCAGTCTGGATTTTTGATATAAGGTTGTATGAGTACTGATAGATACTGCAGGACATTTTTATTCCTTTGTTTAAATGTTATGGCTGCCACCTTAGGGATAAACCCACACACCTCCAGAACTAGATGCATAAGCTGCTACAGTTTGAGTTAAAGAGTCCAGGCTCTGTCAGTGGGGCTCAAAAACCCATATCCTCTGTCGATCAGCACAGAAGGGGACTTATAATACACATGCACCAGTGGTTTATATAAACAGAACCAAGTCTTATATCTCAAGTAACTTTACATGTTTTTGATGTTACAAACAATTTGACCAGAAATTCAAATAAGATTGTGTAAGACAGTAACGTAATTTCCTTCATCTCTTGGTTTTTTCTTTTTCTTTTTAGTTGTAGAAAGAACATAGGAGACCATCATTAACAAGATGTAGTAAGTCCCAACAGAACTCTCCTCCCTCATGGGACTGCATCAATAATATTCAGAAACATAGTTCAGAGATTACATTCATGTTCTTAAAGGGGCCTCAACATGTCAGCATTCACAAAATTCCTTCAGAAACTCCCATGACATATCACAGTATGTTTATTATTTAAAAAAAACAAGTGGTTCCCAGTAAAAACAAAAAGGAGAAAGGTAAAACTTAGTATGAAAAATCATGTTGAAAAGATGTCTTCTATCGTAATCTTACTAAACAACTATTCATTTTCACTATAAGTAGATTCCATCACTGTGCTGTTATAAAGGACATGATCCTGTGTTGTACCAGTAAAGCCGTGCGTACACTCTCTCTCTCTTCAGAGACTGTTTACCTGGTTATTTCTGTGAGTGTCCAGTGATGGGTGCTGGATACTAATGAGAGGGACAGTGGTGGAGGAGGTTGGTTTTTGTCTGTCATGAACCTATACGAGAGAGGGTGAGGTCTGCAGAGACCTAGAAGCAAGGGTGATAGATTCTGCCTAAAAGTGGGGCCCTATGAGTAGGGGGCTCTGCCCCGCCTCTTCCCCCTGAGACCCTGCCCCCCAGCCAAGCTGGTAGCTGTAGCTAGGTTTGGGGCCCTTGGCCCCTCCAACTGCCTGTGGGGGATGGGAGGGGTTGAGAGCAGGCCATGACCCATGTTCCCACCCCCTAAAGCCCCCCACCCCCAGCAGGTGGATGGTCCATAGCTCCCCACAGCTGCCCGCACAGCTCTTATTCTGACCCAGGCAGGAGAATATTTTGGAAAAGTGGGTGGCAAAAAGAAGTACTCCAAAGTATCAGTCATTTACTTTTATGCCATCTTTAAATTGTTCCAGGCCCTTAGAGGACTTTCTGCCCTGCGGAGTGAATTCAAAGAACAATTTCTATCTTTAAAAAAAAATCTCCCTTGTTGTAGGGTTGGAATTTTAACATTCCAGGGCTGTGATTAGGAAGAAAACAATGGGAGTACAAAATCAGAGAAACCACACAGCATATGCTAAGGAATTAAAAGAGAAGAGTATGATCCACAACATGAAATTCAGATGATAGTTCAGGTGATAGTTCAGGCTGAGGAGAGAAGTAAAACCTTTAGATTTATCCATAAACAGATAATTAATAATGTTGTAACCATTGCCTCAGTAGAAAGACATAAACGAAAACAAGATTGGGAAGGTGTGTGAATAGAATGCTGGATCAGGGAAGGAAGAATTTGAGGAGAAGCAGCCATGGGCAGCGGGTATCGTAGGCAGGGGAAGGCTCTGCCTCCCCAAACAGCCTGACGTGGCTCTCCCCATGCTCCACCCCTGAAACCCCCTCCTGCCTGCTGTTCCCTTGTGACCGAGAGGTTGGGGCAGACAGGCTGGGGGCCTCGGTGCACACATCACCCCTGGGTTGGGGCCATGACGCACCGCCAAACCTCCTGGCGCTGGTCTTTTTCACTGTGTGAGAAAGAAGGACAGTTTTTAAATAGGACTTAATTATTTTATTACTTCTGCTGTTGTTCCAATATGTAGTATTATCTAATTTCGAGGAGTTCAGAGAAGAGGCAAAGAAACGTAAGAAAACTTGCAAAAATAATAAAGACAATTTTAAGGCTGTAAATCTCAAAAATTGACTTGCTCAGTTCTAGATTTTCTGGGAAAATTATCCTGTCTCTGGAGACTTTACCTTAAAATGGTTTCAACATTTGTATTACCTTAAAATTGGGGTTTGGAACGATGTGAAAAATCAGCCTTACAATGGAGCCCTCTCTGGTACCAATATTAATATAGCATGTTTCATCCATAAATATTAAAGCACTTTCCAAAGGAGCCAAGTATCATTCTCCTCATTTTACAGACGGGGAATCTGAAAGAAAGAGAGAGGAAGTGATGTGCAAAATGTTGACCGTCAGGCCTGGGAACAGAATTCAGGTCTCCTGTGTCCCAGTCCAGGGAAGCTATTGATTAGGCCACATTGATGCTCATATGGCAGAATAGGATCGGACTCACAGGATGGACCTAGGCACCTAACGTGGCCGTTAGATGCCTAAGTCCAAAATGTAGATTCTCAAAGCCCCCATGTTCAACTTCCCCTAACCCAATAGACACCAAAGTTTCCAATGGTAATGTCACCTCAAATTTCTGCCAATGAGCATATGCATAGCTACTTCAGTCCTGACCACAGTGAGCAGCGGTGAAGCCCCCATGGGATTTACAAGCTAGGCATTCCATGCAGGTATTTTTTTCTGCAGGGCCTAATCTTGTAGACATGATCTAAGTCATCCTCTCAGCAAATCTAATGGATTTTGCCTCCCTGCCCCCAATAAAACATAGGTGGTGGTTTCCCCACGCCTTTTACCAGATAATCCAGTGGTTAGGGCATTCCCATGGGAATCTGGATTCAAGTACCTGCTCCACTCAGGGAGAAGGGGGATTTGAACCTTGGTCTTCTACCACTTCTAGGGTCAGTGCTCTAACCACTGAGCTATAGGATAGAAAAGAAGCAACAGTGCCTCCTCCTTTGTTTTTCTTAAGCAAGGTCAGCCCTTTTTCAGGTGCCTAACTGCAGGAGGAAGTTCACGGCTGTGAGTCCTGACTGGGGATGATAGGCACTACCTCCTACTTTGAGGGGGTGGAGTTTAACCCCCCACCCATGGTATTTCCTAGAAGCTACTTCAGTGGCTCTTCATTAGGCTTGTTGGCTTCTATGGATCCCACTCTAAAGCACCTAACTTTCCTATATATTGTAAAGGGAAACTGAGTGCCTAAACTCAACATTAGGGATTCCATTTGGTGGTAGGACACCTCAGAGTTAGACAGGGCAATGCTCAGTCTAAATATCCCAGGTGAATCCCACCCCTAATGCCTTGCTCACATATTATTTTTATTGGAATTAATTAGGATCTTATCAGTATAGTACAGAGGTTCTCAACCTATTTATCATCGTGGGCCACATATGCAGCTCACAATGTGTTACCTGGGCTGCAGGTTGAGAACCACAGCGCACCCTCTTTCACCCACAAACCCCTATGCCACAGAATGGGGACAGGAGCAGAGCCCTGGATGGGCAGTAGCCAGGAACTTGGACCCTACTGTATGGCCCGGAAGACTTTAGCACACAAATGCCCTACAGCTGTGTGCTAATTGGGCCACATGAAGCTCATAGGTTGAGAACCACTAGTATAGTATAAGGGGTCCATGCAGATAAATAAGCAAGACATATAATTCTCATAAGAAGGAGCCATCTTTTCTGCCTTCCATCAGTTAAAGCCACTTACTTTGAAATCAGTGAAAACCAAGTGGCGTCCATGCCCAGAGATATTAGTGGGGTGAATCCATAATTCCCTCTGGGAAGACTTACAGAAAGTTCTGAGTATTGCAATGTAAAAATGGAAAGACTTAGGCACTTGTTTATTTCGCAAAGGCTCTGACATGAAAAGATAAATTTCTGCTTCAGTATATCATGTTTATTTGTCAGCAACATTCTGTTCAACAGAGTCTCACCTAAGCAACAAACTCTTTTCTTTACTTTTTACAATACAAAACAACCAAATTAGCATACAGGATGAACAGAGTGTGATGAAAATTTTAATCCAAAGGGCATTAAAGTTGTTCAAAACATTCTCAATGACTTAAATGAACTGTGGATCAGGTCCCAATTAAATATTTAAACTTACATCCCACTTCTCAGCCCCTTATTATATTTAAAATCAATTTTGAACAGGAAATAAAACATCTGCTTATTAAAATGTATTGAAATATGAATCATGCACTCAAAGCAAAGAGGCATTGATTTATTTTTATTAAATATAATTTAAAAGAATAAAGTAATTGGTTCTTATGTAGTCAATTGATTTTTAATTAAATCACTGTATTACAAGTACACAGTACTTTTCAATGCCATTTATTTGTTCAGGTAAAGTGTTCTTTTACTGTGAAAGTAGAAAATTAGGAAAACCATTAATATACCAGTGGCATGTGAATTAGTTGCAGTTTTAATTTATTTATTACTTACATTAATCCTTATTTCCATGTGTTTTTTGCGGAAATGACATCAGGTGATGAAGTGATAAAAAAGGAACACACTAAAAATATTCTCAAATTAGACTAATATACAACAAAAAAACTATTGGAAAGGCAAAAAGGAGTAGAGGAGCGGGGAAAGCACTGTGAAAAGCTAAATACTGTGAAAATATTTCAGATAGTTCTTCCACTCAACAGAAATTTAGCTACTAAGGCATGTAAAAGGAAATACTGTCCCTTTAAGGAAAGGCCATAGTTACAGTACTATCCTCCTGTTTCAGCAAAACCAAGGCATTCTGAGGTGGTTCTAGAGGGACCATACAACTTGTAGTAGCCTACAATGAATAATGGGAAAGAGCAAATAATAAACTATCTCTGTTCTCATAACAGACATACACCTAGAGGCTAAAGCTGGTCAAAAAATGGAAAAAAAATTTGTGAATTATGCAATTTCTTAGACATTTTTGATGCACATATTCAAAATATATTAAAATTTCAGTAGATATTGTCAAAATGATAAGCAATTGAACAAACAGTACTGGTGAAGTATTCCACAAGTGTTAAGCTGTTAAAGGAGCTAGAGCTACAGAACATGTCTTTTAATTTCCCTGAAGAAGCCAAGGTAGCAATAGCTTTCAGAGTGGATTCAGAATGCTGGAAAATGAAACTCTTGAAAGGATAAGTAGAGTATGTGAAGAGGATTCCAGAAAGGGTGGAGGACCCCGAGGAAGTGGCCTTGGATAAGGAGGCATAAAGGGCTTTGTACTTGGGGCCTGGAAAGGAGGCCCTGAATGCTCAGTCAAAGCTGGAATTTCTGACAGAAGGTGAAAGAAAGCTTCTCTCCACTCTTCTGCAGCAAAAGTGAAGCTGAAGGAAGCACCGAGTCTCAAGAAAAGAGCCAGCAGCCCTAAGAATCCTAAATAAACAATGTGTTTTGGCCATTGGATTATTCTTTTGGACTTTCATTACCTAGGAACATATTAAACCACCCAATAAGCAAGGGGAAAAAGTCACCAGCTACAACCAGAAACTTTAATGGAGACCTTGCCACCAAGAAAAACAGTCTACCCCATGGTTATGTGTTTCAACATCTGTCATTTATTTCTCAATAAGCAAAAAAAAAAAATTCAGCTACAGGATTACATTCACTTGGAGATGCACATCAAAGCTTATACGAGAGTGATTTGACTTTTATTTTGCATTTAATTAGCACTGTATAATATAGTCTCAGAATTGTATTAATTGTACAGCTGAGAGAGCTATTCATAGCATACTATTTACTTCAATTTATTCAATTATGTTCTGAATGCAAGTAAACTGTGAACAGATTTCTACACATTGCTCAATAAGGTTGCATAGAGGGGAAATTTCAAAGGTACTGTGTGCTCTGCAGTGGAACGGATTGTCTACTTTTCAATGCTTAGAAAGTAAGGGGGAATTTTCAAAGCAACTTTTGAGCAATGCTTGTGCTCTGAAGACATTTTTGGTTGTGGGTGACCAGGAAGTATCATTGCTCTACTTGGGCTGAGCACCAGCTAAACTGGATTTTCTAAGTCTCACTGATACTTCATATGGTTTCCAGGTACTATTCCCTGTTTCTAAATGTGATAGCCTCACCCTCTTGTGTTTGTTTCCTCCTGTCACTTCAGCCTTCTCACTGCAGCATTTATTCTCTGGGGGACAGTACCAGCATCTGAATGGATTGAAAAGGCCATCGGAAGAGACTATGAAAGGAAGGGATGCAATTAGTCACTTTGTTCAAGTGATATTAAAGCAAACAGTTTCCCACATTCGTTGCTCAAGTGTTTCATAAATAGAATGTTAGACAGAAATAAGGAACTCCCTATAGTCTGGCAGGGCAAAGAAAGAGAGTAGTGGCTCAGCTATGTGAAGTGGCTAGAACCCGAGGATCCTGCCAGCCTGTTGGAGAAACAGACTGCTATTCAGGGCAAAAATACAAGAACCTGGGAAAATAAACAAACCACAAGACTAACCTCCTGAATGTTCCAGAGGCCACAGCAGGTATGATGCATCATCTGCAAACACTGTTTGGGACTATTCAAAAGAATAGTCCCCAGCAGCATCACAAGTTTCTGTGATGGTAGGAGTTTGAGAGTTCTATCCCACTCTGAAAGGGACTGACATGTTTTTTAGATAATGGGGGAAAAAATCCCATTTCACCACAGTGCCATAACCATCAAAGCACTCAAAGCAAAGAGGCAGGACTTCTGATTTTAGATTTGAACCAATACACACCAATAACCACCCTCCTATAAAAAAAAATAAAAGAAAAGAAAGAAAGAAAGAAATTGGTGTTTACCCACTAACCACAGGAAATAGTTACTTATATCTAAAGACTTTTCTAGACAGTGGCATAATAGACATTTTGAGGGTGTAATTTCTAAAGATTAACCTGTTGTGCATTAATTGGTCTATGTAGACTAGGTGTGCATTAAGGGTTCCCTAGCGCACTTTAATATAGTACTGTTTGAAACAGTTGTACACAGTAATGGTCCCTAGTGAATTATTAAAATTACTTATTGCAATAGTTGATATTGTAATGTAAAAAATATACATTACAGTATATACAAAGAAAGTTCCAGCCTCCCCTCCCCCAAGCCACAATTTTTGGACATCTACAGAGAACTCAAAAATTGCTAAGAATAATCCTAAAAAATGAAATTAATAAACTCCCGAACCAGAAGCCCTATCCATATTTAGCAGATGTTGCAGAGCCTAGGCTGTGATCAGAAACCACTCATAGGGCCAACAGTTCTGCTTCATGCCAAGCACATTAATTACAGACTCCAGGCCAATGCTTATGCACCAGATGCAATAACAAATACATGATTTGCACTTTCAAATCCTCTTATACCTGTTTTTTGAAGTGCACTTGACAATGGAGTCTCTCTATGGAGCCATAGCTGGTGGGTGGAGGAAAGAGTCCTGACATGATGATGAATGGGCCCTGGGTGGCATTTGTTCAATCAGAACTCCAATATGTTATTGATGAGATGCAACTTGGGCAGAGGAGTAGGACTTTATACACCTGTGGGAGATCACGATAAGGCATTCTCTACTTTTTTAATTCAAACAAGCGTTCAGATACTTTTTAATTGTATGCATGAAGGTTTGGCTAACCGTGTTAGAGGTGGAAGCAGCCATTTCAGAAGATATAAATGCACAAAACTGAGTATTAGTTTATATATTCAGATTGTTCTAGAAAAATCAGAATATGAATGTAGAGAACTAAATTTAGTACGTACCATCACAATAGTCTATTATAACATTTTCACTAGAAAATACACACTCTCTCTACACCTACACAATGCTGGCCTCAGTCAATCTGTACTTATGCTTATACCCCTCTTGATGCTGGTAACGTAGAATGTTAGAGAAATGAATCAAATTGAAAAAGCATTTTAAAGTAACACAGAAATGTCAATTTTAAGACAAATAACTTCAAGTGAATCAGTCAATGTATAGCTAGTATGCATCTTGAAAAGATTTTTTGACACATAAAATACTTTTAAAATATCTCCTCTTATGTCAAGAAACTTTTATCAAACAAATTATTTATTTAAACTAGCAAATATATATGCTTGGCTAGTGTGAATGACTTTTCAGATCTTCAAACCATTAAACCTTTTGGGAATAGAAAGATGGGTTTCAGTTTTAGGATAGAATCCTGAAGATTTCTTTAGCTTTTTGAAGGATTATTATAATGTAGTTATATTACTGTAGCATCTAGGAACCCAAGTTATGGACCCTACTATCATTGATGAGGTCAGGCCATAGTCTACCAGCCATGTGTGATGTGAATACAAAGGACAAAAATGATCCCATGTCAAAAGCAGGGAAGAAAGAAAAAGATAGTGATCCTTGTCAAGGTTTTTTCCCCTACTTTGAACTTTAGAGTACAAGAAGTGGGGACCTGCATGAACACTTCTAAGCTTAATTACTAGCTTAGGTCTGGTACACTGCCACCAGCCAGAATTTAGTGTCTGGCACACTTTCTGTTCCCCCAAAACCTTCCATGGGGAACCCAGACCCAAACCCCTTGGATCTTAAAACAAGGAGAAATTAACCATCCTCCTCCTTTTCCCCTCAGACTTTCCCCTCCCTGGGTTGCCTTGAGAGGCTTCACACAGATCCAAACTCCTTGGATCTTAAAACAAAGAGGAATTAACCATCCCCCCTCTTTTCTCCCCACCAATCCCTATTGAGTTCAGACCCAATCCCTTGGATCTTAAAACAAGGAAACACCAATCAGGTTTTTAAAAAGAAAGCTTTTAATTAAAGAAAGAAAATGTAAAAATTATCTCTGTAAAATCAGGATGGAAAATGCTTTACAGGGTACTCAGATTCATAATGACCAGAGGGACCCTCCAACCCTAGCCTTAGATTCAAAGTTACAGCAAACAGAGGTAAAAATCCTTCCAGCAAAAAGAGACATTTACAAGTTGAGAAAACAAACATAAGACTAATCCGCCTTGCCTGGCTATTACTTACAATTTTGAAACAAGAGAGACTGATTCAGAAAGATTTGGACAGCCTGGAATGGTGTCCCTTCCCTCTCAGTCCCGAAAGCAAACAATGAACAAAACAAAAAGCACAAACAAAGACTTTCCTCCATCAAGATTTGAAAGTATCTTGTCCCCCTATTGGTCCTCTGGTCAGGTGTCAGCCAGGTTTACTGAGCTTCTTAACCCTTTACAGATAAGAGACATTAACCCTTAACCATCTGATTATGACAATCCTGAAAAAAACCTCTCTATTTATTTGGTGGAATTGGCAAAGTTTTAATTAGATATGGGCCAAAAACAAGAGCCTGTCAAATCCAAACACTTGCTTTTTGTGGTGGAGAAAAAAAGTGATCAAAAGCCCCTGCTTCTAAACATGCCCTATCTGTTTTAGTTCTGGGTATTGACCAACTTCAGAATAAGGCAAAAAAGACCCTTTCAGGATTGGATTAAACCAAATGCTCATAAAAGCTGTTGACTTTGTGAGATTTTCCATCTTTTAAGGGCAGAATCTTGCAAGAACAACTCAGTATCAAGTAGGAATCCAAACTTCATCCTAAACCAACAGTTCTGAAACTCAGGGTCAGGACCCCTCAGGGAGTCGCAAGGTTATTACATGGGGGGTCACAAGCTGTCAGCCTCCATCCCAAACCCCACTTTGCCTCCAGCATTTCTAATAGTGTTGAATATATAAAAAAAGTTTGTTTGTTTTTTTTAATTTATAAGGGAGGTCACAGTCTGAGGCTTGCTATGTGAAAGGGATCACTAGTACAAAAGTCTGAGAATCACTGTCCTAAACCTAATCTGGAGTCAGGTCTCCATTTCTAGTAATTTCGTATTACCTCTATATAGAGATATAATATAAAACCCAAAATGCTTGATTGAAAAGATGATTAAAAAAACAATTAGAGAAGAGTATATAGTCACTACAGTTCCAGTGAATTTGTTGAGGTTAAGAAACAGCTGCAATTATTACTTTAAAATACAGGATTTTCTAGCCGGAAAAAGCGCTAGAAAGATCAACCAGCATTTTAATCTCTTAGCAGCTGAAGGGTCGTCTTGGATGCGTATCAAGTGACTGAAAACAAGTAGCTCCTTCATTTATTGACAGAAGAAAATTAGAAATCTCTGTCCTTGTAAATCCATTTTAGAGTAGCAATCTGGGCTTCCATACTAGTTTTAAAGACTAAATATGACATCTTAAAACTCAGAGTATGTTTCCAATTTGCAAAAGCACGTTTTGTAACATGCTATTTATTGCCAAAAACTTTACTTTGAAGGTCCTTAATTATTCCTCACTCAGACCAAATTCCCATTGTCAACAATAACCTTGGAAAGACATGAGCTCTAGAAAGATTTTTGCTTCGCTAAGGCACCACTAAATAGGTAATATTTTCTCCTCCTTTATAATCATCTAGACACTATATATTTCTATTATTCACTTTGACTGAGGGAATAAGGTTTTCTTGAGCAGTAAAGTATGGATGCAACATCTTGCTCAGGTCACCCAGCACTGTGAGTCAGTGTTACCCTTCTGCCTCAGCAACAGTGAGCTTTGCTGCTGCTAAGTTTTGTGTCAAGTCCTTGACATACCTGCTTGCCTGCCTTGCCAGCAAACTTTTCAGGAGTCTGCCAACCCAAACTTAGCCTTTCAGTGAACCCCAATTTCTTAGTTCCCAGAGACATTTTTCTGCAGTTTCCAGGCCCTCTCACTGAGAAAAGAAAATCACAGAAGCTATTAGGTTTGCTGCCTCCAAAGGGACAGGACATGCAACAGGCTGTTAGGTAAGCTGATAACTCACACTTCTCCTCAGTATAACAACACTGACATGGTTTTGTAATAAAACAAGAATAATTTAATTAACAGAGAACATAAGTTTCAGTGTTTTCAAATAAGAGCAAAAGGTTTGAAAGGTTACAAACACACTTTTTAGTGATTAAAACCTAACTTTAGCAAGTTCCAATCTTTGTCTAAGCAGGTTTCGTCTTTATAGTCAGTTCCCAGAGACTTCAGCCCACTTGGCTGAAGGGTCTAACTCTCTCAGATTTCCAATGCTCTGGCCTCTTTTGTCTCTAAAGTGATGGATGTCAAAATGGCTGTTTCTTCTTATATTTCCCAAAGTCCATCTGTTTCAAGGGCCAGGAAGGCTTCCTGAGGCACATATTCAATCCTCCGTTGTGATCATTAAGTGGTATCTCCCCCATTTGCTAGTTTGGTGGTTTAGCTTACCTTATATGTAAAAGAACTTTAATTGCTTCTGGTCTTGTCTTGTTCAATTTATCTTGGAGACACTGTCAAGCAGGTGAAACATTCCTTTTTCTAGCACTAGCTGGGCTTTTGCACTGTCCACCAAACACATTTTAAGAACATATTTCCAGCACACATCTATAAATCTGTATACTCCACCTGTGCACACCTCACACAATAATATTAATGACCAGCATGCTATCAACTTAAATATGATATACCTTACATGACACCTTTTAAATACAGATTATGACCACAGTGAATTGGAGCAAGGAGTATGTCAGGCCTGATGTGAGTTATGGGCTGGCGTGTTCACTGCCAGTTGGCATTGAAGGAGCTCCCTGGGTTGTTATAAGAGCATTTTTAAGCCAAATGAGCCTGAAGTGAAAAGCTTCCTTTTAGTGAAGGACAACATGGAGGTGTTAGGATACAGATATTCAGGCTTGTCTGCAAAGGCCTATATTTTAAGAATTTAGGTGTATTCTTATCACTTAGCTGGTTATAGAGGTATAAAAGAAAGAATCAAAATCACTGTCTGTCTGTGTAATGGCCTTCTCTTACTGTGACAGACTAAGGCCTTCAGCTAAGCAGCAGAAGCAGCCATAAGCTGGGAAGTGTATGGTCACATCCTCACATTCCAAACTAGTCACATTGAAATAAGGTGCTATTGGGCTGTTAGGAATATAATCCTGTCCTGATATTCCTATCACCTCCATAGAAAGGGAAGAGCTTAGAAGATGTAAAAGGAAACTTAGTTTCATAGCATCCTGTCTGGCAAGAACTCATTTATCCATAACTGGGATGTGAAATCCTCATTTCTGTATTGTTCTATCCTTGTAGTTTCCACTTCCCTATTGTTTGTCTGTATAATCTCTATATGGTTCTGTGATTGTTTCTGTCTACCGTATAATTAATTTTGTTGGGTGTAAACCAATTAAGATGGTAGGATATAATTGGTTACAATATGTTAGGATTTGTTAGTTAAATTTCATTAAAATGATTGGTTATAATATAGCTAAACAGAACTCAAGTTTCACTATATAGTCTGCAGTCAATCAGGAAGTGTGGGGGGGGGAATGGGAACAGAGACTGGGGGTGGGGGAATTGGAATCATGTTTTGCTAAGGGGGGGAATGGGAACAGGGGATGGGAACAGAAACAGGGACACAGGCAAGGCTCTGTGGTGTCAGAGTTGGGAAGGGGGACCCTAAGGAAGGAAACTGGAATCATGCTTGCTGTAAGTTCACCCCAATAAACATCGAATTGTGTGCACCTTTGGACTTCAGGTATTGTTGCTCTCTGTTCATGCGAGAAGGACCAGGGAAGTAAGAGGGTGAAGGAATAAGCCCCCTAACAAGAAGGAGATGTTTTAACTTAGGCATCCGTCTAAACTGAATTCAAGCCAATACATCTAGGGAAAGGAATCATAAAGGTGCATACACTATGGATGGTGAAATCCAGGAATCAATATGAGAACTACCCCTGAAAGTGAACTACTAATTTCTGTGCAGAGATCTGGTAGCGTATAGTGCCATGAAATGTGATTAGTCCATTTCTCCTATACACATCTCCATCATCAAAACTCAATGGAATCCCTTCTCTGCTGGGCACCCATGGAGGGGCATCCACAGGGTGAAAGTGAGTAGGGACAGTAATGTGAGAAACGCACTCCCCTTTCACTTAGAGAGATCCCCACAGTTAAGGCCTATGGCTCTTGCATGAGGGAAGGAGACAAAGTGGAGCAATGATACTAAGCTGTTTCTTTCACTTTCCCTTTATGTAAGGAAATAGCAGAAACATGATAGTTCTACAGTGCTATTCACTCCACAAGAATACTTAAAAAAAATCACTAACAGAAGAATCTAACAGAAAGGCCCTTCTCTTAAGATGACGTTTCCTGTTTTATGTGTGTACATATGCAGCAAAGAATCTAATCACCAGTCTCAAAAGAAAAAATCTTGCTGGGTTCTTTGAAATGCATTACATTTTACCATAAATTACCTGCTCAACATTACAAAGACTAGGTGGGTGAGATAATTTCTTTTAATGGATCAACTTCTGTTGGAGACAGAGATTCTTCTTCAATTCTGTGTGGCTCAAAAGCTTCTCTTATTGGACCAACTTCTGTTGATGAGAAAGACAAGCTTTCGAGCCACACGCTCCTGAAGAAGAGTTTCTGTCACCAACTGAGGTTGGTCCAATAAAAGATATTACCTCTCCCACTTAGCAACTCTAATGTCATGGGACTGACACAGCTACATCACATACTGCTCAACATTGTTACAAGTACAGATTCTTGGCCCAGTACGTTCTTTGTATTTACCAAGTTCCCCAAGAAAGTGGACATTTCAGCAAAATTTAACTAGTTCCTTTCTATTTTCCAGAATTTCTCGAGACATTGACAAGATAGTAAAATAAGAAAAAAAAAGGTTCTGTTTCTCAAAGTAATACACTACTAGCAAACTTTGCCTAGGATATGTCCAAATGAAGACAGATTTCAGAATTATCTAAAATTTAAGTATAAAAGGCCACAACATTGTTAAACAAAAGAAAATCATAGTTGTTTTTTGACAGATGGTCGTGGAAACAAAATCAAGTCGGGGTTTCAGGGGGAGGGAAGAGGGGAGGGCTGGTAAGCTTTAGTGGCACGTATCTGTCCCTTCCTGAATATTATAGTTCACTAGTTGGAGAAATTCTTCAGGTTTCTCAGTTTTTTTCCAACAATTAGTGAAAGAGTGTCTACAGATTTGGCAAACCTTAGCATGTCAATGCTAATTAGTGGATTGATGAAGGTATCAGATATTGACTTCCACCACAATGGATAAAACTCCCATTGATCCTCCACAGTCTGGTCTCATGCCTGCCTCTTAGACATGGAAAATCTCCACTTCCTAGCTGCATCCCACTTGGAGAGTTCCCACAGGAATAACATGCAGAATGAACATTCTACACACAAAAAGTAAAAGGTATGTGCACAATATTTTAAAATTCTGCATATTTTATTTGTCAAAATAACAATATAATTACACTGGTTTCAATTAGTTTGGTAATTTATTTCAAAATACAGATCACAATACAGACAATAAAAAATGTTCTTTTTTTTTTTGGACAAACAGATTCCTGACTAGGCATATTAATGTAGAAATTTGAGTACTATGATACAGAAATTATGATACAGAAATGCATTTCCCACACCCCTGGAAAGCAGTGGAAAGGCTTAGATGAGTATGAGGTAATGGAGGAGCTGAGGGAGAAGGAAGTAATTCCCAGAAAGGAGACTGAGAGTGAACTTGGAGCGTTGTGTGTGGGTAGGAGAAGTATGGAATAGTTTGTTTGTTTGTTTGGGGGGGGGAGATAGGGAGCTGGGGCACTTAGGGAGCTGGGAAGCCTCCCCATGTAGACCCTGACTGACTCCTAGCCTCTCCCATCCAGTCAGGCACATCTTGCCCATCCCCATGTGTCCCTGCGCTCTCACTCAGCCACCACTCTTCCCAGTGTTTTTCCCAGGAAATGAAATTAGGGGAGGTGTTCGACAATATAAGGGGAGTGAGGGGCAACAAGGGCTGAGACCATGAGGATGAAGGTAGGCTGTATGTTACCATAGTAAAAACTGAAAAAATGTTTAACAATCATTTTATTGTATTTAACTTGTTTTAAAATCATCATAGAAATTAAAGTTGGTTACTCAGACCTACTATAAAGCACTACATCTGCATCCTTCTTGGTTTCTTGTTGTAATTTTGAACAACCGTGTTAATGAACTTCCTGAATGCAGTGCATTCGTTTTGTGTAGTTTCTTGTGTGTCCGGTACTTCTAGTCCTTCATGATATGCTCATGGTCAAGCAGAAGGCAACTTCTTTGAGAACCCAGTATTCTATTCAAGGAGGAAAAAAAAACTCAGCTGAGATTGTTGTGACTTGGAGTAGCAAGAGATGAATTAATACTTCTTTCATCCAGGAAACATAGCACAAAGATTAGGTCGAACCACTAGTGATGACAAAGAAGAAGCTGAAGTCAAATCTTCATTCACCATATGATATTCCCCTCTGTGTTCAAATTCTTTATTCTGTCCTGATCACATGACAACCCCATTGTTGTTAGTGCCTCACTCCACTCAACTGTCTGTGTTTTATAAGACAAGCACCCAAAAAAGCTACATAGAAGTTGAGTAGAATCCAGAAGCCGCTGTTGTAGATTTGGAAGAATAAAGTCTCTGTACTTTTTCAGCTGGCTTAAAAACATGTTTTGTTGTTGGGACTGACAGCAAGTTACCTTGGTCCAACACCTGGTGTAGTCGGCAGAATACACTTGGTGATATCTCCGGGAGGTGTAGTCAGATGTGGGGTAAGCGAGGATGTGGGGTTGTGGCCTCCGACAAGATACCCAGCTAGAGTATTACCCCCCGCTGGGCACCGGTGGCCAAACTGTTATGCCGGGTGGCTCCTCTAGTTGGATGGGACAGGGATGAAGTTCTCTTCACCCCAGCCAAATTGGCTGAACAGATGGAGAAGGAAATAGAGTTATATGGGCATAATAAACTCTATAAGGATTGTCAGGAACAACTATCCCCACCCCACAATGGTGGAAAAGCTGTTGGCTCATAACAAGCAGCTAGAGAAGAATATATGCATCCTGGTGGATGACGAGTGAGCTCTCATGGATAAGAATAACATGCTAACTAAGGTTTTGGAAGCAGCTCAGCTGAGGGCTCACAAGCAGCAGGAGATAGCTGAGACTATGACAATCCACTATGCCTGGGATCGTCATCGCCGCCTCCTGTAGAGCCCACACCCCAGCATGTCCCAATCCAAGGTTAGGGCCCTTATGGCATCGGATTGGGACTCCGAGACATGGGACAGGAACATATGAGACTCCAGTTATGACGATGGTAGGTGGGAAGGCAAAACAGACTGAGGCAGAGGGAGGCATTGCAAAGAAGGTCCAGCCCCAGGTTACTAAGAAAACTAAGGAGCCTCCAGGAGCAGCCCTCTAACCGACATAGATAATCCGGGACTATATGCAAACAGAACTCCAGGGCCTTCACGCTCAATTCAGGCAGTGGGAGGGTGATAGCATGAAGTCTTGGCTGCTCCGCTGCTAGGACCAGGGCACTGAGGCAGTTCACCTGTTCCTAGGCGAGATCTTGAAATTAGGGGCCCTTTCCAGGCATATTTCACTCAATCAGCTCCTGGGGGGTGGTCAGGGGACAACGGGGAGTAGGACTTGCCAGCTGTAGAGCACCGGTGGCCAGATCACATGGGTTGGGATGATGCAGATAAACCCTGGAGTACAATTCCTGAGGTTTCCATTCGCCTTCAGGAAATGGGAATACAGGTAGGGTTCTATATGAATAACTGCCAGGGTCCTGGCCATGAGACTTTCACAGCTGGGATGTGCAACCGTTTGTTGTGCACCACCCCACTCCATTTGAAGGGGCCCTTTTGGCTGTTCTGAGTCCTGCACAGGGCTGCCCAGTGGGTGAGACCACCTTGCTGCTGGGGAAGTTGGGGGACATTGAAGACAACAAGATGAAGGTCCGAGTGAGTGGAGCCAACCGAAAGGGGGGCGATAAGAAGGAGCCCACATGTCTTTTGAGGAAAGATTTGTTTGTAGTCCTGCTGAATGAGAGAACCCCAAAGGATAAGATTGACAGGCTCCCCACCAAAGAACTAGTTGCCCTCCACTGGGAAATGGTTAAGGATCAGGGTAAAGGCGGGAAGTGGGAGGTGGAGATGCTTGCTGAACCCACTCCCTGCCTCTACCCCTCATTGGATGAGTGGTGAATGCCAGACCCCCACTAGGAGGCCGGCATGGCTGATGCCATTGGGTTAATAAAGGGAAACGCCTCATCTGATCAGCGCCCCCATGTAAATGTCTGGATTCATTGGTCATCCCTCAATAAGCAGTCGGTCAGTGCCCTTTGTGAGCTATCCCTTGTTTATGGTAATCCTTCCAAATTCCAGGGTACTCCATTACAGATGAATGGATTTGGGAGGCAAGCCATACTGGTAGGTGGGTGGCCTTAGTTTTGCAAATTGGAGATATCCCTCCCCATTTGTATTCACCGGTGGTTACTCCTGTCAGAGAGTATATTATTGGCATTGATATTCAGCGTAGCCTTTCCCTTTCACTTTCTGATGGGAGGTACCAGTTTGGGGTGCAGGTGGTTGTGGTGAGCCATGCCTTATAGGAGCCCCTGGTCCTACTCCACCCCCAGTTGTTTCACTGAGGCAGTATCGGTTTCCCAGGAGACAGAAGGAGATAGGGGAGACAATCACTGAGTTGCAGTGGGCGGGGGTCATTAAGCTAGTAGTATCTCCTTTTAACAGCCCAGTGTGGCCTGCGAAAAAACCCAGTGGATCTTGGTGGATGACAGTTGACTATTTGGCCCTGAACATGGAGATGCCCCCACTCATGGCCCTGTTCCTGATATTGTGATTTTAACTGAGGCCATCGGGCGGTCCAAGGAGGAATGGTATTCTGTTATTGACCTGGCCAATGCCTTTTTCTCAATTCCCATTGCTGAAAAGGCACAAGCCCAATTTGCTTTCATCTAGGGTGGGCACGAGTACACTTTCATGCAATTGCCACAGGGTTATGTCCACAGTCCCATGTTGTGCCATGGGTTGGTGGCATATGACCTCCAGATGTTTACCCTCGAAAATCAGTGACTATTCACCACTTGTTGATTTTATGATTCAGGGGGATGGCTCATGTTGTAGTAGAGCAAACCTTGCAGGTGCTCACCACTCACATGCAGGCCAGGGGGTTGGCTGTTAATCCCAACAAAGTACAGCCCACCATGAAATTCCTTGGGATTGTGTGGCAAGAGGCACAGCACCACATCCCTCCTTCTGTTGTAGACCAAATTGCCCAGCTTGCAGCGCGGACCACCAAGGTCAAGGCACAGTGAGTGACTGGGTTGTTTGGTTACTAGTGTAACCATCTCCCACATCTCACTTTGCTTTTAAATCCCAGGAAAAAGACGGCATTCAACTGAGATGAAGCCCAGCAGCAGGCATTTGAGGAGTCTAAAGATGCCATCCAGACTGCAATGCCCTTGTGCTCCTATGATCCTCATAGCCCCTTTCACCTGGCGGTGTCAATGCAGGAGGATTATGCCTCTTGGAGTCTGTGGCAAAAATTGGTGGGTGCCCATGATTTCAGACCCTTGGGTTTTGGTTTCAAACTCCCTGAGGCGGCCAGCCGGTATACTCCATTCGAGGAGCAGCTTTTGGTTTGCTAGTGGGCCCTGTTTGAAACCGAGCACCTGACTGAGAGGCATACTGTGGGTTTACAGCCCGAAATCCCAATCATAAATTGGATTTTGGACTTCAACACTTGTCCTCTTTACTTACAGATTCAGTATAAGTGCCTTCTTTACTTAACTTCTGAACTGAAATCTTTGCTTCTTCCAGTATGTTTTCAATGGCTCTCTCTCTAATTGATCCAAGTGTGGCTTCTATTGTTGGACAAAGATCTATTTCTGTTGTAGCAGATTCCTGGATGCCATTGTTTAATGACTCAAGTGGTTTCAACAGTAGACTTACACGAGAATGGCAATAGTCTTCTCTGAATGTAGATGCAAATGTAGTCCACTAGCAGCACTACTTAGATCTGTCCTATCTCAGTAGATAATTTCCGAAGCCAGTAATAATGGTTGCAGTAATGTTAAGACAACAGCCAAGGATTGCTCATGAGAAACCAGCAGGTTCTCCCAGGTTGGACTAATTTGAACTTCAGTCCCAGTGTATCTTCTATTTTATTTCCCCAAGATGTTTAGTTCTTTTGGACTCTTGCTGAGGGAAGAAAAAAAGTATAACAAAGCCATTAAATTTATGGCTTTTTAATGTCTTTCGAAGATTCTGCAGCTGATATTAGTGCTAGTTGAAGTAGATGTCTTCTGCAGTGTGTACTGGAGAGATTAAGGTTATGCTTTTCTCTGAGTAAAGCTGGCACTCTACTATGTCTTCCAGAGAAGTTTGCAATTCCATGAAATGCACGAGCAGCCATCTGTCTGGGGTTTAATTTACAAGCATTTAACTCTAAGATGTGACAGATGCAGCTGATGCGTCTTATACAACCTGAACATCCAGAATTCATCTACTGGTCTACCATGGACATCAAGTTAATGTATGCAATGACTTAATACTTGATTCCTATTTGCATTAGTGCATTCATCAAACATGTATGCACGTTGTTTGAATGTGTTAAGAGAGTTCTTCACTTTTTCAACTGCTGAGTATTTCACTGTTGCACCACATGCTTCTAGTCAGTCAGCTGATTTTTTTGCAGAAAGATATCAAGCATTTGCTAGTCTTGTTTGGAACCAGTGTCCAAATTCAGTATTAACCAATGACAGTGCACTTAACATTGGCCTACAGTTTGTAGTGTTTGATATTGCTTGCTTAAATAGAAAGTATGATGCAACAGCCATGTTGGTTCACATAAACTGTGTTGTGTTTCCACCATTTTTAACAGCCTCATTAAATACTTCTAAAATTGGCTTTGACAGTGATAGGCTTACAAAGCTGTCTGCATGTTGATGCAATTCAGAGGCTTGGTGTTTTGCAGTCTTGTCAGTATTGCCTAGGCTGATCATTCTGGCAAACCAAGCTCCAATTTTACTACATAAATCCATGTCATGCCCACAGTCAGCCTGTGGATCTTTTTGCCAGGGATGTTGAAGGCTAAAAATTACAACAGGGTTTAAAAAGAACTAGATAATTTAATGGAGGTTAGGTCTATTAGTGGCTATTAGCCAGGATGGGCAGGGATAGAACACCATGCTCTAAGCAGGGCCGGCCTTAGGATTTATGGTGCCCTAGGCGAGATTATTAAACTGGTACCCCTGTGCCTGATCTGCTCTTAGCAACACAAACATAAGCTTATAGTATTGGAAAACTTGCCACATTCACATTATTAAAGCCAGTTAAACTTAATTAAGCACACTGTAATGCTGATGGACTAGCACTAAAGAAGCAGCACTATAGAAAAAATTCTGATATGACAGAATGATGCAAATAATATATATTTTTTTAATTTATCAAAATTTTATTGGAAATTTATATGAAGAGGTATTGAAACAAAGATTTGTTTTTAATTAAAAGCAATCTTTCTGGCTTTTTTGGCTGCAAAATCAGTAATAATGTCATCCTATGACAAAGACAAAGTCGTGTCTTGTTCGATCACAAGAACGCAAGACCAGTCAAGCGTTCCTGACTCATTGTAGAGCGGAGATAGTTTTTAATGAGCTTTAGTTTTGAGAAACTCCGTTCTCCTGATGCTACTGTTATAGGAATTGTCAGTAGAATACGAGTGGCAATGTACACATTAGGATATATATCAACAAGTTTGCGGGTATGAATAAACTATACAATGTTCATCACCGATTTTGCATGTGACAACATTGATGACAGTGTACTCAATTCTTCGTACAGTTCAAGTCCATTTAAATCAAAACTATCACCATGCTTCAGGAGGCTCTCTAGATTCTTGCACTTTGTTATTAGTTGCTCTTGTTTTCCTATTTCGTTGAATTTAGTTATGTCATACAAAAATCCAAACTGTTCATGGTGTACTTGCAAGGTATTAAACCTTTCATCAACAGCAGATACTGCTTTATCCATCACAACATTAAAAAATTCAACCTCAAATTTCTTTTCTGGATCGTCTATGGGCATGATCTGCTTTACAGATTCTTCACAAAGAAGTGTCCCTGGCCTTTTAAACTCATATTAACTATGTATTTACTTTATGAAAGTTAGAGAAAACATTGTGAAAACGTAAAACATTGGCTGCCCAACTTCTGGGCTGGCAAAAGTTATACTGACTCACAAGGGGAAAAAAAGAGCAGGAGAATCTTAGTACAACATATGGTCACTCTATACCAGGGGTCGGCAACCTTTCAGAAGTGGTGTGCCAAGTTCACTGTAATTTAAGGTTTCTCGTGCCAGTAATACATTTTAATGTTTGTAGAAGGTTTCTCTCTACGTCTATATTATATAAATAAACTACTGTTATTATCTGAGGTCTTGGCCACCGCTCCTGCTCAGGCCACTGCCAGCTGAGTAAATGAAACCCCAAACTGGCAGCGGGCTGGTAGCTGGAACCCTAGACAAGGATCCCAGGCCCTGCTCAGCCCGCTGCTGGTCTGGGGTTCTGACCACCAACTCCTGCCAGCCAGGATCCCGGCCGCCAACCCCCCCTCAGCCCGCTACCAGCCTGGGATTCTGCTCACCCAGGCTGGCAGGAGGAAGAGTGGGGCTGGCGGCTGAGCTCCTGACTGGCAAGGGGCCGGCAGCCAGAACCCCGGAGTAGCAGTAGGCTGAGTGCTGCTGGCACCCCAGACTGGCAGCAGACTGAGCCACTCAACCCCCCACCAGCCCTGCTCAGCCCGCCACCAGCCCACTCAGTCCGCCACCAGCCCACTCAGCCCGCTGCCGGCTGAGTGAATGGAACCCCAGGCTGACAGCAGGTTGAGTGGTTCAGCTGGCCTGCTCAGCCCACTGCCAGCCCGGGGTTCCTTGGGGGTCCTCAGGCCAGCAGCAGGTACTGAGTGGGCCCGATGGCTGGTATTCCAGCTGGCAAGGGCAGCAGCCAGAACCCCAGAGCAGTGATGGGCTGAGCTGCTCAGCCTGCTGCTGCATACCATCAAAAATCAGCTCACCTGCCACCTTTGACATGTGTGCCGTAGGTTGCTGAACCCTGCTTTATACACTAGTAAGGAGATGAGCATATTACAGTTGTTGGAGGGCTCTTATCAGGAGTAACAGGCTATAGGAAAGTCAGTCAACATTTTGTTTCTCTGATGAAAACTGACCCACTCCCTGTCTCAAACCAAACCTGTCACTAATAATTGTCAACAACTTAATTTTCTGTTTTTGGCTAAGATATTGATTTTTTAAAAAAAATATTGAAATTGGATTCAGGATTGTTAGCAAGAATTTTTGGCAAACAAAGTTGTTAAATGACAATCTAAATGGCAACACAGTAGTGCTTTCATGCTTGGCTCACCCCCCCCCCCAGCCTGCTGGTCCAACAGCTGCAGTAGAGGAGGAGATAAGTGGAAAACTGCAGGACCCCAAAATCCACCTCTTGGGGTGCAGAGTGGCAACAGCAGCAGCAAACCCTCAGGTCCAATCACACATCAATGGGCACCACCGCCAGCCCAACAGACAATGGTAAAGTTAGCACAGCATCTGATCTCAGGGACGGGGCACCCAGGGAGCCACAGCAGCTCATCCTGCCCTGTGCAGCTCCCCCCGGATGAGATGGATCGCTGGCAGCTGCCAGCCCGGGGGAGAGGCTCTCCTCAGCTAGGGTGGCCAGATCCAGATGTCCTGATTTTATAGGGCCAGTCCCGATATTTGGGGCTTTGTCTTATATAGGCACCAATTACCCCCACCTAGAGTGACCAGACAGAAAGTGTGTAAAATCAGGACAGGGATGGGTGAGGGTGGGGGGGGGAGGTAAAAGGAGCCTATATAAGAAAAAAAGACCCCAAAATTGGGACTGTCACTATAAAATAGGGATATCTGCTCACTGTACCCCAATCCCCTATCCTGATTTTTCACACATCTGGCTAATCCTAACCCAGCCCTGTGTGACATTCCAATTTTGGCTGCCTGCAGAGGAAGTGAGTTACTTTCACTTTCATTCCTCAGCAGGCAGCCAGCCAGCCTCCCCTCTCCCGCAGCACCTCACTCAACCCAGCCCTGACAGAGGGGAGGGAAGAGGGAGAGAGGGGTGCCACAGAGCCTGCCTCTCCTCACCTCAGAGGAGGGGAAAGAGTCACACTCACAGGTGAGCTCCTTTCCCAACCTCTACTCCCTCCCCTTCCCAGAGACCCCAGCAGCCAATCCCATTCCTCAGACTGTGCTGCATTCGGCTCTCTCTAGGACCCAGCAGCCCTGCTTCTACACTGTCTGGGCTGCCTGCAGAGTGGTGCCCCCAGGGAGAGTGAAGCCCTACGCGGCTGCCTATTCTGCCTATGCCTAAGGACGGCCCTGGCTCTAAGTGTCCCTAGGCTCTGTTCACCAGAAGCTGGGAGTGGATGACAGAGTATAGATAGTTCAGAGGGAATAAACAGAACAAGCAACTACCAGGCATTGGCCGCTGTCAGAAGACAGAATACTGGCCTAGATAGACCGTTGGTCAGACCCAATATGGCCTGTCAAGGTTTTTCCCCCACTTTGAACTTTAGGGTACAAAAAGTGGGAACCTGCATGAACACTTTTAAGCTTAATTATTAGCTTAAATCTAGTACACAGCCACCAGCCAGAATTTAGTGTCTGGCACACTTTCTGTTCCCCCCCAAAACCTTCCCTGGGGAACTCAGACCCAAACCCCTTGGGTCTTAAAACAAGGATAAATTAACCATCCCCCTCATTTCCCCCCAGACTTTCCCCTCCCTGGGTTGCCTTGAGAGGCTTCACACAGATCCAAACTCCTTGGATCTTAAAATAAGGAGGAATTAACCATCCCGCCTTCTTTTCCCCCCACCAATCCCTGGTGAGTTCAGACTCAATCCCTTGGATTTTAAAAGAAGGAAAAATCAATCAGGTTCTTAAAAGAAAACTTTTAATTAAAGAAAGAAAAGGTAAAAATATCTCTGTAAAATCAGGATGGAAAATGCTTTACAGGGTATTCAGATTCATATAGACCAGAGGGACTCCCCCCTAGCCTTAGATTCAAAGTTACAGCAAACAGAGGTAAAAATCCTTCCAGCAAATAGACACATTTACAAGTTAAGAAAACTAACATAAGACTAATCCGCCTTGCCTGGCTATTACTTACAATTTTGAAACCTGAAAGACTGATTCAGAAAGATAGGGAAAGCTTGGGTGTACCTCTGGTCCCTCTCAGCCCCAAGAGCGAACAACGAACAACACAAAAAGCACAAACAAAGATTTCCCTCCACCAAGATTTGAAAGTATCTTGTCCCCCTATTGGTCCTCTGGTCAGGTGTCAGCCAGGTTTACTGAGCTTCTTAACCCTTTACAGGTAAAAGAGACATTAACCCTTAACCATCTGTTTATGACATGGCCGTTCTTACATAAAAATTAATCATAATTAAAAAGTTTAGTACAGAAACTCCACAGGATAACGATCTCTTGAGATAGCAATGTTGTGAGATAACAACTTGAGCAAATCATGCATTTTAAAAATGTTGGCCTACTTGGAAAAAGTATATTTATATAAAGTTTTCCAGTCACAAATCTATCCTTCTGGAGCAAAGTCACTAAAATATAGTCAACAAACAAATGTTCCTTAATGTGCCCCTTCTTTCTCCCTCCACCACACCCCACTCATCATTGTTGTCTTTGGTCAGTGGAGACCCAGAATACAAAGGTGCTTTCATGTGAGTTCTCCTCCCACCTCCATCTTGCTTTTTCCTCCAGCCACTCACCACTTGCTCTGGCTGCTGTTGTCCGTCATGCCACCATTCACTCCACCGCTCTGTCCCCAATGGCCCTGCACTATTACTTTCTTCTGCCACCTGCAACTGTGACCTTTGTGAGTCAGTTTCTCAAGGTTCCATCAACTCTCAGTGATTTCAGCTCTCAGAGAGAGAACATCATTGCTAGTGCAGGCTGGGCTGTCTCTTCCACAGAAACTCTGTCCTGCAGCAGGGCTAAGTCCTTGACTTGATTTCATCTCTAGTGGTCACTTAAAAAAAAACCCAGAAGACTGCCTATTGTGCCTAACCAGCCTCTATCTTTAAACAGGGAAGAGGGGCAGGTCAAATAATGCCTGTGACTTTTAGGCAGAGCCCACACTACCAGGCAACACACCCATGCACCACCCTCTCTCCCCGCACTGGGATCTGGCATCCAACCCCCAGTGCTTAGCAAGGTCAGTTCAGTTGAGAGTGACCAGTGCTTAATTTGTAATGAACGAGATGCTGGGGCTCAAGCATGTTTTTTGCTTTCATAACTTATATGTCAGCCCAGAGGTCTTAGGGCTATCAGCTGCCAAGCATAGAGGTTGACCACTGGTGGGGTGTTGGGGAAATTCAGGGTGGGGGAGGAAATCCCTGCCTCCTCTCCATGTGGCCCTGCATTCCCACTCAGCGACTAGCTCAATGCTGTCACCTCACTACCTTCTGTGCCCCTACCCCACTCTGTCCCCCACCACTAGCCTTTCTGAACCTCAGTCTACGACACACCCAGCAGCCTCATATGCCATACTGTCCATCCCCTTAATATTCTGTGCCTCCTCACCTGGCCCTACGGCAGAGTGCTGTGAGAAGTCAGCAACTTCTCCATCTCCACAGCTGGCTGCTCCAGCCCAAACCGAGCTGCCCTTTTGTGGTGCCACAGCAGCCTCTGGTGAGTGAAGGCTGTAATTGTGAGTCCACTCCAGCTCAACATATTTTCTGCAAGGGAAAAATATTCTGCATTTTACATGAATTCTTCACAAGCGCAGTGGCTCAAAATTCCTCCAGGAATAGTGTGTCCAAAGATTCAATGCTGATAACACTACTGCTTGAACAACCTGCTACCAGTTGTGCATGGCCTAAACGTGTGTAAACACATGATAGATGAAGAAAATGTTAGGTAGTGAGTACAGGTAACAGTATTAAAAAGTCAGTATTTGCTGGGAGAATTCTCACAATTACCACATAACCTCTACTCTGATATAACGCGACCGATATAACACAAATTCGAATATAATGCAGTAACGCAGCGCTCGGGGGGGGCGGAGGACACTGCGTGCTCTGAGGGATCAAAGCAAGTTTGATATAACGCAGTTTCACCTATAACGCAGTAAGATTTTTTTGTCTCCCAAGGACAGCGTTATATCGAGGTAGAAGTGTATATCTCCTATGGAAAACAAAGGGGAACACTGGTGATTCAGGTATGGATACGTGGGAACTGGCAGTGTTCACAACCACATGAAAATGATTGACCACAGATATGTCACTGGAATGTGAACAAATAAGACTGGACATTTTCTACCATGCACAGTGCTGGTATATCATGTTGTAGGAGTTGGTAAATGTTGGCTTTCTAATGATTTCTACTGTAATCTCCCTTTTCCTGCATCTCAAATCTGAGGTGACACACACTGGGTGGATTTAGAGTCAGCGTGCAAACAAGAAGTGAAATTCCACCCTGGAACCTGTATTTAATTTGAATGTGTCAAAAAAAAAAAAGAAGTTTTCCTTGACAATTTTTATCAAAAGTGTGTCTTTGTATGTGGAAAAATGTTGAGTTTCTATTTCCCCAATGAGCTGTAGTTTGAATATGAATACAGCCTGCAGAAGTTTTTTGTAGCTCACGTGAGTTAGGGCAATGACTGCTCTCACAGGAAGAACAGAGGCTTCTACTGATCTTCATCTGGGGTTGATTAGGCCTCATTTAGGCAGTTCCAATGAGCACATTAGAGCCAGAGAGTCAATTTTAATTACCATGTGCCACCTCTGGAAGGCACAACTCTATAGTCCTCTCTTCATAAGAAGACTTTCACTATCTTTTGTGACAGACCCAAACCAGTGGGGTACAGGAGTCTGGTAGAGGGCAAATATACTGGGCACTGGATGAGTAGCTTTCTGTTCCCTGAGTGACCAGAGCAAGGGCTGCACTAGAGTAATCAGGAACCTGCTAGAACCAATTAAGGCAGACAGGTTGATTAGATCACCTGCAGCCAATCAAGGCAGGCTAATCAGGGCACTTGGGTTTAAAAAGGAGCTCACTCCAGTGAGGTGGGGAAGGGGTGGGAGCCAGAGGAGAGGAAATGTGAGTGAGGAGCTGGGAGCAAGAGGCACAAGGAGCTGAGAGTGAGAGGGGGTGCTGCTGGAGGATTAAGGAGTACAAGTGTTATCAGACACCAGAAGGAAGGTCCTGTGGTGAGGATAAAGAAGGTGATTGGAGGAGGCCATGGGGAAGTAGCCCAAGGAGTTGTAGCTGTCATGTAGCTGTTACAGGAGGCACTATAGACAGCTGCAATCCACAGGGCCCTGGGCTGGAACCTGGAGTAGAGGGCGGGCCAGGGTTCCCCCCAAACCTCCCAACTCCTGATCAGACACAGAAAGAGTTGACCCAGACTGTGCGGAAGATCACTGAGGTGAGCAAATCTGCCAATAAGCGCAGGACCCACCAAGGTAGAGGAGGAACTTTGTCACACTTTCCAAACCAAAAAGGAGGAAGGTCTACTTCTACTTTAATGAGGTTTTGTTTATCAATATGGCACTGTAACATGATTCAACTCATGACACCTTTCATCTTTCCTCATGTTTAATAGATACTGTCAATCCACAGGTACCTCCTATTAAGTCACTAAAAATGCTACTCACTGCCTTTCTAGTAATCAACCACTTGTGCAACACTAGCAGTCTTGCTGTCTCTTTTGGACATGATTTAGTATTAATACACACAGAAATCATTGCAAAAAGTCAGGAGGGATTGAAGCAGAGAGCTCCTGGACACAAAACAGTAACATTGCTAAGTAAGCCAAGCAGCGTGACTCATTTGAGTAAAAAAAGGCTTTGATATTCATATGACATTCCTTCCCCACCTCAGTCCATAGCCAATATTGAAGCTTCTACAAAAATCATGCTAATGCTGCTCTAAACATCGAGCTAAACAGCCAAAGGGTACTGACCCCTGCAGATAAATGAATATTAACATCACACTGAATGAGATGGTCTGGTTGCTTTTTTTAAACAAGACAACTGAGTTCAGCAATAAATTGAGTTTTGAATGCCAGAAAGTGGGTTGTTTTCTAAGTGTAATATCTCAATATAGATAAAAATTATTACACTGGGAGTCAGAGTTGTTTTTTTAAATATTCAAATAAATAACTTGAATTATGAGCAAAATATGCAGCCTAAACCCACAGTCCTGCAAAGACGTATGAATTACGAGTAAAGTTAAGACCACACATATGTCTTTGCAGGATGGGGCATAAAGTAGATGGCTTACACTGAAAATGCCAGTCCTGACTACATTTTAGTTGAATTCTAAATGGAATTATCTCTGACTCTTTTTGTTCATTTTCTGCAGGCATTTGAAGGACTGAACATTTATTTATAAGAATAAAAAAAGCCCCACTGTTATCAGTTCCACTGTTATTACCACCACTCATGGCAAGAGAAGCCATGGGGTTTTCCTATGCTACAAAGCAATGCATCATAATGCTTGTGATCTGCACACAAACTGGTAGGTCAGGATTTTAAGTTACCAGATCTTTGAACATCCAATGAGTCTTAGTCTAGTATTTTTTTATTATTATTATTATTATTATTCCAATGTTTTTCACCTCTTTCCAGGTCATTTTTCACTATCCATTTGATGCCCATAGCTAGAATATAAAACTACAAGACCTCTTGAATCAGAGGGGGGGAAAGCAGCAACATTATCATTTGTCCCACTATATGTGGGGGACACTCAGGACTAGTTGTGTTCTGATGACACTGGGCCCTTTGCAGCAACCATGGTAGTGCTGGTAATACTTCTGCTGCATGGCTTCCTCTTCAGTAGTTGCACTTGCTCTGAAACCTGAACCACTTTGCTGCTCTTCCTTTTTTTACTGAGTATATACAGTAAGGAATTGACATTCAGGAGCAGTAAAGGTTAAGATATTTACTGTAACTTTCCACTTACTGGGAGCATTTCTCAGCTACTGTAAACCAAATGTAATCTGTCACTGAATTCAGTAGAGCCATGCTGATTTACACCAGGTAAGGATCTAGTCCATCCTCAGCAAAATTAGCTTTGGGGGCTGATTGGCTGGCATGCCAAACTGTCACTTTCTATTCTGTGGGGTGCCTGGAACTGGAGGTTGTGACTGTGCTGCTCCTTAGGTAATGCAAACAAACATTGGATTTTTTTTAAGACCCTCTTACATGTTGACTTGTTTAACTGTTGCCTAATATGTTAATTGCAGCGTTTACTTCTACAGTTCTATAATTTTGAGTTTTGAGTTGAGCTACAGCTGTCTACAGTGTGCCTCTGCAGTTATTAGTGCTAGGAAGGGGCAGCTCAAGGATGATTATCAACCATATCCACAGAAGACTAGAGCTGTGAGCAAACCTGTTTTGGGGGGTAAATGCTAGGAAAGTCTGATTTATGAAGAATGATATTTTAAATGAAAAAAATCCAAAAGTGACAAAAAACAAACAAACCCCAACCCAGCCCCAAAACAAATAAACAAAACCCCACCATCCTCCTAGTATAATCTATGTGATTGTCATAAACAGATAGCTAAGGGTTAATGTCTCTTTCACCTGGAAAGGAGTAACCTGAAACACCTGACCAGAAGACCAATCAGGAAACAAGACTTTTTCATATCTGGGTGGAGGGAAGTTTGTGTCTGAGTCCTTTGTCTTCTGCCTGTACTCTCTCGGCTATGAGAGGATTTCTGTCTCTTGCTTTCTAATCTTCTGTTTAGAAGTTGTAAGTACAAATATAGTAAGGCAGTAAGGTTTATATTGTTTTCTTTTGTATTTACATGGGTATAGTTGCTGGAGTGTTTGAATTGTATTCTTTTTGAATAAGGCTGTTTATTCATATTTCTTTTAAGCAATTGACCCTGTATTTGTCACCTTAATACAGAGAGACCATTTTTATGTACTTTTTCTTTCTTTTTAAGACCTGTTGGAGTTTCTTTAGTGGGGAACTCCAGGGAATTGAGTCTGTGCTCACCAGGGAATTGGTGGGAGGAAGAAGTCAGGGGGAAATCTGGATGTGTTAGATTTACTAGCCTGACTTTGCATACCCTCTGGGTGAAGAGGGAAGTACTTCTGTTTCCAGGATTGGAAATAGAGAGGGTGGAATCCCTCTGTTTAGATTCACGGAGCTTACTTCTATGTATCTCTCCAGGAACCCAGGGAGGGAACACCTGGAAGGAAGAAGGGAAAGGAAATGGTTTATTCCCCTTTGTTGTGAGACTCAAGGAATTTGGGTCTTGGGGTCCCCAGGGAAGGTTTTTTGGGGGGACCCGAGTGCCCCAAAACACTCTAATTTTTTGGGTGGTGGCAGCTTTACCAGGTCCAAGCTGGTAACTAAGCTTGGAGGCTTTCATGCTAACTCCCATATTTTGGACGCTAAGGTCCAAATCTGGGAATAGGTTATGACATGGTGTGCAGCGTTGTGGGAAAGATAGAATCCAGAAGCCAGTAGAAATATTATTTTCTTTTTCTCTGCTAGGGGCTTTTAGGCAGGGAGAAACAGTTTGGTTTTAAAAGGAACCAGAGAGAATTTTTTTCTCTGCTCTCTCTTGCAGTTTCTGATTTGCATATAAGCAAGGAATCATTAAGCTGTGACAAACAGGTCTTTTGTCAGACAATAGCACTCCCATTAGGAGGCAATTACCAGCACAATATACATGCAAATAAAGTGGTTTTTCTGGTTTACTTTACATTTAAAAGATTAGCTAGAGGAAGAAAGAGAAAAAGGCACTGTTGCTAGGCAGACCCCAGGAGGCAACAGAGAACCTGCAGTTCAGAAGATAAACACCGGAGGGCACCCCAACACAAGAAAACAGGAACCATGCCTACCAAGACAAAAATGGAGGCCGAAGAATAAATCAAAGACGCCGAGCACAGGCGAAAGATGGAAAAAAAACCAGGAACTAGAAATAAAACAAAAAGAGATGGAGATGAAAGAAAGAGAAAAACAGATCAAACAGGCAGCCCATAAAAGAGAACAAGAAGCCAAAAATGCAGTCCACCACAGAAAACTAGAAGAGGTGGCCCACCGCCGAGACATGGAAAAACAAAAAGAAAGTGAAGAGAAGGAAAAACAGAGAAAACATGAACTGGACTTAGTGCAGGCTGGGCAGCATGCGCCAGCCAATCCTAACAACCCTTCGCCAATTATGGTTCCACATCACAGGAAATTTCCCACCTACAAGGCAGGTGATGACACCGAGGCCTTCTTGGAAAATTTTGAAAGAGCCCGTCTTGGGTACAGCATCCCTGAAGACCAGTACATGGTAGAATTGAGGCCACAGCTCAGTGGACCTTTAGCAGAGGTGGCAGCTGAAATGCCTAAGGAGAACATGAACGACTATAAACTTTTTCAAACCAAGGCCAGATACAGAATGGGGATAACCCCGGATCATGCCCGTCGGCGTTTCAGAACCCAAAAGTGGAAACCAGATGTGTCATTTCCCAAACACACCTACTACGTTGGGAAAAATTATGTGGCCTGGATATCAGGACACAATGTTAAATCCTTGGAAGAACTGCACCTCCTCATACAAATGGAGCAGTTCTTGGATGGTGTTCCTGAGGACATAACACGGTACATACAAGATGGAAAACCCAAAAATCTCACCGAGGCGGGGAAGATTGGAGCCAGATGGATGGAAGTGGCAGAAAGCAAGAAAGCTACGGTCAAGGGGAACGAATACCCTAGAGGGCACACCAACCATAAACCCTACAACCGAGGACAGCCAAAGACCCCACCTACAACCCAAGTAAATCCACAGACGTCCTATTATTCCACCTCACCAGTCTCCAGTAAATCACCTCGACCCAGTGACCAGTCAGATGGAAGATGCTTTAAGTGTAATGAACTGGGACATATCAAGGCCAACTGCCCAAAGACCACCAACTGAGTGCAGTTCATTACACCACCATCACACCAAAGATCCCCAGGCCCAGATGCCTCTCAAATACCCTTGGAGCGAAGGGAAAATTTGAGAGTGGGTGGAAAGAAGGTTACTGCGTGGAGAGACACGGGGGCACAAGTGTCAGCTATCCACCAATCCTTCGTAGACCCCAAATTCATCAACCCAGAGGCCCAAGTGACAATTTACCCCTTCATGTCACAAGCTGTAGACTTGCCTACAGCTGAACTGCCTGTCCAGTACAAAGGCTGGTCAGGAATGTGGACTTTTGCAGTCTATGACAACTATCCCATCCCCATGCTACTGGGGGAAGACTTGGCCAACCAGGTGAAGCGGGCCAAGCGAGTGGGAATGGTTACACGTAGCCAAACCAGGCAAGCTTCCAGACCCATTTCTGTTCCTGAGCCGTCCACAGACGCCCCGTCTGTGTTACCAGAGACCCAGACAGAGGGAGTGGACCCGGATTCCATGCCAACCACTGAAGCAGCCACAGCACCTCCAGTCCCAGGCCCGGAACTGGAACAGCAACCAGCACCAGCAATTGCAACCACATCTTCAAACTCAATGCCAGAGGGCGCCAGTGAGCCAGAACTGGCAGAAGCAACAGACAGCCATACCCAAAAGGCTCAGCCAGAGCCTGAAATACCCTCAGGTGCACCAGCGGAGAGCGGTTCACCAGCAACGGAAACAACCCCATCACCTACATTGCTTCCAGAGGGACCAAGCCCAAGTCCCCAGTCTGAGGAAGAACTGGTGACCCCAGCCTCAAGGGAACAGTTCCAGACTGAGCAGGAAACAGATGACAGCCTTCACAAAGCGTGGGTGGTGGCACGGAGCATCCCACTTCTGCCACCATGTCATAACCTATTCCCAGATTTGGACCTTAGCGTCCAAAATATGGGAGTTAGCATGAAGACCTCCAAGCTTAGTTTCAAGCTTGGACCTGGTAAAGCTGCCACCACCCAAAAAATTAGAGTGTTTTGGGGCACTCTGATCCCCCCCAAAAAAACCTTCCCTGGGGACCCCAAGACCCAAATTCCTTGAGTCTCACAACAAAGGGGAATAAACCATTTCCCTTTCCTTCTTCCTTCCAGGTGTTCCCTCCCTGGGTTCCTGGAGAGATACACAGAAATAAGCTCCGTGAATCTAAACAGAGGGATTCCACCCTCTCTATTTCCAATCCTGGAAACAGAAGTACTTCCCTCTTCACCCAGAGGGTATGCAAAGTCAGGCTAGTAAATCTAACACATCCAGATTTCCCCCTGACTTCTTCCTCCCACCAATTCCCTGGTGAGAACAGACTCAATTCCCTGGAGTTCCCCACTAAAGAAAAACTCCAACAGGTCTTAAAAAGAAAGCTTTGTGGCCTTTGAGAAAAGGAAGAGTCCAGTAGATATGTGAACTCTTTCTCCCTCTAACTTTACTAGATTTTTTTGCTTTATTGTTGTAAATATCCAGGGACATGTCTTTACTATGTGCATTTGCAGTGATGCAGTTGCAATGTTCTTGTGCAATGAGGGGAATTTGACATAATAATGTACCTTATAGTTCTTGCACTTTGTTATGGGCAAAACTACCTGTTGTTTCAATGAGAGTTTTGCCTGAGAGAGAAATGCAGAATCAGCTTCTAAGATTGTTTGCACACTTTCTTATCAGATATTAAACTGCATAAAATTAAAGCTGATGCTGTCACTCAGTCAATTACTGACTTAAAATTAGTGCTGTCAAGTGATTAAAAAAATTGTGATTAATCACAATTAAAAAAATCACAATTAATCGTGATTAATCGTGCTGTTAAACAATAGAATACCATTTATATAAATATTTTGGATGTTTTCCACATTTTCAAATATATTGATTTCAATTACAACACAGAATACAAAGTGTACAGAGCTCACTTTATATTTTTATTATAAATATTTGCACTGTAAAATAGTATTTTTCAATTCACTTAATACAAGTACTGTAGTGCAATCTCTTTATCGTGAAATTTGAACTTATAAATAGAGTCATGTACAAAAAATAATTGCATTCAAAAATAAAACAAAGAAAACTTTAGAACCTACAAGTCCACTCAGTCTTACTTCTTGTTCAGCCAATTGCTCAGACAAACAAGTTTGTTTACCTTTGCAGGAGATAATGCTCTCTGCTTCTTGTTTATATCACCTGAAAGTGAGAACAGGCATTCTCATGGCACTGTTGTAGCTGGCATTGCAAGATATTTGCATGCCAGATGCACTGATGTCTCATATGTCCCTTCATGCTTCAACCACCATTCCAGAGGACATACATCCATGCTGATTATGGGTTCTGTTCGATAGCAATCCAAAGCAGTGCAGACCAAATGCATGTTCATTTTCATCACATGAGTTAGATGTCATCAGCAGAAGGTTCATTTTCTTTTTTAGTGGTTCAGGTTCTGTAGTTTCCGCATCAAAGTGTTGCTCTTCTATGACTTCTGAAAGCATGCTCCATCAGGGCCACTCAGAGGATTCCGGGGGTCTGGAGTTTTCGGCGGCAGGGAGCCCCCGCTTCAGCGGTAAGTCAGCAGCAGGGGGTCCTTCCGCTCTGGGACCCGCTGCCGAAGTGCCCTGAACACCCGCGACGGGGGGCCCCCCACAGCCAAATTACCGCTGAAGTGCAGCCGGGTCTTCGGGGCACTTTGGCGACAGGTCCAGGAACAGAAGGGCCCCCCACCACCGAATTACTGCCAAACACCCGTCTGCACTTTGGCGGCGGTTCCCGCTTCGGCGGTAATTCAGTGGTGGGGGGTCCTTCCTCCCCGGAGCGGAAGGACCCCCCCACCAGTGAAGACCGGGAGCAGAAGAAGCTCTAGTGGCCCGGGCCCCGCTAGAGTTTTCTGGGGCCCCCAGAGCGAGTGAAGTACCCCGCTCCAGGGGCCCCAAAAAACTCTAGTGGGGGCCCCTGCAGGGCCCAGGGCAAATTGCCCCACTTGCCCCCCCCCCCCGCCCCTGGGAGGCCCTGTGCTCCATACCTCCTTCCTCTCAGATTTTGGAAGGCACTTCAGATTTTTAAATCATGGGTCAAGTGGCATAGCTATCTTTAGAAATCTCACATCGGTACCTTCTTTGCATTTTCTGAAATCTGCAGTGAAAGTGTTCTTAAAATGAACATGCTGAGTCATCATCTGAGACTGCTGTAATGTGAAATATATGGCAGAATATGGGTGAAACACAGAGCAGGGGATGTACAATTCTCCCCCAAGGAGTTCATGCTTTGGAATGGTAACTAAATTTGACTGAAGGGGCATATGAATGTTTAGCATATCTGTCATGAAAATACCTTGCAATGCTGGCTACAGAAGTGCAATGCAAACTTCTATTCTCTCTTTCAAGTGACGTAATAAGAAGTGGGCAGCACTATCTCCTGTAAATGTAAACAAACTTGTTTCTCTCAGTGATTGGCTGCATAAGAAGTAGGACTGAATTGCCTTATAGGCGCTAAAGTTTTACATTGTTTTGGTTTTGAGTGTAACAAACAAAACAATCTACATTTGTAAGTTGCACTTTCAGCATAAAGAAATTGCACTACAGTACTTGTATGAGGTGAATTGAAAAATACTATTTCTTTTGTCATTTTTACAGTGCAAATATATATATAAGTGAGCACTATATACTTTGTATTCTATGCTGTAATTTAAATCAATATATTTGAATATGTAGAAAAAGCATCTGAAATATTTAATACATTTCAATTGGTATTCTATTGTTTAACGGTGTGATTAATCGCGATTAATTTTTTTTTGAGTTAATTGAGTGAGCAGTGATTAATCGACAGCCCTACTTAAAATATCTCATACCTATTTTCTCAAGTATGGAAAGTAATGGACAGAGCAGCCATTCTATTCATAAGAGGTAACATTTCTTTGTTAAGTAATCATCACCCAATTACTAAGTTGTTTTGAAAACTATTTTCATGGCCTGTGATACTGTATCGCAATATTACAGACAGTTGCTATGAAACCTTTTGAAGCTCATTTCTAATTTGCCCACTTAACATCATTAGATGGCACTACAGAACAGTTTCTCTTTGGTTTGGACAAAGCATAAACTTTTGCAATGATGTACAGCTGTAGACGAGCTGACTCACCCCTGCGGCGCCTCCTATTGGTGACTTCTGGGAATTAGCTCGGTTCCAGCTCCTAAGCGCCCTCTGCAGGCTGGTGATCCGCCTGTCCTCTGGCCCCCGTGTCCCTCCCTGGACCTGGTGCCCTTTTACCTGAGGTGCTACCCCCTGGCAGTAACCCCTTTCTCTCTGGGTCTCCCCTCCCCAGGAAGCCCTCACCCACTATTCCCACCTCGCCTCAATATATAGCTACTGCCAGTCATTGTCTAGCCCCCGTGCACTGGGGCAGACTGCAGTATCAGCCTACTCATGACTGGCAAGGTTGGGTTTGGACCTGCTGCCTTGGCCTACTCCTGGGCTGCCCTCTGCAACTCCCAGTACCTCTTAGCCTTCTGCTAGGCCACAGCCTGGGGCTTTTCAGGCTGGAGCTCCCCAGTTCCTCTGCCTTTCCGCAGCCCTGCTTCACTCAGGTACCCTATGTCCAGCTCCCTGCAGCCAGGCCCATCTCCCTCTATAGCTAGAAAGAGACTTCTGTCTGATCCTGGCTTCTCTGCCTTTATAGGTCCAGGTGAGTCTGTTTGGGGCACGGCCCCAGCTGCAGCCACTGTCCCCAATCAGCCCAGCCTAAAAGATGCTTTCTCCAGCCACAGCCCCCTCCCAGGGATGTTTTTACCCCTTCAGGGCAGGAGCAGGGGGTCCATCCCGCTACAACAGCCACTTGTGATTTCAACAAAACATTTGGGTTCTAGTTCATCAGTCTGTTCAAATGTTTCTGTAACTCAAGAACTACAGAACTAGAGCATTTTCTGTGCAATCTGAAAGTGAAATAAACATCAGCTGGGAAGAGAATCTGAGAGGATGATTTAGTAGAAAAACAGAATCACCCACAAGCATCCCTTTATTTTCTTAAGGAAGTTAATAAAGCATTCAGCTTCTCATGCTAGGGAACACTATGGAACTGCACAATTGAAGAACCAGTAGATTCTAGGAAAATGTCAAGACACTGGGGAATTAGAAGATTGAAGACACAGAATTAAAACTGTAAAAGGAGTAGCAAAAACTTCTGAGAAATTTAATACATTCATGGTTATACCCTGTTGGCTTCAGAGAAATAAGATCTGGTCATTTCTTGACTCTGTAATTGTCTATGTGTCAACCAAGAGAGTTCTGGATATATGCACAAAATCATGTGGATTCCAAGGTAAAATACCTTAATCTGAATCTCTAATTTTAATTCTCTGATGGAAGAGGGGAGCTCTCATCCTAATTCCACTTACCTCTAATTTTATGGAGGTAGTAGCATAACCCACATTCAGCAATGGGTTACAGGTCCCCCTCTGTGCCAATCCACAGAAGACATCAATTGTTATAGATGTCATAAACAGGTAGCTAAGGGTTAATGTTCTTTTACCTGTAAAGGGTTAACAAAGGGAACCAAACACCTGACCAGAGGACCAATCAGGAAACAAGACTTTTTCAAATCTGGGTGAAGGGAAGTTTTGGGTGTGAGTTTTTTGTTCTTTGTCTTGGTTCGGTGACCTTCTCGGCTCTGAGAGTGATCTTTCTATCTCCAGGCTTTCTAATCTTCTGTTTCCAAGTTGTAAGTACAAGGATAGTAAGACAATAGGTTTATATTGTTTTTTTTTGTAGTTACATGTGTGTAGTTGCTGGAATGTGTTAAACTGTATTCTCTTTGGATAAGGCTGTTTATTCATTTTTTCCTTTAAGCAATTGACCCTGTATATTGTCACCTTGATACAGAGACCATTTTATGTCCTTTTTCTTTCTTTTTATATAAAGCTTTCTTTTTAAGACCTGTTTGAGTGTTTTTCACTGGTTAAGGCTAAGAAACGAAGGGAGGGGGAAAATCTCTTTGTGTTAGATTTACTAAGCCGGACTTTGCATACCCTCTGGGTGAGGGGGGAGAGAGATTAGATCTCTCGGTACTTGTGTTTCAAGGACTTGAAGCAGGGAATCTCCCAGAGTACCCAGGGCGGGGAAATCTGGGAGGAGGTAAAGAGAGTGGAATCCCTTTGTTTAGATTCACGGAGCTTGAATCTGTATATCTCTCCAGGAACCCAGAGAGGGAACACCTGGAGGGGAAGAGGGAGAAGGGAAGTGGGTTATTTCCCTTTGTGGTGAGACTCAGGGGATCTGAGTCTTGGGGGTTCCCCAGGGAAGGTTTTGGGGAGACCAGAGTGAGCTAGACACTGGAATTCTGGCTGGTGGCAGCGATATCAGATCCAAGCTGGTAATTAAGTTTGGAGGTTTCATGCTAGCTTCTCATGTTCTGAACTCTAAGGTTCAGATCTGAGTAGGAGAGTTATGACAATAGACCCCAACTTTAGCATCTTACGCTTCTAGTTCTAGAGGTTCCTGCTTCAGTCTGGCCACATAAATGGGGCGGGGATTATGAGCATTTAGGTGATAATCACTGGGCTAACAATCTAACTGGGAGGATATAAGTGGGAGGAACAGGAAACAAAGGGGTTTGGAAGGAAAACTTAGAGGATGAGCCTGGGTTGTAAGGAAGTATCTCCTTATTACAAACCTGTATTACACTGTGCTGATTTGTAAGGAATGAATAAATACAGCCCTGGGTGAAAGAATAATACACACCTGATTTGTGTTTGTGACTTTGAACCACATGAACTGGGCAGTACAGTACATGGCAGCAGAGGTGCCCTGTAACAGGGCTTATAGAGAATTTGAACCATTTTGACCCTCAGGGGCTTGGGTTGAGCTTCCTTTAAGCAGAGGAAATATTGACTTGCTGCTAAATGTGTTTTACAAATCTATTTCTGAGCCAATCCACATAGGATATGAGTTGTTACATACCCTTGTTGTACAGCTTGGTTCTTAAGCTCAAGCTGTAGCAACTCCAGATTTTAGTTCTGGAGAGCCGCAATTCAGCCCCTCTTGTGTCAGCTAAGAGGGAAACTGTCACAACTGCATCACCTTTAAAGGTCTACTCAACCACAGTGGTTTCCTTAGTAGCAATGTTCCTGTAGGACTATGCTTTGTGTTTATTTAGATTTTTTTTAAATTAGTTAAGATTCCAATCCATGGCTCTAGGAGCCTTCACATAATGATACAATAAAGATGACTAAATTAAATGACAGGAGCAGTTAAACCAGTTCCAGAGGAACATGGATGTGGCAATTGCCTTTACGTGTAAGGGGAATGGACAGACAAACTTCACATGACATTGTGGGAAGGAGGTTAGTTGTACAAAGGAGAACAAAGATAAGAAAGTCTGACAGAAAAAAAAAAAACCCTTGACTTTCACCATATTACGTCTGATCAGCTGTCAGGACTACAGCTGGATGGGAACTGGTTTACACTCTGTATAAGAATGAAATCAAGACCTTTTGGAGTTTTTCTGTGAAAAAAACAGAGCTGGCCACCCCAACACCAGTGTGGCCAATAGACTGCTGTGCTACGGCCACTTGCCTTAGCTGTAGGAGATTCCCTGGTTCAAGTTCCTTCTCCACCACATTCAGGAAAAAAGGACTGAATGCAGGTCCCATCTCAGAGGAGTGTTTTGATGCTTGTGGGTACTTCCTTTTCTGGGATATTCATGGTTATGTCTACCTCTCTCTCCACTAGAAGTTCCATCCTGGACCTAAGAAACCTTTCCTGATTAAAGTTTATTTGAAATAGGTACAGTTTTGTGGAAAGTTTCCATTTAAAAAGTGGAGCAATTTCTGACAAAAACTGTTCTGCCCCAAATTTTCTAGTATGGGAAATATTAGGCATTATGGTAACACAAATAAATAGTATAAAGGAGAGGAGAATATTAAAGCAGCTCCTATCATTTTCCCCCATACAGTCTCCTTCCCAATTCAAGCACTAAACAAGTCTCAAAACAAACCAAAACAGAAAAACCTTAACAGCATTGTTTTTAAAACCAGTCTAAGTACCAAGGGGCGGCAACATTACTACCAGTCACACTGTTCATAAAAACTCTCCACTTAAAATAAGGAAATGAATAACTAATGACAGCATAAAATCTAACAATATGCACATCATAAGCAAACACTGAATTCTTGTCAGACATAAAGAAATATATTCTTAAAAATATATGAACACCCATACTGGGTCAGACCAATGGTCCATCTTGTCCAGTATCCTGTCTTCCAACAGTGGCCAGTCCCGGGTGCTTCAAAAGGAATGAACAGAATAGATAATCATCAAGTGAACAATCCCCTGCCACCCATTCCCAGCTTCTGGCAAATATAGGCTAGGGATACTTCAAAACATGGTTTTGCATTCCTACCCCTCCTGGCTAATAGCCACTGATGGACCTAGTCTCCTTATCTATTTCTTTTTTGAACCTTGTTATAGTCTTATCCTTCACAACATTCTCTGACAAAGAGTTCTACAGGTTGACTATGCCTTGTGTATGCCTTGTTAGTTTTAAACCTGCCACCTATTAATTTCATTTGGTGACCTCTAGTTCTTGTGGTATGAGACAGCATAAATAACACCTTATTTAGTTTCTCCACACCAATCATGACTGTATAGACCTCTAACATATTCCCCCTTAGTCATCTCTTTTCCAAACTGAAAATCCCAGTTTTATTAATCTCTCCTCATATGGAAGCCGTTCCATACCCCTAATAATTTTTCTTGCCCCTTTCTGTACCTTTTCCAATTCCAATATATCCTTTTTGAGATGGGGCCACCAGATCTGCATGCAGCATTCAAGATGTGGGTGAAGCATGGGTATATATAGAGGCAATATGGTATTTTCTGTCTATCCTTTTCCTAACGCTTCCTAATGTCTCTTCTTCAGAACACGATTGCCTTTATTCTGGCCATAAATGATTGAGCTGTTTTTATTGCATTTTCGTCTTGATTTTGAAAAAAAAAATCAGGCAACTCTATTTCTGAACAATTTAAGAGAGCAGTACAGTGTTGTTCCATAACCCGAGCAATATGGTCTCTCTCTATCAGGCCCTGGCATGCTGGAGAGAACAGATTTTTTTCTAGCCCAGCAGCATTTCCTTTTGTTGTAGAGGAAGCTCTTTGACAAAGAAGCAGTTACTTTCATGAAGAACAGGTTCTTCATTAAAAACACTCATTCATCCATTAAACCAAAACTCCTTGAGAAATCTAGGCATTTTCACAAAAACCTGGTCTTCTTTAAAACAGCATTGTTATGTTGGAGATCCTTTCTTTATCTAAAAAAAGTGATGGGGATGGGAAGGAATTTGGGGCTTCATATTGAGCCAGTCCATGAGACTGTATGTAGTTTTAAGCATAGCACAAGGAAAGATTATAGAGGTAGACAAAGGGTTTTGAACAAGTTGAACACATAGAAATATTAATTGAATATTTCAATTCAGGGTCAATTTTTTTTAGGGACCTATAGTTTAAAAGCATTTCATGAACTTTCTTCAGAATGTGAAGAATTTGTTAATATTACTTAACCTTTATATTGTATTATAGCACACAAAGTACCTGGAGGCCAGATTCAAGATCAGGCCCTAGTGTGGTAGGCATTATGCACAGGTATAAAATTTCAAAGTAAATCTGGTAATTTTCAGACTAAATCAGTTTTCCATCCCGAAGATGGCAGATGAAATAGAGATTTATAGTGCAAGCTGATGCAACCTTAATTCAGAAAATACTACTGCTTCTGCCTAATACTAAGTTCAAAATCAGGCTTGTAAAACCCTTTTAAAATGATTGGCCTGCAGAGAGCAGCACTGGTTTCTTAAGAGAAATTATATAATGTATGAAACATTAACAGTGATAAAGAACTAATTTTAAAACCTTTATTTTATCTCATGTTCATCCTGAAGAAAAGCACTTCAGCATGTAATGTGTGTGTGTATATATATATATATATATATATATATATATATAGTAAGAAAGAGGACATATTACTTTTCACTGATGGATAATCAATCACATCAGCTTCGTAGACCTAATTTTATGCCCAAACTAAGTCAGTCTCCAATAAATAAGATTTCTCCATTAACAGAGACTGAACCAGGGACCTCCTGAACTAAAAGCATAAGTTGCCAATGACTGAACTGTAAATCAAAGCTATAAACCTAGCTGTAATGGACTCACATCTTCTATAGATCAAGCACAGAGGGTGACACAAACCTACATCCACAAAGATATTTATGTGCCTAGACTCCAGACTAAGGCATCTACATCTCAGGTTTAAGTGCCTACGTTCACAAAACTGTCCTAGAACCCTATAGGCACCTAAATTCAGTCAGCACCTAAGTTTCCAAAGTAGAAGTTCCCTAGGCCTCTGAGCATGCACACTGCTGCCTCTCTCCAGACACCTATATTCCTTCTAAGCCTCCAGGTGATTCACAAGTTCAGGCTGGCTACCTAGGTGCAGACCCCCAGGCTCTCTCCTTTTGCTGAGGTGCTGGAAATCGGAGATGCTTCTCTGCTAAGGATGCAGCTGTGCTCCCCAAAATCAGCCCAGCACTATGCCTCCAGGGTGGAAGGGATGCAGAGTGATTCAGAAGCTGAGGGAAGATAGGTGTTGCATGCAAGGCCCAGCAGTAGGTGTGCTCAGAGGCTGCCTGCCTGTTCAAGTCTCATTCAAAGTCTACCTGCAGAATGATTGGGTGGGGGAGGGTGTTCACCTTATAGTTGTTAGCTTAGAAGCTAGCACACTCCCCTAGGATGTGGGAAATGCAGATTCAATCACCTCTTTTCTCTTTGCTCGGGGGAGGGGGGGAGGAGGAGAGGAAAGGATTTGAACTTGATTTCTCTGCATCTCAGAAAAGCTCTCTAGCCCTGATCCATTGGATAGTCTGGTGTGGAGCTCTGTCAGTTTTTCCTGCTGAAATTATTCCACTGGGCCAGTGAGCTAGAGCAAGTGAGCAATAGAGGGAATGATTCTGTCATCCAGTGGTTTGGACACGTACCTGGGAGGTGGGGAAGTCCGAGTCCAATCCTCCTGCTCTAATCACTTTCATTATTTAGCCAGAGTGAGACAGCTTCAACAGGAGAAATTGAGGGGCTTCCCCTCCACATCAAACTATTCCATAGATCAGTGGTTCAAAAACATGCCTACTATGTGGGAGATGACAGTCCGCATCCTAGCTCTCTCTATGGAAAGGAATGAATCTCAGTTTCTCATATCAGAGGTCTGTCTCTAACTAGTAGGTTATAAGGTCTGCTCTCCTTGCGGTCATTTTGTATAGAGTGAGGTAGGTACCTCAATCATTGCTTTAAAAATGACTGAGGCAGCTGGTTCTCATTTGGGCTTGCTAAACTGGACTATGTGCCTCTCTGTAGTCCAGATTTAAGTGCCTATTTCCAAGAGAGTGCCACAGCTTAGCACATTCCCCTCTAGGAGATGCCAACCATTAGCTACCTTAGGTGGTTCCCTAAGCCTCGTATGTTGGCTTTTGTGAATCACATTCTTAGGTGCCGAGCTCTCCCCATTCATTATATAGGCTACCTAACTCAGCTTTGTGAATGACAGTATTATTCCTATGACTTTTCTAGGTGTCTAAAAGTTAGGCAACATAATTCTGAGCATTTCAACAGCTAAGTCATTTTGTGGATCCCACTCACAGTGACCAGTAAGTTATACTTGGAGGAAATAATTGATTTTTTGGTTTGCTAGCCAAAACAAAAAACTAGGAAAAAATCATGCAGGAGAACCCAGAAATATCTATAGAGATATATAGATAGATAGTTTTCTTGGTGAAAGAAAGAACACCAAATTTGTTGACTGAAAGAAAATCTTTTTGATTCTTGGCATTCACAACATGGAAAGAAAAGGGTGCTTTCCTTCCTACTCCCACCCCCTTTTATCTAATAGTGCAATGGTAAGGGGACTCTGTTTTGAGGTTGGGGGGGATTCAAGTTTAAATACCTACTCTGCAGCAGGCATGTCAATCCAGGTCTCCCCTGACCTACAGGAGTACTCTCATCACCGCCCTATTGACTATTTGGGTGTAGGGTGCCCTTAATCTCCTCTGTTGAAGCTGTTCACTTTCTAAAAATAAGTTAACTATTACAAGGTTCAGTAGCACAAATTTATAGCTTGGTGTTGAGAACAGCTTCTCCAAGAGAATGAGAGAGACCCTCCCCCAGAATATCCAATGGCACACTTAAGGCATGCATGAGGGAGACCTAGGATTATCCTTGCTTTGTGTCATTGACTGCAGGGAAATGCTTCAATTGCTTTTACAGCCTTATTCCCTGTAGATGTACCCATGGCAAAACTAAGTCTAAGATTTTATCACACTGGTCATGTACCTGAAACAAAATTAAATCTAACCCATTTATAAGATCAAACTATGTCAGACTGAAGACTTCTAACATACTGTATATAAAATTCCCACAACACCTAAAAAATTAATAAACTCTGCTGCTGTGTTGACCTTTTATAGGCACTTTTCCCAGCATGCCTTTCTGTGCCTTGCTCTTTAAATCTGGCAGAGAGTAGAAGCTGGCACCGTAAAGGAAGTGCTTTGCACATGGAAACTGCTGGCTGTATCTTAATTTTCAGCTAGTAAATGTCTATTATTTTTTCCTTTTTTATGGTTGAGACAATGACATATTCACATAGATTATAATCCTATTTTAATCCTTATTGTTACAAACTGGATAGGCAAAGGAACCTCTGCATCTCCCTGCCTTTTAACTTTAATGGAGTTGTGCCCACTTATATCTCCACTGGATTTGATCTTTAATACCTTCCCATATTGTGAGGAAAAGAAAAAGTTTTATATTTAAATAACAGAATATTTGAATGTATTGTGTATTTGTATTGTTCACATACCTCCTAGTACACTTTTTGTAACAGCTTCTTTGCTCAGAGAAAAGTCATTTGATAGGAGGGCTGTTTTCTCCCACTGGAAATATTAGAAGGCCAGGATCCCCTGATCACTCTTTCATTATTTATTATATAAATGTCTTGTCATATTGATATAAATATCCCTATGCAGCTTGTATTTTCTCCTGAAAAGCAATAATGAACAGCTTGTCATAATCTTGGTTTTTCCCATCTCTTTGGGGCAGGGACTGTGTCTTCTTAAGCATTTGTACCTTACTGAGAACAGTGAGGCCATGACTCTGGGGCTTTTGGGCTCTACTGTGACACAGACAACAAACTCATCACATGGGGCTCAGAATTCAGGAAACAGTGAGCCCTATTTATATACTGATATGTGGGGGAGAGGTAAAAGTCATGGGAAACAGTATTTATAACATGAAAATTCACTACTGCAGAGATATGTGTGTATGTGCATATACACACACATACCCTTAGTTTTGAAACACAGCAATTAGGCCACCTGTCTTTTAATGAGCTATTTATTACTGTATCTTCTCAGGGAATAATATAAGCAGAATGTAGATACGTATGAAAGGCTAAGGATGTTTTTTATTCTGAATCTGATTTTGCCTAGCTATAATTCACACTGTTTGCTGGCATACAGATTCAATACTCTGTGCTACTACATTGTGCTCTGGTGTAAAACATCTGTGCATAATTCTGTCTTTCTAAACATCCTCTCTTTGTATTTTCAACTAAAAATGTGTGCTTCTGGTCCTAAACAATTCTGATGTGGAATTTCTTTCCTAGGCATTTTTAAAACAGTACTATGTTCCACCCCAGAAGTGGCCATATTTGTGTGATGGCCCAATACATTATTTTTATGCTAGATGCATATGAATAAGTGTTCATAAGAACATAAGAATGGCCATACTGGGTCAGACCAAAGGTCCGTCCAGCCCAGTATCCTGTCTATCGATAGTGGACATGCCAGGTGCCCCAGAGGGTGTTAACCTAACAGCTAATGATCAAGTGATCTCTCTCCTGCCATCCATCTCCACCCTCTGACAAACAGAGTCTAGGGACACCATTCCTTACCCATCCTGGCTAATAGTCATTAATGGACTTAACCTCCATGAATTTATCCAGTTCTCTTTTAAAACCTGTTATAGTCTTAGCCTTCACAACCTCCTCAGGCAAGGAGTTCCACATGTTTACTGTACGCTGTATGAAGAAGAACTTCCTTTTATTTGTTTTCAACCTGCTGCCCATTAATTTCATTTGGTGGATCCTAGTTATTATGTTATGGGAACAAGAAAATAACTTTTCTTTATTCACTTTCTCCACATCATTCATGATTTTATATACCCCTATCATATCCCCCCTTTACCTCTTCTTTTCCAAGCTGAAAAGTCCTAGCCTCTTTAGTCTCTCCTCATATGGGACCCGTTCCAAATCCCTAATCATTTTACTTGCCCTTCTCTGAACCTTTTCTAATGCCAGTAAATCTTTTTTGAGATAAGGAGACCACACCTGCATGCAGTATTCAAGATGTGGGTATATCATGGATTTATATAAGAGCAATAAGATATTCTCTGTCTTATTCTCTGTCTCCTTTTTAATGATTCCTAACATCTTGTTTGCTTTTTTGACTGCTGCTGCACACTGTGTGGATGTCTTCAGAGAATTATCCATGATGACTCCAACATGTCATTCCTGACTCATTGTAGCTAAATTAGCCCCATCATATTGTATGTATAGTTGGGGTTATTTTTCCCAATGTGCATTACTTTACATGTATCCACATTAAATTTCATTTGCCATTTTGTTGCCCAATCACTTAGTTTTGTGAGATCTTTTTGAAGTTCTTCACAGTCTGCTTTGGTCTTAACTATCTTGAGCAGTTTATATCATCTGCAAACTTTGCCACCTCACTGTTTACCCCTTTCTTCAGATCATTTATGAATAATTTGAATAGGATTGGTCCTAAGACTGACCCTTGTGGGGCACCACTCACCATTCTGAAAATTTACCATTTATTCTTACCCTTTGTTCCCTGCCTTTTAATCAGTTCTCAATCCAAGAAAGGATCTTCCCTCTTATCCCATGATAATTTAATTTACATAAGAGCCTTTGGTGAGGAACCTTGTCAAAGGCTTTCTGGAAATCAAAGTACACTATGTCCACTGGATCCCCCTTGTCCACATGTTTTTTGACCCCTTCAAAGAAATCTAATAGATTAGTAAGACATGATTTCCCTTTATAGAAACCATGTTGACTTTTTCTCAACAATTTATGTTCTTCTAAGTATCTGACAATTTTATTCTTTACAATTGTTTCAACTAATTTGCCCAGTACGGATGTTCAATATGTAAACAGTATACATGGTGTCTATAGTAACTCCACAGTTAAGGTTGTGTTGAGATTTTCACTTAAAGGTAAACTAAAGCAGAAGGGACTTAAGGGTGGAGTATAAAGGGAGAAGTGGGGAAGTGTTCCTTTAATTCAGCAGGCAAAAACTCCACGAGGAATCCTTGAAGCACAGATATGTGGACCCCCTACTATCCCAGACTCCAGACCCCACAGTGCTTCCTGTGTCTGTTTCCTCCCTCTCTCCAGTCCCCCCCACCCCAAATCTCCTCTCTCATGGACCTAAGAATGGCTCAGTTTACCGTCTTCTGCTCCCATATGGTAACCACACATCTCTCACCCCCTCACACAACAAGCTCTTCACTCATGAAAAACCATAATTTTGATCATATAATATTTCATTTAAATATAAAATGCTAAATTTCACCACTGTGCGTACAGAAAGGCAATTTATTTTTACCTACCTAAGATTAGAGTTCAGATTGCACATTTGAATATGATTGTGAGGAGCTAGATGTCTGCATTGTGGTTGTTGATATGTTGGAGCTGAGAAGAAGTATAGTGTGGAGCTGAGAAATCTGCAGCTGGATATTATATTTGGTGGTAATAGGTGAGTTAAGGCTGGTGTGTATATAAACTGTGGCTTAATAGGGAATTTCCTGGAATATTAGTGATAGTGTTGATACAGATGCAGTTGAACAATTTTTACTGCAAGTCAGTTTCATGTGGGACTATATATGCACAGCTGCATGCACATATACTGTGACTCAACCTGGAAAGATCTGGGTCAGCAAATGCTCCATAGCCCTGGAATAGGACAACATGGTTCATGAAGTCACACTGTCTGTTTTTGCTCACTAGGAGGCTCTTTTTTTTTTAAATGTCGGCTGGGAGCAATAATTGTCAGTAGTTGTAAGCAAGAGAGCAGCTTCTCTGATACTACCAACTGTGATGAGGTGCGGGATCACCTTATGTCAATGAGAACAATTCTGCAGAGTCAGAAGCATAGCAGCTACCCATCAGTCTGTTTCAGAATCAAAACTGGGTCACAGCTGTGATCCAGAACCACCAGCTTGCAGATCAATTGTCCTGTAAAGTTTCCCAAAATCAGTGGTAGAACTATTCAGGCTAAATAATTTTATGGTGATGCAATGCTCAGTTATGCACAGTACACAGTGACCCTCCCAATGTTTTACTTGTAAGCTTCTGTAGGGTATTGTTAGTGGTTGTAGAACAAATGAAAGTATGAAGGGCATAAGAAAGGAGCCTGGTTCAAAATCAGAGGGATATAAATATAAGACTGCAAGGCATTTTTCCCTTCTAGTCAGCATATACTTCTTTTTCTGTATTTACTAGAGATAGTCCCAAGTTCCAAAACTCAGAACTGGATTTTAAACACCCCTATTTTTCCTTTGGTCAGGGAGTTGCTGTTCAGATCCATCTCTAGCATTTCTATTCTGAAACACTGAAAATGGGAGAGATAGGGGAAGGTTTCAGAATGCTGCTGCAGCACAGTGTGTGTTTATATAATTCACATGAGAGAGCACAGAGACAAGGCTAGCTTTGAAGCTGGGCTTTCCTAAACATTCTCTCTCTAAGGGGGATAAAATACTGAAAAATACTTGGTTTAAGCTGCTGCCAAAACTCTTATAGTTTGTACCACTTCTGGAAAAGACCCTGGGGACCAGCACTGGAATCCTTTCTATTGATTGGCTGGTTAAATAGAGGCCTATTAGAGTCAGACGGGCTAGATTGATTATACAGCAGCAGAAGGAGCTTAGACTCAGAGCTGAGAGAGCAAGAGAGGAAGAGAGTATGTACTATAGCATCAGTATGTGACTGCTGGTGCCTGATAACACTGATACCTAGCTCCCTCAGTGGACAACTTACTGAGCTACCTTTTTCCTTCAGAGAGGATGCCAGCCTCCAGGCTTTGCAAGCAATGATAGACTGGACCTTGGAATAGTTCATTTTACTTATCTCTTAACAAGCTCCATCTCTGAAGAAGAGGGTCATTACTGAAAACAAAAATTTGCCCTCTCCCCACTAAACCCACACAACACTGATGATATACACAGTTTGATCCTCCAGGTAAGGATTTTATCTTTGTCCTTTCTCAGCAGTGAATAAAAAATGCATTATTCTTTTGTATACCTTGCATGTTAAAAATTCCTACAAGCTTTGGCTTCATCTACAGTATGTATTTATTGCATGTAAATTCTCTCATTCTCAAGTGAATAGGTATCAAATACTATGCATGCACAGAGAATTAGGAAGGAGCTCTGGATTGTGAAAAACCTTGATTATACTTTTGCCCCCAACTAAGTGACGATGAATTGGTTAAAAGTGACATTTTTCTATCTACTTGTGCAATGTTATAATGTAAACTGTCCCACAGATGCTAAGCAGTTTGGGGCAATAACAGTGTAGCAATAAGGCTCCCTTGTATTATTAATTCTTGGCTGTTCATGTTGTGCAGCCAAGTGAGGCAGGCATTTCACTGGAGCATTTCACAGTGCTTGTCAGTAGTTTAAAACAAAATCTGTCTTTTGATGGCAAGCTAACTACTGCTTCACAAACATGATCTGTCTTAAATGATATAGCATTATACTTCCATCTTATTAGAGATATGGCAATTATAGCTAACATTCTGCTTGCAAAGAAAAGAGCAAGGTTTAGAAGCTGAAACATGAATCCTCGGATGTTCAGTTTTTCTATGCCTGATGTGCCAGTCCTATTGGGCTGATTGCCTGTTTTGATGTGACATTGACACTACACTCGCTTAAAGCGTCTTTTGTTCTACGTAAACTTTTCACATATTACATCCCTCAGCTTGATGGAAAACAGTTTCATTACCTTTATGGAAGGTAATAGGTTAGAAAATAAATAATTGAGCTTTAGGCTATGCAGCAGTCAGGAAGCTGATTGACTTTGGGATTATAGGTGACAGGAGAGTAAAGCTGAAAAGACAGCACTGTGTCTTCAAACAAAAGGTATTCATATCATATTCTCTCTAACAGTGATGATTTGCATCACCTTTCATGTTAGTTTGTTTGTGATTTCTGTGTCTTGATCCCAACCAAAAGGATTTTTTGTATTCCTGCCACTTTAATTTTCTGTCTGAGTAGAGTGGAATAGTCACTACATTAATCCAAGCATTTGAGCAGTTATTCTCACAACCGGGCACAACTTTCCTGTGGGTCATCTAGTTAAGAAATTTTCACAGAAGGTTACTGATCCTAAAATATCTGTGCTTTTAAACCCTAAATTGCAGTCTACCTCGGCGATGGCAAACCATCAGTAGATATTCTGCAATTACCTTTTATCCTCCCTCAAAATATTTTATCTATAGAGTGTTGTATATGCAACATTAAAGTATTAAATAATATCATTTCACCTGGTAACTACAAAACCCCCACAGGTAACATGAAATACCTTATTCATAGTTATTCAGTTCACTCTTCATATTTTGTAGACCTTAAATATTAATTAAAAACTAGCTATGTAGGGCAACATGGTCATAGATTCATTTTTGAAATTGGCATTAGTATAAAGGACCAGAGTGCATACTTGAATGGATGAGTGAGGTATCTGGGCTCATTTTTAATATACTTTACGAAAAAAATTGCTAGGAAAGTAAACATGCAAACTGACAAGCCGTAAAAAAAAAAAAAGTGTCTATTCTATTCAGCTTTCTGCTTTCTTAAATAGCCCAGTGTCTGTCTACAGTTGATAAACACAATCCATGCATATAGTTAATTCTAGCCTTTCCTCCTGTGATATTCTTCACATTTAACAGTGGACTCATTTGGGGCCAGATTCTACCACATTTACATGCATTGAATAGGGCCTCACTACATGATCAGTCCCAATAGAATAAATAAGACTGCCTTATAGAATACAGTATTGTACAACGTAAGTGTCAGAATCCAGCCCAAAGTTAAAGAGAGAGAGAAATGCTTTCTATTTTATCTACTGACAATGTTAACAGAGCACAGTATAGGTGTCAGATACTGAAGGGGGCCGAGCTAGCAGGTATATTAGTTGTGGGTGGGATTTTTCACCCAACTCCCATTGAATTACATTAGGAGCCGAACCTCTAACTCCCTTAGGCACTTATGAAAATACATGCCTGTCTCTTTAAATATGTAGCACTGAGGGTAACAATTACAAATACTTCTTTTGCACAGCTTTGACTAAGAGCTCTGGGAAAGCTTTCACATTTCACCTCTCTCTTTTATCTATGCAGACATGCTTGTTTATTGAACCTGTGCAAATTTAAATGTACCACTTATGAAAGAGAGGAAACATTGATTGTTGTTGGTTGTTTCCCTCAACGGGATTCCCCCCTCCTATATGAAACTACAAAATAAGCATCAGTTTTAAATTACATCAAAGGGGGTGGGGCTGTAATATCAACAAGCCCCTCCTACAAACAAGTATCTAAAAACATTAACCCTTCTATGATCCTCATGAAATTCTAAAAGAAAATTACAAGGCTTTTATTTTTCTACTAGCAATACTCAGCTTGAATAATTATTTAAAAAAAAAAACAGGAAAAAATCCAAAGCCTTCATATTATTTTAGGTTTTGACGTTGTGCTATTAAAATGTGTTGAAAGCATCTGTGCACAAGTTTTACACCATAAGGGTTCACTTTTGTCAGTCCCTGGTTTAAATAATTGAATTTACCTCTTGAACACATGTTCATTTAAAACTGGATTTATGTAATCGAAACTGCTCAATTCCTTTCATTTTTTTTGAGCACAGAGAATCTTGACCGATCACTCCATTTCACACTTTTGTTCAATAATGTCAACCATTTACCCAAATTACTAATTTTTCCCGTTCAGAAACTCATTTTGCTTCTGCTTTCCACCAGGAACTCAGGAAACTGAAATCTATTTATTTTCACAGATAACTTGAAGCCATTAGGGGGCTCTTTCTTCCTATACTATTCACACAGCAGGCCACATTGAACAGATGCTATTGGTTCCTATACTCGTTTTTAAATAAGTTCTGCTTGGATGAGTTTATTCTGAACATATAACTGTTTTAATCAGACAGAACAACTGGAAAATATTTATTGATTTTTTTGCATGCATGCAGATGGTTGGGAGATTAGTCCTGATGCTGATGATGATTTATACAGCTATGTTTTAAATATATTTTGTGAGGCCATCCATCCATCCATCTGGCTGTCCATTCAGGTTGTGTAGGGAAATACTTTAAAAAAAAACAAGATAACTGCATTTAATATTAGTTGCTACAAATATCCAAAAGATGCTACATATCTGCTCATTCCAGAAACATTTCCTGGGAGCTGTCATGAAAAGAAATAGTTGATGAGTGCTCTGATATGGTTAGTGAAAGACTCATATTTGACTGAGCTGCCTGATAAGAACCTTTAAGTTGTTTGGAATAGGGAATAGATAATTTCTTCAGACATGCAACATGCTTTTTGAAGGAGAGAATAGATGACAGTGAGCTTTAAAGTGGATGCTATTTGTTTGAAATGAAACATACAGCAAATGCTACACTCTTCATTTCCCTTTTCTCTGTCAGCCTAAATCTGAAAACACTTACTCATGTGAGTAATCAAACTGAAATCACTTTTGGCAGGATTTTGAAGCTCTTGGTTATGCTGAGTATTACCTGACTTGAGAAGCCGCCCATCGAGTGGAATACAACACTATTCCATAGGCGTGTCCTGGAGTATTACTTGCAATATTCGGTCCTATTTCTGTATATAATACTATTTAACATAGCAAAATGACATCAATACAGGGCAGCTGAAACTTAGATGAAGAGTAACGGAGTCAGCTTAACTAGTGAAAATATTTTCCAATGGAGGCTATACCAATAAGTATACTTAGAGAGATCAGTGGTTAGCATTGTTCCCCTCTCTGTACTGAAGAATCCCTCACACTAGCAGCACACAATCTGTTGTGTGGCAGATTTGCTGCACAGTTCCTCCATGCAGGAGGTGACTCCTCAACAGCTTCCTCAGCATTGGTAACTGTTGCACAGTCTCGAAGGTGGCTTTGGGGACTGAAACTGAGCAGTCCAAAAGCTATGAAAAACCCATTCATAAATCTCAGTGCCAAAATCTAGAAATGAAATCTTTCTACTTGATATAGGCAAATATTGTGGAAAAATATATACTGACTGGGAGATTTTTCTCCAAATAAATTATATTAAAGTAGTATTTTTTCTTTTAAATGCCATTATTGCACTGTACTCCACACTGATATGCCTCAACTGGAGTATTGTGTCCAGTTCTGGGTGACACATTTCAGGAAAGCTGCGGACAAACTGGAGAAAGTCCAGAGAAGAGAAGCAACAATGATTAAAGGTCTAGAAAACATGGTCTATGAGGGAAGATTGAAAACATTGGGTTTGTTTAGTCTGGAAAACAGAAGACTGAGGGAGTGACATAACAGTTTTCAAGTATATAAAAGGTTGTTACAAGGAAGAGGGACAAAAATTGTTCTCCTTAACCTCTGAGGATAGGACAAGAAGCAATGCATTTATATTGCAGCAAGGGCAGTTTAGGTTGGACATTAGGAAAAAAATTCCCAACTGTCAGGGTAATTAAGCACTGGAATAAACTGCCCACAGGGGAATCACCGTCATTGGGGATTTTTAAGAGCAGGTTAGACTAACACCTATCAGGGATGCTCTAGATCAGTGGTTCTCAAACTAGGGCCACTGCTTGTTCCAGGAAAGCCCCTGATGGGCCGGGCCGATTTGTTGACCTGCAGTGTCCACAGGTTCGGCTGATCGCGGCTCCCACTGTCCGCGGTTCACTACTCCAGGCCCATGGGGGCTGCAGGAAAGGCTGCCAGCACATCCCTCGGTCCGCACTACTCCCTGCAGCTCCCACGGGCCTGGAGCGGCGAACCGCGGCCAGTGGGAGCCGCAATCGGACGAACCTGTGGATGCAACAGGTAAACAAACTGGTCCGGCCCGCCAGGGGCTTTCCCTGAACAAGCAGCAGCCCTAGTTTGAGAACCACTGCTCTAGATAATACTTAGTCCTGCCATGAGTGCAGGGGACTGGACTAGATGACCTCTTTAGGTCCCTTCCAGTTCTATGATTCTATGATCGCCAAGGGATCTGTTGCTAAAACATGAGAAGACAGGCTCAAGGGAATGCATACTCTAAAAACAGTGACACAATGTGAAGTTGGAAAAAAATATGTGAGTCAAAGCTAGCATAAAATTATTTCCCTCCTTCTTCCATTATTTTTCTTCTGCAAGTGTTATTTTTATAATTGTTTAACTTTGAAAGAGGATATATTTGGTGGGTGACTTTTCTTTTGCTCACTGGAGAAGGTAACCTTCCAAGTATGGCTGGCTTACAGAAGCTTTGAAATTTGTAATTCCGTTAAAAACAAAAGCTACCTTGTAAAACTGGGATGTTCTGAGTATGAGCCACTCAAAGTTAATTTCAATGTACTTATAAAAGGATGAGATTTTCCTATTCCTGCTAATTTGTATCTTCCTACATAAATAATGCTATGTCTACACTTAAACCACTGCAGTGCAGCAACTGCACCACTGTAGCACTTGAGTGTAGGCATTCAACTACAGAGATGGCAGGGGTCCTCTACAGCTGTAGTTAATCCACCTCCCCAAATAGCAGTAGCGCAGTCGATTGAGGAATTCTTTTGAACTAGCACTGTCTAAATGGGAAGTTAGGTTGGCTTTACTATGTTGCTCAGGAGTGTGGATTTTTCAGACCCCTATGCCGCCTAGCTGGGTCCCACCTAACTTTTTAGTGTAGACCTGGCCTAAGTTACCCAGTTGAACAAGAGACTAGGAGTAGTCGCAGAGTAAGGTATTACTCAACGTGAATAAAGATGGGAGGATTAGCCAAAATCATCTCCTCTTTTACTATACAGGTAACTTAGCTTTTAAAGTATTGTTGTTTTGGTAGTAACTAGAGGCCGCAGTCAGTGATCAGGCACTTTACACACATGTAACAAAAAGATGTCCCTGCCCAGAACTGCATCTTAAATAGAAACACTAAATAGTCATTTTCCTTTTAGATTTTCCTAAAGATCAAAATGATCACATGTTTACTTGTTTGCAGCTTTTTTTTCTGTGAGATGATCTGCTACATTCTGAGAAGAGGGGCTGCAATCCATTTTATCACAGTAGAACCTAGTGATTCCTACCAAGATTGGGAAACCAGTGTGCTAGGTGCTGTAGGTACATAAAGCAAAAGAGAGTCCATGTTTTGAAGATTTTAGTCTAAGGAGGCAAGACTATCAAAGGCTGAGAGAAAGGAAGTGTGATTTTTGAGATGGGGACCTGAGGCCCAGAGTGATTGATTAACATGAACAAGATCACACAGGAGGTCTGTAGCAGAACCAGGTAATGAAGCCAGAACTCTTAGGTCAGAGTCTAGTGCATTAACCCCAAGCTCACTGTCTTCTCCACAAATCCTGTATAATTTAATTATGCTCTGCATATCCAAAATCAGTGAGGTTTCTTCAAACACACACACGCATACAAAATCTCACACATAAAAGCTCTTTCCACAGTGTCTACTGTATTCCACTGCAGAGATGTCTCTAATTTACTGGCTGGTGAATTTTATCCTTTAAATACACACACTGTGTAAAGCACTTTGAACTACTTTTGAATGAAAACTACTGTGTAAATTTAAGTTGATAAGATAAACAGAAGTCACTCTGAAACTTCAACTAATGAAACCTGCAACTGTCTGGGATGCTCTGCTAAGCATGAATAAAACATTTGTCACTGACGAATGTATAAAACAATTATTCAGACATGTCTCCAAATAAGACTCCAGATATGCTTAACAGGAAACATTTTTCCCATTTTCTGCTTTCTTGGAGTCAGTGCTGGGGAAGATTGTCATGTGTCTCAGACTATCATTGCTATAAGTAAGAAGTTTACAAGAATAACTTAAATATTATGAAAATTGTTAAAGACTCATTTTAATAGAGCTGATATATATATATATATATATATATATATATATATATATATATATATATATATATATATATTATGCACATGAAGCTGAGTCTGTTGCTGTTATTTTTTCCAGTTTCTTTTAAAATTTGAAAAATAATTAAAGCTGGCAGCCCTGTTCCCAGCTATGTCAGGTCAACCCAGGACCTCCATCCTATTTAGCAATATGGAAAGAACAGGTCATGACTCACTGACCAGGTATTTACAACCCCTGATTTAAGAAGCCCAGGAATAAACCAATGCTTATATTAGCTCTATCTTTTGTTCCTCACATCATCTTGTATGTAAATATATGCATACCCCCATCCTGTTCTGTATTGTTGTATATGTAGCCTCCACCCTGCAATCAGATGTGTGGATGGACTCTTGCACCAATGCAGAAACCAGGTGTGTTCAGTCAGGCTCCATATTGGCACAAAGATCTGATTGTGTAGATCCAGTTGCAGGATGTAACCCTAGTTAAGTTCTGTGGTGGATATAAGGTATTGAAAAAGCTTGTAACCCAGTGCATGAACCTTATTTGGTCATCAGATGTTTGAATCCCGCAATGAAATGTGGTTGTTGTTTTTTTCCAATATGTACAATTATTCTATACACCTAACGTGACTAGCTATAATATATGGAGAAAGGGAAAAAATACTTTACTGTTTATGATGAAGAAAAATTAAACTGTTAACTGTTAATTTTAAGTTTAACTGCTATTAAACTGTGTGGAAGAACAGTCTGGAGATAAGCTTTTACAAATTTTGGATGTACTTGAATTTCAAAGCCTTTAGAACAGAGGCAACAAAATGCTACAGCTTTGCAAAAACACTGAATATGTTGAGGTCTAGAACAATACATGGACAAATCTTCCTTTGTACAATAATTAATGATGCAGTTCTGTGGAGTACAAAGTACATCAGCAAAGTCCTGCAGAACAGCTGATAATGAGAAGTACTTCTTTTAGTTGGCTGTCCTTCCTTGGCAGATTTGTACCTTAGAAAATTAACTTGTTTATAGCAACAACAAAGCCATGGCAATTCCTTTAATTAGTTATACCTTTTTAAAAAAAAAAAAAGTATTTTTCATGAATTCCAGTAGTTGGCTAAGGACAGTACCCCAAGTATATTTTATACCTTCCAATTCTTGAAGATCCCTGATATAAATTAGTGTAAGTTTAGCTTCCTGGCCAACTACTTCAGTTACTAAGAATGCATGACAATTAACTATTTGCTTGATTCCATTGAGGACAGTACATTTGTTCTTAATACTGCAGAATGATCAGCAGTCCTACTTGTACATGTCCCATATAGATAGGGTGACCAGACAGCAAGTGTGAAAAATCAGGACGGGGGTATGGGGTAATAGGAGCCTATATAAGAAAAAGACCCCAAATCGGGACTGTCCCTATAAAATCAGGACATCTGGTCACCCTACATATAGGTGAAGATGACAGACTAGCCAGGTGACCACTAGGAATTACGTATGGTATAAAGGAAAGTAGCAGTATATTGGTTTATAAACTATTGCATTCATCTTTTTCCTCTTGGATTAAACAGACTTCTGTTTTCCTCTTCTAACAAAAATGGAGACAATGAAATGGGTTTTCCTTTTTTGCACTGCCAGTCATCCAAAATCCAGACAATAGTTCTTATCAGGCCCAGCCTCTATTAGATGATAAATAAATGTACTGCTGGGTGTAGAACCATAGACTCAATCCCACTACAATTGAAATTGATGGCAAAACTGCCACTAACTTCATTGGCAATAAGAATGGGCTCATTATTTACTGATTTCTTGTGATGTACAAAGGCACTGAAACATGACCCAATGCTTCATCCAAAATTCAGATCCAAACTTTTTATCAAGTTTAACTTAAAAAAATATATATGCACATAACCTTCATATTCCAGTTTTGGCTGGGACAGTATCTGGATATACTAAATTATCATATTGGAGACTAGTGGTGAAAAATGCCCTATCCAATTGAAACCAGAAAGTACAAATCCTCACAGGAAATCCACCTCTCTTCAGCTATCCTACTCTATTCTGAGATGTGACAAATTTCAATTAGCTTCAGATAAAGTTTTGGATACCATTCCAAAACATCAAAGCTTTTGGAGGTTTGTCCATTACTGCTGTGCACTCATGTAAGAGAACAAAAAAGCTTTTCGTGATAATTTTCAAACACAGACCTATAATTAAGTAGATAATTTAATTAGCAAAATATCAGCAATTCAATTGACAACTGATCTTCTTTCTCCACATCTTATTCCAGTAAAGCATCTAAGGCCATGTTGACAGTTGTCACGAAGCCACTTTGTTACACTGATACAAAGTGGCTGCAAAGAAGCTATAAAATACCTGGTAAATAACCCTGGTAAAGAGCCCCTCTGCTAAGTGCAACATCCCCTCTGCTGATTCTACCCTACCCCCTGCAGGAGGCCATAGTGCAGCAGTTAAGGTCAGGGGATAGAAAGGCATTTGGAGGATGTGATGGTTGTTGCTGGGGCAGACCAGTGCTCCAGCTATTCTTTGGCTGTCACAAGGCCTTGGCAGCTGTGTGCAAGTTAAGTGGCCTGGTTAGTTCCCAGGAGCTCCTGGATCAAGGTGCAAACTACCCGCCTCAGTGTTTGTGCAGAGACGATCTCCCCTATTTGTACTAGCAATTCGGGCCCTGTCACAAGCTATGCTCTTCCTCACTGCTGATGAAAGTAGTTTCCAGAACCAAAGTTCTTCCCTCTCTATGAAACTAACAAGTGCAGATAAAGTCACGTCCTCCTGCTGGTGTACAAGCAGAGAAACAGACCCTTCTCAACCTAAATTGTGACTTTCCCCCACTCTAGCTTCTGTTTTCTCCTCCCTCCTTTTATGATTGTCATCTGGGCATGGTGGGTTTGTGAGGAACAGCAGCATCCGTTCCCTGAGCCTCTTAACTCTTTCCCATATGGTTCTAATGCCCTGCAGACTTGTCAGAGGATGGGAAGAGGTTTCTGTGTTATTTAGATTCTTGTAAGGAGCTCATCACCACAATACTTTTTCAACTGGCTTTACCTGGATGTTTCCAATCAGATACTAAAAGGCTCAATAAGAACACAAACCCTTTCAAAGTATTTTGAACATTCATGTAGCAGACAGCAAAAACAATTACTAAGTCCACAGCCTGATGGTTATGAACTTCTCTTAATAAAAAGGTTCTCATTATTTTCTACCAGTTTCTTTTTACTCAAATAAAAAGTAAACTCCAGGATTGAAGTCCAGTCCTCTGCCAATTAAAAATATAACACCCAGGGGATAACTGCTGGGAACATTACATGTAGTAATGCAAATAATGATTGTCTTAATGCTCCAGAGATGCCCACATTTGACCTAAACTCAGTCTAGTGTATAGAAGTCAAACTCTTTAAATCTGTTTTAGCAGCAAAGAGTCATGTGGCACTTTATAGACTAACAGATGTATTATTGGAGCATGAGCCTTTGTGAGTGAATACCTATAGTTGAACTCCAGACTAACACGGCTACCGACAAAGTGGGTATTCACTCACAAAAGTTCGTGCTCCAATACGTTTGTTAGCCACGGAACTCTTCGTCACTTTTATAAATGTAGTACACAGTCTTCCCTTCCGGAAATAATCTCGGGGAGCTTCAGGACTATGCTACTTTGCAAAGGAAATTGCTTAAGGCAATTACCCTGTTTCAGGCAATCAACTGACTATTCTACTATTTGAGAAGATATTTTCTCTGTATTATATCATGTACTTTACTAAGGAGAAGAAATGGATTGGCAAAACGCAGGCCAGGTGAATAAAAATACAGCCAAGTGTAAGGCATCACAGTCACTTCAGCATGCATGTGATTTGGATTCTATGTGTCAGAGGTACTTCACCAATGCTATATAACATCATGGACGTGCCCTCTTATCTGAGAAACAGACTTTCACCCCACACTATGTTGCGGTATTTAAATACAGCAGCCCAAAGGTTCTTGCTGTCATTCTTTAGACTTTGAACACTTTAAAACCAGCTTCCAGGGCCATCTCAATTTAAGAATCCTTTATCAGAAATGCAATCTTTTTGGCAATCCAGCAGCACCGGGGTCTAGTGCAGGACAGGGTCTAGGCACTAGCAAAGCAAGCATGTGCTTGGGGTGGCACAATTCCAGGGGCAGCATTCCAGCCAACTTGCTTGGACAGTTGCGCTCTCTGAGCTTAGGGCGGCAAATTTTTTGCTTGGGGTAGCAAAAAACCTAGAGCCAGTGCTGGTCTAGTGAGCTAAATGATGCAAGAAATTTATTTAGTTTGACTTGTTTTTATGGAAAGGGAGCTTTGTATTCTCTTGACTGAGAATATGACAAAATGGTTGCTAAAACTCTTGTAGGCAGCGACCATGTTTCTCCCGAGTTACCCAAGCATAAGTCATGTTTTGTTTTATTTTTTTAATTTTGAAAATGTGTCTAGCCACCATGGAGAAGGATGCTGTAATAAATATTGCATATATTTATAGTGGGCAGAGGAATGGAATGTGACCTGTATCTTGAGATTACGTTTACACCTCATACCTCCTGAGGTGGCATGTAGGGTATGTGTAGCTACATGAAGCAGTGAAAAGCAGGTTGCATCACACATGTCAGGGAAAGACTCGGGGGGGGGGCATGGCAGTGGAGAGCTGCTAGAGTCTTTCACCATTGCCTCCCCCCTCTGAACCAGAACCTTCCCCACTACCAGTGTCTTTCCTTGTTGCCTCCACAAATGCAAGAATCTTTCCCCAGTGCTGGAGCATTTTCCTGCACTGGTGAAAGTCTCCAGCAGTGTGACACAATACTGCTAAAAATAGAAGTGTAGAAAGAGAGGCACTGTGTGGGTGAGTAGAGAACCTTTAAAGCTACATACCATGGTACATACCCACAGGGCTCAGAAATGTCTTTGCTCTACTTACCTAAGCAGTACCTCATCATCTACAGAAGGGGTGGGCAAACTTTTTGGCACGAGGGCCACATCTGGATGGGGAAATTGTATGCAGGGCCATGAATGTAGGGCTGGGGAAGGGGGTTGGGGTGCAGGAAGGGATGTGGAGTGAGGGAGGGGGCTCAGGGTAGAGGTTCAGGATGCAGGAGGGGTGTGGAGTGCAGCAAGAGGCTCAGGGCAGGGGGTTGGGGTGCAGGATGGGTTTGGAGTGCGGGCTCCGGGGTGGCAGTGGCATGGCGCCGCTAAGGCAGGATCCCTGTCTGCCCTGGCCCTGCACTGCTCCCGGAAGTGGCCGGCATCACGTCCTTGTGGCGACCGGAGGAGTGGGAGGCAAGGGGCTCTGAGCACTGCCCTTGCCTGCAGGACCTGCCCTCTGCAGCTCCCATTGGCCAGGAACGGGGAACCGCATCCAATGGGAGCTTCGGGTGTGGAACCCATAGGTGATGGCAGTGTGCGGAGCCCTCTGCCCCCCCCCTCCACGGGGGTGGCAATCTCACAGGCCAGATCCAAAGCTCTGAGGGGCTGGATCCAGCCCAGGGCCATAGTTTGCCCATCTCTGATCTACACTGATATTTTATACCTGTGCTAGGGGGACATATAGTGTATGCATTTTCCTTTATGCTGAAAGAAATGTACAGTGTAGACATTATTCTTTCTTAAGCATTTTTGTAGTGGGAGTTGCTTTACATGTTCATTTGTGCATTTTCAGCACCATACTAATAAATCTTGACTTCAGATAGTAAAATATAGTTAGGTCAAACTTCACACTGCTTGTCTTGTAGATGATGCTTTAACTTCTGGATTTAACTGCAGGCTTGTGGGTTTGTGAATGTAGAGATGTGCCAACTCAGTGAATTCTAGTGGTAAATCATAAGATGCCCTGGTCTCAGGAAGGATAGTATATGAATAAAAATAAATGTATATAATAACTTATAGGTTTTAAAGCTGAGTCTTTCCCCAAATTGCAAGCATATAAGACCAATTTATTCTCATATTTTGCTCCTGTGTTTTGCTTGTATATTCACCATCACTTGTCATTCTTTTCTGCCATTTTTATTTTTCTTAATTTACCTGTTGGCTCACCTTTTGGTACACATCATGCAATATCTATGGTGTAAAAAGGCAGGACATTCTCTTATGCCTGCTTTCAATAGATGACTCTACATATTAATTGGTGGTGTTAGTAATGTAAAGCAATTGTAAATAAATTCCTTTTAGGGCCTCACACTTCTTGTATTTGACATAAATGCAATATAATCTAAACTTTCTAAAATAATCTTCAAACCTGTGTATACACGTAAATGAGGTCATTATCTTCAGGGCCGGCTCTGGCTTTTTTGCCGCCCCAAGCAAAAAAAGGGCGGGGGGGCGCGGGGCCACCGGAGCAGAAAAGCAGGGGGAAAAAAAACAAATAGTGCGGCTGGAGCTGCAAAGCAGGGGCGGGGGGAGAAACAATGGCGCAGACGACAAAGCAGGAGAAAATCAAAACACCCTACAGGGCGGCTGGAGCCAGAGGACTCCCTGCTGCTGCAGAGTGCGCGCCTGGTCTAATGGGGAGGAAGGTGGCTGGGAACCGCTTCAGCGGGGCGCTCACCACGCGGTCCCAACCTCCGCGCCGCCTGCCGGGAGGGCTCCGCTCCACTCTGGTCAGCGGGGAGAGAAGGACGCGAGCTGCTCTGCTGAGTTTGCTGCAGGGTGCTCCTCTCCTCCGCGCCGACACCCCCTCCAGGGCGGCTGGAGCAGCAAACAACAACAACAACAAAAGCGGCCGTGCCGTCCTAGGTTTGTGCAGAATGCCGCCCCAAGCACGAGCCTGGAGCTTGTGCCTGGAGCCGGCCCTGATTATCTTTAGCCCCCAGTCCTGCTCTTTTTGAAGTCAAACCCTAAACACCCTTTTCTCCAAATGCACAGAACTAGGACCTGATTCTCTTCCTACTTTACAGCATTATGATCCAGGAGTAATTCTATTGAAACTAATGAGGGTATTCTGACATAAGATTGATATAAGAGCAGAGAATCAATTCTTTATCTTCTGTATAACTAAATGCTTAAATTGCCTTAGTTATTTCTGTAGCCTTTTTTATATTTACTTCATTATAGTCTTATATAGCTAGGAACTAAACTAATTTCTTGTCAGTATCTATTTTTATACATCCAAATTGTGGTGACTTTATTATTTCTAAACTTGTTGGCAAAGTATATAGAGTTCTGCTGAAAGAATTATGACTATAGGCCAAGTCAGACAAATATTACTACTAGATTTAGGATTGGAGTGAATTTGGGACTATAAGCTATTGTTGTTTCTCAAAACAGACACTGGGGATTTTTTCTCTGGCTTTTTTTGAACACTCCTAATCCCTTCCATATAACAAGAGGAAATCATGTTAACATGTGCCATGTTCCTAGGGAAAATGCATGGGAAAGTATGGTTCTATTTGAAGCACCTGGTCCAGCAGCCCTTACTCAGGAAATTTACCTATTACTTTCTACGGACTTTTGCAATAACAGGGAGTACAGGATTGGACTCTAAATCTGATTTTATGACATTTTGTATGTTTGTGTATATTGGCAGGGACAAGGGAATGCAAATATAGCTCTTGCATCCATTTTTGTACTAATATAGTCTTGAAATGAGTCCATGTCTTTCTGTTGTTTTCTTAGAAAAATATAGGCTCCCTCAATAGCTGAGAGGGCACGTCAGTTCTCAGTGATATTAAGTAAAAGCAGTGTTGCGTGGTGTCAGATTGTCTTTTTTTTTTTTGCTCCTATTGCAAACCCAGGAGGCTTTCTGACAATGTGGTTGCAGATCAGTGATCAGAAGAGAATCGGTTAACACTGACCTGAGCTACTGCTATTTGCTGGCGGGTGGAGGGGCACTTCTGTTTTCACTATGGTGGATTGTTGGAATAAAATTTCCTAAGGAAGTTGTCCCATAGAATTGTAGGACGTCACTGTAGCTGTGCCACTGTAGCATTTTAAGTGTAGACAAGTCCCAATTGTAGCAAGCTCCACAACTTCACAGCCAAACCTTGCTTGCCAACGGGGGACTTCTCTGGGAATGTCCTGGCTCTGGTTTTTCTGGGCTATGAGAAGAGAATGAACACTTCCTCTTTCATCCTTTCATATTCACCGCTCTCTGTATACCGTCCTTTAATGTAGACCATCTGGGGAATTGTAATTTTTTGCTTACAGGTTGAACATTTTCTCTGGGGCAGAGAAAGACCCTCTGCCTTTTTCCAGATGTGAGCACATAACCCCTTCTCTGTCTAATTTTACGTGTGGGCTATATGCGTGCTATCCCATCACCCTATCCAAGTGAACAATAAATGTAAATGTTCATAAAGTCTCTTCCTGAAGGGTATGTCTTTATCTTTCATGTGAGTATTTACCCGATCATTGTGGCCATGCATTAAGATGCATTCAGAAAGAAGATTAGTGTATTGTATTGCCGACTCCAAACTTGCACAGATTAAGTCAGACTCTCAAAATGCATGATAATAACTTAAACTATTATTTAAAAAAAAAAAAAAACCTCACACGATTTTTATTTTCCATCTGTTTCCCCCCTGCCCCGCCCCAACTTTTAGGATGCACGTGGATCACATGATCAAGGTTTTTTTTATATATTTAAGATAGCTAGAACCATAATTTTGTTTTATTTTTTTAAAAGAATAAAAATAAAAGATAGAAAAAAAAGATGAGTTCCTCATGTAATCATGCAACCACTTGTATCCAGGAGCTGAGGCATTTAGTAAAACATCCAATATTCTAAGATTTGTGATAAAGTTGTGACAGTTGGAAACACTGAGTGTATAACCTGCAACAAGGAGGAAGAGACTCTGAAAGTCAGACTAATACCTATGATAAGAAGTTCAGATTTATATTGGCAGCTTCCCAAAGTTCAGAGGGTTGGGATCTGAGATTCTGATTCTCACCAACCTCTAATATTAAAAAATATATATAATCTGTTCTAAAAAATCCAGATGCTAAATACTTACTGCACATTCGTTTTTAAAAGTAATTTCTATCTCATTGAAAATTTGCATAGTTGTACTCAAACAGCAAAGAATTTTATACTTTCACATTTAAAACTGATTGAACCATTCACAAGCTCATCAAGTACTGTAGCTGAGGTAAATTATTAGTCACCAAAACAATGCTCACTTTCCACTGCTCCTCCAACAAAAATAAGTCTCAGTCTAACTTTCCAAAATGAAGCCAGAGTAATGTTGGCTATTGAAAAACTTGAGCTTCCATATTTCTATCTACTTACTTCCCTTTACCTTGTCACAAAGAGGACAGTCTTAGGAGCTAAGTTATTGTGCCTTTGCAGAATGAATGTAAGCTCTACTCTTGTAGATCCAATTCATCAAATTTTGCAATTACTGGGAGACTGTCCAAAATTAGGGAATGGTCTCCAAGAGCTTAAACGAATCTTTACTTTTAGGTCAAGATTTGAAACAGGACAAAGACATTTATAGGTAGGTTCTGTTTGCTAAATTCTACCTTCCTGCAACAGGCAAAGTCACAAACACATCCCTATCATATTGGTAATATCTGATGAAAATAATAGTTTATAACAAGGCAAATCTAGAACACCACTGTATTGTTCAGATTGGATACCTTTCTCTTTGCACCAGTGACAGCCACAAACACCCTTAAAGAATCTTTTCTTGGAAATGCACTGAACAGTATGATCTCATCTTGTATAACTACTGACTACACACAAAGCCATTATAGCATTTAATATATGCTGATTTATTTTACATAATAAAAGATTAAACCAACCCAATAATGCCCTTGTCAAACAAAAAACAATCAAATGTTGACACATTTTTAAATACTTAGAGCAGGCCTGCACAACTCGTAAAGCTGCAAGGGCCACATTACTCCAAAGAAAACAGCTGAGGGCCGAAACCCCCCAGCCCAGTGGAAACACCCCCCCTCAGGACCTCCCAGCCTGTGGAAACATCCCACTCCAGCACCGCCCAGCCCCTCAGAAACAAACCCGCCTTCCCCAGCACAGCCCCACCAAAACTGCTGTGGGCCAAAGAGGAAGGTTGGGGGTGGGGAGGTGATGCTTGATTTTAAATCAACCAGGGGCTCCCAGCTGAAGAGGTGGCTGGGAGCTGTCAGGGGCAAATTAAAGGGCCCGGAGCTCCAGCGGCTGGGGAAACCCAGAGCTTTGCGGGGCTGGGGCAGGGATTTAAAGGGCTCAGTGTTCCTGCCGCTGAGGGGAGCCCGAGCCTTTTAAATCCCAGCCCCAGCCCATCCACTGGAACCGCGGCCAGGATTCAAAGGGCTCTGGGCTGCCTGCAGCCGCAGGGAGCCCTGAGCCCTTTAAATCTCAGCCACGGATTCAAAGGGCTTTGGGCTGCCCGTGGCTGCAGGGAGCCCTGAGCCCTTTAAATCTCAGCCGTGGCCAGGAATCTCTGCGGGCAGCACAGAGCCGTTTGATTCCTGGCCGCTGCTGGAATTGAAAGGGCTCTGAGCTCCCAGGGGCTGCAGGCAGCTCAGAGCCTTTTGAATCCCAGCCACAGCTGGGATTTAAAGGGCTCTGGGCTCCCCGCGGCTGCAGGCAGCCCAGAGCCCTTTGATTCCCTGCCGTGGGCAGCCCAGAGCCCTTTGATTCCCCGCCGTAGGCTGCACAGTGAGCCTCCGCGTGCTGCATGTGGCCGTATGTTGTGCAGACCAGACCCAGAGAATACTGTGCCCCTTTCATTCATACTAAGCTTGAGATGGTGTCTTTTGTTAAATGTCCAATAAACCTTGCTTTAGTATTATTTTCATAGATACATTTGCCAGCTCTCCAGGATTCTCCTGGAGTCTCTAGGAATTAAAGATTAAGCTTTAATTAAAGATTTTCATGTGATGAAACCTCCAGGAATACATCTAACCAAAATTGGCAACCCTATGAACAGTGTTACTATTATTCTACAAGTGTGAGAACACATTTCTTGCTTTCAGAAGAATGTGCTGCATTACACATTAAAAAATAAGGTGGCTAGCAAAATCAGCTTCTCGAAACAGTGACCTGAACTTTAAAAGCACTTATGAGGCAAGGGAGCTCTGGTGTTTATTCTCCTCCTTTATTTGAAATGAAGCATGTTGTGTAAATAGGGACAAAATTCTGGTGCCAACCATGTAGAGTCATGCCCTGAAGAAACTCCTCTCATTACATTGCATTTTGGAACCTTGTGTTCCTTTGAAAAGATGTGGGAGCCTTTATCAGTTGCATACTGAATGATTTGACTATTCCATCCAAACAACCATCCACCAATGCACTGTAAGAAACAATTGTACAACTAAATTCTGCCTGGTAATTCCCATAGATCTATTATTGATATACTGCTTCTGAAATTCCTCTGTGGAAATCATTAGCTTGACGCACAAGCAGGGCCAGTGCAAGGAAGTTTTGCGCTCTAGGCGAAACTTCCACCTTGCACCATCCCCCCACCCAGCTAACCCTGCCCCCTGCGGCAGCTAACCCAGTCCCCCCCACTGGGAACCCACCACCCCCGCTGCCCGGGAATCCCCCCCTCTGCAGCTACCCCTGCTCTGCGGCAGCTAACTCCACCCAGGAAGCCCCCCTCCCCGCCGCCTGTGGCAGCTAACTCCGCCTGAGGAGCACCCCCCCCAGCGGCAGCTAACCCCGCCTGGGGAGGCTCCCCCCTCCATGGAAGCTAACCTCACCTGGGGAACCTGCCTCAGCTCAGCTCGGCTCCGCCTCCTCCGCTGAGCACGCTGGCGCCACTCTAATTCTCCTCCTCTCCCAGGCTTGTGGCGCCGATTGGAGGATTGTGTGCTCAGCGGAGGAGGCAGAGTGGAGGTGATCTGGGGAAGGGAGCGGTTCCCCTGTGCGCCCCCCCCGTTACTGCAGGTGGCCCTCCCCACGTCTCCCCCACCTCAGTTCACCTCCACTCCACCTCTTCACCTGAGCGGGCTTTTAGATGCCCTCAACCACTAGGTGCCCTAGGCGGCCGCCTAGTTTGCCTAAATGGTTGCACCGTCCCTGGGCACAGGTATCTTCCCATACAAACCTACACGCTATACTTGTTGTGATGCAGTAGGGAGCAGGGTGGATTGACCTGGGAGTGTCATTTAGTTTTACTGGGACTGTCTGCATGGGGGATGGAAGAGCAAGGGATGACTTTAGGTAAGAAAAGGTACCTGAGCCTGTAATCTGAGCCAGGAAAGGAGGTGGGGCGAGTCGACACCTTTGTCCAGGAAACTGGACAAAGGGAGAGGGGGGAAAAAAGGAGGGGGAGAGCCTGCTGGAGGGATTTTTGGTTTCAGTTTTGGGCTGGCTGGGAAGAGGCAGGGAACCCCGAGTCTGTGGTCTAAGATCCTTGCTCCCCAGAGGGACCTGGCTGCGGGGTCCTGGTTGTACCTACAAGCCCTGCTTGAGACTGTGTTCCTGTCATCTAATAAACCTTCTGTTTTACTGGGTGGCAGAGAGTCACGGTGAATCTCAGGAAGTGAGGGGTACAGGGCCCTGACTCCCCCACACTCCGTGACACTTGTAATGGTCAAATCTTCTAGTGGTGATATAAATATTACTTAAAGTGACGTTTGCCTTTAGAGCTGTATCTGTAGTCCACACAATCTTCCTGTTCTATCCCTTGGCTCCCTGAACTGCAGTTGGGCTCAATGACCGAAAAGAGAGATGATGCCAGATGACTTATTTTCTCACTCTATACATAAGAGACCATCCAATTTTGTATTTATTATACATGCTGAAAGACTGATTCGGCATGCCAGCACATAACCGCCATGGGCATTGTAGCTAAGTGTGTGTGTACACACGCATAACTTTGTGTCCTTGTAGCCATAAGGTGGATGATCGCACCACTTGCTTCAGAGACTGCAAACAACTGGTGGGGCTATCTCTTTCAAAAATACAATGTACCCGCTAAAGAGAAACTAAGTAAACTGAAACAACCTGAAACAAGCTGGGTGCTCTGATAACAAACAGCATGCCTGGCCAGTACTAGTAGCTGCTGTGATGGCCCCCTCACCTGCATTTAGCAGCTGTAAATTGCTTGGTTCAAATAAGCATATGAGAAGACCTATGGTCAATAAAGTCATTTATAATGATTAACCCTCTGAGGGCAATAGGTAATGAATCAGTTTATACTCTCTTTAGGCACCAGTCCTAGCAGGGAAATTTTATACTTGGGTAGGAGAATATCATTTAATAGACCAGCAAATATGCCGTTCTCCATAATTAATTTTTACTCCCTGTGGGGAAATAAAAACTATTTTTCTCAGCTGAAATACAAGATCATAATACGTTATACTTTGGCATTGAATGATACCAACAAATAGTTTTTACTCTGATGGATATGGTACTCCTTCATTATCGGACATGCTTAAATTTTACTAGGGGCCAGTGCTGTGGATATTGGCAAACTATTGTAAATCTACCATAATCTAGGTGCCTAATGCTGATTTGAGGAAGGCTTCTATACCATGAAAACTACTTCCTTAACCTGAGTATAATGAAAATAACATGAAAGCCAAGCAGTTCAGCTGTGTTTATATGACCTGCAAATTGCATCTTCCTTCTTATACAGCTGGGAAGACAGAATAGTTAAGAGAAATCTAATTCTGGTCTAATTAATAGCATCACGCTCATCATGGACTAATGCCAACCAGTACTACCACTATATCTCAATCTGCTGCTGTATCAATTGCCAGTCCTAACCTGTACAGTGATCCCTATACTTCATTTCATTTGCCAACAAAAAAATAAGGTAAAACTTCCTATTTATTTATTCAAATTCTGTTCTCATATCCTCTGATGTAACGACTATTATGGAGTTAATCTGGATTTACATTACATCAGTATAACTAAGAGCAGAATTTGGCTTTATATATTTATACATTATAAAAATTCCATGTATATTTCCTGATTGTCTTATAAGTTACAGTATACTTAGGGGTTTGATTCTTTTGTGCCTTGCAGGTTGTGCAGTCCATTTACAGCAGTGCAGAATGGATGTAGAATGCTACCACATGAGAATGGCAGTGTTTTATATTAGCTTTCAGCTGTAAATGACTGCATATAGTAAAAGGCTGTGGAGAACTAGGCCCTATGGTATTTCATGAACTAAACAAATACTTTTAACATTTTAGGGTGTTTGATTTTAGACTCTTTTGAAAGTTACATTTGAAAATTTATATTCCTGACTCTTCCCATGAAGCAGCTGGTAAAATTCAGGTTAGTCTTTCTATTGTTTATTTGGTAAGTAGGTAGTCTTTTAATATTTGTGAAGTGTTATTCACCCTTATAACATATATAAAATCAAACTTGTTAACTGAAGGATAATATTAAAATCTTAGTGCATAGGGGAATATAAACTTGACATAACACTTTAGCTATTCAGCTTCATCTAGTATTAATATCCACTTTCTTATGCTTAGAATGTTCTGACTGTTGCATTTGGCTATCGTGTATCTCTGGCTTAAGGGCAGACTGGCAGATGGAGAAAGTCCCGGGACTTTTGCCATGCTTAATCTGTCCGTCCCATTGATAATGGCCAAAGTAAGCCCTGAACAAGCTGTCATTAGTCTTTGTTCCTGGACCAGTTGCAACAGTTCCCATGGCACTCCATTAACCATCTGTGACTTCCTTGTTGCAAAACTCTTCTGTTTTCCAAAATCATTGTCCTTTTATTCAAGCTGTCAGTCTAGTACAGAAAAAAATATTTTTTTAGTAGATAGTTTTGAAATGACAATAGTTGCTGCATAGATCTGGTTGCAAATGAGTCTCCATTAGAAGCCTGATTTTGCCTCTCTAAAACGCACAAAAAAACACCCATCATATCAGTCTCAAAACTGGTAGGTTAGATCTGAAGTCAGGGTAAAAATTTTCACAAGATACTAATTTTAATCAGAGAAGAGGCTCCTGACATATGATACTCTCTAATATAGGGGTTAAATGCTGTTCCAATATTCTATTAAGATTTTTTTTCAACTTTGTAGCAATAAAATAATGGAAGAGAGCAAATCTGCTTTGCTGGATTGAGATCTGTAGTGCCCAAGACTCAGCTTTAGTTGATTTAAAGTGTGGGTTAAAGAGTTATTAAAATGTAGTTTATACTATTAGCAGATAACATTGTATAGCTCAACAGAAGATGGAGTGAAACATTTACAAAAAGTGCACCACTCTTCCCTTCTTTTAACATGAGATAGAGGTGAAAAGTATAGCTACATAGTTTTTTCTATAGGGAAAAAGAGATATTTTTCCCATAAAAAGGCTCATGAAGAGACTTTCCGATAGCAAGCAAAGAGTATTTTCCTCCTTTATGTGGACTTAAAGAAATCTGTAGCTTTGGAAAGCCCCCAGCAAGCCTTAAATTCATTGTTCTTCCCCCTGCCCTTATCAAGCTGAGGAGGGGCAACCCCCAACTCACCAGGAGCCTTAGCTTAATTGTGAGCCCCCAAATAGCCATTCTGGCTCATTGTATGCAGTGTTGTTATAGTCTTGTTGGTCCCAGGATGGGTGATGTAAAATCTTTTATTGGTCTGAAAAGCTTTTGAGCTTACACAGAGCTCTTCTTCAGGTCTGCAGAAGAGCTCTGTGTAAGCTTGAAAGCTTGTCTCTCTGCTCAGCAGAAGTTGTTCCAACAGAAGATTTTCTCTCTAAGTTTGTCTCACTGGAGGATAATGGTCCTATTTTGGTTTGTCAAGGGTGGGGAGCTTTCTAAGGTTTTGAAGTCCCTCCTAAGTTTCATGGGGTGATGCCTGAACAGACTTCCTAGGTGTAATAAGGGGGCTCCAGTGGTGATCTATTTAAGGATTCTTAAGAGATCTCCCATTCTGTTAATTTCAGGAGATCCAGAGAAATGAGGATGGTCCTCAGAACCTCCTCTCCCAGACCCTTGTCCTCATTCAGTTTCCCTTCTCTACAGACCTCTTTAGGAAGATCTGGAAGGGTTGGAATGTTCAAGGGATATGGCTATTGGGGCTATTCCCTACTGAAGTCTACATAAATGGAGAACACTCAGGCATAGAATTTAGCCCCAGGCACCGATGGATTTTGGGAGATACCCTAGAGGTCTGTCTCATGAATCATAGCCTTGCACCTTCACACTGGCTCTGGTGTTCCCTGCCTTCTATAAGGCTCTTTGGCAGCATGGCTCCATCTGCAGCTGCCCCAGAAAAAAACACTTTCCACACTTTGGGGAGGGTCCACATGATGAAGAGGGGTTGCTGGAAAAAGAATACAGCCTCATTATAGTTTAACTTTTCAGAAGATTCCACATGCAGGGTGGGGAACAGGAAGGAGATATATGCAGTAGACATGGATCCCAGACCTTTCTCTGACTCTTCCACAGTGGAGAGGATTTTTGGAGGTGGTTTTCTGAGAGCCTTGAAGTGACTGATATGCCCATTTGGTTCAAGAAGGTGGAGATATGTATGTGCATTTAAGGGGAGGAAGAGCAGGGCTCCTGTTTCTAGCTTTAATAAATCATGAGAGAACAGACCTTAAATCTGTCATTGTTTCACGCACAAATGTGCCCCTTCCTACACATCATAGCAGTGTAAATTTTGAAGGGAAAATTTCCACAGTTGTGGTTGATAGGTCAGGGAGAAGGAGGAAATATTTCTCTGGCACGCTATTTTTAAAAGATTGCTTGAAGCTGCTTAGGGATTGGAGATGTGCGAATAAATTCTGTGAAGAGGATTCCTTGTGTAACATCCCCTTGTTGGCAGCCGGGATCAAACCTGGGATCTCTTGAGCTTAATGCATGAGTCTCTACTGTTTTAAAAGACACATCTTTTAACCAAGGCTGTAACACCTAGCCACTGATAGAGCGGGATAGGGTGCCATGCTGAGCAGGCAGGGGTTACACTTGGCAGGCTATCAATGGTGTGTATCACATGGCTTTGTCATTTATGAACAGTATCTCTCTGTGTGTGTATAGATATAAAGTGCAAATATATTTTCATATGCAAATGAATGTAGAGGGATGGACACTTTTTTAGGACTCCTCTTCCAGAAAGACTTTGCTAGCAGTCGGAAGGGATCATAACATGTGTGTCCATGATATAAATTTACTTGCATTCTTTCATAGACGAGAGTTTATTCAAATGTCAGGACTTTATTAAATATAATAAGATGAGACCATCTAGCCCAGTATCCTGTCTTATGGCAGCGGCCTTTTCTCAGAGGTCAAAGGAAAGGTGTCTCAGCCAGCTTTTCTTAGATGTCAAATGAAAAGTTTGCTAGCCGGAGACCGTCTTTCACTTGAACTTCCCATAGCGATGGGTCCATAATTTAAAGATAAATTGTGATCATTTGGTATTTAAGTGATAACATGGCTTTTACTGCATTGTGTTGTGCTTGGCAGATTGTTAAATTATACCATACAAGTCTGTGATATTTTTCACTAACAGATGCTATTATATACAGCCATTCACGGAATGGAAATTGTGCATACCCTGAGAGTTTTCTGGAAGCCAACTGATAAAGGACCTTATTCTTAAAAGCATTTCCATTCCCTGTCAAATGTTGACACAATAGCCAAGAACTCAAATTGTAATTTTCAAAATTACCTTGCAGATTATTATTAGAGCCTAATGGAATACCACAGAGCTCAATACACTCCGTTCCTTTAAAATTGTCATCAGGACACAGTTAATTTAGTAATTAGTAATTAATTTAGTAATTTTTATTTATCTACGTGAGATTTTATTTTTTTTTCTTAGTTTGTCTCAACTATTTACTCCCACTTGTGGTTAACAATAAGCGATCTTTTCCTGTGATTACTATAAGGTGGCAGAGATGTATCAAACTGGCTCATTTAATGAGACTCTTTCATGCAAGAATGAAATTAGGGCTTGTTGTCACTGCAACAGTGAGCTTGAGGTAGGCCATGTCCACACTACAGGGACAGTAGCAGAACAGTTACAGTGCCACAGGAATGCTGGCATAACCCCATGCCATTGACACATAGATAAAGGACCTTTTTCAGTGACAGAAGAGAGTTTTCCATCACTGCAGGAACTCAGTTTCCCTGAGTGATGGTAGCTAGGTTGATGGAAGCCATGTCTATACCAGGAGCTAGGGCACCTTAGCTGTGGTGCTATGTCGACCTAACTTGTGAGTGCAAGGTAGACCTTAGTAAACTCAAGTTAACTGTAGCTTGAGGGAGAACAGAGTGAGGGTGACGAATCTGCAAAACAACAGTGGAGCTAAACAGGAATTTCATTAGCATCATAGAGTGATTGGATTAACAGCTGATGAGTTGTAACTTCAATTGATACATCTGTGCTGCGTTTTGAAAAATGCCACTTAACTCAACCTAGAGCAGCGGTTTTCAAACTTTAACAACCGGAGGAACCTCATTTTGATTTAAAATCTTTTGCAAACCCCCAGTCCCACTCTCAGCCCTAGGCCCTGTCCCCCTCCATCCCTTCCCCCAAGACCCCATCCCCATCCCTCCTCTTCTCCACCTCTTTCTACTCCGAATGCACCCTGTCCCCACTCATCCCCCTCCCTCCTAGCACCTGCAAACTGGGGAACACCTTTTTCCCAACATGCAGGAGGCACTGCAAGGGAGGGGGAGGAGTTGATCAGTGGAGCCCACAGACCTCCCTGGAGTAACCTCACAACCGCAGTTTGAAAAACACTGATCTAGATATTTGTATGTGTGGGTGGGAGTTGGGTTGGGGCAAAACTTGAGTTATAGTTCAAGCTAACAGTGCAATGAAGGCAGATACTTAAATTGAAGTGAATTCTCTTTTATGTGATCATCCTCATTATGGACATTATTGTGAAATCATTTGTCAGTTACAAAGTCAAAATCCAGATGATTTCAAGGCAGCTTGTGCCTGAATAAGAACTCAGCCAGGACAGAATGGAGTCCATGAGATCTGAATCTCAGATCAGCAATAAGAAGCAAATATATCCTAGAATATATTGTATGTTTGCTGGTATTTTTAATTCCAAGTATATAGGAAATGCATTACCAGAAAATCAAGAATAGTACATAAGTCATAGCTTTTGGCTGGGCTTCAAAAGTACCCTAGGTAGTCATTGCAACGCTTTTACCTGGAGAATATAAAGTTCTAGGTGGCTCTTGTGACAGAAAAGGAAACAGCCTTCTGGCCGGCCATAGATGTTGAAATTCATTATGGCCCTGGTTACTGTCTGAGAGCCAGATGTTTTTCTGATGCTCTGAGGTTGCGATAGAGAGTAGTCTAGTTGCACACTTTCATTGGGCACACCAGGAGTAAATTCCCAGTAGAGGGTGTTGCATCAACCATTTCTCTAAATGGCATCAACCTAGTCTCTTAAATTTTACAGCCAACAAGCCTCATTCATTTTATTCAGGTTATGTCACAGTCAGTTTCTCTTTCATGTGGAACGTTATCTTGTTCAGGCATGGGAAAACTGCAAAATTAGAGTTGGATGAAAAGCTGTAGAGCTGAGCATTCTTGTATATTGAGGATGCTTCAGGCAAAAATATCAGTCTACCCTAATGGCTTCACAAACATATGAGAGGTGGCAAAAAGGAATCCTGAAGTCCCTGCACATGAAAGCCTTTGGAGAGAATGAGTCAAGGGCTACTTTCACTGAGCTGACAGGAAAAAATGACAAACAGTGGAAAACATCACTGCTACTATTCATAGGGTTCATAGCCACATATCTCCTAAGGTTCTCCCAGCAAATCTGGGGCTGTGGTGTTTGTGTGCCCCACAGCCAAGGCTTTCTGCCTGTTGGCAGAAAGAGCATGTTTGTAAAGTGTGTGAAACGTATCCCACTAGTAACCAGCCCACAAGAGATAACAGCTCACTACTGCTGTCAACTAAAGGAGTTACTTCTCCATGATAGAGGTTTGTTTTAGTCCAGATCTTGGATTAAAACGCTGCTGATGTGTGAAGGTGTTACAGAGTAACAGTCACCAATTGCTTTTAGGAAAAATTTCTACAACAACTTTTCACACCTGCAGTCAGTTTTCATTTGGAATGTGTCTCTGCAATGAGGGGAGCTAGAAACATATCCTACTTTTAAATGAAAGTTGGGATTAGCAACCATATTTAGGGGGCTGAAACATCATGGACCCCAAGCAGTGAGCCTCTGCTACTGAGACCAATTACAGTTACCAATTACAACAACCAATGAAGCTGTGTCTTATCTGAGTTAAGTACATATAATGTGGATGTCAGCGTGGATGATCATGGTAGTCCCTGCTGAACTTAAGATCCAAACTTCCCCATTACTCTTGGGAGAGAGTCTTCTTGCTCCTCATCTCTTCCTAGGACTTTCTTACTCCCTTTTATTAGCCAGGCAGTGCCATGACCCCTTCATCCCTTCTTGTTTGCTTGGTCCATATAGTGTTGCCAAGCCTCAGTTGGTCAAATGAATAGACACTGGACAGAAGTTTCTTTTCTTTTCTTTCACTACATTATTCCTCTCCCCTTTCTGACTCAAAAAAACATTTAGAGTGGTACAAAGTTACAACAGCTTAGTTCCATTACGCTTGCCTGTGAGTGTACTGTACAGATTCAGCAAGTTCGCACACCTGTTTTACAATGCATTTTCCACATCTCGGGAACACTTCCCTGCCAACATTTCCCATATTTAAGATCATGCCAATTGAGGCAGTCAGCAAAATGTTACTCTTATTGTAGAAAATAGAAATGTGTTGAAAAATTTGCAGTTTAAAATTTGAAATGTTTTTATAAATAATGAGTGCTGAAAAGGGTGATGATTTGATAGATAGAACACAGTGCTTGTGGAATTTCAAATCTCCTCTGATAAATACAGTCACATTTGCAATGTTTTTAATACCCCTAACAGCTTTTTAAGTTTGTACACAAATAATTAAATTACACTAAAGCATTTATGCAGTTACACATACACACATGCATACTCACAACACATTAATGCTTTCCTTTCAATCTTTCAAGAGAGGGGTTTTAATAGAGGGTAATGGTATTCACACACACTTTTCATCTTGAAAGTGGAGAACAATTAGGGAGAATGTAAACCTAATACCTGACTTGCTATAGCTATCTTTTACTCATCTGTGCCTTGTATCCTATACAAATTATTTGAAACAATCTCACTTTTTTTTAATTGACTTCTTGTTCTTTTTATACATTGTCACCTTGTCAAGCACTTTTAGCAAGGAGTTTATTAGCACTCCCCAGCAGGGACTAGATGCTTGTTTTGTTGCTGAAAAAGATATTTATATAATGACAGATAGCTGGAAAATGTTGTATTTGTGGATTGTGGGGTTGTGTAAATAAAAGTACAATCTAAAAATGACTGGAAGTTTTTCAGAGCCATTTAAGATTAGCAGGCATCATGAGTTTATCGAGAAAAACAACATTGTGACCTATATCTTGCATAGGCTGAGAGTTCTAAAATGCTGAAGCTCTGAAAATACACCTGAAGGTTTTTGTGGTTGTAAAGTACTGAGCTTTGAACTAGCTGCTTTATGGAGGACTTCACAGAGAAAGGCATGATCTTTTTCCATGAAGTATAGCTGTGAACTATACTAAGGGCTAGATTCTGGCTTTAAAGCCACATTCTTGGATAGGAGAGAGTATAGAGACAGTTCCCTAGGAGGAAAGCTAGAGAAACAGGTTCAATTTCTCCCCAAGATGCTCCTTTTACGCAGGGGGTGCACTTCACACCAATCATTTGCATGGAGTAAGATGCTCTCCTGCTGTGCCAGTCTCAATTTTCAGTCTGATGCAGAGGCAAAGACCTTCTCTCTGTCATTCCCATGCCTGTTTCAGCAGCCTTCTCCCTTCCAGCTGCAGGGACTACTTCTGTGAGCAGCACATAAAGGGGAGCAGGGAAACTTTTTGCTTGACCCTGGGTAATTGCTCTGGAGCCATTTGAAATCCAGCTCAAAACCTGTTCTTTTCTTAATTTAGCATCTTTATGTAGGAATCTTGTATTTATTAATTCGTTCCTGATTTAGAGGCCTCATTTGCATTATTTTAAAAAGAGGTTTAAGAAAATAACTGCTGTGTCCAGGAAGGTCATTTTAATTCTGAGGGGATTTTGCATATACATCTCATATTTGTAGCATGTAAGGACAGAAACTGTTGCAGCAGGTAGGTTTCCTCCTGTCTGATACCTTATCAGCTCCAGAGTGAGCAGCCACTGATTACGAATTATTAAAATAAAGCCGTGTCTGCTATCATAACCTGCTGGCTTTTTCTATTCTATTTTGTCCCAAACTTACTGTGCTTCTACTGGACATAAAATCCAAAGTCTATAGAAGCAATCTCAGGGCTATGGAACAAACAGTATCTTGTCAAAATCCAGTGGCAGATCTGTAGATGAAGACTGCTGGATCGGAGAAGCTTAGAAACCCAAAGTAAGATTTTGGAGTGAGGATGACCAAGGTTGGCAAGTCACTAATAATAAACACCTTAGGAAGATATCTGGGAGAGAAACTAAATGAGATCATCCTCCACATGGCATACCAGTTCCAAATTATGTATCATCTATGTTTTGTTTAGGGTTTTAAGTGTGGATTCCTTCCTCTTGGTCTTTCTGCCAAAGCTGTGGTTTTGGCAGAGGCTTTAGGAGTGCAGTACCAGAGAAACAAAGAAATATTGTTTGTCTTATACCTGTCTTATACGTTTTCTCTATTAACTGAAAACTTGCAGAAGAGCTCTGTCAGCCTTTTCTTTCAGACTCTGTTAGTCCCTTATATCCACATTTTAAGATAAGCCTAAGGTAGCTGCTTTAATAAATCAGGCTGCCAGAATTTGAATACAATAACCTACTTGTGTTTTGATTATTAGCACTTTTACTTACACTAATTTCCATGATGTAAATTCAATTTAGTGGAGCCATTATTCACATCATGCAACTGTGAACTTACTGGGAGGTTTCTTCTTCTTGTCTCCTTATGTTTAAACAGTGGGGTATGCTGGATGGAAAGTGGCTGTTGTGAGTCAGAGATGGCATCTCTATTGACACCAAAATTAATAACACTCCGGGTCTGACAGGGGAGCTCCATGATGGTGTCTAATCTGCATTAACCATCCCATAAACAATCAAGTACAAAGATGTTATTTCAATACCTCTGACATGCAGTGCATTGTTTAGAATCAAAGTAGCATGCAATAAATATAGAAAGTCAAAAGAGGATGAAATAATGCTGTAATCTTGCAAACAGCTGGTTTACTTTATGAAGGTGAATAATTCCATTGTACTTAAGTCCTTATTTTGTCCTCTCTTTTGACAGCCTATATTTATTATAGTTCATATAGATGTAAATCATAGTTCATTTGATCTGAACTATGTACAATGTGCCAATGACATTGAAATAATCTTTGTAATTATGTTTGAAATGCTTATTGCTGGAAAACAAGCAGTTAAAGCACCTCTTCAGACTTTCTCCTGTTGCAACCAGAGTGCTATTTTGGTGTCAGCAGTGATGCCATCTCTGACTCATGCTGTCTTTCTGCCCTGTAAACGTAAACAGCAATGAAAAATAAAACAACAACCTCCCACTGAATTTACATTTGCATGACGTTCAGTGGGACTGCTCAGGTGCTTAAATATTTGTGGGATCAGGGCTTTAAAATGTAAGTGCTTTCTAATTTCTATTGAATTTGCAGCTTGTTCAAAGGAATAGGATTGGTATCAATGGGAAGTCATATCCCCCAAACAATGTTCTCTTTAAATGTACTTTTTAATTTGTTTTATATTCACATTTCCCATTTATGTGGTTCTGTTTTAACACTTTATAAAGTTACAATAGTGTGATGAGAATGTTGAAGTGTCTTGTTTGGTCATAGCTATTTTTTCCCTTATCATTTCTCTCATTCTGGATTGTTATAATTAAAACCAAGATAACATATAGTGAAAGGAAAGAAGAGAAGCAATACAAATCTTTGATTCAGAACAAGGCTGAAATAGCATAGAGTTAAGGCAATAAGAATCCATGGAGAGGAACAGCAGGTAAGATTTAAAAAAGAGATTGAAGTGGTAAAGGAAAGAGAAAGAAATGGAAAGAACAGAAGAAACAAACAAGATATATGGGTGAAATTCAGAGGTACTTTAGCAAGTTAGTAAAACAGACAAACTGCATGCCACAAAAATTAAGGAGACCAAAAAATGTTAGAGTGTAGACGGAAAAAAATAAAATTCTGTCTCCAGCTGTGGCCTGTATTTGACACTTCTGAGAGAGCTTATGACTCCCACACCCTATAACTAGGGCTGAACGATTCGTGGAGTGACCATGCTGTGTGGCTTCCCTTTTGATTCTCAGGGGGTTACCTCCGGCTGGTTTGATTGGAGACTTGGGTTGTACAGACCCAGCAATATGTGCCCCATTTCAGAGATCTGCTGGTGATGCTGCGCACACACATTCTGCATCCTTTTCCTTTGAAGGGTCCCCTAGAGAGAGAACCAGTTCCTCTTCCAATCTTACAGGGTCTTCTAGAAGGTTCAGGACTGGCCTGACCTCCCATTGGGCAGAGGGAAAATCAAACATTTTCCACTGGCAGAAGGCCAACAAGCTACAGTAGTAGATTATCAGAAGCGCTAATGTCTTGCCGCTCCTATTGACCACAATTAGAATTGTGAGTGCTCAGACCCACAAGGCTTACCACATTCTAAAACTGAGTTGCTATTTTTCACTCCAGTTAGGCATCCAGATGGCACCAGAAAATGAATGGTTAATCTCTCTGTTACCTTGAGTTGGGGGGATATTAGAGGGTTTCCAAGCAGCCTCCTTTTCCTAAAGACTCTGCAATCTGGCAGGCCCACTACAATTGATAGTGTGGCCAGCTGATTTCATAGTAAACCCCAAAGATTGGGAGCCACTGATTTCCAAAAGGGAGTTGTGGGCTAGACCAATGGGGACTCCCAGGGCACCACATAAGTGGAAAGTGAGGAGTTTCTGAAGCCATGGAGGATGAGCGCAAATAGAAGTAGTAAGTCATGGTCTTTCAGATTTTTGTAGGCTTGTACTGATGTCCACAATGTCTGGCTAGAACTCAAACTCCCCTAATCTAAATAAATGCATGGGCCTAGCCAAACATGTTTCCAATAAACCTGACTTCAGATGCAATTGGCCAATTATTCAGTAGTGTGACCTGGGTGAAAAATCTGTCCCAGAGCTCCACACATGGCCAGTTTACAGCTCAAACTTGTGGTTTGAGTATAATAGTATAATAGTATCCTTCTGTATATAAGCATAACTAATGGTCACAAAGTTATCCAGTCCTTTTCAAAATCCTTATATGCTACTTTTCTCTGACCCTCTGCAGCTGCATAAGTAAGTCTGTTTTTATCTTTTATAACACTTCCTGAAAGGAAAATTCCTTTGACCAGAAGAAAAGAAACTAGTATTAAAATAAAATCCTTAAACCCATTTTGATTAGGATTATTTTTACCCATATTAATAAAATCCAGAATGAATTTCACTTTTATAAGACAAATTTGGGTGTGGGCGTGGGTATTTTTTTTTTTTACATTGGTCCTAAGTTGCAGAAATCTAAATGATTGGCAGAAGCTGATAAACTTGATCTCCCAAAAAAAAAAAAACAAAAAAAACCCCTTAATTCCATGTTTGTGAAAGTTGCTAGATTGATAGACATGGAACTTGAATCCCTCTGTTTAATGGCAGAACAAGTATAGCTCAAGCAGCAGCAGTACGAACTTCTCAGTGCAGTCCCACAGCTGTCTTACCCCTTATCTGGAGGGGGCAGACACAGAAGCCCATCAGTGCCAACTGGCAAAAGGGTTCATTACAAGCAGACTTGAAAGTAAGCCGGTACGATCTGGTACGGCATACTGGCAAGAGCTGGTACACTGTGCCAGACTGGACTGGCTTCCTCAGCAGTGATTTAAAGGGCCCAGGGCTCCAGCTGCTGCAGGGAGCCCAGGGCCTTTTAAATCACCACCGGAGCTCTGGCAGCAGGGCTTGGGCGGCACTTTAAAGGGCCTGGAGCTCTGCGGCGGCCAGAGCCCTGGGCCCTTTATTTCTCCCCACAGCCCCAGGGCTCCCAGCTGCCTCTGCCTCTGCAGCTGGGAGCTCCGGGATGATTTAAAGGCCCTGGGGCTCCAGCCACCGCCAGAGCCCCAGGGCCTTTAAATCTTTAAAGGCCCCACCTCTTCCAGTTGAGACCACTCCTTTTTGGATTGAGGTCATGCCCCCACTCAGGACTCCGGCATATCGGTTACATCCTTTCAGTTACTTTCACCCCTGATTACAAGCAACTCCTGTCTCGGACCTGACAAGCTTGATGAGTGGGGTTCTTCATGAAACACTACGTGCTAGCTCCTTGGGTCTAGCAAGTGCTGCAAAGGACTGAACTTTGGGGTGAGAATCTGCTTTATTAAACAGAACAGGTTATTATTATTAAGATGAGACCCTAGTTAGCATTTCATTATTTTACTGTGTATTTGTCGCATGATTCACTATTCACTGTTGTGGTGCTGCTGTGGTCCATCTGACAGTTAGCTCATGACCAGTCTGATGCCCACTCCTTCACTTTCTCAACTTGTAGTCGGTCTCTCTATGGAGTCAGGCTACTCTTTCCTCATCACTCAGGGCGTTCACTCTGTATGGCTTGGTCGACCAGCCAGGTCACTATAGTTTTCCCCATCTGGGGTAATATCAAGGTCCTACTGGACAAACTCTCCCCGACAGCCTTCTGCTTCACTGCCCAGTCTCTGCCACTTCCCCAGTGGTTGGTAGGGGAAGCCAAGCCTGCCCACTAATCCAGATTCCATCCCAGGGACCTTATGTCCAGCAACTATTGTCTAATCAAGTTCTGACCTTGTGGCTGTTCTGCTGAGATCCTTCCCACCTTTCCTTCCTATAATCTGGCCCATCCCTGGGTTACCAGTGGAACTTCCTCTGCTCCCTATGGCTATCTCACTCACTTGGGTTCTTGTCAGAATCTATATCCCAAGGCAGGATCTCAGAGTTTACTCCTTGTCTGTGGCCAGCCACCCTCCTCTCTAGCGAGTGGCTTCAAAGTTTCTCCCCACAGCCATCTCTAACCAACAACTTCTTTTCTGTATACCTATCTCAGCTAGGCTCCATCCACCATTAGGCCTTATCAGCCCTGACCCTCCTCAGGTGCAGCCTGTCACAGGGTTAATTGGTCCTTTCTGCCTAGTCAAGTCTTATGTGGGGTCGACACCCAATCTCAGTAGCTAACCATTTGTTTTCCCTCACTCACAGTTATTTGTATTTGAATCTCTTTTTTCTTAAATAAATGTCCTTGTGTTTTACTGTAACTGGACTGAAGCTCTGCATGTGATACAGGAGTGGTGGGCTAAAGTAAAACTTGTAAATGAGGTATAGTGGTCCCTTGGAACCAGCCTATCTGGAATTTTGTTGAGTATCCAATGATCAGGGGCTGGACACTACAAGGAACACTTTGAAGGGAATAGGGGTCTGGGTGCATCTATTGTCAACCTGCAGGGCAAAGGCGGGGACAGCAGAGCCCAAAGGAGAGTTCATGGTGACTGGTGGTGTTTGTAAGCCGACACCCAGCCAGGTACAGGCTGGAATCCCTCCTGCTGGTGGCAGGTGGCAGCAAGGTGACTCTCAGCCCCTGAAGCATCACAAGCCATCTCTGGAATTGAGAGGCTAGTTCAGTCTCTGTGCGCACTTGATCTTTGGGTTTTGTGTTCTTCCTGAGGAGAATACCAACAAGCCTCCAGTTGTGTAGACATGTTTTGCAATAAGGGCACCTTTCTGCTATGAACTGAGTGCAGATCACCAATTTCATTTTACACTAGCAACTGAACATTAGATATGAACCAACAACCTAGAGTTGAAAAGCTCATTATAATGTGATCTTTCCAGTCCCTGAATCAGCTGGTCTTTAAAAGAGAGCCAATTTTTTTAATGTATTTTGTTCTCCCAGCCCACTAACAAGTTGTGATGTTGATTTGAACTTCATTTATATTCTGTAAACAAAAATGAAGTCTGTTTTTGTCAACACTCCATTCCTCCCAAAGAACAGAGGGGAAAATGTGGCACAGTGATTAATGATCATGATTAACTCCCTGCAGGTTGTGGTTTCATGCCCCAGTGATTCTTCTGTCATTATTCTGGGTAAGATGCTACATTAGCCACATATGCCTTCAGCCACTAAACTTGATAAAACCTAAAGGTTAAGCTTTAGCTTGGTATCTTTCATTAAGGCTTGTCTTTTAATGCCCTAAACCATTACAATTACATGTTATAAAGTTATTCAGCTGAGTTATCTAAAATGGTAAACCATGTAGTCAATTGCATTTTATAAATTACATTTGTATGTGTATATATATATATATAGTTTAAGAAAATGTAAGAGCTATATGTTATAATTATAGAATCATGTTTTGAGTTAAATTTTCAAAGCTACCTCCTCCTAGCTTCGATTTATGCACATTAAAGCAGAGCAAATAATTTGTGTTTTTGATTCCAGGGCCAAACTGAAAAATCCATGGGGAAAATGAAAAAAAAATCACGGCAATGAAAAAAATAATATTTTTTTGGGTGGACCAAAACATTTTGTTCAACCTGAAATTATTTTTTCCCAGTGTTTCTTTTTGAGTGTTTCACCCTTTTAAAAAAATGCTGTTTTGAAACAGAAAGTCAAAATGAAATGTTTCAAAATGGTCAAAATGAAATGTTTCAGTTCAAAATGCTCACAATAACTGTTTCAACATTTTTTGGACAAAATAATTAGCTGAATTTGATCCAAATTATTATATAGTTTTAGTGCTTCAAAAATGCATTTTTGGCAAGTTTACTATTCATCAGAAACATGTCACCCAGCTCTAATGCATGTGCTATGTTTGTGCATTCACTTGCAAAGACAAATGAAAGAATGGAATGATTTAAAATATAAACTCCTAGATTGAATAATATTGTGGCCACTTTTATCTTGGTTGCCTCTGTTTGCAGTATGTAAACACAATAACCATTTTTATATTAATCATTTAGACACAAGTTATTTGAGTATACTAGAGAACTAACCAGACTGTAGAAATAAAAAAGTAGTTTTGGAGTAGGTCTGAAGATGGATATGAAAGAATTTCATGTATATGACATAGATGCTTATATCAGTATCAGTGAACTTTTAAAATAATTCCAAAGTAACTACAACCATGCTTGCTTTATTACCACTATTTTTCTTTTCCATATGCATATCGGATATAACACATTATTTTGAAGTAGTGATTTGGGGAAAGAAATAAAACATCTTGATGTTTCTTTAAAGTCCTTAATGCCAATAGATTCAGAGCTCCTGCTATTGTATGAGCTTACATATAACATGTTGAAGGAAACTCTTTATTGCCAACCATTTTCAGCTACAAAAAATATCAAGAAACACATTTAATACATGTTTTTCTTTCACTTACTTTAACTACATATTTTGGTGCACTGTGCGTACAGCTGATCAGGTATTTTTCAACATATTTTTGTCTGCAACTGCTGATATGTCAAATTCAAAATTGTATGTGAAACGGGGTCAGGTTTGATGAATTTCCTAACTTGAAAAAAGGTCAAACAAAAAAGTTTCAAAATTGTTAGTTTTCATTTAGTCATTTCCAAACTTACAAATTCTCATCTTCCAATTGGAAATGACTTTTTGTTTCAAAATTTAAGCTAATTAGAGTGAAAAAAAGCTTTAAAAAGGAAGAAATATAAAAATGAAACATTTTGGTTGCCCCAGAATGAAAAAAAAATCATGTTTTTGGTATGTCAATAATTTCAACATTTTGTCCTGGTCCTGCTTTGGTTCAAAACAGTATCCATGGGATGGGGAACAGTTTCCTGCCCTGCTGTAGTTGTGTGCAACTTGTATAGTATAAATAAGTTAATTTTGATTTGTTAGAGTTTATGTTGAGTTCTATTAGCATCACTTGGGCATTTTTTAAGACATCTGTTTGGCCTGAATAAGCATGTTTCTATCCACTCAATCATCTTCATTTGTCCCTTACTATTTGTTTCCTGTTTGGGATTTTTTCTCACCCTTGTTTTGGGGTTTGCATCATGTAAGGGACTCATAAGAACTAAAATTTTCAAATCTAACTAGTGATTTTTGGGTGTACAACATGATTAATCTTAAAGATGTCTGATTTTTTTAAAAGCACTGATCATCTGCCCACTGAAATTCAGGCTGCTTTTAAGCTGTTTGCAGGCTTCTTTTAAGCTGTTTCAGGTCAGGCACACAATATCTTTAGTCACTTCTAAAAAAATTAGGCCAAGGTATAACTAATCAACTTGTTTCCTGATTCTAAGGATTTTAATATCTCAACTTTTAACTTCAAGTTGTGTTTGTCTAATTTGTTCATTTAAAACAAAGCTAAAACTAAACCAAAAAACCCAACAACCCCTTTTTGACATTTTTTCTATTACAATCACACTACAAGGTTGTTGATCTTAATTTGCACATTTTATAGTAAAATTCCGTGAACAAATAGTGTTTCATAGATACTTTATTACATGGTAAATCAGTGGTTATATCAGTCCAGCAGCTCAAACGTATGTCTTATAGACTATGTGTTATAAACATCTATAACACTTTCTACTAGTGTGCTTATAATTGGAACTCTTTGCAAAATGTTCCTTTGTTCCTGTTAAGAATTTTGATGAAAACTGAAAGTTTTTCTTTCATTTTTCCCCCCTTCAGAAGGTGGTGGTTTCTTGAAAAAACAAAGATTTTTTTGGCTTTTAGCAACTGAAATTTCAACCATACCCCATTTTTCCTAATTTTCACTGAAGCCTCCCCCCCTTATTGTTTTTTGTTTGTTATTGAACCCTCCTGCAAAAAAAATGAATTTAAAATAGACATTTTCTGTGAGAACTTCCATTTTGACCTAAAAGACATTTTTTTATTAAAAACAAACAAACAAACAAAACTATTATACCAAAAATGTTTGACCATTTCTACTTACAGCAATGTATATGTTTGTAATAAGATTATCACAGTTTTAAATCACTTACTGACCCCTTGTAAGCTGTTATAAATTCACCGTTAGTATAAAGTGCGACCTACTTAATTATATTATTACTTTATGTGGTTCAGCCACAGCTATTCCAAGGAGTTTTTCATGGCGTTTAGATGTTGTTTCTTCTGGTGTCATTCCACTTGCTCATTTCCTATATCATTCAGCATTCTGATTTTACTGTTACATTTCTGATGTGGAGGTTAACAGCACATGACAGTATTGTATTTATATCCTTATTAATGGGCTAGTTATCCATACAAATCCTGAAGCATGGTCTCCCCCATGCAGACATTTTCCTTTATGCATACTGCTACTATTCTGCTGCACAGCTACAACCTGATGTACCATCCTGGTATAGTTTGTAGGTAAAGTTTTGTAAGTCTAATTCTGTTATAGCCTTCTCCCACAATTAGCCTACAGATTGTTCTTTGTGCCAGGGGCCTAAGAGGCCCCCAGTCAATTTTCAAATCAGGCTATGTGTAAAGGTGATAGAAAATCACCTTTGCCCAGAATTGCACACTCATCCCTACCACGTCTCACAAGTAAAGATCAGCCACGCCTAGGGATCAGGCCTTTGGTTCCTGTTTCTGAATCAGATTTCTTTTTAATTATGAATTCATTTTTGCTCTTTTGATTTCACTGCTGTCAGCCACTCAGCTCAAAATAACCTCTTACTAAATTGTTTCTTTTATTTTTTTTAATTGAGAACCATATAGAACAACAGCAAAGATAAAAGGCCACACCATTTTTAGAAACTAGCTTTAAAATATACAGAACACATACTCATCATTGGTTGCCATGTACCACAGGGCCAGATCCTACTTGCAGCTGAGTGACCCAAACAACCACCAACTTTAATTAATTAATTTACTTTCAATATTATTTCTAACACTATTTCTGTTGAAAACTCCTCTCTGCTTGTGCACCTTCATTCTGCACTAATTGTGCAATACCTTGTGGAGCCAACCAAAAATACTGCAGTAAGGCATCACACCACCAGCACCTCCAATTGTAGAAACTTTTTATCCAGATACCAGACAAATGTACCCATGGCCTTTTCAGCTATTTTCAGACTAGCACCTTATAAAAACCAATGTATTCACTAAATACCAATACAATTAAATGCTTAACAGTAAATACAAATGTAAATTTGTAGCATAATGCAAAAATATTAGAATTCAAACTGTTGTTCAAAATCAATTAAGGTGTGCATTATCAGGAATAGCAGAAAACTGGGTCTTACTACAGAAATTACCACAGAATTAGTCATGGGAGAGGTCTTACTTTTCATGCATAATTACCATAGTTACAATATGAAAAGAATAATTATCCTCTAGTCCTATAAGTCGTGAACTCTATCCCACATCTATCAATAAATATGCAAGCATTCTCTTCCCGGTGGAGTCTCAACTTAATTCTGCCATCAGCAGTAGTAGATTGCTTAATACAGAGAAGCCACTCATGTGAGTCCCAGAGTCCAGATCAACACACCGGGGCTTGTGCTAAAATAGCTGTGTAATTGCAGCCTGTGCTGGAGCCTGGGATGTGAGGGCACATCTATGCTACAATAAAAGACCAGTAGCATGGGCAGGGCTGGCCCAGGTCAGATGAGCTGGGCTCTTGGAATTCTGGCTGCGGGACTAAAAATTGAAGTGTAGACATTTGGATTTGGGCTAGATCCCAGGCTTTGGAACCCCACAAGGTGGAAAGGTCGGAGAGCCCAGGCTCCCACCCGAATCCAAACATCTACACTGCCGTATTTAACCTTGTGAACCCCTGTCACTTGTGAGACTCAGGCCTGGTCTACACTAGTCCGTTATTTCGGAATTAATTATTTCTAGTTAATTCGGAAAAAAAAATGATTCCATCTAGACAACCAAACCGTTTTTTTCAAATTTAAAGGGCTCTTTAATCCGATTTCTATACTCCACCACGGAAAGTGGAGTAGCACTTAAATCAAGATCGCAATCTCGAGTTAAAGGTATTGTGGACGCAATTCAATGTTATTGGCCTCCGGGAGCTGTCCCATAATGCTCCCTTGTGACTGCTCTGGACAACACTCTCAACTCTGATGCACTAACCAGGTGGGCAGGAAAAGCCCCAGGAACTTTTGAATTTCACTTCCTGTTGGGTCAACATCAGCACAGGTGACCATCAGCACAGTCCACCATCACAGGAGATCACACAGTCCTGGATTCACAGACAAGCTCCAGCATGGTCCGAACAGGAGGTACTGGATCTCAGCACGTGTTGGGGAGACGAATCTGTTATGGCAGAACTACATTCCAAAAAAACGCAAATATGTACGCTAAAGTCTCCACGGCCATGATGGAAAGACAGACAGGGACACAGAGCAGTGTCGTACAAAAATCAAGAAGCTCAGGCAAGTGTACCAAAAAGCCAGGGAGGCGAACGGGCACTCTGGGTCACCACTCCATACATTCTGCTTCTACCATGAGCTGCATGCAATTATGGGGGTGACACCACCACTACCCCACCACTATCCATGAACACCTGCAAGGGGGGAGTTGCCTGGAGTGAGGAGGAAGAGTCATTGGAGGACAAAGAGGAGGAGGAGGAGCACAGGCAGCAAGTGGGGAATCTGTTTTCCTCCCTAGCCAGGAACTATTCTTAATGCTGGAGCCAATAGTCTCCCCCCACTCCCAAGGTGGGCTGCTGGACTGTGACCCTGAAGAAGGTACTTCTGGTGAGTGAGACTCTGATCGGAGCCATGTGGTGGTGGAGTGGGGGGCAACCCAGCCATGCTGGGCTGTTCACATTTAGTTTAAAGGGCCACCCCTGCTCAGAGACTCATCAGTGGGTGCGGGGGAGGGGAGTGTTGTGTGACGTTATCATCCCAGAGAGCCCACAGGTCCTCCTTTTATATGGCAAGCCCACCAGGCATTGCTTGCTATGGGAAATGAGGCACAGCAGTTTGAAAGCATTGAAATGCATGTAGAAGAAGCAGAACCCCACCTGCCCCTAGGTTGCCTGCAAGCTGAATTCTGTTGCCCAGCCATGTGTGATATACAGAAAGAACATGTGCTGTGTACTATGAATTGCCTGTTTTACTGAGAAGGAGTGTCCCCTTTGTTCTCCGAAATGTCTCTTTTAAAATACTACTCTCCCTTTTTCTCCTCCTGCAGGTGCAAATGTTTCAACGTGCCCCCTATCTTCTCTGTCCCAGAGGCTGGTCCAGCTTAGAAGACAGAAAAAATGAACTCGAGACGACATGTTCACTGAGCTCATGCAGTCTTCCCGCACTGATAGGGCCCAGCTGAATACAGTTGCATAGTCCCGTAAAGCATTACAGGAACACGAAGAGAGGAGGAATGTGCGCAATGAGACGAGGCAGGACGTTATGGTCAGGCTCATGGGGGAGCAAACTGACATGCTCTGTTGTATGGTGGATCTAGTGCGGGAAAGGCAGCAAGACACAGACTGCCTCTGCAGTCCCTGTATAACCGCCCTCCCTTCTCCCCAAGTTCCATAGTCTCCTCACCCACGTGCCCAAGAACATGAGGGAGAAGGCTATGGAGACCGACACACTCAACCCCAGAGGATCGCCCAAGCAGCAGAAAGCTGGCATATGCAAACTTTTGATTTGGTTTCTGGATTTGTCCTTCCCTCCTCCTCCTTCTCCTCCTCCACCGCCCTAATCCAAACCCCATACCCCACTCCAGTCTACCTTCTGATTTCTCTCAATGTTTTGTGCAACAAATAATAAACAACGGTTTTTAAACAATTTTGACTTTATTTCCTTTCATATATATAGGTAGTGGGTAACTTCAAGAGAAAAAAACACAACTGTCACACCATACCCTGGCCATTCATGAAACTGGCTTTCAAAGTTTCTCTGAAGAGCAATGTGCCCTGCTAGTGTTTGGCTGTGCTAAATTGGCCACCACGCAAGTTGCCTCAACCTCTCACCTCCTTACATTCACAGATATTGTGGACCACGCAACAAGCAGCAATTGCAATTGGAATATTGGTTGTGCTGAGATCTAACTAAGTCAGTAAACTGCACCAGCACACTTTCAAACGTCCAAAAGCACATTCTACCACCATTCTGCACTTGCTCAGCCTATGGTTGAACTGCTCCTTACTACTGTCCAGAGTGCCTGTGTACGGCTTCATTATGTATGGCTTTAAGGGGTAGGCTGGGTCCCCGTGGATAACTATAGGCATTTCAACATCCCCAGCAGTAATTTTCTGGTCTGGGAAGAAAGTCCCTTCCTGCAGCTGTTCAAACAGACCAGAGTTCCTGAAGATGTGAGTGTCATGCACCTTTCCTGGCTATCCCACATTAATGTCGGTGAAACGTCCCTTGTGATCCATTAGTGCTTGCAGCACCATGAGAAGGTACCCCTTGCGGTTTACATACTGGCTGCCCCGGTGTGCCGGGGCCAACATAGGGATATGTGTTCCTTTTATCGCCCCACCACAGTTAAGGAACCCCAGCGCATAAAAGCCATCCACAATGGTCTGCACGTTTTCCAGAGTCACTACCCTTGATAGCAGCAGGTCAATGATTGTGTTGGCTGCACAGCAGCCCTTACATTAGATTTCACCACTCCAAACTGATTCCCAACTGACTGGTAGCTGTCGGGCATTGCAAGCTTCCACAGGACTATGGCGACTCGCTTGTCAACTGTGAGGGCTGCTCTCATTTTGGTGTCTTTGCGCTTCAGGGCAGGGGACAGCAAGTCACAAAGTTCCATGAAAGTGGCCCTACGCATACAAAAGTTTCACAGCCACTGGGAATCATCCCAGACCTGTAACACTATGCGATCCCACCAGTCTGTGCTTGTTTCCTGGGCCCAGAATTGGTGTTCCACAGCATGAACCTGGCTCAACTCCACCATGATTTCCCAATCGCCACATGCCGTGCTTCTAAGAACATGTGTGTCCATGTCCTCATCGGTATAGTAATCGCACTGTTGTCGCTTCCTCGTCCGGTTTTGCAATACTGCACATACTGCTTGATAATGCGGAAGGTATTTACAATGGTCAAAACTGCAGCGGAGATCTGAGCAGGCTCCATGTTTGCTATGGCACCTGCACGAGTAAGCCTGGAAAAAGGGCACAAAACGTAGGAGAGCTGTTCCGTTCAAGATGCCCTATAAAAGGAAGTAAATGGTTGTCTTCTGTAGCTTTCATGGGGGCAGGAAGCTCGCTAGAGCTGTAGGAGCAGAGTTTGCGGTGGAAACCGTGCAGCTCAGTTCACAATGGACAAAAAAAGGTGGGGAATTGTTCCCTTCCGTAGCTTCCACAGGAGCCCAGGACAGACAAAATGGAGAAATTAGCTAGCGAGAGAGCAGAGTTTGCGGCAGAAGCTGTGTTGCTCGGTTCATGGTAGCCAAAAAAAGGCAGGAAATGGTTAGATAAAAGAGTAGATAGAAAGACGAGAGGACATGCGAGGTGGATTCATAGTACTAGGAGACAGGCTGTGCACCATACTGCACTGTCTGCAGTCAGTATGGCATCTGCCGTAGCTTTCACAGAGGAACAAGTGACGACACACACCCAGAAACACCCGCAAGAATGTTTTTGCCCCATCATGCAGTGGGAGTTTAACCTAGAATTCCAATGGGCGGCGCAGACTGCAAGAACTGTGAGAGAGCTTCCCACAGTGCACCGCTTCGGCATTCAACGCTAGCTTCAGTATTGTGGACGCACTCCGCCGAATTCAAGCTCTTTAAGGTGGACACACAACACCAAATGTATAAAGTCGCTTCCAAAAATTTGAATAGAATACATTCAAATTATTTTCATACTGCAGACGTACCCTCAGACTTTATATTGCAAAGTAGACGTACCCTGAACATATTGTTAGGCTTCAGAGCCCAAGCTGCAATGTCTATGTAATCATTTTTAGCATTAACCCCGTGAACCCGAGTCTGTTGTACCAGGCTCTGAGACTTCTTGACACAGCCAGCTGCTCTCTGTGTTGACATTCACTGAGATCTCAGTGATGATTGTCATTAGACGGGAACTCAATGGTAAACATATTTTCTCACTAGATGTAAATGTTATTTAAAAAAATAAAAATTAACCCTTATTTTGCAAGTCTGGCCCCAATTTTTATACTCCCTCGTAATAACTATATTTTCACATGCAAAACCAAATTGCCTGTAGTATGAAAAGGGAAGGATAACTGTTGGCAAGTGGTTAATTGAAATTTGCAATAAATGTGTGAAAGTTTACAATTTGTTCCAAGTTGCAATTTTGAAGTTGTGCATCAACAAATATAAAAGGCTGATAGTGGAAATAGTAGAATTTTATTCCTAATGAAATTTAACAATGGCTTAGATTGTTGTAAGAAAAATCTGTTGCTTTTGTAGTTTTATCATTAATCAAACCCTCTGATCTATATATACACACCCAAATTTTAGGGAAATTCACATCTAGATCTGAATTTTACAGCAGACCCATACCTCTGTAATAGGCCAAACCAAATGTGTGGATCTAAACAGTCTCCAAATTTTGGAAGTCTGGACTCTAATCTAGATCCAGAACTTAGTTTTGCTGCTGAAGCCCATCCATGATCAGAAATTTTTATTAGATAAATCTTGGGAGAATTCACTGGGGAAAATTGCCATACAGTAAAATCACAGCAGCCAATATCCTCTATTAAAAACCACTAAATTCTCATACAAATCAAGCATAAGCACATGTGTAAAATCTATTGTTGCCCATCCCCAAAGTTTGAGTACTTTAAAAGTAAGGAAAATATAATTTTCCATGTAAAGTTCAATAAATTGCAAAATAAACTATCTACTATAGGAAGAAGTAAATTTCATTCCCTCTGAAGCAGCTGGGATTGGCCTCTGTCAGAAAACAGGATACTTGGCTAGATGGACTATTGGTCTGACCCAGTATGGCTGTTCTTAGTAGAAAAGTTAACCAGAGGTTACTCCAGCACCAACCTCAAGCTCTGCTGGGTGTCAGTCCTTCAAAACTCACAACTGTTTTTTTCCCCCCATGGTTATTAGTTTGTCATTGTCTCATATTCAGAACCAGAACCACCAGGAAAAGTTGAGTCTTTTATATACAATAGAACCTCAACATTAGGAACACTTTGGGAATGGAGGTTGTTTGTAACTTTGAAATCTTCATAACTCCACACAAAACATCATGGTTTGTCTTTCAAAAGTCTGCAACTGAATATTGACTTAATAGAGCCTTTTAACTTTACTATGAAGAAGAAAATGGTGCTTTTAATCATCTTAATTTAAATGAAACAAACCCAGAAACAGTTTTGATCCTTGTCAAATTTTTTTTTAAATAAATTTTTTTTTTTCAATTTACATTTAACACAGTATTGCATTGTATTCCCCCTGCTTCTTTTTTTGTCTCTGATGCTGCCTGATTGCATACTTCTGGGTACAAATGTGGTGTGTGATTGACTGGTCAGATTCTAATTGAGGTTTTAGTGTAAATTGGGCCTTTGATCTTGGCCTCATATAGCAGGTGTTCAGCAGCCAATGATCTCTTCAGAACATAGTTTCAAAAGGATGGGTTTTTGCATAACCAGAAGTGGGGAATTTGCATTCCACTCCCCCTATATACACACACTCCAGGAAAATGACTGAACACTTTATTTGAAAAGTCAGTTTTTGTCTGGCACATTGTTCAATATAATACTTTAAACCCTCACGTCTCATAGTCATTAATCCTCTCTAGAGGTGATACACAGTCCCAACCCACAATAATATATAAACCATTTAATACAATGGACCCCAAAGATATTTACATTTAATTAAATAAGGCCTCCCAATAATATTGCAGAAAATTGCTATATCTACCACAGGGCAATTCAAAAAATTTCCATCAAATATATATTTCAATAAAAAATTGGGTCTAGGAATAGACTGTTTTGGGTGTGTGTGATTGAACAGAAATTTCAGTATTTGAATTTGCACCAAAAATTAAAGTTTCCATAGAAAAAGTAGACAAAAAATGTTTTGTTTTATTAATCTCTGGCTGTAATGTTTGAAGTCCTACCATACGCATAAACTTTTAGTCTCTTCAATGAATCTGAGTTAAATACATAATTTAAAATATTCAGCAGCTCTAATAATTGACCAAAAACTTTATTTGATAAATCTTACTTTTAGAAATATTCCCCAGCTGTAGCGTGAAGTTGATGGTTCAAGTATTTGGCATACCTCATTGACATTTACAATATATCCTCATTTTCACAGTTTTTGACAAATTATTTTAAATATTTTAATTATACTCCATTCTACTATGCAGTTAGAAAGTCCTACTAAAAACAATGACCTACTGCCTTGTTTTCTAAAATCATAGAAGATTAAGCTTGGAAGAGACCTCAGGAGGTCGTCTAGTTCCACCCTCTGCTCAAAGCAGGACCAACCCCAACTAAATGATTCTAGCAAGAGCTTTGTCAAGCCGGGCCTTAAAAACCTCCAAGGAGGGAGATTCCACCACCTCCCTAGGTAACCCATTCCCGTGCTTCACCACCCTCCTACTGAAATAGTTATTCCTAATATACAACTAGACCTCTCCCACTGCAGTTTGAGACCATTGACCTTTGTTCTGTCATCTGCCATCACTGAGAACAGCTTAGAGCCATCCTCTTTGGAATCCCCCCTTCAAGTAGTTGAGGGCTGCTATCAAATCTCCATTCACTCTTCTTTTCTGCAGACTAAATAGTGCAGTTCTCTCAGCCTCTCCTCATAAATTGTGCCCCAGCCCACTAATAATTTGTGTTGCCCTCCACTGGACTCTCTCCAATTTGTCCACATCCTTTCTGTACTGGGGCCCAAAACTGGATACAATATTTCAGATGTGGCCTCACCAGTGCCAAATAGAGGGGAATAATCACTTCTCGATCTGCTGGCAATGCTCCTATTAATGCAGCCCAATATGCTGTTAGCCTTCTGACAAGACGGTCACACTGTTCACTCATATCCAGCTTCTCATGCACTGTAATCCCCAGGTCCTTTTCTGCAGAACTGCTGCTTAGCCTGTCAGATCCCAGCCTATAGCAGTGCATGGGATTCTTCTGTCCTAAATGAAGGACTCTGCATTTGTCTTTGTGGAAACTCAGAATTCTTTTGGCCCAATCTTCCAATTTGTCTAGGTCTCTCTGGACCCTATTCCTACCCTCCAGCATATATACCTCTCCCCCTAGTTTAGGGACATCTGTGACCTTGCTGAGGTGCAATCCATCCCATCATCCAGATCATTAATGAAGATGTTGAACAAAACCGGCCCAAGTACGACCCCTGGAGCACTCTGCTTGATACTGACTGACATCTAGACATCAAGCTGTTGATCACTACCTGTTGAGCCCAATGATCTAATCAGCTTTCTATTCATCTTATAGTCCATTCATCTAATCCATACTTCTTGAACTTGCTGGCAAGAATACTATGGGAGACCATATCAAAAACTTTGCTAAAGTCAAGGTATATCACGTCCACCGCTTTCCCCATATACACGGAGCCAGTTATCTCAGCCTAGAAGGCAATCAGGTTAGTCAGGCATGACTTGCAATTGGTGAATCCTTGTTGACTGTTCCTGATCACCTTCCTCTCCTCCAAATGCTTCTACTTAAAGACATTAATAACCTTGACACTTTGACAGACATACTACAGGTGTATCTTTTGCTACTTGACCCTCTTTCATAAACATATGCTATAGAGGCACTCTATAGAAATATTTATTTTTCATTGCACTGAAATTGACTTCATGTAGTTCATCAGTCCTCCACAGTAACTTAACATGCAAAGCCTTACACTGATGTTTTCAGGTCTGCTATGTTTTCTCATAAATCACATTCTGTCTTGCTGAGATCTCACAAAAACATATTTATATTAACTTTGTTTGCATTATGAAAATAAATTCAGAGCACTCAAAATACAACAATCAGGTCTCCTAGAAGAGAGAAAAGTATAAGGTGTTGAATCACCCCATCTGGAGATTTTGTAAGTAGATACTAAAACCTTTCCTATAGTTTTGCATGACAACTAGAAGGACTGCTGCTAACTCATCTCAGTCATTGAGGTGAATATATATCATTAATTGTATACCCAATGAACTGTAGTTTAACGTAGACCTTAAGAGATAAAACATATTTAATTCCTTACTTTTCTTCTTTTGAGTGTATAAAGAAAGCTTGAAATAGTTGTAGTCTTCCGTTTGGTTTTTCATTAGAACAAAACATGTCAAGGCTCCTTGTCCTGGTTTTGCTGGAAGTCTCAGAGGTGTGGAACCAGAAGTGCTCACAGCCCTTAAAGAAGGATGAGGGATGTTCAGTCTTTAACATTAAGGGCTTTTTCTTCTGTCTTTCTGTATGATAAGCATTATTAAATAGGCATTAGCAAATACAAATAAAAGACAAGAATCAAGATTTCCAAAACTTGGACCCAAAAGTTTAGGTTTTTCACTCCTTATTTATGCACCTGAAGAAGTACCTTGATTTTCAAACATGTCAAGTATCCAGCAGCTTCCAATAACCTCAGAAGTGTTAAGCATGAAAATCAGTCCTCTTAAGTAACTAACATTAGCCTTCTACTCTTGGAAATCTTGACCAAGGAGCTTTTAGAAATTGATCCTGCAAACACCTACATAAATATATTCATATGAGTAGCACCACTAACTTCTACTGGATAACTCACATAAAATGCATAAGCATTTACAGGATTGGGCTCTTGAATAGGCTGCAGCACAACCTCAGCAGGGCTGCCTGGGGGGGGGGCGCACAAGTGGGGCAATTTGCCCCAGGTCCTGCAGGGGCCCCCCATGAGAATATAGTATTTCATAGTATTGCAACTTTTTCTTATGGAAGTGGCCCCTGAAATTGCTTTGACCCGAGCCCCCTGAATCCTCTGGGCGGCCCTGAACCTCAGCACAAATCTGACAGTGCCAAGAGACTGGAAAGTTAATGTAACTGACCAAGAGACAATCCCTGAGTGACGAAGAGGCAGCATAGCTAGTGCCTACACCAAATACCGTAGTGTAGGAGGCATGTCCATGTGTGGTAACAAGGAAGGAAGAATAGCTGGAAAACTGATATAGTCCACTTATCTCTGGCTGGTGTATGGGCCCTTGGGGATCATAGATTAGATTAGGAGAGCCTGCTCTAAACTATGCTAGCAGGAGAATGATGGTATAGAACTAGCCTCAGAATCAGAGAATTGCAAAGAGCTTCTTTGTGGATCTTCACTTTCAGCTGCAGCCAACGCATACTGGTTGCTGCTGAGGATTGAATCCTGTGATTAGAATAATGTTTCCCTTTTCAATTATGTTCCCTTGCTTGGTACCTGTGGTGACAAACTTCCTAGTTCTTTAAACATCTAATTTTACCATTAAAAAAGATAAACATGAATTTCTAATGTAAATAATAAAAAAGCAGAAAAAGCAATTATTTTGTGGGGCACAGGAGAACACATACCTTAGGAAGAAAGAGCCTAAACCATTTTGTACAACTGGTGCAGTCACCTTTAAAGTGAAGTTAAATGTCTCCACTGAGATGAAAACCAAAAATCAGCTTGAAAAAAACATATGTTTCAAAAGATGTCAGACATATTAGTAGACCTTAACATGAACCTTTTCTTGACTGTAGTCCCATATCATAGTTCTTCGCTGAAGAACTAAACCCATGTGATTTTAACTAATTTTGCAGGTATTTTTTTCCACTTGAAAGCACACCAATAAGCTCCAGAGTTTGAAGCCCAGCTGGGGTGTTGCAGCACTGATAGCAGCAACTCTTGGAAGCAGAATGCCGGCTAGAGGCCATAGCAAATGTAGCTGCTCTGCCATCTTGCAAGAGAGGAGAGAAGAAGTGGAAGCCTCACCATCTTTCAAGAGGGAGAGTGCTACTGGTTAGTTCTGAAGCTGCAGCATGAATCCTCTTCATTCCAGTCTTTTCTTGCTCCCCTGCTGCTATTGGGGCCTGTCAGGTGCAGTCCTTGCACTCCCTTAACACGAGCACCTAAACTGTACTCCATCCTTGCAATGGGCTGTTTCTTGCCCCCTCCCACCGATGCACACCTGCAGAATGGTCAGACAATCTCGGCCTTAGTGACTGATACCATAAAGATACTGATGCATGTGCTCTGGAAGATTTTATGCATATAGTAATGAATCTCAGTAAATGAGGTTTTATATTTATATTGAAGTTGATATTTTAACAAAGCTAGGAATACAGGAAAGTCTTAGAAGACTGGGGAAAAGCTAATGTGTCTATATTTAAAAAGGGTAAATGGAGTGTCTGGAGGGAATTATTATAGGCTAGTTAGCATGACATGCTTACTGGACAAAATTATGGAAAAGCTGATATAGGGTGCAATCAGTACAAAATTAAAGTATGGTGGCATAATTAGTGGCCACTCTGATTTTATGGAAAATTGTTTTATCATACAAATTTGATATTTTGAGGGCTAAAATTACAAGGTTGGTTGATTGATAAATGTAACTCTTAACATATTTAGTTTTTGAAAAGTACTACACAGAATCAGTGTATCCCATATTAAATGGATTATAAATTGGCTAACTGATCTCAGAAAGTAATTGTAAATGGGGAATCCTCATCCAGTGGAGATGTTTCTAATTATGTTAATGAGAATCTGTCCTCTTCAATATATTTAGCAATGGTCTGGAAGGAAATGTAAAATCATTGCTGGTAAAGTTTGCAGATGACAAGGTAAGTTCTACAGAGTGAACTGGGTTTCATTGTAAGTTAGGCTTACTTAAACAACATGGCTTTTAATTCAAACTGGTTGGAATTTTCCATCAGACTGATTTTCTGACAGAAAATTCTTGTTCTGAATAAAGATTTTCCATAGAAAAATTTCAATTTTCCAAGAAAAAGTTTTCCAGTGGAAAATCATTCCCAGCTCCATGGCTCTCCTTCTCCTCAGCCTCCTGAGCTTCCTAGCCTCACAGCTCTGGAATATCTCAGACAGCAGATTGCCCCACAGCTGGGGCTTCCAGGCTTCTGGCTCCTCAGCAGCTCTGAAAGTCCCAGCTGTCATGATCCCTGAGCTATCCAGCTCTCTACCTGGCAGGCTGCTGGGGTTCCAATCAGTTCAGAGAGCCTCAGAAACATTTTGGAAAAAGTCTAAATGAAATATTTAGTCAGAGACTAAGGAAACTCCATCTCTTTAGTTTATGCAAGAGAAGGTTAAGAGCTGACTGGAATTCCTACACAGGAGGAAGATATAATAGTAGAGGGCTCAAGCAGAGAAAAGCAAAACAAGACTTAGTGTCTGGAAGCTGAAGCTATATAATTCAGACTAGAAATAAAACATTTTTAACAGGGTATTTAACTATCAGAACACCATACTGAGGGATGTGGTGAGTTTTTCTATCACTTTAATTCTTTAAGACTGGATATCTTTCTGAAAAGTATGCTTTGGCTCAAACAGAAGTTATGGGCTTAATATGCAAATTAATTGTTGAAATTCTGTGGTCTGTGCTATGCAGCAGATTAGACTAGATGATCATAATGGTCACCTCTAGGCTTAGGATCTATTGAGTGTCAGTAGCAACATTGTCCCTTTAAATAGAAAGCAATTATCTGGAGAGTTGAGACAACTTCCATAAGGCAGAAAAAAAATCAAGTCAGCCTGAAAACCATTTGTCCTTAGACCAGGAGAAACCTAGAATGTTTTAGAACTACTGCAAGATGTTAAGAGATGTATAAAGACTGTAGGGCATTTGACTTGGTGCCACACAACATGTCATCGTAGGGGTCTACTACAGACCACCTAACCAGGAAGAAGAGGTGAGTGAGGATTTAAACAATTAACAATCATCAAAAGCACAGGACTTGGTAGTGATGGGGAACTTCAAGTACTCAGACATCTGTTGGGCAACTATAGCAGGGCACAGGTTCTTCAACAAGTTCTTGGAATGTATTGGAGACCTTTTTTATATCAGAAGGAGGAGAAAGCTACTAGAGGAGAAGCTGTTCTAGACTTGATTTTGACAAATAGGGAGGAACTGGTTGAGAACTTGAAAGTGGAAGGCACCTTGGGTGAAAATGATCATGAAATGGTAGAGTTCATAATTCTAAGGAATGGTAGAAGGAAGAACAGCAAAATAAAGACAAAGGATTTCAAGAAGGCAGACTTTAGCAAACTCAGGAATCTGGTAGGTAAGATCTCATGGGAAGTAAGTCTAAGAGGAAAAACAATTGAAGGTATTTGGCAGTTTTTCAGAGACATTATTAAGGACACAAGAGCAAACTATCCCACTGTGTAGGAAAGATAGGAAGTATGGGAAGAGACCACCCTGGCTTAACCAAGAGATCTTTAATGATCTAAAACTCAAAAAAAAGAGTCCTACAAAAAGTGGAAACTAGGTCAAATTACAAAGGATGAATATAAAACACATAACCTAAGTATGTAGGGACAAAATTAGAAAGGCCAAGGCCAAATCAAACTAGCTAGTAGACATAAAGGGTAACAAGAAAATATTCTACTAATACATTAGAAGCAAGAGGAAGACCAAGGACAAGGTAGGCTCATTACTAAATGGGGGGGGGGGAATAATAACAAAACATGGAAATGGCAGAGGTGCTTAATGGCTTCTATGTTTTTGTTTTCACCAAAATGTTTGGTGGCAATTGAACATCTAACCTAGTGAATGCCAATGAAAATGAGGTAAGAACAGAGGCTAAAATAGGGAAAGAGCAAGTTAAGAATTACTTAGAAAAGCTAGATGTTTTCAAGTCACCAGGGCCTGACAAAATGCATCCTAGAATACTCAAGGATCTGACTGAGGAGGTATCTGAGCCATTAACAATTATCTCTGAAAAGTCATCGAAGATGGAAGAGATTCCAGATGACTGGAAATGGGCAATATAGTGCCATTCTATAAAAAAGGAAATAAGGACAACCCAGGGAATTACAGACCAGTCAGCTTAACTTCTGTACCTGGAAAGATGAAGCAAATAATTAAACAATCAATTTGCAAACATCTAGAAAATAATAAGGTGATAAGTAAAAATCAGCATGGCATGCCAACCCGATAGCTTTCTTTGACAGGGAAAGAAGCCTTGTGGATAGAGTGGAAGTGGTGGATGTGGTATATCTTAACTTTAATAAAAGTTTTGATACTGTCTCACATGACCTTCTTATAAACAAACTAGAGACATACATCCTAGATGGAACTACTATAAGGTGGGTGCAAAAATGGTTGGAAAACCATTCCCAGAGAGTAGTTATTAGTGGTTTACAGTCATGTTGGAAGGAAATTATGAGACAGTCCCACAAGGATCAGTTCTGGGTCAAGTTCTGTTCAATATCTTCATTGATGATTTAGATAACGGCATAGAGAATAAAGTTGGTGGACAATACCTAGCTGGGAAGGGTTGCAAGTGCTAAGAGGAGGATAGGATAGGATAAGATTGGATTATAATTCAAAATGATCTGGGCAAACTGGAGAAATGGTCTGAAATAAATAGGATGAAATTCAGTAAGGAGAAATGCAAAGTACTCCACTTAGGAAGGAACAATAAGTTTCACACATACAAAATGGGAAATGACTGTGTACGAAGGAGTACTGTGGAAAGGAATATGGGGGTGTCATAAACAGATGGTTAAGGGTTACCTGTAAAGGGTTAAGAAGTTCACCTAGCCTAGCTAGCACCTGACCAGAGGAACCAATGGGGGAACAAGATGTTTCAAAAGGAAGGAGGGAAGTTTCTCCTTTGTTTAGAGTTTCAGTTTCAGCCGGAGTGAAAAAGAGCAAGGAACCAGCATCTTATCAGACTAGTTAGTTTTAGAAAGTAATAAATAGGTTTATGTTTATTTCTTTGTAACGTGTCTTATGCAATTAGAGGTAGAATCAAATTGGGTATTTTTTTGTGAAACTAAATTTATGCCCAGGGGGAACATCCTCTGTGTTTTAAATCTGTTGTCTGAGAGTGTAGCTGGTATGCTAACCTCTCCCAGAGGGTTTTCTTTTACCTTTCTTTTCTTTAATTAAAAGCCTTTTTCTTAATACTTGATTGATTTTTTCCTTGTTTTTAGATCTAAGGGAGTTGGATCTGGATCCACCAGGGAATTGGTGAAGGAGTCTCTCAAGGCTACCCAGGGAGGGGAAGGTTTTGGGGGGAAAGAGTGAGCCAGACACTGAAAATTCTGGATGGTGGCAGCAATACCAGATCTAAGCTAGTAATTAAGCTTAGAAGTGTCCATGCAGGTCCCCACATCTGTACCCTAAAGTTCAGAGTGGGGAAGGAACCTTGACGGGGTCATAGTGGATCACAAGCTAAATAAGAATCAAAAGTGGATGATCTAGATCAGGATTCCCAAACTTGGTTCACGGCTTGTTCAGGGTAAGCCCCTGGCGGGCCGTGAGACACTTTGTTTACCTGAGCATCCACATCTCCTAGTGGCCTCAACATGTAATTTTAAGTGGAGAATCATCATCAAGTGAATGTGTTTCTAGTGGGGTCCCACAGGGATCAGCTTGTGGCCCTATGCTATTTAATATTTGTTATTAGTAACTTGGAAGAATACATAAAATCATTCAGAGAGAATGTCACAAGTTGGTCCCTTGAGAGTCCTTTCAGGCCTTTATCACAGACCACAACCCCTCCAAGGCCTCTGAAACACCTCTATGTTTTATCATATACAGGCGAGTCTCATCTTATGCTGTGGTTATGTTCTGCTGTCAGCATGTAAAGCGAAAATCACATATAGTCAAAATTACATTGAGTGTAATGGCAGGCGGAATCGCCCACACTACAGGTACAGTAGTTAAGTTGTTATTTCTCTTTTTTTTTTGGCCGACTGCACAAAGCTGAATTTGTGCATGTTAAATGCGCATAGGATGAGACTTGCCTCATTATATTCATAGATCAGTAGCTAACTTCCTCACTTATAATTGCAGCCTTCCCCAGAAGTAGCAACCACTCCTCCCTATTTCTGCCTTCCTTCAGGCTCCTACCACTTCCTTCCTGATTGCTTATATAATCTTAGCTGCTGGACTATTTCCACCCAATTAGCCCCTCATCTGGGTCTCCACTGCCAACTGCCTGTTTTTCCAGTCAGAGTTCAATTAATTGGGGAGTTGAATGACAGGATGCTGAGTTAGCTTCTGAGTCAGCACAGTCTGTTACAGAGGAATAAATAATGAAGAGGACAAGTCACTGATAGAGAGACCTGGATCACTTGATAAGCTGGGCACAATACAGTCAAATATAACGTCATACCTCTAGAAACAAAGAATGAGGTCCATACTTGCAGGATGGGGGACTCTGTCCTGGGAAACAGTGACTCTGAAAAAGACTTGATAGTCATAGTGAATGATCAGCTGAACATGAGCTCCATTTGATGCTGTGGCCAAAAGTGCCAATCCAATCATTGGATGCATAAACAGGAGTAGAAGTAGAGCTGTTATATTACCTCTTTACTTGGCACTGACAAAATCTTTGCTGTAATACTGTGTCTAATTATTGTGCCCATATGTAACAGGGTGGGACTCACCACCTAGCACCTCCCACTGGTGACTCTGGGAATTAGCTCTGTCCAGCAGGGCACCCCCTCCTGGTGGTGTCCCATCCATCTTCCCATCCTCTGTTGGCATCTCTGGACCCGCATTGCTCCTTGCTCAGTGTTGTCCTCTTTGAGGCCACTGCCCTCCAGCAGTGCCCTTTAGTCCATCTGCACCCCCTTGCGGGGGTCAGCAATCAGCAGTCCTACACTCCAGCCACCATGTCCAACCCTTCTTGTCAGGGACCTGCCATAGTATAATGGCCACTCCCTACAGCCAATGGCTGGGTGTACTGCAAGGGGTGAAGGGGAGGAGTCAGGCCTGCCCTCTACTTTGGGTTCTGGCAGCAGCCTCACTGTCCTCCTTCTCTCCCCTCATCTTTCTGCTTCCCTGGGCCGCTTCCCCTACTGCCTCTTGCACCCACTAGGCCCTTCCTTTCAGGGACTGCGCTCCCTAGCCTCCCTGAGCCTGGCCAGCACTGCTGTCCACAGTGCTGGTCTCCCACCTTTGGAGCCTGACCTTCCCCTCTAAAAGGCCAGGGACAGACTGACTGCTCCTGCTGTGGGCAGCCTTTATATATGGCTGAGCCTGGCCCTGATTGGCTCCCTGCAATCTGGGCCCTGATTAGCTCACAATAAGCCCTTCTGTGATTGGCTCCCTGTCTGCACAGGTGCCTTGGCCTGCCGCAGCCCACCCCACTACACTATATGTAAAGAAAGAATTTGAAAAAAATGGATACGGTTCAGAGAAGAGCCATGAGACTGATTGAAGAGTTGAAAAACATGACATATAGGGAAAGACTCAAGGAGCTTGTTCTTTATAGTTTATCAAAGAGAAGATTGCATTCTAATTACCTGCCTTGGTAGGAAACAGAAATTTGGTAACAGAGGGCTCTTCAGTCTAGTAAACAAAGGGATAACAAGGTACAATGTCTGGAAGTTGAAGCTACACAAATAAAGCACATTTTTTAAGTGAGGGTAACTAACCATTGATATAACTTACCAAGGGTTGTGCCAAATTCTCCATCAATGGAAACTTATAAATCAGTATTGGATCTTGTGGGTTTTTTTCTGAAAACATTATGATTCATGCTGATGAAGGATGGAAGCTTGAGAGACTCCGAACATTATAATAAGAGTAAAATAGGAAACATTTCTGTAGATATTTAACCACCTTTCCATTTAACACCACTGCAGAAATCCCCTGACAGTACAGCTGTCAATTTTTTTTGCAATGGGAAGTACAGTAAGACAGAGTTTAACTTCTGTACATTTCATCTATATGAGTGTGTTGGGACTGAATACAATATCTCATTCATCACTGTTTAAATGTTGTCCTTTCTTAATGACTAAAACTGGTAAGTGTGATTTAAAAGCACCAGAGTGAACTTCTATTTTTTGAGTATTTTAGCTTGAGACAGAAGAACATCAACACTTCAGAGAAATTGTCACGTTAGATTGCAGTACAGAAGCTTCAGTGGAGATCAACTGCGATTGGGTTAAACTGTAGAGGGGTTTTAGCCAAGGTGAAATAAATTAATTTTACTTTAATTTATTAAAGAAGTTGCATTGCACCCAGTAATCTCATGGGATATCTTGGAAGATATTGTGGCACCTGTGATTATTGCCTGTGTATCCGCTATAATACAAAATTTAATATACGAAGTATGCTGTTAAATTCCTATTGGATGACCCTTCTAGCTTAATTATTGAACAATCACAGAAGCTGGATTTATTATTATGGAACCAGTGGTACAAAATAATATAATTTTTCAAGCCTCAACTAAACTTAAAGGTTTGCAAAGGGTCAGCATATCTACTGCCACAAGTAAGGAAGCAACACGAGGGGAGAGGGAACATGTCCATTTCTGAGCCAGCATTCTTCACAGATACACAGAGTGATTAAAATGTCAAGTCAGCTGACAGCAGCTGATTTGCAAAACAAGTGCATGAGCGAATTCCCTTCAAGTAAAAAGTTATCAAACATTAGTTAAAAAAATTACAAAGATGCTTTTCTATAACAAACAGTTTGGCTAATGATCAAAAAGAGAGATTACAAAAAAAAAAGTCCCATTCTGGACAAAGTGCTTTAAACGACTCACAAATTCTATCCTGTTGTTCTGCCAATAGACTCAAGTACATTATATGTAGAGGACAATTTGGAAACATTCTGTCAAATTCCTACAACTGTGATTTCATCGGAAGCATAAAAACAAGGCAAATTGATACCTCAATGCAGGTTGAACGCCTGAGCTTTGATATGTAGGTTTGAATATTAATCATTCTTGAGCTGGAAGTCATATCTGGCAGAATCACTGATATATAGCACCAGAAGTGATTTGATTTTTATACTGACATGCTTTATGATGAGCTGCTTACAACTGTGTGCACATAAATTAGAAGTAAGCTTTTTATTTATTTAAACCATAGATAATTCTTGTAATGAAAAACATTTCAAGCAAGATTTTAAGCTTCTCCAAGAGCATCTGTTCAAACAAGAAAGCTTTTTTTATTATTTTATTTTAAGTGAATTTTAGTGCACATGAAACATGATGGAATGACAGCTTTCTATTTCTCTTCATATTGACTGAACAGGTGTAACACAGGTAGCAGCTGTTCAAATTTCTCTCACACCTGAATAGTGTGCTTCAAGCCTGACTTAAAGGGTGACATCTAGAGGTGAGGCAGTTGATATTAAGTCTTCCTGAGTGTTTTCATCTGTGGCCTCTCTGCTAAGACTGCCAGCATAGCTGCTTAGCCATAGACTGTGGTCACTGACATAGAAATGTGTTCACTCATTTCATATAAGCCTCTAACATATGGTCATTTGATAGAGGTTGTTGAAATACTCCCAGTGAGAAATTTGCTATTTAATTTATTCCAGGTATCAATTTGCAATGCTTTACTTCACTGTTTATGTTTATTGAATTTATGCAAACAAATTTCAGCCTATTGACTGCAAGCTATTCGTAGTGAATATTAATTTGATTAAATAAATAACTGAAGACATACCAATCTCTTAGAACTGGAAGGGACCTTTAAAGGTTATTGAGTCCAGCCCCCTGCCTTAACTAGCAGGACTAATGTTTTCCCCAGATCCCTAAGTGGCCCCCTCAAGGATTGAGCTCACTACCTTGGATTTACCAGGCCAATGTGCAAACCACTGAGCTATCCCTCCCCACCTCAGTCTCAGAAATCACTGTTAAATTGTGTGATTTGTCATCTCATTCACATGGTATTGTCTCTGGTCCTTGATTGGATGACTTAATTTTAACAAAGTACTTTCACTTCTACCCAGCACCATTATATTTTTTTGGTCAATTAAATTTAGTTTCTTAATTAAATGAAATATGACTTAAGGTCCAAGCCTGAGTCTTCTTCTCTCTAATACATCAGTTTTACAGTGATGATACTCCATTAATTTTAGTGTAAAATGTGTTTAATTAAGAGGAGAATTAAATTCCTAAAAAAATCACTTCCAATAGCATTCATATAAGCATAATTTTGTTTGTATGAATATTTGCAATTAAAGAACAATTTTATTTTAGTCCTGAGCCAGCAATCTCACAACTCTGCTGATGATGCATCAGGAATCTTCTAATAACAAAAAGCAATAAGTGTATATACCGCATGATCAGATATGTGAGATAGCTTGGGTTAAGATAATTACTCTCTATCCATAACACTTTCATCCCAAGGTGCATTTGTATGTTATTGAAATATATGTAGTCATTTAATAGTGATAGATTAGGAGGCATTTAAGGAGGCAAACATTTAAATCTGAAAGACCAAGGGGAAAAATCAACCGGAGGCAATATGGTATCACAACAATGTTGAAGCATTCATGCCACATGTTTAACTGGCAGACATTCCATAAAATGTAATGAATGACTTGGGAACTTTTTAAAAAGATCATAGCAAATCTATCTATGTCTTCCCTTCCCTCATGATTAAGTCTATGATTCTGTCACAGGTATATTTTAGTAAAAGGCATGGACTGGTTGTGGGCAATAAAGAAGCTCCCACGGCCTGTCCTTGACTTTTAATAAAAATATCCTGGAGAGAAGGGGGGACAAACAGAGTGCTGCTGGAGCTTGCAGTTGCTATAGCCCTACTGCTGCTCCTGCAGCAGGAGCTGACTGCTGCTGTTCCAGCCCCAGAGGAGCTGATGCAGCTACTGCTCGGGTTGCCCTAGGGCTGACAGCTGCTCCAGCTTTGCCCCAGAAGAAGTCATGGATGTCCCAGTAAATCACAGAATCTGTGACTGCTGTGACAGAATCATAGCCTTACTCATGATTAATGGGCAGGGTGATTATCTCAGCCCCCAAATCCTTTTAACTACAGAAAAAAACACCCCAAAGCAAAAGAAGAGATTTGTACTAGACATGGGTTAAAGTATCATAGCTGGATCAAGACCCAAACTTCTCCAAATTCATCAGTGTTTGGAGCCAGGGTTTTTGTTTGGTGTCTATGTTTAAACACTATATCAACAATATACAGCATACTGTGGCCTAGGAGACAACTGTAGTAATATGGGGCTGGGGTGGCATTAAAAAAATCAATGGGGTCTGAGCATAGAAAATTTAGAAGAAGTTTAAGGCCTCAGAGCAGAATAGAAGAACTAAACTGGGGTCTCAGACAAGTGGTGTCTTAAAAGAATCTATTCACTCTGGGGAAGGTATATACGGGCTATCCCTTGACTGATCCCCAAAGAAGAGCACTCAGAATACTGGTTTGCACTGGGCAATAATTGACTGAAAGCTCTTTGTTAAACCTATCTTAAAGGAAGTCCGAAAGAGGTGGAAAGGAGTGCATTCTTTGCTCCAATCTTAAAAGACTGGCACCATGAAGTGACTATATCTCAGATTCTGTAAAGAGTTTTGAAAATGCTTTTCTGTGAATGGAGAAGGATACTAAGTCCCTGCTTTGAGACCTCTGTTCTGCCCAATGGTGCTGTTCATGAGCCAGGCCCTGGAATGAAACCTTACCATGTCATGGTGTAGAACTGGTCCTTGAAATAGAAGGTCTGCCCTGTCTGGAAAAGTAAGATTCCATTCTCTGGCCAATTGGAGAAGGTCTGTCTACCATACTCCTCAGTCAGCCTAGAGCTATAGGGGTCAGCAGGCTGCCATTTTTTTTCTTAGCAATCCTAGTTCAAGTCTGAGCCTGGAGGAAAGGTTGTAGAAGTAATGCAAACAATTTCTCCTTTGCCTACCTGGTAATGAATGTGTCCTTTGCCAGGGCCCTGGGATCCAGTTAGTAACTGCAATGCAACCTTTCTGGTCAGTGGCTTTGACTTGATGTGAAGAGGTTGACAGTCAGTGTTTCTGACTGTCTCCTAGGATACTCTTTGATGGGCCCATTCCCTGGTAGGGTTGAGTTCTGTTTAGCCAGCATTCATGCAGAGCTCTAAGATCTCATATTCTTTTTGGTCCAACAATACAGAGAAGCTCCCTGTTTCAGAAGAGTTGCTTTTCTTGTTCCATTTGCTTCTCATTGCACACTGATTCACATGTGACACTACTGCTTTGTTTATCAGTTCAGTTGGAAGACATGGCTATCTACATAAGTCAGCCTATGAGGGACAGTAGCTCAAGGCTGACAATCTAAGGACCAGGATGTTGCTGAAGAGGGTCTTATTCTTGCTCCACCAACAGTCCTGAACCATCTTCCATACTGAATGTGCCCTCAACCAAATTGACTTCTGTCTGTGATTAAGCAATTAGGAAGAGGTGGGGTTCCCTGAGGGGTATCCTTTGGAGAGTGCTGTGGTGTTTATTTACCAGTCTAATAATGAAACAGTCATGTCTGCAATCTTCCCCATCTCTTCTTCCATAGTGATCCAGTGCAGATGAGAGAAAATGCCTATTCTGATACGTACAGCTTCTTATAATGCTCTCTTTACTATGGTATCTGAGCAGCTTCCAGAAATGTATTGAATTCTGTGACTAACATTTTTCACGTGTGCTTCATTCATCCTCTCCACAGGGAAGAAATGGTGTGTGAAATGCAGAGTTTTGTCTTAGAAGTTCATTACGTTTTTTTAAACTGGAAAAGGATGCCGTATCCAACAAGCTCTGCTGCTGCTTTAGCAAAGGAGGGAAATAAATGAGGGAACCAGCCACAGAAGTGTCTGGAATGAAAACTCTTACCAATGTGGATTGGACACCTCCAGTCTCATTGAAATATAGACATGATATGGCCAGAGACTGAACTAGGGCCAGGTGCTCTTCAGGAAAATTGTATGACAGTACTTTGATAAAAATGTCTGTCTTTGTGAAATAGGTGAACATGAGTGATGAGGAAAGAAGCTGATGATAAAGGTTTTTATCAATGCTTTATAAAATGTCATTCTATGATCTTTTATCAGCCACTCGTTATTATTGTCACTATATATATATATGTTTTCCTATTTGTTTTCCTAAATGTTTTGTATTACAGTTCCCAGTATGTTAAAATGAATTGTCCAGTGTTGTCCATGACAGCATCACATGAAGGCAGACAATAAACTTTATAAGTGCTTGTATAGAAATGCTAAAAGTCTAAATACTAAGGTGTGTTAACTTGAGTTCCTGGTATTAAATAAGGATATAGATACATGAGGTGTCGCAGAAATTTGTTGGAATGATGATAATCAATGGGATATGCTAAAACCCGGGTACCAAAAATATATATAGGAATGACAAAGTAAGTTATTCTGGTGGGGGAGGGGCACTATATGTGAAAGAAAGCATAAAGTGAAATATAGTAAAAGTCTTAAATGAGTCAAACTGTACTATAGAATCTCTTGGATAGAAATTCTGTGCTTGAATAATAAGAGTATAACAGTAGGAATATACTTCAGACCACCTGACCAGCATGGTGACGGTTATTGTGAAATGCTCAAGGAGATTAGAGAGGCTACAAACCCAGACAACCCAATAGTAATGATGGATTTCAATTATCCCAATATTGACTGGGGATGTCACTTCAGGAAGAAAATTTCTAAACATCATTAATGGCTGCTTCTTGGAGTAGCTAGTCTAGGAACCTGTAAGGGCAGAGGCAATTCTCAGTTTACTCCTAAGTGGAGCACAGGATCTGATCCAAGAGGTGAACACAGATGAACCGCTTAGTAATAGTGACCCTAATTTCATTAAATGTAACATCCGTGTGTGTGTGTGTGGGGGGGTGGAAATACTAAAGAAACTTAACATAGCTGCAATTAACTTCAAAAAGAGGAACTACACAAAAATGAGAAAGCTAGTTAGAGGGAAATTAAAAAGAACAGACACAAGAGTGAAATGCCTTGAAGCTGCATAGAAACTATTTTAAGATAGCATAATAGAGGCTCAAACTAAATGTATACCTTTTTTTTTCTTCAGAAAATGCCACAATGGCTAGACAACAGAGTAGAAGAGATGGTCATAGGCAAAAAGATGTGCTTTAAACACTGAAAGTCAAATTCTACTGAGGAGCATAGAAAGGAGTATAAACTCTGGCAAGTTGTGTAAAGATGTAATTAGGCAGGTCAAAAAAGAATTTGAAAAGCAACTGGTAAAAGACACAAAACCCAACAGCAGTTTTTTAAAGTACATCAGAAGCAGAAAAACTGCCAAAAATGAGTGGGGCCACTGGATGACTGAGGTGCTGAATGAACATTCAGAGAAGATAACATCATTGGGGAGGAGCTAAATGAATAGTTTGTATCAGTCTTCACTGCAGAGGATGTGAGGGAGTTTGCTACACCTGAGTCATCCTTTTTAGGTGACAAATCTGAGGAACTGTGCTAGATTGAGTTGTCTGAAGAGGAGATTTTGGAACAAATTGATCAGTTAAATGGTAGTAAGTCACTAGGACCAGATGGTAATCAACAGTTCTGAAGGAACTCAAACATGAAATTGCAGAACTTTGTCATATAGCCTATTGTTTTAGACAGCTTCTGTACCAGATGTCTGGAGAACAGCTAAAATAACACCAGATTTTTTTTTCATTTGTTTGTTTTTTGTTTTTTAAAGAAGGCTCCAGAGGTCATCTTGGCAATTGCAGGCCACTAAACCTAACTTCAGTACCAAGTCAAATTGGCTGAAAGTATAGTAAAGGACAGAATTAACAGATACATAGAAGAACACGGCATGATGGAGAAGTGTCAGCGTGGCTTTTGTAAAGTGAAATCATGTCTAACCAATATATTAGAATTTCTTTGAGAGGGCCAACAAACAGGTGGACAAAGGTGTTCCCTTGTGACTATTTTGTACCTTGACTTTCAGAAAGCCTTTGTCAAGTTCCCACACCAAAGGCTTTTAAGCAAAGTAAGAAGTCATGGGATAAAAGGGAAGGTCCTTTCATGGATCCGTAACCAACTTCAAGATAGAAAACAAAGAGCAGAAAAAATAGTCATTTTTTACAGAGAGAGCTAAATACTAGGGTCCCCCATGCATCTGAACTGGGCCCAGTGCCGTTCAACATATTCATAAATGATCCAGCAAAGGGCAAACAGTGAGGCGCAAAGTTTGCAGAAAATACAAAATTACTCAAGATGGTTAAGTCCAAAGCTGACTGTGAAGAGTTACAAAGCGATCTCACAAAACTGGGTCGCTTGCCAAGAAAATTACAAATAAAATTTAATGTAGATAAATGCAAAGTAACACACATTAGAAAACATAATCCCAATTGTACTTTCAAAGAGATGCTTTACCACGCAATAATGAGATCATCTTGACATCATCATGGATAGTTCTCTGAAAATATCTGCTCTATTTTAATCAGCAGTAATAAAAGCTAACAGAATGTTAGCAACTGTTAGGAAAGTGATAGATAATATGACAGAAAATACTATAATGTCACTATATAAAACCAGGGTATGTCCACTACTGAATACTGCATGCAGTTGTGGTTCCTCCATATCAAAAAAGATATATTAGTATTGGAAAAAAGTACAGAGAAGGACAACAAAAATGATTAGAGGTATAGGACAACTTTCATATGAGATGAGATTAAAAAGATGGGAACTGTTCAGCTTGGAAAAGAGACCTGCCACCCTGCATGCTGGAACCCTCCACTCCTCTCCCCCCCTAAAGCCCTTCCGTGACTGGAGGAGGCCTGCCCAGCCATGCCGGGCCCACCTCCCCTGCGGTGCTGCCCACCCACCCCCAGCGCCTGGCCAGCTCCAGCACATGGCCAATCTGCTTCTCTCCCCTGCCACACCCTCCCGCCCACCATCGTTGGCTTGCTGCATCCCTCCTCACTCCCCTGCCTCCGAGGTGGAGAGACACGGCTTGCAGTGGGGACCTCTGGAGGGTGGGTGGAGTAGAGGACCTACTACATGGCAGTCAGATGACAGCAGCAGTAGACGGGGGTCTTGGGGAAGGGGCAGGGTCACCGCGGCCCAGATGTCTGGTGGCAGGTCATCTTAGCCTTCCCTGGCCTATTATACCTGCCATCCATTGACAGAGGTGTATGAAAGCATGAATGGTGTAGAGAAAGTGAATAAGGAAGTGTTACTGACCCCTTCATATAACACAAGAACCAGAGGTTACCCAATTAAATGAACAGGTAGCATTTTTAAAACAAACATAAGACGAATGCAATGCACAAATAAACTTACGTAACTCATTGCCAAGGGATGTGGTGAAGGCCAAAAGTATAATTGGGTTAAAAAAAAAAACAGTTATATAAGTATATGGAGGATAGGGCCACCAATGGCTATTAGTCAAGGTTTTCAGGGATGCAACCCCCTATTAAACCTCTGACTGCAAGAAGCTAGGACTGGATGACAGGGAGTGGATCAATCAATAATTATACTGTTCTGTTTATTCCCTCAGAAACATGTGGCACTGGCCACTGTTTGAAGACAGGTTATTGGATGGTCCATTTTTTCTGACCCAAAATGACTGTTTTTATTAGAATTCTCAAGCAATTAAAAATTATTTCTGATTAATTGTGCTGTTAAACAATAGAATATCATTTATATACATATTTTTTGATATTTTCCACATTTTCAAATATATTGATTTCAATTACAACACAGGATACAAAATGTACAGACCGTACTTTATATTTTTTCTTATAAATATTTGCACTGTAAAAATAAAAGAAATAGTATTTTTTAGTTGCACTATGGTACTTGTATGAGGTAAAATGAAAAATACTATTTCATTTATCATTTTACAGTGCAAATATTTGTAAAAAAAATTAAAATTAAGCATTGTACTTTGTATTCTGTGTTGAAATTTAAATCAATATATTTGAAAATGTAGAAAAACATCCAAAATATTGAATACATTTCAATTGATATTCTATTGTTTAACAGTGTGATTAATCGCAATTAATATTTGTAATCACGATTAATTTTGTTTAGTTAATTGTGTGAGTTAACTGCGATTAATCAACAGCCCTAGTTTTTATGAGAGTTTGAAGGACATTGTATTCTCTCGGTGCAGCCCAATTACAAAAACACCTGCCCAAAATAAATTTATGCTGATCCATTCAGAAAATTACAAGTATTCAATAACCCAATAATCTAATAATTCAATAATCTAATTTCATTCTGATGGTGTTGTGGTCTAGTTGTTGCACTTTGGGAGCAGTAAAAAGCATGTAATGGGGACATTTGTTCATAACACCTTAAATTTGTTTTCTCATTAACATTACTTTAAAAGAACATCTGTCCTTACTTAATCACAGTATACACTGTATAGATTGGCTTCTACTATAGGTTGAATTAAGATCTGGGACCAGATTTCAACTTTTCCCCATGATCAAAGTACTGAGATTTTCAGTTCTATTGCAGCTCATTTTAAAGATAAGCTCTAATCACAACATTGGGATCTGAGTTTAGTTTCGAATTTGGAAGCTATCTGAAATTAAGATTTCAGATACAGAGTTTTAGGTCTGGCTCAGCTCTGTTTCTCTACTTCAATTTACCTTTTACAAGATTAGAACTGGATTTAAATTGCAGTATGGAGGAGATAATTGCCTTATAGTTAGAAACCTAGGTATTTTTGAGGTTCCCATGACTGTAGTATCTGAGTGGTCATTAATGTATTTGTTCACACAACACCATTGTAAGGAATTTTCCTTATTTTACGGCTGGGTCGAAGAGTCACAAAAAGAGATTGTGATTTGCCCAAGGTCACAGAGGACATCTGTGGCCTACTAGGAAATCAAACCTAGATCCCCCATGTCTTGGGTTAGGGCCCTCACCACTTGACCATCCATCTTAATTTTTCAAGGGCACCGTATTCACCATCTGGCAAGATGTAGAGAACAACTTGTGCCATTCTGAAGATATACCTGCTCCTTGCATCACCAATCCTCCTTTGGGTTTGGGACAATGTCAGTTTACAGATCTGAGAGTAAAGGGAGTAAGCCCCAGTGTGCTTCCAGTACAGGTATGAACTGTGGGGTGAGTTCAGGAATCTTCCCCATTCAAAATTCTGCAAATAAAACCCAGACTGCAGGTACAATAGGCATTATTTTCTAGATTATCGCAACAGGGCATGCAACTGCTACCATTTTGATTTCTTATATTCTCTAAGGTATTTACAGGAGCAGGCTGACATTTTTGACACATATAATTAACTCCAGACAATAGTCCTGCAACGGTGCCATGTATTATCTCTCAATCATATGACAACATGTCATACAATCACTTGACTATTTGAAGTCTAAAAGTCATCATATATCAGTTTGTATATCCCACTGAATTTGAACCTATCAGCCCAAAAGCCACTAGAAAATAAAGAAACTGTGAAAACATATTTGAAAACAGAGCCCTATGTAGCACTGAAGTTAGCATAGCACTAAAGCACATGCAAGGGGACTTAGGCATGTGATCAATGGCTGTGTTGAGGAGAGTTGGAATTACTCATGTGCTTAAAAATAAGCCCATGTGTTAAATGTTTTGCTGATAGGGGCCTGTATTTGTGGCTATTTCTAAACAGCAGCAATATGTAAACTTTCTAAACTGTTTGACAGTTAGCTTTTCCTGTGAGTGATTTGCAGCTTTCTGACAACTATATGTTGACTGCCAGATGAGCATTAATTTAGCATTATATTACACATTATAAAACAATGGGAGAAAGTATTATGGCTTATTGTTATATCAGTCTGAAGTTATAACCAGTCACATGATTTACTCCCCAATTAAACTGTGCAGCTCATGTCAAGTCTCCTTCCTGGGTTAATCATGTACGCATGGTAATAATTTATGACCACAAAAGAAAAGGAGCTGGGATTGTCAATGTTGACTGGTAGAGCTCTTCAAAATTGCAACACCTCAAATATGAAAATTATCTGAGAAGAAAAAATACTAAAAGAAATTAATCAAGGTATATTTTTAAGGAGTGGAATAAAATGCCCTTCATATGCTGTTCCACTGTAATATGAAAAAGAAAGCACAGGGCTAAATTCTGCTATCAATTTCATCCATCCAAGCTGTCATGGTATAAACCCCCATTCTGAACCTTAGCGTCCAAAAGATGGGGTACCAGCATGATTTCCTCTAAGCTCAATTACCAGCTTAGTACTTGTAGCGCTGCCACCAACCAGGAATTCCAGTGCCCGGTACACTCTGGTCCCCCCAAAACCTTGCCCGGGGACCCCCAAGACCCAGTCCCTCTGGATCTTAACACAAGGAAAGTAAACCCTTTCCCTCACCATTGCCTCTCCCAGACTTCCCCTCCCTGGGTTACCCTGGAAGATCACTGTGATTCAAACTCCTTGAATCTTAAAACAGAGAGGAAAATTCACTTTTCCCCCTCCTTCTCTCTCCCTCTCCCAGACTCTCCCTGAGAGAGAAAGTAATCCTAACACAGAGAGAAAATTAACCTTTCTCTCCCCCTTCCCTCCTTTCTCCCCACCAATTCCCTGGTGAATCCAGACCCAGTCCCCTGGGGTCTCACCAGAATAAAAAAAAAACAATCAGGTTCTTAAACAAGAAAAGCTTTTAATTAAAGAAAGAAAAAACAGTAAAAATTATCTTTGTAAATTTAAGATGGAATATGTTACAGGGTCTTTCAGCTATAGACACTGGGAATACCCTCCCAGCCTAAATATACAAGTACAAATTAAAATCCTTTCAGCAAAATACAAATTTGAACTCCTTCCAGCCAAATACACATTTGCAAATAAAGAAAACAAACATAAGCCTAACTCATTTTATCTACCTAGTACTCACTATTTTGGACATATAAGAGACTGTATATGGAGAGATTGGAGAGAAACCTGGTTGTACGTCTGGTCCCTCTGAGCCCCCAGAGTGAACAACAACCAAAATCTAACAGCACACACAAAAACTTCCCTCCCTCAAGATTTGTAAGTATCCTGTCCCCTGATTGGTCCTCTGGTCAGGTGACAGCCAGGCTCACTGATCTTGTTAACCCTTTACAGGCAAAACAGACATGAAGTACTCCTGTTCTATTAACCCTTAACTATCCATTTATGACACAAGCCTATTGATCAATAAGGTTAAATGGCTGTAAGGGAAGGCATTATTTGTCCTATAACTCTTACAAATTGGTGGTGCTGGATAAATCATTCATTAAGAACACTGCCAAGTTTCACCCTCTTTGGCTTTTTTGCCTCTTAGAGAGAAATGATCAATTAATGTCATCTGACCTTATCTCAATACAGAAAGAGTTCAGTGATCTGAAGATCAAGTTCTGTTTTTTCCGTCCAGGAACCCCTTGTCTATTAACTTTTTGACATTATCTATCCCATAAAATGAGTGGAATGGTTCTTGGTATTCCAGCTTGTCTTTTACCATCCTGATTTAAAATACCAGTGTGACGGATGAAAATACTAATGATACGTTTGTTGAGGAGTGGGTGAGTAGAATTTTGCAAGGTTGCTTTCATTAATAATGCAGATGTAAGACCCCCCCACCCTCCGCAAACCTTGCCAGGGGTGTTTTGATAAGGCCTCTATGTCCTGTGAATTGGCTCCAAAGGACTACAACTACTTTCAGATGAATCATAGACAATATGAGGATTAGACATCCGATGATGCCATATTTGGTGCCTCTGGGACTCTTTGGTTTGTGATACTGCATCTGGAGAAACTGAAAGGCAAGAGATCCTACAGGGATTGCAATGATAGGCTGCGAGACTGAGGGCGGCGTCAGGCTAAGGGAAGCTAAAGGAGAGAAGAGACTAGAAAAGGGCGGGGGAGGAGAAAGATCAAGTACCTGAAAAAAAAGAGTGCCAGGAGTTTCTTGAGAATGGATTGCAAGGCCAGAAGCCAGCAGTGCTATCTTATCAGTGCTGTGCAACTATGCTACAGTAACTTGGTGGTAAGCACAAATCCTGTAATGTAAAATTCTTGTATCTTTTGTTCTTATTTTTCATAAAAAGATGAAAGAATTCTCTTTTTCCTTTGTCAAGCCATTAAAGATAAATAATGGGGTGAGGGGAGAAAGAACCACTGCAGAAAAACAACTTTTTTCCCCCATTTACCCCTAGTAACACTACAGTAAAGTGCTAATTAAGATGAGGGAAAATATTGTATGAGTTGAAACTAAAACAGTGGTGGGCAATTTGCAGCCCATCAGAATAATATGCTGGTGGGCCATGAGACACTTTGTTTACATTGACTGTCCTCAGGCACGGCCGGCCACAGTTCTCCGTTCCCGGCCAATGGGAGCTATGGGAAGTGGCGACCAGCACATCCTTGCAGCCCACACCACTTCCTGTAGCTCCCACTGGCTGGGAACGGTGAACCGCAGTCACTGGGAGCTGCGGGCTGCTGTGCCTGTGAACAGTCAATGTAAACAAACAATCTCATGGACCACCAACGTATTACCCTGACGGGCCGCTTGCAGCGCACAGGCTGTACGTTGCCCACCACTGAACTAAACCAAAGTTTTGATTTAATTACATTACAAATGATTTTTCCAAGGCAATCATGAAGCAGAACAGTAAGCAGTATTAACTTACCCCCACAGACTGTGATGAAACCAAAAATGCATAGTCTAAAATGAAATTGCTCTAAAATGAAATCCCATGGTATGACAGTGTGCACATTTCTGTGATATTGCATCCAATATTCACTTCGTGTCAAAGCTCATATGCTGTCTACAGGTCTCTGACATAAGACTCTGTGATTAAATTTTTTAGTGACACTAGAATAGTTTTCCCAAAACAAATACCAGACACAGCCAATAAACCCAGAAATCCCAGACTAGGAGTTGACACCCAGTCACCAAAAATCTTATTAAAACACAATTTGAGACAAATGTGTCATACTGTGATGTACAATATAACAAATATGTTACATAAACCACCCTGCTATGCTTAGAGATATATTCTTTCTTAGTTCCTCATGATTTATATATGCAAATTTTCCAGTTAAAGCCTGATTCTTATTTTTAATGGAAATTAGGAATACAAGTCAACATGGGCTGAACAGGAAAATAGAAAAAAAAAGGTAATTCAGAGAAATTAGCCCAAAATATCAGTTTATTTAGGAAACCTCTTGGAACTACTTCACTCTGTGAAGTATGCTAAGAAATCATGATAAATGACATATAACTTCATAATTGCTGGATTCAAAACTCATAGCAATTGTTACAGCAGGTGAATCACACCCTGCAGATGTGACTGCAATGATATAATATAGAGTTTTAATATTTATGTGTTTGTGAGAAACTCTAAATAGTTTTGTGGTTGTTCAGCATATCTTTATTAAAAAGTGTTGTTAATTTCAAGTCGAGTTTCTTTGATACATTTCCTTAAAATAATGTACCCATTAGGTCAGCTATGTTAGTTTTGTTTTAAAGCATTTTGATTGCTGACCATAACATCAACCAAAGAGTATGTGTATTTTTTAATCTCTGATACATGAAACATATTCCTGTATTATCTCTTTTAATGTTAAATACCTTTTGGCTAATATAAATTTATTACTATAATTTGGCAATTCTTTTAAATTAACCATGCCCTGATTACTTGTATGTTAAAATTTTATCTACTTTTATGACCTAAAGCTTTTCTTCCCATCTTTTAGATTAAACTGAGAATAAAAACTGTATTACAGAATAAGTGTATCTTTACTAGCCCTGGTGTGTCCAGGGTGCCTTAATGCTTCTGAACCAAATTTTCCAAAGTTACACCAGTCCAGTCCCATTGAAAGCACTGGTGTAATCAAAAAGAAAATTTAGCCCTGTGGGTAAATACAATCTTTTACATTCACCAAAAAGAAAGAGACAATATATAAAGCTGATCAAGTGGAACAAAAATTACGCATCTGGATATGGGTCATGTGCTTGAAAATATCCCAAAATATTAGACAATCTTGGAATGTCAACAAGAATATTAAGGCCTTCATCAAGTGTAAAATAAATTCTGGAGTAAAATCACACATATTCATACTGAATAAAATTCAGGCTTTTGTACAGGGCTAGCCCAAGGCTTATGCATCACTAAAGTTGTACTTTAAGCCCTCTGAATAAAAGGCTATGCGGGGCTTAAATGATGTGTAAACCTTGTACTGTCCCTTTGCCCGGGGTGAATTCTTTCACTTATGAGCAAGTAAACTTTTTGGCATGTAAGGTTAAAAAAGACATGAGTTATAGTCTTTTCACAATTAGGCTGCCTTGGGAGAAAACAGTCTAAAAAACTGCAAAAGTTTATTAAAACTCTGGCTGATTTTTAATCTGATTTGTACATACATCAGATCTTACCAGTTCAAAGTAAGATATTTAAAAAATCAATTACCTTTCCACAAATGGATTCTCAGCAGGCTTATATCCTGGCTAAAGAGAATAAGTTGGAGAAAATGAAGGTCTTTCAGAGCCAAGTTTTGCTCTCAGCTGAAATTTTATCAGATTTAGAAACAACCAGTTCCCCCATTGCTGTAAGTTTTTATGTTCCTTTGAAAGAGGGGCCCGACTAATAGACTCATTTGATGTCACAGTAATTACAGTAACATGAAACAAGATAAAGATGTCTCTCAATCTATGTCATGTAAGCTGATATCACTTCTGTGTGTTGTCAAGTTGTTCGATAAGATGCAGCAACATAATTAGAGTGCTTATTAGTCTCATGAAAACATAAGCCCTAGTTTTACAGTAGGTTGTCATGTGCAGATAATAGTCGCAATCTCTTCTTTCTTATACTAGTTTTATTTCAGAGTGACTCTCTTGCCTTTGACGGAGTTACTCTTGATTTACACCAGTTTAAATGAGAAGATAATCAGGCCCAATAGTTATAGTTTGCAGGAGGTAAATGAATGGGTAAAATAAATAAATAAATAAAAGAATTAATAGATATTATCATGTTAGACGAAGGAGACGTATTCAGCCAATTCTAACCAGTGGTGTTAGAAAATTGAATTTTGGAGAACAAAAATGGATGGAGGTCTTGACCCTCTGTACAAAGATGTTGAGTTTTGCAAATAGGATTGCACAGGAGACTGAGGGAGAATGGAACGTTTATCTCTCTTGCAACAAAATGCAGGACAGACTGTAAGTCAGTACAATATGTTTGTCCTACAAGAGGCACTCTGAGAAGCCTCGGAACTAAAATAGTGACTGCTGAGCTTGTGATCTCCCTACACAAAGAATTTGGCTCATGTACTTGTGGATCTCCTGGTCACATCTCCAGGCCTGTCCCTTGTCACCAGTGTTCCTTCCCCATTCCCCCTCTGCATTGTTACAGGGAAGAATACTAGAGAAATTTGTTCCATGGTGTGCATAAGGGTTGGAGACTCTTTGCAGTGCTGCCTTTCCCTAATTTGTCTCATCTGTGCATGGGAATCATGCTAACTTTTGTTGGGTCTGAGCTTGTTGTGGCACTAGAATGGCTGGGGAAAATTTTCACAAGCTACTTAAAATTTTGGGCCATTATCAAAACAAATTATACCTTATTTAAGCATTCTTAAGCAAAAAAGAGGCACTTACAGGATTTTCCTCTTTCTTCAAAATTGTATTCTTTAGTTTATTTATTGCATGTATGTAAGCATATCAATACAAATCTGGCAAAATTCTTTGAGTCATGAACAATTTCAGTTCATGCCCAGGAAATCTTGCGCGTGCGTGTATGTGTATGGGGCGGGATGTGAAGGCACTAAGATGACATCCTGGATATGATGAGAAATTGTTCATGACAAGTAATTTTGTCAGAACCATATTAATACACATAGGATTCTCAAATAAAATAAAAATAGACAATACTTGAAATAACTGCTGCCATATGACTTTGAATACTGTAGCAGTTTATAACACACTAAGTCATGGAAAATATCATCAGAAGGCTAGTTAAGAAATAATTAATGGGGCAAATGTTTCTTTAATTCAGGGGTCGGCAACCTTCGGCATGCGGCCCATCAGGGTAATCTGCTTGTAGGCCACAAGACATTTTGTCTACATTGGTCGTCCACAGGCATGGCCTCCCGCAGCTCCCAGTGTCCGCAGTTCACCATTCCTGGCTAATAGGAGCTACGAGGGTACATGCCTGCGGACAGTCAACGTAAACAAAATATCTCGCAGCCCACCAGTGGATTACCCTGATGCGGCGCGTGCCGAAGGTTGCCAACTCCTGCTTTAATTACATGTTTCTAATTGTCCGGCTATACCAAAAGAAGGTCAGGAGACACTTGATATGGATTTAATCAGGCTACAATTTTATTATGAGATCATTGGGACTACCTGACAGATGAAAGTGCACAGTGGAGGCAACTCCATGTTCATTCAAATAACTACCTAGGCCTTCCACTAGCCACCCCCTTCATTTTCCATCCAGATCCCTCAGTCAATCCTTGGCTTTGATCTTGCCATCCATATCCCCCACCACACACACACATAGGAAGATGTTAAGCTATTAAGAAAGGAGCCCCAAACCTCTCACCCCTCCATTCTGTTCCTTTAACCAACACCTCCTTTTTAAGTCCTTTACTAGGCCATTTGTCTGGTTACTGGATACCTTCCCTATGGAATACCTGTACTGGACAGCTGCCTACACTTACAAAATGCATTGTGACATATAGCCTAACCTCGTTTCTTCCTCACTATAATAGGTCCTCCCTGACATCCACTGTGGAGAAGGCAAAAAAACCCAAAAAAACATTCCATGTAAGCCAATATTGTGGTGAGGGAAACATTTCTTCCCAGCTCCCCTAAAAAGGAATGACTAGCGCAATGCCCACAGCAAGTTCTAAGCTAGGGTAGCAAGACATTCTGATTTTATAGAGACAGTCTCGATATTCGGGGCTTTTACTTATATAGGTTCCTATTACCTCCCCACCCCCATCTGAGACATCCACTCATAGATATGACTAGAAATTGTTTTTCTATTATTATATTTCATATGATGTTACCTTGTCTCTCCTAGGGGAAAGCATGCTTGATTTTTAAAAATGGAAACATTAAATTAAAATGAGGGTAAATTCTATTAGAGAATGAAGCAATTGGAAAAGTCAAGACTGTCTTTAACAAATATTTATTTCAGACCAGTTTATGTATCATTCTCTGTTCAGCTGAGGTTGCTAGTACTGTTGGTTTCCCTTTACAATCCCTAACCTTTTTTTAAACAAACATTAATTTTCATTTCTTTTTTCCAAGTGTTTTGATCGTGTTTGACTGTCCTACATGGTATTTCCTCCTTGCGCACTGCTATATGTGTTTCTAATGCATTGCATTAAAAAATCGTTATTTGGCTAATGAAGTTGTATCTGGAGTTGGTAATGACTTTATGTGAGCATTTATTTTCTTATTTCTAAGCCTATTGAAATGATCAAAGGCTGAAACGAATATTGCATTTGTTCCTTTGTTGCAGTATCTCATCTTTTGTAGGAGAACATATGGCGTCTCTGTGATCAAAGACTGCAAAACAAATGCCATCATTAAATTGTAATGGAATATGTTTTAGGAAGAAAAAATAAAAATAAGTTGATTATAAACTTTGGGTCAAAGGAGTATAATACTCTACCACCATAAAATTTAGTTAAGTAAAAATAAATAAAGTTATGTTAAAACAAGTCTGTGTTCTCAAAGGCATTTACCTTTGTTTATGCAGATTACTGCAGAAGCATGTTATGTCTTTGATCTACTAAGGAGTGCATCAAGGAATAATGACTAGTTATATGCTTCTTCATCTACCTCTACGGGCAAAGCAATACAAGTAGCATATATGCTTTAGCAAACATCGGGAGAGTTTTTATGGTGACAGTCTCTATGGAAGCTATTGAGTAGTCGTTACCTCAACAGGGTTGTTGTACTCATATGTACAGTCTCTTTGTAGATAGGCATATACATCCAAAAACTCCAAAGTAAATCAGGAGTAACTCCATTCATTTCAAAAGCATTTCTTCTCATCTCACACTGTATGTTTCCTCTATGGTTAAAGATGCTGGTCCAGATTCTCAGTTCGTGTAAACTGGCATAGCTACATTAATGAAAGTTGAGAAATCTGTCCCTGTATTTTGTTCTCCTAGGAATCTCATAATTATGTTCATAGATGATTCTCACTGTTCAAGGTAAGAGCACCTCTATTTCCCCTCAGTAGTTCAGCAAGAGCATTCACATTTGGCTTTCAGCTCCCCACTTGTAGCTTCTCTTGCATCTCCGTCCTTTCTAACCAGGGTATTTCTAGGATAGACAGTTTCCTGTCTTCACTCTGTCATTCTCTGTACACACAGGTTGCTTGCTTTCTCCTCAGAGGTGGATAACAATTTAATTGGTATAGATATGCTACCACACAATTTTTTTTTCTGTGAAAGCCCAATTTATTCCTAAGGTAAAAAACATTACAGAAGAAAACATATTAAAAATAATAAAAAAAACCTATGTGCATTCCAATAAGCTCAACAGAGTTTATTCCAGCTTTCACATGGGTTCTGGCAAGTGCAGTCTTTTAATATCCCACCCTAGGGGCATCCTTATGGTTAAAAATTCATCAGAGGTTCAGGTCAGAACAAAGACTCCCCTATCATGTTCAGTTCCCTGTTTTGCAATTCAGGTGATTTTTAATGGAGTTTCCAGAAGCAGGTAGTTAGTATTCAAAGGATCTCTCTCCCTAGGACATATTGTCAAAAAATTGGATTTGGAAGGGGAGCATTTGCATTCTCCTCACTTTAAGATATTTCCTAAGGAAATTCACTTTGTATGTATCGTTCCAAGAAAGACCTTTGAACTTCCTCATACTTTCCAGAGATTGCTTTAATCTTGTATTTCTGCAAAGAGAGTCCATACAATCTCACAATACTACACACACATTTGCATTTGTAACATGATGAACTCCACAGGTGTTAGCCCAAATTCAGTGAAATTAACCTTAATTAAATGAAGTTTATCTTATTTTTACCAGGTTTGTTCAGTAGATTGTCAATATGTCACAATGATAATTTAGTTTAGATATTTTTCTGTTACATGGTCTAATAATGTTTCATATATACATATTCAGCAACATTACAATCCCTTATCTATTCTGAACAATACATTTCCTGTGGATTAAGAAAAACAGATCCAGTACCCTTTTAAACTCACTGTAGTGCTGGCCCTGGTGGGTTCCAGTAACTACTCAAATACTTGTCTATGGGAAAGGGTTTTTTACAACAGCTGGCAAGAAAGAGGTCACAAATATTCTAGGTACAGAGGCTTCAACAGTTACAACTCAGTGAGACAACAGCAGTTCTTATTTTGGCCCAGACAAGGATTAGGACGCTTCAAGCCTAATGCCTGAATTGGCATCTACAGTACAGTCTTCTAATAAAATTGGAGCTTTAAGGTGTCTCTTGCTCCTGGTCCAGTCTCTACTGCTTACCCCACAAGTTTGACATAGACTTGATCTCAGCGATAATGTTAATCTGTCTCACTGTGGCCCACACACATCTCACTAGCTCCTGCTGCAGTCTGCACTGCACATGATTCCCTAGTGGCTTCGCCTGCATCCAGCTTCCCTGCTGCTCGTGGCTGGCCATGTGGCCTCTGCTTGCCCCAGAGTCAGTTAACTTTCTGGATCAGGGTTTTACAACATAGTTTCTGTCCCCCTACTTGCCTAAGGGAAAAGGATATGTCTGAGTGTTCACCTCAGAGGGTCATAGAACAGTGGGGATGGCATTGATGGGAATGGTGATTTCCTGCTTACCTGATTCCTCTCACATATGCCAGAATTTCAGATTCCTCACACAGATTATTTGGAATCAGACATAAGATTAAGGTAGGTTGTAACACAACTCATTTAATATTCCTAACAAAGAAAAAAATTCTACTAAAATGGCAGTAAATAAAATAATGATATGTATATTGGCAAGGTACAATAATTCTTTCTCATACAATAAAATGTAGATTAAATATGTTTCAGGAGAACTTACAAAGTCAAGATAAAATGTCAGTGAACATATTTTTGAGTCCCAGTTCAAGCCCACAAAAGGAATCTAATGGGGCCTTATCAAAGTAGGAGAGAATTTTCTCTTAAATTTCTGATCTGAGATCTTTGAGACTGCAATTCCCTGGCAAAAGAACAAATAATAAAGTAAAATATAGTGTGGAAGCTTTTGGAGTATGTAGAGACCCAGTGTAATGTTTGATACCGAAAATTGACTCAAATGGAGTAACGTAAATCTTCCCATTCAAGATGAAACAGAACCATACAATATAGCTCTAGATTCAGTTCTGGATTTCAGACACCCTTCTCAATAAAGTTCTTGGGATAACAGAGGCTTTTAACCATGAAAGCCAGATTCAGGTTTGTGTCTAGATTTCAAATCCCGTACAGGTCCATCTCTTCTTGAAACATACTTGAAAAATATATTGCGCCACAAAGTAAAAATCTAAGTATTAACTTTTGGCAGCTTGCTCAAAATATTCATACAGGATTAATAATAGCAGATCTCTTCCTGTCATAAAAAGATATATGTAAAGTACCTGTGTATCACAGCCAAATAAAGAATACAAACAAATACAAAATACAGATTGAATCATGTGTTCCCACATAAATATATACTGCTAGTGTTAACCCCCTTGATTATAAACTGCAAGAGAAGAAAAGGGAACAGAGCACAACAATGTTCCATAATGAAATGCCTATCCTGGGCAAATCAATAGCAAAACTCCCCCTGAATTCAGTTGAAGTAGAATCAAGCCTGAAAACTTTAATTTCAACATTGCGTAAGTAATAACATTTGATGACAAGCAAACATAATGTCTGGAAATTGCAAGTCACTCGTGGTGGAAGAAAGAAATGCTAAAAATGTTTAACAGACCATTATTTGAAACTATCTCATAATCACAATGTCCCAGAAAAATGCTAATCAGGACACATCTGATAAAATATTAAATGCAAACTAAATTATTTACATTTCTAGAGTAAGGGCAATTTTGTACTGTTGTTTTCAGTAAATATTCTATGTTAAAGCACAGTGTTATTGGGACTGATCTTCCTGCAATGTAAAAAAGGAGTAACTCTGCTGAAGAAAGTGGAGTTATGCTGGTGTAAAAAAGGTGGAAGAAATATTAGAATCGAGTGTGATATCTCTGAACATATCATGTTGAAGAAGCCCAGATGGACCTGGGATCAACAGCAGCAAGTAGAGCCCTGTGGGCAGACTGACCATAAGAAGAAGCTGTCTGACCATTAATGTATCTCATTAATGGCTGTAGCTGTTCCTAATGATTTATAGATGCGAGCTACAACTATGTGATATGGCACGGTGGAGATGCAACATGCCAGATAGCAGCAGGGCTTGAGTGAAGAGGCAATGTTAGTGGAGGAGCAGAAGTGATGTAGGAGGAACTTGCAGAGCCAGTTATGGAAAGCTGGGAGGGTGAGGAAAGTGCAGTGGGACTTTTGAACCCCTTTGATATCCCTCATATGTCATTTTTGTGTTCAGTAAGAGAGAGATTAAGAACACAAGTTGGGAGTAGAACTCAAAATTTTAGAGCCTATAGGAGCTCACTGTTATGATTTTGTCCTGATCAGCAGATGATACTTGACCAGTGATTTTATTTGTCCTTAGGCAATATATCTGTAAGTTTTAGGGTCCAAAGGCCAGCTTTACCAGAGATTTCACTAGATGGGACAAACTAAAGCCCTCCTTGACTCCATTCATAATAATATCTACTAAGCTTGTCTCAGCTGGCAGATATTCTTTGTGTGATGTATGTTTCAGGCTCTCCAGGTGGTACAGCAGATACATCTCATGTTACCCAGCTGTGCTAATTGAATAATTAAAATATGGAGCCACAAAATTAATAGAAATACTCTTGATTCTCCGATAAGTAGGTACACACAGGTACCCATGTACTTCAAGGGGCAATTGGATGTTTCCTTCTGACTTTGTGGAAACAGCACAATCTTCTGATGAAGCAACATTAACGAACTCACTAATCACAGATGTAATAGTGGATAGAATCAGTAGACAATGAATCATAATTGGCACAGATTTGTACTCTCTCCAACCCTATAGATTTTTTGTTGTGAGATGTGGTATAAATCAGGATTAATTTTTCCTACAACTAAAATATGCATCTCCAATTTTAATATTACACCTCTACCTCAATATAACGCTACCCGATATAACACGGAGTCGGATATAACATGGTAAAGCAATGCTCCGGGGTGGAGAGGGCGGGGACTGTGCACTCTGGTGGATCAAAGCAAGTCTGATGTAACATGGTTTCACCTATAATGCGGTAAGATTTTTGGGCTCTCGACAAAAGCATTATATCGAGGTGGAGGTGTGTGTGTATATATATATATATATATATATATATATATATATTTCTCTCTTTTTCTCTCTGTATATATATGTACACACACACACACAACTTATTTTTACTCACTGCTCATGATTTGTTTTGTGAGTAATTTCAGATGACTTTAATAAAAAGTGGTATGTGGCTCTCTGATTTATTTTCAGAGCATCTTCCTGTTGCACTTTCATTTTGTTAAAAGAAATGTGACAGCAGTCATATATTAATCTCTTTAATAATCTACCTTGATGTATTTCTAATGAACCCTGCCAGTGTATCTGTGTGCCAGACAGGGGCAGCCTAGACTAGCTGCCAGCGACTGGTGCCCTAGGCGAACCATGCAATTGACGCCAGCCACCCCTCAACCCCAAGGGCAGATTTAGACTGAGGTTTTTGGTAAACTGGGAAACATTTTGCCCCTATTTTCCTTTTAATTTTGTTATTTATTCATTTATTTATTTTATAACAGAGGCTTATTTATTTGGTTTGTCCGTCCATCTGTCTGCCCAACCTGTGTTTCTAAGATCAGATAAAATAAGAGACACAATTTTCAGAATAGATTTGTATATGACAGCTAGATGATATTTCAGTCTGATTTCATATAAAAATGCATTTAAAATGTTAAATATAATTTTATTATTACAAATCCAAAATCATCCATTACAATATCCTGCTTTAACTGCCATTACCACCACATCCAATACAGAAATAAGTAAGAAAACTCTTCAATGAACTTTAACCTATATTTACAAAACACTCTAAATTAAAAAAAAATACTCTGTGCTCTTCAAACATGATTCTTCTTGCTTCAAGTTTTGAAAATTCAGTCACTAGGTCTTTTAGATCCAGTATTCCAGCTATTTCATGCTCTACTGACATTGTGGCAAGTCCAACAAGTCTCTCTTGCACCACTGATGAAGGCAGATATGTTTTATCAGTTTTAAGTTTGGGAAGCGACGTTCCCCACTAGCTGTGGAAACTGGCAACATTAAATAATGCATAGAGCTATAAAAATGTTTGGAAAACTGTCTGTGAGTTTATTTTCACAAACAAACTTTAGTACTTCTTCAGGAGTGGAATGTTTCTTAAGTCATCTTGAAAAAGCCTGAAGCTCACTACACAAATATGTAGCATCAATGTCTTTTGAATTTTTATGAGTCAATGCCAACTCCAGTTTTATACAAAATTCTCTTATCTGTTTTGCTGTTTTCTTTTGCAAGCTGTGGATATAATATAGAAAGCTAAATACTGACTCTAACTGCTACATCTATTGAAATCTTTTGTCAACCTAGTGAATAGCAGTACCAAGGACTGCAAAGTAGAAATTCACTTTGAATCTTTGTTTGGGGTTCTGAATGGATGTGTCTCATCCTTCATATGAAAACTTCTGTTTCTTTTGCTAGATGAGAACTGGTTATGGTTCAAATTCTATCAGAAAGTCTATTTCTTCAGCAAGCTCGAGAGAATCTACCAGAGTTCTTTCAAACCCTTCATCACTTCTGAATTCCTCCAGAATATTTTTAGTTTGCTGTAGTTTTTGAATAGCAGAATGTATGTTCAAGTTCTTTTCCTGAAGCTGCTTACTAGTGAAGTTAATCTCAAAAAGAATATTATACCACAAAATGAGTGAAGTCACAAATTTGAACTTGGAAAGGCCATTTCCAAAAGCTTCTGCATCTGAACATGCCATATTGCCAGATGATCCAGTCAAGTTAGTATCATCAGAAATTTCAATTAGGGCATCATAAATGTTTCCAAGTTTATTGCAAAGAGGCTTCAAATCATCAATGTGACTCTCCCATCTTGTCTGACTAAGTGGTTTCACAGTTAGAGAATTCATATATCAAGTCAGAAGTTCCCAGTGGTGTGTTGAGCCTGAGAAAAACACATAAACACATTGCACCAGGTCAAAGAAACTACTTGACTCCAAACAGCATCTAGCAACATCATTGACAACCAAATTCAGAGAATGCGCACTTAAAGGAATGAAAAAGGCCCTAGGATTGATTTCCATCATTTTCCTTTGCACACCAGTGTCTTTACCCTTCATATTACTCCCATTATCATAGCCATGTAAGTTTTCAAGAGATAATGACATTGTTTCAAGCTCTTGTGGAATAGTTTCAATCATAAATGCTCCAGTCGTCTCCTGCAGTAGTATGAAACCCAGAAAATGCTCCTTTATGAGCACTTCAACATTATCTTCATCTGCAGACTTTTCCATATCCACAAAACAAATTATCATTGTCATTTGTTCAACATGACTCACATCTGGCGTACAGTCCAGTATTATTGAAAAGTATTTTGCAAAATGGGCAGCTTCTACAATTTTCTTTTTAATGGCATTTGGTAGGATTTGAATCAGTTCATTCTGCATATTTTTTCCTAAGTGATGAAACTGTGTTTCATGATTAGCTATTTTATGTAGATGCTCCTTCATGACTGGATCAAACAAAGCTACATATTCAACAAATTTTAAAAAGTTTCCGTTACCTGGAGTATATAATTTTTCATTTCTACCACAGCCGTGGAATGCTAAATTTTGCCCACTGAGAAGTCTCACTAAAGCAATCAGGCACTCTAATATTTGTCGCCAATATTCTTCTTTTTCCTTGATCACACATACATTTTCTTCGACAGTTTTTCCTTTTTTCAATCATAATTTGAGTTCTTTCCAATTTTGAAAACATTCCAAATGTTCTTTACTTTTTTCATGTGAAGAGAGAATTGAAGAGATGTTTTTTGCAGTCCTTCAAACCATTTGCAGTAAGTATTGTACCAATTGCTTGATTTCTAAACAACTTCCAGCAAAAGCAAAACACAGAGTCCTTCGACACTGAATACTGTAACCAGTTTCAATTGATTTCTTCTCCTTTAATGAGTTTTCTCTTGTAATACTGAGCAGAGAATTTTCTTTTATTTCAATCTTTAGGGAAGGGAAAGTCATGAACTTGTTCGGGTCCTTGTTCCACGAGAATTTGCCGCACGCTGTCATCACATCAGGGCCATAAGCTGGGTCCCCATACTGTAACTTGTTTGCAACTTCCTCATCCTTTCTTCCTTCTACTTCATTTACTTCAATTTCTGCATATCTCTCTGAAGGTGAATAAATTTTCTCCATTTTCATATCAGTCTGATGCTGTGAGGTGCCTTCATCTAGAAGTAAGTTTTCATCATCTTGAGTTTCCAAACTGCTTTTTGTGGATGTGAGTTACCCTCATCTCAAAGCAATATATCTTCATCTTGATGTTCCAAATTGCTTCCATGCAGATGTGAGCTAACCTCCTTTCCAAGTAAAATTCCTTCATCTGGGTGCTGTGAACTGCTTCAATTCAGGAAGGATCCCTGTTGTTTTGCTTGATCCTTTTCCTTCTCAGCCTTTCATTAATGATATTCTGCTCCTGAGGGTTTTCTTTTTCCTCTTTCTGCCATGGGGTATTTGAATATTGTTATGTACTGTGCTCCCGACTGCAAGCATTATAGCATTAAGCATGGCTGACACACCACATGAATGGTGATTTAAACCACATTGCAGCCATCCCAACACATCTTTTCACTGCTTAAAGGTTCAATGATTAGTAACATACACTCACATACTTATTAAAACAGTTAGTTACAATGTTTACATGGAAACAAAATGACCTTTTTCGACATTATAACCCAACACTGGTTGTTTCGAAAGTAATCCCCTTCCTTGTGGTTACCCGCTTGGAGTGTGACGTCATCACTGTCGTACTCTATTAAGCGTTAACACTGTTACTTTTCTTTTATGGACCATATTTATTACATGTGAACCAGTTACAACAAATAAAAGTTCATAATTATACAGCCCAATAATATTGCTAAGGTTTAATCATGCTTAAAGATACTCATATTTTGGATTTATAATGCTGAAAGAAATCATTCCTAATCCTTTGCACAAAGAAACACAATTTTCCACAGTATTCACTCGATTCTTAACCATCTACCTGTGGCATGTGTTAAAATGACCGTTTGACATGTATCAACTCGTGATATCTCTGCTCTACATGAATTTCCAGCTATGCAACCTTGATGTATATTTTACTAAGGTGCCACTAGCATTGCAGCTCTTGCTGCTCATGGATACTTTTCATTGTGGCTGCATTATTGCTTATCAAAATTACAGAGCGGGTCATCATGACTCTACATCGCAAATTGAAATAAAATTTCACTAAAATATTATTTATTTTTGGAGTAAATAAAAGATTTGACATATTAATACGTTCCCAGAAATGTAGAGAAATTAGTTATAATTCATATTCACTCTGTACACAAGCAGGAATTGAAATAATGACATCTTTGTTATTTTATTTATTTTTTTTTATCTTTTTCTTTTTTTTTAAAACTGATTTTTCCCCTTGAATTAGGCACCCCATTTTAACTTGGCATGCTGGGCAACTGCCTAGTTCGCCTATATAGATGGGCCATCCCGATGCTAGACAATCTTTAAGTATATATGGTGTCAATCTTTTATGCTCCAGCTGTTTTGTGATTTGCTACGCCCACCTTACTGCAAAGGGAGCTTGGCAAGGAGGGAAGTGGAAATGGCTGAAGTACCCTTGTACTCCCTGGCTGCCAGAGTAGTCCACTGTGCCATTGGTAGCCTGGTATATCTTTCAGCAGCTCCAGGATTACTCTAAATTGCATCAGGTGACCAGGATGGGCCAAGATATCAGGTGACTTAAGACTACATTTACACTCCTGTTGCTGAGCTGCACTGAACACCTTTAGCCCTTGATCTGTCCCATATAAATGTAACAGTTTTACTCCTTTGCCACCATGGAACACATCCCTTAGCCCAGCTACAAGCCGAAGCAGCTGGGTACTGGGGAGATGTGCGGAAATTCAAGGTGAGACTTCGTTTCCTCTTCCCTCCTGAGCTGGCCTTAGCTGCATGCTTGAAGTAGCCCAGCGTTTTCCTAATACAGCCCCACAGTGTGAGGAGGACTGAGAACACGTACAGCACCAGATCCTCCCCACCCAGTTGCTCTTTTTCCCTGTATGCTGCTGTGAAAGAAGCCTGGATGGAGCTGGGCTCTGTACCAAGAAAGAAGTGCGCATCTCTGAGCATCCTCCTGGAATACAATCTCATCCTTGCCATCGCTGGTTCCAGTGAGTCAGACACCTTCATGGCTGTGGATGTCAGGACTGAGTACATCCCTCATTGCAGGGCTTTCATCTCTAGAGGCCAATTTTCAGATGATGCTCACTGTACAGTCATAACTGAAATGGTTTCAGTTCAGCTTCAGCTCATGACTCAAGTGACTCACATAAAACGTAGTGTGTAACAGAAATGTTCAGGTTTTTCAAGGAAGATCTCGCTGATGCCACAGTGCAGATGTGATTAGGTTTCTCCATATGGTAGGTCTGATGTTGAAATCTGAAAATAACATACACCACCATTAGAAGGCATCAGTGCTTCCCTCTCTCCCCTGTTCCCTTTTAGAGCTTGTCAGTTCAGTTCCATTTCAAAATGTGTCAGAGCAATTGCATTTTACTTTTGTTTACTTCCACTGGGCCTGTATTTTGACACACAATACAGCATCAATGGGATTTTCTGTCTCAGAATGTAAGTACAATTGTAAAAGTCAATTTTCCCCATACTTTTAAAACTTTGCTTAAATGACCCTTTAAAGCCATTGGCAGCACAGCCACCAGAGGGACAGCAGCATACTCTTGTTGACCCATGGGAGTCTTGATTTAGAACAGATTCAGGACTCTTGCTTCCTAAATACTGATTTAATTATATAATGTATCCAGTAAATTTAATCTTGAAGGGAGGCTTCCCCCCACCCTTTCATCTGTCTAGTGAATGAATGATTTGCCACACAGCTTTTACCCTCTGTAATTATTATTAAAACAATTCCTCTGGAGGTATTTAGATTGACTATAAAGTAGAAATGAGTCAAATTCAGATCACCCTTTTACATGCAGAGATCCACAAAATACATCTGGCCAACTAGTAATATAATGTACCAAGTTGCTAGAAAAAATGAAAGCTATTTATTTCATATGGAAACTAGACATAAGAAAATGAATGAATTGAGTTAGGTCAAGTATTTTATCAGATGGCTGTTTTAGAAAGAAGAAGTAGGAAATCATAAATATCAGTAATTGCCATATGATCAAACATAATTTTATTGTGCTATGAACTCTCTAACAAAATCACTCATAGCCCTTATCAAGACAGTTTAAATAGAGGAATTTTAAAGACCTGGCCTCCCTTTTAGCATCACAAGTAATTAGGAATGTAAATAAGAATATATAAATATATAGGCCCAAATTTTCAAGAATCCACTGTCATCGTCATCAATATGGCAAGCCCCAAAGGGGGTCCTTGTAAATCAAGCAATACCAAGATTGATCTGTGGCAAGGTACTTACAGTGTTTTTCTATCATTGGCTATTTTGTTGTGCCATCAAAGCTTTTGGTGCTCATGTGATTGCCAGCTGTGTACCAGTATTCCTTGGTACACCCACTTTGGAATTCCTTGTCTTTCTTTCATTCTAATAATACGTCACTGCCAAGAAAGCTGTCAAAAACGAACCAGTGCTGATAGGGAGGGTAGGTTTGGTTTCTATCATCCTCATTTAAGGCTACTTTAAAAATCCATCCCACACTGTATATTACAGGTGATCAACAGAAACACTAGCTGTAATATGCAGCTGTCAATAACGTATAGCTGATAATTAGGTTTCCTAATGCATATTTTTACCAGTCACCATCAGCATGATTTTTAAGTGAATTTAATATTATATGTAAGATGTTAGATGACAGCTCCACTTTGCTTGTCTGGGTCAGCCATCCCGAAGTGTTTCACATTTCCACTAAGTCTCGACTTATCTTACTGAAATTATCCTGATGTGCAAAATAACTGGCTCTCTTAAAGAGGAAGTGTTTATTAAACGGAACTGCTATCAATTGCAGACACCAACAAACAGGTTTCTATATGGTTTGAATTACAGTTTAGTCTTTGCAGTGTAGTTGTAGCCATATTGATCCCAGGATATTAGAGAGACAAGGTGTGTGGGGTAATATATTTTATTGTCTCTCTCTTCAACAGGAGTTTGTCCAATAAAAGATATTACCTCACCCACCTTGTCTCTCTAGCTTTTTCTTTGTGATTTTCCAAGGACCTCACTCTATCTGGAACACAACACAGCACAGAGATGTCTAGTGGCTGAATATTATACAGTAAGGAAACATATCACAGAAACTGCATCAAAGGTCTCATTTGTGATTGTGCCTTTCTTTATGTCAACATTTTCCCATTTAAAACCAAATTGAAACTACTAACTCACTTTACATAGGCTACCAAGCTACCATCAGTTGGTTAAAAACCTCCATTCACTACTGATCTGGGTAAGATTCAAATCAGTGACTTAAATGTGAGTAGTGTCATAAGCAATATGTTTCCTTAAAAGGAAAAGGAAATGCTCCTTAGCCTAAATAAGGGATTTATTTATTAGTATTCATCAGTGTCTTCCAGCATGCCCTCAAACTCCAAGGCATAACTTGGAGGGGAAGATACGTTATCTAGTGAGTCATCCATATTCATTAGTATGCAAATACTTTTAAGCAACCAGTGCTGACAGCTCTGAGCAATGTTCTTCATCCTATCCCTATGTAATCAGCAGCCAAAAAGATATGCGCTGAATGGTCTCTGACTGATGGCAACTGATCTGGAAACAAAAAATATTTCCTTCAGAGCTGGCCACAGCTGACTATTTAGTTCCCCATTACATTAGAGCTTGATTTACTCTAACATTTGTAGCCTTTTCATCAAGAGAATATTTGTCCATTGATAGAGGCACATTGTTTGCCTGAATAGTGCCATATCATTGTGAACTAATGCTTTTTTAAACAAGAATTTCTGTAAGCAATTTTTGGTGAACTATGTCTGAGCTACTTTAACTGCAGATGTTTGCTTGTAAGTTACCCTGATCAGCACTTCCCCCCCCCCCCCGGCTCATTTTAACATGTTATTGCTAGTCCATGTATAAGGTTTAGAAACAGATAGGAGAATTCTAGTCATTTTGTTCTATGAAAACTTCCCAGTTTTCCAATTGTTAGATGATACATTAAAACTCATACAAACATAGCAGATCAGAGTATTGATTTATCACAAGTTCTGTTTTGCCTGCAGCAGTGGCCATTCCCTGATATTCCCTAAGAAAACACCACCTGCTTCCCATTCACTGTTATGCAGCTACTTGTGCAATAATGAGCAGTATATATTATGGATTGGGAGCAGACAGAACACCTTGTTGATGCTAACAGATGAATTTACACTCTGATTCATAAAATTATCATAGCATGCAGAATACAAGTCAATTTAATTCAGAATTGTTTAGAACCCCTAGTGTGTCATGGCTGAGTACATCAACACAAAAATAATCCTGCAAGCTTTGTTACAAACTGAAATAATGTTGTGCCATTAGTGGACTTAACTGTCCATTTCTACTATCGGATAAGCTGTATTACTCTCTTCGCTTTGGAGGTGAGTCCCAGATGGGTGAGAGTTTGCATAGTTGCTATATATGTGAATAAATGGCCTGATGCATGGCACTAGTGTAAGTCCACTGATACCAAAGGAATTACTCCTAATTTTCCCTTTGTAAATGAGCACTGAGTTAGGCCTGAAGAGAGGACTCTTGGCTTCATACTTGTTGATCCAGCATCTTCCATAAGCCCAAAAAATAAAATGAACTTAAAAATTTAAACAAACAAAATTACAAGCCTGAAGGAAAACCAAAAAGCAAACTTTAAAAATAGTAGCTGTAACCCAATCTGTTGTAAAACCAAAGATAACCTCCCAAAACATCTATGTTTAAAAGAACCCCCGAACATGTACTTTAATGGTAAATTGAAATCTCTGTATTTTGTCATCCGCTACCTTGATAAGTGTTTGTAACTAATGAACTGAAATTTGTGACTGGCACTGGTATTTATGTAAGTTCATTCTCATGAATGAAGAATAAATATATTATACATGTATTAGTCTACATGGATTTATAAAAAAGTAAAAAGTAAAATAAAAATTGCACTTGATCAACTGATAGAACTAAATGTTAAAACTAAAACCGTAGATCTAAATCCAAAAAGAAATCACTTCACATAAAATTAATTTAATTCACTCTTCCCAAAGAAATACATGAATTCACAAACTGTGTACATTCTTGTCAGATGAGCTCATGAGTTTGGGCTTTGACTTTAACCATATATTTATGCTCCCTATACAACATTAACTATCAGTATTATGGAAGCACATCCACATTGCAGGGGCCATTTTGAATATTTGCAGTGTATGGAGATAAATTACAGAATAAATCTAAGACATTCCTATATTTCTTTCATTTTGCCATGAAGAAGTTGATTTTCTCCAGCATAGGGCTGCTAGTGTTAGCTCTAACCATAAAAGAACAGAAGTAAAAGAAAAACCCTATATAGCAGCCTTGCTTCAAACAGCAGCAGCCAATCACATGCTTACTGGATTCACTGAGTGAATGAGGTACAGTAATGAAGAATACATATTGCTTGGCGGCAGCCCATTAATCTGATACCTTTTTAAACTGATGGTTTAACTTTCTTGCCCAAACATCTGAGGAAACAGCTAGTGCCTTTGCCAGAGTGTCATATGTGTTGAAGCTGAAAGATTCAGATCCTGATTTTGAACACACCAAAGTCTGGAGATGTTTGGATCTGGGATGTCAGGTCAGTACATTATAAAGATAGGGACAATTTGCAAAATTTAGATCTGGATCTGGAGTAGTATTTCAAATGCCCTCAGGTTTTGGGAGTTGTTCACAGCCAGGATTTTGATTTGGAGAGGAAGGATGGTCCAGTGGTTAGGGTGTCAGTTTAGTTCTTGAGAGAAACAGATTCAGTTTTGTGCTCCACCACAAACTTCCTGTGTGTTTCCTTGTGCAAGTCACTTAGCTCCAGTTCCCCACCTGTAAAATGGGGAAAATAATACTTCCTTTTGATAAATATATTTATTACTGTGAGGCACTCAGATACTGTGGTGATAGGGGCCATATCAGTATGACAGATAAACATGTAGACTGACCCATTCCTAGGCAAGTGCTGCTATGATTCATTTCACTGTCAGTACCATTGCACTCTGCACATTCATTCCTGTTTTCAAATCAAGTGCACCTTAAAATCAGCATTAAGTTATTTACTAGTTGTGGTCTTCTCTGAAAAAACACCTCAACTTCCATATTTTGCTTTCCTCCGAAGCCACTTCCACAATTAGTTCTGTTTTGTCTGAAGACAACCTATACTGTGAACTAGCAAACTGAGGCTCTTTCCCAGATAACAATATAAATATGTGTCAACCTCAGTATACGTATTATTATTATTTATTTTATTTATTTTATTTTATTTCATTTGCAACATCACAAAGTAGCAAAATCCTATAGGTAAAGACTGCTCTCCCACTCCTCCTTTGTGGTTGGAGCCTGAAATGGAGCACTCTACCATGTTGGATAATTTAGGCTCAAAAACAATTGTTGTACATACTAAATTCGCCAAATATATAGATATATAACATAAAAGTCCCAAAAGAAGCAAAAATGGCCGGTTTTATTGTCTGTCTAGGCATTTCAATATTACTCCAAATGCAAATCCTGATAACTGGACAGAAATAACCTTATTGATTTCAAAAGATCTTTTGTTCCCTGCTGGGTTGCCCCTTCCATTATTTTTTTCAGTGTCACCGTCCAGATTTTGTTTGAGTGTTTAATCCACTGCCTGTCTAAGAACTCCTGTGTCGAATAGAACATATTAACGTGGTGTAGTCTTTGAATCTTCTTGTGCAAGGTATTATATTGGATTTGTGTCCTTGTGTGAAAGTATGTAACTGTTCCCTGATCATTTTAAAGGCTCTAATAGTGCTCTTTGTTCCATGTCTATAATTCCCATTCCTGTTAATTGTTATTAAACATGCAGATGGAGAAAACCATAATAGATCCAGATCTCTTTATATTAAGGCTTTGCGTGCTTCTTTTCAGATTCTGCTTAAGGATGGGTGTGTTAGTTGGTTGGTTGGCTGGTTTGTGAAGATGCTGAATGTATATATGACACCAGGGCTAAGCCTATTAGCCACTGCCAGTACTAGCATTGCCACACTATGAAGTGAAAGCCAATGGATGAGTAAATACCCAGAGAACCCATCTACTGATTATTATTTTTATTTTGGTTGCTTGCAAGTAAAGTTAAACTACATAACACCATTGAAAATAAAACCCCAGCTTGCTGGTTGGTATACTTTACTTCACAAAGAATAGGTGCTATTGTTAAATGACTGTGAGTGACCCGTAGGTAACAGCATAATAGCGATTTCATTTCTCTGCATAGCTACTGCATTGCAAGAATTTAACTTATTGTGCAACTACATAAACTTCAAAGTTTATCCTATTTCAATAAAACCAACATTAGGGTTCACAACTTAAGACTTAACCATTGTAATAGACGCTAATTCCTTTTAGGGTCTGATTCTGTCACCCGCATAGAGTAGTACCAAGTAGTCCCACTATAAATAGAGCTGGTAAATAAATAATTTCACAAAAATATTTTTTACAGATTTGTCTATGGAAAAAAACCCCAAATCTAAGATTTTTGTGGTGTTCCCCTATTTTTTCAAGTGGCAAAATGAAAAAAAAAAAGGAGGAGGGAGTGGCAAAATTGAGGAAAGGTTGGCAACCAAAAATTTTTTTGTTTATCAAAAAATCAGAAAAATTGAGGGAAAGCAAATGACACATGAACAATTTTGCTGTATTTTCTGAAATGTATTTGCATTTTGAAATTAGTTCCTGAATACCTTTTGTCAATAGTTCTTGGTTTGGAAGAAAGATGGTCTAGTGGTGCGAGTGCTAACCTCGGATTGAGGAGACTTGAGTTTAATTCCCTACTCTGCTACAAACTTCCTTCGGCAAATCAATTATGTGTTTACATTTAAAAAAACAAAATGTGTGCTGCTGTGTCACGTGAAATTAGTAATGAAGACATAGCAACTTGGATTAGCAGCTCAAGTTAGAGCTTAGGGTTGAACTCAAGCTGCTAAACTCAGTTGCCCAGGTTTTGCTGCTATTTTAACCCAAGTTAGCAAATGCTGATAAACTAACTCACTTTAAAAACATGCCTTTTTTGAAGTGTAGACATTCCTTTTTTCTCTTTGTGCCTTTGTTTCCCATCTGTAAAATGGGGATACCACACTGAGGTTTTATGAGGAAAATATATTAAAGATTCTATACAATATTATGGGGGCCATATAAGTATTTAAAATAGAACCACAGTTGAAGAGAATTGGTTTTAGAATATAAACTATTAGGAGGACTTTTGTTCTGTTGTTGGGTTTTATTTTCTTTTATTTTTTTTTCCTCCTGTAGTATTCATGCAGCTGTACTGTAATGAAACAATGCAGGATAAGTTGTGTGTGGGTTTATGTTTCCTTTCTAAATGCTTTCTCCTATTTCTACCACCAGTCTTAGCAGCAAAATATAGATCTCTTATTTCAGTCTGAATTAACTACAGTATGTTCTAGTCAGGAGGAGAGGATGGAAGAGGATAAAGTATGGGCCAGATCAGATGAGAAACATTCACATAAAAAAGAATCTGACACATCAGAGAAGGGCAGACAAATAAACAGTGACAAGTTTTTAAAGTCCTTGTACACAAATGCTAGAATTTTAAGTAATAAGATGGGTGAACTAGAGTGCCTCATGTTAAAGGAGGATATTGATATAATAGGCATCAGAGAAACTTGGTGGAGTGGGGACAATCAATGGGACACAATCATTCTGGGGTACAAAATATATCAGAAGGACAGAACAGGTCATGCGGGCGGAGAGGGGTGTGTGGCACTATATGTGAAAGAAAATGTAGAATCAAATGAAGTAAAAATCTTAAATGAATCCACATATTCTATAGAATCTCTATGAATAATTCCATGCTCTAATAAGAATATAACACTACGGATCTATTATCAACCACCTGACTAGGACAGTGATAGTGACAATGAAATGCTAAGGGAGATTAGAGAGGCTATCAAAATAAAGAACTCATTAATAATAGGGGATTTCATTTATCCCCATATTGACTGGGCACATGTCACCTCAGGACAACATGCAGAGACAAAATTTCTCGATACTTTAAATGACTGCTTCATGGAGCAGCTGGTACAGGAACCCACAAGGAGAGGCAATTCTCAATTTAGTCCTGAGTGGAGCACAGGTTCTGGTTTAAGCGGTAACTATAACAGGACCGCTTGGAAATAGTGACCATAATATAATGACTTTTAACATTCCTGTGGTGGGAAGAATATCTCAACAGCTCAACACTGTGGCATTTAATTTCAGAAAGAGGAACTATGCAAAAATGAGGAGATTAGTTAAACAAAAATTAAAAGGTACAGTGATTAGGGTGAAATCCCTGCAAGCTGCATGGACACTTTTCAAAGATACCATAATAGAGGCCTAACTTAAATGTTTAACCCAAATTAAAAAACACAGTAAAAGAACTAAAAAAGAGCCACTGTGGCTTAACAACCATGTAAAAGAAGCAGTGAGAGATAAAAAGGCATCTTTTAAAAAGTAGAAGTCAAATCCTAGTGAGGTAAATAGAAAGGAGCATAAACACTGCCAAATTAAGTATAAACATGTAGTAAGAAAAGCCAAAAAAGAAGTTTGAAGAACAGCTAGCCAAAAACTCAGAAGGTAATAACAAAATGTTTTTTTAAGTACATCAGAAGCAGGAAACCTGCTAAACAACCAATGGGGCCCCTGAATGATCGAGATACAAAAGGAGCACTTAAAGACAATAAAATCATTGTGGAGAAACTAAATGAATTCTTTGCTTCAGTCTTCATGACTGAGGATGTTAGGGAGATTCCCACACCTGAGCCATCCTTTGGAGGTGAAAATTTTGAAGAATTGTCACCAGATTGAGGTGTCGCTAGAGGAGGTTTCAGAATGAATTGAGAAACATAACAGTAACAAGTCACCAGGACTAGAAGGCATTCACCCAAGAGTTCTGAAAGAACTCAAATGTGAAATTGCAGAACTATTAACTATGGTTTGTAACCTGTCCTTTAAATTGGCTTCTGAACCCAATGACCTGGAAGATAGCTAATGTAAAACCAATTTTTAAAAAGGGCTCTAGAGTTGATCCTGGCAACTACAGACCAATAAGTCTAACATCAGTACCAGGCAAATTAGATTAAACAATAGTGAAGAATAAAATTGTCACACATATAGAAGAACATAACTTGTTGGGCAAAACTCACCATGGTTTCTGTAAAGGGAAATCATGTCTTACTAATCTATTACAGTTCTTTGAAGGGGTCAACAAACATGTGGACCAGGGGGATGCAGTGGACATAGTGTACTTAGATTTCCGGAAAGGCTTTGACAAGGTCCCTCACCAAAGGCTCTTATGTAAATTAAGTTGTCATGGGACAAGAGGGAAGATCCTTCTATGGATTGAGAACTAGTTAAAAGGCAGGGAACAAAGGTAGGAATAAATGGTAAATTTTCAGAATGGAGAGGGGTAACTAGTGGTGTTCCCCCAGGGTCAGTCCGAGGACCAATCCTATTCAACTTATAAATGATCTGGAGAAAGGGGTAAACAGTGAGGTGGCAAAGTTTGCAGATAATACTAAGCTACTTAAGATCATTAAAATCAAAGCAGACTGTGAAGAACCTCAAAAAGATCTCACAAAACTAAGTGATTGGGCAACAAAATGGCAAATGAAATTTAATGTTGATAAATGTAAAGTAATGCACATTGGGGAAAAATAAGCCCAACTATACATACAATATGACGGGGACTAATTTAGCTAAAGCTAATCAGGAAAGAGATCTTAGAGTCATTGTGGATAGTTCTCTGAAGACATCCACGCAATGTGCAGCTGCACTCAAAAAAGCAAACGGGATGTTAGGAATCATTAAAAAAAAGGGATAGAGAATAAGATGGAGAATATCTTATTGCCCTTATATAAATCCATGGTATGTCCACATCTTGAATACTGCATACAGATGTGGTCTCCTCATCTCAAAAAAGATATACTGGCATTAGAAAAGGCTCAGAGAAGGGCAAGTAAAATGATTAGGGGTTTAGAATGGATCCCATACGAGAAGAGAGTAAAAAGGCTTGGACTTTTCAGCTTGGAAAAGAGGAGACTGAGGAGGGATATGTTAAAGTTATATAAAATCATGAGTGATGTGGAGAAAGTGAATAAGGAAAAGTTATTTACTTCTTTCCATAATGTAAGAACTAGAGACCACCAAATGAAATCAATGGGCAGCAGGTTTAAAACAAATAAAAGGAAGTTCTTCTTCACACAGCTCACAATCAACCTGTGGAACTCCTTGCTTGAGGAAGTTGTGAAGGCTAGGATTATAACAGGGTTTAAATGAGAACTAGATAAATTCATGGAGGTTAAGTCCATTAATGGCTATTAGCCAGGATGGGTAAGGAATGGTGTCCCTAGCCTCTGTTTGTCAGAGGGTGGAGATGGATGGCAGGAGAGAGATCACTCGATCATTACCTGTTAGGTTCACTCTCTCTGGGGCACCTGACATTGGCAACTGTTGGCAGACAGTATACTGGGCTGGATGGACCTTTGGTCTGACCCAGTATGGTCATTCTTATGTTATTAAATATATCTGTCACACATCGGAATTTGTTTAACATCCGGCAATTGTAATGTTTTCACTTTCATTACCTGGGTTGTTTTTCACCAACATTTAGCTGGGTTTATTTTAAGTGTTATAAAGAAATTTTATACTCCATGGTCAATCTGAGCTTCCTTTTAGTCTCCTCCTAGAATGATTTCCTCCAAATTCCTGTTGATGAATGAATTTTATCAGGACATGATGTTTAGAAGTGACTAGTGATTTAGGATGTCTCCATTTTTGGATCCCCAACTAGAAATGCCTAACCATGGATGGATTTTCAGCAAGTGCTGATCACCTTCTTCCTCTATCTGGAAATCAGGCCCCGTTAAGCTAGGCTAAGTTGGGCACCCAAAAAAGAGAAGTTCTCAAAATCACTAGTCACTTCTGAATGTCTTTGTCCATTGTTTTTTAGTTCCATTTTGGGGCATCATCTTGCCATGTGAAAAAATCAAAACAAAATATTGTGGCCTAGTGGATAGAGCACTAGGCTGGAATGTATTCCTGGCTCTACACTAGCTTACTGGATGAACTTGGGCAAGATCAGTCATCTGTTCATGCTTCAATTTCCCTATCTGTAAATTGAGGATAATGATAATTACCTCTTCTGTAAAGCACTTTGAGGTCTCCTGATAAAAAGAGCTATACAAGAGGTAGGTACAATTATCACTGCTTTAAATACTGGCTCACCATCAGCAGATCATATGGAGACAGATTTCTGCATTATTCTTTTGTATTAACACAGTTCCACAAATGGAGGATACTTCCTTTACCTTATGCTTCAGTGTGATGTATGTGGACAAAGTCCTGTTGACTTCACCAGGAATCCATGTGACTCATGGATCTAATCATGTTAATATTGCAGGAGTAGGAACTTATTTTGTAAGGTATCATATGTGTAGATTTGCTCACAGATATAAGAAAAGATAAAGTCCATATGTTCATATTTGAAATCCACAGTTAAACATTCTATATGCTGAATCATTGTTAGATGCAATTGTCCTTTAAGTAGAATGCCATGCATCAGTGGCACACTAAACAGTGTCCAGAGATAAGCTTGTGAATAATAATTAATAATATTCACATGCCTGTGTTAAATAAAATCCAGAATACAACTCAGAGTGCTCAAATCCCAATTTAACATCATTAACACATTTATGATATTTTCACACCTGCAGAATGGCATCAAATTGTTTGAGAAACTATTATGAAATCCCAAACTACACAGCTCAATAGGATATCAAATACCTTTTTTTTTCATTTTTGCTAATGGCATAACTAAAAGGGAAAATAACATGATTATAACTGTAAAGATGTAGCAAAAAAAAATCTCTCTTTCACTTCAATGGAAAAGAAAATACTGTAATACTGTTTATATATATATATATATATATATATATATAAGCAATATATATAAGCAATATATATATATATATATATATATAAGCACTGGAAGTCACACCTAAATAACACTTTAGTTGTACTCAGGCACTCTGTGCATGTGTAGCTTATTTTCTGTTTAGAAGAAAGGACTGCAGCTGAGAACAACTGACAGATACTTTTTTTCTCTGAGAAACCATAATGGATCTTAACATATTCAGACTGCAATTGACCAGTGTTCTCTGCAAGGAGAAATATTAGCAGCACACAAATGTAACTTCCTTTTTGCTCAGTTATGTAGTTTCCTATGTACTATTGTCCTTAGTGCCCTAGTTTCTGTTATGACTGAATTGTTTAATGTAATTTTGCTAAATTTTAGCTCTATCATTCATAACCTAAATTTTAACATTTAGTTGCATCAAAGCACACAGCCTTATACCTTAGAACTAGAGTTATGTCAGATATAGCTGGAAAGGATGAGATGATTTGGTTATTGAAACAACTGATGCCACAACTAGACTCCCTGGGACTACACATCTGGGACAGAACACACTAGGGTTTTTGGACTTGAGAATATAGAGACTTTTTAAAAATAATTACTATCTGCCTCTTAAATACAGGTTGCTTGGTAGTTTCTAGTTTCAGTTAAACCCCTATAAGCTTTTTTTTTTTTTTTTTTTTTTTTTTTTTGCCAACACATATGAATTGTGGGAAGATCCCCAGATTCCCTGTTATGGTATCTAAATAAGTGACCTGATACTCATGATTCTCAGCATCCACACTGCCCATGGCCAAATGTTTTACAAACACTGGACCAAATCCTACAATTCTGTACTCACTTTAATAGTTCATGATCAGGCAAAACATCCATTGACTTGCTTGAATCAGGACTAGGGGTCTGGCTTTCAAGTTAGCTACCCCAATGAAGTAGAACCAGGTATGATACTCAGTGCTTCTCAAAAAATAAGAAAAAATGAAACATAGGTCAAGGGCAAAAAAGCAAACATCTACTCTTAAAGGAAGTGCCATACCATCTTCAACGTCCATAGAGAACCTCAGTTGTAAAAGCCTCATCATGAAGGTATTGCTCAAAATTTTCAGACGTTGGCACCTAAATATATATTGGCAACCTCCATGGAGTGACCTAGTTATGAGCATACACTCCTTGCATTGATTGTGGGCCAAATCTACAGCACTATGCTCATTTTGAGCTGTTGGGGTCTGACTACAAGGTGGGGAACTGCTCCATGTGTGTTTCTTTTAACTTTCACAGCCGCAGAGCAAGAGGCCCAGACTCTTGAAAGAAGGACACACACTGTAAGATACATGATAGGGGAGGTAACACAATCATAGTTTTTATTTATGTTATTATCTCATAATCTGGCATATTATTTGGGTTGTTTCTTTTGTTTTTGTTTTTTTCTGCACTAAATGATATATGTTTTCCAGCAAATTCCTTTTGCTTCTCTGAAAGAAATTCCTTTTTGAAATATTTAGAAAACTGGATAATATTTCTTTGTTAAAAATGGGTAATAAGAATGCAAATGCTGTGTATTTTGAAGTGGTGTTATTAAAAACACTGGTGCTCTACTTTATCATCCAAACAGTTCTGTAATAGGCTTTGGGTACACAAAATATTTTGAAAGGTAGCTCTTAGCATCACCATGTCACAATTCTGTTACTTATCAGGGATTATCCTGGCTGTTTTGGTGGTTTTTTTTCTGAATGACTTAAAGCTACCAGAGCACAGTACACCATGGACCATCAGCTTGTAAGAGAGGACTTTAAAAAAAATGTAATGTTTAGTGTAATTTATGCATGCAGGCTACAAGTCTGATGGGAACACCATGTAGGTGGTGAAAGACCAAGAACTGTCAGAGCACAATAGTCCATAACTGAACATTTTTATGTTTCGAACAGAGTGGAGCCCAGAAATAATAGAAATCACTAAAAGAAAAACAAACAAAAAAAACCCTCATAATTACTGAGCTGATCAAAGAAATTAAGGAGACTAGCTAATAAAAAATGTAACAGGAATACAGTTTATTCCCTTTCTGAAATAAGATTGTGCCTGGCCCAACTATCGATGCAAGCGGAGGAGAGGCAAGGAGATGAATGACTTAAGAAACGACTCCTCACTCTGATCACCTGTGCAGTAGACTAGCACAATTGGAGGCACAGAGATTCCTCTGTTCTAGTATCCCCCAGGAATGTAAATTCACCACACCGTGGGAAAGGAGGTAGGAGGATGAATGGCCCTAGCCCTCTAAAATGGCTAGCAGAGAAGAGAACATGTCTGTACTATCCAAACATGCAAGACAACATGCATATTTCACCTGTGCACTGGAGTTTCAGATCACCCACAGGTACAAATGACGTATTTTGATCAAGTGTCCACCATTTGTGCCTCTTCTTATATTGTGTCACCTTCAGAACCGCAGGTAATGCACCTCTTTTAAGTAGTCTTGAAAGAAGCAAGACATGCAGAAATGTATACTAGAGATAGAACACATGTATTTAAACAAAAATGGCATTTCTGTAGCGTTTGGGTCACCCTGTATAGGACCCAGACTCTCAGCTGATGTAAATTGATCTAGCTCCATTGAATTCTATGGAGCTCCTCCAATTTACAGAAGGTGAGACACCAGCCCATGGAATCAATTCCATACTGTTGTCAGAGGTGTGTTGTCAGATGCTACCGGCGTGGTGCTCTGCTCTCTCCTTGTTGGTATCACTCGGCTGCGTGCGTGTGTTCCCTCTTGTGCTGCCCCAGCTCTGCGCAGATAGCTGACACAACAGACCCGAAGAGAACCCCCAATGACCACAGAGTCTAGTAAGGTACGAAGGCACATCAGCCAGGTTTATTGCCGTATTGGATACAGTAGTAGTTCTCCGCAGATTACTTAGTCTACCGAGCATACTACGAATATGTACCCATGATCAATGGACTCAGCTCAGTCAGTGGCGGGACTTTCCACTGCCTTCTAGGCCGGACAAAGACGTCGCCCCAAGGATGCATTCTTGTACACAGGTACAAACAAGTTACACATCACTCCTGACGTATTGAGGTACAACCCTTCTACATAGCAAGGTACAACCCCTCTACGTAGTAAGGTGCGGCCTCTCACCTTGTACATGTTGGTTTGAACAAAACAACTTTATCCATCATATTACCCTTTTGCCCCTGTCATTGGGATGGATCAGTCTGTTCCTTGTTATCTGTGTGGAATGTGCAAGTATGTGAATGTTCTGATCTCTAGTGTTCAGTACCTTTTAGGTACGTATCTTTTTGCAGCATCAGCCCTTTCCTTGCCAGTTTCTGTGAGCAGGGCCTGCCTCTGGCTCACAGCTTCACTTTTCTTTATGTTAGCAAAGTCTTGGCCATTATTTTAGTTCAGGCCTCAGGCCTCATACTGGGCCTTTATCAGGGCCTTCACTTACTACACATATTACCATGCTTTCTGCTTGCCCAAAAGAGAATAAGTGAACCTGTCTATGATCAGAAAGACCTAGGCACTCTTATTCAATTCTGTTTTTTATTATGCAGGTGTCTTGCTTCCATGATCTCTCAATTACACCTTTGTTAGAAATAATTCAGTAGGTAGGCTATAAAAGTTCTGTCTATAGTACCTCAAGGGTAAAGAAGGAAAAAGTCCTGATTCTCCTCTCATTTACATCAGCAGTAGCAGGTTAAATCTGTCTTAAATCAGGATGAGTTATGAACAAGGACAAGAGAGTTTACAAGATAGATAAAAACTCATTTTGTACATTTTATCTTTTACTATAAACCAAAATTTGACTCTATATGGACAAAACAGCAAAAGATCTAGGCATAGAGCTGGTGGAAACTGAGAATTTCTGTTCCATGGGAAATTCCAAGATTTTTTTTTTTTAAATGTGTTCTAGTATGGAATGAAAAGTACTAATTAGAGTAACAGGTGTGGTAGTCTGGAATCATTTTTTCTAAGACATTAAAAATAGCTGCTTCTCTAATTATTAAAGAATGCTTATCTTGTTCAAAGTGTCAAACTGTTTCATTACAATATCAAGGAGGAGACATTTTCAACAAGAAAATAAGACACATTTCACTCTACTAAATTAGCAACTGATTTTAATTATTTGAAAAATAAAATTAAAGCCAGGTGAGCTGGGGAGCCATGCCACTTTTTTTATATTCATTTTTGATATATACGGATTCACACTTCTCTGACTTCACTTTGAAGTTGAGTACAAAGAAACCCCAAAGCAAATCTCACTTGAAACTGATAAGTTTCTCACCTATTTTGGTTGCATTTTAAAACTAAGTAAAATGGGATTTTGCAAAATTTTGAATCAAAACCCACAAATTATTCCCTGTTTTCTCAAACATAGGGTCCAGTATCAAGTAAACAGTGCACGATGATAAGCACACTGTTCTTGGAACCTAAGAAGAATTTGTGATAAAAGTTCAAGCCAGTTTTTACTTTTTCAATTTTCACATCATATGTGTAGTACAGTTCTATTTTATCAGTTTGAGGCTAGATTCTGGACATAATCAGACCACTTTTTTGTTGTAGGCTACTGGCATTGCCCGTTGGGGTTACTGACAGCCAGCACAAAACAGAGCATCTCTAAGCCTTCTCTACTTTACACCAGGGATTGATGAAGGAGGATTAAAGCTGATTTTGTCCCACCAGCCTCCTGGGCTCCAGTAAGAGTAATTTGAAAGTAGCCCTTAATTTAGAAATTTATAGCAACCCGAGGGGGAAAAGAAGTTTTTTAAAAAAACAACAACATCAAAAAACAAAACTGATAAGGTCTGAAGAAGAGAAATTCAAACAGTGCCATTGTTGTACTACTGTCCTATAGGGTGACCACATTGTCAGAAGGCAAAAGCAGGACATATGAAGAGCCCTGGCCCCCTCTGTGGCCCTGCCTCTACTCCTCTTCTGTCCTGGAGGCCCTGTCCTCTGGCCAGTCCAGAAGCCGAAGCTGGGCAGTGGTAAGAGCTGACTGGGAAGACAGGGACGCTGTGGGGAGCCCCAGACACTCCACCTGCCCTGGTGGTGCTCGAGAGCAGCTCCCAGCCCATGTCCCAGCCTCCAGGGCATACTCTGGTAAGTGGTGGGTTCAGTGCTCCCGACAACAGCTCAGCTCCAGCTTCTGGTCTGGCCAGGGGGCTGGGCCTCATGGTGGGGGGAGAGGAGGATCAGGAGATGGAGTCTTATGGTGGTGGAGGGCTAAGGCCCACTGGGAAAAGGCTGTGCCACCCCTGAGCTTCGGGCAAGAGCAGACTGGTGCCACAGGGAATCCGGGACAAATGCTGTTCTGGCATCATTCAGCCCAGGCCTGGGACCTGAACTCTACATTCTGGGATTGTCCCACCCAGTAAGAGTGGTCACCCTACTGTTCTATGTAGCTGGTATTTATTATTATTATTTTGTGGTAGTGTAACCCTTCTGCCCCTCTGAGTTGGCAGCAACAAGGGCCGGGTTCAGTATCCAGGGGTTCCGTTTCAATAATCCAATGCCAAACCAGATCGAGCCCCCACCCAGTGACCTGGGAAAATCTTACACACACCCCTAGGCGCCTCAAAGAGGCAATGCTTCCCCTCTCGCAAGCACAGAGTCTAGGTGTAGCAGAAAAGGTTTAATACATGAGATAAAAAACAAACACTAAATTGGGAAAACACCTCAACTAGAGTTAATAGACCAAACCGTGAGCAAAGACCCACCCCAGGAAATTGGGCTATGTCCTCTTTCCTGGGCTCTTGAGTCCAGCAACCCCCCCAAATCACCCACAGTCCCAAAAGTCCCACAATCCCAAAAGTCTCTGTCCTGGGTCAGTGCAGCCCCAAAGTTCGAGAGTCTATCTGCAGAGGTCCCTCCCCCCAGTCTGGGTAGAAAGGGGCACCTTACATGGTCCAGGGCCAACTGCCCTGCCTCTCCATGGGTTCTGCTCCCGCCTTCTCCACGAACTGCTCCGCTTTACCAGCCGCTCCACTCTGCTCCTCCAGCCGTCCTTACAAACTGCTCCACTCCACTAGCTGCTCTGCTCTATCAGCTGTCCTGTGAGCTGCTCCAGTTGCCCCTGCAAACTGCTCGGCTCCGCTCGCTCCGTGGGCCGCTCCACCCGTCCCAGTGCTGCCAGCCGCTCTGCTCCCCACAAACTGCTCCACTCCGCCAGGTGCTCTGTTCCACAATATAGCTTCAGGCTCCCCACTAGTTAGCACAGTACTCAGTGCTCTCAGCTCAGTAATTTCAGCCCTTTAGTGATTTCAGCTCTTTAGTGATTTCAGCTCTTAGTGGGGGAGCCCTAGTGCTAGTGCACCATTAGCAAAAAGTGAGTTCAGCTCAGTAACCTGTATCTGGATTCTTAAGGGAATAAAAAATCAACTCTGACATTCTACAGTGGAGAGAGGAGGGGCTGGAACTGGTGCTTCTGGCTCCACAAGGAGACTGCACCACCAGACACAGATACCTGTCCCCAGCCTCTCTCAATTCACTGGGTTTTGGAACCCATGTCCCTTGTCTAGCAAGTACCACCCAACTGAGGTTGAGTCATTTGTCACCAAGCAGTCCCACAGCTCGGCAGTCTGGGATAGGGTAGGCGTGCCTATGCAAATACACTCTCTGAAATTCTTTCCACCAGATGTCAGGGTAGAGCTTATCCTGACTCTGCTTACAGTAGTATCCACAATGTGCCATACAATGTCCACATATGCACTGAAAGCCAGTATCTGCCCCAAAAGTGTTTATTTTTTTAGGAAGTGATTACAGTATACTATGAATTCTGTAAATAAGATGAAATTATTGCATATGGTAGAGACTGTGCTCATTTATTATTCCTTTTATGAGAGTATTCTTTCATCAATAATTCATTTTTACAAATCATTATTATACTGTAAATTATTAAGTATATAAATTATTGTGTATGTATAATCTGTAGTTTCAAGGTACAATAGTATTTGCCATTTTTTTGCATAACAAAGATGTCAAAAAGAATAACTATTACAGGCAACAGAAGCTGTTTCATTACTGTGCCAACCATTCATTTTAAAAGTTTACATTTCCCCAGTTTTTTGTGTCTTTAGGTAAGTGAGTTAAATACATATTATGCTGATGTTAAAATGGCCCCTTTCATATGTAGACCATATGAGTAAATGAAGAGTATTAAAGTAATACTTTGTGGGAGGTTTGTAAAACAAAGATTTCTAGAGAGTTAAATATATATTTAAAAGAATGCATTATTAAAATAAAAAATATTATCTGAATTATAGTAGCACCACTGGAGATCAGGACCTCTTCATGCAAGCCACTCTACAAACATTTAGTAAGAGACAGTCCTCAGCACAAAAAGCATAAATCTAAAGATGGTAAGAAAGATGATGGATGGGTGAAGAAAGGTATTACCCTAGTTGTATACATACGGAACTGAGGAACATGGACATTGAGGCTGGGTGTGCATGTTAGGTGTGCATGTTCCACTGAAATTCAATGAGGGGTGGGCACCTAACTATTATGCTTCTTTGAAAATGGCAGCCTAAGTGACTTGGCCAAGGTCACACATTCAGTCTGTAGCAGTGCAAGTATATCACCTGAATTCCAGTCTATTGCCTTTCCAATAAATATCTGTGGAAGATACATGGTTTTTGTGACACTGATGCTGATTTTTGGAAGAGATGTAGAGTAAAATGGGCTCTGTCTTACCTGAACTTCTGTCATACTGCCCACCTTCCCAGTATTCTCTCACTGTTCCCACACCTGCTGCAGAACCATCATCCTCTCTATTATGGTGATGATATTGCCAGAATCTGAAAGCCCATTTTTTCCTCTCTGTAAAGTGTTATTGTAGTATTTTCCCCCCGCTTACAGTTATTTGTGAAACATCTCTACTCAGTTATGGAGCAGATTTGTGTTGTTTTGAATACTTTTCTTTAGCTATGATTACAGGCAGCCGGTGCCCCATAACAGAATAAACTTTGTTTAAATTCTGAATTCCGTATAGAAGACTTAAGGGAGATAGGGCTGCTTTAACCTAGGAGATAACAGGCTTCCCTCCAAGTCCATAACAAAGATTATTTATTTCAGATAATTAGATCAATTTAGTAGCCAACTGTGGGAGGAAATCAGGATTAGAGCGGTCATTCATGGCTTGCACGGGAGGGTAAGTGTTCTGAACCCTTCAATGTGTCTCTTATGAATCTGAGATGTGAGGCAATATTGACTAATCTGATATAATCTAATGCATGGTGCCCCTCAGGCCTTGTTTTGCTATAGGTGTCAAGACACATTTGCTGATATTTACCTCACCAAATAAATAGGCCAATAGTTGTTGGTTTTTTCCCTAAATCAGTGTGTTTATTACTGACAAAAAGAAACATGCAGATGATCAAAAATATTTTTTCATTATATTGTTTATTGTGTTCATTGTGTTTAATCCTACTTATTACAAAAATGGTAGTAACAGCCACATCATGGCACCCAGAATGTGATGGAGTTGGTCAGAGATTACTTTAGAAAATCAGAATGAGACCAATAAATGTGTTCAGACTATGGTTTAAGGTCTGTCTGTCGAGCTACCTATGTATTTATAGTATGTCAAACAACATGGCATCCAGGCATTAAATGTGTCATTCTGAGGGACAAGAATATGGAGCGGATATCTGACATTAAACTGAAAGTGACAGCTTGACACAAATCCTATCTGACCTGACCATATCGGAAGTCTTAATCCACTGATTATACCATTTCTACCATGGAAGCTAATGCATCTCAGCAAACTCAAACTATACATGGCTAGACAGAAAATCCATCTAATGAGTGGTTAGACTAAGAACGAAGGATGAGGGTGAGGAGTTGAGTCCAGTATGTGACTGGAGGCTGCAAGATCTATGCTGTCAGTAAAAAGTGAATGAGTCATTTTCCTATGAGTTCATAAACAAAGGTATAGATCAGTCTCTAGCTGGTTCCTCTAGAAGGCTGAAAACCTATCAGAGAAGACTTCTTTAACACACTGGTCAGTGTATATTATGACACACTGAAAATGAGCTGCTACAGACCTCAGCCACAGAGTGTGGTTCATAAGTTCAAAGTGTAGCTACATAGCTTTTAGCTCTAGAAGTCCCCAGTTCAAACCCCAGTGTGTCAGTGAAGATGATGTTTGTTACGCTTACACATTAGGGTGGGGGTTGGTTAAGAGTAGGATATAACACACTGGGACAATGTCTGTATTATTTCGTAGTTTATGCATGACTCAGTTTCCCCAATCAATTTTATATTGCTGCCTTCTTGAACTCAAAAAAATAAGTAAGAGTGTATTTGGGGTTTGGCCTTGGCAGGAAAATAAATGATGACTAAGAGATAAGATAGCTTCAGGTAGACACCAAAGCAGTTGGGGCTATTATGGGGAGATGTTTCTTCCAAAGTTAACACTTTTTGTATTGCCAATGCTGAGACCCTTAACAGATCAGAGGACCCTGAGAAGGTGCCCCTGGCAGCAAGGAAGGAGAACTGAGGGTGAGCTGGGAGAGGTGGCTCTGGATGTATGACAGGCTTGAAGGAGACAGCTGACTGAGGAAGTGGGAGAAGGCTGCAAACAGTGCAGGCTAGGTCTTTCAACTCAATGAAGCCAGCCCCACCTGAGCTAAAGATAGGGAAATATTAGAGGGATAACTGTGTTAGTCTGGATCTGTAAAAGCAGCAAAGAGTCCAGTGTTACCTTATAGACTAACAGACGTATTGGAGTTAACTTTGGTGTTGCCTGGAAGAAACATCTCTCCATAATAGCCCCAACAGCTTTCGTGGGTGAATAGGGAAGTTTCTCAGTCACAGAGATTAGCAGATTTCCTGACTGAAATAAAAAACTCTGAATGAAGAACTGCATGTTGGTTGCAAGTCAGCTCATAATAGACAGGTGTGCACATTATTAAGCTGCTATCATAACAGGCAATAACTGGCACTTTGTTGGTGACGTCAATGACTAATATGACATGGCTACAGACCCTAGAGTGGTCCTTTGTGGAGGAAATTTTCTCTGCCACGCTCCAGTATACGTTGTAATTGAACCCATGCTTTTCCTGTGCCCATGCTGTACCTGTTGGTTTTTTTTTTCAGATAAATAAAGAACTTGAGCACTGGCAATCAAACACCCTTTTTGGACCCTAAACTGAATTGAAAACAAAAACAACAACAAAATAGTGAAACTCTAACTATTGAAAAAGAAGGAAACAAGGTCCTTGTTATACCATTTGATGTGCATTGCAAATTTCTGCATAATAAAAAGATTTTCTCCGCTTACTAGAAATGCTTACTAAAGCACTGTATTTAAAAGAGATGAAAATCATGGTTCTTTGCATATGTGGGCATCTATATTTTAAATGAGAATGGAGGATAAAAGCCAGAGTCAATTACAAAGAGTTTTAATAATACAGAGTTCTAATAAAGCAAACAAGAAAACTAGGCATTCTCTTTAAAATTATATGATACAAAGGAAACAAAAGGTCAAGCACAACATTATACAATAAAATTAATTCAGGGAAGGCTTATTCTAGTGTTATGTAGACTAAAATATCATAATATTCTCTAATGGGGCTAGAAGCTGTCAACAGCCATAATCTCAGCATTACAGTTCTGGAAAGTTTCACTAATGCTGCCAAGTGTGAATTGTCTTGTTATAGACCAGGACTTGGATGCATCAAGTCATCACTGCCTGACACAGCACTGAATATTCTTAAGTGGTCTCCCTTCCTAGGAAGAAATGGATTATATGAATCATTCTAAAGCTTGAAAAATTTCACTGAATGGTAAAAAGGTCTGCAAAGGATGTGCATTTGCTTTTATGCACTGTATAAGTAGGAACTCTGTATGTATGTGTATCAGTATATTTCCTGTGTACAGTGGTCACCATTAAACTTCAACTTTTATCAACAATTAACTCAGCACTGTATCCAAGAGACAGAAAATCCTCATCTCCCCACCCCGTACTTACAATTCAAAATAACTGGCATCTCAGATACAGTGTTGCAGTAAATGTTAATTTTAATAGTGACTACTGTGTGTATGTGTGGCATGGCAAAAAATAGCATACAGACAATATATACACTGACACATAGTGTAAATGTGTAAAAACATTATTTCAAAATAATCTAGTTAGCTTTTTTTTTTTTAAAACAGAAATAGCATTCTGGAAGGTGACAGGCAGGACAGCCAGTCATCTCTTTAAAAATGTGCCAGAGCTAAAGACAACTCCAGACTCAATCTGCAAAAAAATCAACGAGATGGCTAAAAAGCCTTATGATGAAGCTTGACATCTGAGTCCTGGATTGAAGGAGAAAGTGTTATGACATCCTAAAATGGAGTAACATTTGTGGTTGATGTACATTTTTTTTTCATTACAACAGATTTTTGGGGAAAAGAAGTGATGACATTATATGCTACTGTCAGACCAGATGATGTATTCTGTTTGTGCATCGTGTGTGTGTGTGTGTGTGTGTGTGTGTGTGCACGCACGTAGGGGGGGTTTACCCACCCTAAAAATATTAAGCTGAGTGAGAACTTGATAGATTATATCCTTCAGCGAATGCCAAAAGAGGAATATTTGCACACTTTGAGAGGAAAGATAAGCATTTTGATGTATGATTGTTCCAATAGTGATTTGTAAGGTGGCTGCAGTATTTTTTTTTCAGAGATGTGAAGCAAGTTCTTCAGAATGTCAGGTGCTTCTTAAACAAGTGGTGTGTGATTTACTTCATTAATCATCCTAATTACTTTCTAAATACACAGTTCCTATTTCTTTTTCTTGACAAGTGAGTCACAGTGCTTAAATGGATCGTGATTCCATAAAGCTCTTATATATGTACTTAAGTCTTATTGATCTCAATGAGATTTAAGCGCATGCCTAAAGTTTAAACATGTACTTAATTGCTTTGCTGAATATGGACAAAGTGATTAAGTGGTTTTCTCTATCAGAGACTTTTTTTTTTAAAGTCCCTCCATAATACTTGGGTTCTTTATCTACAGTTTTTTTAAAAGTTCTGTTCTTTCAGATGTGCCAAACCAACACATTGTGGCATGTGTTCTCCCTCCAAGCTCTCTTATTTTATATCAGAAAGTGCAATATAATATGATTTGTATTTGGGAAAGAAGAGCGATTCTTTCTGTTCATAGTATGACATACTGGAACTTGATATCAGTGGCAGAATGTATAACCATATGTGACCTGGCTCCCAGGGAGGCCACACTTAGACTGCTCAATCAGGACAAACTGCAAAGAATGGAGCAGACAATACCCCAAACTGGTGGTTGTTCTAATACTTAAGATTCCCCAAGCCAGCAACAAAACAGCTTCTGCAGTACCTTACTGGTTATCCAGAAGCCAAAACAGAGTTCCCTTAAAGCAACCCAGGCTTGGGCTACCACCGGGATAGCCAAGTCAAATATGATGATCACTGAAAATCTTTTTCATCATATGAAAAAGTTCTACCAGTCCCAAAGAATTGGCACATTGCCCATCAGATCAATTAATATTTTAGATCTTCCCCAAATACATGCTTACAGCCAATTCTCATTACCTAAACCAAGATTTATTAAAAAAGAAAAGAGAATATTGGTTAAAAATCATCATACATACAGATAAGAATAACGTTCTTAGGTCAGTTTCACAGTAGAGGTGGTGAGCTTCAGAGTTGCAAAGAGTTCGTTCAGAATTATTTCCATAGGTTATAATCCAATGTCCAATATCAGAGTGATACAGAGTGGAGCTGGAGACCTCAGTCTTGTGACTCAGACTACTCCTGAAGAAGCTTAATCAAATCTGAGATACAGGATCAGGGCCCTAGAGTTCTTTTTGTAGTTCTCTGGCAGCCTTTTTATAGCAGGTGAATAATAGGTGAAACATTGTGTCTTTGAAGCAGACCTCCTATGTCCTAAGCATCGCTGGTAATTAGCTACATGGGTTAGCATAATGCAACTGCCCATTTCCCATCATTTACAGTAATTTACTACAAACTTCAAAGAGAAATAAAGTCAATGATATTACCACATTTGTGTTTCATTTAAATGTTAACATTTCCTTTGATGTCTAAATTAGCAGAATAAAGCAACAGACAGAAACTTTTTGGTTACATTGTCCACATGTAACTATATATATGTAAACGCACAAAAAAACCACAATCATTACCTACTACTATGTCTCTAAAGGCTGAATCTGGGCCAATTAGCCTGCTAGTTGTGTAACGATTTCTGGCCCTGTATCACAGTATCTAAAATGAAAACACAGTGGACTAGGTTCACCACTGCATTTTTGTTGCCTTCTGCTGCTCCTGTGACATGAAGCAACTATTTACTCAGCACAGTGCTAAAGCAATGCAAACAGCATGTGGCATCTGTAAATCTGGCCCTACAATTATAATAAAGAATTAACAGCAGTGGGCCAAATTCTGAAATCATAACTTTGTGTTTACTCATGCAAAACTCCCATTAACTCCCCAAATGCATCATGGTTGCACAGCAGAATGTTTAATTGGGATGTCTAGTAAAGTGTTAGGAGAAGAACTCAGCTACTACAACCAACAGTTTCTTAGGGGCATTGTCTTCTAACTATAGAAAGTGATCAGATCCTTAAGTCACCTAACATATATACTGCAATATACCATTTAAATTAGCCAATATGGTGCACTCCACTCTTTTCTAAATGAGTGATAACGTGCTTCTGATCAGGTATTACCATCCTCCTCCTGCATAGCCAGGAAAGCTCTACTAACTGAACTTCTAACTCAGTTTCTCCTGGAATTAAACAAAACAAGCAAACAAAACCATTCATATTCTTTTTAATATCTTTTTTCTTTGTTTTCTCCTCTTCTCCCTCATTAATAAACAGAAATCTTTATAAACTGATATGAGAGGATTGGGAATTTGCTGGAAATGAGGTTAATTTAAGAAGAAAAGAGAAGACAATCTAGTGATTAGGCCAGAGTACAGAGAATTTGCACCCTCTCTCATCAGCTCACTGTGTGATCTTGGGCTCTGTGTACATCACGTAGTAAAATGGGCATAATAAAACTTCCTCACCTCACAGTGGTATAAATAATTAGTGTTTGAAAAGGACTTTGAGATCCTCCACTGAAAGGTACTATATAAGCATCAGGTATTAAAGCATTTGATTTATGTTCAGTGAATCTTGTTTTTAAGCATCTAAATGTTTTTATAGCACAATTCAGAGGGGCCTGTAAAAAGATGAAGAACAAACTCCATTGCATGTGGATGTCTGTATGTGACTGCAATCCTTTCAGTGTGTGGAATGGTATTAGTCTTTGTCCCTCATTCATATTATTTCATTGTCGGTGGTTCCCAAATGGATAACTCCTCTCTCCATGTTAAGATAAAATATGATACCGCTTATCACATCTTGCGGGGTGCGAGACTGGGCTAATAAATCACTCAAATTATTTCTTTTGTATGCAAGCAGCGTTGGGAATGGTGCAGGCCAGGGAGGCAGTTTGCTAAGGGAGATAGATTTACATGGGTCTGGCCCCTGAGATTTTGTACATGGAGTATGAGGAGAAAGGAAATACACAGTGGGCAGGAGCTGTAAGACTTCCTATGGGATGAACACAAGGCTACTTTTTAAGCCTTCAGATTGATCTCCCAGTTCCAGGTGACACATTAGATCAGAGTGATGCTGAATAAATGATCTTCTTCCTCTTGAATTGGAGGGGGGAGGGTAGTCTTTCCGCCTGCCCAGGTGTCTAAGGTTGCAATACAACCTTGGTCTTTGCTTGCCACTAAAGGAGGTTGGGAGGGGGAATAAAGGAGTATAGAAGAAAATAACGCAATTTAAAATGTAGGGTGTAGAATGAGGTAGAATGTGAAACAAATACAGAGACTGCAAAAAAAGGACAAGAAATGAAGCAGCTGTTGAGATGTTTCTCTGAGCTACACCTCCACTGCAATACCAGTTCACTTATCAGTAACTGTGAGCCACATCCTGGACTTGGATCTATGTGTACAGACCAGTCTGCCACTCAGAACCCTCTTACAATCAGCAGGTTCTCTGAGAGTGCATATGTCTGCCTGGATAGTTCCAGTAGCGGAATGTGGCCCTTAGACATGAAGTTCTTCATCCTTCTGCAGTATGATGGTATGTAAATTGTTTGCACCCAATATGACTAGGTAATTAAAACTGGTGAAATCTAAACTGTTGTGAAAATAATTCAAACAGCCATTTGTGTCTATTACGCCTGGAGAGAAAGCAATAATTAAATATTGTACAAGGAAGACTGTCAATGGTGATAAAGGATGAATAGGAGATTCACATGAAACAGCTGGTGGGAATAAGCAGGGGGAAAAAAGAGGAGCAACAGCTAGAGAGGATAAAGGAAGAGTGGTACATAGAGGAGGCAGTAACATGAGAAGAGGAATGAATAAGCAGTAAGAAGAATAAAAATGTGCTCCTTTCCACTGTATATTATCAAAAATGAAGTATATCAAAATTATGGATTAATTTAAAGGAAGCAATTAAATCTAGCTTCTCTGGGTTCTTGGTTCCTTAAAGTTCAAAGTTTTATTCCATTTCTATCATGCAAGTTAACCAACAGAAATGTAAAGCTACATATTAATAAAGAGAAACAAAGGAGTTACAGCACTTCTGTGGTCTCTGTAGCTTGAATGTGTACTGCACATTCAAACAGAATTCCCCTCCCTGTTCTGAGGCAGCTAACATTTTATACTCAAATGCAGCCTGCTATGTGTGTGGTCCTACAGAGACTGTTACTTTTGTTCTTTCGTGGTTTTGTTGTTCTTTTAATATATGTTTGACTTTTTTTAATCAGAAATATCTATGTTAAATCCATGGTTCTTAGTACACTCCTGTAGATGTAATCTGAAGTAGGAAACAAACTGATTTCACCTGCATCTGCTGGGAATTCAATTATTGGGAAATTGCAGGTGGCAGGGCTGCTGCTTCAATGTATCAGAGTTGGTCAGCTTTAAACCACAATCAGGACTCCATAATAGGTCCACCACCAAAGTAGACCTGGGGAATGCATTCAATCAGTGCCTTTCCAGTGTCCGCTGCTCCCCACACCTCCTGCAGCTAGCCTAACCAAATTCTAGGTTGTAGGGTTTGCAAGCACTTTATGATGATAGTCTATTGCTCCAAGTGGACTTTCCACCAAGCAAGGGTCCACATGCTGTTAGAACCCTTCTAGTAAATCAGGCTCATTTGCTTCTTGTTTCAGTAAACATCAAGGTTCATCGACTCTTTTGGAAAATATTGACTGAAGTGAACTTTGCGAGGTAATCCTGTCAGGGAAAAAAAAACTGATTTAGAATTAAAATTCTATATGCAATTCAAACACATCATATTATTACACACATAATTAATTCCTCATCCAACCGCTATTAAACTTTTGTCAACAATTTGCACACTAAATCTTTACATCCAAGTCATAAACAGAGACCATTAAATAGATAGTGACCTATTTCCTACCACCCAATCAATGTTAACTCTATCCCTGTAACAAACTACTTCCAGCAACCAAAAAGTATAAAGCAACCTTTCCTGCCATCAGTCATAGCTATGTACAAAACCCCTAACTTTTACACATGAGGGACAATCTTCATGCAAAAAAAAAAATTGAAAGATAGTTTTGGTAGTTAAAACTATTTGAACATCATAGAAACTGCAATCTTCTATTACAGAGCAGAAATTAATTCCATGTAGTTATAATTAGACCAATGTCATATGTAAGAACCTAGCCCAATACTAACTCTTATGCAAAAACTAAGTAATTAGTGTTATCACCAGGACCATCTGTGAAATTGCAGCCTCAGAGCGCATATCACTATATGCTTAATTGAATGAACATAATTCCATGTGTATAACATTTGTCTATTTTTAATGATTGCTTGCTATTTTTGTGGCTACTGTTATGAGAAGACCCATTAGCTTCATAGTTGTTTTAAGATGCATCACTAGAAACTTTACCATTTGAATATGTTGTAAGTTTCTTTTTCCTTTAAACAGAGATTGATTCCAGTAAATTATTGAAGAAGCATTCACATCACACACTTATTAGCCATTATTTTGGTAATCTAAGTCAAGAGGCCAAGGAATGAGTGACCAAGTTTTCAGAGAAGGTCTCTCCTGGTCAGACTTCTGGCTCATTGGCAGGACAGTGTGAAGAAATTTGCTTCTGAGAATTAATAAGACTTCATTAATTTGTAGAGAAACTCCTTTTGTTTACTAAAGATGTTAAATAACTGTCCAATAAGGTAACTTCACAAAATGGATGCTTCCAAAAATCAATGGGGATTAACAGAGAGGACATACATATCAACATCTACTTACAGTATATTCCAGGAGTAATATTTCAATACTATTACCAGACCACGTGAGAATGATGTTGCTGTAACAGCATCATTGTGATTTGCCTGTATTTTCAAGGTATCTAAAAATACAGACAAGTACATACAACTCTTCTTCCTTGCTTTAATTACATCTGTCACAAAATGCTCACCTCACTGTCAGAGTGCCTCCTTTTAGCTGCATCTCGGGAGCAGCTGCCAGGCCGACACCTCTTCCTGCCTCTTCCTGCAATTCCACTCTGTTATTCTCTGCCTTGCTCTCTCAAGACAGAACTTCTCCCAATTCATGCTTGACCCTCCAGCCAGGTCACTGTAGTCCTCTCCTTCTGGGATATCGGTTTCTCTGGACCTACTGTCCCATGCAGTCTTTCCTCTCACTGTCCCTTAAAGGTGCCACTGCTCAACAACTGGTAGGGGAACACAGGCCTCTGCACTGGGTTCCAGCCTAGGGACCCTACAACAAGCAGTCAGGGTGTCCACAGTTCTCTAAACCAGGGATACTTCTTATCCCAGGGTACTTCCTACTCTACCGTCTCTCTTGCTGACTGACTGCAGTTTTTCTCTCTGCATCCCCCTTCTGCTCTTAGCTACTAGGCTTTATACAGGCCCCTCCCATTCTTTTCCAGCTGAGCTTCCTCTTTAATTAACCCTCATTATGCCCTCGCTCCTCCTCAGGTTCAGCCTAGGCAGTTAATTGGCCCACCTAGCCATCTTAACCTTGTCAAGGCTTATATGGGGTAGACATACCATCAAATTTCCCAAAATATACATTTTCTGAAACAAAGCCATTTCATTTAAAACAAAACAAAACAAAAAATTTAGTCCTGTGGGAATGGTCAAAATCAGGACATTTTCTGAAATGCTTTGATTTTTATGAAAACAGCATTTTAAAAAAATGATTTTTTTTGACAATCTTTAGCAAAAAACAATGTGGTTTTACTCTGTAAATGTTTTGTGTGTTGTTTTTTGATCTACATGGGCTTTCTCCCTCCCCCCACCCCCAGATTTTCTGTTTGTGATTGTTTAAAACCTCAGCTCCTTAAGTCCAATCAAGGTAAACCCACAAAATTTTCCATGATTTTATATTGAAACTATATAAAATTAAATTTTTCGAGGTTTAACTACAGGGCCAGAAAATTTTGCATAGCCCTTCGAAAGGTTCCTGGAATGCTTGTGAAGTTCATGAACTTAAGCAAACTTTTTTTATGAACACGGCTTGACTTTGGTAGTGGTATTATCCAGTTTAACGTACTTAATTAGAGTCTGTTAATTATCCATTTTCCATATATAAGTACTCAAAGTAGTATACTCAGGTAGCCATTAGATTAGAAAGTTTTCATTATTTATAAGTACTGAAATATCTAACTCTTCAGTTTATATATTATTTATATAAATATGTTTGCAAGTTCCCTCATATTTAGTGTTTGAAATAACTATTCCGAATTCTAACAGGAAAAAAAATGTTATCTACTCTGTTAAAAAACACTACAAAGATACATTGTCAACAGTTTGCTACAGGATCTCCACATGTTTAAAGTGCTAATACTCAGCTCACTAAGCATTGTAATAGAGGAAAGATGGAAGGATAAGTAGTTAGAAGATAACTTGTGCTAAATATGTGCTTGTAGTAGGTGTGAATTTGATAGTTACTATGTGTAGGTACGGGTGTGGGTTTGCGTGGGTATGTGGGGAGCAGATATAAGTGCTCATATAAGACAGTGGACTAGCATTAAGATAATTTCACCATCATTACCTATATCTCTGGAAATTTTCTTCACTTGAACCATCACATTAAAGAGACCCTAGTTTTAAAATCTGGCTGAAGTTACATCCCAAAATCTGTACTGATGCAGCTAAATATCCATTTGGGGCATCTTAGTGCTAATTAAGGTGCCGAATCTTTAAGCAGTCACATTTGAACTGACTAATCACTGTCTGTCTATACCAAATGAAGGACAGGAGACACTTGATATTCTTTTAATCTGGCTGCAACTTTATTATTAGATGTCTGGGATTACCTGACAGATAAGCATACTGTTCAGGTAGCTCCATGATCATGATCATTTCAATATCTATCCGGGGGCTTCTGTCAACTCCTCTTTTTTTCCATTCAGGTCCCTCAACCACCCCATTGCTGGGACCTTACCAGCGAGGGTGGAGGTGCGCTATAAGGTTAGCTCCCTGACATGCCCATCATAGGAGCCCTGAAACTACCCCTCAACCTCCCCACACACTGTTTCTTTAACCAACATCTCCTTTTTAAGTCTTTTTCCAAGCCATTTATTGGGTCACTGTATCCCTTCCCTATGGAGTACCTGCACTTGACATCCACCCCACACTTATGGAGTGAGTAGCTACATCATAGCCTAATTCCTTTCCCTATTCACTATAACAAAGCCCTCCCTGGACATGCTGTGGGGAAGAGGGAAACTCCCTAACTCCCCCCACAACCACCACCACTCCACCTTTGCCAATCTGGTGGTGAGGGGAAAACTCCTTCCCAGCTCTCCTTAAAATAGAGCAGCTAATGTGATGCCCAAGCAGATCCTGCCCAAACCTTGTATTTTGCCACCTCCAAGGGGAGGGAGGGTAGATGTTCCTCTGCCTGGTCCAAGGAAAAGGGGCTTCCAGGCTTGCCCTTATCAACTCCCCAGCCCTTGTGGTCCCTGGGGGATGAGCCAAAATCACCACACAGACCAACTCTACTTTTACAGAAGGCAATAAGCCTCTCTCTCACCCTACCCACAAAGCACTATTCCCTTTCCCCTAGCAAGCTGGACAATGCTGCCCCCTCACCCCTGCTTAAAGTTTAGGCTTTTAGACAGGAAGTAATTGGAGACTTTATATGCAACTATGGCTGACATCCATGTCATGGTAGTCTATCCCCAATCTGAACCTTAGAGTCCAAAAAATGGGGTACCAGCATGAATTCCTCTAAGCTTAATTGCCAGCTTAGATCTGATAAGCTGCCACCACCCAAAAATATATAGTGTTTTGGGGCACTCTGGTCCCCCCCAAAACCTTCCCTGGGGACCCCAAGACCCAAATTCCTTAAGTCTTACAACAAAGGGGAATAAACCATTCCCCCCCCTTCTCCTTTCTTCCCCCAAGATCTTTCCTGCCCTGGGTACACTAGGAGATCACCGTGATTCAAACTCCTTGAATCACAACACAGAGAAATCAGGTTTTTTCCCCCCTTTTTCTCCCCCTCCCTTCTCTTTCCCTGTCCCTCACCAATTCCCTGATAAGTACAGACTCAATTCCCTTGAGCCTCAACAAGGGGAAAAAATCAAACAGGTCTTAAAAAGCAAAACTTTTAATAAAAAGAAAGAAAAAAATAAAAGTTGTCTCTGTAATTTAGATGGTAAAAGTTGCAGGGTCTTTCCGCTTATAGACACTAGAGAGAAGCCTCCCGCCAGCAAAAATACAATTTAAAATACTTCCAGCAAAATACACATTTGCAAATACAGAAAATAATCAAAAGACTATAACCGCCTTTCCTACTTAATGCTCACTATTCTGAATATATAAGAGACTGTAGCTGGGAGATTGGCAAGAACCTGGTTGCATGTCTAATCCCTTTCAGGACCCAGAGAGAACAAAGCAAAACCCAAAAAACACAAACAAAGGCTTCCCTCCACTGATATTTGAAAGTATCTTGTTTCCTGATTGGTCCTCTGGTCAGGTGTGTTTGGTTCCCTGTTTGTTAACCCTTTACAGGTAAAAGAGACATTAACCCTTAACTATCTGTTTATGACAATCCACAAAAACAAACCCTCAGACCAATGTACAAAAATGTATTCAGAGATCCCTGTTTTTATGAAAAAGACGTACAAAATGCTTCTTACCAGTGTCCAATGAGATGAGGCCAGTTCCCAAAAGCCATGACTGGGAGTGCCACACAAGATGTGTTTTATGTGCGGAAGTCATGACGGAATTTAAACGTAACAAACCACCAGCTAGCAACTGGCAGCCTTAAAATCAACTGCTGCATAGGCGCAGTGGTGATTACTTGATCATATAGTCAATTGGATAGTCTAGTTCTTGCAATCATACTGATATAGGAAAAATAGTGTATAGAATATTTTCCCCACCATCTATTTGTTCTCTTCTGAACTGCTGTTTGGCCATTAAAGATAATGGAATAAGCAGCCCTGGAATGCACATATATATTCTGGTTTCAAGGACTGTGGTACCTACCTCTAGATGCAATCAAGCAAAGAAAGAGTCTCTTGCAGGTCGGCTTGAACTAGGTAGCTTACAGTAGAAACATCATAGTAAAAATAATCACTAAATGAATCATGAATTCTGACCTCAGTTTTACATCAGTGGATGTTTTACATAACATATCAGAGAACATTTAGCATGTTTTGACTTGTGCTGTGTAAGACAAGCATAGACAGCTGCTAGTTTTAGTGAATTCAACCCTGTAAAAATAGTTGATGCGGAATGTTATTTGTGTATTCATAAGATTTCCATTTAAAGCTGTGGACAATGTGTCTCTTTGCTGTAGTGATTTAACAGTTACAAAACCACAATATACTGACATAAAATTATTAGTCTGTACAAAATCCAAGTAAGGTTGCAGTGATAAAAGGCATCAGCTTTAGCATTTCCTTTCTTATGAAAATAAATTACCCAGTGAATTATGAAAACAGATCCAGTGCTATTATTTTCACTGAAGAAGGCAGCTATGAAAGAGAAATAGCCTGCAACTTTGATTGTAGACATCAGCAGCCTCCTGTCATTGGGACATATTCTATTTCAATTTCAAAATACATTCATTTATAGGCAACGCTTGACTACAGTGTCTTCAAGTTACACTTAAAGACATTATCATTTATCAACAAAATGATTTTGGAAAGTAAAAAAAAAATGCTGAGCATTCAGTTGTTAGATTGTTGCATTTTTATTTCAAGAAGAAAAAATAAGGACGTATTTAAAGAGAGACTACCTGCTTATGTATTCTCTTTCTATTCAGGTTCTGTAAGGAATGGGCTATTTTTAAACAACTTGGCTCCAGTTTGCAGACATGTTGCTATGCCCTGCTTTGATGGTCCCTCAAAAAGGAAAGAATATACTATTTTGCCTACTTGCCAGAAGTGCAGGCAGATTTTGGAATGCTCCAGGATAGCTTATGATTTTCACACCTGGTTCAGGAATGGCTAGAGTGGTGGGGAAATAGTGAATAATATGGAGGTCACTAGCAGAATAGATGTCTACCCCACTTGCCGATACAGTGGCAGAATCGCCACACCCAGTTCTTTTGTTGAGTCTAAGTAGGCTTTGGGCCTGGTTGGAAGAGTGCTCAGTTTAGATGACTATTTGAATTCCTTAGCCATATTGGTCTTTGTTGAATTGCACAGGTTAACTCTGAACACCATATTTGGGCCAGAGAAGGAATATTGCAGCAGATTGGCTCAGCCTTAGGAATGTGGGAAGGTTTTGATTTCCACTCTGTGCTGGCCCTTCAAGAACTTTGGTAAGCAATGCCTAATTTTGTTGCAAATATATTCTCTGAGTTCCCGGTGGTGTAAACACAATTGTCTTAGTCCTGCATCCCAATTTTCAGTTAATGTTGGGAGAATGAGGGATGTGCTAATATTGCTGAAATCATGGTGGACATGGTCCTTAGTGGGGGGTCCTGTTATGAAGCTCCCTTTCTCTCACAGGCAGGCAGTGCCTGACTGTGCTTTCAGGGAAATGTGAGGGAAGAGAACTTGATTGTTTCCTTTGATAATAGGACTAATGAAATGTGCAGAGACATACAGAGTCCAAATTATTATTTTTTTATATTCCAAAAAAATTATTTTAAACGTTCATTATATTAATGCTTGCCCACATCTATAAAGTGCTTTAAGCTCCTCAGGATCAGTTCAAAGTATTCATACTATACATATTTAATGAAATTAGGCTCAGCATCTACAAAAAAGATTTCCTGGATCAATTGCATAAATAATGAAAATCTCAGACCTGTGTGGAGGAAAGTGAACATGCCATTGCTAAAGCCAAAAAAACAAGGCAACATTGGAAAGCAAAGACGAGGATCACTGCATTCAGTAGATCCAGTGTGTATTCTTAGATTATAATCTCTTTGGGGCTGGGACTACATATTTTTTTTTGTTCTGTGTTTGTACAGTGCCTGGCACAATGAGGTCCTAGTTCATGACAGTGGGTCCTAGTTGCTATGGTGATACACATAAATAATAAAAAGTTCTAACTGAACTCTAAGTCTTGCACTACAACAAGACTTCATTTTAGACAACCTGCTCAGCCTTATAGAGCCATCATCCTCAGTTGTTATAAACCAGAGAAGCTCTGTTTACTTATCTGGAGCTTTGCTGATTTTCACTCACTGAGGATCTGGCCCATAAATTCTATATCACATTGAGTAGTCATATACAACAAACTCTTATAATTGAACATCAAAACTACCAAATAAATGGGACAAATACGGAAAATTGTCAAGGGCCTACAGAGAATGGTAAAACGTATGAAATAATCTGCATAAACCATTGCCATTGCGGAAGCAACAGTTGAAAACCTTTCACAAAAGACCCTACTTAGCCCAGACAGATTGAAATTAAAGAGGCCCAATGAATGCCAGACATGTATAAAGCAAGGTAGGGACTGCATTGGTGTCATTGGGAGCACAAGGTAGTGGTGCTTTGAAAATAGACTACATCAAATATACACAGAAATTGTACAATAAAAAAAGTTCATAGTATATAAAAATTGATAATAGGGCTTGCATTTGAAATAACTACAGTGTTTGTCCCTGCTGGTATATATTCTAGTTATCATAATTCCCCCATTCAAATAATCAGAGTATTTAAACCACTATATAAATCAACTCTCTACAGCTATATATAAATTTAATCTTAAAAAGAGGGCAGTGATAATTTATGTACAAGGTACAGAGATACTAGAACAATAGATAGCCATTAGAAATCCTTCTAGAGAAAGACAATGGTATGTTTGATGATAAATCATTAATATAATTGGGTATGACCTGATTTTTTATTTTTATTTTTTTTAATAAATCACTTGAATTCCAGGATGAAAAGAGAATGACTAGAAAGAAACAGTATGCTGACTATAGCTATGCTATTGCTGTGCCTTCTTGCTTAAACTTCCAATAATCAGAAGCACAGTGGTTCAGGACTATAGAATACATGAAAGCCTGACTACCAGGGCCGGCTCTAGGTTTTTTGCCGCCCCAAGCAAAAATATTTTAGGCTCCTTTCCCGCCCCCAGACATGAGCTTCCCCTCCTGCCCACCAATGCCACCCCCGACTCGCACCTCCTGCTGCCCCAGCACTGGGCTCCCCCACAAATGTGGGATCCGCTACCAGCACACTGCAGCCGAGCCCTGGCCCAGCTGTGACTCTGTCCCCATGTGGGTGGAGCTGCTGGGCGGCGCGGAGTGGGAGTACTTCCAGGTGGTGGCGTGGCTGCGGGGCGGCTTGAAGAACACGGCCCCCTCCCTGGGCTTTGTGGCACTGCTGGTGGCCACAGTGGATCAGTTTGTACTCACCGCCCTCACACCCGACATGCTGGCGGCCGAGGACCTGGAAAGCCCCTCGGACCTGCTGCTCTTCAGCCTCACAGTGCCCTGGCCCAGCCCCAGAGGGAGAGAAGGCAAGGATCTCCAGCTGCGAGGCTACCTGCTCAGCACCCATGAGCCCAGCTGGCCACTCACCTCCTCACACACTCCGGGAGCCCCTCTCACTGCCACTGCAGCCAGGGCTCGGCTCCAGGGGACCCCGTTTCCCTCCTTCCCCGCTCCTCACACACTGTGGGCAGGGCCGCCCAGAGGATTCAGGAGGCCTGGGGCAAAGCAATTTCGGGGGCCCCTTCCATAAAAAAAAGTTGCAATACTATAGTAACATGTATTTGGAAATATAAAAAATAACTAGTGAAATACATTCAAAAATTAATTTGTAATAATTTGAAAATACACCAAATACATGATTGAAAAACATTAAATGCTTTAATGGTACATATACATTTGCAATTACATAATGGGCTGTTGCTGGATGATGGTGATGGTTGGTGCCAATTGGCTGTCGCTGCCTCGGGGTGGTGCTGCTGTTGCCCAGGCCTGGGTGGGGAGCTGGGCTCTGGGTTGGGGGATGTCTGGTTCACAGGGGCTGGGCTCAGGACTGTGGGGAGCTGGGGTCGGGGGTTGTCCAGTTTAGAGGGGCTGGGCTCAGAGCTGAGGGTCTGGTGTGGGGGGGATGGGGTCGAGGGGTGCCCAGCTCAGAGGGGCTGGGCTTGGAGCTGAGGGTCAGGGCTGTGGGGGATGGGGTTGGGCGATGCTTGGCTCAGAGGGACTGGGCTCGAAGCTGGGGGTCAGGGCTGGGGGGGATGGGGTCGGGGGATGCCCGGCTCCAGCCTGGCCCCTTACCATGCCACTTACCCCTGTCCCCGATAGCGCTGCAGTGTCTCCAGTGGGGCCTGAGTTCCAGCCGCTCGACTGCAGCTCACAGCCCCGCCCCCTCACCAGCTGAGACACCGGGGGATGGGGGAAGACGGAGGTGGGGGGAGCCTCTGACATACCCTGCGGGGCCCGGAGCCTGGGAAAAATTGTGCCACTTGTCCCCACCCCCCTGCCTGGGCGGCCCTGACTCTGGGAGCCCCTCTCGCCACCACTGCAGCCCGGGCTCGGCTGTGTGAGGAGCTCCCGTAGCTTGTGAGGAGCTGGGGACAGAGGGGGAGCCAAGGCCGGGCTGCGGCGGCGGTGAGAGGGGATCCCGGAATGTGTGAGGAGCTGGGGACGGAGGGAGGAGGGGTCCTGCTGCCGCTGCCACTCTCGGCGGCCCCGCGTTTCCGAGTGGGCTCTGCAGGACGCCACCGGCCTGGGCAGGGGGCACGGATCGGGAGAGTGGCTGCGCCAGGGCTGGCTCCCGGCAATGAGGCCCCAAGCAAAAAAATAAAAATAAAAAAGGGGAGAGGGGGGTGAGTGCCGCCCCTTAGAAAGTGCTGCCCCAAGCACATGCTTGGAGGGCTGGTGCCTAGAGCCGGCCCTGCTGGCTACACTATCAATATGTAGGCTTTTCATACCACAGAGGATGTGTATGTTCACTTTGTGTAAGTTTCCATGACAATATGTTCTGTGTGCCTGCACGTTTTCAAGGAAGCCAAGTGTGATAACATTTGAGCAATCTATAGCCCCACAAATGGTAAAAATTAGACAGAGAGTAGTAAACAAATTAGAATAACTTTATTTTCTCATAGAAAAGGAAGGAGAGAGAAGTCCTTTCCAAAGTATTTTTCCACAGAGTCTCAGTGTCAGTTTTCTGGTCGTGGGGCAATTTTTCTGTTTAAATTTTAGTCTTTGTACACTAGAACTTCAAAAATGTGCATTAATATGTGGGAGACACATTAGAAATTTCCCGATTTTGGTGTTTATACAAATATATAATTATCAGAGGGGTAGCCGTGTTAGTCTGGATTTGTAAAAGCAGCAGAGTCCTGTGGCAACTTATAGACTAACAGACGTATTGCACCATGAGCTTTTGTGGATGAATACCCACTTTGTCGAATGCATGATGAAGTGGGTATGTGCAAGTATATAATTAATTGTGATATTGTATGATAACAAATGTACAATAAAAAATAAACTTGAACTGTGAAGTAGAATATAAACTAAGAGCACAGTTCTATAGATACTTTTCTGTGGTTTTCTTGACAACTGGGGAGTGCCATGTTTGATGCACTGTAAATGTCACTATGTATTAAAAGTTTGGGGATTTGCAGCTTTCCAAAGTGCACACTAGTGCAGGTCTACTGTAGTGTAATCTAGGCGTAGTTTAAGGCCCCAATCTTGAGTGGTGCTAAATGCCTTCAACTCATATTGATTACAGTGGAAATCGAAGGTGTGAGAATCTGTTGGGATTAAGTCCGAACATAGCATCGCTGAACTGGTCTGTTATTTTATCCTCGAGTGTGTGACAGAATGAGAATGCATGATGGGTACAACAAACAGCAGGAAAACTTACATCTGAAATTGTAAGGATTTTTAGGAAAGATACAGGAGTTAATTATAGATTATTTTGGGCCTTCAGAAGAAACTGTAGTTAACCTCTCCATGGCTAACCCTATCTTCCTAGAACTCATTCTGTCTAGGAGTATCCAGTTTAATGAGCATCAAGGCACAATATAACACATACACATCTGGTCAAGGTTTGAAAGATTTTTTGGTTTAGTTATTACCAGAGAATGCAGTTTTATGTCATGGAACAGGGTATTTTTTCTTTATACTGAAAGGCTGTTATTTTATTATTGATAGTATTTCAAAATCTTAGGGAGCCAGATACTTGGCTATAATGTAAAGTAAAGGTAATGTAACGTTCTAAATAAAACTATACAGGATTAGGAACAGGGGCTTGGGAAAGGAATTATGATGACCTTTTAGCTAGTTGGTTTAAAGATAGTTTAGGCATATGATCTTTAGCCAACATATGTATCTCTCCACACGTGCTCTGAACTTTTGCCTATTTCTGGCCCTGAGCAAATCTTAGTCCTTTCTGAAGGATCTAAAATGTAGGCCAAACTTGTGTTATAATGAACCCATCAAGGGACTGAGAGACAAACTCCTAATTTTTAATCCTGGCTCTGCTACTGATGTGCCAGGACTAGAGGTGGTGAGAAATGTTTCAATGAAACTGCCCCCTCTTCCAAAAAAATAATAATACTGCTGATTTGCTGAAAGCAAAGTTGTTCATGAAACAATGTTTAGTTCAACAAAACACCTGACTAGACAAGCGTTTGCAAAAAAACGGTTTCAAGATTATTTAAACATCCTATTTAAATAATGTCAAACCACAAAATTTCAGTTTTTCTAGTCAAAACAACTTTTAATTTTGAAAATGTACTAAATTTACACTAAAATGTGGGTCATTTGATCCACACTAAAAAAACCATTTGGATATTTGGTTTGTGAAAATTTTCAAGATTTTGACTTTTGTCCTGATTTAGGATTTTTTTTAATGTTGAATTCTCCTCTGACATGGTGTCATAAACAGATAGCTAAGGGTTAATGTCTCTTTCACCTGTAAAGGGTTAACAAACCGTGACCTGCAACACCTGACCAGAGGACCAATCAGGAGACAAGATACTTTCAAAACTCGATGGAGGGAAGCCTTTGTTTGTGTTTTTTGGGTTTTGCTTTGTTCTCTCTGGGCTCTGAGAGTGACCACATGTACCTACAGGCTCTCTAATCTTCTATTCCAATTTTGTAAGTATAAAGGTAGAAAGGCGGTATAGTCTTTTTATTTGTTTTCCTTTATGTGCAAAGGTGTATTTGGCTGGAAGTATTTTAAATTGTATTTCCATTGGAGGAGGCTGTTTCTTCAATTTCTGTAAGCTGACAGACCCTATAACTTTTTACCATCTAAACTGCAGAGATAAACCTTTTACTTTTTTCTTTCTTTTTATTAAAAGTTTTGCTTTTAAGACCTGTCTGATTTTTTTCTCCTAGTTAAGGCTCAAAGGAACTGAGTCTGTATATACCACGGAATTGGTGGGGAGAAGGGAAAGAGAGCAGGGGGGAGAAGGGAAAAGTGAATTTCCTCTTTGTTTTAGATTCCTCTGGGGGAAGGTATCATTCCTCTCTGTGTAGTGATTCAAGGAGTTGAATCACAGTGATCTCCTAGTGTACCCAGGGTGGGAAAGAGCTGGGAGGAAGAAAGGAGGGGGAAGGGAAATGGTTTATTCTCCTTTGTTGTGAGACTCAAAGAATTTGGGTCTTGGGGTCCCTAGAGAAGGTTTTGGGGGAGACCAGAGTCTGTCAGGCTCTCTACTCTAAGTCCTGATTGGTGGCAGCACTACAGGATCTAAGCTGGTAATTAAGCTTAGGGGAATGCATGCTAGTACCCATATTTTGGATGCTAAGGTTCAGATTTGGGACTTATACTATGACACATGGCAAAACTAATTGCCCCCCAGACCTATCCAGGGTCTTAACTTCTCATCTAAACCATGCAATCTCATAGAATTCTGTCTGTGGATTAAAACCATTATAACCAAGGGCAGAGTTTGGCCTGGTCTCATTTTCCCCTATCTATAAAGTTGAAACCGTACTTCAAATATATTCTGCTGGAACGGCTGTACTTAGCTAACACCCTAATTTGATTTTTTTTTAAAGAGCTATATGAGTTCCAATTTTATTTTATATTTTCCCATTCTTGATTAGCATGTTCCTCATTAATTTCAGGGTGCAGCTGGAGAATAAGAGAGGAATACCTGGGAATTTTGCCCATAAATAAAAGCAAGAATGGGGGCTTTTCCAAAGTCAATAGGCTTCTTTCCATTGATTTCAAATGGTTTTGGGTCTGATGGGGAGCTCATTCGAATAGTTTTTAGCCAGTTCGGGCTGACTCCAGAGGTTTGTATAAGGAAACAATCTACTGCCCTTTGTATCCAGGAGGCTTTTCTGAGTGATTTTCTTTATTAATGCCAATTTATTTGTATAACTTCCTATGTGGTAAACAAATACTACAAAAGTGGTGCATAGTTGAGTGAATATGCAAAGTGGGCAAATAGAGTGTTTGTGGCAGCAGGCCAAGGTTAGTTCTCAGCCAGCTGATCTACTCAAGAAATGTACTAGAACAGATAATGGTCACAATGGATTTCTTATAGGGATGATTTATTGTCCATAGAAAAGTATTTTTGAATGGAACATTATGCTTGCTGTAAGAATTAGTGTCCTTGATTTTTTTTTCTTCTTCTTTCGGTGCTTTCTAATGTAAGAACTTGCTGGAATTATCTGGCTGGCTGTGTATTTCAGACATGTCTCATCTGCTAGAATGTGCTAGGTTTTCTGGTTGCAGTCTGTGATTTTGTAATTGAATATAATATATTTTGTCAAATGCATTGCTTATCCAGGTTGCAGATCCCAAATTGGGGTGGGGAGAGGGATGATACATTTAAACCAATTCTCTGCATTCCCAGCATATCCATTCTGAACACATAGTTATATATGATAGTTTTTCCTAGTGTCCCAGATTCCCACAAATCAGCAGTGTAGATTTTGGTTGTAGGTCAAGTAAGATGATGAGATCCTTGACGTACCCATCTGGTCAAGTCTTTGAAAAATTTCCTTTTATTTATTACCAGAGAATGCAGTTTTCTGTCATGGAGCAGAATTCTTTTCCTTTATATTGAAAAGCTGTTCTTTTATTAATAGTTTTTCAAAATCTTAGGTTGCCAGATACTTGGCTATATGTGGTAATGTAAAATTCTAAATAAAACTATACAGGATTAGCAACGAGGGCTCAGGAAAGGAATTATTATGATCCCTTAGCTAGGTGGGGTGTGTCATAAACAGATAGCTAAGGGTTAATGTCTCTTTCACCTGAAAAAAAAGTAACCTGAAGCACCTGACCAGAGGACCAATCAGGAAACCGGATTTTTTCAACTCTGGGTGGAGGGAAGTTTGTGTCTGAGTTCTTTGTCTTCTGCCTGTCCCTCTCAGCTATGAGGAGGATTTTTCTATTTCCTGCTTTCTAATCTTCTGTTTCCAAGTTGTGAGTACAAAGTTGGTTTTTTGTTTTGTATTTACATGTCTATAGTTGCTGGAGTGCTTTAAATTGTATTCTTTTTGAATAAGGCTGTTTATTCATATTTCTTTTAAGCAATTCACCCTGTATTTGTCACCTTAATACAGAGAGACCATTTGTATGTATTTTTCTTTCTTTTTTATATAAAGCTTTCTTTTAAGACCTGTTGGAGTTTTTCTTTAGTGGGGAAACTCCAGGAAATTGAGTCTGTACTCACCAGGGAATTGGTGGGAGGAAGAAGTCAGGGGGGAAATCTGTGTGTGTTAGATTTACTAGCCTGACTTTGCATTCCCTCTGGGTGAAGTGGGAAGTGCTTTTTGTTCCAGGACTGGAATTAGAGAGGGTGGACTCCCTCTGCTTAGATTCACGGAGGTTGCTTCTGTGTATCTCTCCAGGAGCACCTGGAGGGGGGGGAAGGGAAAAGGATTATTTCCCTTTGTTGTGAGACTCAAGGGATTTGGGTCTTGGGGTCCCCAGGGACGGTTTTTGTGGGGACCAGAGTGCCCCAAAACACTCTAATTTTTTGGGTGGTGGCAGCAGTACCAGGTCCAAGCTGGTAACTAAGCTTGGAGGTTTTCATGCTAACCCCCATATTTTGGACGCTAAGGTCCAAATCTGGGACTAGGTTATTGACAGGGTGAAAGCTAGTTCAGGTATAAAATCTTTATCCAACATATGTCTCTCTCCACACAAGCTTTGAACTTTTGCCAGTGTCTAGCCCTGAACCAATCTTAGTCCTTTTTGAAGGATTTAAAATAGATGCCAAGCATGTGGTATAAGAATCTCATCAAGGGACTGGGTTTCCCGTGGTTTCTTGGTTCCATTAAAGCTGTGGGTTATCAAGGCTCTGTAACCTCTGATGCTGAAGAAGCAAAAATAAAAACAGGATTTTCACATTTTAGTAAGAAATGTGAAATCCATCCAGCCATCAGAAATCTTCTGTTTTCTCTGTGTTGGACTCTGTCCTTGAAAATTAGCTGTTAGCCTTATTTCCCAAACTAGTCTTAATAGTGTGCATATAGTTAAGAGTTAGCTAGGTCTTGGCTCAGTCCAGTTTCTGGTGTCCACATGACAAAATGCATCAAGATAACTGGCAGTAATTAGCATTCTAGGAGACAATCTCAGCAGAGAGGGCAAGGACAGCATGGGCATGGGAACTGATCTTGTCTATCCTTTCTCTGCTAAAGGTCATTCTGCCAGATCAGTGTTAAGGCAAATAGGCAGGGTAGTGCAGGGAATCTCGTTCATACTGTACTGGACCTGTTGGGTAGATTTTTTTTTAAAGGGACATCTGTCTCTAGCTGTCACTCAGATACCCTTCAAAGACATTCTGAAACCCAGTCTTCCATAAAGTAACATAAAGAATACAGAGAAGAACCTGGTGCATCCAAAAGCATGCACCTTGCCAGCCATTTTAATTTGTTCCCATAGCTCATATGTCAGCAGGAATATCCTGGAGCTATTACATAACAGGCTCACCTCTTCCCCTTTATTTTTTTAAATGACAAAGCTTTTTGAAAAGTCCATGCATGTAAGGAAGAGAATAAGTTATTGGTCATGAGAAACAGCCGCAGTGATTCTACCTATATTTCTCGTTCTGTATTGTGGCAGTGTGATTCAGATTCAGCTGTCAGAAAGATACTAACCACATCCACACTTCCCCTTACTGTATGTCAAGGCTGATTTTCCCTCTGGCACTTTGAGTGTAGAAGGTGGGGGCCTGAAAGGATTCTAAGAATTAATACTGGCCACTCCAGATTTGTATTAAATGCACAAGGTTACAGTTTTTCTCTGACCTTGCATTTGTAGATACTGCCACCACCCAACTGCAGAACCCCTTTAAGAACTCTGGAAGGCACACTTGGGAATTCTTTCCTGTGGGGTACCCCCAAGCACTTTCACCCCCGCTGCGGGGAAGAGCTGAGAAAGCGGGGGTGGGGGAGGAGAAAATAAGCTGTTGCCACCAGCTAATTAAACAACATGCACAAACCTCTTAAGACACAAATACAATTCTATTCTTAAGGTAAATTTTATTAATTAAAAAAAAGAAAAAAAATACATCGGAGACCTTAAGCTTTTGCTAGATTTATTAAAAAAAGAAAAAAAAACAAACAAACCCTACAAGGATTAAGTATAAGAATAGCTTTTTTGACATGCAGCTTAAAGGTTACAAGCAAAACAAAAGCACTTGGGGTTAGCACACAGAGGAATCCATAAGCCATAAAGAAATAAAATAAATAAACCTTATCATGTCTTCCCAGACATTTCCTGATCTACTTACATATCCAGGGTTTTAAATGAGTAGTTTCTAGGTATACTGATGATTTTTCAGATCTGGATCAAAAAGCTTCTTGCAGCATAACCGCAGCCCTGTCTGCCTCTCCCTGGAGAACAGCAACAGACAGACAAAAGGGGAGTCTTCTTTCAATTTTAAAAAGTTCTAGCCTTCCCATTGGCTCTTTTGGCCAGGTGCCCACTCACTTCCTTTTACCTGTGCATCACAGTGAGACATTTTAACCCTTTACAGGTAGAGCAATTAGAGGACAGCTACTAAGAGGGATTTTATAGCTACTGGCTGGCTCGTTGTCCATAAAAGGGAGCTCTCCCCCAGCCCCTTATTTATCACATTATATATTGGCTTTCTTCTCATCAGGCTTAGCAGTAGTGATGGTTGCTGTACCATACGGTGGTCCCGATTCTCAACTCCAACACAGCTTGGGCTGTCATTTGCATGGGCACAAAATGAGTATAAATGCTACCAAATCAGAATCACTTCCATTCACAATGTGTTTTTTTAAACCTTCATAGGCATTGATATAAATGGCTATACAAGATGCAAAGCAGTAGAGAAGCAGATTCTAGGGTTTTATTTCTGTTCTCAATGAAATCAAAGAGCATTTTGCCATCACGTTCAGTGGCAGCAGAAGCAGGCCCAATACACTGATTAGACGTAAGGGAATAATCACTACCAGCCAGAATTGGTAAGTCAGTATTTTTGATATTACTGGAGCGCTTGAAGCCTCAGCTGGTTGATTTTTCCATTGCAAAACCAGGGGACAAAACATCTACTTCCCATACCTCCATTTCTCTCGGTCGCAATTCCTTTCCGAGCTACGCACTCATGGGGTCTCAAAATGTGACCACTTATGCATTAAGAAGAAGTATTAGGATTGAATTGCATTTCAGCAGCTCATTCTCCCACTTTGATTAATCTGTATTCAGCATCCACAGCTACTGGAAAGTGATGATCCTCCAGTCACATGATTATGCTCAGGTTTTTCTTTCTTTGCTTCACATAGCTGACTAGAGGCACCACTCACACCGTATTTTTTTTTGTATGATACAGAGTCAGTATTAATTCACATTTTATTGCATGTATTTCCCAAAACCAAGCAGGCATTATGTAAATGAGCTAATGGTACAAGATATTTTTGAGGCTACAGTCAGAGCACTAACAGGGCTGACATGGGAGCAGAAGTGACCCAGAACAGCATTTCTGCAAGTGCAATAGTGTACTCTGTAGCTTTTGTGGTGCTATTGCCAAGATTTTTTTCAGGATTGGTTTTTAAAAGTTACTGTCAGATTTTCTTCCAGATACATTTGGCTGCAACTTTTCCTATAGCCATACTGAGGGGAAAAAATACACACCTTTTTAGAGAAATATCAATAGTTTTTAAGGGTGGGTGAGTGTGGGGTGTACATACATGTAAGCAGATGTATATTGCAGATCTGATCAATGTTTTCCAAATATCAAGTTTGACAATTTTTTTTATTGCACAATCTACTTTGCTATTATTTTGGGAGGGAATAGAAGGTATTTCCAGTTCACTATACAGCTGGTTTGAAGTGTTTCAATAATTGAAAGACGTTGATATTTTTCAAAATTGAAAAAAACAAATCAGTAAAAGGGGTTTTGTTTTGTTTTGTTTTGTTAATTTACACAAAAAGGTTGTTTTTTTTTTCCCAGCCTCCTTTAATATAGAGACACCTGCAAGGATTGTGTTGGACATTGTGCAAATAAAGACTTGTTACTGTGTTTGGAGATATGTCTGCAAGTGCCAAGTTCTATTCTTAGTTATATGGGTTTTAACCAAAACCAGGTTTCTCTTCAGTAACACACACCAAAATCTCAGTTTGATTAAAAATAAGTAAATACAAATTAATACCCCAGTCTCCAGGAGTACTGTTTACTTTAGTTTGTTAGCATAATAAGTCAACGAAAGGTGGTGCCCACTGCAGACTTCTAGCTGAAATCCCAGACCCACTATTCCTTTATAATCTTGAAGAGAAGTTATTAGAATAAGAGAAACACAATGAGTACAAACTTCTAGTTATCCAAGCTAGGGAATTTACTTGTGGGATACTTTGGTGGCATCTCAGCTCCCTAGTCAGGCTCAGGCCAGGTTAGCACATTACATAGTTTCTAATTTGAAGGCAAACAATGCCAGCTTGTTTAACCCTACTGATCCTTGATTAATCTCTATAGTAGACATGGGGTGTAACAGAGTTAATGCTCACAGACCAGCTTTGTCCAGAATTGTTTCTGCGCTAAATCCAAAAGGGCTAGTATACCACATCACAAATACTATAGCTCTTTCAGTCCATTCATTATGGATTTGTAATAGACAGCAGAATTTTACCCCAGGTGCTGGTACTCTAAAAGGAGTATAGTTTTTGTTTGGCTGTTTTTTGGACAAAAGTATATAGTTCTAGTTAATGTGCTGCTATCTGAAAATTGCATATATGGAATCCATTTTAGGAGCATAGTGTAAGCCTGACTTTAGGAATAATTCTTTTACTTCTTGCTGTACAGCCGAGATGTATTTCCATAGTGAGTTGACTGGCAACATGTCATGCGCTAATCCATAGTATGAATATTTGCAAACTGGAACATTGTGTTAATTTGAGACATTCAATAGAGGAGTTTGGTTCTACGAACAAAATATTGCCAGGTTGTGGCAGGTATAATCTTAATGTCAGTGAAGGCTCTATGAATAAATTGGCAGCAATATAGCCTTTAAAACACATATCCTTGGAAGTAATCTCAGGTGGGAAGCTTTTGATCCTATGTGTTAACATTTCATATTCTAAGTAAATTTAAAGAGCACAAGGTAAAGTCAGCCAGAGCCAATGGACATTCTGGAAATCAAGCACTTATGATCTTGCAAGTTATTTTGCCTAATCTTTAGCTATTATCCTTTCATTAATACTATGCAAAATTGCCACTGAATATGCAAGGTTTTATTACAGAAGTAATTATATCATTACTAATACACATTTTATGACATCAGAGGACCCAAATTTGCCCAGCTCTAAGAGATTGCAGGATCTTATTGATTTTGTGATAAAGCAACTACAAGTCTCGAATCACAATGGAAATAATGTACTGAGCATTGTTCTCAATGTGCTATAAGTCACAGCCTAATAATTCAGTTTACTTTCCAGTAATTACCTGTGGACTTTTAAATTATTCTCTAGCTCTTGATGTTCATTAGTCACTGGAAATGAAAATGGCAAGGAAACCAATAGTGTATAATTTGGAACATTTTGAATGTTTATGGATTTCTTAGCATGATGAGAAAATTGTAGTACTGCTGCTCCTTCTCCTGGATCAATATAGACACATATTAGGAACCATAACAACAATCTTCTCAAGGGCAATGATTTAACAACAGTGGAAGTAGTGCTGGTATTACTGATTTTTTTTTACGTTTCCATTAGTGAGCATGAGAAATGGCAGATTTTATTTTTTTTCAACCAAAATCATAAAGCACACTTTTGAGAAACCGCTTTTGGACCAAATATTTGATTATTTTAAATCTATATCCACTGATATTTAATGAGATGGCTCAAAGGTCTTAGCTGTTCTGGTATGATACTTCTCTTAATTTTATGGCCTCACAGATGACAATTTCTATTCTCTCTGAACTTTGGCTAATATTCCACGGTGTAAGAGAAAATGTCAACCAGAAAAAGTTTCATAGCAATTTAAAGCAGCTTTGATAAGCCTCCTCCCACCCTAAACTGAGATGTCATAATTAAATGGTGACTCACACTTCCTATGTAAACACATTAAGATGGCCTTGATTTGACATATCTACATAATTGTATTAAATTGCAGATTCAAACGAATCAGTTCAACAAGTGACATATCCCATCCCTCAGAAATAGCTTATTAGCATGTAAGATATCTTTAAAAAATCAGTTCAAAATTACTTAAATCAAACTGAGTTTAATTTTTTCAGACTAATAATATTTGAAGATATGGTTTAACATAAAATCCGTAAAAGGCAAACAGAAAAATGTAATGTGCTTATTAATTTTAATTCAGTTAGTAACAGAGTAGGTCTTATTTTCTTCTTGCACCAAAGGTGCTGTGTAATTTAAAAATGTAGTCCCCTGTTTCTGCAAGTGGATTGATACAGCTACAGAACAGGGTTCTTAGCCTAAATTCAGTAATAGTTTCCTTTGGTTTCAACAATGAAAAACAATTCTATAAAACCAGTGGTTCTCAAACGTTTGTACTGGTGACCCCTTTCACATAGCAAGCATCTGTGTGCGACCCCTCTTTTAAATTAAAGTCACTTCTTTATGTATTTAACACCATTATAAATGCTGGAGGCAAAGTGGGGTTTGAGATGGAGGCTGACAGCTCGTGACCCCCCATGTAATAACCTTGTGACCCCTGAGGGGTCTCGACCCCCAGTTTGAGAACCCCTGTATAAGACCATAGGGTAGTGTAAACCAATATGCCAGAGTTGCTTTGTTATAGATTGTCAAGGATTTTATTGTAATGGGGCCATTTTTAATAAGTGTTATGAGCAAGGTTAAACCTTGTTGTAGATTGAGGTTAAACCTCATTGAGATTGATGAGTGTGAAAACATCCTTTAGTTAGCATAACTGTAAGGATAAGCCCACACCTAGGAAAAAAAGAGTTGGTGAACTTGCCTAGGAGTTTTTGCTGAGTATTGTTTTTGGTGAATTGTGCGTGTGAGGGAAGGGAAAACTGAAAAACACCAGAACTGAGAACAGACAAGAAAAGAGAGATGCAAAAGCAAAAATCAGGAAGGACACGCAGTAGCCTGAGAGCACAGTGTGATGCTGGAAAGAGCTAAGAGCACACTTTGGAGTTGGCTAAAGACTGCTCCTTTAGTTCTTTGTTCCTGCTGTGTTCAAACAAGCAGGACTTTGTGAATAAAAAAGATTGAATAAACAAAATACCAGACTTCACCAATTCCTCCTTTTAACTGGAACATCCCAGGGCCATGAACTTTCACTAGCTGTTTGATTCATAAACATTCAGATCTGTCTTCACTATTGTTTGATTGGAATAAGCAAATTCCATTCAAAATGTCTCATCTAGTTCATATTGTACTCTAAATATGAACACACTTGGCAAATACAAAATTAAAAAACAACAAAAAAAATGCAGAAACAGAGGTAGTCTATTTCTGTTTAAAATTAAGGGGATCTCCCTTATGAATAGTCATAACTAAGAAGTGAGCCAGTGAGGGAAAGAATATTCAACTTGCCTTATTTGCTGGATCATGAGAAATTGGAGAGAGTCCAGAGAAGAGCAACAAGAATGATTAAAGGTCTTGAGAACATGACCTATGAGGGAAGGCTGAAAGAATTGGGTTTATTTAGTTTGGAAAAGAGAAGACTGAGAGGGGACATGATAGCAGTTTTCAGGTACCTAAAAGGGTGTCATCAGGAGGAGGGAGAAAACTTGTTCACCTTAGCTTCTAATGATAGAACAAGAAGCAATGGGCTTAAACTGCAGCAAGAGAGATTTAGGTTGGACATTAGGAAAAAGTTCCTAACTGTCAGGGTAGTTAAACACTGGAATAAATTGCCTAGGGAGGTTGTGGAATCTCCATCTCTGGAGATATTTAAGAGTAGGTTAGATAAATGTCTATCAGGGATGGTCTAGACAGTATTTGGTCCTGCCATGAGGGCAGGGGACTGGACTTGATGACCTCTCGAGGTCCCTTCCAGTCCTAGAGTCTATGAGTCTATGAGTACCATACAGGCAAACAATAAATGGATAGCCATTCGTTGTGTTGGTCACAGCTGAATATGAATTTTGATCTCATATGGTGGTGAGCATTAGCACTGACCCAGTTCCCACACAGTGGCGTCTAAAGTGCTAAACTTGTTTTCGCTGTTGCTCAATGAGGAATCAACTGTGATGCCTATGGGTATGGTACTTCTATTATTGTACTGCAGGTGAATAGTGATCTAGTAACTATTGTCCATTGTAATGACATGAAAAATTTCTACTACAGAGCTTTAAAAAATAGCAGATTAGCTAGTTTTGAATTCTGTCAGCTGATGTCCACCTAAATGCCCATGAATACATGAATGGCCAGGACCATCATAGTTGTACTTTACTCCTAGAATTGCTATATGTAAAGCTGTAGTACTATCAATATATCAAGCTATCACTATCACCAGTTGCATAAGGAGCACTCTGTAGGAAGACTTCATCTTTACTTTTTTCTCTCACCAGCATGTGGGGAGGGAGTAGTGAGGAGACATAAACCTGGGATAGGGGTGATAAGCTACCTCTAACAGTCCATCTATTGTTTTTTTCTGATTACGTGTCAGAACAAAAAAAGCAGCTGTCAACATGGTAAACATTTAACTATGGTGTGTCTAAAGATTTCTCCAAATATGGGTGGTTTTTTCATATATTCTTTAGTGATCTGGAAAAGGGAAATGAGAACTAAGATGAATAAAATATGTAAGTAACACATTATTATTTAATATGTTCCAGGCTAGAAACAACTGAGGAACTTCAGAGGGACCTAACAAAGCTAGATACATTGTCAGCACATAGGCAAATAGCATTCGATCTTGAGAAATAGAAGGCGGTTCACATTGGAAGAAATAATTTGAGTTAACCAAATTTAGGTTCTAAATTTAATTTAGCTGTTGCCACTTTGGAAAAAAAATCCAGACATCATTGTGGACAGCTCAATGAAAATTGTGGTCAATTGGCAGCAATAGTGAAAGAGAAAAATAGAAGTTAGTATGGAATAGAAAATAATACTGAACATATTGAAATGCTATAATATGAGTTGAACACTGAGCTCACATATGGCTACCCAATTTTATAAAAGATATAGTGGAAAAAGATACACAGAAAGAGGCAACGAAAAATGATTAATGTCAAGGAAAGACAAGCATGTGAATCCATACTGAAATGCACTGGGCTGTTCAATTTACAGAGGAGATTAATAAAGGAAATGAGTTCCGTAGACTGCATAATTGAACTTACAGAGTTCACTGCCATAAAATATCAGAGTCAAAGATTTAGAAAAGCAGTTGACTGACATATAATGAATCCACAGATACATTAGAATAAAGAGTAATAGAGCCCAGTTTTCAGAGGTGCTGAGGACTTTCAGCCTTTTTGTGCTCTTCTGCTGCAGAAGTGCGAGAAATCAAGTGGAAGTGCCTTAACTGCAAGTCCCCCGCAGTTTGGGGCATCCCTCAGTGATATGAAGGTGGTGTAGGGACTCAATCTGCCTGCCTCATCTTGAGGCAGCAGAAGGGATGTAACTGGGGGAAAGCAAGCACACTTTCAGAGTTTGCGGACTCCCATTCTTCCTTGTCGCTGCCTGCCCTTGGGTTTCTAGATATATGCTTGATCAACCCCAAAGCCTGCTCTAACTTAGACTGCAGAGTCGGGGTTCCCCAATGGTAGCCTAAAGCTATCTTTGTTCCCTGCCTTGGGTCCTGCACTTTGTGCAGCGCAGCCAAACCCAAGGACAGACCCATATTTTGTGATACATGATGCTCAAGTAATGCAACACAAAACGTCTAGAGAATTTACTTACATATGTACAAATAAGCAATATTAAGATTGAATGTCTTGGTTTTTCGTGGCACAAAGTGACAGTTACAGTGAACAACTTGAGCAAAAAATTGTCTGACGAGAATTTAGCCCTCTCTTTAATTTGATCCATTTCCCTTACTTATGTCTTCTACTGCATTTCAAATGCAAGCCAAGAAGACTAAAAGACTCTCAGAAATGCTGTTCAAATGCATGGGTTCAAATGCATGTGTGTACTCCCTTTGAAGTCAATGAGGCACACACTTAATTTGAGGGTAAACTTCAGTTCTTCCGATTGCCCTTTCGAGTGTCAGCCACTTCATCATTTCACTTTTCTGAAACACACACACACACACGTTTTTATTTCTGATGGCCTTGCTCCAACTTTCCTTGACAATTAGAATTGTATGATAAGCCCTTCAAATCTGTGAAAATCCATTTCTTCTCACTGTGAAGAAGAGGAAGTTCAGTGGTTTAGGCTGGCAGTAGATATAAAGTCCTCCAACAAAAGTTTTCTGTGCCAATCATTGTCCCTATTTTGCTCCCTGGAATCTGTCTGGCACCTGTAGAGTAGTTATTTTAGTTTACAAGAGAAAGGACAATGTTCTATGAGAAACTTTTAAGAATACCTCATGTAATTTAGTTTGATTAATGTCAAACAAGGGTCCGTACTACAACAGAAGTATTCTAAATGTCAACACAAATCAATTTTGCAAATGTCAAACTGACATTAATGAAAACCCAGCTCTCTCACCATGAATGCCCTCCTAATTCATAATAAATGTTACAGCATCTTACAGCACAACCATTTTATAACACAGGAAATACTTCCAGCTGAACTCTTTATTAGGGATTCAGTTTCCTAATTCAGATGAATCATTTACAAGCCTACCCATTATAATGACAAAAAATGTGTGTTCAAACACATAATATAGGTATAAATTATATATTTGCAAAACAAGGCTATGCAAAGTCTTTCATAAAATGCTACAAATTATGAACAGTCTTGAAATGATAGATTTAATGAAAAGAGACATTTAAAGGAAACCTGGACCATCACATTAAAAATTAAATCCAAACAATGCATGGATGTATACATGTACACATTTCTTATTTATGTACAAATGTATCATATACGTATATATATATATATATACGTATATGATACATATATACGTATATATATATATATATATTAGAACGTATTTGACTAGTTCTAATATATATTAGAACTAGTCAAATACGGAAAACCTTTCCCACTAATACCTGTTAGAATTTTTTAATATGTTTCAGCGATGCTTTCCTTCCTGCTAAAGTGTTGTTCCACAAATATTTAGGCAATTCACCTGTACTGGCACAGATTTCAAAGATGAAAGTATGAGTGTTCATGAAAAATTAACTAAAAATTCATTAAATGCAAAGTTATTCTTGCCAGAAGTGCTGGCATGCTCAGTCCAGCCCCAGTTCAGTAATATAGGTTAACACATGCCTCACTTTAAGTACAGGAGTTGTCTAAATGAAGTAAAATTTTGTATTTAAGTGCCATGCTGAATCATGGAATGGAGACTATGAGGTGCACCTGGCCAAGTATGGCAAAGCAACATAGCTTTCATTTTGAATATTTTTGATTAACCCATAGAGTATTTTTGAAGAGATACTCACTGAATAAATTTGATTTATGAATAAGAATAAATTTGAGGCTATCACAATCTGCTCGCAGTCTTCCAGCTGTGAAAAAAAATCAATTTATTGAATGAATGATTCATTAGAAATTACTAACTCAGCTGTAATAGAAATATATAGTGTATATACCAAATACTCTCTGACTAACCAAGGATTGAAGTCACGTGACTCCGTGAAAGAGGGTTAACTGTGTCTATCACAAGTTACATAGTGCTTTGTAAATATATACTGTGACATACTTCTTATGTTTTATTGAAAGATGCTTATGAGTGTAAATATGATGTAACTGGAATATGCTTTTTGCAAATGGTCTCTTGTAAGGTGTCATAACAAAAGTTATAACTTAATGAACATATTCCTCCTATTTGTATGTATGTATCATTCTTGTATCTGAAGCTAGAAATACAAAGTATAACTCTGGGGTCCTGTTGTAATTATGCAAAGTGTGGGCCACTGATGATGGTTTAGAATCTTGATGGCTCCCATTGACTAGGACAATTAGTTATAAATGGCTCTGTTCACTTGCAAGCTTTCCTGTGTTCATGTAAGCCGGCCCAGGAAGAATGGAGACTGGGAGGTCTCACAGTATATGTGACCATGTCACATGATGCTGAAATCCATCTTAAATCTGGTACTTTTTCATTTAAAACAAGGGGTGAGGACCCAGAGAGACAAGATTCCCACCTTGTACTAAAGCTATAAAAGGGGGTGAAACAGAACAAAGGGGGCTGCCAGTCCTGAGAACACCCCTGTTTTCCACCTAAGATGTCTGCTAGAATTAACAAGGACTGTACCAGGGGAAAGGATTGGGCCCAGACTAGAAAGGAGCCTAGTCTGTGAAAGAAGCTTATTGGAACCTCTCTGAGGGTGAAATTTACCTGTATTCTATTTCTTAATGTATTAGACTTAGATTTGCTTGGTTTTGCTTTATTTTGTTGATAACTTACTTTGTTCTGTCTGTATTACTTGAAACCACTTAAATCCTACTTTTTATTCTTAGTAAAATCACTTTTGTTTATTATTGAACCCAGAGAAAGTGATTAATACCTGGGCGAGCAAACAGCTGTGCATATCTCTCTATCAGTGTTATAGAAGGCGGACAATTTATGAGTTTACCCTGTACAAGCTTTATATAGAGTAAAACAGATTTATTTGTGGTTTACATCCCATTGGGAGTTGGGTGTCTGGGTGCTAGAGGCAGAGCACCTACTGAGCAGTTTTTGGTTAAAGTCTGCAGCTTTGGGGGGGCGTGGACCAGACCTGGGTCTGTGTTGCAGCAGGCTAGCATGTCTGGCTCAACAAGGCAAGGTTCTAGAGTCCCAAGCTGGCAGGGAAAACAGGCTCAGAGGTAATTTCAGCACGTCAAGTGACAGTCCCAAGGGGGTCTCTGACCGAAGCCATCACATATACATGTAAGAACAAAGAATATAGGCTATACTTGCAGGATGGGGGACTCTATCTTAAGAAGCAGTGACTCTAAAAGAGGTTTGGGAGTTGTAGTGGATTATTAGCTGAGCATGAGCTCACAGCGTTATCTTGGGATGCATAAACAGAGAAATCTCAAGAGGAAGTGGAGAGATTTTACCTCTATATTTGACACTGATGCAACCACTGGTAGGGTACTATATCTAATTATGGTGTCCACAGTTCCAGAAAGATGTTGATAAATTGAAGAGGGTTCAGAGAAGAGCCATATGAATGATGAAAGGAATTAGAAGACATGCCGTATACTGACAGACTCAAAGATCTCAATCTATTTATTTTAGCAAAGAAACGGTTAAGGGGTGATTAAATACAATCTATAAGTATCTACATGGGGAACAAATATTTAATAATGTGCTTTTAAGTCTAGTAGAGAAAGATATAATGATTCAATAGCTGGAAGTTGAAGATAGACAAACTCAGATCGGAAATAAGGCATAAATATATAATAGTTTGAGTAATTAATTATGCAAACAAGTTACCAATGGTTGTAGTGGATTTTCCCTAACTGAATTTTTAAATCAAGACTGGATGTTTATTTAAAAGCTATGCTGTGGGGTTTATTTTGGGGATGGTCTATGGCTAGTGTGCTATAGGAGGTCAAACTAAATGATTACAATGGTCCTTTCTGGCCTTGAAATCAGTGAATCTATTATTTGCCTATCCACTGTCTGGTGTGGCATTAAATGTATTTTTAAAGTGGTTTGTGGATTGTTAAAAATATATCATTTAGAGATTTTCACAAAAAAACAATGACTCTATTTCCTTGACATAAACACTCATTCACCCCATGCCCCAAAAATTGCTATCGGATTTAGCACAGGCTGGGCAAATAGTGCGATAGATAGATAGATAGATATTGTGAATGTGACCAACTGTTCACTTTGCTGGTATTTCCCACACTTTTATTTGTGAACATGTAGGTGAGTATGTTTCAATTTGCAAGAAATTATGTAGAGGGAGAGCATGATACCTAGATATAATTTAGGGGCAGTTTTAACAGCCATATTCCCCAAGCCACAATAGATCAGCAGGCACTTCCACTTCTCCCCTGCTATACTACCAATCAGAGGAGTCTGTCACATACGTAGGGCAAAATGATACAGAAGCCCAGGGCAGGTCTACAATTTAAAATGCTGCATCAGCACAGCTGCTGACAAGAGAGAGCTCGAAGCTGAGATGGGGAAAGCAGGAGATAAGAAACAGCTTTCTATCAGAAAAGAAAAAAAAAAGAGGGACCAGGGAAGAGAAATGATCTAGGATTTGACCCCTTGCAGAGCAACTTAATTATATATTATATTATATATTTCTTGAGAAGATACATTTTAACAGCGCTCTTCATACTAGTAAAGACAGGCATAACAAGATCCAAAGCCTGGAAGTTACAGCTAGAGAAAATCATACAAAATCAGAGATAAACTTTTGACAGGGAAGGTAATTAACCATTGGAACAGCTTATCAAGGAAAGTAATAAAATATGAGGCATTTGAAGTAGTTAATTTGGGGTTGAATATCTTTTTTAAAAGAGATTTTTAGTTCTATGACACTTTATTGTAGTTACTGGGTGAAATTCTATGGCCTATGTTATGCAGGAAATCAGGTCACATTATCATAAATGGTCCCTATGAATACGAAGATATTGATTTATAAATACAATTTTTTTTTCAGGCTCAAACGATGATAAATCTCAATATGTTAATGTTCCCATTGTGGAAATAGTAGTATTTGCCATAAGATCAACTGCATGAGAATCACTATGTCTAGAACAGCACACGATTAAACTTTAAAATTCTGTAAGGTTTCTTTGGCCCTATTCAGTTCCATTGGACGTGTGTTTCCTCATCCAGTGATGGAGGCAGTAATCACAGAGTGAGTGATACCTTCAGCATGTGAATGATCAGTGATGTCTTTTGTCACCCCTGCTTTTTGCTTTAATAATGGAACCCTTGGTTAGTTCTTAAGTGATTACCCACACATTTAAAGGTTTTACTTCAGAATTAACAAAGCAGCACTCTTTTTGGATGATATTCTTCTCTTAATCTCGCAGCCTGAAAAATTCTTTACTTGCCAGAAATTTTGTTTACTTGCAAGACATTTTAAACAATTTCTGGGTTTAAATTGAACACATCCTCATTAGAAATTCTGCCACTTTACATGACAGATTTCAGAATTGAAGGTTTTAAGGCCTGATTTCTCTAGGGTCCACATCTCATATATTCTATCTAGGGAATCAAAGTATTCAGAAACCTTGACTTTTCTTTTTTTTAAAAAGAGTTTTACAAATAATTTAGCTTTGATTTATTATGTTTGCCTTTACTGGAGATAGTTGAGTTGTTATAAACATCTCAGCAGTATGTGGATGAAAGTGGTGGGAGGTGGAAGATCCCTTGCTTCCAAATCAGTCCTAAACTGCACTGCACAAAGGTATAATGACACTTCCTGGGTTACCCGAGGTGTATCACTACCATCTGCTTTCAGCATGAGAAAACCTTATTGGTGCCCACTGGTGGAAATCCTCATAACTGACAGCATAAGTGCTCTGCTCCAGGCTCTACAAGCCCTGCTCTTTTCTTCTGCAGGCTAGCACCTAGCATACCCATCCTTGCTTCTTTTGAGTGCCCAATCCCTTATCTTCTGGACACTCACAGCATATATTGATTGCTGCCTTCAGAGAAGCAGTGCACTCTGGTTCACCTCTCAGTTCAACAGTGTGTTTAGTGCAAGGCCCTTGGTAGTTCCTATAGCAAAACCAAATATAAATGTATTTAACACAGCTCAAGAGATCCAAAAGAGTGGCAAGTAAAAGGAAACTCCAGATTACAGATATAAGAAAAATATAAAATGCCTTCTAGAGTCTATACTTATTACTTCATAAGAACGGCCATACTGGGTCAGACCAAAGGTTCATCTAGCCCAGTATCCTGTCTTCTGACAGTCATCAATGCCAGATGCCCCAGAGGGAATGAACAGAACAGGTAATCATCAAGTGATTCATCCTCTGTCACCCATCCCCAGCTTCTGACAAACAGAGGCTATGGACGCCATTCCTGCCCAGCCTGGCTAATAGCCATTGATGGACCTATCCTTCATGAACTTATCTAGCTCTTTTTTGAACACTGTCTAAGTTCCTTGTCTAATAATATATTTCTCAGACAATGGTCAGTCTTTACGGCGCTTATCTAACCCAAGGAGCTGGACTCACTTCTCATGAGACACACGCTGCCCAAGTATTGCCTCTATAACGGATAGCATCTTTGTGCCTGTTCTTCTTCCCCTATGCAGTCCCAGATGTTTTGTCTCTTTTCATAATAATCAGGGTATTTCATTAACTTCAGCTCAGCTGCGGGGTCCCCTATTCAGAGTCTCTTCCTGGGCTTCCTTTGTCTTTGTGAAAGCTCAGGCCTGCATCTGCTCCAGACTGTCAACACCAAAAGATATATTGGTCTCACTCTTGAGTCAGTTCTGAGGCCCATCTTGCCTCAGGTGACCTACTTCATCTCTAACAAATGTGGAGCGTAATATCCTACATTTTATATATAATCTTAAAATATTTCCCTTACAAACGTCTCCCAATAACCATAATGATCAGCTAGTTCTTAGCTTTCAGCAGAGACCACAAATGCCACCCCACCCCACCCCTGCCTATGGGAAAATATTGAGAGCTTATCAGACATAGGTGCAATATGCCTGGGTCACAGGCGTGTAGCAGTGAGTGCATGGTTTCTACAAGCCCAAAAGATCTAGGAGGCCTTCCACTACTGCTTCTGGTGTGAGGCAGCTCTGCACTGCTCTTAGTACACAGCTTCACAGAGATTACTGAGCCCAGAATCAGTGCCTTCCTTTCTATTTCATATGCTGCCTATTCTCCCTTCCAGTCCTCCACCCACTCATTTTTATTAGGTGTATTTCTCACTTTGTGGAACTGGAAAAAAAATAATTCACATCCTAATAAATTAAAAAAAACAGGGTGGTGTTTGACCTCCGAATCACTATGTTTTATTACTAGGGAACTCAAGTATTTTGTGTTGACAAAAAAAAGGCCCATAACAGTTAGTGCCATTGGAGCCAAGCTCTTTCCTTCCCATATAAGAAGAATGCATGCCCTTTTTTCTGACTAAAATCTCATCTGATTGGCAGTGAATTCCAACCCAGTAATTTTTAAACACAATTTGAATCTGGCAGAAAGTTAATATAGCTTTTCAATTCAGAACGTATCTGGCATCTTTCACCCCAGTTCATACTAGTATTTAAACAGGTTTGGTTCTTGGGACATCATTAGTATATTTCAGATGCTATCTAGTACAGGTGTAATGACTTTAGGCAGAGGTGTGGGTAACTAAAGTTATAGGGTGTTTTATAGAGCTGGTCAAAACCTGAAATTTCCATTCCATTTTGAAATAAATAAATAAATAAAAATATTTCCTGTAAAATATTTGAAAAGTCAAAATCAGAATTATATAATTTAATTCTAATATAAAAGAAACAAATTTCTGAATTAACTTAATTTTGAAATGAAAAAAATCAAAATGAACTATTTTTACCAGAACACTTTCATTTTTTCCCAAAACAATATTTCATCAAAATTGATACTTTCTTGTGGAAGTTAATGGAACTTTATGACTTATTTGGGGCTCTGTATATGCAAAGGGGTCTGCATGTATGGAACAACTTGAAGGCTGGAGGCCTTAATATTTTTCAGAATGCATCCCCATTAAAAAGAACTTTGTTTATTTTATCTTGATTAAACAAATCATTGACACCCACTCTCATTAGTATAGCTTGCAAGTAGAAATCCCAGTGGATAAGTGTGCCCTTCCAATGATGTGGAGTATCCTGTATTTTCAATTAATGTTCTGTAGGTTTGCAAAATCCTAATCTCAGGGGGGTCCTGAAGGGTGCCATTTCAGATTGGGCGGAGGAGGGGACAATTTAACTGTTATTCCAGAGGCTACTTGGGCACCTGAGAACTCTTGTTTTTGCAGATAATTTAGATACAGTGCTCCTGTCAGATAATAATTTCTAATTCCTATATAAGGAAAGAAATTAAATAAATATTAGACCCATGCACCTCTAATACTAACATGTTCTGACATCTTGTGTCAATTCACTTAAGGGCCTGGTTAGGTTTAAAATCATAATGTATATTCTTACTTTGTTACTAACTGTTGAATGCAACAATTGAAACAATTAGAAAGATATCTAGATTTTTCTATATCACTTTTTTGCTGTTCTTTAAGCTTGGAATAGATCATTTAATCTTTGGAAACATTCTATTATGGCAAGGCCCTGTGTGTTTATACTGAACCTGCCTGGGGCTCTAGGTGTGTTACCCCACCACAAATAATAGACTAGCAACTGACTTTAAACAGGAGTGAAACTGACACTTTCAAGTCACTTATAGTATTGAAAATCCCAAATATTCAAAAATCATGAATCAGGCTCACCAGAAATCATGAGATTGGGTTTCAAATAATGATGTTATGTAAAAGTAATAGAGTTGGTGTACTTTTTATTTACATTCTGCTTTTTGAGCCTTTAGAATGCACTAGGGTCACATTTTGAAGCTTTCTCCATAGCCACAAGGGCTAGAAAGTTCATTTTTCTTTAAGAATGAAGGCTGAAATAATCACATATCACTTGACTCCAGGAACGGGGGCTTTAAGGAAAACAATAATTATCATGATTCCCATGACAAAATCATGAGAGTTGGCAAAGGCTATTTTCTTTCCAGAAGGGTCTTAAACACAACACTAGAGTGACTGAGTTCCAGCTTTCACAGGAGAATATTTTAAACCAAACACCAAGAAAATTCTACATTTCAAAACTGAGGAAAAAAATTAGACTTCTGAGGTATATCATGGACACTTCAGGCAGGAAAGGAAATTATACAGGCACAGGAGCTCTGGGCAGCATTTCCTCCTGAAAGAAAGTTGGAGATTGACTCTTCTAGTCCTTAATCAAATAAAACTTCTGTCACCATCAGTGCCTACACTCACAGATATTAATATGTGTTTAATAACTATACCCTCCATACCTAAATATCTCAGCCATCTTATCCACAGTTACACATCTTATACTCATAGGCTCAGGGATTACATTTTCTGTCATATGCTAAGCAGTGCTGAGCACACAGATGGTGCCCAGTGAATAATACAAATCATGACAATAATCATCAACTTTATGGACTCTGTCAATGCAGTTTCTGATCTTTGTTCTGGAATTGCCGTGAATAGAGCTGAAACCCTAAGAATTTGAGGTATAATCACATCTGATACTCATATGACACTTTTTCATTCCTTCCTTTTCTCAGTCTCAGAACAAAAAATGACAAAACAAAATGTTTTTCAGTTAAAAACTGAAATTGCACAGCAGGTGTTGCTGTACAACTCAGTGTAGGGCAGAATCTGCCACCCATTGACAGTTCAATGCTCTTCTCTCATCTGACTCTAATTTTCTTTCTTTATCCTTCTTGACTTCTGTGCTGCTTTTCATACTGTCAACCATGACATCCTTTCCAATCACCTGGGACCAATTGTTGGAGACTCAGGGAACTGGCCTTCTTGGTTCTGCTCCCATCTGAGCCTCTTTTTTGCAGCATGCAGCAGAGAGAGAAAGGCTGGTCCAGTAGATAGGGAACTAGCCCTGAGTAGGAGACCTGGGTTCTACTCCCCCCTGCCCATGGACTTCCGGTATGACTTCAGGTCGGTGTCATAGGGACAGAGTTTCAAAGATTTTTAGGCACCCAAAGATGCAGCTAGGCATCTAGTGGGGTTTACAAAGCACCTAACCCTCTAGGCACTTTTGAAAATCCCACTACGTGCCTAAATACTTTTGAAAATCTGGCTTTTAGTCTTGTGTCCCTCAGTGCCCCATCTGTACAATGGGGATAATAGCACTGCTCTATCTCACAGATGGGATGTGATGTGAGGCACTCAGATACTGTGGTGTTAGGACAACATAAGTACCTCAGGTAGAGTGGGAACTTCTCTATACCACTGCTATCCCTTCCCTGGGGTTTGGCCCCTTCTTTTCACCCCTTCACATCTCCCTCTTTTCTGAATGTAACCTTGGCTCAGAGGCCTTAGTTGTATTTCTTCAACACCTCCTCCCCCCTGCAGAGGGATTCCTATTTTACAGGTTCATCTACAATTTCCAGATCCTTAATTTAATTACCAGCCCTTGCTTATCTGAATCACCCTGTCTGTAAACAAAATACTGACTCCCTGCCCCAAGGGTACAACCTGGGAGCAGCACCTCTCTGCAGAACACACATTCCATAATAATTCTGTGCAGTTAAGATCTCCTTCTGTGAACACACCTCCTGTATGAAACTCAGTGGGGGGCCGGAGCACCCCCACCCCTTTTCCTAATTGCTACAATTCCTGTATCTTAGAACTGCAGTAACTGTGGGTTGTGAAATTTTAGTCTGGAGCCACAGGGAGGTTAAAAAAATGTACACATACACACATCACTGGCCCCAGGATATGGTAGCATTCACCTATACTCTCACACCATTTTGATCCTGAACAGTGTTTAAAAAAGAAAAGAAAGTAGATTGTGTTCTTCAGGCTAGCTAGTTTCTTCTTCATTCAGCCAACTAGATGGAGAGGCACATTTCATAGACTCTGCTGGCTCTCTGCAGCCTTTCGCATTTTGTGCAAATAGGAAATATATTTAATCTCTATTTTAAAACAGTTTTCAAAAATAGACAACAGAACTGTAAAGTAAACATAACAAGTTCATATTCAATTTAGAAGTAATGAATAACATATTTACATAAATAGCAATCAATTACTACATGTACACTAATTTTTTAATTAGCACCTGCTGGGAACATTTGATTTATTTATTTATTTTTGATGGTGGGCGAAAGAGAATTGATGCAGAAATTACTGGATGAAATGTTATGGACTGTTATGTAGAAGATCTAACTAGGTGAGCATAGCACCCCTTCTGGCTTTAAAACCTATTCAATATTTTATTTATACTGCACTACAGGCACATGTATTTTGAAAATGTCTTCAGTGCGTGCAGTCTTCTGAGCCACACATTCTGTGGAAGGCTGGGGTTGTTAAATATTTTGGGAAGTGTTGCTCACTATATTTAAAAGTTGTTCAAATTGCAAAGATTGTGGATAAGGACAACAAAAAGCATGGGTCACACGGAAATATGAAGAATGCCATTCACTTACTACAGTACTAACTAGCAAGGTATATGGTCAAAAATGAGTGTAAATAGACACAATTTAGAGAAGCTGACCCTGGAAGAGCAACAAGATGCATTGTATGCAATGGGACACCCTTGTCAACCCCACTCTACTCCTGGTCATATATGCAGAGTATGTCTCCTATTACTCCAAGCAACATTACAACTTAGCTCTACAGCCATAAGAAATGAGGTTGATAAACTTGGGACAGCTATATAGGGATGTACCTACGCAATCATTTAATCCCCACAAGGTCAATGACAAATTAAAAAGTGTAAACCTTATAAGTATTAACACAATTGATTTGTCACATCTATAACGATTATTATTAATAACCAGTCACAGGTTCTTTCCCAAATTGGGCTACACATGAGATTCCCTTAGGAACCCTTCTTTTTTTCTCTCAGAGACTGAAGTTATTGGTGGTAGAGTAGTATAGATTCAATACTAACCTTACAAAGAAACCAGATAGTTGTACTACCTATAAACAATAACTAGCATAAAAAACATATCTAACCAAATAGTCTGTATACCTAGTAGGGCCAGGGTAATAAACACATTTCATACTTACCCTATGAAAGATGATCATGAAGAAGAAATAGGGATATAAATTAGCAAGTGGAGAACCTCAGAAGGCCACAGATCCTGTTGATGCTAGTCCAGAGCCGGAGAGAACCCAAGGAAAGGAAACTGGCATGAGGCCTTATGCACTACATTACACAGAACAATTTTGATGTGTCAGTGCGATCTATCTACTTACCTACCAACTGACCAAAACTCCGTACTTGAGGACTCTTGGGGTGTACTGCCCCTTTGTGGTCTCCTGTTTATCCTCTTGAATGAGAGTGCAAAATATATGACTGAGGGTTATATTCCTTTGGGTCTATACTACTATAACTAAAACCCATCCATTAGCCTAACTACCTCTAATAAGTTTCCTGCTAATATAGCAACTCTGATAACTCAGTTACTTATGTTCACCTACCTGCCCAAATTCCTGTTTCAAAATAATAAGAAACACAGCAAGATCAGTCATATACCTATGCTAATATCATTATCCTGATTGCAACAACTGATGCAGAGGAAGCAGGGGAAAGGTCATAGGTCAACAAAAGGCAAATAGAAAACTAACCTCCTTGTTAGATGTGAGGAACTGAAGTGGCAGGAGATGACAACTTAAAATGGGCCTCCCTCCCCACGATCTCAATGACATACTATTATACTCAGTAACACCATGTGGTAAAACATGATTGTGACCTCCTTCCAATGATGGATACAGGGTTAGTAGGTAGTTTTGTCTCTTTGGTTTCTTTGATGACTGGCGTTGCTCTGAGAACTACTCTGAAAGTAATCTTTTTTAGATTTGAATTTTCTCCGTGTGGGTTATGAGTTTACTGTGTTCCCATCACCTGCGCTCTCCCCATCTCTCAACATACCTGAGTAAAACACCACTCTGTATTCTATCTTCAGTTCAACTGTGATTGCTAGGACAGTGACTCAGACACAGCAAACTGCCTCCTAGTTACAGTGCACTGCTTGATTATTGCACTCATCTGACATAGCACTTGACAGTATGCCCTATTTTTGTCCTTCCACGTGCCCCCACTTGTCTCATTTTCTTTGCTGAGCCTAATCATGCACTAACTCAGTGAGACTTCACCTTGACATTTTCCAGTTTGCTGTATTCCAGGTTATTGTTTATGCATACTGTATGGGAGCCCTGTACTTCCACACTGCCTGCAGCATAACTTTGGCTCAGAGCACTACATAGTATTCATACCTGTACAGTCAGTGTTCTGCTGCAGTGATTAGATCTGCCTTCCAGTCCATATTTCCTCTGCCACTATGCTGTCCTGAAGGGGATCCTTTCAAATCGTTACACTCCTTCCCTGACTAATTTCACATTTGGGCAATAGTCCCATATCATTACCATTATATGCATAGCACACTGTCTGAATAACACTGCAATTTTGGCTTTGGTATCAAAGCAGTTGTGGTGTATTGTAACATGGTGGGGTCACTTGGTTATTTTGGTTTTACCTTGCAATTTTCTTGTTTCTTGGCTTCAGACCACAAAACCAGCATAAAGTATAGCCTAGAATATATAAATTGAACCAAAATCAGTCCTGCTATAATTGGTAGCAACTAAATCAGTGGTTCTTATACTTATTTGATTGAGCCCCTCTCATTTCATGTATGCCCCCCTCCCCAAGTACATATACCAGCCCCCAGCTCTGAAGACAGAGCAGAGAGCAGCAGATGATGGTCAAGCCTCCAGCTCTGTAGGCAGCAACATGCTAGCAGCAGCAGAGAAGGGTGGCAATGTGAATATTCGTCAACATCACTTTCCACAGCAGACTTAGTGCCTGATTGTTATCCTTACTTCTGAGCTGCTGTTGCAACCCTGGGGCTGACAGCTAGAGCCCTGCCACCTCCAGGTGAGAGATTGGGGGTGGGAGGGGAGAAAGGAGAGCCAGAGCCTGGGTGGTGGAGGTCCAGCTGTTTTTTTTTTTATCCCCAAATCCTGGCCATGAATGGCACTTCTGCATAAGCTGACAGCCAGAGCACTTAAATAATAATAATAGTAGTAGTAATAATAATAATAATAATAATAATAATAACAACAACAACACACATATGCACTTATGCCTTTCTTGATACATTCCTGTGCTTCCATTGGGAGGCCTGCCCCATAGCTGGGGAACTGCTGGCCTAAATCAATGAAGCTTCATCTGCTTACCCCAGGTATTAATCTGGGAAATTGAAACGGTTTGTCAGCTTGTGTTGCAATAATCTTAAAGCTTCCTACAGGTGTGTTTGAATGCAAACAATCCAGCTTTAGCATTCTGTCTCCTGAATAGTCTAGCCTTCTAAAAAAGGCCAAAACTTTTATGTTTTTAGAGAGTATCTGTGTTGTGAAACTGTTTGAGGAAGTATGGAGATAAGCTAGGGTGATGACCAGCTTAGATTCCTTTAATAATTCTTCCCCATCTGCCTGAACTGCTTAAGCAGAATAGATATACAATATTGTGTATGCTCAGGGTTTTCCCTAATGTCATTCCTGTGAACCTACTGGGTCTACATAAGACAGACAAAAGACCTAAAAGAAGTCAATAGATATACACCAGGAAGAAGTTTAACCTCAAATGATGTGCCGCAGTGTGGAAAAGAAGATTAATTGAACTGCTGGCTGTGAGGAAGCAATTTGCCTTTGGAAAATACAAAGTCTCTGCAGTTCTAAAAGTAAATTTAAGTTGGCTAGAGCCCTCACAAATGAAAATGTGTGTCTTATAGAACTCTTAGCAACATTAATTCTTTAATCGTAGTGTGACTGTCTGTATACAAAATGTGTTAATATAAATGTGCAGTTTGTACTAGGACTCTGATCTAGCAATCAGATCTTTGCAGCTGGAGGCCTGTGCCCATGCAGAGATGTATTCATTTCAATGGGGCTCTACATAGATGGGGAGGGTCCATCTACTAAAATCTGATTTCAGGACTGGGACCTAATCAATGAGTGGACATCTGTTTAAAAAACAACTATTTAGTATATAATTAAGCTTCAGTAGATATGTTTTTCATTATGGGTCACCAAATGTTAACTCCTACCCCAACATATAAGAGCACTATCAGCTAGAAAGCTCAGGTGGTAAATTGTGTACTTTGTAAACTTCTACAAAGCACTCAGCCAGATATCTCTGCAGTTCCATAGATATCCTGTCAGATGCTGCCAAAATCCAGCAAATTTGCAAAATTCCTACAAACTCCCAGAAACCTCACTGCTGAAATCCACTGTTGTTCAGTAGATGATCCTGCAGAGACACGATTACTGACAATAGAAATGCTGCACCAAATTAATTCCCGGTGTAACTCCATTGAGCAAAATGGAATTACATGAGCGATGATTATGATACTCCTTGTTTCTTCATATCAGGCCTTCCTTACTCTGTATTTTGTTTTTCAAGACCTGTAGATCTCATAATATATTGGCAATTCAAAAGAGGAAAAGGGGAATTTCCTTCATGGTTTCAAAATAAATCTATATTTCATCTCATCGGTTCATGTGGCAAGCCAATAGAGCTAATAGAGACAGAAGCATACACTTTACCAAATATTACCTAGTCTAGTTCCAGTTTTTTCTGCATAAATCAAGGGTGATAGCTGTAAAAAATTCTTTTGACTTTTTTATCTAGATCTGAGATAAAATCCAGTGGATTTTATACTTTGACAGTGGACAACTTTTTCCTGTTCCAAATAATGAAAGGAAAATTAAAGTTTGATTCTTTTAGTGTTTAGAGATTTCAGACAATTGTGCAAAAGTGCATGCTCTGTGCCAGCTACATAATAACTGAATTTTCATACCACCTGCTCCACATCCCAGTGCAGATACTGGGGAGGAACAACTGTCTGTGTAATGTTGAGAGAATATTTTTATTTTATTGTTTTCTACACTTCCTCTAATGAAACATAAAGAGGCATCATTACAACATGAAAAATGCCCTTGAAGATGTACACAGATGGGTGATATGGCTGGTAATCTACATCACAGTGCTGTAGGCAGAATGGCAATGGATTTGAGTCTCTTCATTTTTATTAATCAGTGTTTCATGTACTTTCTAATAATGTATATCTATAACACATCGAGTTTAATGATCTTTGCAGGGGGGTTTTCCTCTCCCACAGAAAATATTTATATTAAGAGGGTGAAGGATAAGAAGTGTTCTTTATTTTATTTCTTCCTCCCTGCTCATGAAGCAGCTTTCATGATACCCCATCTCAAATCTGTCTTCCTGTTCTTTGCAAAGAAGAAAAACTGAAAGAACATACTATTTCAGGAGTCGGCAACCTTTCATAAGTTGTGTGTCAAGTCTTCATCTATTCACTCTAATTTAAGGTTTTGCATGCCAGTATTACATTTTACTGTTTTTAGAAGGTCTCTTTCTATAAGTCGATAATATATAATTAAACTAGTGTTGTATGTAAAGTAAATAAGGTTTTTAAAATGTTTAAGAAGCTTCATTTAAAATTAAATTAAAATGCAGAGTCCCCCAGACTGGTGGCCACTGAAAATCAGCTGAAGGCGGCACGCATGCCGTAGGTTGCTTACCCCTGTACTATATGCTCCTCACAGCACCAGGCACAAAAGCAAAACCAACCTTCAGCATCTGTCTGTGGTTATACCTCTCTTAGACCCAAAGCACAATAATATGTCTGAGAACATTTCCCACATCTGAAAAAGAATTCTGTGTAAACTCAAATACTTGTCTCTTTCACCAACAGAAGTTGGTCCAATAAAAGATATTACCTCATTGTGATGTACCACGGTACAATCCAGATTAGTGAGCACTTGTGTCACTCTTGCCCTGCCATCTTGAGTGCCTTTACAATGCCTAGCTCCCACCTAAGATTTGGAACCACAGTTGCCAACTTTCATGTGCTAAATAAGCACCCCGACTTTCACAATAAGCTCAATATCAAGATAATCCTGTTTCAAAACAAGGCCAAAACAAGCCAATCCCTAAGAACGCCAACACTCTGTGACTAGATCCCCCCTAGCTTGCAGTCTGGGACTGTGGTGGGCTCACTGTGCACCCCTTACTCTCTCCCTCCCCCTTGCCCTTACTTGCCCCTTGCCCCCACTTGCTGGGAGCCAATCAAAAAAAAAAAGAAGCAACAAGCTATAACCCAAACAAGCAACAAACTACAAGCCAAAATCTAGCTAACAAGCAACTCAAAAGCCAATTAAGCCAAAAACAAGCCCAATTTCCGCATTTTTTTTCAACGGTTTGGCATGTCTGGTTGAAACGTGTTAATAATACCATACAGGGAATCTTATCACTTTAGATACAACTTTTCCACACACATTTTATCAGGACAATCCAGACCAGCAAATTATGTGTTTTCAGATGATATTTGGCAAGGCATACTTTGTACGGTTGTGTGTAGGGTGTGAATACAAGGGTGTATTCAAAAGCTTGTCTCTTTCATCAGTAGAGGTTGGTCCAATAAATGATATTACCTCAGCCACCTTTTCTCTCTGATACCCTGGTACCAGCATGGCTACAATACTGCATACAGTAATATGTCATGTCAGTTATGAAAGTTTGATTAATCAGTAGGCTACAGCTTCCATTTGCATGCTAATGCCTAGAGCAAAAGAACTACATTATGGTTACATAGTAAAGCTGAATGATTCTTACAGATTAGCACTTCAGCTGCTAATGTGTATGTTGTCAAGCTGTCTTGTTTGTCGGGAAAAACATTCTAATGCACCTTAACTCTTAGAATGTTTCTTACTGCTGAAATGGTTGACACCTAGGAACAGGCAACTTCTTGTTTCTTGGAGTGAAGAAGAGGATTAATGATGCATATGTGTTGTTAGAAGTGGAAACGCTGGGGGCATGATAAAGTTCTAGAAGGAACAGACATGCAGGAAAAGTATTAGAATATGTTGCGATCTGGGCTAAGACTGATGAGGGAAAATGGGTGGAAGAAAGCAGTGAGGAGGAGGAAGTGTGATAAGCATCTCCCGACCTTCAGTGGACATGGAGAACAATTGATCACCAGCCACTTTATAACAGCCCTTAACATATTTGAAGACTGGTATCTGCTTTCCCCTCAATCTTCTGCCCTCAAGACCAAACCTGTCTAATAAAAAAAACTCTCATATGCCAGGATTTTTGTTTCTCTCTACCATTTGCCACATATTTCTTAACATATGGCACCAAGAACTGAACACAATACTTTAGCTGAGGCCTCACCAGTGTCAAGTAGAGTGGGATAATTATATTTTTTGTCTCACATGACATTCCTTTTAATACACTGTGACAGTATACCCCATAAGACTTCATGGGAATATGCTTATGGATGTATATATGATATAACTGGAATATGTTTTATGCTACATATGCCATGTAACATATCTATGTAAAGGTTATGATCCACTGAATACATTCCTCCTATTTGTATGCATGTACCATTGTTGTACTTGAATTTAGGAATATTGACTGTATACTTGCTTAATAGACTTAGTAAAGCATTTGGTCAGCTTCTTGAGAAAGGAGTGTGAAAATTAAGTGTCAAATCAAGAACCATTTAAGCCAACAATGAACTCGAAGATGCCAATCTACATGGGAGCTTTCCCAGGAATGTGGCTTGGCTAGTAAAACTCAGTCCTGCATGGACATGTGACTTGCCCATGTGACTCCAAAACTCCATCTTGGAGCTTGACTTTGCATAGGAGAGAGGAGGGGGTCTCCATCCACAAGAGAGAGTCTGCTTAAACCCTGGGAGACCCCTCCATTTTGTCTTCAGCTGGCTAAAGAGAGAGCCTTTCCACCCCCAAGGAGACCTGAAAGGCTGGAACAAAGGACAGTAACCACAGGAGGTGCGAGTGATTGCTGGACTCAGACTAGCAGGAGACTAGTCTGTGAAGGGAAGCTTACTGGAACTGGTGAGATTTTATCTGTATTCAGTTTTCTTAGACATAGACTGACATGTTCTATTTTATTTTACTTGGTAATTCACTTTGTTTTGTCTGTTACTACTTGAAAACACTTAAATTCTACTTTCTGTGTTTAATAAAATCACGTTTTACTTATTAACCCAGAGTATGTATTAATACCTGTGGAGGCGGAACCAGCTGTGCATCCCTCTCTATCAGCATTATAGAGGGCGAACAATTTATGAGTTTACCCTGTATAACCTTTATACAGGGTAAAACGGATTTATTTGGGGTTTGGATCCCATTGGGAGTTGGGCATCTGAGTGTTAAAGACAGGAACACTTCTGTAAGTTGCTTTCAGTTAAGTCTGCAGCCTTGGTGCATGTGGTTCAGACCCTGGGTCTGTGTTGGAGCAGACTGGCATGTCTGGTTCAACAAAACAAGGTGCTGGAGTCCCAAGCTGGCAGGGAAAGCAGGGGCAGAAGTAGTCTCGGCACATCAGTTGGCAGTTCTCAAAGGGATTTCTGTGATCCAACCAGTCATTCACCCCAGAATTATATTTGCCTTTTTCTCAACTGAATCAGGTTGATTCATATTCAATTTGTGGTCCACTATAAATACCAAAACCTCTTCTGCAGTACTACCACCTCACCAATTATTCCCCATTTTGTATTTGGGTATTTGATTTTTCCTTCTTAAGTACAGTTCTTTGCAGCTGTCTTTATTGAATTTTCTCTTGTTGATTTCAGACCAGTTCTCTAATTTGTCAAGGTTGTTTGGAATTCTAATTCTGAGCTCCAAAGTGCTTGTAACTGTTCCCAGCTTGACATCATTTTAAGCATATTCTCACCTCCATCATCCAAGCCATTAATGAAAATACTGACTAATACCAGACCAAGGACAGATCCGCTGGAACCTCACTTGAGATATTCTCCAAGTTTGATAGCAAGTCATTCATAACTATCTGTTGGGTACATCAACACTCCAGTTGAGAAATATGATTTTCATCTCACATAGACAGACTTGCACTAACTCAGCTTGAGCTAGTGTGCTAAAAATATCAGTGTGGACCTGCAGCACTGCCAGTGGCTCAGGCTAGCTGCCTGAATCAAAGCCCACCCAACTCCCTGGGTCTATGCTTTGGTGGCTACGCTGAGCTATTACCAGTGCCTCAACATTCACACTGCTATTTTTAGCATCTTAGCTCAAGCTGAGCTACTCGTCTGCCAACCCCTGCTGGTAATTGCACTTCTCAGTATACCTTTTGAGTACAGTTTTTCAGTCAGTTGTGCACTCACTTTATAGTAATTTAATCTAGACTGCATTTCCCTAGCTGGCTTATGAAACTGTTAAGTGGGACAGCATTAAAAACTTTACTCACAATCAAGATAAATCACATCTACTGCTTCACCCCTTCATCATTCACAAAGCCAATAACCAGTAATTTGTGAGCACGTGCCTAATACTTCCTTGTATATAGTAGGAGGGCATAATGTATGCATTCATCTGTACATTGAAAATCTTGTCCGTGTTGTCCAATCTTAAAAGAATTCAAACACATACATTTTTTGTGTGCACTTCTGTGTATAAATGAGATTAAAAAAAGCTTTGGTTAAGGAAAATATCTGCATATTAATAGTCTTGATATGCTAAGTAACAATCCATAATGAATCCCTTTGTTGCTTTTTTTCCCCTGAAATTTACTTTGTTCAGCCTTACAGCCATAGATTTACCTCTTGATGGTTCTTCATGATACCATTAGCAATAAGCATACTTCTTTAAAGGGGTTTTTCTGCAAATGTCTATGTGTTTGCTAAGGAAAATTCTAAATTGAGAATGGACTTGACTTTTGGTGATCACTTTAGATTTCATATCAGTTTCAGAGCATAGCTGTATTAGTTGATATAAAAAGCATTGTTACTTAATATTCATTGTTGTTGTACAGTTAGTGCTCAAAGAAAATTCACATAGCGATATCTTCTGTATCAGCATAATTATCAATAGTGCAAGATCACTTTAAGGGTCACCTGAATTTTTCCCGTCCTTTCACTCCTCAGGGGATCCATCTGCCTAGTACAGTGGGAGCTGGAAGGTCACTGCTAATTAATTATTGTGGTTATGAGATTCCTGCTGACTTCAGGGTAGGACTTTTCCTATAAATATGTGAATTCAGCAGTCTTCAAAAGTTAAACTTTCATTATGTTATCACTACATTGACCATGCACATCTAGGTTAGGGGACAGTATGCAAAAGAGATTTTTTTCAATTTTATCAATTGCTTTCCTCTGAAGAAGGCATCTGTTGAACATAATGGCTCGTGAGAATGATGCATTATTAGTATCTGCAGTTAAGAGTCATTCTGTCAGTGTATCTAAATTAAAGAAACCTTCTGACTCAAGGAAATCTGATGCAGCATAAAATTTATCCTCAGTAAGGGTGTCAGGCATATAATTAGACAGCTGTTCAGCAAGTGGCAAACACTAGAATAAATATTTTGAATCAGAGCTGAGGTTTGTGTGTGAGGGCAGGTAATCTGACTAACCACTTGAACACTCATGAGAAAGAAAAGTTAGAATGACCTAGAGTTTCAGACTAGGCTTTAAAATTCAGTTTGGAATGAAGAATTAGTGTCCAAAGTGGGGAGCTGGCCTATGATAGGGAATAGCTCAAATTTCAAATATATGGTCCAAATGGATCCAAACGAGACACTCTTGTTTTGGTTCCAGGTCAGATTCAAAACCAGGTTGTAATGTCAGGTTCTAATTTGAAAGCAGCCAAAAATATTTCAAGAACAGCCATTTTATTTCAGGATTTCAGTCCAAGATTGGGTAACATTTTCAGCAAACAATTGATCTCATGAATGACTCACCATTCAGTAGAGTGGAAATTTCACAAGATCGACAGATTTTACTACATTGCCACTGCCAAGGCCAATCTCACAAGAAGAGCATGAGATTTTCCCAACACTGAATCTGAGCATCAACTCTACTTTGGATATAGGGCCAGATCCAACCTATTGAAGTGAATGAGAGTTTTACCATTAGCTTTAAATGGTGTAAGAGAAGAGGAAGACAGCAAAGGATACCAGAAACTGGAATCTGCAGTCAGAATTAAAAACAAAAACAAAAACATCAGGCATAGCAAATTTGCATCCTAACCCCTATTCTGGTTTGGTTTTGGCTCTATCTTTAGGAATGAAAAGTATTCGCACGCGAATGTAAGCCCCTGAAAACTTTCTCTCTTTTTCAAGCCCTTTGCTGAAAACCTTATCATGGATATTATGTTCTGTTTTGATAGTGTACAAGATTACTCAACAGGGCAATTTCCCCCCTTGTGACTCTTGGGTTTTTTTTTATTCCTTCAAACTGAGGATTATTTTGATAAAACCAAGTATATCTACAAGGCAATCCCATTGTGAAACCACCCCCATCCTAATCCAGCTGTGCCAGATTGTTGAAATCTAATGAAATCATTTTACAGTATCTTATTTTCCTCTTGTGGACTATACATAGCATTCAAGCTATATTTGCATACAATACAGACAATCTTAGTATAGGCATTCTTTTAAATAAGCACCTTCTGTAATAAAGAGGATTAACAAAATTAACTTCAGACTACTGGGTTATAGACTGTGGGAGATGTGTATCTTAACTAGTTGTTAGTTGGGTAGCAGAAGGAAGGCCATTTCTGATATAGGAGCAGAATATATGTTAAACTTATCGCATAAAATAAAGGTGAGATGAACTTTTACTCATGCTATTTCTGCTGCACTCATTGGTATACCTCCATCATTTTGTCAGAGCAGCATGTGACAAAATGAAAGCAAAATAAACAGCTTCCAAAACCAATTGATTGTAAAGTAGAACAGGCAGAAACCAGATACTCTCTATTGTAAGGAAGTACTGCTTATGATTTAAATATTAGTAGATAAGACTATTAAAGAAATTCAAGAAAATATTCTATGACCAAGCCTTCCCATATGATGGTTATACATGGCAAGAAGAGAAAGGTCACATTCATCAAGATCTTCTAATTGCCTATATTAGTGTCAATGCCTGCCTCCTTTTCTAATTTGGAAGACAGCATTAAGGCATTCATCATCTGTTCCCACTCTGATAAATTGCAACAGCATCTGAAAAAAAGTCTTTCAAGTGTGTATTTCTGATATTATATGGATCTGTAGGAAGTTGATTTTGTTAGATCGTTTTTGCACTGTAAAATGGTAATTGCATTTCCAGCTGCAAGGTTCAGCAAAATGCTAGGAAAAAAAGTCATCTAACTGATCTGAAGAAAACTCATTGGCTGCTATTATCGACTATAGAATCATAGAATTGTAGGACTGGAAGGGACCTCAGGAGGTCATCTAGTCCAGTCCCCAGCACTCATAGCAACAGTAAGTATTATCTAGATCATTCCTGACAGGTGTTTGTCTAACCTGCTCTTAAAAATTTCCAATGATGGAGATCCCACAACCTACCTGAGTAATTTATTCCAATGCTAACCACTCTGACAGAAAGCTTTTCTAATGTCCACCCTAAACCATCCTTGCTGCAATTTAAGCCCATTGCTTCTTGTTCTCTCCTCAGAGGTTAAGGAGAACAATTTTTTCCCTCCTCCTTGTAACAACCTTCTACATACTTGAAAACTCTTATAATGTCCTTTCTAAGTCTTCTCTTCTCCAGACTGAACAAACCCAATTTTTTCAGTCTTCACTTATTGGTCATGTTTTCTCGACCTTTACTCATTTTTGTTGCTCTTCTCTGGACTTTCTCCAATTTGTCCACATCTTTCCTGAAATGTGGTGCCCAGAACTGGACACAATACTCCAGTTGAGGCATCATCACCACAGAGTAGAGCTGCAGAATTACTTCTCATGTCATGCTTACAACACTCTGATAATACATCCCAGAATGAGGTTTTCTTCTTTTGCAACAGTGTAACACTGTTCACTTATATTTAGCTTGTGATCCACTATGACCCCCCCAGATCCCACTCTGCAGGACTCCTTCCTAGGCAGTCATTTCCCATTTTGTATAAGTGCAACTGATTGTTCGTTCCTAAGTGGAGTACTTTGCATTTGTCTTCATTGAATTTCATCCTATTTTCTTCATACCATTTCTCCAGTTTGTTCAGATCATTTTGAATTTTAATCCTATCCTCCAAACCACTTGCAAATCCTCCCAGCTTGGTATCATCCTAAGTTTCCTGTAAGCAGCATGGTCATGAAGCTGCCTATTTAGCGCCATGCAGGCACTCAGGAAACCTGTCTGGGGACCTGCCGCGGCTGGGGGAGGGACGCCCCTCCTCTGGGCCCGACCTAGCCCAGCTCCCAACCTGCAATGGCCAGTGCAGCCCCTGGCCTCAGCTATGCAGTAGCCTGGCCCGAACCCAGCTGAGGTGGTGCGGTGTGGCCCCAGCCACGGCCTCGCCCAGCCCAGCCCAGCCCCAGCTGTGGCGGCCCAGCATGGACTCAGCCATGGCAGCCCAATCTGAACCCGGGTGGCCCGGTCTGGGCCTGTTGTGGGACACCCCTCCCCAAACCCAGACCAAGAGCTGCCTCGGTCAGGGGAAAGATGACTATCACCCCCAGCCCAGATGCGCCTGTGGGGAGAGAGAGCTGGGGGAAGTCCTCTCTCCCCACCATAGCCCCAAAGCACCCTCCCATACAATTCAGTGTGACCATTCATATGCTCAAAATTAAGCACGTGTATAAGGATCAGGGTATTAATTTCTTTTTTGTTCTTTTTTTAAGGCTAGAGAATACTTAAATGTTTTAAGTGTGAACATAAATCCTCAAATCCTATATTTACAGCCATGCAAGTAAAATAGAAGGTTTTGCTTTGAAGATCTCTTGTAAAACAAAACTCAGTGATAGCAAAAGATACAGAGGGAGAGCGATGTCATTAGAATTAAGCTAAATTGATCAAAAGTCTGTCAAGTGAGAAGCAGGTGAGGTAAAAAGACTTTCTGGCAAGTAAGAAGATAGATAGAATCACTTCTACGTCTAATTAGCTACTTGAGGTTCATACAGATTGTGGAAGGTATCTTAATACTATCTCTTGAGTAACTGTCATATCCATAATTAGTATTTTTGCAGCCATTTTAAAAGAGAATACTATAATCCTTAAACCAGAACACCCAAAAGACTTCCCTCCATATTGCTTAGCTGTTGTGCTCACTTTACCAGTGAGAATATTTAAATGTGAATTACTACTTCACAATCATTCTACTAAATGTGAAATATCTGTACTTAGTGGTTTCTTCTAAATTGCCAATAAGAACCTTGATTACTTACAGATGCATGAGGTCTTTATAGTTAAACAGGGAAACTGAGTGCAGAAATTTGACTATAGACCAGTGGTTTTCAAACTGGGGTCCATGGACTCCTGGGGGTCCACAAAGGTGCTCCAGGGGTCTGAAAGTTGTGTCCGGCTCCAGGGGTCCGCAAGTCATGTCTGGGGCTGGTGATTCCACTGATCAACTCTTCCCCTCCCTCTCAGTGTCTCCGGAACGGCACAGAACAGTTGTTCAGCAGCATGCAGGAGGCACTTGGAGGGAGTGGGAGGAGCAGGGATGGGGCACGCTCAGAGGAGGGGATTGAAAGAGACAAGGAAGAGGAGGGGCAGGGGTGGGAAGAGGTGTGGGCAGGAGCAGCATCAGGAGCTGAGCGGGGTTTGAGCACCCCCAGGGAAAATTAGAAACCAGCTTGGGGGTCCGGAAAAAAATTTAAATCACAATGGGGCTCCTCGGGCTGCTAATGTTTGAGAACTGCTGCAGAGACAAAAGAATGAAAAATGGGCATTACCCCCTTCCAACTCCTCCCACCCAGCTTTTTTTTTCCACACAGAATTTTCACTTACTATTCAAAAACAGTGAAATGGAACAGATATAAGTCAAAGCCCATGAAAGTCCATGGGAATCTTTCTATTGACTTCAATGGACCATTGCGCCCTGGATATGGCCCTATTGGAATCCTAAAGTGAATTAGCCTTTGAAAAGGACTCTGAAAATTAAGTTATTATTAAACTTATATTAACAATTTTAATTTAATTTGAAGTCAGTTACAAAAATTCACAAAATATATAATAAATATATATACTAAAATTTTGAGCAACTGGAACTCTATTATTTCAGTGAGAACAGAGAATTCACAACAGCAAATAAGTGTTCCAGCCTCACCCATACAATCCTCCAATTAACACAAGCAGAAGTTAACCCTATACCCCCAAATATAAATATTACGAGGAAAAAAAAATGCACATCAAAATTACTCCTCCTCCCCAAATGCCACACACAGTATAAGAAAACCAAGTGTCCACTTCTCCCATAATCTGACACATAATATACACAAGAAATCAGAACTGATATTTCTTCTCCTCTTTCCCTTCAAGGTTTGATAGCCCTTCATCCTCATGTACCTTCCTCAACGCACATGAACCCTGAGAACTCTTCCTCCTCTTCCACTCCCCTGTAGATCCTTAATTTATCTGTCCTTTTGGGATGATGGGAGTTTCTGTGAGTTGCTTGCCCAAATAGCTGGCTGAGGATCCCTCTGATTGGTAGAGTACAGGAAGCTGTAGGCATCGTCAGTTGTCCCTGAATACCCTGTGATAACTGGCATGACCAGATTAACCACCTGTAAACTGGCTAGCTGCTGGCTGCAGCAGCCTCATGAAGAGGTGATTCCTAAGTGTGAGCTGAACTGGAACACCAAGCATGAGCTAGCTGGAAAAGGTTCCACTTATGGCATGTCCAGTCAATAAAAATGAATGGCAGATTCCATGAGGCTGAACCCTCCTCGTTTCTCCTTCTTCCGTGTGCCTGTAAACCACACTCATTCGAACAGTCTAGCTGCTACTGGGAGAGCTGAGAATGTGCTGTGCCAGAGTCAGGTGAAGGAAGAAGCTGTGGGATAAGGAGAGGGCCAGAAATCAGTTCTGTGGAGATGCTCTGGGTCCCCAACCCAGCTATTGCTTCCCGGTCCCAAAGGTGTGACTCCTAGCACTTTGTACTCCCAGATTTGAGCACAGTCCCAGGGATCTTAGGCTCAAAATTGTGGGTCCATACACATCCACTCAACAGAATCCAAGCCCATTGATCCATGCATCCTGCTTTAATACACAACTTATGATACAACGAAGGTGAGCTCAAAACACTGCTTATTGACATAAAAAAAATCTTTAAAATAAGATTGCAAAACCCGGAATCACAAAAGGATGAATAATAGCCCTGCACCATAAAGAGATTCAAGCTAATTTTTTGAAAGGAAGGCAATATTTTGTGGTAACTGTGAGGTTTCTGCTTTAATTTGTTTGTAATGCAAAGTCAAGTAAGGAAAAGCCATGAGAAAAAAGATTAGATTTTACTGCCCTGACAACAATTAATGAGCATATGGAGTGGTTCACCTCATATTGCCTTAACCAGCACATTTCAAAAAGGGGACACGTTATGATAAACTGTTGAATTGATTGTCCTGCATAGTAATGTCAGCAACACTGCTCAGACAGATTCTAATACCCATACTCCCCTTGAGTGTTACAAAATCACCAGGGCTACTACTCAAGGTACGTCAGGGTCTCAAAATCTGGCTGTTAGTGAACAAATGGCAGTTCCCGCCTTTTCTATCAGCAGTGCTTGTGGACATGAGAGATGTATCCGTTCATTTTGGTTTTCTAACGTCAGCCTGATGCTTATTCCACAGACTTTTTTTGTGTTTAAAACAATACATAAAAAGCTATTGAAAAGTTTTTGGGGAGGATTTTCAAAACACTAGGAGTCAGCCTATCTTTGCTCTCCCTGAAGTCAATGGGAGCTTTACGACTGGCTGTAATGGAAAAAGGGTTAGGCCAACTCTGAGTGCTTTTGAAAATCCTAACTTTACAGCTGTAAACATATTCATGATAGTTTAGGCCTATGGATACTTTGTAATATGGCAGTCAAATTGTGCTACTCCACCAATGATCTTGGATGTCTTTAAACTTGGATTCCTGAGGTGAAGCTGGATTTCTGTCAGACGTAATTTGTCAGAGTGATGCCCTGAGCATCCTGGCGGGTTCTAAAGAAAATACTTTTCTATTAGCTGAGGAGAATGCAATTACCTGCCAGTCATTTTGCATAAAAGATAAAAGGAAAGCATTTCTGACATGCTTGATGGAGGTTAGCAACCCATTCAAATCTAATCAACTAATGTGGACATTTTCATTCTTGACACAATTTTCTTGACTTGTAATCTCTGGAGAGAGACAGACATTTAAATGCAGGTGATATGTGATTAAATTGGCTGCAGGTAAAACAGAGAAGTGGTTCCATATTTGGTTTGAAGACACAGCCCAAGATGGAAAATCCTATCATCCTGTGCCAAATATAGATAGATAGATAGATATAGATAAATATATCTTTACCCTATCTCTACATGAGTGTAGCCACTTATTGAGTGCCTCCTCATGGCTGAAGGTCACTTTGCAGGCACCCTGCCCCTATTAGCCCTCTCTTCTAGACGGCTTAATACTACAGATAGTTTCAGTTACAAACTCACAGCACCCCTTTTTCAGACTGATTTAATGTCAAATAAAGCTCATAACAATCTCAGAGTCCTTAATCACAAAATAATCCAAACCGCTTTCAACAAAGTCGAAAATCATAAGCCCTACCTAGAGTCACCACTCCCCAGACTTCACTGTTTGAAGCTCACTTTTGTAGCCCTGCTTCCTTCTCCTGTCAATATTCCCTGATTTTTGAGCTTCTCTCTTGAGCTTCTCTCTCACAGCAGCAGATTTCCAGACTAGTGCTACAAAACTGCACGGATTTACCAACTTTCCACACTAAGTATGTGGTGGTGGTGTAGCTGTGTTGGTCTCATGTTATCAGAGAGATAAGGTGGTGATGTACTATCTTTCATTGGTGAGAAAGAGATGCACTTTCAGAGCTCTGAAGTAAATTGGAATTCTCACAGTCCAAAACACTGAGCTTTGCAGGATCAAGACCTAAATGGAAAATTGGGCTATTCTGGTCTTGCGATTTTGATGTTCCTAATGTTTCCCCAAGATTTTGACAATGCTATTTTATTTTTACAGTTTTGATATTAGCAGCTTTCTGAGTAAATTTTTTTTTTAAAAAATCTTCCTGTATTACTGTTTGACAACAGAGTCGTTTGAGAAAGGGATTCAGGTCTAGGATGTAATTGCACATGTGGGAGAGAGATTAGTCAGTGGCTAAGGGCATGCACCTGAGGTCTCAAGCATACTCAGAGAAGGGATTTGAATCCAGATCTCCTAGAACCTACTTCCTGTTGGAGCCGTTCCACATTTTATAAATAAATATTTATGGGATAAGAAAGACAGATCTATTCTATAGCCTACTGGTTAGAATACTCCTCTGTGATGTGGGAGATCTAAGTTCAAGTTTCTGCTTCAGGACTGGGATCTCGATTTCTACATCCCAGGTCAGTGTCCTCACCGCTGGGTTATTGGCAATTCTGGGCTGGGTGGAGAGTTCATTTTTTCATGAGCAAATTCAAAAGGTCTGTTTTATTTTAGTGCATAATGGGAAAAAAATGTAAAACCTTGAAAATATTTGTGGGATGGGAAAACTGTTCCCCAGCCAGTTCTAATCCTAACCTCTGTTTCAGACTTTCCTTGTGACCTTGAGCAAGTCACATAGGGTCAAATTTTCAAGCAAGGCCACTCATCTTAGATGCTTCCATTTCTGAGCCTCCAAATTAAAGCCACCAAAATATAGAGGCCACTTTTGAAAATTAGGACCTTAATTTCTGTCCATGTCCTTCTTCTCTCATCATTAAATTGAGGTTAAGAATTCATAGGGTTTTGTGAGAATTACTTAACGTTTGTAAAAGACTTTGGGCTTTTCTGATGGATGTCACTATAAATTAAACTAAAGTATTATTCTTGCTAATTTAATGAGCATGTTTGGACTTAACGCTCCATACATTCAGTGTGCCTTGAATAAAAAATGACTTTGGTTTCATCTTTCATGCTAATTGTGCAACATCTGTAAAACAACATTAAATTGAAGGGAAATGAATAGGTGTAAATAATGGCAGAATTTGCCTCATTATTGGCCTGATATGGCCAGTTTAAGTCCCTGAGTCAGTATGATACTCAAGCTAGAGCAAGGGCCTCAAACACAAATGACCACGAGGGCCACATGAAGACTAGTACATTGGCTCGAGGGCTGCATCACTGACACTTCCCACCTGCCACCCTCAGCCCCGCACCTGCTCCGCCCCTTCCATGAGGCCCTGCCCTGCCTCTTCCCACCCCTTCCCTGCCAACCCGTTCCCTGAAATCCCAGCTCTGCCCCCTCCCTGCCCCCAGGGGATGCAGGAGGGGTGTGGGATGTGGCAGAGGCTCAGGGCAGGAAGCTGAGGTGTGGGGTGCAGGAGGAATGAGGGGTGTGGCAGGGGGTCAGGGCAGGGGGTCGGGGTGCAGGAGGGGAGCGGCAGGGGGCTCAGGGAAGGGAGTTGGGTTGTCGGATGCAGGAAGGGTGAGGGGTGTGGCAGGGGGTCAGGGCAGGGGATCGGAGTGCAGGAAGAGTGTGGCAGGGGGCTCAGGGCAGTGGGTTGGAGTGTGAGGTGCAGGAGGGTTTTGGGGGACAGGATCTGGCCCAGCGTACACTGGGGCAGGGCAGGCTCCCTGCCTGTCTTCCCTGCCCCTGCACCACTCCAGGAAGAGGCTGGAACATGGGTGAGGAAAGTCTCAGGGGTGTGTGTTGCTGTTGCTTCAGGTACCGCTCCCAGCATCTCTCATTGGCTGGGAACGGGGAACCGCGGCCAATGGGAGCTGCTGGGGGCATTGCCCGAAGCAACATCAACACACACCCTGTGCGTCTCCTTCCCCACGTTCTTTCTGCTTCCCAGAGCGGTGCAGGGGCAAGGCAGGCAGGGACCCTGCCCTGTCCCCTGTGTGCGCTGGGCCAGAGCCTCTCTAGGTAAATGCTGGGGGAGGGCGAGGGGGCTGTGAGGAGCTCACGGGCCGCAGAAAATAACCTCATCCCGCGGGCCTCATGTTTGAGACCTCTGAGCTAGAGTATGTTGTGACAGCATACCCGTGTTCACTCCTTACACACTACTGTAATAATTTTTGTACAAGGTATGTCTTGTAAGATGGCATTTAAAAACTCATAACGTGCTGGTCAGTATCATCCTGATAAAAATATGTGTGGCCACATAGTTATAAGTTATAACACAATGTTATAAGAATTCCCTATATGAGATTAACACATGTTCCAAACTCCACGGCCCTGCCAAAACAGAGGTTGTTAAACAGGTCTGTCCTAACAAAGGAATGTGTGCTCTGCTTAATTTGTATTTAAGCAGTAAACAGAGTCATCAAGGAGAAAGAAAAACAAAGGAAACTCAGGTGAGAAAAAGCCAGCAGAGAGAACATCCTTCCACACAGACTCTTTGTCTATTAGTACCTAGGTGGAAATGTTTGTCACTCATTATCCTTTCAGTCCCTCTCTTAAAAAAACATCACAGCCCCTCTGCCTCCCCAGTCGATTGATTCACTGCTGCTGCATGGACAAAGGAAGGAAGCATTGGTGCCTGGGGGAAGGTGTCCCGAGCTAAGACGTTCGGTCAGTAAGACTGCAAAAAGCATTTTGTGAGAAAACTTTGCTTTGAATGTAACATAGTTTATAAGTTAGGCACCAGTAATGTTTTATCTTTATTTTTCTTGTAACCATTTCTAACTTTAATGCCTCATTATTTTCACTCACTTAAAATCCATCTCTCTGTACTTAATAAACTTGTCTTCTTGTTTTATGTAATCAGTGTGTTTAATTTAAAGTGGAATACTACATTTGGGGTGGCAAGTTGTGTGCGTATTATTTTCTTAAAGGAATAATGGATTTAATATAATTTGTACTGCTCAGTACATAACATACATTTCTGAAAGGAAATCTGAGACTAGGGATGTGTTGGGGTCACCTTGCAGTAACCAAGGCTGCTGAGAGCCAAAGTGTAACTGATGTGTGGCTGCCAGGCTGCAGTTACACATAGACACTCAGGGTAGGTTTGTGAGCAGCCCAGGTGGGAGCTACTTCAGTAAGTCCATTTTAAAGCACCCAAGGTTGCAGGTCAGGGTGAAACATTTGCTTATTAGTCTGCATTGTACCCTGGTATGTCACATACGCGCCTAGCTTTAAGCATGTGTTAACTATCATTAAGGTAACGTGCTGAAGTGCCTTCCTGAATTGAGGCCTAAAAATATGAATACATATGGAAAATGAATGAACAACTAGTTTTTCTATGGAATGTAGTTTTAACTTTAGTCTCCTTTTTTGGAAAGGGGTTTTGTTTGTTTGGAACAGCTCCTTTACAGATCGAGATCACATAGTAATAATTACATTGGCAAACAACGAATAAATGTTGAATCATATGCACTAGAGCAAGGGCTGGCAAATATTTTGGCCTGAGGGCCACATCGGGTTTCGTAAATTGTATGGAAGGCTGGTTAAGGGAGGGGGTCATGGCCCACCCCCCCCCCACCTTCTATATGCCCCCCCCAGACTCCTGCCTCATCCAACCCCTGCTATTCCCTGGCCCTCTGGGACTCCTGCCCCATCCACACACCCCCACTCCCTGTCTCCTGACTGCCCCTGGATCTCTGCCGCCCCATCCAACCCCTCCTCTCATTCCTGATGGCCCCACCCAGGACTCCTGCCCCATCCAACACCACCTCTCCTTCCTGTCCCCTGGATGCCCTTGGAACCCCTGCCCCTGACTACCCATGCTGCCCCATCCAACCCCCCTTCCTGACTGCCCCCTGGGACCCCTGCCCCCATTCATCCCTCTGTTACCCCCACCACCACCCTGACCCCTATCCACACTCCTGCCTCCTGACCATCATCCCAAACTTCCCTGCCCTCTATCCAACCCTCCAGCTCCCTGCCCCCTTACCGTGCTGCCTGGAGCACCGGTGGCTGGCGGCGCAGCTGGAGCTGGAGCCCGGCCACGCCACCGCTGCTGCCGCCACGCAGCACAGAGACTGGGTCAGGCCTGGCTCTGCAGCTGCACTGCCCCAGGAGCTCACAGCCCCGCTCCCCAGAGCATTGCGCCGGCAGCAGAGTGAGCACGCTGAGGCTGTGGGGGAGGGGGGACAGTGGAGGAGGGGCTGGAGGCAAGCCTCTCGGGCCAGGAGCTCAGGGGCCAGGCAGGATGGTCCCGCGGGCCATAGTTTTCCCACCTCTGCACTAGAGTGTGGGTCTCACTTTCCTTATCTCTGTTATAAATAAGTTAATCAGTCCTTCTCTTGTGACCATCCAGCTGTGGCTTCTTTATATCTCCCGTGTGAATTGTTGTCCTTTGCTTTTTAAAAACTCAGTTTATAAATAAATCTTTTTATAATATTGCTTCCTGCCACTCATTTATTCAAGCAAATGTCTCTACTTACAGATGCTTTTTCTAGTTATCGCCAATGTTCATTCTGAAGCTAGTTACTTAAAAAGCAGCAAAGAGTCCTGTGGCACCTTATAGACTAACAGACGTTTTGGAGCATGAGCTTTCGTGGGTGAATACCCACTTCGTCACATGCATCTGACGAAGTGGGTATTCACCCACGAAAACTCATGCTCCAAAATGTCTGTTAGTCTATAAGGTGCCACAGGACTCTTTGCTGCTTCTACAGATCCAAACTAACACGGCTACCCCTCTGATACTTTACTTAAAAAGGTGGAGAGTACTTGGCTTCAGGCTGAGCTGACTCTGTTTGTAATAAGTTTCCACTTGGGTTACAATGAGACCACAGTGCTTTTCTGTAATTTTTTTGCTTATTAATTCACATAGAGGTTCTGATCATCTTGTTCCCAGTAGATATCTCAGCAGCCATTGATGCAGTAGACCTTATTTTTTTTGTTGTTTGAATGCCTGAGGATTTCAGATGGATTATCTGATTCTTTCCTGTCCATCAAATTTTATTCTTTTTTCAGAGATGTCCTTTTTTTCCCTACTTTAGGCAATAGTAGATATACTGTTTCTGAAAATGAATATTAGATTATCTAGGTTCCACCCCAGCACCAGTTCTTTAGCATTTATATTCTGCAACTTTGTGCTGTTGTTATAGATAGATGGGTATGAGTTGGATTTTTTCTGTTAGGAGGATCATTTATGTATTTACATTTACTGTGTTTTGCCTCCTGGAATAAAATTCTCCTTTCCTACTGCTTTTCAGATTGAAGTGTAGCTGAAGAACTGAGCGCCATAACCATTTAATACTGGATTGACATAAGACCCTGGTCCTGCATGGAGCTCTGTGTGAAGGGTCCCAATGGCTATTCACAGCCCCATTGACTTAAAATGGAATCAGTGCAAGTAACTGCCCACAAGGAGGTCCTTGCAGGATTGGGGCTTATGTTTTCATCTTGTCTAGGACTGTACGGTTAGCTGGAACAGCTTTGTATATGGTCTGGCTTACAAGCCAATTTTATGATTGTTGTTAGATGGTGGCATGCTGTGACATTTCAATAAGGCATGCAACAACTCTTTAGTGAACAAATTTTGCCCTAAACTTTCCACCTTGATGAAGAGTTCACACCATCAGCTCTGTTCTGTCATGGACAATTCAATTCACATTTGTGTGCCTTAAGTAGTCCAACCTTTTTACTAATGTAACCCTTCTGCCCGTCTAAGTTGGCAGCAACAAGAACTGGGTTCAGCATCTAGGGGTTCCGTTTCAATAACACAATGCAAAACCGACTCGAGCCCCCAGCCAGTGACCTGGGACAATTACATACCACCGCCAGGCACTTCTAAGAGGCAATACTTTCCCTCTCGCAAGCACACAGTCTGAGTGTAGCAAAATCTTTTTAATAAGGAAGGAACCAATGCGGCATTATGTTGAGGAAACACCACAAACAGGATTCATAACACAAACCAGGAGCAAAAGACATCCCCCTAGGTAAGTTTGGCATTATTCTTTTACCCTCAGGGTCTTAAGTTCAGCAACTCAAAAATCACCCAAAAGTCCAACAACCCCAAAAGTCTCTGTCTCTGGTCAGTGCAGCCCCATAGTTCAAAAATTTATCTGCAGAGTTTTACCTCCCAGCCCGGGGTGGGGGGAGGGGCACACAGCGGTGTTAAGGGGCACCTTAGGTGCTCTGAGACCGACTGCCCCGCCTCTCCATGGGGTTCTGCTGCAGCCTTCACCGTGAGCCACTCAACTCCACCAGCTGTCCTGTGAGCTGCTCCAGCTGTTCCATGAACTGCTCCACTCTGTAAGCCACTCTGCTCCACCTGGTGTCCCGCAAGCCACTCCAGTCATCCCACAAACTGCTCTGCTCTACCAGCTATCCCACAAGCCGCTCCAGTTGTCACGCAAACTGCTCTGCCTTGCTAGCTGCTCAGCAAAATATCCTCACCGCGCCCCCCACACAGCATTTACTGATTTCAACTTGTAGTAGGAAGCCTCAGTACTAGTGTACCATTGGACCAAAGTGAATTCAGCTCAGCACCCTGTAATTAGACTCCTAATGGAATTAAAATTAGCTCTGCTATTTCACAGTAGAGAGAAAAGAAGGTGCAATTGGTATTTCAGGATCTCAAAAGGGGCCCCTACCACCAAGTACAAATACCTATTACCAGCCTCTCTCAGTTCACTGGGTTTTGGAACTCATGTCCCTTGTCTAGCGAGTTTCATTGTCCTTGATTCACATAATCAGAGTAACAACACTTTCTTCTTCCTGCCCCAATAACAAAAAAACTGGGGATCCCACAGCAGCCAAAGTGACCATTTTGGCTGCTGTGGGCTCATGCTAGGCAGGGTGGCTGTGCTTTTGCAAACAAGATCAGCCCCTGAAGTTCTTTTCCACAACTCGCTACAATTCACCACCAGATATCAGGGTAGAGCTCATCTTCACTCTGCTTATAGTAATATTTCACAAAATTGCATCAACCATGCAATGTGACCTTGCACTTACAATGCAGGTGAGTTCTACAGTGTGAATCTGGGCCTGCACAAAATTGTCCTGCTGTCTGTCAGTTGGATCACATCTTCTGTGAATTCTGGGGCATGCAGTGCATATATAGATGGCACACCACTGCAGTTAGAGCTGGTCAAATACTATGGGAAAAAGTATTCCTGACCAATCATTCACATAAAACTTCCCATGGGTCATTATTTCCCCTGGCTTCTACACATGGAGATTCTGAAGCCTGTGCATAATGTTTCTGAGGGATTTGACTGGCTCAAGCTGAAATGGAAGCAGTAGGTCAGAGCTGACTTTATGGTGAGATATAACCAGAGGAGTGGTGATGAAGATCTGACTTCAGAGCTGGGCCTGACCAAACCATTGGAAGCAGCACAGAGCTGACTTCACAGCACCCTGATAGGTAACTGCACAAAGCTAAATTCCACCATGGTACCCAACCAGATGACTGGCAACATATCTGATGTCAGAGAACTAGGTCAGGTGGCTGTACATCGGAGCAATACCTTGTTGTCTTCAATTCTCTGGTCTAGAAAAGACTGTCGGAGGAGACTGACTAACTCCCGTTAGTCTTATTGAACTCAGGGGTGGGGATTGCTTTGAGATTAAGAGTTGTGGACCACAACAGATCAAATAACTAATACTGGCAATTGAGGTGCTAACCATACTCTTGACACACTGAGTAGTCTTTGCTCATTTTGGGGTGTGTGTGTGTGTGTATACATGTGTGTGATATATATATGGTTATTGTGTTTCTTTTCTTTTCATTTTTGTCAGAAATATAAGGCACTTGCATAATCCCGAAGACTCCTGAGTGCTTATGAGCAAGGAAGAAACACCTAGAAAGTTGATCAGGAAGATTATATTTTAATTTCCTAGAGCCAGAAATAGGAGTACAGCCTTGGGTAGGGTATGTTTGTTTATTTTATAGGACTCCTGGACAGATTAAACCCATCCCATGCTGCTGCCATTGGAACGTGGTAGAAGTGTTCTGTAAGCATGAGGAAAATAGCAAAATGTAACTCTCATCAAATTATTTTCCAGCATTGCTTTCACTGGCCCTTTAAATTTGGTTGAGCAAAGCAGCATTAGCCCTTAAGCGGCCATTTTGCAACTAGGTGCTGTATGCTGCATATCTCTCTCTCAGCTGGTAAATATTTATTTTATTTTCTGTTATGTTTTGCTTTGTTTTCCCTGTGTGTTCCCTGAGGAGATGATCCCATGCTCACATAGGCAATTAACAATGGGACATCACAATTCTGTTTTAAAAAGTCATTTTCCGGAGCAGAGACTCACATCAAGGAACAGAATTGACTTATGTACTTTGGAGTCTTGCTCTAACCAAAGGAAGCTGCAGTAAAGCTGTCTACAAATGATGATGTAGTTTGATTTGAAGTCTTGCTTTCTGATGTGACTAGCTGGGTGTACTGGAGTGATAGACTATGTAGAGTTAGAGGAGTCTAGAGAGATGGGTGGTTAGAACTTTCATTCTCATTTTAGTTCTTTCTGCTAGGGTTTAGATCCCCCTTTTTGCAGCAGCACAATTCTCAGTCCCTTATAAAAAATGTGCCTTGTCTCATTGGACCTAGCTTCCTACTGTTCCTATTCTTAAACATTTAACCAAAATATTTCCCACTAATGACTGATGCATATTGCCCTGGTGGTCAGCAGGGTGGTCTGTTGCTGGAATGGACATGCCCTCACCTGGCTGCTGGCACTGTCCTCTAATTCATATGAGGAATTGGGTGAGGACTGGTCTTGAAGTTTGGGAGGAGAGCAGAGGTTAAAGCACCCTCCTACTATTGACTCTAAAGTTTGAGCTGAGTCTGGTCAGTCCGGTACTGGAGCAGAGAGAGGTGGCTGCAGCAGCTGCTTGACTTCTACTCAATACAACAGCAGCAGCAGCTTGGTCTTGCCTCCTCTTCGTTGCTTATTGGAGGTCAGAGATGCAAGGACTATGTCGGGCTGCACACTTCATGTGCTCATGTTGTCACTGATGGGAGTTATCCTTGCAGCAGCGGCTGCAGTCAGATCAATGGCAGGTGCACTTGTAGTGTTCCAGTTGTCTATCTGAGTAGAAAACTTCTAGGTCCCAGTCTTACAGAGGGCTGAAAATTGTAGCAAACTAAGTTGGCCATTGTATTTGGTCCTGGATCCCTCCCCCCCTCAAAATGACCCTTCTGGTCCAAAATGTACTAACGGCTTGCATTTTATTGAGTCACTGATGTGTAAGCATCCTGACACTCTTTAAGGTTTTCTGGCAGTTAAACTCCTTTGTCTCTCATTAAATCTCCCAGGTTCCTTTGTATTTCAAAACAGTTCTACAAAAGGAGGCTTGGTGCCAAGGCTTACTCTGGAGGCCAGATGGTCCCAGATGAAGAGCTTTGAGATAGGAGGTTTCTCACGTGTAAAGTTCAAGGGATGATAGTAAGTAGAGAGAATTGTATGTTAAGCAATTAGATTGTAGGAGAGTCCTGTAGAGAAACAAAGGCCAATGACAGCAGCTTCTTGAGGCAGGCCAGTGGCACATTAGCTGGGGTTTCTGCACGAAGCAGTTACCTGCGTGTAATGTGCTATTACTTCTGTTCAAGGAAACAGGACTTGTGTACATTATGTGAATAAACAAATGACACTAAGAAAATACTTCGCTCATGTCATAAACAGATAAGAAAAGTTAATAGCACAGAAGTACTTTATATCTCTTTGACTATAAAGGGTTAACAAGTTCAGTAAGCCTGGCTGTCACCTGACCAGAGGACAAATCAGAGGACAGGATACTTTCAAATCTTGAGGGAGGGAAGTTTTTGTGCTGTGCTATTAGTTTTTGGTTGTTGTTCACTCTGGGGTCTCAGAGGGAGCAGATGTGCAACCAGGTTTCTCGCCAATACAGGCTCTTATAAATTCAGACTAGTGAGTACTAGGTAGATAAAGCGAGTTAGGCTTATGTTTGTTTTCCTTATTTGCAAATGTGTATTTGGTTGGAAGAAGTTCAAATGTGTATTTGGCTGAAAGGAGTTCAGATTGGTATTTTTGCTGAAAAGATTTTAATTTGTACTTGTATACTTAGGCTGGGAGGGTGTTCCCAGGGTCTATAACTGAAAGACCCTATACCTATTCCATTTTAAATTTACAAAGATAATTTTTACTGTTTTTCCTTCTTTAATTAAAAGCTTTTCTTGTTTAAGAACCTAATTGTTTTTTTATTCTGGTGAGACCCCAGGGGACTGGGTCTGGATTCACCAGGGAATTGGTGGGGAGAAAGGAGGGAAGAGGGAGAGAGAGGCTGATTTCTCTCTGTGCCAGGATTACTTTCTCTCTCAGGAAGAGTCTGGGAGGGGGAAAGAGAAGGAGGGAGGAAGGTGAATTGTCCTCTCTGTTTTGTGATTCAAGGAGTTTGAATCACACAGTGATCTTCCAGGGTAACCCAGAGAGGGGAAGCCTGGGAGAGGCAACGGTGGGGGAAAGGGTTTACTTTCCTTGTGTTGAGATCCAGAGGGTCTGGGTCTTGGGGGTCCCCGGGTAAGGTTTTGGGGGGGACCAGAGTGTACCAGGCACTGGAATTCCTGGTTGGTGGCAGCGCTACAGGTTCTAAACTGGGATTGAGCTTAGAGGAATTCATGCTGGTACCCCATCTTTTGGACGCTAAGGTTCAGAGTGGGGATTATACCATGACAGCTCAGCATCACAGAATTATGCTCCAAAAATAAAACTGACTTGCTAGGCCCAGAATTCTGCTACCTACTACTGTATTTTGCACATGGCAGGTTTACAATTTGGGGAAAGGTTAATTTGACGATTCTTGGACATAGACCCAAATTAAACTGATCACATTGCATAAAACAGGTGTTTGAGGTGGAGAAGTCTTATGTTCACCCCATCTGCCCATCCTCCCTTTGCAGGAATGCAGTCAAGCATTGGCCTGCATTTTCAATGGTAGCTTTGCAAGGGAAAAGACAAGTGCCAAAGGGCTCAGTTCTGGCCTTACCCTAGCTCAGTTCCCATTGAAGTCAATGGATGGTCAAAATTGTGCCCCAGTGTTTTGTTTTTGCTTTCTTTAAAAGAAAGCAGAAATGATTTTTCATGGGCTTCCACGCATCTTCTTTGTCTTATCACTAATAGCTGTATTCCTGGGCCAAAGGAATGTTGCAGCTACTGCACAGATCTCAGAAAAAGCAAAGGACACTAAAGAGAGCATCATTATTTCATTAATAAACCAAGACCTGAACATTGTCATGAATGTTCCCAGAGGCCCAAGAATGTCCTTCCTGTGTTAATATCTTTAGCTCAAAATGGCATAATGGAAAAACTATAATTTGGCCTATAACATTAGAATTGCCTTTGGTGCTCAATGGGCAGCTACACACTCAAAATCAAAATCTTTCCTGACTTTTCTTGATGTAGGAAGAGAGAGAAAAAAAACTGTGTCTGGGTTTGCTGATCATATCAGGATAAAGATCTGGAAAAGTTTGGGCTGGATTCCAATTTATTTTATAGATTGGATCCAAAAATGCATGCAAGATTTTCATGATTACCAACAATTCTGCTTCACACTACTTTGACCTGGAAAGGGGGGCCTGCTGGGAGGTACTTTTTCTATGCACTTTTTTTTCTCTCTTTCAATCAAGGTCATGGCTATTCATCTCAGAGTCTTGTACTTAATTTGTTCAAGGTATTCAAGCAGGCAATACTGCAGTTAAAACTGTATTATATGCCAGTGATAAAGTCCTTTTCATTTCTGAGTGCAGCTCTTCTCTTCCAGCTGTTATTGCTTGTATATATGAGTTTCCAAAAAATCTACAATCTCCAGATGAATTACTTTACATCAGATGCTTTAGCTCCCTACTCCCCTATTCATATATATAATTTCCTTTTGCAATGGGCAAAAAAGACATGGAGCTCTTTCTGTCTACTCTTTCCTCTCAAATTCTAGTATATTAATACCCTCATCATACATCCTGTTCAAGATTTTCAGAACTGCTTAATGATTTTGGTTGCTTTGTTTCTGGGGGACTCAACCTGAAACATATTAAAGGGACCTGATTTTCAGAGGCACCCCAGATCACAAGTGACTCTTAAAAATCATGACTCCCTATTTAATTAACAAATTCCAAGAGATATTCAAAACAGTGGCATTCTCTCCTCCATTCTTTATAGAGCCATATACATGTAATTAAAGTAGTCTTGATTTCCTGTTTACAAAATAAACTCCACATGTTACAATAAGCCTTACAAAGCTTAATTGACTTTTTTCATTGTATTTAAGAGGCTAAAGCCCACACGTGTTTAAAAAAGGGATGAAATTAGCCTCTGATATATATGCCTGGTTTCTTATTCAAAGCAATTGAGCTCAGCATGCCAGCTGCTCCCTGGTGTGTCTGTTCAGTGATTTTTACCAGCAAGGATGCCGAGCTAAATCAACCAACTGGCTTTGTTTTCTGTGTCTTTATTTGTTGGATGTAGACCTATTTCATTAACATGGCTTGAATGAGATAACTCAGCCCTTAAACTTGGATGACCTCTACTCAGATACATATTGCTGATTTAAAGATGGACCTACAGATGGCGTTCAGGAAGTTTAGAATGCAATCACTGAATTCTGAACCATTATGTTGTTTGTTGGCAAGCAGCTACATAATTTACCCTAACTTAGAATGTTCTCTGCCTATACCCAAGATTTCTTAAGCATAGGTAGCGCAATTTCTCCTCATTCTCTTATTTCCCTTCTCTTTTCTTTGTGAAAACTTTCTTGGTTGGGAAATTTTTTTTTCTATATATTTTTCATATTTAGAGAGTTTTCATATTTGGTGATCAAACCCAACTGAGGAGGCACCTAAGACAGTGGGAAAGAGGTCAAGAAGGAAACCCAGGTGAGTTGGATAGCTTCTCTTGGGCTAAAGGCAGAAGGAAGCCTTGGAGGCCTGAATCCAGAATCAGAGGCTTCTGAGCCAGGAAGAAGCCTGAGAGGTTGGGGACCATGAAGCCTGGAGCCAAAGGTGAGTTGTCCTGAATCAGAAGAAAGCCTAAGGCAGTGACATCCAAGAGGTAGTGACAATAAAGCATAAGGAGTATTTGGACTGGAGTTTGAGGAGCTACAGGGAGAGAGCGATAAACCTGTAGTCTCAAGACTATAACAGGGTTCAGAAAAGAATTAGATAAGTTCATGGAGGATAGGTCCATCAATGGCTATTGGCCAGGATGGGCAGGAATGGTCTCCTTAGTCTCTGTTTGCCAGAAGCTGAGTTAGGATTTCAGGAGTTGGATCTTGATGATTACCTGTTCTTTTCACTCCCTCTGAAGCACCTGGCATTGGCCTCTGTTGGAAGACAGGATACGGGGATAGATGGACCTTTGGTCTGACCCAGTATAGCCGTTATGTTCTTATCCTCAGTGCACTATAAAGAGGAGATATCTGAAATCCACAGGACTGGAACAAGCTCCTGTGGTTAACCCTGATATAAGGCTCAGAAGTGGGGATAAACACTGGTAGGTGTTGCTTGTTACAAAGAGCCCATAAAAGGGCTGGTGAAAAGTCCTTGAAGAATGGCTAATCATAGGAAGTATCAGAGGGTAGCCGTGTTAGTCTGGATCTGTCAAAGAATCCTGTGGCACCTTATAGACTAACAGACGTTTTGGAGCATGAGCTTTCGTGGGTGAATACCCACTTCCTCAGATGCATGTAATGGAAATATCCAGGGGCAGGTATATATATGTGTGCTAGCAAGAAAGGAAGATGATATCTGTCTGTATTTGTGCAAGTTTCTTCATGAGGTTGATGGATTTCCATTCCATACGGCTAAATGCAGTGCCTTGCATGGTGTCAAGTATCAGAGGGTAGCCGTGTTAGTCTGGATCTGTCAAAGAAGGAAGGATCATAGGAAGGATCCCAGGGAATCAGTTGTGAAGTGTCTTGTGAAGCACACCTCGGCTGCCTAGCCGAGGGGCCCTGTGTAGGGTTGGAGGGCTTGGATTTCCCTACCAGCTACTGGTAAGTTTGCATGAAGCCCCCAGAAGAGGATATGGACTACTGGAAATCCTGAGAAAAGGGTGTAATGATCACTGGGCCCAGAATTGTGGGTGGCAGACTGGACAGAGGGATCAGACATTTGTTTTTGTTGGACTTGTTTTGTTGAAAGGGTGGGACTAAATGTGACAAGCCAGAGGGCCAAGTCGTGAGAAGAGGCAGACAACTAAGGGTGTGACGTGCTCATCATCCTGGGCTCTAGAAAAGGCAGAGCTGCTGCACCACACCCAAGGAGGCATGCCAGTAGTGAGTCCACCCTTGTAACTCTCCACTAAACCTTAAAGATCCACAGAAAAGGGCACAAACTAGTTCTGCTGCCCTTTCACAATACAATCCTTAAAGGTACCTTCCACTCCTGTTGACTACAATCAAAGTAAAGGGTACTTAGCATCTTTCATGATAAAGCTGATAGCCACATGAGGAGGGAAGGGCTGATGCTTACTATCTACATGTGGATCTCAAACTCCACAAAATGTAACACACTAGCTGTGTTTTTTAAGAATTAGTTTTCTTTTTAATTTAGAGCATTCTGATATTCTTCTTTATAAAAGTGATTGAAATGTACCATTGTAGGGTATTATGTAGCCTAGCCCAATATGAAGTTTGAATATGAAACAGTCTACCAACTAGCAGCACCATAGGCCAGAATGCATCTTCCTTTTTTCATGAGGCTAGAATTCCTCTTGCATTTTGTGTGCATTTATTTGCTCAGTAGGTATGAGAGTCAATGTGGTATGCTTGGGTATTGAACCATTACCTGCTTGCTAATTACAATGAAAAGGCAAAGAGTGTACAAGGAAGAATATATATATTTACTGTGATGAGGAAGAAGGAGAATTCAAAAGAAATAAAATGGTTTTGTTTGTTTTCCTAACAAAAGAGAGGGGAGATGCAAGAACATTAATTAGACATTCATTTTATATTGAATAAGCTTTTATGAAATTAATAATTATTGCAAACCTCTCTGAGAAATGAGACATAAATATCCTGATGACTATAAAATTCAGAAAGAACCAGTAAAATCTCATCTCCTTTTACAGATCATGAATCCATTGTTATTCTTCAGCCTTCTACCTTGGGATAGAATACAGCCTTGGGAAATAAAGGATCAATTTTATTAGCATATAGCATAGCTCTAATTTTTTCCAAATTCATTTTTCTGAATGCTTTAGGTCAGATATTCTGAAAGGAAACTCTTTGAAATGGTCTTATAACACTGATAAAAGCAACAACTCAACAAAATCAACATATCACTTCCAACACACCACTTCAAAATGAGTATTAAAGTAAATATGTGTGGAATATGCAATCACTAGTAACTGTAGTAAAAATTAGCATTGAATTGTAAGTTGTCAAATGAGCAAAGCAAAACTGCTCTGAACTGCGTGAATAGTGCACAACAATATTCCTGGATACTCATTTGAATTTGGAAGTGAATTCTGATTTAGACCATATCCATGACATTTTACGAAAGCTTTTTCTTTCACGCTAATATTCACATGCTCTACTAGCAACAGAAGTGGATTTTTAGCTGAAATATTCACTGACAACTGTCTAAATCCATTAACTACCCACCAACAATGTACATGTTGAAATGCAAATCCAATTGTAACTGAGTGAGATATGTGAAGAAGGGTGGGGAATCAGGATTAGGATGAATTTTGAATATTCACTGTTTGTGACTGACATACAGACCTCAGAACTAGAGACTGGAAAAATCCACAAATAATCTCCATAATGAATAATCTGAAAAGGTTATAATCTGTTTGCAAACCATTCATAAGCAAAAGAAGTACAACTTGTTTAATATATTATTCACTACGAATTATCTATCGAGCTGTATTATTTACATTAACCCGTCTTTTGCTCTCTTTTTTGGTCATGCATTTCTTTAGATATGAAGTATTAAAACCCATTGCTGAAGTAGCTTAATATATTATCGACTGTTTGTATCCAAAGTGAATTTTATTCTCAAGGTATTCTGAAGCTGGAAAAAGCAGGAGATAAAACGAGAAGAGAGAGAAGTTTTTGTTTCTCATACTTTAACGCATCTAGGAGTTTATACAGGTATTTGAGGTGCAGTACAATATATAAAACACCTAGAATACCAGCCAACTCACCCCATCAAAAAACTACTAAACTCTTAATGTACCTTGATTGTGCCTCCCCATCTCACCCTGAATAATACCTTACTTCTTCTATGGTTCCTTGTTTATTAAAAGGAATGTTTGTGCAAACAGTGAAGACAGGTAAATGGTGGAGAATGTTTCCAGTGAGTTTTGTATTCTTAAATGTGAGCATCTACATTGGGAAACCAATTCTAAAGGCCTGCCTACCCTGCATACCACTGGTGATGGCATGTAGGGTATGTAGCTACACATGCCTCAGTGAAAAGCAAGCTGAACCCACACTATGGTATGGAGCTGCATACAGCTGTGAAAGGCTATGGCAAGGGGAAGGCAGGCTCTGGTAACTGGGAGCTATAGGAGTCTTTTCTCATTGCCAGAGTCTTTGGGCTAGTTTACACTAGAAGTGCTACAGCAGCTCAGCTTCACCACTGCAACTGTGCCACTGTAGTACGTCTGGTGAAGGTGCTCTGTGCTGACAGAACAGAGCTCTCCCGTCAGCATAATAACTCCACCTCCATGAGAGGTGGTGACCGTGTTGATGGGAAAAGCTCTCCTGCTGACGTAGCTCTGTCCACACTTAGGTTGGTGTAACTTACTTCACTCAGGGATGGCTTATTCACGCTCCTGAACAACATATACCAAAGTAAGTGATAGTGCAGATCTGGCCTTTCACATCAGCAGGGAAAGACTTCAGCAACTCGCCACTGCTGAAGGCTTTCCCCACTGCCCTCTCTGCTGTCAGGCTTTCCCTGCATTGCTTACCATAGCAGGATAGATGAGGGAGGAATGGCTTGGACCTATAAAGTAGGGTACATACACCTGAACAGTTACGGTATCTTTACTTGCCTAAGCAGTGCCTCACCATCTACACTGCTATTTATAACAGAGCTGGGGCAGGGCATGTAGGGTATGTACTCTGCCTGCCCACCATAAGGAGTGTGCAACGTAAACGTATCCTGAGAGTTACACTTATCTATTCAGGGGACAGAAACTATGTGACTATCATATTCCAACAAAACAGCTTAAATAGCAAACACTCACAATAATTGTTCATGAATGAGCTTCAGTCAAAGAAGTATTTGCAGAAATTATCTGACCAATAATTTCAGACAATGAACATGTGAGACAACCACAGACAATTTACAAGCACAAAGAAGCAAAGCTTTGTTTTAAACAATATTTATTATGAATTATTCACCCAGTTCTAGTAACAGGGACCCAATTCTTGTCTTTTACTCAACATGAGTAATAACTTTTTAACAGAAGTCAGTGGTAGTACTCTCTGAGCTCTAAGTTCTGTGACAATTAGTCGACATGGATGGAGGGGAGGAGCAGGACTGGGCCCTTTCTTAGTCTAATTTAGACTAAAAGCTCTTTAAGTTTTGGACAATGTCTTTTTTATTTCTGTAAAGTGCTGCAGAAAAAATACAGTGCTATACATAGTTAATATTAAAGATATAGGGCCCATTCTTGCAGTCCTTACTGAGGCATTGAAGTCACTGGAGATTTGGGGCAATACTCATTATTAATGAAAGTGGAAAGTTAGGTGTCCCTGCCTGCAGGTATATGGGATCTTGGGGAGCAATTACCATACAGGTGGGGTGCCAATTAATTTCTTTATTAAAGGAAAAAGGAAGTGGTGGGAATTTAACAATGAAATACGATGGGATGGGGTGTATAGGGTGTTTACAATAGACAATGATGGGGAGGGTTCTTATTGAACAGTGTAGGGAGTTCTAACAGTGGGGTACAGTAAGTGGGTTCAGCACAATGGGGTACAGTACAGTCAATAAGCGTATCAAAAAGAAATGCAAAATAAAATGGTAGCTTCTATATAAAATGGTCAACAATCTTAGGTAGAATGTATTAAGTGGTTGGTGGCCTTATACACAATGTAACACAATGGTATCAATGCAAATACAACGTATATTAGAAAAGTGGAAGCAACCAATGGGGTGTTATAATTACAAGTAAAATGTGAATATAAGTGAATTTATGCAATGTAACAGTATAAAAGAAAAGTAATGACTTAATTTGTGAGGCTAGGATAGCAGATAATCTGTCAAGGAACAGGAGGGGGGAGGGGAGTGAATGATTAGTGGCAACTGATGAGAGGAGAGTGCGGCTGGAAGCAGCGAGAGACTCTGAAGCCCTGCAAGGTAAGGACAATGGAGCAGTGTGATGGTGATCTTCGGTAGGGGAGGGGCAGCAGAGAAGTGTAAAGAAGGGCTGGAGAGAGATTTAAGCAACAAGCGGACACCAAAAACAAAGGGGGAAAAAAAGCGGCAAAGGGTTTGGGAAGTTCGGAGGGTGATGCAGACGCGGGGGGGAGCCGCAAGGAGTTGGGAGGTTCGGAGAGAGTGCAGATGCGGGGGAAAAAAGCAGCAAAGGGTTATAACAAGGAGACACGGAGAAGCACACAGAGGGGGAGATTGGAGCGGGGGAAAAACAGACACAGGAAAGTTCAGGGAGAGATCGGGACAGCGGGAAGATGAATTTGAAGCAGCAAAAACCTTATCTATCTTAACCAAGGACTAGGCAAAACAACAAATATCACAATTCTAAGCAAAACTATAACAAGCAACTATACGGAGCAACAAAACAGTAAAGTATAACAAGGCAGGTGAAATTTACAAGCTCTACAATATTAAACTATGACTTATTAAACAAAACCTATGGTGCACCTTATACTATGGGGAAGTCACAGAGGGCAGAGTGGTATGTGCCCAGGATACAGCTCCCAAGGAAGCCAAGGGATGGTAGCTGCAGCAATGGATACAGCTGAAAGCAGGGAGCCCCGAGGCAAAGCCCACAGGAGCAGAGCTTAGCAGCGGCACAAACTTATTTTTAGCAGCAAAGTGCAGCGGAGTTTAAGAGAGGTTTTAAAGACACAGACCAAGGTTTAGCTTGAGTCTGTGTGCTGGGGAAACAGAGCCAGCAGCTAAAGTATTAAAATAAAAGTAGGGAAAGTTTCACAGAGGGCTTCTTACCAGTACCCAAGGCAGCAGCAAAGGCAGAAGCAGCAGCAACATCAGAAGAAGCAAGGAGGGCTCGGTACAGTCTCAATAATCAGGAGCTCTCTCAGGTAGCAATTCGTTCTTCGTGGGGGGGGGGTCAAAAAACGGGGGTATGCTCAAAAAATAAAACGAGAGCTGAGAAAGGACCCCCCAGAACCCCTGGCTGATCAGACCAGGCAGCAATGCAGGAACCTTTCTGATGTTGGTTTCAAAAATGTCTGTTTTTAAAGGCAAACTCAGACAGTTTCCCGCCAGTAATCCTGATAGGCTCCCTCTGTCATAGGGGAGGAGGCACAGGGAAAAACCAGGCAGGTGAGCACAGAAACTTGTCTGGGCAGAGTCCTGTGCAATAGGTGACTCAAAAGCACATGAGGCCTATGACTCATGCCCAGGATCTTAAAAACACAATAGGTCTTGCAGCTCTGGACATTACCTGCCCTACACCGAGCCCAGATTCAACGAGGTGATAACAGGACTAACCCTTTGAACAGGGCATAAGATCAAAGTATAGCATGCAGCACAAATGGCCATCCCTTTCAGAAGGGCAGTGGCTCTTGTTAAACAACTTAAGGGGCCCTCCCTTTGAGAAGGGCAGTGGCCCTGGTAAGCAACTTAACAGCCAGGGCAGGGCGGCCACAGGAGGAGAACAAAAACAAAATAGAGTATGGGGAAATAGGGGGATAGCTGTAACAGACATTAGGTAAGTAGTAGGGCCGGATTTACACCTTACGCACAGCATCTTCACTGTCCCTCCCCCCCACCACTTCCTGCCCTGCCCCACCCCGCCTCACCTACAGCTGGTCTTTGTGTTGCACACAGTTTTAGTAAGGTAAGTCTCCCCTAGAATGCCAGTGCACCTAGGCACGTATTTACTGTGTCTAATTGGAAACCCAGCCCTGGTAAATAGTGAATGTGTGGTAGAGTCATAAGAAAACAAAACAAAAACCTTCAGGTGGTAGTTATGAGATTCTGCAGAATGAAATAACCTCTTTCTCTACACCCACACAGATCTGTTCTTGTTCTTGTAAACAGACAAATGGCAATTAACACTGTTGCAATAAAGCATGCTTGATCTAGTCTGTTGTATTGAACTAAATACGTTCTAAAGTGCTGATTACAGGACACAAGCTAGCCTCACAGTCATCCTCACCGTCAAAGGGAGATTAAGGTTTGTTGAGAGGGTAGCAGAAAGTGGGAGTGGATTTGTGGTCCAAGAGTGGCAATCATACATACTCTCTCTCTCACTCCTATTGTTGTTTACCTTTTTTCTGTCAACATTATTCATTAAAACATCAGTTTCTTCTGAGTATGAGTATTTAACTTTCCACATCTAGTTTATGCAGACAATGATAACATAAGGCCTGATCAAATAGTCTTTAAAATCCATGGAAAGTCTTCCACTGACGTCAGTGTACTTTGAATTAAGTCTGAGCAATATATTATCTAAAACAGGGTTTTTCAAACAGGGGTCACTGCTGGTGTAGGTGCGCCGCCCACAGGTCTGGCCGATCGCAGCTCCCACTGGCTGGAAGTGGCATTCTAATGGGAGCTACTAGAAGCGGCAGCCAGTAAGTCCCTCAGCCCGTGCCACTTCCAGCAGCTCCCATTGGCCCGGAGCAGTGATCCATGGCCAATGGGAGCCACGATTGGCCGGACCCGCAGGCAGGGCAGGTAAACACACCGGCCTGGCCTGCCAGGGGCTTTCCCTATGCAAGCGGCAACCCTTGTTTGAGAAACCCTGATCTAAAAAGTCATTATCTTGCAATATAATAGCATGACCTTCAGTGTCTCAAGTATTTAAATAGAGAAATATATAGTCTCTCTTCCTTCTGCTCTTGTAAGACAAATAGCTTTATTAATTTACAGCTTTGGTTTTTAATCTGTTTATATAAATGAGTGAGTAGACAGATGTTTAGTGTGCATCTCTTTCTGAAGGACTTAGGTTTCTTTCCATCTTTCACTAACCTGTGCCTTTCTCTTATTTTATTATCTCTAGCTGCAGAATAGTATGTGCATATAATATAACACATGTATACGTATGTGTATGCATGTCTCTCTCCCCTTCTCTCTATATAATGTGTATATTTACTTATATATTTGGAATTATACAGAAAAAGATAAGAATATTTATATGTGGTAATAAGCGTCTATGACACATTGTAACAAAATACAAGTACACCTATATCTCAATATAACGCGACTTGCTATAACATGGGTTCGCATACAATGCAGTAAACCTCTGACACGCTGCTCTGAGCAGCGTGTAAAGGGTGCAGGCTGGACTGGGGCTGAGGGGTTGGATAAGGGGCAGAGGGTCTCGGGGGAGGTCAGGGGCTTCCACCCCCCCAAGGATGAGGAGGCAGGAGCTGTGTGTGGGGGGGCAATTTTGGGGGTCCTGCAGTCCCAGAGTGGCCTGGGAGATTAGCAGGGGGCTGGGAGCAGCCTGCTCCACTTCCCTCGTCCTGGCCCCACCCATGTCGCACTGGGGAGGGGATCTGAGGGAAGGGATCCCTCTCCCCCCACACTCACCGGCAGCGGGAAGCAGAGCAGCCCGTCCCCTAGCCCACTCTACTCTGCCAGCTCCCAGCATCTCCTAGGCTTTTATACTAACTGGTCTCCAGCCTGAGTGTCTCCAATTACCACAAGTGCAACAGTGTTAATTAAAAAAAGGGAGCTGTTATAACCACAGGTTATTTGAAATTTCTTGTTGTTTGTTTGAAAACAGAAATAGTCTTTGGAATCTAAATACTTAGACATCTCTAGGAGAGGGAGCTTTACAGAACCACTGGCTGAACTACATTGCAGAGCACGACATAGGGATCATTCATAATAAATTATCAGTCTGTATTCTTGTTACACGTCTGTTTTAAAATTACAGGGCCCAGTCCAAATCCCATTGAAATCAATGAGAATATTTACACTATCTTCAGTGGGAGTTGGATCTGGAACAGAATTAATTTACAAGTACTACTCAATATACTGCAGTTTGAAAGGGTATGAATATATGAATCTAGATACGCAGGCATGCACACAAAGCAATTAGTGCTAATTTTAGTTTAAATGTGCCACGGTACCTCAGGGGCACTGTATAAATTTATTAGAGGATCAAGAAATATTTTATCAGGAACTAAACCTTGCATTAATATTTAATATGAAATTTAACCTTGTCCTTCCACATTATAGAACTGCTCTTAAGAGAACTTGCACTGTATCAGAAACACGGGGGAAACTATTCTACACTTAAAAAAAAACTAGGATACATTTTAGTATGTGGATACAGTTTTGTGTTCTGGTAATTGATATCTCTTCCATATATATATATATATTGCTGTATGAATCCTTGTTCATGAAGCAGGAATGAAAATTCATCCTTTTTTTAATGAAACTACTGAGTTTTTTGATGTGTGTATAAAATAAACCAGCTTTGAAGTTCATTGCTACTAGCAAAACATGCGTTTATTATAGAAGCATTCACGTACTGAACATTGGATTTGGATGATTAAATTTAAAACTCAGTTTGGCACTAACTAGCTTAACAGTTGCCATTTTCTTTGTAAGCAAATGGTATATTCATAAATAAGAAGTTAGTTCTATTATCATTTCAGCTATTCTGAAATCCTAAGTAAATCTACCCAGCCATACTGACGTATTTTAAGATTTTACTTCACTGTTTTGGAATAGCAAATGTGGAGATGGCATTTTCCTTCCATGCCAGCGAAGAATTGAAAATATTGGTCAGGTACGATACAGCTGAAATGATTTTACCAAAGCAAAGACACTAAGTATAGTCCTCTAGTCTTAAAATGTCACCTGTTCAAATATTTTAAAAGGATAAAGAATTTTTGCATTATTAAAAATAGAAATAGGTCCAACTTGCAAAATTTGGATCCATATTTGTCTTTGCTCCCCAAAATTTTAGGGCCATTAGAATCTGGGGTTCTGTGACAGAAATATTTCTAATTACGTTTATTTATTTATTTTAAATGTGGGTTTATTCATCCTTTCATCACATTCTTCTGATGTCTATTTACTCTTCAATTTTTTGTGAAGACACAATTTAGAAAATTTATCATCAGCTTATGCACTATATAATCTCTGAAAAAAAAAACAAGTAATGTAACATTGTCATGTTTTACTGAATTGGACCCAAAAGGTAGCATTGCCAACTTTCTAACTGCAGAAAAACAAATATCCTTCCTCTGCCCTTTACCCCTTCCCTGCCCTGAGGTCCCAGCCTTTCTCTGAGGCTCCCTCCCTCCATTGCTCGCTCTCTCCCACTCTCACTCACTTGCTCATTTTCAGCAGGCTGCGGCATGAGGTTGGGGTGTGGGCTCTGGGATGAGGCCAGGGATGAGGAGTTTGAAGTGCGGGAGGGGGCTCCAGACTAGGGCTGGGGGTTGGGTGTGGGGCCGGTGAGTGTTCTGGCTGGGGGTGCGGGCTCTGGGGTGGGGCTGGGGATGAGGGGCCTAGGGTAAAGAAAGGACCTCTGGGCTGGGACAAGGAGTTTGGAGCATGGGAAGGGGTTCAGGGCTGTGGGGGGGGGCTGGAGTGTGGGCTCTGGGAGGGAGTTTGGGTGTGGGAGGGGGATCTGAGCTGGAGCAGTGGGTTAGTATGAGCACGGAGGGGATGGGGTGCAGGCTCTGGGCAGTGCTGACTGACCTCAGGTGGCCCCGGCATTTTCTGGGCGTGGAGGAAGTCCACACGGCTTCCGGGAAGTGGCAGCATATCCATTTGGTTCCTAAGCAGAGGGATGGCCAGGGGTCTCTGCATGCTGCCCCTGCCCACAGCCCCCGCCCTCTGCAGCTCCCATTGGCCACAGTTCTACTTTTTATGGGGATTTGAACCTAAGTTTTCCACGTCCCACTTGAGCACTCTAATTATTAATTCCCCAACTCTGGAATGTTGCCTAAATCTGCATAATATTTTGATATTTTGATGCTGTCAGAATTAGTTTCAAAACTTTTTTTTTTATTTCAATCAAAACTGTTTGCCAAAATTTATGTGAGTTCACCAAATGTTCCAGTTGACCGAAATCTGCCCTTTTTTTGGGGGTGGGGGGGTGGGGGGAGATTATCCCAAAATATTTGCCCAGCTCTAACTCTGACACTGCCTGACCATGCAATAAGCTTGGCACCCATGAGTCGATCACTCTTAGAAACGAAGTAAGAAAATGTATTAGAGGTTTTTTTTTTCCAGCTCAGATCAATGTTTAGTGAGAAGAGAAATCATAAAAAATTCAAAACAATTTTGCATCAAGGAATAACATTTTTAAATGAATATCATTACTGAATGTCAGTTTGTTTTGCTGTAGGCATCAATCTTCAGGATAAAATATCCTTGTGGAAAGGAGAAAGAAAAGAAAGATTAAGAATGTGTTCCTGTTCTTTTCATTGACCGGTTATGTTAAAAGGAAATAGCAAGAACATTTGTTACAGTTACAATGGTGAGAGGAAGTTAAATAATGCTGGGCTAAGAGGAGAACTGTGGGGTATACACAGGGGCTTAATGGTTGAAAGTTTTGGTTTCAATTTAAGACTGAATGAATCAAATAATGTCTCATTTTACAGTGCAGTGGAATATCAGGAGGGGATCTAGAAGGCAACAGAACTGAAGCAATCAATAGAGGCAATTAACAACACGTGTTTTCTGGCAATTTGAAATCTTACTTCATTTTCTGGAAGTGAAATTAAATTGATTTTTTTTTGACTTTTATTTCACCTTGCTCCATGTTACTAATATGTGATAAATGGTTCTCAGAAGCAGGGAGCTACCTCTAAACTAACCCATCCCACAACGTTGCTGTTTCCACATTTGCTTTATTGCCAGAGGCTTTCTCCACCTTTTTCTTTTTCTCCCTCACCCCCTTCCTATTCATCCAGAAATTATTCTGGGCTCCTCTCTGCCTCAGTATACAATCTTACCTTTCATGGCAGAAGTGTCTTCCCCTCCTCAGTGGCTGCTATCCAGAACAGCCTTCTGGCACCTTTCTATCATATTTGAGAATGCTATAGGAAATATCTTATCAGAACTTTTCCTGCCAGTAACCACATCCTAAAAATGCTTGGGGGGGCGGGAGGAAGGAGGGAGAAAGAGGAGAGAGAGAGAGTTGGACCTTACACTTTGCTATAAAGGTCAGCTGACTTGGACAATGTTACACCAGCTGGAGGAAACAAGATCTGGAGTCAAAGGCCCTGTGACATTTTAAATCTAGGAGCCTCTGAGCTGATCTCAACTGATACTTATAAAGGGAGAGGGAGTGTTTGTCATGTAGGTAGGCCTCAAGCCATGTAGGATTCTTTACAACAAAGGCATAACTTTGAACTGCACCAGAAATGAAAAGGAAGCTGGTATAGTTCCCATTACAATTTGTCAGTTAATATTGTTTAAGGCCAAGTCTACTCTAGGACATTTTAGAAAAAAAATCCATCAATGGTGGTAGTGGCTTTTCATACATTCCAAGATCAGGAGAGTCCACTGTGCTCATGCTAGATTATCTCCTGTATAACCCAGTCAGTAAAACTTCTGCAAAATAATTCCTAGGACATATATTTTAGAAAAACAATCTTGATTTAAAATATCAGTGAAGGAGAATCAACCATGTCTCTTGGTAAATTGCTCTAATTACTCTCACTGTTAAATATTTACACCTTATTTCCATTCTAAATTTGTCCAGCTTCAACTTCCAACCATTGGCTCATGTTATTCCTTGTTCTCCTAGACTGAAAAGCCTATTATTAAATATTTGTTTCCCATGTAGATATTTATAGACTGTAATCAAGTCCCCCTTAATCCTATCTTTGTTAGTTAAATAGATTGAGCTCCTTGAGTCTACCGTTACAAGGCATATTTTCTAATCCTTTCATCATTCTTGTGTTCTTCTCTGAATACTCTCCAATGTATCAACATCCTTCTTGAACTGTGGGCACCAGAACTGAACACAGTATTCCAGCAGCAGTCACAGCATTGCCAAATACAGAGGTAAATAACCTCTCTACTCCTTCTCCAGATTCCCTTGTTTATGTTTTCCAGGATTACATTAGCTCATTTTGGTCACAGTGTCACACTGAGAGCTTAAGCACAGCTCATTATCCGCCACAACCCTCAAATCTTTTTCAGAATCACTGCTTCACAGGATAGAGTCCCCCATTCTCTAAGTCTGATCTCCATTCTTTGTTCCTAGCTGTATACATTTACATTCAGCCGTATTAAAACATATCTTCTTTGCTTTCATCTAGTTTACCAAGCAATCCACATTGCTCTCAAGCAGTGATCTGTCCTCTTCATTATTATCACTCCCCCTATTTTTGTGTCAACTTTATCAGTGATGATTGTGGGTTTTCTTCTAGCTCATTGATAAAAATGTTAAATAGCATAGGGCTAAAAGGTGAGCACTGAGGGACTTCGCTGGAAACACCCACTCTATGGTTCCCCATTTAGTTACATTTTGAGACCTGTCAGTTTTTAATTCATTTAATGTGTGCCATGTTATTTTATGTAGTACCAGTTTTTTTAATCAAAGTGTCATGTTGTACCATCATACAGAATTCTAAGTATATTATATCAACTGTGACAAAGTTCCTCCTCTACCTTGGTGGGTCCTGCGCTTAGTGGCAGATTTGCTCACCTCAGTGATCTTCCCCACAGTCTGGATCAACTCCTGTGTCTGATCAGGAGTTGGGAGGTTTGGGGGGAACCCAGGCCTGTCTATAGTGCCTCTTGTAACAGCTGCATGACAGCTACAACTCCCTAGGCTACTTCCCCATGGCCTCCTCCAAATACCTTCTTTATCCTCACCACAGGACCTTCCTCCTGGTGTCTGATAACGCTTGTACTCCTTAGTTCTCCAGCAGCACACCCTCTCACTCTCAGCTCCTTGTGCCTCTTGCATCCAGCTCCTCACACACACTTCCTCTCTTCTGGCTCCTTTTCACCTGACTGGAGTGAGCTCCTTTTTAAACTCAGGTGCCCTGATTAGCCTGCCTTGACTGGCTGCAGGTGATATAATCAGCCTGTCTGTCTTAATTGGTTCTAGCAGGTTCCTAATTACTCTAGTGCATCCCCTGCTCTGGTCACTCAGGAATAGAAAACTACTCATCCAGTGATCAGTATATTTGCCCTCTACCAGACTCCTGTACCCCACTGGGTTTGGGACTGTCACACAACATTATTACTTTTATCAACCAAACTTGTAATCTCTTCCAAAACAATATCAAGTTAGTCTTTCAGGATCTATTTTCCATAAACCCATGTTGATTTTCATTGATAGCATTACCTTAATTTAATTCTCTATGAATCAAGTCGTGTATCAGCCATTCCATTATCTTGCCTGGGATCGATGTCAGACTGACAGGCTTATAATTACTACAGTCATCTATTTCCCTTTTTTAAAAATTGGCACATTAGCTTTCTTCCAATTTTCTGAAACTTCCCCAGTGATCCAAGTCTCATTGAAAATCCACATTAATAGCCCAACAAGCTCCTCAGCCAGTTCTTATAAAACTCTTGGCATGTAAGTTATCTGGACATGTTGGTCTTAAAAAATGTTGTTTAACATCCTCCAGAGATTCTAGTAGGATGGAAAGAGTGTTGTCACCATGTTATGAGATTATACTATTTGTCTCCCCTTCTCCCCCCAATACTGAACAAATATTTATTGAAATCTTCTGCCCCTTCTGCATTATTATTGATAATTCTATCATTTTTGTCTAGTAATGTACCGATAACATTGTCAGGATTTTTTTTGTTCCTAATCTATTTAAAAAAAATACTTATTGTCTTACACTCTGCTGGCCATAGATTCCTCATGATTTCCATTTGCTTCCTTTATCAGTTTTATACAATCGTTAACTTCTGATTTATATTCATTATTATCAAATCCTTTCTTCCATTTGTAATATATTATTTTTTCAATTTACAGCTGCCTCTAAACGAGGTCAGTTTTTTAAACCACAGTTTGTGGCTTTTGGAGTTTCTCATAAGCTGTGCTTAAATGATTCCCAATTATCATTCACACTTTTCTGATTAAGTTCTTCCTCACATCTGATTTTACTTATAACTGTTGTCAGCTTTGTGAAACTGGTTTTATTAAAGCACCAGTTCTACATATATATATTACTGGTCTGGATTTTATTCTGTTTGCACATTATAAATCTGATCAAATCATGATCACTTGTATCTAATCTACCATGAATTTTTAATTCTGTAATCAGTTCCTCTTTATTTGTTAGGAAAACATCTAATATAAAACTCCTCCTATTGACTGCAACATTTTTCCAGTTAGGAAATTGTCATCTATAATGTTTAGAAATTCCAAAGATGTTTTAATATTGTCATATGTTACTCAAACTGAAAGCCCCCGTCAGGACCGTCTTTAGGATTTATGGTGCCCTAGGCGGGATTATTAAGCTGGTGCCCCTGTGCCTGTCTTGCTCTTAGCAACACAAACATAAGCTTACACTATTGGAAAACTTACCACAAGCATGTTATTAAAACCAGTTTAACTTAATTAAGCACACTGTAATGCTGATGGACTAGCACTAAAGAAGTAGCACTATAGACAAAATTCTGATTTGACAGAATGATGCAAATAATATAATTTTTTTAATTTGTCAACATTTTATTGGAAATTTATATGAAGAGGTATTGAAACAAGGATTTGTTTTTAATTAAAAGCAATCTTTCTGGCTTGTTTGGCTGCAAAATCAGTAATAATGTCATTGTATGACAAAGACAAAGTGATGTTTTGTTTGATTGCAAGAATAGCAAGACCAATCAAGTGTTCCTGACTCCTTGTAGAGCAGAGATAGTTTTTAATGAGCTTTAGTTTTGTGAAACTCCATTCTCCTGATGCTACTGTTACAGGAATTGTCAGCAGAATACGAGTGGCAATGTACACATTAGGATATATGTCAACAAGTTTGCTGGTATGAGTAAACTGTACAATGTCCATCGTCAATTTTGCATGTGGCACCATTGATGACAGTGTACTCAATTCTTCATACAGTTCAAGTCCATTTAAATCAAAACGATTGCCATGCTTCAGGAGGCTCTCTAGGTCAGGGGTCCCCAACACGGTGCCCAAGAATGCCATGGTGCCCACTGGGGCCTCTCAGTGCACCCGTGTACTGTCCGGTGGACGAACATCTGCCGAAATGCCACTGAAATTTGGCGGCATTTCAGCAGCAATGCCTCTGGATGATGCCGCTTGCCGCCAACAAGCAATGTCATCCAGAGGCATCGCCACTGAAATGCCACTGAATTTTGGCGGCATTTCAGTGGATTCTCATCCACCCCCAACAATCCTTCATCTGGCGTCCGCCAGACAAAAAAGGTTGGGGACCACTGCTCTAGATTCTTGCACTTTGTCATTAGTTGCTCTTGTTTTCCTATTTCGTTGAATTTAGTCCTGCTCAGCCCACCTACCAACTGAGTGAATGGAACCCCAGGCCGATAGCGGGTTGAGTGGCTCAGCCAGGGTATCAGCCACCGGCCTGCTCAGCCCGCTGCCAGCCTGGGGTTCCTTAAGGGTCCCCGGGCCGGCAGTGGCTGCTGAGTGGGGCCGGTGGCCAGGACCCTGGGTGGCAATGGGGCTGCAGCCAGAACCCCAGAGCAGTGGCGGACTGAGCCGCTCAGCCCACCGCTGCATGCCACCAAAAATCAGCTTGCTTACCACCTTTGGCACATGTGCCGTAGGTTGCTGACCCCTGCTCTATACATTAGTAAGGAGATGAGCATATTACAGTTGTTGGAGGGCTCTATTTAGCAGTAACAGGGCTATAGGAAAGTCAGTCAACATTTTTTGTTTCTCTGATGAACACTGGCCCACTCCCTTTCCCATACCAAACTTATCACAAATAATTGTCAACAACTTAATTTTCTGTTTTTGGCTAAGATATTGATTTTAAAAAAAAATATTGAAATTGAATTCAGGATTGTTAGCAAGCATTTTTGGCAAACAAATTTGTTAAATGACAATCTAAATGGCAACGCAGTACTGCTCTCATGCTTGGCTCACCCCCAAGCCTGCTGGTCCAACAGCTGCAGTAGAGGAGGAGATAGGTGGAAAACTGCAGGACCCCAAAATCCACCTCTTTGGGTGCAGAGTGGCAACAGCAACAGCAAACCCTCAGGTCCGATCACACGCCAATGAGCACCGCCGCCAGCCCAACAGACCATGGTGAAGTTAGCATAGCATCTGATCTCAGGGACGGGGCACCCATGGAGCCACAGCAGCTCATCCTGCCCTGTGCAGCTCAGATGAGATGGATCGCTGCCAGCCCGGGAGAGAGACGCGCTCCCTAGCTAGGGTAACCAGATCCAGATGTCCTGATTTTATAGGGCCAGTCCTGATATTTGGGGCTTTATCTTATATAGGTACCAATTACCCCCACCTAGGGTGACCAGACAGCAAGTGTGAAAAATCAGGACGGGGTGAAGGGAATAGGAGCCTATATAAGAAAAAAACTCAAAAATCAGGACTGTCCCTATACAGTCGGGACATCTGGTCACCCTACAGGTGAGTTCCTTCCCCCACTCCTTCCCAGAGACCACAGCAGCCAATCCCCTCCCTCAGACTGTGCTGCATTTGGCTCTCTCTAGGACCCAGCAGCCCTGCTCTTACATGCTCCACTGCTTCCCGTCTGTCCAGGCTCCCAGCAGAGCGGTGCCCACAGACCTAGTGGTGCCCTAGGCGGCTGCCTATTCTGCTATGGCTAAGGACGGCCCTGGCCCCCGTAATCACGCAGCTTTCCCCCACCCCTGCACATTATAGATAGGTGTGTAAGGAGGCAGTCTTCCTATTCCCTAATATTGTCGGATGATCTGTAGCAGTACCCCATCTTGTGCTTTATCTATTCAGATATTGATTCGTAAACATATAAGATGATTTTCAGTGATTCAGGAACAGGTAATGCCATTTCTGACATAGTATCACCCCCTTTTCCCTACTTTATCTTTCCTAAATAAGTTATAACCATTGATTTTAACTTTCCAGCTCTGTGAATTATTCTACTAGGTTTCCAGTGATACCAGCTAGTTCGAATTTTTGCCCATAACTGAGCAATTCCTATTCCTGTTGTTTGTTACCCAGGCTCCTAGCATTTGTGTAAAGGCAATTCAGTGATTTTGTCTCTCCTTCTCCTTTAGTCCCTTTGATTTTGTTCTCAAGATCTCAATTCTGTGCTGAGCATTCATATATTCCCTCTTTTTACTCTCCGATTTCACTATTAGTTTAACATCCCACCAGACTATTCTACCCAGCCTGTCCCTGGGGAGATTAGTGCACTCTCTAATTGTAGAGGAAGCTGTGTAATTTGGATGGCCTCCACCTCAGTAGAAGGGGACACCAACATTCCACAAAACCCAAACTCTCTACCTTACACCACTGGCTGGGAGCCTTAGAATAGATAACGCTCTGGGAGTCCTTGTCTGGTAGCTTCTGTCGTGCTTCCCATTGTATCAATTAATTAAACCAATGAGCAGGTTTAACTAGCTTAGTGGTAGAAACATCACAAGTCACCAGAACCACTATAGTCAGAACAAGAAGCGGCTCCCACATTTGAGGTTCTGTGTAGCTAACTAGGTGTCCTGGAGCCTTCTCTACATAGAGTTTCCACTACTTAGGCAGAATCATAGAATATCAGGGTTGGAAGGGACCTCAGGAGGTCATCTAGTCCAACCCCCTGCTCAAAGCAGAATCTAAACCCCAACTAATTCATCCCAGCCAGGGCTTTGTCAAGCCTGACCTTAAAAACCTCTAAGGAAGGAGATTCCACCACCTCTCTAGGTAACCCATTCCAGTGCTAACTGGTATTAGTACTGACTTTTTTTTTTCTCATGTAGATATGGCTCACTTAGAGTAGTTACACTTTGGACCAGTTGCAGCTTCTATCTGCACCAACCAGAGGTGAAAGTAAGCCGATATGGTCTGGTACAGCTTACTGGTAAGAAAATGGCCACCATACCAGCAGGGCCGCTGATGGGGGCGGGGGCAGCTGCCTGGGCCCTCGCGATTTAAAAGGGCCCATGGCTCATGGCAGTGGCCAGAGCCCCTGGCCCTTTAAATTGCTGCTGGAGCCCCAGGGCTCCCAGCCACTGCCGCTGCTATCCTGGGGCTCCAGAAGTGATTTAATGGGCCCGGGGCTCCTGGCCACTGCTACTACTGCCAGGGCTCCAGTGGCAATTTAAAGGGCCTGGGACTCCCAGCTGCTGCCACCGCACCAGCGGCCAGATCCCTGGGCCCTTTAAATTGGTGCCGGAGCCAAAGGTGGCATGTGCCAGGCAGTGCTGAAGGGCTGGCTGAGGGAGTCTGGCTCCAGTCCTGCCCCTTCTGCCTGAGGTCTCGCCCTTTCCGTGGGGCCCAGAACTGCCCTCCTCACTCCCCCACCCAGGACCCCATCCGATCTGCGTACTGGTAAATCCGTTAAATTACTTTCACCCCTGGCACCAGCAGTAATTTCTGATTGTTATCATCACTAGCCTCATGCAGACAATAAAGTACCCCAGTCTATCAGCCACAAAGGCACAGGTTATTCAGGCAAGGTCCAGATCTCTGCTAGAACCTGAAGCCCTGTTAATGCAGCACTGGGAGCATCTCCCACTAACTGCCACTATGAAAGCAGGAAGAGCTGCTTGCTACTTCATCCATAACTGCAGGAATATGTTTGCAAGAAAGTGGAATTGGAGTCATGCAGTTTTCCCTGCCTCCATTTCTCTTTGTTTCTGACCCCTATCATGCCATCCTGGGCTAATCTGTTATTTTTTCCATGTCCATCCCACACATAGTGAGAAATACTGTTATGCTGAGTGTGTGTTTGTGTGGATAGCACATTCTATTTCTTCTTAGTCTTACCACATTTTTATTTTGTTCTGAAATACATAAAAATACATGTGTGACGATGAGAAGATACAGTATGCAACAATATAGCATATTTTTTTCCTAGCATGCAAAGCTTTCAAGTATGTTTTAATAAAATATTTTGACACTATGTTAAAAATGTAGTCTAACGCGTAGGCGCATATTTAAGTGTACATTAATAATAAGTAATTGAAACTATATATGTTCAGTATGAGTGGCTTAATATTACTATCACAATCATCTCTGTTATACTTGCTGACTTTTTAAACAGATATCTTTATCATAATTGGCTTCTTTATTTGTTTTAATTTTCTTTCTTTCTTTCTTTCTTTTTAAAGGAAACCAAAGTGAGGAATACAAGAGAAAAGGGTATTGCCTGCACATGTTAGAATGTAAATGGCGCAAAGTTTGTTTTGCCTATCACATTCCATAATGAAAGGGCTACTGGAAAGGGGAATTCACACCTCAGAGGTTAATAGTATGGTTTATGCCTTTGCTGTTGCTATTGTTTGGCTACAGTCTTTTTCATGCGGAGTCAGGTTAACAGGGCAACAGCAACAGGTTTGAAAATGTGCAGATGAGGAAAGTATCAAATGAAAAAACCAAACTCTTTGCATAATTTGTTGAATTGTGCCATGTGTGTTTCACTTGGACGTTTACAATCTTTCCTTTGTATGTTTCCTCAGCAACAGTCTATGGGGTTAACAGGCCACACAGGGGGACTAGATATTGTGATGTCAGTGCCACAAAATAGTGCTGCAATAGGGCAATGATAAAATGTTAGTTACAGAAATGTTCCTAAAATATCTTTGGGTATAAGTAATAAAGCCAAGGAAAATATAAAAAATATAATTCTTTGAGGAACTCTACTGTAAAAAGTGGGACAGTACGTACCTGCATGCTCACAACTCTTGATCCACACTTAAATTTAAGTATCAGAGGGGTAGCCGTGTTAGTCTGGATCTGTAAAAGCAGCAAAGAATCCTGTGGCACCTTATAGACTAACAGACGTTTTGGAGCATGAGCTTTCGTGGGTGAATACCCACTTCCTCAGATGCATGAGGAACATGCATCTGAGGAAGTGGGTATTCACCCACGAAAGCTCATGCTCCAAAACGTCTGTTAGTCTATAAGGTGCCACAGGATTCTTTGCTGCTTTTACGTAAATTTAAAAAAATCAGTTTGTCAGACATTTAAGATTAATGCTGGATCTAAATTTTACAGGTTGCAGTATCTTGTATTCTCTCTGCTCTAAACTGAATATTCTTACACATTTATAAGATTATTTTTTCAAGATATATTTTTCTTTCTTTGTTGTCCTAAGTCCACTTGTCTGTGTTTGTTTTTTATTTTATTTTATTTGTTTTTCTTTCAGTTCTGTTTGTATTGTTTTCAACCTGTTATAAGACTTCTTTGGTTTTGATTTGTTTTTATCATCATTAGTTACCCATATAGCCTTTGGCACAGCCAAGGAACTTGGATCACTATTCTCCTTTTTTTTTTTTTTTTTTTAATTTGCATGTGACCTATTGTCTAAAAGTGGCAACAACAGATCAGTAAACAGATCTAGCAACTCAGATCCATTATCCTTTGCTTTCTCTTAGAGGGCCTTATTCTGATATAGTACCTGATTGCTCCATGACTAGTCCCATTATTGTCATGGAGCAAGCAGGTACTACACCAGAATAAGAATATAAGAATAAGATCCTTAAAAAAATACCTGTTCACCTGCAGCTGTTGGGAGCTTATTCTATTTATTTTTAATTCCCTTAGACTATATTAAGGTATTTGAGTAATGAACGCTATGCTTAAGGTGGAGTGTGGTTTCTCTCATACCTCCATGGCCCTCACATCCCAACCACTAAAACTGCTTTTAGGCTGAAACTTTCAACATTCTGTTTTAGCTACAAAGCTGACACATTTATATATCAGTTGCACTGAAGACAGCTTCTTCTTCTTACTTTTGTTGTTAGACAGCATCTGCTAAAGCATATTGGATCAGATTCATCTGATGGTGGTGATAAAGTTTTAAATAGCACCTTTCATCTCAAAGGATTCCAGAACCCTTCACATTACAGGAATTACTTGATCTGCTTCCTGTAGCGAAATGGAATAGTGCACAGCAATAATATTAGTGTACAATTTGTTTTGCTAATTAGTAAGGTATAGTTACATTACACAACAATTTAGGAAGGGAATAAGGCTATCACATCCAATTAAAAGTGTAGAGGGAATGAAATTGCAATGCTACCTGCAGTGACTCAAGAGTGTGAATACCAGTCTCTGGACAGACTGTTAAAAACCGGGGCATAAACCCATCATCAAGCATAAGATCCTCAGGCAGTATAGCAGCCTAACTATAGAGTCACAGACAGTACCCCTGGGTCCTCTGATCTATCTTGCTCATGTGAGTTTACCTTTGTGACAGATTGTCCCTTACACTAAGAATTACAACAATATTCAGGTTACTCCCAATCCCAACGGACCAGTTAATTACCCTGGATCAATTGCACCTTAGATCTCACACCAAAGATGTTTGTAGCCAATCCAATAAAAAACCTATATAAAAATTTCTTAAATAAGAAAAGGAAACAAGAGTTATTTACAAAGTTAAAGCAGGTAAACATATATATATATATAAATGAGTTACAATTTTAAGTTTCAAAAGGTAATACAAGCTTCCATAATAAGCAAGATCTATATGTAATTTAGGGCTAACCCAGGCTAAGCAGCTGGGGATCTTTTGCATATGTCTAGGATACAATGCCCAATGGAGTTCAAGTGGCACAGAGATACACTTCCTTCCTGTTAGAGGTTTTTATCTCCCTCTTCCCTTGTGCTCTGAGCTGCAAACTCAGCTGATGGGAGGAATCCACTTGCTTCTTCATCTGCAGGGAGTGGAGGGCAAAACAATGCAATGCCTTTGTCCTCTTTACTATCCCACAATAGTCCATCTGGTGTCGATGGACGCTTCCAGGATGTAATACCAGTAGTAATAAGCTCGATAGTATTCATCACCATGCAATTTTGACAGGTTTCCACGCCCCTTTTAGGGCTTTTGTCCCGCCTTCCCACCCCCCGTTTTGGTTGGCGCTGTCGGCCATTTTGAAAAAATGTGTGTGTGTGTTTGACTAGGGGAAGTGTATTTAATATCAGGGTGGATTAAGAGAAAAGTTAAATAATATTGAAGACTAGGTTTATAAAGGGAATTTACTACGGCAAAACCTGTTTGTTAAGCACCGAATAAAAAAGCATTGAATGTATTCAATACCAATGTAGGTTAAGAAAAAAAACATTATAAACTAAGTTTAAAAGGATAATTAAGTGAAGCAAAACCTGTTTTGTAAGGACATAAGCAAAAACTATAAGGAAATACTTAAAAAGTAGGTTTAAAAAAATTAACCAAGGCAAAGCCTGTTTGGGGTGCCCTGGGTAAAAAAGGGATTGAAACTTTTGACTGCCAACATAGGTTATAAAAAGCTTTTTAATATTATTAAGTAATATTAAAAACAATACAGCTAGGTTTAAAAGGGGAATTGACTGAAGCAAAACCTGTTAAGTAAGCACATGGCCAAAAACTGTAAAGGGGTCCTAAGAAAAAGGCTTTTAAAAACATTAAAAACTAGGTTTAAAAGAAAATGTACTAAGGCAGTGTAATAAAAGTGAATAAAACGTATTAAAACTAGTCAATACCAATGTAGGTTAAGAAAAAACGAGGTTTAAAAGGAAAATTGACAAAGAGAAAGCCTGTTCTGTAAGCACAGGGTAAAAACTCTATAAAAAAGTGGCTAAGAAAAATACAATAAAGCTCAGGGTAAAATTAAAAAATGTTTACCTTTGCAGTCTTTTTGTAAAACGAGGCAGCTTTTCTGGTTTAACCCTAGTAAATAAAACACATTAAAACTAGTGAATGCCAATGCAGGTTAAGAAAAAACGAGTTTTAAAAGGAAAATTGACCAAGGGAAAGCCTGTTTGGTAAGCCCGGGGTAAAAAAGCATTCAATATCAGTGTAGATTAATTAAAAAGAGCAAAGATAGAGAGCACGCGGCGGAATCAGAATGAGACAGAGAGAGAGAAGCAGGCAGAGTCTGTTTAGTAAGCACAGGGTAAAAAAGCATTCAGAATCAGGGCGGGTTACAAGACAAGAAAAGCGAGGAGAGAGTCCGCTTTGGAAAGAGCAACGATAGAGAGCACAGGGTAGGATTAAAGAGAAAGAGAGAGAATTGTTACCTTTGCCCGTCTTTCTGTAGAATGAGGGAGATTTCCTGCTTCTGACACTCTCCAGCTTGTTATCACCGCTTTTGGATCGGCCCAATCAGAGGTGGTTTTACAACAGCGTCATAGAATTCATTTTCCTGAACCAACCAATCCTAGTGTTTCAAGAGTTTAAGCAAGAGCCTTTTAAAAACCGGTTATTGTCTACCAATCAGCATGTGTTTTTGTGTATAAAAACACGTGGTTTTGCGAGCGGGTTTTTCAACACAGAGAAACTAACTAAACACAAAGGCATGTCCCTGTACAAAACACCTACAGAAGCCAAGAAGCCGGAATTGCCCCTGGGTGCGCCAGACCGTGTTCAGAAAAGAAGGCTCCTTTACAGTTGTTTTGCCAACGAGAAAGGCTTGTTGTCGAGCCCTGTGTTTTATTCTGAAAGAGAACTGAAAAAAGAGGAGCCACAGCCGTTTGTAAAAAATCAAGTGCGAAAAAATTTGTTGTCAGATTTGGAAAAAAACAGAATTAAAGGCAGAAGTAAATCTTTTTTTTTGTAACAAATTACAAAATGTTTTATAAAAATAAAGGGTTAAATCTTTTTCTTTTTATAGGGGAGAATGGAAGAAGAGCCTATATATGAGGACATGGCAACCGAGGAACAGCCGCAGGATAGCGATGTTGAAAACCAACCTATGGACCCCGAGTTGTGGAAAGATGGCGATATTGTTACGGTATAAGCTTTATTAGTTGTAAAAAAAAATAAAAAATTATTGTATTTACACTTTTAAAAAATGACTTTTGATTTTTAACAGATAACCAAGCCTGGGCCGTACAAGATTACTGCTTTGGTGTGTAACAAACTGCCAACAGTTGCAGAGACAGAAACACCCGAGGAGGTAAAGACAGCTTAATTTATTTGAAATATATATATATATATATATATATATATATATGTGCATGACACTAATTAAGCGTTAATATACGGTTGGTTTAATAATAGGCTGCTGAAACTATGATTGACGAAGGTGATTCAGAAACAAAGGACACAAACGGGGTGTCAATAGTAAAACCCAAAGAACACTACAAGGTAAAAATTACTTAAATAATTTAAAAAATATATAAATATAAACATATGTAAGAGTGGTAAAATAAAACTATATGTTTTGTGTTTAATAACAGGAAGATGATATGGGGTTCAACGGTGCGACAGTCGAGGATGATGATAATTCAGAATCAGACGAGGGTACGACCGAGGTAGCACAAATAAACTCTAGGCTTTTTTATTTTAAAATTTTTGCATCAAAAAACTTAAAATATGTTTTTACAATGTTTTTAACAGACATCTTCAGAGGATGAAAAGAGGCGGTCTCTAAGTAGAACAGCCGTAATATGTACCTGTTGTTTTTGTGTGAAGCAAGATGTTAAAAAAAAGTCTGTAAAAAGTGAAGAGAGTGACCAGAAAAGCGGTGAAGAAAAAGAGGATCCAGTTATGGTTGATATTGTTAGAGCTGTTGTAGTAAAAGCCTTTTACCACTGTTTGAAAAAACAACTTTTGGAAAACTGTGCAGCCTGCGCTGTAAATAAGTCCAACCCTTTTAGTCACCCTTGTATTTTTTGGGATCGCTCAGAAGTATTTTACCAGCTTAGACGTATTTCTTCTAAACTGAACGCGGCCCAGCTGGTAAATGTAATTATAGCTGAAGGCTACAAACTAAAAAAGCTTAACATAACCACTGAAACTATAACCAAAGTTGTTAAAATGATTAGGGAGGTTGGAAAATCATCTGACCCGGTGGCCTTGCTGGTAGATCTGTCAAAAGAGGTGGCCCCCTATATTGGCCGAGCGGTGTGTAGCAGAGTTCGCCAAATGGATTATAAAACTTTTTACATGCAAGGTTGTGACCCCAGAGGCTTAAAAAATATATATTAATTAAAAATGCATTGTTAAAAGAAACTGTATCACAGTTTTTATATTATTTTGCTTAACCGTTAAAAATGTATGTAATTGTATCGTATTACTTTACTGCCGCTTTAAAAGTTAAATGTGTATAAACGTTGTTGTGTTAAATAAAAACAAAAGCAGAAACAAACTTTTGTGTATACAGTGTTTTAAAGCAAGACGGGGTAAGCATGGCAAAGCTGCTAAAAAAAATTTATTACTCACCCGAAAAAGTTGGTAGTTTTGGGGGCATAACACCCTTATTTCAGGCCGCTAAAAGACACCGTAAAAGCTTAAGCAAAAAGCAGGTTTCCGCTTGGCTTGCGGATCAAGATGCTTACGCTTTACATAAACCTGCAAGGCTTAAATTTAAAAGAAATAAAACAGTGGTGTCTAATGTGGATACACAATGGCAGGCAGATTTGGTTGATATGGCCGCCTATTCTAAAGACAATGACAACCGTAAATATATTTTAACAGTGATAGATATTTTGTCTAAATACGCCTGGGCGGTAACCCTAAAAAATAAAACAGGAAAAGAGGTGGCAGAGGCGTTTAAAGCTATTTTTTCAAAGGGGCGCGTGCCTCAAAAATTACAAACAGACCGAGGAAAAGAGTTTTTAAACAAAGCTTTAAAAAATTTGTTTAAGCAATATGGAGTACACCATTTTGTTACCAATAACGAAGTTAAAGCGGGAATTGTGGAGAGGTTTAACAGAACTTTAAAATCAAAAATGTGGAGGTATTTACCGCCCGTAACACCTTTCGCTACATTGATGTGCTGCAGGCCTTCATAGACGGTTACAACAGAAGTTATCACAGAACTATTAGAGGGCGCCCAATTGACGTGACAGAAGCTAATGCGCTAAGCGTGTGGAAAACCGTCTACGGGGGTAGTTTTAAAATAAAGAGGCAACGTGTGGTTTTTAAAAAAGGGGATCACGTAAGAGTATCTAAAACGAAGGGCACTTTTGAAAAGGGCTATCAGCAAACCTTTACCGATGAAATATTTATCGTGTCAGGGGTTTTATTAAGAGGACAAAGACCGGTGTATGCATTACAAGATTATGAAGGGGAGGAAGTTGTGGGGTCTTTTTATCCTGAAGAATTACAAAAAGTAAACCCTAACCAGGACCGAGTTTACAAGGTAGAAAAAATTTTAAAAAAAAAAGGTCGGGGAAGAAACAAATATTTCTTTGTAAAATGGAAAGGTTGGCCTAAAAAATTTAATAGTTGGGTTAAAGCGTCTCAAGTGCAGGACCTTTAATAAAAAAATGACTGAACAAAGTTTTTATATGACATTACCAAGCAACGCCTCAGCGGGGGCTTTTCCTCAAAATACTAGTTCCAATTTTACAATACAACTAGCCAAGCCTTTAAATTTAATAGGGCGGTGGGATGTCGCTTTATCGGAAATTCATTATTGTCACTCTTGGAACACGCTTCTTTTCGATACAGCATTTACGTTAGCATCGGAAAAAAAAAATTCGAACCTACTACATGGATGCCGGCTATTATTCGAGCATTCACCATTTAATAGAAGTCATCAACAAGAATATAGACAAAGATGCCGAAAAACCAAATGCCTACGTTATTTACAACCCTGTGACTAGAAGGGTTCAGCTAAAACCAAACGATGGAAAGTACTTTTTTTCCACAGGTGGTAAATTGGCAACAATACTGGGAATGCTTTCAAATCATCCGTGTAGGATTGCACCGTACCCCGCAGACATTACGGGGGGTTTTAACTCTTTATACGTGTACACCGACATAGTGGAACATCAGTTAGTGGGGGACTACTATGTGCCGCTGTTGCGCTGCGTTCCCATCCGTGGTAGCAACAACGAATTTGTTACAATAACGTATGACAAACCGCATTACGTCCCCGTAAGTAAGCAGCACATCGGAACCATTACTATTGAAATAAAGACGGATCAAAATAAACACGTTTCATTTAGTTTTGGAAAGGTAATTGTTAAACTACATTTGCGTCCCAAAAAAGCTGAAGAATGGTAACTATGAAAAACTACGGGGACCCCTTTTTGTATAGAAACTACTACAAGGCCCAGGCTGGCTATGGCTTACCAGGATATCAAGGATTACCCGTTATGTACGGGGCAGGTTTAGGAGGAATATTTCGCAGCCTTTTTAGAAAAGCCGTGCCACTTTTAAAAAGAGGTTTTGACATTATTAAACCCCACATGAAAACAGCCGCGAAAAATATAACCAGAGACGTCGTAAACCACGTATCTAGCGCAGTTATAAACAAAATAGGAGCACAGGAAGGTTCCGGTTTAGTGGTAATGAGAAGAAAAAGAGCAGCGTTGCGCCAGCCCTTTAAAGGCCCACCTAGACCCTTTAAAAAAAAAAAAGCTGTGAGAAGAGGTCTTAGCCATATACCAAAAAGGCGTCCTAAGAAGAGGAAGCGTCGCGCTACCAGCGATAAAAGGGATATATTTTAAAATGGCTTTTATTCATTGTGGCTCTGACGAATGCACCAAATCGGAGCTGGATTTATTTCAAATAGCCCCCACACAAACCAGTATTGAAAATAGCTTTTATGTAGAGGTGCCTCCTTTGGCCGCTTTAACGGTAAATGCCCCTCTTGAATTTTTTATTTCGGGACATGGGGATCATTACTTAGACCTTAACAACACGCTGCTGTACGTGTGCTGCAAGGTGACAAAAGAAGACGGATCAGACATTGATGATGGTGCCCGGGTGGCCCTAACAAACTACCCCATCGCCACTCTTTTAACCAGCTGGATGTTACTTTAGGCGATCGTCTTATTAGCCAGAGCAACAATTGTTACCCTTACAGAGCCTTAATAGAGCTAATTTTAAACTACAGCCATGACACCCTCGCTACTCAGTTTTCGACAGGCGGATTTTATAAAGACACGGCAGGGGGCCACGAAAGCACCCTTTTGGTCGGCCAGGCCAATGAGGGGTTTATACGCAGGGCCGAACTAACGGCCGGCAGCAGGAAACTGGATTTGTTGGGACCTTTACACAGCGATTTGTTTTTTTCAAGAAAAACTACTGCTAAACGGCGTGGATTTAAAAATCAAACTAACACGTAGCAAAGATGTTTTTTGCCTTATGAGCGGCACTGCCAACGAGAATTATAAAGTACACATTATTTCGGCGTCCCTGTTTGTAAAACGTGTAAAAGTAACCCCGGGGGTTCGTTTGGGGCACGCTGAAGCTTTAATGACCGCCAACGCTAAGTACCCCGTAGACCGGGTAAGCATAAAGGTGTTTAGCATACCGGCCGGCAGTCGTGTCAGTAACCAGGAAAACCTTTTTTTGGGGCAGCTACCCAAGCAGCTAGTAATCGGTTTTATAGATAACGACGCCTTCAGCGGCAGCTACGTTAAAAACCCTTTTAACTTTAAACATTATAACATTAATTTTGTGGCCTTGTATGTGGATGGCGAACAGGTGCCAGCAAAACCCCTACAACCCGATTTTGAAAATGGAAACTGCGTGAGAGAGTACATGCAGCTCGTGCAGGCTACTGGAAAATATGTAAAAGATCGATCGCTCTTAATTAACCGCGATGAATTTGCCCAGGGCTATACGCTGTACGCCTTTGATTTGACCCCGGATCAGGAGTGCGCCGACCATTATTCTTTAATTAAAACTGGAAACCTGAGAGCGGAAATTCGGTTTGCAACGGCTTTGCCCTCTACGGTTAACATGATAGTGTATGGGGTTTTTGATAACGTGCTCGAAGTAAATCATAGAAGAAACGTTCTGTTTGACTATATGTAATCATGAACACCGTGCAGCTACGAGATATTTTATCAAAGGACCCTTCTTTTTTAGATGTTTTTTCTAGCGATTTGCTTCCGAAAAGTTTTGTGTCCGGAAGACCTTTGGGGCTTATTGTTAACACCCACCCCCATAAGTTACCCGGGGAACATTGGCTGGCCCTTTATTTACCGAAACGGGGGCCCGGCGAGTTTTTTGACTCCTACGGTTTTTCCCCAGACAGTAACTTTTTCCCTAAGTCTATTATGACTTTTTTAAACCGTAACTGTGATAAGGTTGTGTTTCATCAGAGACAACTACAGGACCCCCTAGCTGTAACCTGCGGTTATCATTGTATTTTTTTTTTAAAACAACGTAATAAGGGTTTATCTTTTGATTGTATTTTAAAATTGTACTCCGATGATTTAGCAGAAAATGACCGCTTGGTGGTGCGATTTGTAAAAGGAAAAAGACCCGGCATGCCCAGACCTGTTTTAAGCATGTTTCAACATGTTCAAACGTGTTTATCTTGTCGTGTGTTTAAAGAGCTGCATCAATAAAACACAATTTTTAATTTTGTTTACGTTTTTTATTTTACATTGTTAACCAGTCAATTTTTCGTTTTTTAACAGGGACGCTTTTAAAAGAGGCGGTGTTACTTGTGGCCTTGACCGGCTTTAGCCCTATTTTTAGACGCTCTAAAAATTGTTTATTGGTAACATGCCCTACGACGGTCGTAGGCACGTTTAGCTCTGCCAAGGCTTTCATAAAAACATGCCACCCTTTAGGAGCCCTCTTGTTAGCGAAAGAATAAGAGCCGGTTACCCCCCTGACTAAATCAAGCATGTGAGACCCCTCAATCGCCTTCCCCCGGTACACAAAACGGCCATTATCAGCCCAAGAAGACACATCTTTACGTTGTTTAAGCTTATTTAACAATATTTCAGCTTTTTTTTTATAGCGAGGATTTACCCCCTCCAACACCTCCTGAATAACAAAGTCCGATACATCCCCCTGAACGTTAGGAGGTTGAAACTCCTCTTGCTCTTGCTCTTGCTCTTGCTCTTGCTCAGGGGAAAAAAAAAAGGTTTATTTTAGTCTTTTCCATTTCACCACGCTTGGCCAATACCAGGTATTTTTGCAGGACCGCCTCGTAGAGTTTAGCCTTTTCGTAGTCGGATAAACCGGTTCTTTGAAGAATGTCTTTCATTTCTGAATCCAACTGGCGACTGGTTGTGGTTCTGATATTTTCTTCACCGCTAGAAGCCCGCTTTATTTGTTCTAACTGGTGGCTAGGAACAAGGTACATTTTTTCGGCGTATTCCATTATCTGTTAATTAAAAGGCTTGACAGCAGGGGGAGTGCAAAGCTTAACAAAGGGCCAATAAAGCCACCAGTTTGTTTTACAATAACCTTTTTTCTTTTCAGGGATAGCTTTTTATCGCTTAGCTTTTTAATAATTTTTCGTTTTTTTTTAAGGATGCTTATTTGTCGAGGTTTTAAAGGAATGTTTCCTTTTAAAGTGTTAAGCGCTATTTCTGAGATGGCCGCTACTAGGTCGTCAGACGCCGTACAGAGAATAGCCTTTCTTTGTTGCGGCTTGGCTTTGATAAGAAATTTTAAAAGAGCCAGGTTTTTTTGCACACGGTAAGACATGTTTGTTCGGGAGGTGATTTTTTTTAAAATGGAGGATTAATAAAAAATAACTATTTTTTATGGGTTTTTTTAAAGGTGTATGCACAGGGCCAGTCTGGGGGGAAAAGACCTGTTCTTAACCTGAGGTTTTCGGGCGTTGAAGCATTTAAATCCACCAGCAGATACCCGTAGGGGTCTTTGGTAGCGTCCTCAAAAGCCTCCAAAAAAAATTGTGTTTTACCAGGGTACATTTGCCGGGCCAAAGTGGTGACTTGTAGTTTATCGCGGGGGTTTTTAAAAAGAACCATATATTTAGTATTTAAATTAATTGTACGGCTTTTTTTTCCCTGACAAAACATATTTTGCACAATGTACATAATACTTAAGTTTTTGTGGTGTACGTATTTTGTAAAGGCTTTTTCAATTTCACCACTGTCAGAAGCAGACTCCATTAGATCATCTATAATAACCATATTCACTTTATTACTAGGAAATAAATGTTCATCATTAAAAGTATTAGGTAAACCTTCCAAAAATGTAATACATGAAAATTTTTGCAGCAACTCTGTATACAGCGGTTGCCAACAGCTATAACACCACACAATATTTTCAGGCATACATGATAACAGTTTATGACCATTTTCTAACAACTGTTTTATAAAATATGATTTTCCAGAATTTGAGGGCCCACAAAGCAAACAGGAAAAGGGATGAACAAACTGAACGTGGTTTTTCATAATAATTAATACCCGTACGGCAAAGTTTTAAAAGCCTCCTCGAGGGCTCTTTTGTCGTAAATGACTTTTTGGGTTTTTTTTTAGAGTTCTTGTTTCTATTAACCAGTGTTTTTTTACCCTTACGATTCCTGGCTGCTGTATTACGATTTCTTTTGGGTCCTCTCCCGCGGGGTAATCCCAGACAAGTTCTTTTAAGCTTTCAAAATTAATTTTTTCACTGTTTCCTGAGTTAAGTGTGATTCCTTTTAATTTCATACAGGTTTTACCGCTGGACAGTTTGTACCCGTATGTTTTAGGTCCCGCGGACACAAACTCCACAATGTGTTCATCTGGGGGTATTTCGCTAGTTAAATCTCCTAAATAATCCCCTAGGGGGGGATTCCACTCCCCTTCTTTACTTACAAAAATTACAGAATCCGTATCATGATAAAGACACCGCTGCTGTAAACGATCTAACAAGCGGTAGAGCTCTAACCGAGCATAAGCGGTGGTAAAGCACGCTATAAACACGTTAGTGTTGCTGGAATGGGTGCAGTGTTCTTTTGCGTACTTCCAAGACACTACGGCTGTATCATCATCGATAAACTCGCACGATGACACATCGTAATAAGGTACAAAAACGTACTTAAAGAGCTCGTCCGGGTCCGTTACTATACTAGTGTTAGTCAAATTTGTTCGCTGACCAAATTTTCCCCACAAGGAATTTAAAAACAGCTTTGAAATTTGTCTTTTGGCGGGGTTTACCTTAATTTTGTTTAGACGCAGACACACACCTTCTTTTTCACGGTACTCTTTAACGTACTGTTCTTTTTTAAGCTTGTCCGTACACCAGTGAGGAAACCCCGAGGCCTCTTGTTTTTGTCTTAGGTGTGTTTTAATATAGTCTGAAAACAGGGCATCTGAAGAGCGGTTAAAATGCCAGACTTCATAAATTTCAGCGATTTTGTACCCTTTGTTTAAAGCCTCCACCAACTCTATTGTGCACCAAGTCCCTGTTAAAGCCCTCTCCTCCTGACTGTGCCCGCAGGGATCCTTTTGTTTTGTTTCTGCACAAAGGGCGCACAGGGGAAACATTAGTTTACCATCAACCCTGTATGGTAACACGGGAAAATACAAACCTCTTGGAGGGTACACTTTAACCTTGGCTATGCCAAAGTACTGGCCGATATCCCCAAAACCCTCATACACAATAACGGGATGTCCCACCGGGTACTGTTTAGTTTTGTTAACAAATGGGTAGAGGCTGGTAAAATCGTAGTAATGAACCTGCTCCCCGGGCAGCGGTTTGTAATAAAGGCAAATGGCGTTTGTTCTACCACCGTAAAGGGCGTCTCTAGGAACCAGAGGCTGTGGCAGCTTTTTTTCTCGTAAAAAAATTTTCCACCCGGTTATCGTTTGCTAGCATGGCCTGCCACTCGTGTTCCCACACGGTCCTTACCTCAAACCCCTGGCTTTTTAAAAATTCAGCCTTAATAATGGTTCGGTTGTACAGCTGTCCGTAGGTTGCCTTAAGCAACGGGTTGTAATCATTTTCGCAATAGCAAATGGGGCACCCGTGAAAAAAAACACCCGTTAAATTCAAAGGCCGTGGGTTTACCAGCTATAATGGCGTAACCGTCCAAAAAATAGGACCCAGTTTTAAACTCGCCACCCTGCAAAGCGTGTTGAATGTAAATATTTTCAGTGTGGGCTACGTACATCAACCACTGAATGGCCGGCGTGGAATATCTCTTCTGCTGTTTGTGGTAATTGTCTAACGGCAAAAGCGCTATGGTTTGCGGCTTTAAAAAATTAAACCGGTACATGGCCATGCAAATCGAGGCCAATGTGAGGTGCTGAAAGGGATCTATACACTTAGTAACCACTTCCTCATTATCCTTTCCGGGGTTTTTAACAATTTGCTTTTCGGTCATTTTTATAACTTCGTTTCTGAACCGGTCGCAAGCCTCTCGCAAAATTTCAACATCTTTTTGACAATAATAGCGTAGTTCTTTTTGAAGATCAAAGCTGTTTTGGCGATTGTGCTGGTACCAGTTTAAAAATTCTTTTTTTTCTTCAGGCATCATGTAGTCTACTCCAAAGTACTCTATTTCGGGCATAGGTCCCACATAGTTTTGATTTTTAACGGTGTTAAAAAAGTGTGGAAAGTACCCCTTCGCTTCCTCAAACCCCATAGCTTTGGGTAACTTGCTAAGTTTCATGGGGAGAAAATTTAAAGAATCTATAAATTTAATGGCTAAGTTTACCACCGTCACGCAAATAAGTTTTCCCCCTTGCGTTACGGTGCTAACAGCCATTTTTTCTTTAATTAACTGCCTTAGAATAAAATAACTATCGTAACCTTTAGCGTTATGAGCAATAAAAGTGTATCCCTTAAAGCGCTTGTCTATAAAGGTTAAAACAAACTCGCTAATGCATTCTTCCCCCTTAAATTCCCAGCTAGTTTTTTTATTTAAATGCAAAGCATAAATATAATTTGGCACGTGTACCCCCGTTTCCTGCATACATTCAAAATCATAAAACACATAATCCTTTCCCTCTTCTGGAGACCAAATATTACGCATATAACACTCGTGACCCTCTATGTTGTCTGTTTTTTGATGGCACTGGGGACACTTTTTGCTTCTACACTGGTGATTTTTAACCGTGTAGAAGCCGCATTTATCGCAAAAAATTCTGTTTTTACAATCAACTTTACCGCTGGTCGCCAAAGCGCTGTGCCTTTCTAAACAGTCGTCAGACCTGCAAAACAGCTTACAGCTGGGGCATCTTTTTTTTTCACCGGCCACTTCGAGGCACTCGGCGCTATTACACGTACGGCAGTGGTTTTTACAGGCGTGCTGGTGTTTGTGGCTATAGGGAGCGTAACAGTAGTTGCACAAATACGGGGCGCCTATAAAGGCTTTAATATTTAAAATACCGTAAAAATGTTTGTTATGTAACAAAACAAAAACAGTTTGGAAACGCTGTACACCCCCAGTTGTAAAAAAACACCAATTTCCATTTTCATAATACAAAACGGTAATAGCTACCCCCAAGCGCTCTTCGAAAGAGCTCACGTCTGTCAAGCTAATCATTTTTTGGTCCGAAAACCCCAACTCCTGATGAAGGTGTTTGGCCCCCTCTAACAACTGGGCATCTGTAAGTTTTTTATCTGATAAAAGACCCAGCACGCTACCGGCAAAACATAAGTTGTTACCCTGATTATTTAAATCAATTAAATGTTTTCTTTTTTTTTCAATAATTTTACTGTACGTAATAGTTTTTAGGGGTCTTACAGACCCAACTCCACCAAGCCTGTTTCTAATAATTGTAACAACCAGGCGTAAAGTTCCGGACCCCACAATCTCTGCATTACTTTGCAACACATTAACGATGTTATTTAAAAAATCTATGGCGTTTAAATTTTCCCAAGGCCTCCGTAAAGAAAAGAGCGGGTGATTTAGCCCCGGGGCATCTAAGCGTAGCTGTACAAAATCTTCAGGACCCACCTGATTATTAATATCATCTAGCAAATTTTGAATAGCAATGTCGATGGCCGCCATGGCTTCTGTGAACCCCGTTACTCTGTCCAAATTAGCAAAACGAAATTCCTGAAAATATTCATATGCGTTAAACTCTCTTCGGGGTCTTATCCAGTGTCTTACACGCTCCAAATACACCTGTGGTGGTGTATCAGGAGCGGGGAAATCTGGACCTTCAGAAGAAGAAGAAGGGGTGGGAGGGTCTATTTCCCTTTCTTGGTTGGGGGGTTGTTTTTTTAAAATAGCTTTGGCTTTTTTTATTCTTTTTGCCAAAAGCCTTCTTAACATTTTAGATTTTTTCCATTTTTTTTTCCAACCCCTTTTTACATTTTTAGGTTTCATGTGTAGTCACCCTCTTCCTTCCCCCTTTAACGCGCTTTCGACCTTTTCAATTAGTGCCCGGGTGTCTGCTATTTTTTGGTCTAAAACAACCCTTTCTTCTGGAAAATTTTGTTTTTGAAATACCTCAAGAATTAGCTTTGAAAACTTTTTATCTATTAAACGCTTTAAAGATGAACAAACACTAAACAGCTCGTTACAAGCAGCAACTGATGCGGCCAGCCCCACAGGAAGATTGTTATTTGTAGCAGGGGTTTTGCGGGTTCCGAAAGCTTGGGGGTTAACTTCTTCACCCTGCTCGAACCCACCCCTAGACACGGTTCCTTCTACAGAGTTGTTTATTTTTAAAGCTGATTGGGTCGGGGAGGCATAGGTCTGTTGAAAACGAGGGGCTTTACCGCCTCCGCCTCGCTTACCATGGTTTTTGAAAGTTGTAGAGGTAGCTTTGGGCGGTTCAAAAGCGGGGGGTCTGAGCCCCTTTCCCCCCGCCCTGAAAACGGATGCTGTTTTAGAGGTAGACTTTTTGGCCTTTTTTAATGCCGGCTGGTTTTGTTCAATAAGGGATTTAGACGTACAGGGCTGTTCAAAATCGGTGTGCTTAATACCCTTGCTTCCGACTGCAGCTGCCTCAGAGGGAAATTTTTTGCCCCTCTTTAAAGGTTGCGGGTTTTGGGCAATGAGGGATTTGGACGTGCAGGGCTGTTCAAAATCGGTGTGCTTAATACCCTTGCTTCCAACTGCAGCTGCCTCAGAGGGAAATTTCTTGGCCCCTTTAAGCGCTCTTCCCTTCAACATTTCTTCTTGAGGAATAACGCTTGATAAGTCTGCCGATACACATAAAAATGTTTTTTAGCACGGGGTTTTTTTTTTTTACTAACAACAAACATGTCCCCCAAATATATATATTTTAAAAACGTTTTTGCAATAAGGGGGCTAAAAACCGCGTTTAAGTATAATGTACAAAATAAAGCGCTCTTTTAGTTTACCCCCCCCCCCCCCCCTCCCCCCCTTGGGGCTGTACAACGGCAGCTTTTGTACAGTAAAACCTTTAAAAGTTTTTTTTCCTAACAATAACAAACAAACCCCTAAAATGCACACTATTTCCAACGTCAATTTTTAAAAAACCACATATTTAAAAAACAGTTCACACCTTCCTCTGTAATTTCAGGAAAACCTATTGGGTGGTTTTGACTTCCATCTTGTTCTAAATTAAAAAAATAAAATTTTTTAAAACCTTTTTTTCTTAAAAATAAATTATACTTGTGTAGCATATTAATTGGCTTACCAAAATTTAAAGCTTCTAGCGCGGCATCTGGAATGTCAAGAAAAAAGTTCTCGTCCTATTCAAAAGAAAAAATGTTGGCTTTTAACTAAGCATAACGCTGTTATAATATCTTGGCGGCCCATACAAATTATAGTAAGGTTTCTTACCATGTTGTTGCTTCCCATAACGGTAGAAGTCTTGTATTAGCAATATTTCTTTAACAGCCTTGTTTAGTTTTTTGTTCCCCTATTTATAGGTTTAAACCTGCTTTTTTAAAAAAAAAAGTTTTGCCCCCCACACCCAAAATTCTTTAAAAAAAACAGGGTGTGTAAAGGGCACTTTTCTAGGAAAAAAGGCGGGTGCAGTTTTGGGGGGCGCCAAATACTTTAGCTTTAATGGCTAACAATGTTGTTTTTTATAGTAAATGTGTTTAAACAGTTAATAAAAAGCCTTTGTAAATGGTAATATACCTATTTACAGCTTTGTAACCAAAAAGTTTTTAAAAACTGCAACCTGTATTTTTTAAATTTGTTATATGGCCTTGGTTTTTAAAACAAAACTGCTAATTTAAAAATAAACCACCTTAAACTTTTACAAAACTTATTTTACATTGTTAGTAAGTTAAAAAATTAGGTATTACTTTAAAAACACATTTTAAAACGGAATATAGCTTTTGTTACAGGGTTAAAAAAAAAGCCGAAGGCTCTGGCTGTTTAGATAAGGGCGGGAGGAGGGGGGGGGGGGGGGAGGGAGGAGGGGGAAGGGGGGGGGGGGGTGGTTGTCTTAGTCGGTTTTTTAAAAAGGCGGGAAGGTTTTTGGCTACACACTTTAGCTTTTAAACTTTAATGGTTAAAAAGCTTAGTTTTAATAGTAAGTAAGTTAGTATGCTTTTTAATACCTGATCTGGCTATTTTTTGCTTTAAAAGAAGACCTTCTTATGTTTTGTTCTTTTTATTTTTAATTTACTGACTTACAGAGGCTGTTTTTGCTGACAGCCGCTCTGCTGCAAAAGCCTGCTGTTTTTACTTTAAAATGTGCTAACTTAAAAATAAACCACGTTAAACTTTTACAAAACTTATTTTACATTGTTAATAAGTTAAAAAATTAGGTATTACTTTAAAAACACATTTTAAAACGGTAATTAGCTTTTGTTACAGGGTTAAAAAAAAAAGCCGAAGGCTCTGGCTGTTTAGATAAGGGCGGGAGGAGGGGGGGGGGGGGGGGGGGAGGGGGGAGGGGGAAGGGGGGGGGGGTGGTTGTCTTAGTCGGTTTTTTTAAAAAGGCGGGAAGGTTTTTGGCTACACACTTTAGCTTTTAAACTTTAATGGTTAAAAAGCTTAGTTTTAATAGTAAGTAAGTTAGTATGCTTTTTAATACCTGATCTGGCTATTTTTTGCTTTAAAAGAAAACCTTCTTATGTTTTGTTCTTTTTATTTTTAATTTACTGACTTACAGAGGCTGCTTTTGCTGACAGCCGCTCTGCTGCAAAAGCCTGCTGTTTTTACTTTAAAATGTGCTAATTTAAAAATAAACCACGTTAAACTTTTACAAAACTTATTTTACATTGTTAATAAGTTAAAAAAATTAGGTATTACTTTAAAAACACATTTTAAAACGGTATATAGCTTTTGTTACAGGGTTAAAAAAAAAGCCGAAGGCTCTGGCTGTTTAGATAAGGGCGGGAGGAGGGGGGAGGGGGGAGGGGGAAGGGGGGGGGGGGGGGGGGTGGTTGTCTTAGTCGGTTTTTTAAAAAAGGCGGGAAGGTTTTTGGCTACACACTTTAGCTTTTAAACTTTAATGGTTAAAAAGCTTAGTTTTAATAGTAAGTAAGTTAGTATGATTTTAATACCTGATCTGGCTAGTTTTTGCTTTAAAAGAAGACCTTCTTATGTTTTGTTCTTTTTATTTTTAATTTACTGACTTACAGAGGCTGCTTTTGCTGACAGCCGCTCTGCTGCAAAAGCCTGCTGTTTTTACTTTAAAATGGTTCGCATTAGCCTAAAATTAAAAAAAAACAAACCTTTTTTTGTTACAACACGTTAGTTTTATAGCCCTAAACTGTTTTTGCACACTTACCTGTTATTAAAACACCTGTGCCTAAACAAAGGCTATGGGTCTGCAGGTTTCCTTTTCACTTTTATTTGTTAAATAGTAAAAAAAGCAATCTTTTCTCTAATCCACTAACTCACAAAAACTGCTTAGCTAACGGGCGCTTTGCTTCTTTGTCTTTTTAATTTACTGGTTTACAAAATAAGGGATATATAAACCGCCTGTTACTAAAAAACCTAGGGTGCTTCTGTATAATTTTTTATTACAACACATACAAAAAATTGTTTTTTCGAGTCCTTATCCTTTTGCAAAACTTAATGTAATTGTAACTTCTGTTTGTTAAAAAGCACGAAAAAGAAGCAGCCTTCTTATCTCTAATTCACTAACTCACAGAGGCTGCTTTGCTAACAGGCGCATTGCTTCTTTGTCTTCCTAATTTAATGGTTTACAAAATAAAAAATATATATACCGCCTGTTACTAAAAAACCTAGGGTGCTTCTGCATACTTTTTATTACAACACATACAAAGGGGGTGTTTTTTTTATTCCTTTGCAAAACTTAAGGTAATTTTAACATGTGTTAAAAATGGTGTATTAGTAAAAGCTTATGGTTTTAACTTTTATAAAAACTCTTTGTAAAAGGGCTACATGGCGGGAAAATGCTAGGGGTCTGTTTCTTTAGATAAGAAAAAAACAGTTAAAAGGGCGGGGGGAGAGAGAAGGGGAGGGGCAAAGGAGGGGGCTGGCTCTTGCTTAAACTCTTGAAACACTAGGATTGGTTGGTTCAGGAAAATGAATTCTATGACGCTGTTGTAAAACCACCTCTGATTGGGCCGATCCAAAAGCGGTGATAACAAGCTGGAGAGTGTCAGAAGCAGGAAATCTCCCTCATTCTACAGAAAGACGGGCAAAGGTAACAATTCTCTCTCTTTCTCTTTAATCCTACCCTGTGCTCTCTATCGTTGCTCTTTCCAAAGCGGACTCTCTCCTCGCTTTTCTTGTCTTGTAACCCGCCCTGATTCTGAATGCTTTTTTACCCTGTGCTTACTAAACAGACTCTGCCTGCTTCTCTCTCTCTGTCTCATTCTGATTCCGCCGCGTGCTCTCTATCTTTGCTCTTTTTAATTAATCTACACTGATATTGAATGCTTTTTTACCCCGGGCTTACCAAACAGGCTTTCCCTTGGTCAATTTTCCTTTTAAAACTCGTTTTTTCTTAACCTGCATTGGCATTCACTAGTTTTAATGTGTTTTATTTACTAGGGTTTAAACCAGAAAAGCTGCCTCGTTTTACAAAAAGACTGCAAAGGTAAACATTTTTTAATTTTACCCTGAGCTTTATTGTATTTTTCTTAGCCACTTTTTTATAGAGTTTTTACCCTGTGCTTACAGAACAGGCTTTCTCTTTGTCAATTTTCCTTTTAAACCTCGTTTTTTCTTAACCTACATTGGTATTGACTAGTTTTAATACGTTTTATTCACTTTTATTACACTGCCTTAGTACATTTTCTTTTAAACCTAGTTTTTAATGTTTTTAAAAGCCTTTTTCTTAGGACCCCTTTACAGTTTTTGGCCATGTGCTTACTTAACAGGTTTTGCTTCAGTCAATTCCCCTTTTAAACCTAGCTGTATTGTTTTTAATATTACTTAATAATATTAAAAAGCTTTTTATAACCTATGTTGGCAGTCAAAAGTTTCAATCCCTTTTTTACCCAGGGCACCCCAAACAGGCTTTGCCTTGGTTAATTTTTTTAAACCTACTTTTTAAGTATTTCCTTATAGTTTTTGCTTATGTCCTTACAAAACAGGTTTTGCTTCACTTAATTATCCTTTTAAACTTAGTTTATAATGTTTTTTTCTTAACCTACATTGGTATTGAATACATTCAATGCTTTTTTATTCGGTGCTTAACAAACAGGTTTTGCCGTAGTAAATTCCCTTTATAAACCTAGTCTTCAATATTATTTAACTTTTCTCTTAATCCACCCTGATATTAAATACACTTCCCCTAGTCAAACACACACACACATTTTTTCAAAATGGCCGACAGCGCCAACCAAAACGGGGGGTGGGAAGGCGGGACAAAAGCCCTAAAAGGGGCGTGGAAACCTGTCAAAATTGCATGGTGATGAATACTATCGAGCTTATTACTACTAATACCACCTACTGGCGATCAACACTTCATGCTAGTTAATGTCTCTCCCTTTTCTGGTGATTTACACAGTGACAGAGGCTCACACTACGACCACTCAAATATTAACTTACAGTATGGAATATAGACGTTTTAAGTAAGATTAAAGGATGCAGCAACTCACAAGCATTCAACAGAGTCTAAACATTAAACATAATTTTAATTCTAATATTTATGTTAATGCTACTAACCCACAGGTGAGCCAGACTGATTCCAATTATGTATTTGTAAGTGTTTATCTGAGCCACAGAAACTTTGGCGTGAGATGGCACCTGGTGTGCCAGCATCACAGTAATAATTCAAAAGATATTTTGGTCAGGACATCAAAGTTAAATACTCCTTTTAAAAATACTTGGGGATATGTATTAATCAGAAATGTTTGGGCCTCTGCTTTAGTATATCACTGAAAGATGGCAACTCTGCCAGCACAGTTTCCTCTAATTATATGCTTGATCATTGGTCCAAGCATCGACCCAGATGAAAAAAATCCACATGCTGAATTACCACACCTACATGCTGCAGCATCTAAATATTTGTAAAGGCTCCCCATCCAATCAGGGATCATGTTTTACCTTACATAGCCTATGGCCAGACTGACCAAATGTCCTGGTAGGCTATTTACAGGCAAAAAAACCCATCTCATTTAATTATTTGTATCAGATTTGGCAGGGGGCTGGGCCAATTTTCAGTGAGTGGCACTGTGAGCTGGCACACAGAGGTTGCAGCACTGCTTAGGTTTCTACTGGCTACCTCTTTGTCATGACAACAAATCTCCCTGAAATTAATTTGAAAATGTTGGTCAATATGCTTATGACCTCTGAGATCACAGACCAACGTGGCTTCATTGTAGCTATATATAACTGTAAGGCTCATCTCAGACTTTTAAAACTAAGTTTATAGGTCAGCTCAGTCCAGAGTACCTTTGTCATCAACAGATAGCTAAGGGTTAATGTTCTTTTACCTGTAAAGGGGTAACACCAGTAACCTGAAACACCTGACCAGAGGACCAATCAGGAAACAAGACTTTTTCAAATCTGTGTGGAGGGAAGTTTTGGGTGTGAGTTCTTGGTTCTTTGTCTTGGGTCTGTGCCCTCTCGTCTCTGAGAGTGATTTTTCTATCTCCAGGCTTTCTAATCTTCTGTTTCCAAGTTGTAAGTACAAGGATAGTAAGACAATAGGTTTATATTTTTTTTTTTGTACTTACATGTGTGTAGTTGCTGGAATGTGTTAAATTGTATTCTTTTTGGATAAGGCTGTTTATTCATTTTTTTTCTTTTTATATAAAGCTTTCTTTTTAAGACCTGTCGGAGTTTTTCTTTAGTGGGGACTCCAGGGAATTGAGTCTGGAGCTCACCAGGGAATTGGTGGGAGGAAGAAGTCAGGGGGAAAATCTCTTTGTGTTAGATTTACTAAGCCTGACTTTGCATACCCTCTGGGTAAGGGGGAAGAGAGATTAGCTCTCTCGGTACTTATGTTTCCAGGCCTTGAAACAGGGAGGGTAGAATCCCTTTGTTTAGATTCATGGAGCTTGCTTCTGTATATCTCTCCAGGAACCCAGGGAGGGAACACCTGGAGGGGAGGACGGGGAAGGGAAATGGTTTATTCCCCTTTGTTGTGAGACTAAAGGAATCTGAGTCTTGGGGTTCCCCAGGGAAGGTTTTGGGGAGACCACAGTGAGCTAGGCACTGTATAATTCCTAGCTGGTGGCAGCAATTACCAGATCCAAGCTGGCAACTAAGCTTGGAGGTTTTCATGCTAATACCCATATTTTGGACGCTAAGGTCCAGATCTGGGAAAAATGTTGTGACAACCTTACCCACATAAGGAGCCATTGGCAAGGGCAAATGGAAAGGTCAAAACCAGTGCTTCTTTTTTGGATGTGGGTAAAAAGTTGTTGAATCATGAATGACCATTTTACAGATTATTGTGAAGATTAATTTTTTAAAAAAATAGAATCCATAACTGTTCTAATAAGGCCGGGATTGGAGAGTTATAATCCTATTCTAGCTGTTTTTATTATCAAGTATGTTCATTTCTGAAATGAAAATGAATAAATGTCACTACAAGTGCCAAAATGACTATTTTTAATTCAATGAACTAGCGTCCGTTAAAGTGAGACTGTTAGTGTTGGTAAAAGACAGCTACAGTGGGCACACTCTTATGAGATACAATTTCTTATGTCTCCAGTTATACACAAACCCTGGCCTACAAAACTGCTTCTGTTTCAATCCCGGGACTCTCATAAGTAGAGACTGTGTCGATAGCACCAGTGTGCATGATGGTTTCATGATATGAAATATGCACTCTATAGGGAATTTGCTGAGAGCTCAAACCCATTTCCTTTTTTGACAAAGAGTATGCAAGATCTGAAGCCAGGATACTAGAGGAAAAAGATTTGCTTTATTTTCTTTGACTGCTTTTATTTTCCTCCAGAAAACTGTTGTGAAAGCTGTTTAATATGCAGGAGGAACTTGCTACAACATATTCATTGATACATACAGATGGACTGCACTCTAAAATAATCTGTGATTCTATTATTTCAGAGCTCATGCTAAGAGACTGATGCAGAGAGCAATATAAGGAGTGCAATTTCATGAGGCTTGTTAGTGGATTGCAGGCCTCATCAAAAACAAGCTGGCGGTATTAGCAATCAACACACTTCACAATTGTTTCATACCAGAAAGTTCAGTGAGGTTGTCCATCCTGACGTCTGTAGTGAAAGCTCGGGTATATTTTACTCAAAGGAACAGTGTTTGGTGACAGACTTCATTGCCCATCAGCATTCTCCATTAGTTTTAAATAAAACCTACATAAGGAATAGACTGGGTGAACATCTCTGGGGAGATTCAATTTGCTGAGTAGGCTCCTGACTCAACATTCTTGGAGCAACTGCAAGTTTGTGGAGAAAGCAACCAGCAGATAAGCAATCACACAGTGCCAGTCTCAGCTTCCAGATGGTTCTTGAGCTGTTAGGGAGGATATTATTTATTATGCTTCTCTGTAAAAAACATATAACACATGGTTTCTGAAATTCCATCGGTGAAGGACAAGTCCCATTAGTCCTGATGTCATACCATAGCTTAAATTTGTCCTCATTTTCAGATGAGCTGAATGCTGACAGTCACCACTGAAATCAATGGAAGCTGAGAGTTCAGCACCTCTGAAAATCAGGCCATTGTCTGTATTATGTATTACATTGAGAGCGTATAACTTTCCTATCCCAGTTTCTCAATCATTTTAATCTTTATTCTTCTTCTTTTTTTTTTTTTTAATTTGGTGGTCCCTATTCCTCTCTGTGCTACTAGGGGGTGCAATCAAACAATGGGTTTTTAATATGGCTAAATATAAATATACACATTTTAGGAACAAAGACTGCAGGTAATATTTACAGGGTGAGGGACTCTACCCTGGGAAGCAATAGGGGCATGTGCTTTAGTGGGTATGGAGTCTTCTGTTCTTTTTCCCACAAGCCTAACCCCTTCTGCCCCTTCCCCTCCAACCTGTCCCAGTCCAGTTTCTTCCCCACTCCTGGATTCTTCTCCTAGGCTTGTTTTCCTCACCTAAATAATCCCTATCTACACTCCTCAGACCTCAGATGCCAGTCTCTGCCTGCTTCTGACTTTCCACCATTGTTCCAGTCTCCCATCTGTTCCCACTCCTAGTTGGCTTAACCAGACATTCCAAGTTGCTCCCAACCTTGTGGCTCCTTGTTCCCTGTGTCCTTGCCCAGTCAATCCCAGTTCCCTCCCCAGATTCCCTATCTATCATTCTTCATAGCCACTGACTCCTGGTCTGAGTTTCTTTTTCCAGGTTTTTAATCCATTCCTACTATCCTCACTTGCCTGATTCCTTGTCCCAGTGATTTTGCCTAGCAATGCCAATTCTTCCTTCGCACCTCAGCTCTTGGGCCTATCTGTCTTCCCTTCCCACCACATTCTTCCCTTGTCCCAGTTTCCAATTCCAAGTCTCCTTGCCCTGCCAGTCCCAGTTTCCTCTCTGGTTCCTAAGTCCTGACACCCACTGGTTACCCTCCTCACTCTATCCCTCACTCCAGTTGAGTGAATTGGTTTCCTCCTCCATGCTGCATGGTTGCCAGCTGGAGCATGTGTTGGGGGTGATCCGTCTGCTGAGACAGGCTACCTGCTCTCAGTTCCAGTGACTGGCCCAACCCCAGCCAGGACCAGTCATGGTTCCTGGAAAGTCCTTCTGAGCCCCCGGAGTGCTGGGCTGGAGGAAGTAAGCTCCTCTACTATGTGAGGATGGTGCATGCACAGTCTGCTCAGCACTAGGAGCTGTGAGAGTATGGAGAATGCTCAGTGACTTTAGCTGTTAAGCTTTACTGGATAACTGTGATTTTTTTTCAGAGACTTATAACTTGGACAAATTTGGGCAGGTTTTCAGAGTGTGGCAAAGGCCACATCTCCAATAGAAAGGCCACCACCTGCCAAATTTCAGATCCCTGCTCTAAAGAATTTTTTGACATTGGTAAAAACATATTTTTTCCTTGACTTGTTCTCAGAATGGCTGAACTGTTTGGACTGAAATTTTCCAGAAATATTTGGCCTGAGCCAGCATAGAAAAATTCAGCCCAAACAGTTAGTTTGGCAAAGCTATGAGCAACTGAAAACTGGGTCTTAAAATGGGAGAAATGTCAGGCAACCTGAATAATTGGTGGAGCTATGAATCCCACCTCTAATAAAGAACTTGTGTCCTCACTGCAGGAAGGGACACTTTGTTTTGCAAAAAAGAGCTCACAGTGTGATCTGGTAATTTGCATGTTACTGGAACTTTCCTTCCAGAGAGGTGCTAAATAAAATCTTTAGCAATGCATAGAGAAAAGACAGTCTGAAAACATGCATAGAGATTTGAGTGTGGAAGAAAAACATGCCAGCTAAAGATATGCTTTGTTTCAAATCCCATTACATTTTGTTTAACTGCATGGGGAAGGAACAGCAAAGGGGAGAGAGGTCTCGTATCACTCATAGGAAAGTCATTATTTTGTAAAAAGAAAGGAAATAATAGTTGTTCTGTAACTCTATGCTTCCAATTTGGAGGATGTCTTAATCAAACGGTATATGTACTTTGACACCACTATTAAGGAAATAATGCTTTCTATTGAGGACATGACATTTTTGTGAATGAGATACCTCAAAGGTATTAGGGGTTATGAGCTTGATCCTGTTAAGTTCTTGTTGTCCTCACATCCATTGACTTCACTGAGGGTATGTCTACATCTACAATTTTGCAGCGCTGGTTGTTACAGCTGTATTAGTACAGCTGTATAGGGCCAGCGCTGCAGAGTGGCCACACTTACAGCAACCAGCGCTGCAAGTGGTGTTAGATGTGGCCACACTGCAGCGCTGTTGGGCGGCTTCAAGGGGGGTTCGGGGAACACGAGAGCAAACCGGGGAAGGAGACCAGCTTCACCGCGGTTTGCTCTCGCGTTCCCCGAACCCCCCTGCAAACCGCAGGGAAGGAGACCTGCTTGCACGGGGGTTCGGGGAACGCGAGAGCAAACCGGGGAAGGAGACCAGCTTCGCCGCGGTTTGCTCTCGCGTTCCCCGAACCCCCCTGCAAACCGCAGAGAGGGAGACCTGCTTGCTCGGGGGTTCGGGGAACGTGAGAGCAAACCGGGGAAGGAGACAAGCTTGATTACCAGAGGCTTCCTCAGGTATGCTGGGATACCTGCTTATTCCACGGAGGTCAAGAAAAGCGCTGGTAAGTGTCTACACTTGATTACCAGCGCTGGATCACCAGCGCTGGATCCTCTACACCCGAGACAAAACGGGAGTACTGCCAGCGCTGCAAACAGGGAGTTGCAGCGCTGGTGATGCCCTGCAGATGTGTACACCTCCTAAGTTGCAGCGCTGTAACCCCCTCACCAGCGCTGCAACTTTGTGATGTAGACAAGCCCTGAGAGTCTGTGATGCTCAGGACCTTACAGGAAGGGGTGCCATTTGGGGGGGAGGGGTCAGGGGAAGGCTCTACCCCCTCCTCCTCAAGATTCATAGGGGAGGTTTACTCACCTTAGCCAGACAGAGTTCTTAACTGCAACAACTTGAGTGTGCTATGTGATGAGTTCAGAAGATAGGAGCAGCACAGGCTTTGGGGCAAGGAGTTTGTTTATAAACAGAAGCAGGGTAATTAAGATAACAAAAGGTCTATCATTAAAGTAAATTAAGGATCATTAGATGATCCTGAAAGCATTGCCAGATACTTCAGTTAAAAGATAGGAAACAAAGAATAGGAATAAAAGGTGAGAATGCAGAGAGGTAAGTGGTGGTGTCCCTCAGAGGTCTGTACTGGGACCAGTACTATTCCAAATATTCATAAATGATCTGGAAAAGGGGGTACATAGTGAGGTGGTAAAATTTGCATATGATAAAAAACTACTCAAGATAGTTAAGTATAAAGCAGACTGTGAAGAGTTACACTGGATTCTCACAAAACTGGGTGACTGGGCAACACAATGGCAGAAGAAATTAATTTTTGATAAATGCAAAGTAATGCACATGGAAAAATATAATCTCAACTATACATACAAAATGATAGGATCTGAATTAACTGAACCCATCAATAAAGAAATCTTGGAGTCATGGATAGTTCTCTGAGTAGCAGCCATGTTAGTCTGTATCCACAAAAAGAACAGGAGTACTTGTGGCACCTTACAGACTAACAAATTTATTTCAGCATGAGCTTTCGTGGGCTACAGCTCACTTCTTCGGATGCATAGAATGGAACACACAGACAGGAGATATTTATACATACAGAGAACATGAAAAGGTGGAAGTATGCATACCAACAGGAAGACTCCAGTCAACCGAGATGAGCTACAGTCAGCAGGAGAAAAAAAAACTTTGAAGTGATAATCAGAATGACCCATAGAAGGTGTGTGAAGAAATTAACATGGGGAAATAGATTCAATTAGTGTAATGACCTAACCATTCTCAGTCTCTGTTTAAACCTAAGTTAATTGTATCTAATTTGCATATTAATTCGAGTTCAACAGTCTCTCTTTGGAGCCTGTTTTTGAAGTTTTTTTGTTGCAAAATTGCCACCTTGAGGTCTATCACTGAGTGATTAGAGAGGTTGAAGCGTTCTCCCACCGATTTTTGAATGTTATGATTCCTGATGTCAGATTTGTGTCCATTTATTCTTTTGCATAGAGACTGTCTGGTTTGGCCACTGTACATGGCAGAGTGGCATTGCTGGCATATGATGGCATATATCACATTGGTAGATGTGCAGGTGAACGAGCCCCTGATGGCGTGGTTGATGTGATTAGGTCCTGTGATAGTGTCACTTGAATAGATATGTGGACAGAGCTGGCATGGGGCTTTGTTGCAAGGATAGGTTCCTGGGTTAGTGTTTATATTGTATGGTGTATATGTTTATATTGTATGGTGTGCAGTTGCTGGTGAGTATTTGCTTCAGGTTGGGAGGCTATCTGTAAGCAAAGACTGACCTGTCTCCCAAGATCTGTGAGAGTGAGGGATCATCTTTCAAGATAGGTTGTAGATCTTTGATGATGCACTGGAGAGGTTTTAGTTGAGGGCTGAAGGAGACGGCTAGTAGCTTGTGGCCTCTGTTTGCCGGAAGCTGGGCGTGGGCAACAGGACAACTTGATGATTGCCTGTTCTGTTCATTCCCTCTAAAGCACCTGGCATTGGACACTTTGGAAGACAGGATACTGGGCTAGATGGACCAATGATATTACCCGATATTGCCATTATGATGTTCTTATATAGAACCCACATATGTCTGCTCTCAGCTGTAACCCACTAGAGCCCACTGTCCTCCCAGAGCTGGGATACAACCCAGGTGTCCTAACAGAGTTAGAAATAAAGTAAGAATATACATTAACATTTTAAACCTAACCAGTTGCCACAAGATGTCAGAACATATTAATATTAGAGCTGAGTGGGTCTAATATTTATTTAATTTTCTTTCTTTTAGAAAGGAAATAGACACAAGACTCTTGTCAGCTAATTGCTTAGTTATCTGCCAAAAAACAAACAAACGAAAAAAAAAAACCCTAGAGTTTTCAAGTGCCTAAGTAGCCCCAGGAATCATGGTTAAAGCTACATCCCACCATGCCCCCCCGCCAAAAATCTGAAATCGTTCCCCTGCGTAGAGGCTCAATCCCAGTATCTGAACATAGGGTCAGATTGCCCTATGCCATAAAAAATGAAGTGACTAGATTCCTTTCTGTTTCACTAGCTTTCAACTTGAGGCTCCTCTTAGAATTTTCCCTAGGCCAATCCATCAGAGAGACGGGGTTTGAAAATATTTGAATCTAAAGGTAAACCATCAGACATTGTGGCAGAGGGAAGCAGGAGCAGTGAAATAATGGGTTTCTTTAGGAGGGAGATGTCTTTCCTATGTAACTAAATTCTGTGGTCACTTGAAATCACTTTCTGCAATATCCATAACAGGTGCACAATATTTAACTCTTTGTTTTCCCTTTCCCTAATGTTGAGTTCAAAACACCACTTCTTCTGTAGTATCTAATCTGAGCTGGGTATGCCTGTTGTATCTTGAGGAACATGATGACTGGTGTTCTCAAAGGGTGTGCGTATGTGTGTGTGTGTGTGTGTGTGTGTGTGTGGAGAGAGAGACGATGTGGACATTGAGAAGGTTTCAGGCTTTCATGAAAACCAGTGTCAAAAAAATGTTGCAAACACTGTTTTGTCAAAAGAGAGTAAAAAACCCATAAAGTTACAGGGCTGTGTTGCAATTCTCAAGATGATATTTTGGAATGAAAAAAAGGGAAACAGTCTTTTAAACAGAAGAATTTTTAACATAACATATTATAAAATATAAACAAATAGTGGAAAAAACATGAACCTTTATGATATTGAACAATGTATTACTAATATTGTTATACAATCCATGTAACTAGAAACCTCCATTTCGGCTTGATACACTCTCAGACTAAAGTCAGTGGCAAAAATCTCATGGATTTAAAGGCAAGAGGTTCAGGCCCTTAATGAGTAGGTCATAGTTCAAATCTGTACTGCCAAACCATCAGCATTTTACATTTTCATGTATGATCCATTCTCCATTTCACCTTGTTTCATCAGTCTTTTTGTTTTCCACATGCCATTCTCTCAACCTCCTTCACTTTGATTTTTAATGTGTGTGACAGATCTATTATTTTTAGTTCTTTGTAGTACCATCACTTTAAATTTTAAACCAAATGCTTTACATTTAGCCACATGAAACAGTGCAGCTGTATTTCTGTTTCTGAGACTTAACTGTTAATAGAAATAACACTATTTTAATACAAACTATTATCACTTTCAAGTTTCTAAACATAGATATGTGATACATAATTTATTTGAGTTGTCTTTTTAAATTGTCCTTTGAAACAATTATTGGCTGCTCAATCAGCAAATATTCTTCCAGAGGGCAAAGATGGAGGGGGATTAAGTTCTGTTCTTTCAACTAATGGAGAAACTTCTACTTTATTGTAGTGGTAAGGCAAAGCAAATATTGTCAGTCTTCTGAAAGTAAGTAGTGTGTAGGCTTATCAGTCAGTAGAGACTTAAGTTTTCTTAATTTGCTGCAGATGAATTACATATATTTATATATGGATATTGAAAGAGGACTGAAAAGCTCTAGATTCATCTCTGACACAGATGTCCTTTGTGATGTTGGGTAAGTCTCTAAAGTATTTCTGTGCTGCAATTGTAGAGTGTGGTTGCACCACATATAGACATATCTGAGCTAACTTTAATCTAGATAGCTCAGGCACCACTAGCAGTGGAGTTACAGCAGCAAAGGCTTCAGCATGGGCTATACAAGCCTACCCAGAATATGTATTCAAGCAGCTAGCCTATGCTGAAGTCAGCGCTGCTGTGGCTTCACTTGATTGATAACACTACAATGTAGATATACCCTTAATCTCTAAAGGCCTGATCTAATGGTCATTGAAATCAGTGAGAGTCTTTTTCCGTTTACTACAATGCACTTGGGATCAGACCATGAGTTCCCCATACCTCCCTACTTCCCAGGAGTGCTATGAGGCTAAAGTCGACAGAGAGTCCTGTGGCACCTTATAGACTAACAGACGTATTGGAGCATAAGCTTTCGTGGATGAATACCCACTTTGTCAGATGCATGTAGTTGAAATTTCCAGAGGCAGGTATAAATATGCAGGCAAGAATCAGTCTAGAGATAATGAGATTAGTTCAATCAGGGAGGATGAGGCCCTCTTTTAGCAGTTGAGATGGGAACAGCAAGGGAGGAGAAACTGCTTCTGTAGTTGGCTAGCCATTCACAGTCTTTGTTTAATCCTGAGCTGATGGTGTCAAATTTGCAAATGAACTGAAACTCATCAGTTTCTCTTTGAAGTCTCGTCCTGAAGTTGTTTTTTTTTTGCTGCAGAATGGCTACCTTTAAATCTGCTATTGTGTGTCCCAGGAGTTTGAAGTGTTCGCCTACAGGTTTTTGTATATTGCCATTCCTAATATCTGACTTGTGTCCATTTATCCTTTTACGTAGGGACTGTCCAGTTTGGCCGATGTACATAGCAGAGGGGCATTGCTGGCACATGATGGTGTATATTACATTGGTGGACATGCAGGTGAATGAACCGGTGATGTTGTGGTTGATCTGGTTAGGTCCTGTGATGGTGTCACTGGTGTAGATAAGTGGGCAGAGTTGGCATCAAGGTTTCTTGCATGGATTGGTTCCTGAGTTAGAGTTACTGTGAGGCAGTGTGTGGATGCTGGTGAGAATATGCTTAATGTTGGTGGGTTGTCTGTGGGCGAGGACTGGCCTGCTTCCCAAGGCCTGTGAAAGCAAGGGTTTGTTGTCCAGGATGGGTTGTAGATCACTGATGATGCGTTGGCAAGATTCTAGCTAAGGACTGTAAGTGATGGCCAGTGGAGTTCTGTTGGAGGCCAAAGTCATTAATGTTTGTGAGATCCTCAGATAATACAACACTGGGGTTCATAGAAGTACCTATCTAGATATATTTGTTACATATATCACAGATTGATAGTTATCTTCCAGTGCTTAATTTATAATGAAAGAGGTGCTGGGGCTCAAGCAATTAGGTGCCAAGGCTCAAGCAATTTTTTAAAATTACTTTCATAACTGATGCAGAAATCCAAGAGGTGCTGGGGCTATGAACTCCCAGGCCTACGGGTGCTGGGGCTCAACCCCGGCAAGCACTGGCACAAATTATGTACTGCTGTCTTCCCTTTGAGCTAGCGGTATTGTCGCCTCTTGCACACTTAGTTGTCCACAGTTAACTTGATCTTTTTAATGTTGCAATATTACTTTCATTGTTGTAAATGAAAGGAGCAGTTTGACCTGTGCAGAAAATATTATCTTAGTCACTGATCTCTTATTCATGAATATGCAGATTTTCTATTTGCCTAGACATATTGGTAATGACTTTTCTGTAAGGTAAAAACTGAATCAAGTAATTTCACAATCCCTTAAAATACAGTAGAACTGGTAGGCAGTAGGCTATGTGTTTATATCACATGCACTTGGTGCTTGTGCCTGTTTAAAGGTTGTGGGAGTTCTATATTAGCAACATAGACGAAAGGTCATGTTCTTATATAAGAGTTTTGCTGCTAATGCACTAGTATCAGCACTAGATCATGTAAGATCAAGAGCAGCATGCAGCTACCCAGGACCAATGCATTGCTCCTTGGATAGCCGTGTGAAACACTACTCAAACTTACCCCTTTGTTTCCAACAGGCCATTGCAGTAGTCCAGGAATCACTAGATCCTAGAGACATTCTGACCATATTCCTTTCTCCTGGTTTTGTCCCTCGTATATGGGCTAGTTCTTAAGCCACTCAGAATTACCCACTACAGAAAGATAAGTTTTTCTGGGGAGTGTGACATTGCTCTCTGATTAATACAGGGTAACTTTCTAATGTGCCTAGGAGGAGTTTAAATATCTTTGTTTGCTTTACTGTAAAGCAGAATTAAAAATGTAAAGAATGTCCTCTCTGTTTATGGTAAAAATGTAAAATGAAACAGGGCTTCCCATACCTAGAATGCAAAGTGTGGATTTCTGCAGGTAAATTTCATGTCGGTAAAGGAAAACACTTGTTCTTCTCTGATTATATCCCTCTTTGTGAGGGATGACTTCCTGGCAGAGGCACACTCACTCCCTATAACAATAGTCAGTGGATATTGCCCCCTGTCATGTGACTGAGCCCAGACATCATTTCATCATATAACGGGGGCAGGAAATAAAGCACTTCTGAGTAATAGCTTTATTTCCTTACAGTGGGTTTTGGGGCTGGCATATGGGGCCAAACTTCACATCCTTTACTCACCCTGAGTAGTTATTACACAAAGAGTAGTGCTAGTGAACACTGGTCAGTTAGATAATTGGACCCGTAGATTGCTGAATTAAGTAATTCCCCATAGCTGGCTCGGTCATACTAATTTGCAAATCCCTGCACCCAGGACATGTAACAATCTAGTTAACAGGAGAGAGTTCCTTGCCACACTGAACTAGGATATATCTATCTAGTTGTGACAGGGAGAATACTAGTAGACTCCTTTGTCAGTCTTTAATCCCTATTTCAAATTATGAACATCAAATATATTTATACTATTTATACACTATAGATGAAATCCTGCCCCCATTAAAGAGAATAGGAATTTTGCCATTGACTTCAGTGGAACCAGGATCTCACCCTCAGTGTATTTTTTCATGAGCAAAGTGTGACAATTTCCAGCAAGCATATGCCATATGCATTTGTTTGCCAAGCACTGCTGTTTCCCTCCTCAGTCACAGTTATGACAGAGGATTTTTTTGCTTAAACAGAAAAAAACAAAAAACAAACAAACAAACAAATTTAGAGATTCCCAGGAGCAAATGTCTTTTGAAAAAGCCACTTGAGCTTAAGCATGCTATAGAGCAGCAGGGGAGATTTGGGGGTGTCACATCTGAGAGCCAATCTGCTGACCTGTTCCCCTGCCCCAACCAATTGCAAGGTGCAGGATCCGATGAAGGGGGCACCCCATGTCCTATCATGCGTGAACACTTATATCGCCACACACAAGCCACAGAGCTCTGTTCATTCCCTGCAGTGCCCTGAAAGCAGTAGAATCAGAAGAGGAGAAAGTGATCTGGAAGCTGTCTTCCAGATATGTAAATGTGTTCAGCATCCCCCAAGTCAATGCTGTTTTCTTGTGTAGCCATTGCTTAACCAACTTTAAAGTCTCACACACTAGCTATATGTCTCCCTCACACATGGTGGATGAATTTTCTTTTCCCTGTATTGGATTGGAATTGGGCCATTTGGTCACAAATTCTTGTGCCAATAACCATTTTTCCTCTTTTCATATTTATAGAATTCAATTTCAAATACTGGGCAAACTGATTATCTTTCACAATGTTGAGACCCATTCTTGCATCTTGAGATTTGGCCTGTAGGCTATGTAAGTTTGAAAGCCTTTTTAATAAACACAACTTGTACATAGTTTTCCATGCCCATGGCATATAATGACATTACTTCTATAGACTGTCTAATGTCCAAAAGTTTATCTGGCATAATCTGTATCACTTACATTGAAGTAGGGTGTAGCTGAAGAGCAACTTGTTGTTTTGGATTCCCAATTTCAATTTCAGTCAACAGATACTGTCAGTTATAGAATTATTTAAAAATACACGTCTGGAAGGGACCTTAAGAGGTTGTCTGAGCTCTAGTCCATCCCCTATTCCCCATGCTGAGGCAGGACCAAGTATACCTAGCCTATCCCTGACAGATGTTTGTCTAACCTATTCTTAAAAACCTCCAATGACACAGATTCCCCAACCTCCCTTGGAAACCTTTTCCAATACTTTACTATCCTATAGTTAGAAAGCTTTCCTAATAGCTAACCTAAGTCTCCCTTCCTGCAAATTATGCCAATTACCTCTTTTCCTATGCTCAGTGCACATGGAGAACAACTGATCACTGTCCTCTTTTTAACAAACCTCAACATATTTGAAGAATTACAGGTCTTCAGTCTTCTTTTCTCAAGACTAACCATGCCCTGTTTTCTAACCTTTCCACATAGATTAGCTTGTTTAACCTTTTACCATTTTTGTTGATCTCCTCTGGACTCTTTCCAGTTCATCCACATCTTTATTAAAACATGGTACCCAAACTGAACAGAGTACTACAGTTGAGGGCTCACTAGCACTGAATGCAGCAGACCAGTTATCTCCTGTGTCTTGCATTCAATACTCCTGTTAATACTGGAACATTACTCTTTGATTAAATGCATCACATTGTTGAGTCATTCAGTCTGTGATCCAGTGGAACCTCCAGATCCTTTCTCAACAGTACTATAACCTAGCCAGTTATTTCCCATTTTGTATTTCATATTTCCTTCCTAAGAGTAGTAGTTAGTGCTTGTCTATGTTTCATCTTGTTGATTTTAGACCATTTCTCCAATCTGTAAAGGTCCTTTTTAGTTCTAATCCTGTTCTCCAAAGTGTTTGCAACTCCTCCCAACTTGGTATAATCTGCAGATTTTATAAGATTATTTTCCACTCCATTAAACAAGTCATAAATGAAAATATTGACTAGTTCCAGATCCAGGATGGACCTCTATGGGACCTCAAATGATACATCTCCCAGCTGGGCAGTGAACAATTGATATCTACTCTGAGTAAAATCTTTCAACTGCTTATGCACCCACTTTATAGTAATTTCTTCTAGATCACATTTTTTCTAGTTTGCTCATGACTATGTCTTGTGAGACTGTCTCAAAGTCTTACTAAAATGAAGATATAGCCCATCTACTGCTTCCCTCTTATCCAACAGGGCAGTAACTCTATCAAAGAAGGAAACTAATATGGTTTGGCATGATTTGTTCTTGACAAAGCCATGTTGGCTATTATACATCTCCCTATTATCCCTGAAGTGCTTTCAAACTGATTATTTAATAATTTGTTCCAGTATATTTCCAGGTATCAAAGTTATGCTCCTTGTTCTAGAATTCCCCAAGTCTTCTTAGTTTCCCTTCTAAATGATAAGTACTATGTTTGCCTTTCCCCAGTCCTTCGGACCTCACCTGTCCTCCATGAGCTCTTGAAGATAATGGTTCCAAGATTGCTCCAGCTAGTTCCCTAAGTCCCCTTGAGGTGAATTTTGCCATTTTAAGTATGACTTATTTCTCAGTCACCCTCTCAAGTGCTTTCCACATGCTACCTTCAGCACACCTAGTCACGGTCACTTGAATGTTTTACTGCCAACTGAGGAAAATATTGTGTGTGTAAGAACTAGAGCTGATCAAAGTTTAGAATATTTATCCTGCAGGAAATTGACATTTCAACACTTGTTTCCATCCCAGAAGAAAAAAATTGAAATTTTGAAATACAGATTCTGAAAAAATGCAATTCAGAAATGTTCAAACATTTTGTTTCAGCATTTTTGTTCTAATGAAATGTTTCAAACATTAAACATGACATTGCCTCATGGGAGTTGTAGTTTGGGCCCTCATGGTTTCATATGATAGAGTTTTCTGAAGGACAAAATCTATCAAGATGCAATTTGGACCCACCTGATCAAACTGCATGGATCATCACGGAGCCATATGATTCTGGGTACATTCTAGAAGACATATGCTTGGTTTTAGGAGAAATAGGTATCTGAACTACAACTACGCAATGTTCTAGGAAAATGCAGGATTTTTGTTTTTATTTATTTGAACTAATTCAAAGCAAAATATTTCAGGTTAATTCACTTAAATAAAATATTCTAATTTGAGTTGTCCTCACCCAGTACAAAATATTTTATTTTGATTTTCCTGACCAAAACTTGAAAATATGGCAAAATTTGAAATTCTCTTTGGAAAATTTTAATATTGTGGGGAATGTGTTTTCTTTTTTTTTTTTAACATAGAATTCCTGATCAGCTTGAGTTATAACTTAAGGTAAATTCTCCTCTGGGGTAGAAATCTCCCATCAGGATGGTAACTCATACTGGTGACCATGGCAGTAAGTGTTCTCTTATGAATTCAAGAACTTTAGCCCAAAGCAGAAATGTTATATAAATGCTTTGTCTATATATAAATAGTAGAGCTGTTGATTAATTGCATTAACAATGCAATTAACTAAAAATTAATCACAATTAATTACAGTTTTAATTGCACTGTTAAACAATAGACTACTAATTGAAATTTATTAAACATCTTGGATGTTTTCTTCATTTTCAAATACATTGATTTCAATTACAACCCAATACAAAGTGTACAGTACTCACTTTATATTATTTTTATTACAAATATTTGCACTGTAACAAATGATAAAAAAAAGAAATAGTATTTTCTTCAATTCACCTCTTACAAATACCATAAATAGTATTCTATTATTGTTTAACTGCTCAATTAATCACACGATTAATAGCGATTAATTTTTTCAATCACTTGACAACCCTAATAAATAGTTTTAGATAAGGTTCTAGTATATGGTGTTCGAGAATATGTAGCAAAGTTTCTGGGTTTTACAGGATCAATAAATCTTCTTGTTGTGCACTGGGGCTTCCTGGCTACAGCTCTTTATATCAGTTCTTATTATCATGCCAGAACCAAAAGGATTTTTTATTGCTTTAATTCTTCATTATGTGTGACCTGAGGCACTGAGTCACTTCAGCAATGACTCTGAGCAACATTCCATTCCCTGCTGCAGTGCAGGCAGGGATACCTAAGAAAAGTGAAGCTTCTTCAGGGCCTCAATGACAAACTATGAAGTAGCTATAAGTCTGGACAAAGAAAGTATGGCAATCAGAGTGGCTGCACTGAATACAGCAATGGGTAATGACTACATCCTAATTTGCCAGCACTTGATACTGTCTGTCTGCTGTACCATGTATGGGACACCTTATAGTAGCAAAGGGCTTAAAAGCAGGCTCTGAAGTTTTGAGTAATTTGTAAGTGCCTGCTCTCAAAATATGCAGGATATAGGGCTTTTCTGAGATACTTAATTATCTCTCCACACTCATTCCAGGCTCCTGCCAGGTGAATGACACCTTTATGAGATGGACCATAAAGATGCTGGATTGTGTTGGAATTTTGAACAAGGTGCTTCAAACAGTTAGTTCCTAGACATTCACTCCTAATATATTGTGCTGTAAAAGAACCTGTAACCCTTCAATGTGATGCTAGTGAATACCAATTGGGATCAGAGTTTTCACAAAATGGTCAGCCTGTATTTGCTCCTAGGGCACTATATCCAACAGAACAAAACTGTGCTCAAGTAGAGAAGGAATGCTTAGCCATTGTGGTGCACGCACCAAGCATGACCAGGGTCTCCTGGGGCATAGTCGTACATAGATACCGAACAAAAACCTTTGGAATAAAGATGTTATCAGCTCCAAAATTTCTTCAAAGAATGTTAATGAAAGTTTAAAACATTGCTTGACTGTACAATGTGTCTGGTGTTCATTGCAGATGTTTTTGTCTAGGGCAGTATTACCACAAAGGACTGTGATTGCTGAGACATTTGATTATGAAATCTTCAGCATAAGCGAAAAGGGGGAGTTTCATGAGAAACTTGAACACACAAACTAAGCAGAATTCCTTCTTGTGACAGATATCGTGAAGCTGCAGATATAGATATATCCAAACAGAGAGTTGGGCTAGATGACCTCCTGAGGTCTCTTCCAACCCTAATTTTCTATGATTCTATGCTATTAAAGCATTCAGAATGGTCATCCGGTTAGGGATGGGAAAGGTGCCATTTAATATTCATGAATAGTGGGACATATAGAAAAACTGACAGTACAAAGGCTCTATAAAGACTACGGAGTCACAATGCATAGAGATGTGTCTGCATAAAGATGTGTCTGATAATGCTAATCCACATACACACACACAAGCCACACTGGTGCTGAAGCATGTGTACCAATGCCTGACACATCCTGTATTAGTCAAACATGAAAAGTGAGGTGAAAGACGACACAAGCCAGGGACATAGCTGCAATATGTTTTTAGTCAATCTGCAAGGAGAAGCACACAAAATATCTTATCAGCCATGGAGCAAGCTAGAAATGGATTTATGTACATGGCAAAACAAATTTTACCTTGTGATGGCTGATTACCATTTGGATTATTGGGAACTAGACCCCTTATATACAAGAGCAGAAACTTCTGTCAGTGACTGCTGCAAAGCTCAGTTTGCCCAGCATGAAATTTCAGATGCTCATTATAATTAATGGGCCTCCATTTTTCTATTGGGAATTTGTAGTATAGTTTTCAGCATTAGCTGAATAGAAAGATATCACATCATCATCCTCCTCCAGACATCACAGCCAGTGTAATGCCAAAGCAGAAACAGACGTAAAGAAACAATTAAAAAAGCAAACTAATTAAAACCCCACAAATAGCATTGCTCTACCAGAGAAATGCACTAACAGAAGGCCTGGGCAGCAGCCCACTACATCATCTCATTTTTCACTGCACATGGACTGCATACAGCAAATGAACTTTTGAAGCCATCATTTGGGCAAAAGGTGACAAAAATTAAACAATGGCAACAGCAAGACAAATACTGCTATGACAGATACTAAAGAGCTTCCTGAACTCCAGCTGTTAAGATCAGATGTGCTAAAAGTACCAGGACAACTTCAAAGCCAGAAACATCATTTCCTAACAACCAAGGAACCACTGTCCTGAAGGGATGATCTAGGAGTCTTCCCATACTTATGTGGAAATAGGGAAGATTGTGAGGGGAGTTCACCTACTGGTGCTTCACATAAATTGGAAGAACTGATGCAGAAAATTTAGTGTCCCATAAGTCTCTGGAGGGCAACTGAGAAGAGAGGAAAGGGACTCTCAAAATAACCCCATACACAACAGTACAGTTACTTTGTAATTTCAAAGATTACAGCTACTTGAAATTACTCAGTTTTTAGTAGACAAAGAGGCATAATAAGTGTGTCTTCTCGCTGTTTATTTGTAAATAGTATATGAAGATACACCTTTCTCACAGAACTGGAAGGGACCCCAAAAGGTCATTGAGTCCAGCCCTCTGCTTTCACTAGCAGAGCTAAGTACTGATTTTGCCCCTGATCCCTGAGTGGCCTCCTAAAGGATTGAATTCACAACCCTGGGTTTAGTAGGCCAATGCTCAAACCACTGAGCTATGTGTGTAATAGATAATCAAAATGGTACTCAAGAATATGCAGCATAGTTCCTTGGTTTTGCAGTACTGTTACAACTTGTTGTGCACCACTCATGGCTTCCAGCGTACAGCTCTTCATATTAGCTTTTAACATGCACAATATTGGAAGTGCTTTTTTGAAATTTAGATATTAGACACTAAGTAAAATCCAGCCGTTAGTGTCACAGTTCAGGGCAATTGCATCTGTATTTCCCCTCGGTGGTCTGGCATGGGCAGTCACTCTCAGGCCTCTGGATTCCTTACCTGCAACTCTCTCAGGGGGAGACCAATGTCTCTCTTCTTTCTTACCAGGATATCACTAGGCAGAATAGTTCCTTGCCTGTACTCTCTCATTTCCAGCAAAAGAGAATCTGCTTAGGTACTCCTCTTGCTTTCATTTCAGAGACTAATAACAGTTTAACTGCCTAGAATTAAGCTACCACATTGCTCTTTCTGTGCAAATATATGTAATATTTTTTACCTTAAGACTACAGAAAAGACATAATAAAACAATAAAAGAACCTACTTGCATACCAAGGCTATGTTTACACTAATAATTTTGTTGGTATAACTTATAGTTGCTCCTGGGTGTGAAAAAACCATATCCCAAATGACATATGTTACACCGACAGAAGCTCTGGTTTGGACCATGCTATGTCGGCAGGAGCTGCTTTTCTGCGGACATAGCTACAACTGCTCATTCTGGGAGATTTAATTATGTCGATGGGAGAGCTCTCTCCCCTCAGCATAGAGCAGGACATCTTACGGCAGCACAACTGCGTCTGTACAGCTGTGCTGCTGTGAGCTCTCTTCTGTAGACATGGCTATTAAGCTAATCAGAAATCAGTCTGATGCCAGGATGAGCTCTGGCAGGTGATTAGTCCTTCACACATCACAAAAGAGTCTCTTCTGTGGTCACAAGTTCATAACAGCCTTAGCTGTTATGTGCACCCATGACAAGTTTAGTCCATCCTTTATACTGTTCAGGGATCTCTGGCCTGGATTTTTCAGGAGCAGGAAATCAGTAGATAATGACTTTTTCTTCCAGGGTATAACTTCAAAAGAGCTCACAATACCTTCTAGGAAAACCATTTCACACATTTTCCCAAACAGTTCTTTGAAGTTCCTAACATATCCCCAAGGTTTACATTATGAAATCCCCTAGAAAAGTTACCTACAATCCCCCTATAACACATAAACAATTGCATTTTTAATATAATGGACCCCAAAGGTATTACATTAAACCTTTATTGAATTAAGTTTAATTAGATAAAGTTTTGCCAGGCTATTACAGGAAATTGCCCTCTCTCTCAGTTACTGTTCATAGTCCCTCTTGAGTGAAGGGGAATTCCTGTCATGCAGGTGGTGTATCTGTGGTGGTTCAGGGAAACTGATGCAGAGGAATGACGGTACCTTAGTGCTGCTCATGTTTTTCCCTTTAGTACATACTTCATGCCAAGCATCTGCCCTGTGGAGCTGTTTGCATAACAATACCACAAATCCAGCATACCAAATTTCCTTGAGGTGTGTGGACTACATTCCAAAGGGTCCCCTGTTTGGAAACAGGAGTGTACCCTGAGCATGGTGGATCATGCTGCACTGGTGCAATGGCAAAAGGGAGCAACTTGTGCATGAAACAGAGGGCAGGACTTTGGTTTGGTGTTTGTTTGGTTTGGTTTCATGAATATATTCATGAATGACAAAAAATGAGTATTGCATTTTAAAAAGCCTAACAAAGCTACATTATAACAAGCGCAGATAAAATACAGCTGTGTTTTACTTCTCCCAGTGTAATATACAGTGCACTTAATGATGTTGCTTATCACATTTTTACTCAGTAATTATCCGGAGTCAGATCTATAGACAGTGACATGTTGATCAAGGACAAAGAATAAGATCAAACGGATTATGTTGTTTCCAGTTTTTGCACTGTGTTCATAAATCCTGGGTCTTTTATGTTTGTTCATTAATTAAGAATCTGTTTATGCACCACTAGAAATCTTTAATACACCAAAGGTGCATACAAAAGCATCACTGAAGTCATAAACTGTTACTTAATAGTCTAATGTGTTTCTTTAATTTTTTAATGGTTGGATATTATTGGCAATTAATAAGAACATTACCCTTCAGAATGGTTAGGTGATGATAGCTCTGATGACTCTGGCATCAAATAACTTTTTCTGCAATCTTTTATTACATCTTTAATTGTTTTAGCTCTCAGTAATAATAGCTGCTTACATAATTCATGGCCTTTTCAGAACAGAGGTCTTGTATATAAGGTGCCAACTTTTTTCCTCTGCTCCTCTCTTTACAAGCTCATTTAAAAATAGAGGTAGTTGAACGGTTTGGAGGAAGTGTGTTTTGGTGAGTCTGACATTCTACTACCTACCCGCCAGCTATTGTTTTTAAGAGCCAGGGCCTTCTCTAAGGCTTTTGCTCTCCTAAGCAAACTGCAAACCTCAAATGCCCTCCTCTTCTAGCCCCAACTGTCCTTCCTGTGTAGCCACTCACATAAAGCAGTCACTTAACACTTTTCTGCTCTAAGAAACAGCGTGGTCTACACCTCTGTTAGAACTTGCTCAGAAGGAACCATAATTTCCTCTCTGCTAAATGGCACAGAGGACAGCAAATTTAGGTTAATCCTGTTTACTATGGCAAAAATAAGAACAGTAAACACACGTGTTGCCCTCCTGCACACACTACATATTAACAAATTTGAGTGTATTAAATCTGTGTGGCATTATGTGGGGGTGGGCGGTTAGCATGAAATAGGGTCATGCTATTGAGAATTTACCGTAAGTGGCACACTTCTGTAGCAGTGGCCTTTAACACAGGCTTTCTGCTACCTCAGGTACCATAGCCTCATTAAATCTCTCTCTACAGATCTTTTTCCCTCAGAGATGGAACTGGTGGAGAGCTGCGATAGGGAAACGAAACAACTGTATGGACACTGATCAGCTGTGCTATCAGTGCTGGTTTGGAAGGATGGTATCTGGAGGAGAAAGCATTTCATGTGCATTACCCAGGAGCTGGGAGACTGGAATTAGGGTTTACCAAAGATCTTTAGCCCTATTTTTCATTGCTTGTAATTCCTCCAACAATGGAAGAAAAAGTGGTGCAAATTCAGTACAATTGTTTCATTTTTTTACTTTTATGTGTGTTTTATTTCCTTAGAAGGGGAGCAAATGAAACAAGAAATTTACTACGGAGCTGTTACATTTCTGAGTTAATGATGACTCAAGATTGTCAAATAACAGGCTCAATTGGAATTAGTTAATCACAGATTATCAATCAGAGATTAGTTCATTTTACAAAATACAGAAAAAATAGATACATTACTGCCGTAGTGGTGGTGGTGGTGGTGGTGGTGGTGATGATGATGATGATGATGATGATAAAGAGCTTTCTGTGTGTCTCTCCTCCACTGTATCTAGAGGAACGCGGCAGATTTCATTCTCCAACTGAGTTCCCATACCAATGTCATTATATAGGGTTTCCAAACAAAGATAACTTTTGCTAAAAGAAACATCTTTTGATGTCATTTCTACACATTCTCAGTTTGTATGTAAAAACATGATTAACAGTTGAGAGGACTAAACAAGATAATATATTTCAGTGAGTCTTTTTTCCCCCATAATTATTCTTTCCTATCTGCTCTGTGTGTGTGTGTGTGTGTGTGTGTGTGTGTGTGTGTGTGTCCTAAAGATTCTAAAGAATAGTTAACACATTAATCAAATATACAGAAAGTAAAGGACTAAAAGTGTTAATGTTTGCTAACAGATTACTAACAGAGCACACAAAAGTAGCACAAATTATAACAAATTCTCTTGAATTATAACAAAACAAAGGAATTAGGTTGCAGAACTCCCTGTCACATGGCATTATCAAGGCCAGGAACTTAGCAGGTTCCAAGCAAGGATTGGAATTTATGAATAACTAGGATATCCAGAGTTATAACAGATTTTTGAAGGCATATGAAGCCTCATGCTTTTGGGCAGAAGCTAATGAGGTTTTAGAAATTTTCCTTGTGGGAGGGGTTACTTCTGACTGCCACTATAACCAGCTGGTACTAGTCACTACTGATGTCAGGACACTGAACTAGTAGATGATCCACTGGTTTGATCCAGTATGGCACTGCCAGTGTTCATAAACAGCACTGATCGCAATGGAGTATATTTAAGCATATAGTGCAATACTTATAGGCTAATTAAAGCTTACACAGAAATCAGTAAGAGTACATAAAGGGTAAGCTACATAAAACTTGCACCAAAGCATCTCTTTTTTTAAAAACTAAAACAAATATAAAACATAAAGAATTCAGCTGGCACTCCAGAAGTTGGAACCCAAACAAAGAGAAATATTTTAGAGGGCTGTGAAAAAAATTCAAGCGCAAAGCAAAACTAACCATTGGGGCTCTTTGTCACTTCTTTCTGAAAGACAAAATTTCTGGCAATAATAAAATAGTTTTTGAAACTCATAAAGGACTTTATTCCTCCATATGTAACTTTTTCGGCCTTACTGAAAAATCATACTAATCTAGGGCCTACTAGGTCTCAGATGCCCAGGCCTTAAGGATTTGTTTTCTTAATTTCTCTTTGAAGTGTTAGAGATGGTTGTTGATGCTATACCATTATCTAATCCTTGCCTTGCCCTATTCTGCAGCAGGTTCCAGAATCCCTGGTTAGCTAATGTATTGTTTCAGTCTGTTGAACAAGGCTATGCTCCACTGAACTGAATGTGGGTAGGAACTCTGGAATCCTAATACTGAGTCTGCACGAACTAACTGGACCTGATTTCCCAGTGTCTTGCTCCTTGTGTAGTAATTTATGCATGTGTAAAGTGGATTTAAAGCACTACTGTTTGTTGCATGCCAACTTTGTATTCATTTTCTACAGGTAGAACTTAGGGCATAAGGCTGTGGAGGATCAAGACCATTGTGTGGTCTTGAGCATATCATTTAATGATAATTATAACCATACATCTGCTTCAGTTTCCCTCACTGTGTAAAATAGGAACATTATTTCATGGACTTTCAGGCCAGAAGGGACCATCATGATCATCTGGTCTGACCTCCTGCACATAAGAGGCCACAGAACCTCACTCAGCCACTCTTGTAATAGGCCCATAACCTCTGGCTGAAAATCATGATGTAAAGACTTCAAGTTACAGAGAATCCACTATTTACACCAGTTTAAACTAGCAAGTGACCCATGACCCATGCTGTAGGGGAAGCTGACCTCCCCCCCTCAGGGTTTCTGCCAATCTGACCTTGGAGAAGATTCCTTTCCAACTCCAAATATGGTGAGCATATCAGCAAGACCCACTAGCCAGACACCTGGGAACGAATTATCTGTAGTAACTACGAGCCTTGCCCGTCTAGTGCCCCATTGGGGATATTTGTTAACAGCAGTCACAGATCGGCCACATGACATTATAGACAATCTCATCATACCATCACCTCCATAAATTTACCACGCTCAGTCTTGAAACCAGTTGGGGTTTTTTTGTACCCACTGCTCCCCTAGGAAGGCTGTTCTAGAACTTCACTCCTCTGATGGTTAGAAACATTCCTCTAATTTCAGGCCTAAACTTGTTGATTGCCAGTTTACATACATTTGTTCTTGTGTCAACATTAGTACTTAATGTCTCTCCCTCCCTGGCATTTATCCCTCTCATGTATTTATAGAAAACATTCATATCTTCCCTCAGCCTTATTTTGGTTAGGCTAAACAAGCCAAGCTCCTTGAGTCTCCTCTCATAAGACAGGTTTTTCATTCCTCTGATCATCCTAGTAGCTCTTCTCTACACCTGTTACAATTTAAATTTATGTTTCTTAAACATGGGACAAGTAACTCACAGTGGTGCTGTGGTGATTTAAGTGTTGCTTTTTTTTTTAAATATAAAGTTAGAACTGATCAAAATTTTTATGATGGAACAGTTTGTTTCCTGAAAATGCTGATTCAAAGAAGTCAAAACTTCACAGAAATATAGAGATCAGTGGTTCCCAAACTTGTTCCGCTGCTTGTGCAGGGAAAGCCCCTGGTCGGCTGGGCCAGTTTGTTTAACTGCCATGTCCATAGGTTTAGCCGATCGTGACTTCCACTGGCTGGGGTTCGCTGCTCCAGGCCAATAGGAGCTGCTAGAAATGGTGGCCAGCTCCCATTGGCCTGGAGCAGCGAACCACGGCCAGTGGGAGCTGCGTTCGGCCGAACCTGTAGACTTGGCAGGTAAATAAACCGGCCCGGCCTGCCAGAGGCTTTCCCTGCACAAGCCGTGGAACATGTTTGGGAACCACTGATATAGATTGTCAAAATTTTCATGGGAAATTATTGAAATATTTTATTCTGATAAGGTTGCAAAGCTTCATTTAGACTTTTATAATTTGAGACAAAATGAAATATTGATATCTCTGAATTTTCTACGGGTATGGAAATTCTATTCTTTGATCAGCTTTAATTAAAATATTACAGCATGGCATGAAACTAACAAACAGTGAAGAAATGAAGATATGAAGGAGTATGAGATATTATCTAAATTGCCTGGATCCTAAATTTGGACAAGATTGAGAACAGAGTATACACTCTATTCCTTTGTTATGGATGTTTTTTTCTACGTTTGTTATTAAATACTCATAAAACTCTTTAAAAATCATGATCATTCTTTCTATGACAGTTTTTCATTATTGGTTTTAAAAAAGCTGATTGCCTAACCAATTTTACAAGCTGGAATGTTATATATGGGCAGAAAAATTTCTAAACTGCTTACAAGTCTGGAAACATCCCCACTATCCATTTGTTGTGACCTGAAGTTGCCGTTATGGACAGCTGTTTCTTAAAAAAAACAATCAACAACATGTGCTATTACTATAGGAACTTGATGAATTGATATATTTGCTGAAAGTAAATATCTCAACATCTATCTGTCCCAAGAGCAGCAATTTAGATATATTGCTATTCTTCATTTTGGAATCATGCTGGCAAAATGTTATCTGATAGGCACATTGTTATCTGATAGGCATATTGAAAGCAGTATTATTCTGTTTCAGTGAAAGTTTGTGAGCCTTCCACATCCACCCCTTGATATCTTCATGGGAAGATGCTCAAGATTATTTAACCAACATGCATTTCTGAGCTGTGGGCTATTCATCAAATAAAAGGTATTTTACCTTTTTTTTTTTCTTTAATTTAATCACCTCTCATGAAAAACATGTTTGGCTTGTGGCATGATTTATTTATTTATTTAACTTTTGACATTTTTCCTTGCTGTTCTACAACCCTCCCTTCTTTTTCCTGCATTAGGCTTTTAACATTTTTGGTCAGGAAAAAAGAATGCTTAGATTCTAAACTCTTTGAGGCAGGGGTGCATTTTCATTATATGTGTGTACAACATCTATTGCATTGAGCCTTGATCCCTGATCGGTGTCCTATGGGTACTACCATGCTATAAATAATAAATAGGAATAACAATGCATAGTGTCTCCTGTGACTGATTTACTCCTATATGCTGCTCCATAGTCAGCTTGATGGGGCTGCTGAAGAGCTCTGCTGTAGCCTCTGAAATTTCTAGCATGATGTATCTTAAGATCCTTATATCAATGGTATTAATGAGCAAGACTTCCAAAGTTACTTAGAAACCTGGTTGTTCTGGATGTAACAGTTTCATGTATATTTTTCATTTTAAATGCATTTGTCAATAAAGTTTCAGGTAATAGTTTCCTGACTACATTTTTCATGCCCATTTCTTCTATTTAAATGACTGAAAAACAACTATTCCCTCCCCAGTTCTTAGGTCCCCGTAGAGCCTCCCCTCCTGGATTTTTTCAGTAATATGCGATGTTAAATACTATAGTTTGACAGATAGACCTGCTAAAGGTACTAAAATTTGTACTGTGGGTGGAATTATTTGAAAACGATAGCTCAAATATTTTTCCACAAGTTAGAAGCTCAAATGCTTCACTGGTGACAAAGCTAGTATCTCTAATCCTGGCAGGTTTAAACTGACCTAGTTACTATGAACTAGAGCTGCTCAGGAATTATTGGATGAAACATTTATTCACTAGAAAACGGCAGTTTGTGAAAACCGAAACTTTTAACAGGAAAGGATCAGTTTAAAAAAATTTCCTGTTCAAAAAAAGAGAAAAAAAAAATGCAAAGCTTTGAAATTATTGAAATGTCCCATTTTTATGTGTTCTAAATGAAAAGTTCTGGTTTGGGGTTCAAAATTACTTTTTTATTTTGAGTTAATTTTATAGTTAAAAATAAAAAAGATTAAACAAAATAAAATATTTCAAAATTATTGAAACAAAACTTTTTGATTGACCTGAATTTAACCTCTCCCTCCCCCATGATTTTTGGTTCAAGACAATTTTTGAAATTTCAATAATTAGTCACAATTCTATGTGGGGAAATTTCCAAAATCTCAAAATTTTTCATGGGATGGGAAAACTGTTTCTCTCTTGAAGACCCACATATAATACATTAGATTATCATCAGTGTTAAAATAGCTAGAGCCACTACAATTTGAAAACCTGTATTTTTGTATTTCATCACTTATTTTGTGAGTACTGCATAATACTTTAGCCAACATTTAGGACTCAGCTAAAGTCTGATTGTGGAAAATTTCCAAATGTTAATAAGAGTGCTGGTAGCTACACAGGCATGATTGTTCTATTTAGAACACTGTTATCACAGTACCAAATGCAGTAGGGACTTTAGAATAAAGTTGAATTTTCTACATGCTTCATGGTACATTTTCAAAGTACGTGTATATATATATATATATGTATTCATGTTTAGCAGTAGTTAGTTTGTAGTTTTTCATTGCAAGAAACCTTGATAAAACTTCCTTATATATCATGTAAAGAAACTACAGAGAAAACATTTAAAATGTATAACAAATTCACATAAACCCATGGAGAAATGAGGAACTCGGGAATCCATGGAAATGGGATTTCATTGTTCCAAAGCTTTTGAAATTTTACTCTATCCAGTTGGATAACTGATAATTATGACTGTCTGTGTACTACTGTGTCATTTAAAGTAGAAAAATAAAATGAATCACTTGTAGAATAGATGAGAACTCATGCACAGGCTGGAAGAATGCACGGGTGCAACTCCATGGGTGCTCCGGGGCTGGAGCACCCACTGGCAGCCAAGCTCCCCTCCCACACCCCATGCCCCACCTCCTCCTCTGCCTCCTGCCCTGAGCGTGCCCCGTCCCCACTCCTCCACCTATCTCCCAGTGCATCCCACCTTGCTGCCACCAATCTATTTGGCAGCATGCTGGATGGGACGGGGAGGAGCAGAAATGTGGCGTGCTTAGGGGAGGAGGTGGGGAAGATGTGAGAATTTGGGGAAGGAGTAGGAATAGGGGCAGGGAAGGGGTGGAGTTGGGGCAGTGACTTTGGGGAAAGGATTGGAATGGGGCCTGGGCAGGAGCGGGAGTGGGCAGGGTGGGGGTGGAGTCAGGCAGGGCCAGGGGTTGGGGGGGGTCAAGCACCCACCAGTGGGAGCAGAAGTGGGTGCCTATGGAAGAATGATTTTGTTACTGAGGCACTGTGATGGGACTCAGGAGATCTGAATTCAGTCCCCAGCTCAGCCACAAACTCCCTGTGTTACCTTGAGTAACTCACTTAATCTCTTTGCCTCAGTTTAACAGTAAAATGAGGATCATACTTCCTTTCTCCTAGTTCATTTAGATTGTAGGGTCTTGTGGGCAGTGATTGGGTCTTACTATGTGTATGTTCCAGCCAAGATCAGGATATCATTGTGCTAGGCAGTCTCTGTGTCACCAGAGTATAAAGAATAATGTCCTTCATTTATTTATATCCTCTTCATTGTCCTCCTCCTCCCTTGTGCATAAGCTTCTAAGAACAACTTTTCTACAAGAGTGGACTGTGAAGAAAGTAGCAAGGCTGGAAGATTTGGAAAGAAAAGACTCTTCTAATGAATTATTTTGTAACAAATCGAAGTAAACACCAGGGGAATAAGTTTAAAGTCAGCGATTGAGGAGATAGCTGGGTTCACTCATTCAAACATTTGAGCCATCGTGTTCTGAAATGTTCTTCCAATCCTACACTGCTATCAGGTGCTTGGGTATTGACTGAATGACACTGATACTAGATCGTTCCTCTGTAATATCTTACTGACAAGCAGACCAGTTTCAAGATACATTCTTTGCTGTACATAGTTCCTATTTGTAACAACGAGGTAACAAGCATAGCTTTAGCCTGCAACTGCCCTCTCCTGCACTTATTTCTTTCTGTCCCACTAGGAAGTCTCCCAGAAAACTAAAGACTGCATGAAGAGTACACAGAAAGTGTGGCATCTCCATTGTTTGATCTTTTAAAAATGACTTACTGAACTTAAACTAAACTATTAAACTATTACAAATACTGTAATGGAATTAATTCTTTGGGGTGCTTGAAACACAACCCTAGCATATTTTGCTCAGTCTTTTGTGATATTTCAGCTATTTGTCTGAACCGCTGTATTGCAACCCCTCTTCGGGTAAATCCTTGCCTGTAATAGCTCAGTCTCATGGTCAGTAATAGGGTCACTCTGAATTTTTTTCAACTTGTATATCTGGTCTTACTTCAGTTGTCTTGGCCAAGATGTCAACTATCTTGAGCAGATTATTATGATTTCTTAGCAATGTTTTACCTTCATCTATGATCACTAAGTATAAGAAAGGTGATTCTTCTTTGATCCCTGTGGCTTTCACTGGCTAGTGTCTATATCCTGCCAAATTCTTGTCGGGGCTTTGTTTATTGAACTGTGGAAGTTGTCATGCTCCTTTATTGCAATATTTTGTCTAATTATACTTTCCCAGTCTTTTCCTCACTATCACAGGCTCCTTAGTAGCCCTTCATAGATCTATTATAGAGGAATTCAGCAGGTGACTTTCCACATTGCAGCAATGTAGCTCTATAGCTGAGTACTACTAACAATGGATCTTGTCTTGCATCCATTGCTTTTTGAGCAAGTTCTTCACTATACATATTCCATATTCAGCTAATCCACGGGTTTGACAATATCTGTGACTAGATGTCTCATGATGAAAATTGTGCATTTTAATAAAGTTCAGGAATTCCTTATTCTTGAACTGTGATCTACTGTCAATTATTACTTTTCTTGAATTCCATGACAACACAAACACAGATTGCATGTTTCTGACAAATTTTACTGCTGTGGCATCTGTAGGTTTGGTTTGATATGAGTAAGCACACATGTTTGAGGTCTCATTTCTTGGGAAACAGGATTAGGGAGATAAATGGATCATCAGGCTGGAAACAGAATATATGTACTAGCTAAGATAAGGAGGAAGATGCCAAGAACCATTCACAATGGACAAGATAAACCTGGAACTCAAAATGAGGCAGAGTAAGTTGTGCATGGACAGTGTGTAACATCATGCTGTACAGGGATTGGTTCCTACAGAGTAACCAAGCCAATCCCAATCCCTCTCCCCCCCCCATGCTTGAATCTGATCAGCTCAGCATAGCTTTGATGTATAATAAAAAAAATACAGGAGTGATGAAATCTGCAGTCAGACTGAGTTCTTAGGAAACTGAGGGGGAAAAAGTCTCAGAGAATCCATCAGAATCCTCCAGTGTGACTACTTTTGGGAAATTGCTTAAGTAGTCCATTATAACCAGGTGATTATGTCTTCCCAAACTGAATAAGTCAATTCCAGCTTTGTCCTGTAGAACTGCAAGTTATTTGTGTAGTAACACTGGTTCTTTCTGCTGGGAATCTCTGTACTTCTGAAATGTTCCACACCTGCTCACCATTTCTTTGATGTCACTATTCATCTATGGCCAGAATACAGCTTCTCTAGCTTTCCTTTTTGACTGTCATTCCCAGGTGCCTTTTGTGTATTATTCTAACATTGTTCTTTCATCACTGTGCAGATCACAATATGTGTTCCCTTCAGAAGCACTCCTGAGATCACTGAAACTTTATATTTATGGTGTGAATACGCAGATGGGGAGTGTTTTTTGTTTTGTTCTATTTTCTCCTTTACTTATCACTTGTATCACTGTTTTCTGCATTTCATCCTTAGCTGTTTCTGTCCCCAGTTTATTTCACATGCCTGGAAATACAGCATGTAACACTTTTATTATATTCACATGTATTTTTACTGCTTGTTCCACATCATCAGGCCGTGTATTGTCAGATGGAGCATGTTTCTTGAGAGAGAGTCTGCCATTACTAAGTGGCATCCAGGTTGGACCTCCTGGGTCACATCACACTTCTGTATTTTCAAAAGTAGTTACTGTATCCCTGGTGGTGCTTCTCCAAGTCCTTATTTGTGTATTGCAGTTAGTGGTTTGACACCAGTTTCTGCTTTGAAGCTACATCCACGGAGAAATTTGTGAAATCTTGTACACCCTTACACCAGACCTAGTCTCTCTTTCAATTTGTGTGTACGTCTTCTCTTTGGCTGTTATAGCCCTAGTTGTATATGAGAGTGGCAAACAGTTAGTTCCATGACACTGTAATAGTACTGCTCCCAGCCCTCCTTTCCAGGTATTTGTGGAGAGTTTGTCTTTCAATGGATACAAAAATTGCAGCACTGAAGCTGGTATCAAAAGGTGCCTTAAATGACTGAAATCTCTTACATGCTTTGGCATCCAAGGCCATTGAATGAGCTTGTGGAAGAGGTGCCTTAGATGAGTTATATGGCTATGTATGAATTTGCTGACATAATTCAACATGCCTGCAGTCTTTGGAATTCCCTATTCATCTTAAAGTCTCAGCATGTTGAGTGTTGCTTGAATCTTTGATTCATCAGGCAAGATTCGTTTGGAGGTCAATCTCTCTCCCAGCTATGTCATTTCTGTTGTTTGAAATTGATATTTGGCCTTGCTCAGTGTAAGGGTTTTAGCTGTCACAATTTCCAGTACTCTCCTTAGTAATTCCTGATATTCAAAGGAAGTCTTGCCACACTGGGACCATGATCACTGGGAGCTGCGGGGGCCCATGCCTGTGGATGGTCAATGTAAACAAAATGTCTTGCAGCCCACCATCGGATTACCCTGATGGGCCACATGCCACAGGCGGCCGACCCCTGCTCTATGGTAATACATCCTCTTAATAAGACTAAGCACCTCACACATGGTATAGGCCCAAGCCTGGCTGCTTGCTTCAGTGTACACTCTCCCAACACGTCAATTGTTCTTCCATTATCGTTTTTCACAGACACTTTAGAGTCTTCCACTTTTATGTACTCCATTTACCTCTTTATTCCAGTTTCTCTTGTTATATTTACTTATGCCTCAATGTCTATCATGCATTCACATAAGTGCCATTTGTGCATATTTTAATTAGCCATTCTTCTCAGTTTTCAGCCTCCTCCATTATTGTGCTTAAGAATAGCTCTTCCGTTTCACTTCGGGGGGAATCCCCTTCTGCATTAATACATTCACTTTACTGCTTTCTTTGCAGATTTTAGCATAATGATTGGCCTTTTTACAATTTTTACACATTCACCTGAATGCTGGGTATTTCCTTTACTCATGTTGGTTGCCACATCACTGGCATTGTTTCCTGCTTTCCATGTTTCTGTCCTTGCGAATTTAATTTCTGTGAACTTTTCCCTTGCTAGCTCAGCTGTAGTACTCAGAGTTGTGCTCTGTGCCTTCCCTGGGATTTCTATCTGTGTTTCATTATGTTCTGCTGCTTGGCATATACATATTGCCATATGTAGTGTCAGATCCCTTTTCCTTAGTAATCATTCATGGACACCCTGGCACAACCTGTTGTTTTTTTTTTTTAATGAGAGAGTCTTAACATTTCATATTCACAGGACTGATTTTTTTTTTCAGTGTGACAAACTCCTCTGTTTCCCCTACATTCCATGTTCTCATCTTGAACATAGGTCTTTCATAATTTTTTTTTTCCAAAGACACAATGATCCTCAAAAATTTTCTTTTTCTCCAAAGTTTTCCTCTCTTTCCCCACCACCATCTACACAGAATGCATGATATACATCTAGTTGCATTTGTGCCTGCCACTGTTAAGAGCAGGGCAATTTCTGTTCATCTTCCAGTTTATTTTCAACTGTGGCTTTTGTTATACAGTTCAAATTGCTGTTTGAACACTTTACAGGCACATTCAGCATTTTCCCTGATTCTCAGAGCTGAGAAGAGTGTAGTTTAGTAGGATTGGCTCTGTAGCAGCCATTTCAGTGTTACCACTCTGACTGGTCTTCCAGAATGCTGTGCCTTCCATTCCTCGTACCATGTCATATCTTACAGAAGAGCAGGCCAGTGTCAAGATAAATCCTTTATTATGCACAGAAACTATGTGCAGCAATGAGGTAACAAGCTTTCTACTGCTCTGTGTAGCTGCAGCCTGTTACTGCCCTATCCTGGGCAGATTTGTTTCTTCTTCCATCAGGAAGTGTCCCAGCAAAGCAAAGACTGCATCTTGAGTGAACAGAGAGTGTGGCATTTCTTCACTTCCTGGAGGATTCATTCTATGGTGCGATCTCCTCTGTCAATTAGCAGAGGATTTGATCCTGCCCAATTGAAGTCAGTGGAAGTGGGAGCAGGACCTTGATCAGTCTTTTACCCAAATACCGAGAATCATAATCAAAACCACTTCCTGTTTGAGATGCATTGTTACTTTATGTGTTCCCCAAGATGTATTTAGGGCTTGCTTATCCAGAAACAGATTATACTTGTAGTGATTGGGTCAGCCTGTGGTTTGTCCCAGTCCCTGATGCCTCTCTAATCCTCCTTAATATGTTGTCTCCTCTGACAGGAGGACCATTGAGAAAGAGACCCATTGAGGCAGTAATGGAACCATGTCATTCTGAACTGCTGCCTTTACCTGAGGTTATTTGTTCAGAAAAAGAGCTGGTTGGGATTGATTGATTGATTGATTTTTGTGGGGAATGATTTTCCATTGCATCGGTTCAAGGCAATAAACATAATTTTAAATAACAATTTAGAATTGGCCCCAGTCCATAAAATCTAGTATTAACTATGATTGGCTTTTAAAGAAGGAAAACAGATAATTTTATCAAGGAAATGAGATTGTATGAGCCAAAGGGGAAAAAAATATCAACATAATCCAAATTCAGTGGTAATCAATATTCACAAATATAGATAGACTTTTCTATAGGGAACTAAAGCTCAGACTCTGTAATTTAAAATTTAATAGTTCAGTTTCATCTTGCCATTTACAATTCTTTAAATTATAAAACAATTCACTGAAGAGTGTCATCTTTTAATGTGCCCTTTATTAATCTAAATGAAAATAGATTTAAACTGAATTCTGAATAAAATAGTCTAGAAACAAATGGTCAGATTCTGCTACTAAGTTCAGTGGGACTTCTCAGTATAAGTGTAGCAGAATTAGGTGCAAATTCAGAAAGAAGCAAAAAAAATAATGAAAATAAAAAAAAATCCAATAGAGAAGTTGCAGCTAGCAAAGGTACCATCAAGGTAAATAACCACTTGAGCTGATTACCAAGGGATGTGGTAGATTGTGTCACTTGATATCTTTAAATCAGGATTGGATGCCTTTCTAAAAAATATGTTCCAGTTTCATCGCACATTATTGGGCTTGATGTCAGAATTACTGGGTGAAATTCTTTGGCCTGTGCTATGCAGCAGGTTAAGCTAGATGATAATGCCCTGTTAAACCTATAAATCCATAAATGGGTCATCACTGTTCCTCATAATCCTACTTGGATGTGTGTGGCCAGTCAGAAGGTCGACTTAAGACATACTGATGGGGTTTTTTCTGTACTTCATCTAAATATGCATGTGGTATGTGGCATTATTTAAATACCACAGTGTTAAAAGGGACATATTCTGAACATGGGAATAATATAAATAAAAAATATACAGAAACAAATAAAAATTAGCAAGGAAATTTAAAAGACAGGGAACATTAGGGAGCACAGTTATAAAGCCAGATTACTACCTGGTGTCTAGAAAGCAAGAAAGAAGCTAAAGTTCCCTGGCTGTTCAAGTAGTGTGATGTTGTGCACAACATTGCTGAAGAGGTGGAAGAGTAATATAGAACAGTGGAATACAACTGTACATTTGTAATGTGCTCCTCTAATCATGAATTTCAGCATTTATGATCTATTTAGGGAATTCTTAAAAAGGGGTAAATTTTCAAAGCCTTCCGAAGGACTTTAGCCACGTGGCTCTCTTTAATGTTAATGGGAGACAGGCAGTTAAATCTTAGCACCTTATTTTGAGAATTCATTTATAGCATTTATGTTTTAGTTATTTGGGCAAACCAGTCCCACAGGGGGCTCTGAGATGGTGTGAAGAGGAAAGAAGGTAGCATTTCCTAACCATGCTATGAATTTTGTAAAATGGATTTAAGTAATATATAATCTAAGTAATTACCTGCATAACTAAGTGGTAAGTAATCAGTGTTGATTTTCACTCTCTCAGCAATTTCAATTTCCTTTGGACTTTTGTAGGTGTTTGATGTAACTTCCTGGAATATTCAACCACAGCTTTAAAGTCACATTAGAATGCATATTATGGTTTTGGCCTGTGTTTTTCTTTTCTCTCTCTCTCTCTCTCTCTCTCTCTGTGTATGAAGCTCAACACTTTTCAAGACAAGTCCTAAACATACATTACCAGCAAATAAACTATGTATTAAAAATAAACCAAGAAATGATTGTTAAAAATAGTGTATTGAAATATCAATGACAAAATCCTCAGCTATGTTATAGCTTGATGCAGATGAAGCTGGGAAAAGCAAATGTGTCCTAAGCCACCATTCAGTCCCCAGACAGAGGCTGTCTCCAGGCCTGACAGGACCTAAATTAGACCAGTCCAAGGGCAGCTTTTAACTTGTGTAAGCTTGTAATGATGTTGAGGGGCTATTATACTAGTGAGGATTGCTCAATTGCAGCTTCCAAAATACTCACTCCAGTGAAGGACCTATGCTGAAGGGCCAGGAGAGATTGGCACAGAGCCACTCTGCTGGCCTTACTGTAGACGTGGATTCCCCCACAGCACAGAATTCTCAGCTTCCTACTTAAGGCAATTTTAAGGTCCCATAAGCGACGGAAAGCTTCATTAGTGGTGGGCTGAGATCTGGCCAAATAAATGCATAGTGCTGTTTCCCTGTGAAGGACTTTGAACACCTTAAAATGTAAAATACATAAAAACTACACTGATTGTGATAGAAACACCTGGTGTAAGTTGGGTTTCAATTAAATCAATGTCCCCAGAGCAGGTGCATAATGGAAAGTGAGAGTGGAAACAGGTTTTGACATCTTGTTATATATCAAAGCAAAGGAGGTGATGTGTCTGAAAGGCATATGTCCAGAAACGGATTATGTATCTTATGTAAGTAGATAGACGTTTCTTCAAAGAAACAAGGTGTGCAAAAAAACTTAATTAATGATCAAAGGTTATGAAAGAATAAATATGCATAACTTAACATAATTTTTAGAAGTAGAAGAATATCATTCTATACTTTCTGACAAACTAGTCTGGACCAAAATTGCAGTGTTTTTTTTTTGTTTGTTTTTTGTCATTTGCTTATTAATACAATGCAGCATCAAAACATGTCAAATTGGATCAAGTTGTTTTCTAAAATATATTTGGCAAAGATGTTCCTAAAGGAAAGTTAGCTGGCAGTGATGCCAACTCAGATATTTCTTGAGGAAGGGGCAAAGTCCAGTCTTTTCTCCCCTCCCCCACCCGCCCGTGGTAGGAACTCTGTTCTGGTTCCCATTCATGTCCACCTCCTCCTGCAGGGAACCAGTGAACTAGCAGGGCTGGTGCAAGGATGTTTCGTGCCCTAGGCGAAACTTCCACCTTGTGCCCCCCACGTGCCCCTGCCATGAGGCACCCCCCTGCAGACTAAGCTAATGGGTGCCGCAAGCCTGGGAGGTGGGAGAAGTGAAGCAGCTCACCCCTGCCCTGCCTCCTCTCCAAGCACGCCATGGCTTCTTCACTTCTCCCAACTCCCAGGCTTGTGGCGCCAATCATCTTAGGTGCCGCAAGCTTGGTAGGCAGGAGAAGTGAAGCAGCCACGGCATGCTCGGGGAGGAGGCGGGGCAGGGGTGAGTTGGGGTGGGGAGTTCCCCTGCATGCCCCCCCCCTTACTTGCTGCAGTCGGCCCTCCCCACGCTCCCTTGCCCCAGCTCTCTCCACCTAAATGCCAGCAGCGACCAGGGCGACCGAAGATCCAGCCACCACGGTCACTGCTGAAGAAAATGCCGCCCCCCAAATCCCAGTGTCCTAAGCGACCACCTAGGTCACCTAAATTGTTGCACCGGCCCTGTGAACTAGTGAGGTTCTACTAAATTTAGATTTTATCTTAAGATTCTACTAGTTTTAGATTAAGCAACAAAGAATCCTGTGGCACCTTAAAGACTAACAGATGTATTGGAACATAAGCTTTCGTGGGTGAATACCCACTTCGTCAGATGCATGCGAAAGCTTATGCTCCACTACGTCTGTTAGTCTTTAAGGTGCCACAGGATGCTTTATTGTTTTTTTAGAGATCCAGACTAACACGGCTACCCCTCTGATAGTTTTAGATTGTGTGTGTGTGCGCGCGCGCTCACACTTGTTTTAATCTAAAGCAGAATAAATAAAAGATGTAAATTTGAGAAAACATTTTCACAGCTGGGCTCAAACTTTTATAGTAAAAACCTGCTGTGAAATTACTGCTGGTATGAATGGTAGGAAATAATGGCAAACATTACTATAACGTTTCTTAATGGAAGCAAACACCTCTTTCATTCCCTACAATGGATGAGTTTGTTTAGAATACTTTACACTGTAGATCATATGTCTCTGTAGACAGATGTATAAAGAAATGGATATAAGACTGACAAATCCAGAAGCCTTCCATTGCTTTGTTTTTGTTTCTCTCCCCACTGTAACACAAAGTAGGAGTGTAACACAATGTAACACAAAGCATTAGTAGGAGCATTGCCAGCAGATTGAGGGAAGTGATTATTCCCCTCTGGCACTGGTGAGGCCACATCTGGAGTATTGCATCCAGTTTTGGGCCCCCCACTACAAAAAGGAAGTGGACAAATTGGAGAGAGTCCAGTGAAGGTCAACAAAAATGATCAGGGGGCTGGGGCACATGACTTATGAGGAGAGGCTGAGAGAACTGGGATTTTTTAGTTTGCAGTAGAGAAGAATGAGGGGGATTTGATAGCAGCCTTCAATTACTTGTAGGCGAGTTTCAAAGAGGATGGAGCTCGGCTGTTCTCAGTGGTGGCAGATGACAGAACAAGGAGCAATGGTCACAAGTGCAGTGGAGGAGGTCTAGGTTGGATATTAGGAAACACTATTTCACTAGGAGGGTGGTGAAGCACTGGAATGGGTTACCTAGGGAGGTGGTGGAATCTTCATTCTTAGATGTTTTTAAGGCCTGGCTTGACAAAGCCCTGGCTGATATGATTTAGTTGGCGATTGGTCCTGCTTTGAGAAGGGGGTTGGACTAGATGACTTCCTGGGGTCTTTTACAATCCTAATCTTCCATGATTCTAAAGATAAAAACAACACAGTGCTCACAATGTCTACTGAGAATAATGGAAAACTTAATTCAGCTAATGTAGGTCGCTGGGTATCTCAGAGCCTCACATCCCAACCGAAATTCCATTTTCATTTATAACAGCGGCTCAGATCAGCTCATTTATTCACCACTAACATTGCTGATACTGGGAAAAAAGTGTTCTTTGCTCATGCAAGTATTCTTTGAAGTCTACACAACTATAGACTGTTAATAATTGAAATGACAATTCTGAAAATAACTTATCTTATGTTAACACACCTTACATTTTGCTCTGTTGTAATTTTCTTTTTTTAGCTCTTGCTAGAAATACAAAGAAAGCCATAGTGTATCAGTGCAGACTGCAGGATTCATTAAAAGCTGTTTGAACAGTTTGCAGAGGATGTGGTGTGAAACACATACACACACATAGTAAATGTTAATTAGCAAAGTGTGTCGACAGTGGAGGCATGAGGCACTTCAGAAGAAATTTTTCTTTGATTTTTTTACCCCACAACTATTCCTCCTGTCTGTCTAGAGCTAGGATCTGGGCAAGTTCTCTGTGTTTTTCAACACTTGTTAGAAATAGATTAACAGGAACCCATGTCCCTGTTAAAGGGTGTAAGCTAAACTGTCTTTTCATTAAGATTGCACTATGCATGCTTCTGATTTTTGCTGCTTTCCTTATTGAATGTTCCAATCAGAATATATATGGACAGAGGCGAAATGTGTGTTTACTCTGCACTTTTTGTTTACTTTTTGTGACTGCTTGATATACATTCAGTGACAAAAATCTGTTAATCTTTCACACCATGGAACCCTATGTAAGACTGTGCAAACCAAGGAGAAAAACTCTTTTTTTCCCAGGTTTTTGCAGCCAGAGAATTGGAGCTGAGTGAATACTGCACAAGTTAATCATAAATATAGGCCTGCTTTGTTTTTTATTAAAGGATTTTGTTTGATTATGTTTGTGCCTCCTTTTGTGCTCACTTTCCACTAATAATCAAGTAAACAAGTTTACTGCTTTAAATATTCACTAAAGGAATTAATTTAAACATGTATTCCAGAATATTTGTGGGCAGCAAATAATACATAATCATGAATATTCTCATGGGAAACTTGATTCTAAGAATCATGCTAATCCAGTTGGAAAGATACATTCCTAATGAAGAGAGGAAAGTTGTCCAGTGGTTACAGTGCCACTCTAGAACTCGGTAGACCCAGCTTCAATTCCTTGCCTTGTTAACGAATTCTTGTGTAGCATCGGGCATGTCACTTAGATTAACTATTCCCCATCTGTAAATGGGGATAATAACACTTTCTTACCTCACAAGGGAGATGTATGAATCAATACATTCATATGAATATGAGCCTGTAACCAAGCAGGGCTTCTCCCCAGCTTGCAAAGGACCTACTATCATGTCCACAGTCTCTTTTAGGCAGTTTTATTTCTCAAACATCAGCAAAGCAAACAAAAACTGTTATTCAGCTCGCCCCAGAAGATATTTTCCCTTTAACTTTTAGGTTGCAGAAGCCCTCAAGGACTCTGTCAGTCCTGCTTTCTCCCTGGAGGCCCCATTTTCAGAACAGTTTGTGTCAAGTTCTGACTGCTTCTCTTCCCTTGGGACTCTGGCAGTCTTGCTTCCTGCAGCTTCCTAGCTCTGACTCACCAGGTCTCTCTCTGCCCCAGGTGCAGGTGTCCTCTTTTAAAGTCTAATCTGGGTCAGCTCATGAGGCACAGGTGCACTTGCTCTGCTCTCTCATAAAGGGCCAATGTCATCTTGTGACAGACACTCTCACATACTACAATAACAGAGGCCATACATGTACTATATATATATATATATATATATATAATCATAGAAATGTAGGGCTAGAAAGATGGATCATGAAATGTCATCAAGTCCAGCCCACTTGTACTGAGGCAGGACCTGTTAAACCTAGACCTATTATCCTCTAGGCGCTTACATTTTTTCCTAATATGTTTCTAGGTATCAAAATTAGGCTGCCTGGTCTGTAGTTATCCTGGTCCTGTGTAGACAAGCCCCTATTAAAAGTATATAAAGCTATAGCATTTTGAGTCTAAAGCTACAACATTTTCGTATACATGTAGTTTAGTGGAAGAATGCCATTGGCAAAATTTGTTTGTTTGTTTACATTGCTGCTCAATTATAATTAAGGTTACATAAATAAAGAGCGGCCAGTAAGCTCAGATAAGAACTGACCTGAAACTTCTTTCAAATTTCAGCCCAAAATATCTGAAAACTTAAAAAGTCTGAAGGACTTTTGATTAAATTATTTTTTATTTATTTTAATCCATTTCTTAACTTCATGGGTCCAGCAAGGCAGAAGCAGAAATGCTGCAATAGAGCAGGTAAGACTTCTTTTGCAATGTAAGAATCTCTTACAGGTCAGGATTCAAGTGGCACTGGAAATCATTTGTGAAAGTCTTTTCTTTTAAGACTGTCATTCGGTTTCTTGCAAGTTCAGGACATTCTGACAAAGTCTGGATAAAAAAGCAATACAGACTTTTGGAATGTTCCAAAGTGAACTTCCAAATCCATGTAAGACTGAAAAAAACAACAGGATCACATTATACATGTCTGACCTTCTGGGAAATGCAGTATTTTCTTAAACTGGAATGGCTGTGTGTCTAATATACTTCTATATAACAGCACATTCTGTGTGAGAGTGAAAAAAAATGGTCAGTTTGACACTTTCTGCTTGTCCTAATGGGGTATCATGATATTAAGAATAAGGTGTTTCCCATTTTTCATTTCTTTAAATGTGTTCATGTGTCTAACATGTTGCTCTTTAATTGTTAAATGAAAAGCTTTTCAACGGGTACAAAGACCCCAGAACTGGAAAATACACTCTTGTTATTCTACACATAGAAGCTCCATTATTTTGTCCTAAAACTTGTAAACTGCTCACAATTATATATATATATATATTCAGCTATCCTATCTCCTAAAAATATTTTAAAATAGAATATTTCAAAAATATGTTCATGTTAGTATAGTTAGGGCTGGAGGGATCCATATATCTATTCTATATATTCTATATATTTTATTTTAACATATTTTTAGGAGATAGCCTGGATAGCTGAATAGGCCTTTTCCCTCTTTAACTTTTATAGTTCTATAGAGGAAGTCCATATCTTCATTCAGACTGACATACGATACATATTATGGTTTCATAAAATACATTTGCACCATCCTTTTCACTACTTTTGGTTTTAAGTATTGCTCACAACTTTTCTCAATAAAATTCCTATTTTTTACAAGCAACAGCTGCAACATGTGCTTGGGAAAGAGCCACTTTACGTACTGTCATGGTGCTGCATACGCAGCACCCGGGGGGATCTGAGAAACGGGTTGTTACTTTTTGGAGAGATAATGAATGGGCAGCCAAAACAGGATTATTAAAATTATCCTAGTCTACTTTTATTTACAAATGTATAATTTTTGCAGATGTTTCTGAATAGAAATGAGTTTTAGTAGCAAAAGCAGCACGGTTCAAGCTTGCAGAACCAGGATAGCAGTCAAGTATTTTCTCACCACAGTCCTCTTTGATGATACTCTGCATGTCTCTCTTCCAGCAGAGTCCAGATGTTTTTTCCCTGCACAACTTGACTTGTAAAGGTCACTTTCTCTGTTTGGAAGGCTCTGTCCAAAATTCATTTGTAATATAATTCCACTGGCCCTTTGTATTTAGCTCCTTCCCAAATACATATTAGCCCTCCTTTTCTCTGTATTCTTTGCTCAAACATATGCTTCCAGGAGCATTCTATCTCGGGCACTCGTCCTGGTGGGTATGCAATAGGATTAGAGTTACTTAGAGACCCAAAGATTTTGATGTCATCTACCGTCTATTATTTCTAAAAGGACTTTTCATACAAAGTCAGTAGCCCCTCCAGTTATCTCAAATATCCGCTTTGTAAGCCAAGCTTGTTTCTGAATGACACTGTAATGGTGTCAGCTCCTCATTTTAAAAGATTTTATTCACATTCTCAGTATCCTTTTATATGTCTTATATTTTTGTGACTCCAGCTAAAATACATAGATCAATGTTAAGGCCCTTATTCTCCAACACCTTGCCACTTGTGTACACCTTAGCAAAGTGAGAGTAAAACTCTACGAAATCAAAATGCCTTTTGCACTCAGTTTATACAGATTTGTTCTTGGTTTGTGAATGGCTACACCAGGGGCAACTCAGTGGAGAAGCATGTGGTAAATCTGTATGTACATGAGTCAGTTGTAAAGGGAATCTGTTTTGATTCCTAGTAGCCAACAACGCTTTATAAGATTTTGAATGTTAGATGTTAACTGCATTAAAGAAGGCACTATAAAACAGTATTCAGAAAGGCAATGAACTTCAATTAACCAATAAAAAGTACTTAAATGTGAACAAAAAAATTGTGGTAGTGTTAACATGGCTAGGCTATGGGTTAAAAACCAAACAAAACATACACACACACACACTAGAAATGTATACACATCCTTTAGCAAAGGCTACTGTGATGAGTTTGGGCTAGAACTAGAGAGAAGTTATTTTCTCTCACTAGTGGTAGCTATTGCAAATAATCCAGATTTTAACCCAAATCATTAACAAGAGAACTTTAAAGACTGGGAGAGCCATAGAATACATATGGTTGTCCAGCTATTCAGTAAAGAAATTTTCTAATTTATTTGGAGATCAAAACTTACTGGCCTACTCTCTCATAGTACCAGTACTTTCAAGTTAGGAATGACGTTTCTCATTTTTCTAGAAAAACTGTTTGATAGAGAAAGCTAGCTTCAATGGAAGCAATGGCATCTGGTCAGTCAGAAAACAAACAAAAAATGTTTAACTAATTGTAGACAATGTTTCTAACAAAAAAGTCCACGTGTGAGATGCCAGGAAAAGGACCTAAACAGACAAATTGGGGTTTGATCTAGAAAAGAGGACCAGCAACCTCAGTCTGTAGCACAATAAAATCAAATGTCTTTCAGAGAATATTTCAATGTTACTTCAGACCTGTCAGGTTAAATATATAGCTACAGATTGAATGAGGATCCAGGTTGGAGAAATTGTGAAGAAAGAGAAGATTTTATGCATTTGTGGTGGACGTGTCCAGTCATTAGAGTATTGAGATGCAATATGTAACCAAATACCACAAATTATTCGATGTTTATTATCAAATGATCCCTTTGTAATACTTATGGGGCTTTCTAACAGAAACAGTCACACAAGTGGAAATGAAGAATAAATATCTCATCTACTAGTAGCTGCTCGATAGCTTCTCATGGAAAAAGGAAAATAGTCCAATCAAAGAAGAATGGTTCAAAAAAGATGGGAGGTTGTTGTTATGGAAAAAAAATAATGCACCAATTACATGCTCTGCAACATACATGACAAATAGATATTTAGATATGTTGTTACCTTTTATTCAATATTCAAAGTACATTCTCCTGCAATAAAACACCCAGCATATCTGTCAAATTTTCTGAATATTAACAGTTCATAGACTTTCCTTTGTCCCAGTAGCCTGTTAAATATGTGTAATCAGAGTTTTCACTCAATTTAATACACTCACTATAAATAACATATTATTTATATTGTCATCATGATGCTCAGTTTTCCCTATTTTAGCACCCAGTTAAGTAGAGAGATCTGGTGACTATATTCTATATATATGCTGTCTCTTTATCAAAAAACTTATAGTTGAAATGATTATTGCTTTATTTAGTGGCAAGGACTTGTAAACCTGTTAATACTTCATAAATAAATAGTATTTTTTTAAAAAGTACATAAATGGTAATGGTTAGAGAGCAACTCTACAAAAAATAATTTTGCAAGTGGGTTATTGAAAAGTGTTTTGTGTTTTATATCCTTATATATTTTGTTTTGATTCTTAACATCTACATTTGTTGTCAACAGATAGTTTAGCAAGTATTTCCTTTAGGGTTGCCAACTTTGTAATACTTAAAAACCGGACACTACAGCAGGAGTGCCAGAACCTCCCCTGTCCCACATCATCTTCTGATGCCACGTCTCCCATTTGCTCCTCTTCCCCCTCCCGCCCCCGTTGCTCACTGCTTTTACCCTCTCTCCCTCCTTTTTTCCCCCCTCTGCTCGGGTTGGGAGGGACTCGCCTGTGGAGCTAGGGTGTGGAGCTGCAGCCAGCCAATGCAGGTAGGAGGCAGCCCCGGCTGAGTAGGGGCTGGCACAGGTGTTGACCTGGAGTTCCCCTGTCTGCATTAATCAGACTTTTGGTGTCCAGTCAGTAGATCTGACCAGATACTGTCAGGTCCCCTTTTTTAATGGACTTTTCTGTCAAAAACTGGCCACCTGACCACCTTAGTTTCCTTTTCCAAAAAATGAGAAGTGCAATCTTTGCTTTTATAGGACAGTCACTTTTATGCTTCTTTAATTCATTGCCCATTTCTTTGGAAAAGTCAATATCTCTGATAGGTTTTCACTAAGGCATGTTGTGATTGAACAAAACAACACCCATTGGTGTTAAAGAATTGCTCAGATCAGGGAAGATAGATGAGTACCTAAAGCTCATTCCTTTCCTCATTTTCTTTCCTATTCTATATGCTGCAGGCAGCACTTTCAGCTGCACTAGTGTGATTGAGACCTTGTCATACCCAGTTCTAGTGATGAAATCAGGACTCAGGCATAGATGCCAGTCAGTAGACACTATGGCCAAAGTTTTCAAAAGTTCTTACTAATATTTGATATTTAATTTGAGAAAAACAAGACTTGATTTTCCAAGCACCCAAAATTCCAGCTGAAGTAAATGAGAACTGTGAAAACTCAGCACCTCTGAAAATCAGGCTCTGTGCCTCAGAATGGGCACCCAAATTTAGTGGTCTCTTACAAAAACTTTGGTGACCACATTGGTATGGAGAGGGCAGAATGTTAAGAATACACCTAGTCTTTGGAATAAAAGGTTAGTTACATTTCTTTTCCAGTGCTGTTATCAACCATGAGATTCTACTTGTGCCCTTTCTCAGTAGTATGCTCCCGTTTACAATGATTGTCACCAAAAGTGGTGGTTCTATTTTTCCACAGTGCTTGCTGCAATATAACCCATCTTAACTGGCAGCAAGACATTTTCTTTTATGTCATATTTTGGTTAATTTTTCAGGTATTCCAATTCTGACATATATTTTCCAATGCTTCATTAACAGCGAGCAGAGAGGATTTTTGCAGAAGAGGAAGACCTTGTAGGATTATGCCTGCTTCCTGACTAAAATTTTATTGTTTGGCAATGTAGTGGATGGCCGTGAGTGAAAGCATCAAAATACCATGTCCAGGCATTAAATGTGTTCATAGAAGGCAGGATTCCTATTTTAGAATATTCAAATGTCTTCTACTTTTGTGTTATCGGTTAAGGAGATATACTATTGTTAATCCTTCTTTTAGTAGGATTAACTTGAGGGGTGAGGGGTGGACTTTTCTCAGCTGCAAAAGGAGATCCTTTCCTGGTTTCAGAACTTTGTTTTATTGCATTCAGGATAACAAAATAATGGGAAACAGAAACATGGGAAAACAGAAACACTGAATGTTATATCAGATAACAGAAGTACACAGAAAACAATTAATATTCAACGTAGTAATGAACAATTTTGAATAATAAACGTTCCTTCTTTATAAATCTAAATACCACATATTACTGAAATCTTGATGAAAATATTGATTGCACAGAACTTGGTTTTCTGTGGAATCTACATTGATAGTGGACTGATTTAATCATTTAGTAACGTCCCAAGATGTTTCTTTATGTTTCATGTAGTTTATGAAAGTATTTTTTGGTTGGTGTTAGTCCAATATGTTCTTTTTGGCAGATTAAAATAGCTTCAGATTTCTCATTGCCCCATCTGTAATGTGATCTTTGTTGGTACACTCAGTAGATTTAAAATTAGTTACGGCGGGAGTACAAATATCACCCAATTTATTACATTCTTCAGAGCATCAGCAACAGGGAAAATTAATTACTGTCTTTTTGGATGGGTGCCTAAGGACACACAAAAGTTATAGGGTGAATTCCTGTGTCCTACTCTGAGTTCTGGGGCTCTAGTAGCGCAAAACAGTCTTAAACACAAATTCAAGAGAATTCCCCTTCTGTAGATATGGTAGAGTCACAAAGTGACTTCTATAACTCACAGCTTCCAGCCCAAAGGGTGAGTCTAGAGGAAAGGATGTGGCTGGAGAAGCCTTTGCTGCTGGCAATAGCTGGCTGCTGGAATGGCTACTTCAAGGTGTAATTAGCCATTATGGATCTAACCTTCAGCCAAGTGTAAAGGTAGCTAAAAGTCAACTTGCATTCTCCCGTCCTGAGCTGCACCAGACGTGCACAGACTGAAGTTAAGGATCTGACCTACTGTACAGAAGGCTTCTAAGTCTTTTTAGAGTGTTTAAGAGTAGCTTGTTTTTGAGTAGAACACTGCAGGATGTCATCTATGACAAGAGCAGTTTTATATTCTTCATGATGGATGACTGAATCTCTGGAGATTCTCTGACAGTTCTTACAAGTAGTTTAGTGGATAGTGTAAACAAAAGAGATGAGAGAAGGATACCCTTTCTTTGTTCCACACTTTAAGGAGAAGCTCTATGACTGGGAACCAGTTAAACAGAGGCCACTCATCTGTAGTATGAGTGAGAGAGAACACCAAAAATAATTATTCCAAAAGGAAGTATTTTGTTAACATTATTGTTTATTATTCTTTTGTTGACTATTAAATCGACTATTCTTACAACCCACTTGCTCATCTACCCCATTATTAAAAGATATATTGTTATTGATATTGCAAATGTTAAATACAAAAATGTAATGTTTTAGAACTCTTCTTCTTTGATTTTGTATGTCCTAAATCATGCAAGCTTTTACTGATTATGGGAGGGAGGGAGCTGGCAATGGTGGAATGACATGCCAATATTTCAAAATGCTAAACAGTGATAGTGTCTCATTGGGCAGAGTCTTCAAATGTTTGGCCTTGAGATACCATACACAGAATATTCTTGAGATACAAAATTCACACTCATATCCCAAAAGACCCTGTATGCACCCTAAAACAGGGTTGACTAGACTAGCTGCTGTACTAGAATCCTTGTGAAGAATTAGAGAACAGTTTGATGGAAGTTATAAATGGCTGCCTGAAATTTACATTTCTTCAGTAATTCATGTAGTCCCAAAGAGCCCCCTCAAGCACATCTCTGTCTCTGTGTCTAGAGCGGCAGGTGTCTTTCTTTTGTTTAATATGACAAATGATATTTAATATTTGCCAAATATTATGATTTTTGCTACTCTCTGAGATAAAACTAGATTGGTCAGTGGGCATTAATTATGGTAGGGCTAGAGAGAAACTTGGTTTGTTAATACACATGCCAGTATCTAATTGTCTGAATTAATTAACAGTAAAGGTGGTATGATCAACAGTCTTCTGGATTTTTATCTCTTTTTCAGGAGTACCAATATACTGGTTTCCAAAGAGGAACTGGGGAATTTCCCTTGTTCAAGAGAGGGAGGAACTTTTTGATCATTTGAGGCACTAGAAACTCTTGAAAAGATTTTCACAATTTGCTGCTTAAAGTCATCCCAGCTTGGTGATTTCATAGGTTGATCTCTGTTTTGCAGATTATGCCTTTTAGTTCTGGGTACTCTGGGAAGTTTAGGATCTTCAAAAAACAATGTGGCATACCCTTTACCTTGCCCAATTTCTACTCAGACACAATGGAGAGGAGATGGCACTGAACTGGGAGCTGACTGTGGTTTCCTGGTTCTCAGTCACCTGGCCCTGGTGTAAGTTAGAGCTGCAAGACAGCAGCAATAACTTATTCCACTGGCTGGATATAGCAAAGTTCTGTGCTGCCATAACCTCTCCCCTCTTTCCCTTTTCATCAGTGGTCAGGGAGAGGCTGCCATGGCAGATGAGAGAACCACCTCTATGAGCTTTCTGTCAATGGCAAGTTCTCTCCTGGCTAACTACAGATGTTGAAAAGTACAGTGTCCTTAGGGGACTGGAAGATCTGTGTTGGGAGCTGCCACCCTATCCTTCCCTCTGGGTGGCGGAAATCCACTCTGGTTCCACCTGCTATCTTCCTGGTCGATCTGGGGACTGACTGCTCAGAAGTCAGGTAAGTATTTAACAAATCTTTATTAAGGATGCAAGGTGACAGACACCAAAGCTCTGCTGACCAGGCAGAGTCACGGTGTGGTAATCTGACCAGCAGAGAGCTCCAAAGAACTGGCAACAGTATTTTTGTGTGTGTGTGTGTGTGTGTATGGGCAACTGACAAATCAATATAAAGTCACACAAACCGTTGTTAAGTAAATTGATCAAGCAATCAAAACCTGTTGTTTGGTACATGGGTACCTTTCACATGAATCATAACTATAAGCAAGATTCTGAGGGCTGTGAACATCAGGACAGTAGTCTCTTTTGTTCTTGTGCAGACCCAGAGAGGTCACACAGCAGACGCCTTAATTGGCATCCCTAAGCTGCACTCACTCTGCTGGCCATATATTGTTAGCGCAGCCTACAATCTATATGTACTTGCATAGTGGGAGTTTGAGCGTATTGTTGTTGGTCATAGAAATTGAAAAAGTAGGCTGGTTTTTACCTACATTTCTAAAATAGTTGTTGGTCATATGAGAGGAGCTAACCATATGCCCTAACCATGTGCCCTAACATTGTCAAACTGCAGTTAAATTTATTTGCTTTATTTTTTTTGGAAAGAAACTAAAGTTTCCTCAAGAATAACTGATTGATTGTCCATGCTTCCCAAGATAATTTGCCCTATTAAAGACAGACCCTGAGACCTCATCTACGCAAGTAGACTCCTGAACTGAGCCTGCCCAAATGGAGTCAGTTGCAGGATCTGGTCCTTGATTTGCATGGTCATTCCCCTGATGTTTGCCTTTTATCTCTCTGGGAAGACTACCCCCATGTCATTCATTTCAAAATATTCATGTATATTGGTTGATAAATTGAACAAACACTTCCTCCGTTCAAGAGATAGGAGGAAAAACTGCATCTGGGTATTTGATCTTAAATGCCATGCTTTGAGTCAACTGTATATTGGTGCATAGAATCATAGAATCATAGACTTTAAGGTCTGAAGGGACCAATATGATCATCTAGTCTGACCTCCTGCACAATGCAGCCCATAGATTCTCTCTCACCCACTCACTCCTGTATCAACCCTGTGTCTGAGCCATTGAGGTCCTCAAATCATGGTCTAAAGACTTCAAGGTGCAGAGAATCTTCCAGCAAGTGACCCGCGCCCCATGCTGCAGAGGAAGGCGAAAACCCCCCAGGGCTCCTGCCAATCTGCCCTGGAGGAAAATTCCTTCCCGACCCCAAATATGGTGATCAGCTAAACCCTGAGCATGTGGGCAAGACTCACCAGCCAGACACCCAGGAAAGAATTCTCTATAGTAACTCAGATCCCATCCCATCTAACATCCCATCACAAGCCATTGGGCACATTTAGCACTAGTAGTCAAAGACAAATTAATTGCCAAAATTAGACTATCCCATCATACCATCCCCTCCATAAACTTATCAAGCTTAGTCTTGAAGACAGATATGTCTTTTGCCCCCACTACTCCCCTTGGAAGACTGTTCCAGAACTTCAGTCCTCTGATGGTTAGAAACCTTTGTCTAATTTCAAGTCTAAACTTCTTGATAGCCAGTTTATATCCATTTGTTCTTGTGTCCACATTGGTATTGAGCTTAAAATAATTCCTCACTCTCCCTGGTATTTACATTTACATGAAACCTGTCATTATTCTTAGAATCACAACTATTTAGCAATTTTGGTCAGGTGTAAGCTTCAATAGTTAAGAATAGTAGTACTGTAAGAAAGAAGAATGTATGGAAAATTATTAGGAAAGTTGAATGCATACAAAGGTATTTATACATGCCCCATTCACCTCCCCTCTTACTTAGTAACTCATCTACAAATGATCTATAAAGCACAGACAGGACAATCAAATGCAAGGTCATCATAAAATATTAAAGGAGATGTTCCTTATTAATTTATAATAATTTAAAGTAACAACATATCATAAAACTAATAAGAAAAAATAATTATCTGAAGATCTTTAATTTAGAATAGGGATCAACAATCTTTGGCACACAACCCAGCAGGGTGCTTACCTCGGTGGGCCAGTCTGGTGTGTTTACCTGCTGTGTCCACAGGTTCAGCCGATCGCAGCTCCCACTGGCCGCGGTTTGCCGCTCTAGGCCAATGGGGGCTGCAGGAGGTGGCAGCCAGCACATCCTTCGTCCCGCGCTGCTTCCTGCAGCCCCCACTGGTGTGGAGCGGTGAACCGCAGCCAGTTGGAGCTGCGATTGGCCTAACCTGTGGATGCGGCAAGTAAACAAACTGGCCCTGCCTGCCAAGGTGCTTACACTAGCAGGATGCATGCCAAAGGTTGTCGATCCCTGATTTAGAAAATAGTATTGGTCTCATAACGACATACCAGCATTAGCTTAACATACACAAAAAATGTGCCTTAAGATTCAAGTTCTCTCCTTTTCAATCTTTACAAATTTCAGAATTTCTTTAGGGTTTTAAATATAAAGACATATTTTTTTAAAAAGTTCCTCATGATTTTTGGGCATAAAGTAACATAGATTGAATGTATTTCTCTGCCACATGAAAAGGGGAGAAAAATCTTGGAAATATGACATTTTCCTCTTGAGATCCAATTATATCCTCCTTACTCACAATGAGTATTACCTTCATTTATAGCTGTCAAGGTTCCTTCCCCACTCTGAACTTTAGGTTACAGATGTGGGGACCTGCATGGAAACTTCTAAGCTTAATTACCAGCTTAGATTTGGTATCGCTGCCACCATCCAGAATTTTCGGTGTCTGGATCACTCCCTTCCCTGCAAAAACCTTCCCCTCCCTGGGTAGCCTTGAGAGACTCCTTCACCAATTCCCTGGTGAGTCCAGATCCAATCCCTTGGATCTTAAAACAAGGAGAAATTAACCATCCCCCCTCCTTTCTCCCACCAACTCCTGGTGGATCCAGATCCAATCCCCTTGGATCTAAAAACAAGGAAAAATCAATCAGGTATTAAGAAAAAGGCTTTTAATTAAAGAAAAGAAAGCTAAAAGAAAACCCTCTGGGAGAGATTAGCATACTAGCTACTCTCACAGACAACAGATTCAAAACACAGAGGATGTTCCCCTGGGCACAAATTTAGTTACCCAAAAAACACCCAAATACCCAATTTGATTCTACCTCTAATTGCATAAGACAGGTTACAAAGAAATAAACATAAACCTATTTATTCCTTTCTAAAACTTACTACTCTGATAAGAGGATGGTTCCTTGATCTTTTTCACTCCGGATGAAACTGAAACTCTAAACAAAAGAAAAACTTCCCTCCTTCCTTTTGAAACATCTTGTTCCCCATTGGTTCCTCTGGTCAGGTGTTAGCTAGGCTAGGTGACCTTTTTAACCCTTTACAAGTAAAAAAGGCATGAACCCTTAACCATCTGTTTATGACAATAGCCCTTTGGGTGAGAGTCTCACCTTCCTTCCAGTCCCTGAATACTGGGTAGAAAGGCCAGAGTGGTGGGCTAAAGAGGCTCTAAAAGCCATGAGAAGATTACTACAGCATAGGAACAGAGACAGCCACAGCCTTCTGAGAAAACTCCAAGAAAGCTCCAACACAGGTTGTGTGTCAGAAATGGGTCTTGCAGCCCCAGTCTGTCTACGTTATGTTGTGGGCCACACTGATTATTGAAATAGCCCAGCTCTTGGCCAGCTCAAAGTTGGATTATAACTAGCTTAGCTCCCTCTCCTTCTGGGCTCTGAGTTCTGTGCTGTTCTTTTTAGATGTGCATCACATAATCTCACCAATTGATTTCACTGGAAACTGCTCCTGGAGTAAAATGCTGCTACACGTGAGCAACTATGGCAAAATCTGGGTTCAAGTAAATCATTGTAACTTGTAAAATAGATTGCCTGTCTTGGGAGATGCGTTTCTAGAGGAAGATGGTATTATCTCTGTTTTGCAGAAGGGTAAAATGATGCAGATAAATCAAGAGTGTGGCCTAAGATTAGACTGCCAGTCAGTAGTGAACAAGGAATAGAACCGAGAGGAGTTCTGACACCAAATCCTGTGTTCTAACTTTTGGCTATTCCTTCCTCCCCATACTTCCAGTGCGTTCACTCACAAACCCAATCTGACCCACCTTGCAGGCCACTTAAATTCATGCTGAGCTGATCTTACAAATAATTCAGTTTGATCTGTTTACCATGAATTCTAAATAACAAGCAGCACATCCTATGTATTCACATTTTATATATTTCTATTTTAACAGCAGCAATGTCCATCTCTTTTGGAGCCTTTTTTACATTATCATCAAAGAATAAGCAGGCATTATGTTAAAGCATGTGTTATATGGGGTTCAATAGAATTATTTAAATCAAATTAGAATACATGGGTCATAGATTTAGTAAACTACATGTACCAATCTTGGTCTTCATAAATTAGCAAGTTGTAATATGTTTAACATTTTACATTTACTACTATATATTATCTTAATTGTGAATACAATTATCCTTGATCATAAAATATTAAATGTTAACATTCAACGTTATTTTAATAAAAAGAATAATGCATAATATCAACAATACAGTTTAAAATTGTTTCAATAATTGAGTAGCACTTTGCCTAGAGAGAACCACTTGCAGCAGTTATTTACTTTTAGTAAAGTAAGTAGAGTGAAAATTCCAAGCATCATGTTGATAAATGTATTGTAAAACCTGCTGATCCTGTTGCATATGTGTGGTTAGAACATCTAGACACTTACATTCTCCTAACATTATTTATAGCTGCAGCAAAAAACAAATGATAAGTGCACTCAAGTGCACAGAATGTTAAGTGTTTAAGACTGCAGTTTAAAATGAGATCTATGTACTCAGAGGAGCAATATTCTTTAGGGTGTTCATAGCAGGAGAACTACAGTACCTCTGGAGTACAAATCCAACAACAAAAAAGGCATAGAAACAAAGCAGTAATTTATCTTTTCATTTGAAAACCAAAAGATAGAACTCCATTCAAAGGGTTGTATTTTCAACCTTGTCAGTTTTCCTTTTCATTTCTTTTACCCATGCTTTGATTAGAAATACTAATAAAACAATTAGTGAAAAAATTCAAGATAATTCATCTGAAGCAATGTCCCTGTACGTAGAAGTAAACCTTTATGTATGAACACATAACAATGAACAAATTAGCAAGATATAGGAGAACTATTCAACTTAGAGACCTTTTGATCTCCCTTGAGTAATGTTTCCAGTAGAGCTGAAAGAACAACTGTTGAAATAATATGTATTGGGATTTCTTAAATTTGAAATGGACTATGAAACATCAAAGAAAATGTATTTAGTAAAACATACACAAGTTATGTACCGAAGAAATCATTTGTATTTTAAGGAACTTCCATTAGTTTGGTTTTTCTTATATTATTTCTTATATTTTTCTTTTCTTCTTCTTAAAGAAAAAGAAGCCCTTCAATTCAAGCTGTTTTATGTTGTTGTTTTTTAAATGGTTCAACACTGCTGATTCCACTGCAGGTGGCAGTCTCAAATCCCTTCTGCTCCACTGTTTTGCCTGCTAGCATGTAGCACCTCATCATAAGCTGTATGTTACTGGTGGGTATTATTTTAACTCTTTTCCAGCTGAGAGGATTTTCAGTGATGCTAGATTTGGGAGATAAAGGTTGTTGGTTGTGTGATTTTTGAATCTCTGTACATATGAGATCAGGTATTCCAGACCTACTATTTGCCATCATACAGCTGGGTTTACTACTCCACCTTCCTCAGAAAAGGTAAGAGGAAGAAACACAGATGCTAGATAGAGAGGAATGTTGGTAAAGGGCCAAATGGCTTGTTTTGAGTGTTTTATCTTTCTCTGGCTTCACTAGAGCAGGGATCAACAATCTTCTTTTTGATTGTCTAAGCTTCTAATTGTATCTTTATTTAATTGCAGGGACATTTTCAAGTTCCCTTTTGCATTTTTTTTTCCAAATTGCAATCAGACTGGGGTTAACTGGGTTATTTTATTACAAACTCCAAGCAAGAGGAAGGATCCATGTTATAAAATTGTGGGATGAGATATTTGGATGTCATTGAGAATTGATTTAGTACACCTTTCCATTTCAGCCTCATTCTTTCCAAACAGAAAGGGTTAAACATTCAAAACTATTATGACTGTATGGGTTTGAAACCATAAAACATTTTCCCTGATGAAATTGAAATATATGATTCAAACTATTCAGAAGAACAAATTAGTCCAATATGGACAATCTAGCAGAACATAATAAGTAAACTTTTGAAGCATGTGTTCATAGGTCCTTGTTGGTTAAAATAAACTGTGAGTATATGATTCCATTGAAGTCAGTGGAAGAATTTGCTTTAGACCAGGCCATCAGTTCATATTTCTATCCACACCCTGGTTGTCATCTCCTACTCTGGAGCAATTTAAATATAAAACTTACCATGGATCATTGGTTTTATGATTAATAAATTTAATAATGTCATCAGATCTATTTATCAATTTTAATTTTTTCCCCATTGTGATCATTTTTGGATAGTCCTGACTGAGTTGTGATCAGAATTTTGTAAAGTAGTATATCAGTTTAATAAGTATTAGGGCTGTCAAGTGATTAAAAAATAATCATAATTAATCACACAAATAATCAATAGAATATCACTTATTTCAATATTTTGGATGTTTTTACACTTTGAGATACATTGATTTCAATTACAACACAGAATACAAAATGTACAGTGCTCACTTTATAGAGTATTTTTTATTAGAAGTATTTGCACTGTAAAAAAACTAAAATAGTATTTTTCAATTCACCTCATACAAGTACTGTAGCGCAATCTCTTTGTTTGTGAAAGTGCAACTGACAAATGTAGATTTTTTTGTTACATAACTGCACTCAAAAACAAAACAGTGTAAAACTTCAGATCCTACACGTCCACTCAGTCCTACTTCTTGTTCAGCCAATCATTAAGACAAACAAATTTGTTTACATTTGCAGGAGATAATGCTGCCCTCTTCTTATTTACAATGTCACCAGAAAGAGAGAACAGGCATTTGCATGACACTTTTGAAGCTGATATTTACGTGCCTTCATGCTTTGGCCGCCATTCCAGAGGATATGCTTCCATGCAGATGATTCTCGTTAAAAAAATTGTGTTAATTAAATTTGTGACTGAACTCCTTGGGCGAGAATTGTATGTCCCCTGCCCTGTTTTACCCACATTCTGCCATATATTTCATGTTATAGCAGTCTTGGATGATGACCCAGCACATGTTCATTTTAAGAACACTTTCACTGCAGATTTCACAAAACGCAAAGAAGGTACCAATGTGAGATTTCTAAAGATACCTGCAGCATTGGACTCAAGGTTTAAGAATCTGAAGTGTCTTCCTTTATCTGAGAGGGACGAGATACGGAGCATGCTTTCATAAGTCTTAAAAGAGCAACACTCCGATATGGAAACAGAACCACCAAAACAGAAAAGCAAACTTCTGCTGATGGCATCTGACTCATATAATGAAAATGAACGTGCATCGGTCCTCACTGCTTTGGATTGCTATCGACCAGAACCAGTAATCAGCTTGGACACATGTCCCTTGGCATGGTGGTTGAAGCATGAAGGGACATATGAATCTTTAGCGCATCTGGCATGTAAATATCTTGCTACATCAGCTACAACATTGCCATGAGAATGCCTGTTCTCACTTTCAGGTGACACTTTAAACAAGAAGCAGGCAGCATTATCTCCTGCAAATGTAAACAGACTTGTTTGTCTGAGCGACTGGCTGAACAAGAATTAGGACTAAGTGGACTTGTAGGCTCTGAAGTTTTACATTGTTTTGTTTTTGAGTGAAGTTATGTAACAAAAAAAAAATCTACATTTATCAGTTGCACTTTCACAACAAAGACAATACAATAAACTACATGTATGAGGTGAATTGAAAAATACTATTTCTTTTGTTTATAATTTTTGCAGTGCAAATATTTGTAATAAAAATATACAATTTGATTTCAATTACAACACAGAATAAAAAAGAATTTGAAGAACAGCTAGCCAAAGACTCAAAAAGCAGTAGGAATTTTTTTTTAAGTACATCAGAGCAGGAAGCCTGCTAAACAACCAGTGGGGCCACTGGAAGATTGAGATGCTAAAGGAGCACTCAAAAATGATAAGGCTATTATAGAGAAACTAAATAAATTCTTTGCATGGGTCTTCAAGGCTGAGGTTGTGAAGGAGATTCCCAAACCTGAGCCATTCTTTTTAGATGACAAATTTGAGGAGCTGTCCCAGATTGAGGCACCATTAGAGAAGGGTTTGGAACAAATTGATAAACTAAATAGTAATAAGTCACCAGGACTAGACGGTATTCACCCAAGAGTTCTGAAAGAACTCAAATGTGAAATTGCAAAACTACTAACTGCAGTTTGTAATGTATCATTTAAAATAGCTTCTGTAGCAAATGACCAGAGGATAGCTAACATGACACAAGTTTTTAAAAACGGCTCCAGAGATGATCTCAGCAATTATAGGCCGATGAGCCTGACTTCAGTACTGGACAAACTGGTTGAAACTATAGCAAAGAATAAATTATCAGACACATAGAAGAACATAATTTGTTGGGGAAGAGTTAATATGTTTTTTGTAAAGGAAAAAATCATGCCTCACAAATCTACCAGAATTCTTTGAGAGGGTCAACAAGCATGTGGACAAGGGGGATCCAGTAGATATAATATAGTGTACTTAGATTTTTGGAAAGCTTTTGACAAGATACCAAAGGCTTGTAAGCAAAGTAAGTTGTCATGGAATAACAGAGAAGGCCCTCTTATTAATTGGTAACTGTTTAAAAGATAGAAAAAAAAGGGTAGGTATAAATGGTCATTTTTCAGAATGGAGAGTGGTAAATAGTGGTGTCCCCCAGGGGTCCATACTGGGATCAGTCCTATTCAACATATTGATAAATGATCTAGAAAAAGAGGTAAATAGTGAGGTGGCAAAATTTGCAGATGATACAAAATTACTCAAGATAGTTAAATCCAGAGCAGACTGAAGAATTACAAGGATCTCACAAATCTGAGTGACTTGGCAACAAAATGGAAAAAGAAATTCAATGTTGATAAATGCAAAGTAATTCACATTGGAAAACATTATCCCAACTATACATATTAAACGATGGAGTCTAAATTAGCTGTTACCACTCAAAAAAGAGATATTGGAGTCATTGTGGATTTGAAAACATCCAGTCAATGTGCAGAGGCAGTCAAAAAAGAAAACAGAATATTTGGAATCATTAAGAAAAGGATAGATATAAGATAGAAAATATCATATTGCCTCTTTATAAATCCAGGGTACACCCACATCTTGAGTACTGCATGTAGATGTGGTCACCCCATCTCAAAAAAGATATCTTGGAACTGGAAAGGGTTCAGAAAAAGGCAACAAAAACAATTAGGGGTCTGGAACAATTGCCATATGAAGAGCTTTTAATACGACTGGAACTTTTCATTTTGGAAAAGAGACGACTATGGGGGCTATGATTGAAGTCTATAAAATCATGACTGGTGTGGAGAAAGTAAATAAGGAAGTGTTATTTATTCCTCATGGCACAAGAACTAGGGGTCAGCAAATGAAATTAACAGGCAGCAGATTTAAAACAAACACAAGGAAGTATTTTTTTCACACAATGCAGTCAACCTGTGGAACTCCTTGCCATAGGATGTTGTGAAGTCCAAGACTATAACAGGGTTAAAAAAACACCTAGATACATTCATGGAGGATAGGTCCATCAATGGCTATTAGCCAGGATGGACAACAATGGTGTCCTTAGCCTCTGTCAGAAGCTGGGAATGGGCGAAAGGGGATGGATCACTTGATGATTACCTGTTCTGTTCGTTCCCTCTGGGGCACCTGGCATTGGCCATTGCTGAAAGACAGAATTCTGGACTAGATGAACCTTTGTTATGACCCAAGATGGCCGTACTTATGTTCTCATGTAATATAATATATATGAAAATGTAGAAAAAACATCCAAAATATTTAATAGATTTTAAATGGTATTCTATTGTTTAACAGTGTGATTAAACCCATGATTAATCGTGATCAATTTTTTATCACGATTAATTTTTTTGAGTTAATCTCATGAGTTAACTGTGATTAATCGAGAACCCTAATAATTATCAGATTTGAACACTGGAGGATGAATGTCTGAGTTCATTTTTGTGGCCTTTAAACAGAGATGTCAAACAGCATTGGCTAAGAGTTTGGCTCACTGTCTGGCTGTGAAGAAGGCACGTTAGAATACCGAGTTATTTTAATACGTTAGTGCCTTCTTTTTCTGTGATATAATTAGAACAAACTAAAATTATCATAGGATGATTTCTGTTGCCACAGGTCAACTACGTCAGCAGCATCACTATAGCAGTTCTTTTGACAGCCCAGAAGATCAATTGTTTGTCAACAGAAACTAAGAAAGCATTTTTTAAAATGTATTGAGATTTGTTTAAAATGCACAAATCAACAGCTCAGTGTATGTGCAATTTTTAATACGTTAATTAAGGCAGTAGTAGTTACAAAATGGCTCAGTGCCACTGGAGAACTCTTCCAGCCATGCTCTTCAGAGATTCATGAAATACCCAGTCCTGTGTCCCCAAGAACAGCTGGTAAAACAGTTTTCTGCTGATTTTGGGAAGCAAAAATGAAAATGTTGGTAGATATAGACTAAGGTTAGTGTGGCATCTGACAAGAAATGTGAAGTGAGACAAGAATAGGATAGATTTGATCAGGGCCGGCTCTAACTTTTTTGCCACCCCAAACAAAAGAGAAGAGCGCTGCCCTGCCATACACCCCCCCACTCTGTGAATGCCACGCTGCCAACCCCCCCGATCCGCTCCAATGAACCCCCCTGCTCCCCTCAGAGCACCATGCCGCCCAAAGCCCCGCCCCGCTCAGAGCACCATGCAGCCTGAAGCTCTGCCACCCTCAGAGAACTGCACCAAGGCCCCGCCCTTTCAAACGCCATGTCAAGCCCCCTCCCCCCGAGCACCGTGCCACCCAAAGCCCCACCCCCCGAGCGCCGTGCTGCTGAAACAAAAAGAAAATCCTCCAGCGCTGCCCCGACAAACCAAAAAAAAAAAAAAAAAAAAAAAAAAAAACGCCCCAAGGTGCCACCCCAAGCATGTGCTTGGTCAGCTGATGCCTGAAGCCGGCCCTGGATTTGATTCATATCTTATTCATAATCACTTTTCTTGTCCTTTCAAATTTATGTTTGGAGCTATGTTTTTATGTTTTGAGGGATGTATTTTCACAAAGATAGGAGGAAATAACAGGTATGGAAGTGAGGGGATATGATAGAGGTCTATAAAATCATGAGTGGCATAGAGAAAGTAAATAAGGAAGTGTTATTTACTCCTTTTCATAATACAAGAACAAGGGGCCACCAAATGAAATTAATAGGTAGCAGGTTTAAAACAAACACAAGAAAGTATTTTTTCACACAACGCACTGTCAACCTCTGGAACTCCTTGCCAGAGGGTGTTGTGAAGGCCAGTACTCTAATGGGGTTCAAAAGAGAGCTAGATAGATTCTTGGGAGATAGGTTCATCAATGGCTATTAGCCAGGATGGGCAGGAATCGTGTCCCTAGCCTCTGTTTGCAGAAGCTGGTACTGGGTGACAGGTTATCATCAAGTGATCCATGACCTGTCTGTTCATTCCCTTTGGGGCACCGAGGGAGAGAATAAAGTAATTTCTACTATTATCGAGTTGAAGGCGTTCTTCATTTAGTTCAAGGAGGGAGTGGCTTGTAATTTTCAAGATGATTAGTTAGGGTTCTAGTCCCAGCTCGTCATGTATGTCTGATCTATATGAGAATTGTCATTCTCAAATAGATTTGTTAGTTTAGTCTCTTTAGCACCAGCAAAATCATTTTTCTGTCCGCTTCCACTAAACAAACCCATAAAGATTTCTGAGAAAGAAATCACATTTTCTGAGGAATTCTGTCAAAGCAGCCTCCCAAGTGTGCACTTTAACAAACTGGAGATCCCCGTCAACATTGCAGGGGCCATAGAACTCAGTTGCTCGATGAGACTATAATTTTCTGTGACATCGTGAGGATGGGATCTTGAAGAGGACCAAAATTACATCACTGTTAGGCTTTATTTTTGCCCATGCAGTGACAGGAGTAAGATAAGTTCAGAAATAAAATATTCCCCTTGTTATTTTGTGTAAAGCAGAGAAAAATATTAACCTGTAAAAACAAGTAGAAGGAAATATAAATAACCTTATTTTAGAGCTGGGACCAATCAGTAAATTTTAATCTGAAGCCATGTTTTGGATTCACGCAAGTACACACAGTATGATGGGTGTTTTGAGCTGAGGTTGGGGTTCAGAGCGCAGCCTGCGAGGCGGCATAGCTGTGGGGGAGGTAGGATGGGAGGGAGGAGCCGACGACTAGGCTCCCCGGTCGGAGGCTCAGAGACCGGGCAAGACAGTCTCGTGGGCCAGATGTGGCCCGCGGGCCGTAGTTTGCCCACGTCTGCTCTAGAAATTCCTGACATGTCTATCTTAAAATCTCAGCTGTAAAGTTGCATTAAAACAGTCCCTTTTTTGTCTACTTTGTTTTGTTTTGTTTTTTTAAGCTGGGACTTTTTAAAGAGAGTATAAAAAGAGTATCACAATTGAGCTTATTTGAATACAGGATGTATCATTGCCAAAAAAAGCCAAAGAATGCATGTGTCTGTATTCTGTAGATGTGAGGAACACTAACAAGGAGTCTGTATGTCTAAACTCTCTCTCTCTTGGTTACGTATTAAAAATTTAGTGAAAAATCTTGTACTGAGCATGTACAACATAGGACTTTCATTTCATTACTTCTAAACCAGTTTTCTTTAAATATGTCAGTGACATTTTTCCTCATTAAGGCATCCCTGGTAGGTCTGATATCTTAAAAATGAAATGATTTTGAGACACTAAAATTAATTAAAATCTGATTTTTCTTAAAGCATAAAACCCACATTTTTTTTCCATTTTTGCATAATTTATAAACAGCTAAATAGAATTTTACCAATCTTTCCAAAACTATTTCCCTTTGGGCTGAGAACAAGCATAAGAAATTTCAGCCAAATTTATGTTTTTTTTGTTTTGGTTTGTTTTTTCCAAAAGCACTTGAATGGAGGCTTTTTCCAAATTGTCTCCTCAATCATAACTACATTTACTCTGACAATATAAGCTCTGAATTTGGCAAAATGAAAAAATAACTCTCAAAGACTGCAGTTCAAATGTGACTGAGATTTTTTGCATATCTCTATTTTGTCAGCAGCTACCTTAGAACTAAAGACACTTTGAAAGTTTAATGTGTTGTGGACTGAATGAGAAATGAGCTATTTGTAGTGTTAACTAAATTAGAACAGATCCTGCAACTGTCAATAAGCAGTAGTCAAATAGAAGTACAAGAAACACTTACAATGCCTTTTTTTTTCCAGAATGTTATTAGAGTTGGCTTTCCTCACTTATGCCAATAGATTACAGGTAAATTGACCATTTGAAACTCTTCCCCTTTTAAAAAAGAGGTGTAAACTATGTAATGGTTTTATGCATTTTTGTTAGTATTTGCTTAACAGTTATGCTTAAGGATTTAAAATAAAATTAAAAAACAAACAAAAAAATCAGACCTATAGCACAAATGACACCAAATAATACTTAACACATATATGTAAATGAAAAGCACTATTATATCTCACACCAATCTGAACAGCACTGCTCTATTGCTTGTGATGAGAAGAAACTCCTAGTAGTCCGAGGAAGAGGTAATGCTGTGGAAGTGCTCACAACAATGTAATTTGCTATGCCAGTCAACAGGCTGTAGCATGTAATCTTTTACCAGTTCATCTCTGCTGACTAGTGTGGAGGGGTTGCTCCCTTCAGCAGCGGCTCCAGGCACCAGCGCTCCAAGTGAGTGCCTGGGGCTGCAGGCCACAGGGGGTGCCCTACCGGTCCCTGAGAGGGCGGCAGTCAAGCAGCCTTCGGCGGCATGCTTGCAGGAGGTCCACCAGTCCCGCGGCTTCAGCAGCAGTTCGGTGGCAGGTATGCCGAATCTGTGGGACCGAGTACCTCCCGATGGCATGCCGCCAAAGGTGGCCTCACTGCCGTGCTTGGCGCGGCAAAAAAGCTAGAGCCATCCCTGGTTCCCTTGTCTTTGTCTCACTCCTCTTTGTTCCAATAAGTTTTCTATTGCCTTTGTTGGCCCTAGAGAATTTAATAGAGACTTATAACCTTTTTATTTCATTTTCAAACCAAACTACAGGATTATATTGCTTGGACATCATTCTTTAAATAATTAGCATAATATAAAATATTAAATTCACTTAGTTGTTTGGATAATTTCCTGAGATTCCTATTGGTTTCATCCTTATAAAATTCTATTGGAGTTGTCCACATGAATTAAAATTATGCCTGATCCCTATATAGTGGTGAGGTTGATTCCTGGTTCCTTCTTGCCATGTTCAGAGAACTTATGCATTGCAATGTTGGCTCTAATAAGCTTTAGGGTTCATCAGATAAACCAGTAAGTACATAGAAAGTATAGATTTATGGCTTTGTACTTTAGTTTAATTCAGTGCTTGATATACAGTACAGCTTCAATTATCTGAATGTCATGGAGGACAATGAATAAATGTGAATAACTAAGGTAATTTTTTTTCTGTGATTAATAGGCGTCAAGGCACATGATCCTGCTTTGGATACCCACCTTTCCAGTAATTGGGATCAGATAATTGTATTTCTACTGAATATGACATGAGTGTCCTTCAAATCTTCAGATTATAGCATGCAATATAATTATAACACACAATTATATAGTATAAGTTCATGTCTGTCGACCAGTGTGATTGTTTTACTGGATGCTACCCACCTAAAACCCTTACAGACTCTTCGTCAAGTAACACATATTCCAGGATATGTATTCACATTATCAGCATTAGTGAAAAACATTTTGGGTGAAATCCTTGCCTAAATGAAGTCAGTGGCAAAACTCCTATTGATTTCAATGCGGCCAACATTTCTCCCTTCAGTTCTCTGTCTTCCAACACTGATTACACATTAAAAAAAAACTCCTCCCCCCCTCTCCAAAAAACCCCAAAACCAACCAAACAAAACACACCACACACTTTCCTCAGTTTTTGCCAAGCATTTGGGTGGCATTTATTTTTTTTTAATATTGCTTTGCCCAAAGAACTGCAGTAGAGGGTCTAATTTTTTTTTTATTTTTTCAAGGTAGTGAATTAGTGCATATAAAAGAAATTCCCTCTTCACCCAAACCTCTTGCAAACACTTTTTTTTCATATGAAAGTGTTTGGTTCATTTTAGTTACCTGTTACTCTTCACTTTTTCTGGAGCCAGAAAAGGAAATCTGCTTTCACTATTTCTATTCCAACTTGAAGAAAGCAGTTCCAGAATTCTCAGAAGGAATCCCTAATCTAATGAGATTTCTAGACTGATTTTACAGGGTGGCCCAAAAGGTTGGGATTAGATACTCATGATGAGTATCCAAACTTCTGAGTATTCATTTGAAGCAAACGTGAAATTCAAAGTCAAGCTCTGGAAGTGTAAACCCAGACAAATAAAAAATAAAGGAAAGCTCTAACTTGGAAAATGAAACTGGCAAGTTTTACGCATTTCTATTAATCACAAACAGAGCCTCACTTCTGCTAAATCAATCTCTCTGCTATAAACATCAGGCTCAATGCTATTGACTGTAATCAGTCTTCAGCTCTTCACATGTCAGATGAACCATTATAAATATTTTAATTGGGACCTCTTCTCATTTAATGCCTGATGATGACCAACCCAACCCCACTTTGGTTTTGGGACTTTACCAGAAAGAAAACATACAAATGCAAAGATTAATTAAATTGAAATGTGTAGCAATCTTTGTTCTTGCATAGTTAGATTGCATGGCACTAGAAAAGTAATAAGGGCATTTTTGTGAACAGCCTAACAATATATTGTATTATCATTTTTCTTGGCCATCATGCTTGGATTGCCTGGAGAAAATTCATTGTTAATAATTTGAAAGTGAATTAATTTTCAGCAACTCTTCATTTTAGAATACAGAATTAGATTAATCTAATTAAAATACACTACAGCATATGTATGTCTTCACTGGAAATAGATAAACAAAGAGTAAGATCTTTTCATTCCATTTTGGTTTCCTTCAGTGGATCCTCTCCCGCTCATCTTTCCTCTGGTAGTTAGTTTTGTTTTCTCTTTACAGCACACAAGTAATACTAAATTTAGGCTAAAGAATGCTAAATAAAGGCTTCATTTAAGAGAAATTCTTGTAAGAAGAATTATGCAGTATATCTGTAAGGCAAGCATGAAGTTAGCTAAACAAGAAATACGGAAAAATATTCTCTCTCATTTTTATGTTAATTTAATCATCCTCTTGAATCTGTTGAAGAGACAGTCTTATGTGATGACATTGACTTTCCAAATTATCTGTCTGGAAGACAGTAAATTTTCGGGACCTGTGGCTTTAATTGCTTTGATCTAAAAACAAACCTTGACTAATTGTTCATGCTGAAATGCCACAAGATTAATTTAGCAAACATATGAAAACAGATGCAGGAAGAAAATAAAAGTTACGCTACCCATTAGTGAGAAATACAAACTTTAATGATTATATAATTTTAATGAACAGTGTGTGCAAGGCTAACTATGGCTTTTGAAAGCCTCCCACTGATTATTGTCATTGTATCTGGCAGAATACAAGATTCTCACAGTGTGATGCCCTATTAGTTTAATAAATGTCAAGGATACAAATAAGAATTGTTCATAAGGTAGTGAATCCAAATGTTTTTCCCTTCAATTTGATTTCAGTCATTACCAGCCTTGTGGATTATTTGTTTCCATAAAACATGACACATAGATGAAGAAGAATGAGGAGATGTTGTTTTCCATTGTCTTTTTCTGAGTGAACATTTGTTTTAGTATAACTGGACTGTATGTAGGTATATGCGGAACTGTGCTTTTTAGCTATGTGCATACATATATAACGTGTATATATACAAAGTTTTTTCTCAGTTAGATGTTAATGTAAACCATAGGCATATGTAAACTCCATCAATAATTGTACACAAGTAAATCTGTCTCTAAATCTATATTTTTATATATAGATCAACTGTTGCCTTTTTCTCTAATGAAATTTGTAGATTTTCTTTCTAAATTATCCTCCTCCAAGTCCACCCCAGATAAAACAAATGACATATTCTTCAAAAGAACTAGCAATGTAAAATGCAGGCCGTCAGGCGTTTCTAACAGAAGTCTGTGCATTCTGATTACCCTATTGAGATGGGGAGAGGGGGGAGATACATATTTCACATTTAAATTTACTCCACAGAGGGGTCAATGCTTAAAGGAGAGGCATCACTTCCATTCTTCAGTTAACCTGTCTTTAAATTGCAATCCCATAATCTACTCTGCTGTAGAAATAATGACATTTTTTATAATTACAGAAGTGTTCTGAGAATAATAAAAGTTTATTCAGTGAGTAAGTGGAAGGATGTTCTTGGCATATCTCTTGCAGAATGACCTCACTGCACATTAAGTAGACAGGGTCATTGGCTGGCTTGTTGGAAAAGGTGTGTGCCCCCTTTCAGGGCTAGAGAGCCAGGGAGTGACTTTTGACTGCAGCGACAGACCAGGGCAGCAAGGGACAATAATCCATCATGACCCCAGATGACCAGAAGAGAGAGAGGACTATATAGGTTCATGCTGGTGCAGGAAAAGCCCTCTTGTATCTGGACCAAGTGGAACAGCACCCACCCTTCCACGTATTGAAGCGATGAAATACCAGGCTTTGTGAGGACCTGCTGTGGGCATTGTGCTAGTCACTCATTTCTCAGGGGCTGGGAAGGAATTTTTCCCTCACCACCAAATTGGCCAAGGTGAAAGTGATTTGTTGTTGGTTTTTTTTGCTTTTTCCAAAGTAGTTGTTTTTGGTTTTGGGAAGGGGGGTGTTAGTTGAGCAAACATGAAATGAGAATTAGTCTATGATTTTGCAACTCATTATGGAAACTTGGGGCAGATTCCAGTGCAGTTGCTCCATACAGGGGATACTATGATCAGATAAAATGGCTTGGTAAAGGATTTAAAGGAAGCATTTTTAAAAGAGCGGAAACAGTGGTTTGGGGGCTCCCATGATTGGTATGGCAGGAAACCAACACCTCCTCTTCTTTATATCCTCCCTTTAACCTTCATTCAAGGGGGGTGGTGAGGTCCCAGCAGCAGGTTGGATGTGGACTAGGATGGGTAAAGATGAAGGATGATGGAAGCCCCCCAGCTACATACTGAAATGATTAGGGAATTGCCTTTACTGTATACGTTTATCTGCTGGTATTCTCGGACATTTAAGAATAAAGTTTCAGTCTAACTAAACCACATCCAGTGTCTCCTGTCCTCCTGTTGGCATACCAAACAACAGTTCTATTGCAGTGCATTATCTTGAATGAGCCTGTAGCATAAGGCGAGTTCTGCAGTTGTTACACATCACTGTTATTCTATATTCAATCTATTTCATTTCCAGATTGATTTTGAGGAGAGGAGGTGGGTTAGTTAAGAAGTGGAAGGTGTTCTTAAATCTCTTCTTCAAAAGATGTTATTGAAGGTTCTTTCTGACAGTGACTTAAAAATCCTCAAAAGACAAGATTTGTGTCAGGGTGTCATCTTTCTATCTCTGATCCAGAGATGGCTGCAGTGGTTTGAATAAGATAGGAAGAGAAGTAGATCTTCTCACTAAGCTCATATTGAACCATACCCAAAGTCTCCAGCAAGTTAAAAATGTTTGGATGAGGCTTTTAATTTATTATGTGTGTGAGTCTCTAGAACCTGATCCGATGACAAATGAAGTCAATGGGAGCCTAGGAGCTTGGAAGTGGATATGCTAAAGACTAAAGGAAGTCTTATCTCATGGTATTTCTTGCTCAAGCAGATACAAAAAAAATGGAAGTATCACAAGACAGTGTGTTCTCATGAGATTTCCAGATACAAAACTGATCCTCTCTTGTGCATAAAATTACTCATGTGAATAAGGATTGGCAGGATCAGGCCTCAATATTACAGAATCAAGAAGCTGGTATCAAAGGAAAGCAGCCAGACTTTTGAATGCTTTCCAAAACTAAAGTGAACCTAACTTTCTTTGATATTGATCCACAATACATCTGACTTCAAGATTAATCTGACATACATCAATAAGGGAATAATAAATGTCATTTAGAAATATTATCAGATTGTTAAAGCATGATTGTAATGAGGTTCACTTACCACTCTGCCACCTCTCGCTGGCCATCCTGGGGATTAGCTCTGTTCGCCAATGCACCCTTTTCTGGTGGTGCCTCACAGCTGTCACTTTTGTTCTAGGACCCATGTCTTTCCAAGGCTCGTGGTGTCCTCTTCAGTGACACAGCCCTCCAGCCATGCCACACACCGTGCTCCTCCCTTCCGGGAGTGGATCTGCAGTCCACTGTTCAGCCACTTCCCTTGGAAGCTCCTGCAGCAAATTGTCTGGCCACTTCTTCATGGCCCCAGTAGCCTCTTTGCCCTTGCCTCAGGGCCTCAGCCTGCAAACCCCAGCAGCCAGCCAGGATCTGTCTCTCACTCCCCTGGTCACTGCTCACAACACTGCTCTGTCCAGGATGCAGGCAGTTCTCTCAGCCCTCCAGAGACACAGTCCTTCCTCCCTGCAGTCCCAGCAGAGAACTGTCCTCCTCTGCCCTGCAGCTCCATTTTTATATGGGCCTACTTGGCCCTGCTTGGCCACTTCCTTCAGCCCTTCTCTAATTGGCTGCCTTCTGCACAGCCTTCCTAGGGCTCTATTACCCCTTAGAGCCCAGTTTGGAACAGGTGACCCATCACAATGATATGTTACTTCTGTGTTTAATAATGCCAGGTCAGCGGCATGATCTTTACTGTTTTTTTGTTCTTCATTGTGACCCTAGGAGTAGTGAGTGCACTCAGGGTACAAAGTGGCAGTAGAAGTTGGTGAACTGTTTCAGTGGGAGTAAGTCTATGATATTTTAAAGCTTCCCCCCCCCATATTCAGCAGACTGTTGAAGAATTTCCTGCCTTTTGCCTCATTTTTTGAACTGTAAAAAATGTCCACTGAATCATCATTTGTTTTTTAAAAAATCCCTTGACAGGTTCCTTTATGAGATTTTTGTTAAGCTTTCAAATAACTTATTTTGGAGCCTCGACAAATTCTGTGCAGCTGATATAGTTAAAGTTGGTTACTTATTTGACTGTGGCTACATATATAGCATTTATGCTTTAGTATGCCGGGCCAAATCTTCACATGAGCCCCCTAAGACAACTGTCTTGGCAGTTCTGCAGCTGCTAGCAAGGCACATCTGTGCTTATCTGATCAAGGCACCACCCATTCAAAGATCCTTCTGTCCTAGCTCCTTTAGGATGGTTCTTTCCACTGGATTATGTATGACAGCCAGGGATGCCCTCCATCAAACTGTGTGCAGCTGTAGAGTAAGAAGGAAGGTTCACTTGAGTGTTTTTGCGCCCTCGGTCAAATCTTTTTCTCTCTCTCTCTCTGCGTAATGGGGGAGAGGGGGATTTATGGTCTGTCTGGATTTAATTCCATGGTAATCCTAGCTACAGGACTGGTATTTAGCTGTTCCAACTCCTGGAGTCCAAGTATTGACTAGGAGCCTCTCCTTCCATAGGATCTCAGATGTAGAGAGAGAACTGTAGGGATGTTATACTTCCTTATGTTATGCTTATAAGACCCACACGGAATCTTTTTCAGGGAAAAAGACAATACTCTGCATTTATAAAAAATGCAACACACACACACACGTCCTGCAGATGGTTTTTACAGTTACCGGTCTGTCATAGCTCGAGTCAATCTAATGGCCAGTTATATTGACCAGGAGTGAGGAGCTGGGCTCTGTCTGTCGTGGTCTGATGCTCCAAGGCTCTGCAGGACTGAACCCAGAGTTCTATGGCAAAACACCCCAGCTTTATACTTGTAAATTTCCACTTCAGCCTATGAATTTTGCAATGTCATTCTGTAATTGTTAGTCCTTAGGTGGTGGTAATCTTGGGGGTTTCCGCTGTTATCTCTTGTTTGTTGTCTCGCCTTTGGGGTGCCTGCCTCACCTTTGAGGTCGTCAATGCTGCTAACATTTAGCATCGGATACAATGGATGTTTTCTGATTGTCTCATGGTGTTTCCAAGTCTCTCAGTTTTTCTTGACCATCTGGACAATTGTGGTGGCTTTCACACTCATCCTTAACCGTGCACACATCCTTTACTCACACCAAACAATTTTACAGAGATTTTCAGACAGGATAACATTATATGGTTACTAAAGGGATTACACAAGAACCTTACACAATTTAGTTTGCAATGTGTACAAGAAGCAAGACCTTATAGCAAATACTGTAATGAAAATTTATCCTAAAACAAAAGGTGACCATAATCAGCCATAAGGACTATTCTGGTCTATTCCTGCCTTAACATCAGTACAGACACTGCCAGATGTGTTTCTACTAATGTCCCAGAGGGGCATTCCTTTCTGCCATTCAAAATGGGTGGCTGGCAGGACGATCAAATCATACATTAATACATTTAATATATACTACATTATTATAACCGTCAATCATTATAACCTCTAATACAAATATAAAATCCTACTCCTACACTTAGTCCGAGTACAGCCCATTAAATCTTCCCTGTCTTCACAAAGTGTGGGGTACTTATGCCCCAATCATCTTCCCCAAATTCTGTCATCCCAGATCCACCAAGTGCACCATACCACTTCCATCCTTGAACAATTCTAGCCTCTCCCCACTCATTTCAGGATCTAGTCTACAACTGCCTTCCTTTGTTTTCAAAACGCTTCATAGACTTTGCCACAGTTGGTCTTATGGATCAGTACTGGCAAAAAGAAGATGCAACTGCATCAACTTTCTGTATGGTGATTGGGGAAGCCCCTTATCCAGATGGTATGGGAATGGGCACTATATAAATGAATATGTTTGAATAATAAAGTTCCTTGATTATCTCAATTCCCCTTCTGTTTCCCTTCACACATGCAGCACTGACTTCTTCTTTGTCCCTCCATATAATGTGGCCACTGATGGTGGGTGAGATTTTCTCTGACTTTCATTACATCTATCTAATATAATGTTGTCTACCTCACGTTTATCACTTACTATATGGATGTCTTACACATAGAACATTCTTCCTGTATTTGTCAGTCATAAAGGGTAATTTCATAAAAATCAGATACAACATATCTTCTCTCTTTGGATTCTACTTTTAAACTCAGTGTTTCTCAACCTTTTCCAGGTGGCAGCCCCTTATTCAAAGTCAAACATTTTCATGACCTACCCCTTTACATTTGGTATAAGAATTAAAAATGTATCAAAGATAAGACTATGTAATACGATTAACTACATTTGATCTCACAAAGATTGAATGTTTTGGCTGCCCTTAACTTACTCTGGAAACTTCATTTTCCTTATCTTAGAATTGTAATGCAATTTTCAATGCCTCATAACTCCCCAATTGCTTTTCATGATCCTCTTGGAGATGTCAACCCACTAGTTGAGAGATACTGCCTTAACTCACCTCATCCTATGCTGCTTTTTCAAATACATTATCAGTCTCCTTTGCTGTATCATTTAACTTTAACAGTAACTCAAAATTATTTTCACTTTGAAACATCTGCACCAAATGAAGGTGTATCATGCTCTGTACAAAAGGCCAGATCAGCAGCTAGTGTAAATGCGTACGACTTATATGGCTTCAGTGCATCTGCACCCCTCACAATAGCTGAAGATCTAGCCCAAAGAGTTTAGTCAGTGAATACTTTATTGAGTGGTGTTTGAATTTCAAGTTGTCTAACTGATTGTGTGGACATCCTCTTTTGCAAAGAAGAGTTATCATTCAAAACAGTTTTATATTCTGTATTATTATATGTGATATAATGAACTACAATGGTAACCTATGTTTACCACTTAGTAACTCAGAGTTGACAAGCTCTGACAAGTTAAATCAGTGAGAATGGGGTGAGGGGAAGAAAGAAGGCAAAAGACTCATGGATATACATTGCAGATTCCTTCATCATTGGAGTGTGAAACTTCAAAATTGCCTTAAAATGAAGTAAAAAATGTGTGACTCACTCCAGCTGTGTTCTTGCAATATCATGAAAATTAGCATTGCAGTCTGTCTTTGTTGATTACCAAGTGACAATAGCATCTTCACCTTAGTACTAGCTTTTCTTTCTTTTCCCCACTGTGCTTTGGTTTTAATGATAATTCTTTTTCTTCCTTCTTTCCTTTCCTCATTTGTTTTTGTCATGTAGCTGAAGGTGATGTCTCCCTTTATTTGACTCTATCCTAATTGTTTTTCTTAATTTCATATTTTGTTTCCTCTTTTCCCACCAATATCTTGCTTCATCAGTCCCCATTGTGGCAACACTGAAAACTTTCCCATTTCAGTAAGCACTTCTCATTATTAATATTTGACACCCAGTATGATTTTGGGAGAAGAAGAGAAAGTCATTCCACAGATGTCTTTGGTACTTCCCCACAAGCATGGTCAGCTCCAGGCACCAGCGCAGCAAGCAGGGGCGACCAACAGAAAGGGGCGGCACATCCAGCACTTCTGTGGCAGGTCCCTCAGTCCCTCTCAGAGGGAAAGACTTGCCACTGAATTGCTGCCGAAGAATAAAGCGGCGGCAGTGGAGCTGCCACTGATCATGGCTTTTTTTTTTCCTGCCCGCTGCTTAGGGTGGCAAAATCTCTGGAGCCAGCCCTGCCCACAAGCATCAAGCTCTGGCCACTGTCAGGATAATGAACTAAATAGACCATTGTTCTGGTTTGGTATGACAAGTGCTAAAGCCTTCACATAGCAGTGCTGAGTTATTCTGATTTTGTTTAGGAGTCTGGCTTCCGTCAGTAGGCTAATTTCAAAATGAGCCAAAATGATTCTGATTGAGTGAGATGGACTTTTCCTGAGTAAGCCAGGCTGAAGTTGGTCTCTACTCTCTAAGGCGATTATCTAACAGTAGTTTGCTAATGCTGTTTCTCTTTACATTTAGTGGTATGTAATCAAGTATAATATAGGCCTTCTGAGGTTGTTGAGGGGGAAGCGTCATAGGCCAGTACCACCCCACTGCTACAGTTGCCCTATAAGAACACCTGGATGACAGTAAGAGTGCACTGGGGGAAAAAAAGTCCAAAAAACAAATAAATTGTGATGATACATATAATATTATTTACTAGTGCTAGGCAAAAAGTGGCAAAAAAAAAAGTCAATTTCCATGGCCATTTCTATTTTTGTTACCATTTGTATGAGATATGTTTGTTTGTTTTCTGTTAGATACTAATTTCTCCCACCACCCCCTTCTTTCTTCATCCAACTGCAAATGACTCATAATCCAACACAGCAGTTCTCAGTTTCCAGTATCTCTTTTTTTCCCCCTTCTCACTCCCAAAATTAAGCCCTTTCCCATTATATAAAAGACCAGTTCATACATAAGTTAAATGAAACAGACACAAAAATGTCTTAGGGTTCTTTAGATATCATGGAAGAAATGGGTTTTTGGAAGTGATATAAATAAATAAAGGGTAGTGGCTTTGCAAACCAGCTCTTCAAGAACAGGTTATGTTTCTGTAAATATATCTTCATAATTCAAATAAAGAGTTGTAAAGTTCTTGGATTTTTTTTTTGTAAAAGCTTTGTGAACTCTGCTGCTTTGATTAATATAGGTAAACTAACAAAAGAGTGTAACATTGAACTGTTCAATCAAGTGACTGGTACTAGGATAATACATTTTTTTTAAAATTACAGAACTAACCTTGTCTTATTTTTTGCTACTCTTTATATGCCATTTTATAGTACTCAATCTTATTGAGCCTGCAGAACCTGTTTCAGAATAACTCAATGTGTCTTTCTGCCCCCAAATCAGGGAATGGTGTGACAAATTTAACTCTGCCCCATGCTCAGTTGGTGTAAATTAGCATAGCTCTACTGAACCCAGTATATTGTATAATGTATGAAATGATGGTTTGAGTCAATCAAGGGGTCAGGTGGGCATGATTTTTTATTTAAGATAACTCACAGAAGAAAAGGTATTAAATGAAACATGAAATGGAAATACCTCACACTATTCTTATACCAAACTTCAAACCAGTTAAAGACTTTTTAAAAAAAAATAAATGCCCCTTCGGTATCATTTGATACCACTAAATGAAAATAAAAAGAAATTCATTTACATTTTAACTTAGTCTTCAAAAGGCACACACTGTCACAGTAAAGGGAAACCTAATTAAAGGAAGAGGAAAAACTAATGACAAAAACAAAAAACTCCACACCTTACAGAGTGGCACAACAAACAGTTTTGTTGCAACACAGTTTTACACAGTGCTCAGCACCTCTGACTAAAGGTTCACCTAGAATTTAAATCACATTCAGATTGCATTTAAATTAAATGCAGGTTGAAGTATTAAAAGATTTTCAGTTGAAAGACAGAAAATTGAAAACCGTCCTGAACAAAGATGTTAATTTTCCTTTTGATTGGTCTATTTTGCATATTGTAGCCAATCCTTTTCATGTATATGGAATTATTTTAAATGCAGAGTATTTTGAGAAATTGAATTCCTAGAGAAAGATTAAGCAACTGGTTTAAGCTGAAGTTTAGTGTAAGACAACAGGGCATGGAATCACTCTCTCTTTTCACCATGTTCTTAAATTGAACATTGAGAAGAATGCTAAACAAGTTGGAGGGTGTGACAGGAGTTTAACTCTAAATCACCCGCTGAGTTTATGCAGATAACATTGTGCAGACGTGCAAATTTATGATAATACTCTTCACTTCCTTGGAAAAATGGTGTAGTCAACTTGGGCTTCCAATAAATGCTAAACAACGAAGTGGTCATATCTTGGGAAAGGACAATAGATAAAGTGTTGAAATTCAGAATCAGTGAAGTCATAGAATAAGTGCACGTGTACGTTGGAAGCTTGACCAGTGCCAACAGTTTCATCAAGAATGAGTTTAAAATGAGATTGTGACCCTATCAGGGTAGAATACAAACTAAAGAGGATCTGTGTCATCTTTGCTCTGCAACTTTGGGGGCCTTTATAATACCTTGCTGAAGTAGCTCCACCTGGGCCACTCACAAACAGCTTTCCAGCATGCAAGCCACACCTTGAGTGTCTGTGTGAAGCTGCAGTCTGCCAACCACTTTTGGGTTACGCTCTGGCTCGAAATAGCCTTGGTTATATTGAGGGTGACCCCAACACACCCACAGTCTTAAATTACATCCCTCCCCCAAGAAATGCATGCTATATTGCCCAGCTCTCTCCTGGACACTACAAGTTATATTAGGTCTGTTATTTCTTTACAATGAATAATATGTACACAACTTGCCATCACAAATGGAGTTTCCCAGACACTTCAGTTTAAACAGTGGATTACATAAAACATGAAAACAAGTTTATTATCTACAAAAAAGAGAGATTTTAAGTGAGTACAAGTAACGAGGCATAAAAGTCAGAAATGTTTACAAAAAAAATAAAGATAAAATGCTTACTAGTGCCTAACTTAACAAAATATGTTAAATTCAAGGTAAAGTTTTCTCACCACATGCTTTCAGCAGTCTTACTGACCAAACTTCTTTTTTCAGGGACCCTTTCCTAGTCCAATGGCTGCTTCCTTTTTCCCTTCAGGTGCAGTGAATCAATGGGCATTGAGAGAATGTCCATTGATTAGATTGTTTGTCCCTCCCTTTTATAAGTTCAGTCCCCCTCTTGAGAAATATTTCCAGCTGGGTACAAGGAGACAAAAAGTCTATGTGGAAGGATGTTCCCTGCTGCTTTTTTTCTCACCTGTTTGCGCATCCATTTTTCTCTTTCTATTTGATAACTTTGTTTACTGCTTAAATGAAAATTAAGCACTCTTGTTTAAGACAGACCGGTTTGCCAACCTCAGTTTGGAACATGTTTTAATAGCACCGTACAGCAGACTCTTATAGCTTCACATACAATGTTGGCACACATTTTATCAGGACAATAATGACCAGCAAATAATGAGTTTTCAATTGATACCTTACAAGGAATACTTTGTACAAAGATTGTTACAGTAGTGTTTAGGGAGTAAATACGACATTCTGTTATAGAGATGTGCTTTAGCTACAAATACAAGCACAGAAATTGATGACATTATGAACCGATAAAAACATTGTTTGGTGCCAAAGTGAAGAACTATAAAACCAATGCACTGACAATATTACTGTATGATCTGAAAGCAGCTGTGTTAAATGAAAGACATCAGAAGGCTTGAAGTGGTAATGGTGAGCATTCTTCAAAGGATGGCATGTGTAAAATGGAATAGTATTAAGACAAATGACGATGTTGGAAGGAGAGAAGCATATGAAATCAGCTTAGGGGACTTGCTACAACTGAAAAGATATTGAAGGTGGGGACATTGCATAAAACAAACAGATGATATGATGCCAACAGAAATAATGCAAACACAGACAAGGTCAGTCTGACCTAGAGGCTGAGCACCAACTAGATGGCAGGCCATCTTACACAGAGATATGACTAATCTGGGCTTAATGGAGGAACAAGCCACGGACTAGAACAAATTGTGATGCTGCACCACACTCCCTATCTGCAAAGATGCTTTGAGATGAAAAGAAGAAGAGGAGAAAGATAATGGATTCTCACCCCATTGTTTTTTTATTATTGAACAGCAGCAAAAGTTTCCTCTGACAGACTATCCAGCATTCAGAAAAATCACAAAAATATACGGTCATTTTGGCAAAAAAAATTAAATGAAAGTATAAGGGTAATTTGCTAAAAAAGCAGTCTTGACACTTCCATTGGAAGCAAGACAACCCTATATATAGTTCATTGTCTAAATTTTGGTACTGGGCATAGATGTTAACTTCAGACCAAAACAATATTTTAAAATCTTTGTTGTATGTTTTTATTTATTTGTCACTTAAATTAATCTAAGGGAGATGAAGCTCAATTTAAGGGGAATTCTGACAGCATTATTAACTTCTATGAATATTCTCCAAATGCTCATTCATTTAGATGCTTAACTCCCACTGATTAGTTGTTTCTGGCAGCATTTTCTTAACTTCTGAAAATGAGCACTCCCTTCAGGAAAATAAAATCAATCATCTATCCTTCATCCTCTCCATCTGGTTCGAAAGACCTACCAAAGATAAGGAATTAAGAGTAGATTGTGCATATCTTTGTAACAAGATTCTTCTTTTCCTTTCTTCCACGTTTTGATCAGCAGTGAAATAATTAGCAATGTTGATATGAAATATCATCATTGGAATTTGAGTTACCCCTGACTGAGATGGATGTGGCAAGTCACACTTCTGACAGAGACTGTAAACTCTAGCAAACATTGCTGCATCAGTTAAACTCTTGTCAAATTTTAATGTTCCTTTGCATTCTTAACAGTTATAAAAGTCTTTTAAAAATAAAATCTGACATTTAAGACATCTGTCCACACACACATGAACAGACACCAACAGTCTTTTGCACCCTTGCATGGGGCTGCACCACACATTTTGAGAAACGCTGGTTTTGAAAACTTACCACATCACAACTCAGAGTTAAGTCTATCTGTATCTGGACTCAGTTCAATTTACCAAGGGATATGGTGAATTGTCCATCACCTGAAGTCTTCAAATTGGTATGGGATGTCTTCCTTTAAAAAAAAATGAATATGCTCTAGCTCAACCACAAGATAGGGAGTAAAATGCATTAACTATTGGTGAAATTCTATGACCTGTGTTATGCGTGTGCTCACACTATGTGACTATAATGGTGCCATCTGGCCTTAAAAAAAAAAATCTATAAATTATATGAACTTTCTCTATAAAATGTTTTTAAGAGATCAGATTTTTTTCATTAGCATTTCTGTTTGTTTAATTAGAATGTCTGTTTCTCAAAAGAATTCTGGCCATTCTCTACCACATATTGCATGCTGTTTTTTTTCCCCTCTGCAGTCTCTTTTTGTTCCCTTTCATTATAGTATCTTTGAAGTACTGTGTTATACAAATAAAGTGAAACACTAAAATGGACATTTAAATGTACACTTATCTGTGTATATTAGTTCATTTAATCTAAAACACTTGTCCTTGGTTCAAGTAGCTTTTAGATCAATGAAAGTATTCATATAAACAGATAATTTTTGACCCACTTGAACACTAACTAGATCAATTTTGTCCATTCCTCTTGGGCACACTATAGTAATAGCCACATAACTTTTTAATCTTAAAAAAAAGTGTATTTTTCTGTGTTTGAAATATCTCCCTTAATCCTTGAATTTACAATAAAATACTTTATCAAGCTTTCATAATAAATACATCTGCACACAGAAAATGCATTTCCCCCTGTGACAAGTCCTTTGCCCACCCCTCTTCCTGGGGCCCACTGGCTCCCCCAGTAATGCTCAGAAAGCCTTCTAGTTCTGCAGCACCTATGGCTTTATTTACACAATGTTCTCCCACCACCAGTGTTATACTATATACAGAGCTTGCAGGCCTGATACTCTTCTCTCTTGGATGGATGGATGGATGGATAGATACCTACCGCCATTTCCCCTTCTTCTGGGGGCCAGCCAGCCTGTATAGTCCTTGAATCCCCAGGCCCACAGGTGTAGCCAATTGTAAAGGCCAGGCACCAGGCTTTTCCCCAGCCCCAACCTTTTTCCCCTGATTGGGGCTGGCTGAACAGGGGGCTAATTAGTTGCCTTTGCACCTGCACCCTGCTACACCCCCCTTAAGATGAGGAAAGAGTTTTACATCTGTGGCAAATAAGGTATTTTAGAGGTAGTTGAGCTTTGGTTAATCTCTGTGCTCACTACCAAAATTTAGACCATGGAAATACATTAAAATACTATTTTACACAGCTGTCAGCACAGACAGATGTCTCACCTAGAATTTACTCTATATTATTTACTGACATTTAAAAGATGTTCATGGACACTGACCACCCTGCACTTTTAAGCGGGACGGGGGGAGGGGTGCTTGGCTGCCTGGCTGATTGAAGAGTGCACTGCTTTTATGGCTGGGGGAGGGGGAGTAGGGAAGATGAAAACTGCTGCAAAAAGGGGTCAGTGCGGTTGCTGATTTAAAAGAGTTTAAAAGGGGCGGCTCGTCACCTCAAGTCTTCCTTTTCACATGGACCAAGGCTGAAGCAGGACCCATCCTCCTTCCATGCAGTTAGGGTATTTTTTTGCCTTCCCCATGGCAGGTTTCAGGAAGTGCTCTGTTCATGTATGGTATGACAGGAGGTAGGCCATAAGTCACGACTCATTATTTAAGTGTTGGGCGGATGTCCAATGCAGGTACCCCATAGGAAAGGTATACAGTGACCAGATAAAGGCCTTGAAAAAGGACTTAAAAAGAAGTGTTCATTAAAGGAACGAATGAGTGGTGGTTGGGGACTCCTATAACTGGTTCAGCAGGGAGCCAACTCCCCATTGTTATAACCCATATTCAGGGCCTTCCCGACCAATTATGATGCCCTATGCAGCCTGAGCACCTGCTCCCACCCCCAGGGTCTGGGCTGTGCTCAAAGCCTGTGGGGCCGGGGAGGCAGGAGCTGTGGAGGGCCCCACAGGCCCAGAGTGGCCCAAGGGATTAGTAGGGGTCTGGAAGCAGAAAGCGGAATAACTCGGCTTGAGCCCACTCCGTTCCTCCTGCCCCAGCTGTGTCGCTCGAGGGAGGGAGTTTGACAGGAGGGGTTCCCCCCCTGCACTCACCAGCAGTGGTGGGATGCAGAGCAACCCGGCCCCAGCCTGCTCTACTCCACCAGCTCTCATCCACCTCGCTCTGCTTCTCGCTGCCAGTGAGTGCAAGAAGGTAGGGGGGGTTGGGAAAGGACTGCCCCCCACACTCACCGGCGGTGGGAAGCGGACCTACATGGCTGGGAGATGGTGGAGTAGAGTGGGCTGGGGTTGAGTTGCTCCACTTCCTGCCACTGCCAGTTAGTGTGGGGTCATCAGGGGAAGAGGTGGAATGGGGGCGGGCCAGTAGGGGAGCAGAGGGAAGAGGCAGGGTGGAGGGAGTTGTCCAGGGCCCCACGCCTCCTAGGAATGGCCCTGCCCCTTGCAGTGGGTGCAACCCATGGGGGTGAGGGAAGGGGGAAGGGGAGCGGAGGGATAGGGCTTGTCACCGGAGCTGCTGCGTACGCAGCACACAGCTGCCTAGGGCACCATGAAATTTGGGGCAATTTGGTGCCCCAAATTTCATGATGCCCTACACAGCTGTGTATTCTGCAATATGCCTAGGGATGGTCTAGACTACCTTAACCCTCCTATGGGGGTGGGGGGTGGATGGTAAGGCCCTGGCAATGGATTTGCTGGAGGGACCCGGATGGAAGAAGAGGGGAAGCTGGTGGAAGGCCCCTGGGTATGGTAATGTCCCAGCAATGGAGTTGCTGGAGGGACCTGAATGGAGAAAGAGGGGGAGCTGATAAAAGCTCCCTGGGTAATTAAGGAATAAACATGGGGTCAACTGCACTGTACACTGTTATCTTCCGGGTAGTCCCAGACATCTAATAATAAAGTTGCGGCCTGATTAAACCCATGTCAAATGTCTCTTGTCCTTCTTTTGGCATAAGCTGACATTTACTCATTTACACTAGCTACAGCAAAGAAAGATGGAGCTATGAGAGCAACAGCAAAAATGCTTTCTTCTGTCTCAAAGAATCAATTTGGAGGAACAATATTTAAGAACAGAGAAAATAATTTGTTTGACTGGGGACTGGTCTTGCTATGCATACTAAAGAGTCATTTTTAACCTTCAATAAGAATATGAAAATATTCCTAAATGTTAGTTTCATTCCATTTTCATTAAGTTGTCATATTGCTTTCTTATTTCATCTTTGCAAAATGGCAACGTTATGATTTATGGCATTTTCTGCTTTACAAATATTACTTGTCCTATTTACAAAGAAAGAATTCTAAGAACTCTGTTTCATAAAATGCTGAGGTAGCAGAAAGTACAGTGGAGATATATTATGAAAACTTCTTAAATGATCAATTGAGAGAGAGGGAGAAACAGCCAAACTAATAGTTTCCAATCATCTTATTCTGTTCATAAAAGTGGGAATACAGGAAAGTTGTATCAGAAATTGCGCAGAAAATGGGCTGTGATATCTATCTATGAGCAGTCTTTTAGGAGGTGTGAAAAGTGGCTGCTGAACAGAGAGGAATAGATTATTCTTTTGGTGTCTATCACATGGGAGACAGAGATGAGTTTGGGACTGTAGGGAAATTTAATATTTATTTATATTCTTTTACATGGTGTAAGCATAGATTAGTGCAATGTGGAACTGTAAATAAATAAAGAGAAAAACATTGCCCTGAGACTGCAAGACCGTGAAAAGTACTTAAAAAGAGGTGTTCACTAAAGGAACAAATGGGTGGTGGTATTTCAGTATCAGTACCATTGCTTTTGTAAACATTTTTAATTCACAAAAACTTTCGTCCTGTGCATCACTCTTAGCACCATTCTGGATTTTTCCCAAACAGAATTCTGAGTGAAGGACTTGTGACAAATTTGATTATATAGGTCTCTGACCAAAGGCACCCCATATTCACACCCTACACCAGTGGTCCTCAAATGTTTTACCTCATGCCCCCCTTTGCCCCATCTGTGCTCCCTCCCCCTACCTGTGGGGCTGTGGCTCTGGGAGGTGGAAACATGGACAGGGCTAAGGGGGCCAAGGCTGGGGACACAATTGGGGGTGGGGCTGTAAGCGGAGCCTCAGCCGGGGGCCAAAACCAGCAACCAGGACCCTGGGAACAGGGCCATCAGCCAGGGATGGGTATAGAAGTAGAGCTGGGTAGTGCTTTCTCTACACCCCACATGAGGGCTGGCCTGGGCCCAGCTGGGCTCACTGAACTTTCATCCATGTGCACCACACAGTTTGGGGACCTCTGCCCTACACAATATTGCAATAATCTTTGGGCAGACTATAGCTTGTGAGGTATCACTTGAAAACTAATTACTTGCTGGGCAATAATATCATGGTGAGATATATGTAGCAACATTATGTGTAAAGTTATGAAATCCCCCTTTTTGATGTTATTAGCACATGTTCGAAATCACACAGCCCTGCATAGGGAAAAAAGTTGTTAAACAGGTCTGCCCTAAACAAAGGAATGTGAGGTTACCTCAATTTACCTGTAAATTGTAAACAGGGTCCTCAGAAGGGGAAGACAGGAGACATGGAAAATCTTCATTTCAGCAAACAGAGGTGAGGAGGAATGGTATTCAACTTCTTTCACCACCAGACACCATGTCACCTTTTCTACTTTTTCAGTAAACTTTAACTAGCAGCAACCCTCAGGAAAATGCACTTTAGAGGGTGACCGAACCATAAAAGTGAGGGGGTAAAAACATCCCAAAATATCTTTCCTTTTCCTCCCTGCCCCCATCTCTCTTGTTCACATAAGAAGATGAAAAACTACCTATGAACTTTGTAGACCAAGTTTCAGGTCAGGATCTGCTCCAAATGTTACTGGGAATCTGTGGAGAGAATTTCACTTTAAACCAAGTCTAGTTTAAGTTTACAAAGTATTTTATCTTATAACCGTTTCTGACTTCAATAACTTTCTGGCTTGCACTCACTTAAAAATCTAATTGCGTGTTGTCTTAACCATTTTGCAGCCATAGTTATAGTTTGCAATATTCCACATTTAAAGGCTACATTCTCTGTACTAGCCTTACAGATTCCATTCCATGTTTCTTCCCCACTATGTATATTTTTAAATTCTTATGGACCTGTTTTGCTAGCAGCCCAGCACATCCTTACCTTAGTAAATTTGTGGGGCTTTTTAGGGGGCGGTTAAGGGGATTCCCTACCCTGCCATGGTTTTCTGCCATGTTATATTGTAATTCCTACAGAGGGCAGCTCGCTTACTTACCAGATCAGTGGCCAGGGGTCACCAGTATGGTCAGATGTTTGGCTGCATGTGTGTGTGTTCTCTCTGCATTCTGTACTGACTCTGGCCAGACAGCCCATAGAGCAGGCTCTGATTGAACTGCCCAATAAATTCACAGACTTGGTTTATTGCCAATTTGGTTTATTACTGCTCATCACCTTGTATATCTCTATCCATCACACTGTCATCCTGACCTTATCTTTAGAATGGGTCAAGCATGTTCCTGTTATCTTTAGGGAATGTGTTGGTATCGAGGTGTTCTATAGCACCCTTTTGGAATGTGTTTGCATGAGTGCTCTGTGCCTACACCTCTTAGGAATGTGTGTTTTTGCAATATCAACCCTGTTCTTACCAAATTCTGTGAGCAGAGCCTATCTATAGCTCACAGCCTGATTTTGCTTTATACCATACCAGGCCTCTGATACAAGGACTTATGTTTCAGGTCCTCTTCCTACTACAACGGGCTGATAGGGTGAGAGTTGCTGGACCATGGCTGTGGCTATACACAGAGATGCAGGATGTAACCTGCATGCTGTTTGGCTGTTTGTGAGGATCCCAGGTTGGGAGCTACAGCAGCAAAGCATTGTGAGGCACCCAGGTTGCAGTGTAGACGTGACACAGCCCCTCACTGTTCTGGATTGCACTCCAGGAATGTCATAATGTCTGCTTATGTGTACAACTGGCTGCAGCAGTACTGACTCATTGTACGAATTGGCACCTTAATTTGAGTTGAGGCATCACACTGTGGGGCAGGATTTGGTGTTCAGACCTTTTGGTTACCAGTCATCTTAGGCTTGCATGGTTTGCTATTGAGAGAGCCTTCCTCTCACACCCTTCCATCAATGGGACTACCTGCTCTTGACTTGACTCCCTCCACCCACATTCCTGTACCAATCAGCTACTGTCTTTAAATTCACACATCCTGTAATGATACATAAATTAGTAGTATATTGTTCATCCACTAGATGTCTCTGTGGGCTGTATAGAGTTCCAGATAGCGTGCGGTCACTGGGAAACAATGAAGACAAAGTTGAAATCAAGCAGTATGGAAGCCTATTTGTTGCTATCTCTATAACTTGTAATTATTTTTTTTCTTTTAATGCCTTTTATTTAAGATGGACTGAGATTTCATATATCATGGTACACCCTACTACCCATCTGTTACGGATTTGTGCAGTAAGGTTCTCATATTTTAATGTTAAAGCTATACCACCAAAGCAAGTTGTTTCATGACACAAAGCTCACTACAAGTGATTAGAATGGAAAATTTACATTTTCTGGCATATGCATCATCACATTAGAGCCACTAAAACATATTATCAGACTGAGCCATATGATGCAATTAGTGAACAATAGTGTGCTTGCACTCTTTCACTCAAATCATTTTCCTTTCTGCAGAAGGAAAAGAAACACCCCAAAAAGTACTAACATCTAATTGCTTAGTAATTACTGTTCAAATGTAATGCAATCCAATAGCAAGAAACATCATTTTTTGGTCAACCTTTATTTTGAATAACTTATGCTTTGTAAAATCCTTACTGCCTATTTTTTATGCTGCCATACTTCCAGCAGAATAAATTTTGGTAATATAATGAGTGTAGATTCTACCATATTCCATAAGTGTAACAATAAATTATAAGCATATATAAAAACTGAGCATGAATATGTGGTTTTGTGTCTGAACCTTATTAGTTTCTCTATGAAACAATACAGAAATGCATAGCACAATGTATATATCAGCTCTCATTGACTACTTTTGAAGTTTGGAGGTATTCAACCCAAGATTCTAGTAGTCATCTTGGGTTATCTGAATTTCAGAGATATATTGACAGATATATATCTCACATACAACAAAAATTTAATTTGTTTAAACAGAAATAGACTCAGAAAATCCAGCTTCAAATAGAATATTATAATTTTATTTGGCTGTTGTTGAATAAGCAAATACATTAATATTTATCCCACTTGCTGTTTCTAATAATAGCAATAAAATGCTATTGGTTAGCACTTAAATACCAAAAAAGCAAATTCAAAGTTTGACTAAAGGTACAGCAATGACACATGAATATATCAACTGCCAGGTATGCTATATTAAATTATAATACCTATCCATTAAATTCATATAGAAATACAGTCAAACATTCACAGTGAAATGTTTTATGTTAGTACTTATATTTTGCATACTATGGGCCAGATCCTACCACCATTGTAACCAAAAAGCAAAACTACCATTTTCTTTCGTAGGTTCAGGGTCAGTCCCTTTATGCACCCGTGCATTATGTTCCAATCTTCCTATTAAATATTTGTAACTTTTCCAGTACAGGAGAATGAAATGTGTCTGTGACTTTTTAAACTGTTACACAAAATCATATATCTTGGGAATGTGTGCATTCTCTGAAATGCAAGGAAAGTTGATAATTAAGAGAGTGATGTTTGTGTCTTATGGGTTTCCCATAAAATTCCCACCCCCCACTTCCATCTCCCTTTTGTTAGAGTCAAAACTACCAGTCACATTCAAATAGAGACCATGTAATGTAACTTACTACATACCATTGGCCAAATCCTGTGTACTCTGTGAAAAGAAATCAGAATCATACTTATATTCATAGAAGAAACTCTGTGTTATAATATGTTATAACATCTAAATGGGACTCGGAAACATTAAAAGCAAGAATTCATTTGAATGCCTCCTGATTTACCTTGTTAAGAAATATTTATTAGAGCTTTTTAAACCAGCAAATGCTTCCAATCAGGTAACAGATTATTATGCTGTTATGATCCTCATTATTGTAATAAAACTCAACCTTTGGTCAATCCAATGAATTTGTTTAAAATTAATTTTTAGTATTGTAGCAGGTGATAGAATTAAACCAGCTCCTATTGAAGGAAGTGTAACAATTGGCTGCAGTCAAGAACATATATAGTATGATTTGTTCTGCTTGTTTGCACACTGATTCTTATGCTGGCATGGTATTTTCTCCAAACATTAATCTTCCAAAAAGCAAAGATGTAATTAAAGTGATATAAAAGTTGAAACAAACATATATTGGGGTGCACTCATGCCAGGTATAATTTCCTTGATCTGAAAAACAAACAAACCAACTAAATGGCAGTGTTTGATTTAGCACACAGTTTTCATACTAGATAATAGTATTTGAATATTGTTAAACCTCCAATAAGCTTCTCAGGCTTATTACTCCTTAAAATACTGGTGTCTTGTATACTTTTAATGTGGAACTTGATAATTTAAGCAAAAAGTTAATACAGAACATAAAATGAAGGAAAAGATTATTAATCTTTTCCCTCACTTGTCAGGTATAAATATCTGGTATAATAGCTACAAAAGTTAAAAAAAAAAAAAAAAGCCTTGACTTTTATACAACCTATCAGCTCAGCTAAATGTTCACCAAACCTTTTGTGAATTAATAATTCTATAGTGAACTTGGCCAGTTTCTAATTTCACTTACAGTATTTCATTAACTTTTCACTGGTATATACTCTATCAGAATCTGTCCTGTAGATTAAATAAAAATACTAGTTGAGCTTCTTGTTTTTTTAAGTTTATAAAGTTCTATGGAGGCAGTGAACATTACTGGTCACTTAATGTTGCTTCACTCAATCCAAGGCCATGTTCATTTCAAATAAAAAGTGATTTCTGAGCCTAAGGACCTCAGGGAGAACAGGTTGTGGATCTGAATTTCAATGAACTTTAAGGCCTATTACAGTTACAGTAACTCCTCACTTAGCACTGTAGATAAGTTCCCGAAAAATGCAACTTTAAGTGAAATGATGTTAAACAAATCCAATTTTCGCATAAGATTTAATGTAAGTGTGGGGGGTTAGGTTCCAAGGAAATTTGGGAGGGGGCAGACAAAAGGCATTGTATACTGTACAGTACTGTACTGTGGTTGGGAAGTGCCCCTGGCTTACCCCCAACAGGCACAGCCCTCTGCAGGCAAGGATGCTAGGAAGCACTTTCGCAGCAGCAGCGGCAGCTTCCCCGGAGAAGAACAGCCACTAACTTTGCCCCGGGGATACTCCAGGCCCACTTCTTCCCATCCCCGCTCCACTCCAGGCCCACCTCTTGCCACCCCCATTCCACCTCCTCTCTGGAGCATGCCACATCCCCGCTCCTCTGCCTCCCTCCCAGAAAGGCCTAAGTGCCGCCAAACAGCTGTTTGGCGGTGGGGAAAGCACTAGGAGAGAGGGGGAGGAGTCGGAGAAGAGGAACTTGTGCAATACTTCCTTGTAAAGTTGTTGCTCTTCCATAGAATCTTACAAGCAGTGGACAGAGCAGGCAGCCAAATGACGTTATAAGAGAGCATTGCACAACTTTAAATGAGCATGTTCCCTAATTGTGCAGCGATATAACTTTGAAACAATGTTAAGCAGGAGAACGTTAAGTGAGGAGATATTGTGTTCTGTAAATAATGACAATAACAATAATTCAGAAGAGATAATGGTGATTAGTCCATTATTATGTTTAAGCTTTTGCTTTAATGAGATAAGGCTGAATGAGCAGCAGAAGGAGTAATGTACCGTATATACTTGTTTATAAACCAAATATTTTTGGTAAAAAAAGTGAAGAATCAGAGTGGCGGCTGCCATATAAACGGGTCTACACCAAAATTTGATGATTTAAAACTCTATGGCAGGGGTCGGCAACCTCTGGCATGCAGCTCACCAAGGTAAGCACCCTGGAGGGCCGGCTCCCACTATCCCAGGCCAATGGGGATGACGGGAAGTGGCGCAGGCCGAAGGATGTGCTGGCCACGGCTTCCTGCCACCCTTATTGGCCTGGGACGGTGAACTGCGGCCAGTAGGAGCTGCGATCAGCTAAACCTGCCAATACGGCAAGTAAACAAACTGTCCCAGCCTGCCAGTGTCTGTGAATGCTCCAAGTAAACGAAACATCCAGGTCTGCTAGCAGCTTACCCTAACGGGCCAGGAGCCAAAGTTTGCCAACCCCTGAAATATAGGGTTGGCTTATGAAAGGGTCATACAGTTTTTGCTGTTTTTACCTAACATCTTGGGGTGTCAGCTTATAAAGAAATGGGCTAATGAATGAGTATATATGGGTACTAACCTAGGGTATTTATATTGTGCTCATGACCATTATATCTCAATGCACCACACAGTCTAAAAATGTACACTGAAGGTATGATACTAATGAACATCTTCAAGACCTTTATTGAAATATATGTTTATACATAATACCAGTGAAAATGTTAATGAATTCAAGTCAGAAGCTGTTTAGTAAACAATGGGTCACATCTTCCAGCTTTTTTTTTTTTAATTGGGTCTAATCATGGTCTTTTCACTGCTGAGCTCCAACTATATTTGCTCAGTGAATGCACACTGGATTCAATGTTTTCATTGAGTCAAAACATAAACTTGGTCACTCGAGATGAAAGGCAGAGAATGAAGAAATATTGTACTGGCCCTGTTAAATCACATTTAGACTTTGAAGTAAGGCAGCTTTACTCTGCAGATTAAAAGTTAAAAGGGTTGATAGGTTATGGTGCAAATGGGAAATTAATAGGAGACATATTGACAGCAGTAGCTTGACATGCCATTATTTGGACGTCCCAATGAAGATGGATGTCTGTATTTGTTTATGCTAGATTTACACACAATAATAAATAGCAACTCTGTGTCTGACTGAACGCACCTTAAAGTCAATGAAAAGATAACTTTTGAGTCAGGCCCTTGGTATGCCTATCAAACCTCTTGTTGATCAGAAACCACTTACTCATTTATTTCAAACTCAGAGGTGCATCTGTCAAACACTGTTGAAATGGTTAATCAAAATGGACATTTTTTGCTCTCTCCCATTTCACTATTGTTGATGGTGCTGTTGAAACTCAGGTTGTAGATGAGGTTTATAAGACTCAGATTGGCTAGTGCAAAGTGGCCTATGCAATATCTTTTGACCAGCTGACAAAATACCGAGTAACAAAATATTGCATGACGGGAAGAAGATAAAGCCATTGTCTAGGGGTATCACAATTCAGTAAAAATATATTTTGTGCAGGCCATTTTGATGCAATGTAATGCCTATTAGTGGCAAAAAAAGAAATGAGCCCTCCTCCCCAGCCACATTGGGTTGACACTTATCCAGATTTTCCTGAGGCTCATCCCTTTTTTGAGATAGCTGTCCTGGGAAATCTGTAAATTTTCCTAGGACACTAAAAGCCAAGATTTTGTCCCATCCCATTCCCTAGCCCTCAGCACCCCTTTCTCTCCTGGTTTTCCTCCATACAATGGGCTGCCCGTGGTTTGGTTGCCTGGTGAGTCTGTGCCGTTTATAAGCAAACCCCCACAAGATGGATAAGTAAAAATGGAAAATTTTTATAACCGGTTCATAAGCCAACCCCATAATTCAGGAGTCAGCAGACTTTGGCTCTCGGGCCATCAGGACAAGCCACTGGTGGTCTGAGATGGTTTGTTTACCCCGAGGGTCTGCAGGCACGGAGGTAAACCTAAGTAAACAGAGTGTCCCGGTGCACCAGCTGCTTACCCTGATGGGCTGGAACAACAACTGGTGGGAACATTTTTTGGGGGGGAGAAGCTGGGAGTCAGGGGAGTAACCTCTGTGACCACCCCCACATGACCCCACCCCTAGCCTGGGGCCCCCACACACTCCCCATCCCATCCTTCCTCCCTTATCTGGGGAGGACCAGGGAGGATGTCTCTGACCTGGGTTGTGCGGCTCCAGCAGGCTGGGCAGCGCGGCTGCAACATGTTCCAGCAGGCTAGGCCAGGCGGCATGGCCGCAGAGTGCTCCGGTGGGCCGGGCAGCGTGGCCACAGCCTGCTCTCGGGGGTAGGACTGAGCGACACAGCTGCAGCCTGCCAACCCTGGAGCTGCAACTGCTTCGGAGGCTGCGGGGAGAGCAGCATGGCCATAAGTGGAGATACTCTGCCCCGCCTCTTCCTTTCTGGCTCTGCTGCCTCTCCCTACTCCCTCCGTTGGGAGAGAGGGGCTGTGTCCCACCTCTCCCTCTCTATACCCATTCATAAGTCGACACCTGTCTCTGATGTTTCCCTTTTTTACTAAAAAATATTCAGCTTATGAATGAGTATATACAGTACTATACTTAATTGCATATTTAATTTAAAATTCAATTTATTTTCTGCTAACCTCTTATTTTCAGTTTTGTATCAAAAGCACATAACTGAATTGTATAAACTGTTGGAGTGAAGTTAGTTTGAGGATGTGGTGAAAGCAAGTTCACTGAGTGTTTCTGCCCACATGACCATCAGTGAAATAATTTACAATGTTGACATATAAATCACCACCTTTGGGTTCAGAGCTAACTCCCCTTTGAGATAAATAGGTTAGCTCACACGTCTCAGAGTCAGGTTGTCTTCAAAGTCAGAAAGGCAGTGCTGTCTAGTCTCTATTCTTATTTTCCCAGTTGTTTTTATAATCATGTGGGCTAGAAACATAATGTTTTCAAAATGAAAGTCAAGGGTCTGGAGCACAATTCTGTGGCCAGAGGTATATTCTTTCCCAAATACTGCATCTGCAGTATCTCAGGACAAACAAATCCCAGACTGCACACAAAGCCCAATAATTCAGAGTTTATATGGGTAAAGTGGGTTTCACCGAGTGACTCTCTCCCAAATTATCATAAGCCCAACACAACTAGGGTGACCAAATGTCCCAATTTTATAGGGACAGTCCTGCTATTTGGGGCTTTTTCTTATAATAAATAAAATAATAATTGGAGATATACCAGTCTCCTAGAACTGGAAGGGACCTTGAAAGGTCATCGAGTCCAGCCCCCTGCCTTCACTAGCAGGACCAAGTACTGATTTTTGCCCCAGATCCCTAAGTGAGGGATTCTTATAATGTCCCTTATTACCCCCACTCCCATCCCGATTTTTCACACTTGCTAGCTGGTCATCCTCATCACAGCTGTCAATCCCTTCATTGTTTCCACTGCCTCTTATCTCATCTGCCTCTGCTTAAATGCTGTCTTTAGCATCCAGTCTTTACCCCTACATCTGATGGGAATGGAGCTAAAGAGCTGTTGTGCCTCAGCTCAATGTAGCCATGGGAGGAAACATGGCAACTAATTGCCTTGGTTTGTAGACAGAGTAAGATAGCTCCCAGCTCTACTCCCATTCTGTTCCTCATTGGAACAAAGGATCAAAGTGTTACATCCTGTTCTTCCTCCTGGTCAGGAAATCCAGTAGTCATATATACATAAAGCTAGAGATATCATGGCCTTGGTTCTGCAGCCCTTCTAGACAGGTGATATTTAAGTTGCTTGAAAACAGACCTCTTTATTAGCTTGAATTCTACAGTATATAAAGCTACCCAACTGTTTTGTTCTCCAGAGTCTAATTTGTCCGCTTTGACGATGGAGTTTACTGGATGTCAAGTTCTAAAGCTCTAAAATGTGAAAACACAATGTTTTGAGAAATAGACTTTCATTAACATCCATTTTTAGTAACTAAAATCTAATTAATAGTTTCCCCAACAGAATAAATGTAATCATCACTCATATTAAACCTACTTGATTTTGGAAATTAACTTGACATCAGTTATTAAAATCCTCAATATACTGTCAGTAAAGTTCATATTGGAAAGTTTGGACACACCCCAGCTACTCAAAAGTGACCATCTTTCCAAATTAACTGTATGTATCTACCTGGGATTGCCATTAAAATGTGCCACAGTTTCCTTTCTGTGAGGGCTCAGGATGCTGCTTTGCAGTGCTCTCTGCCTACAAGGGTTTTAAGACTAGCACTTTGAATCTGAAATTGGAACCTTAAGTAGTGGAAATGATAGCGGCTTAGCTGGCCTTTCCCTAGCTTTAGCTAATTTAAAACACACACACGCACACACACACACAGAACCATAGTTATTCAGGTCTTAAGAATGTAAGCTGTTCAAATTGCAGAGGATATATCTGTGTTTCTGAGAAGGGCTTGTCTTTTTGTACTTTCCCTTTTCCTGCCTGGCTCATCCAATTAAAGGCCAATTTTCATGTGGTTTCAGATTTTGTAATAGAAGATTTGCACAGCTGTCTTCAAAGTGTCTCAATCCATTTCTTTGTTTCCTCTGTGTACTCTCAATGTTCACTTCCTTTTAAAATCCCCTGTCAGTTCAGAATTGATTTCAAGTAAGATGGAAAAAAAAAGGCATCAAAAAACATATTTACCCATATCAGAGGAGTAGCCGTGTTAGTCTGATCTGTAAAAGCAGCAAAGAGTCCTGTGGCACCTTGTAGACTAACAGATGTTTTGGAGCATGAGCTTTTGTGGGTGAATACCCACTTCGTCGGATGCATGTCCGACAAAGTGGGTATTCACCCACAAAAGCTCATGCTCCAAAACATCTGCTAGTCTATAAGGTGCCACAGGACTCTTGGCTGCATATTTAACTGTAGACTTCCAAATATTTTATATGCTTGTTAAAAGAGATATTAGCACAAATATAATACATAATTAGACATGCATTTGTATAAGAATTCTTTTAAGGTGCTCTTGATAGAATACATATATATTTGTATTCTCCCCTCAGTTACATTATGCACTTGTATGAAGTCGCACTGGGTGTAACAATGAGGAGAATGTGCCCTATTTACTAATCTATTTACTATTACACACAAATAACTGTTAAAATATTACTATGGTTGCAAAGTAAAGCTGTAATTCGGTTCCTTGTGCTTATACATTATTGTACAGTCTTTAATTACATGATTGCATACTATTTTTTTTCACAATAGCCCTGCCTCATTCAGTGCGCAGAATGAACAATACTTAATTAATGAGCAGCCTTGCAATATTTTGCATCCTCCTTATTCGATATATTGCCCTATGCCATTTTTTTACTGTGTAATATTCACACCCTGCTCTGTGGACAGAACTATTCATATCCCCACGGGCTTTTCTATGAAGCTCATCATTATAATATCCAAGTGCTTCGCAAGCATTAATTTATCTTCACCAAACTGTTGTGAGATGATGTTATTTACAGATAGGGAGCTGAGAAAGAGATTAAGGTCAAAATAATTGCTGGTGTCCAATTTGAGACAACAAGTACTTGATTTTTCAGAGTACTTAGCATTATATAACATCTTATATGTTGACAGCATAGTTCCCATTGATTTCAGCTGCAGCTGTGAGTGCTCAGCACTTCTGCAAATCACAGCCCAACATCTCATGTTGGGCACCCACATAAAACGATGAACGCACAATTAGTGACCACCTTTGAAAAGTCTGGTTTAAATGACTTGCCCAGCATCATACAGGAACTTTGTGGCAGGAGCAGGCATAGAATCCTGTTCTCCAGAGCATCATTTAACTGTTTTAACCATGAAACAGTCTTTTTCCCCCCTGAAATATTCTGCCTAATTCACTACACATACACCATTTTTTCTTTACTGGCTCCCATTTCCAGTCTCCTACCACTGCTACAGCTTCCAGTCTCCTTGCCCAACCAGGCCCAGATTGCCTTCCATCCCTAGCTCCCCCTCCAATTCTCAGTCACAGTTCTTGCCTCTCTGGTCTCAGTCTCACCAGACTTCTTGTCCCAAACTTCTCCTTTCCTTTCTCATGGTCCAGCTCTTGTCCCGTCTGCATTAGACTCAGGTGACTTCCTCTTCTGTGCTGCCTTGGTAGCAGCAAGGGGGATTGTTGAAAGCAAAGTAGAGACAGGCTTCCTGCTCTCATTTATTGTGCCAGCCCCAGTCCAGCCCACAATATCTATTACAGGAACAAACAAACAAACAGGCACCCTAGACTGGAGCATGCTCAGTCAGTCTGTGAGCATGGTACATCTAGAATCTGATTGTCACTAGGAGCTGAGAGGCTCGAGCATGCTCAGGGAACCTGGAATCTTAACACAAAACTACAGAAAGACTATTCTGAGCATATGTGAATTGCAGTTTTTTAAAGTTATAATTTGGCCCAATTTGGGCAGATTTTTGTGGGGACATCCCTCATGCAAAACCCACCTCCTCTCATTCCCTTTCATCCCAAATTTCAAATCTCTACCCCAAAACATGGGGGCTCTAGAGCTTTTCAGATAAAAGGTTGCCAGAATATTTCAACATGGGCAAAGCAATGTATTTCTCCCTTGACTTGTTCTCAGAAAAAAAAATCATCCCAGCCTAAAAAGGGATAGCTCAGTGGTTTGAGCATTGGTTTCCTTAAACCCAGGGTTGTAAGTTCAGTTCTTCAGTGGGCCATTTTGGTAGCTGAGGCCTAAAAAAAAAAAAAAAAAACCTGTCTGGGGATTGCTCCTGCTTTTGAGCAGAGGGTTGGACTAGATGACCTCCTAAAGTCCCTTCCAGCCCTGAGATTCTATGAAATGATTAAAGTTTGGTAAATTTATAAGCAACTAAAACAGATTCTTATAATAGGAAGTGTTAGGCAATCTTAATAAGAATCCCCATCTATAATAAATATATGTAATATACTTCTCCATCACAGTATTATTATTCTGGTATCTGCCATATAGTTCAGTTCCCACATCAGTGGATTGCAATAACCATTGATGTTCCTCATCATCACAGAACCAATTTGATACTACTGAAAACATGACATTGTGAACTAAATATATAACCCACCACAAACCCATCAGTGTCTGTGTGTTTTGAATACTTAATGCATATAATGTGTCTAGAAACTTGAGAGAACTTTGCACATTTAATTTTTAATATATAGAAATATCAGAGTCTGCAAAATAATTGGTGATGTATTTAAAAAAAAACAAAAAACAAAAACGTGTGGTTTAATTAAGGTGACCAGATCTCCTGATTTTGGGGTCTTTTTCTTCTATAGGCTCCTATTATCACCTCCCACCCCTGTCCCAATTTTTCACACTTGCTGTCTGGTCACCCTAGGTTTAATTATCTCTGTGACTTGTATATTCTTATTCTTCAGTACACAAAAATACAAACCAAAATATATATTGATGCAAATGTCTTAATGAGTGTTTGAGTGAACTCATTCTGTATGACTTTTCCAATAATAGCAAAAGCCAATTAAGTAACATTTTTCCCTGCCATTATATGGGTGGTTGAAGCTATTGTAATAACAACATTGGGATTCCCAAAGACATATATTTTGAAAAAAAAAAAGACACAAACTTAAGTTGCTGGAAAAAAAGAACATTTACATTGCTGCAGCATACGTGCTTAATTAGATACAGCAAAGGGTAAGACCTATATATTCATCCTAAAGCAGGAAACAAGCAGTCAATGGACTCTCACCTTGTCCAAATGACAAAAATTCACCTCCTTCCAACATATGGACAAACAGATGGACATTCATTTTGATTCCCGTAGAAACAGGAAAATACAGTGTGCACCTTTTATTAAACTCTGTAGTCACAAAGGTTGTATTATATAATGTTTTAATTGCTTCAGAATTGCTAGGCTAAACTATTACAAAGAATGAGGATGTAAAGTGTAGATGAGGAATATTAGGTGCTATCCAACTATAGTTCTACATAACGTACTTGGGCTGATAATATTTCATATTGGATTTTCTGCAATATTTAACACGCCTAAAGGATGAACATGCCCATGTATTGAAGATTATTTTACTATCTAAAAAGTAACTAATTTCATAGATTAATAGAAGTTAGAGATTAAAAAGATTTTTTAGATCATCTAGTGCATCTCCTTGCCAATGCAGGATTGTTTCCTTGGGTATATATTCTAATAGTGTATTAAGTCTAGTGCCCAAAAGAAGAGACTTTCACTACTTCTGAACTGTGATTATGCACATGCTGATACATATTGTTAGGGTTGGATCCACCGCTGGTCATTTGCACTGGGAATTCCTCCAGCAAAGGAGAAATCTCCTGGTGGCACAGAGGTGGTATAGCTGTTTTAATTTTCTAAGTGTTTGTACAATTTGAGTATTACTTTTTACTCCTGTGGAGGGGTTGATAGGGATTACTTATTTGGGGCTGGCTGACCAATATATTTCTGAGACACCTCATGGACCCCCATCTACACTGTGGTTGCTTTTGTGAGGGATGTTTGCGGGACTATTACCTATTTAGTTAGCTAGTTAAGTTCAGATAAGCTTCTGGAATAGGCCAGCATATGGGGATGGGACTGTTTTGTTGTTTTTGTTTTGTTTTCTATAATAAACTCAAACACTGTGAAACTTTGGCATTGGATCTTCATGATGTATTGGACTATGTATCTATAAGAAACACTAAGCTTTCTATTAACATTATGTTCAGATTCTTGCTCTGGTATACAGCAGTTCTTCATATACTAACTGTATCTTTGAGCCACACCAACTGGTCCTGGAGAAAATTAGGGCTTTCAGAACTATCAATTGTACAAATATACTCTAGCAAGAACACCACTGTCACAAACAGATGTCACAGACAGGGCTGCACAGAGGATTCAGGAGGCCTGGAGCAAAGCAATTTTGGGGGCCCTTACATAAAAAAAGTTGCAATACTATAAAATACTATATTCTCGTGCGGGCCCCTGCATGACCCTCCCCCCACCCTGGGCAGCCCTGAGAAAAATAAACATTTAAAAACCTTCCGCATCTCAGCACAAACCCAGTTTTGAGAAAACTTCTTTTCAAGTCACCTTTTCAAGGTATCACTGGTTCTCAGCATCAGCTAGTGGTAAAAGGCACTAAAGCTCATTAAAAGGGTTGGACAAATATTTTCCGTCAAAACTTTTTTTGGATTGAAAACTAGGGTTTTTTTAAAAGCAGAAAAAATCATGGACAATGTCTGCTTACGTTCAAAATTTGTTGTGGTTTTTTTAATTGAAAAGCTGAAATTAGTCTGCCAAAACCTGAACATGGTTTGGGGTTTCAGAAATGTGTGGCCAAATATTTGCTGCTTGCTGTGTTTGATTGTTTAAAGAAACAATACAAAAATATCCAAAACTTTTGAACTTCCTCAGTTTGTGAACAAACACCTGAGCCCATCCAGTCAGAGATTTTTCCAGGTTTCTGATACTCTGGTAGCTTCCTTGACTCATATCTGTCTCATAACTTTGGGTTCATTTAGGTTAGAACATAAGAATGGCCATACTAGGTCAGACCAAAGGTCCGTCCAGCCCAGTATCCTGTCTACTGACAGTGGCCAAGGCCAAGTGCCCCAGAGGGAGTGAGCCTAACAGATAATGATCAAGTGATCTCTCTCCTGCCATCCATCTCCACCCTCTGACAAACAGAGGCTAGGGACACTATTCCTTACCCATCCTGGCTAATAGCCATTAATGGACTTAACCTCCATGCATTCATCTGTTTCCTAGAGACTGGCTCCACGGGGTCCCTCACAAAATGGAGATGGTTACTGTAGGTTTCTCTTTAGTATATCTTATGTACATACTCCACAAACAGAGTGCTTAAGTTTGTTCCAGAATCTGGGATAAGCCTACATTGTGAAAACTGAAATTCTCAAAATAGCACATGCATGTGAATGGACACAGGGGGCTAAAATTAAATTAACCCACTGGTTCTCAAACTAGGGGTTAGGACTCGTCAGGGGGTCACAAGGTTATTACTGGGGGTCGCGAGCTGTCAGCCTCCACCTCAAACCCCGCTTTGCCTCCAGTATTTATAATAGTGTTAAATATATAAAAAAGTGTTTTTAATTTATAAGGGGGGGTCACACTCAGAGGTGTGCTATGTGAAAGGGGTCACCAGTACAAAAGTTTGAGAACCACTGAATTAACCCCTCTGCTCTGGAGCCTCGGGGAATGCAGGGGGGGGGTCTCCCTTGGTAGGGTTGGGAAGGAGGTAGGTAGTGTATGATATTGCTCTTCTCATGTGATCCCTCCCCCATGGCTCTCTTGGCTCTATCACTGTTAATCTAAAGTGGCTAATTTTAAATGAAGCTACCCTCCTCTGACAGATTCATGGACTCTAGGACAGGAAGGGACCTCAAGAGGTCATCGAGTCCAGTTCCCTGCCCTCATGGCTGGACCAAATACTGTCTAGACTATCCCGGATAGACATTTATCTAACCTACTCTTAAATATCTCCAGAGATGGAGATTCCACAACCTCCCTAGGCAATTTATTCCAGTGTTTAACCACTCTGACAGTTAGGAACTTTTTCCTAATGTCCAACCCAAACCTCCCTTACTGCAGCTTAAGCCCCTTGCTTCTTGTTCTATCATTAGAGGCTAAGGTGAACAAGTTTTCTCCCTCCTCCTGATGACACCCTTTTAGATACCGGAAAACTGCTATCATGTCCCCTCACAGTCTTCTCTTTTCCAAACTAAACAAACCCAATTCTTTTGGCCTTCCTTCGTAGGTCATGTTTTCAAGACCTTTAATCATTCTTGTTGCTCTTCTCTGGACCCTTTCCAATTTCTCCACATCTTTCTTGAAATTCTCTGCCCAGAACTGGACACAATACTCCAGTTGAGGCCTAACCAGTGCAGAGTAGAGCGGAAGACTGACTTCTCGTATCTTGCTCATAACACACCTGTTAATGCATCCCAGAATCACGTTTGCTTTTTTTGCAACAGCATCACACTGTTGACTCATATTTAGCTTGTGGTTCACTATAACCCCTAGATCCCTTTCTGCCGTACTCCTTGCTAGATAGTCTCTTCCCTTTCTCTATGTGTGAAACTGATTGTTCCTTCCTAAGTGGAGCACTTTGCATTTGTCTTTATTAAACTTCATCCAGTTTACCTCAGACCATTTCTCCAATTTGTCCAGATCATTTTGAATTATGACCCTGTCCTCCAAAGCAGTTGCAATCCCTCCCGGTTTGGTATTATCTGCAAACTTAATAAGCGTACTTTCTAGGCCAACATCTAAGTCGTTGATGAAGATATTGAACAGAGCCAGTACCAAAACAGACCCCTGCGGAACCTCACTTGTTATACCTTTCCAGCAGGATTGGGAACCATTAATAACTACTCTCTGAGTACGGTTATCCAGCCAGTTATGCACTCACCTTATAGTAGCCCCATCTAAATTGTATTTGCCTAGTTTATTGATAAGAATATCATGTGAGATCGTATCAAATGGCTTACTAAAGTCTAGGTATACCACATCCACCGCTTCTCCCTAGCCGCAAGACTTGCTATCCTATCAAAGAAGGCTATCAGATTGGTTTGACATGATTTGTTCTTTACAAATCCATGCTGGCTATTCCCTATCACCGTACCACGTTCCAAGTGTTTGCAGATGATTTCTTTAATTACTTGCTCCATTATCTTCCCTGGCACAGAAGTTAAACTGGTCTGTAATTTCCTGGGCTGTTTTTATTTCCCGTTTAATAGATGGGTACTATATTTGTCCCTTTTCCAGTCTTCTGGAATCTCTCCCGTCTCCCATGATTTTCCAAAGATAATAGCTAGATGCTCAGATACCTCCTCTATTAGCATATTGAGTATTCTAGGTTGCATTTCATCGGGCCCTGGTGACTTGCAGGCATCTAACTTTTCTAAGTGATTTTTAGCTTCTTTTTTTATTTTATCTTCTAAACCTAACCCCTTCCCATTAGCATTCACTATGTTAGGCATTCCTTCAGACTTCTCGGTGAAGACCAAAACCAAAAAAGTCAGTAAGCATCTCTGCCATTTCCAAGTTTCCTGTTACTATTTCTCCCTCCTCACTGAGCAGTGGGCCTACCCTGTCCTTGGTCTTCCTCTTGCTTCTAATGTATTGATAAAAAATCTTCTTGTTTCCCTTATGCCCATAGCTAGTTTGAGCTCATTTTGTGCCTTTGCCTTTCTAATCTTGCCTCTGCATTCCTGTGTTGTTTGCCTATATTCATCCTTTGTAATCTGTCCTAGTTTCCATTTTTTATATGACTCCTTTTTATTTTTTAGATCATGCAAGATCATGTGTTTAAGCCAAGGTGGTCTTTTGCCACATTTTCTATCTTTTCTACCCAGCGGAATAGCTTGCTTTTGGGCCCTTAACAGTGTCCCTTTGAAAACTGCCAACTCTCCTCAGTTGTTTTTCCCCTCAGTCTTGATTCCCATGGGACCTTACCTATCCCCTGAATTTCCCTTTGGCACTGAAGTTAAATGTAGACTATAATTTGGCATTTGAGAAGTGAAAGGGATGGTAACCCTAAGGGAAAAGAAAACAACTTGGCTCTTTGTGTTAAATAGCTGTCTTTAAGCCTCAAACTGCTGAATGACCTTTAGGGAAGGGAAGGCTGTGCCTCCCCAAACAGCCTGGCTCTGCCCCCCTTAGAATCTCCAATCCATCCTGCTCCTTGTCCCCTCACCACCCTCCCCCGCAACCACCACCCTGGGGCCCTACCCCCACCAACCCCCCCGTCTCCCAACTGCCCCAACCCCTATCCACCCCCGCCGAGTCCTGACAGACCCTTGGAACACCCTCGATCCAACCCCCCGTTCTCCATCCCCTGACCGCCCCCAGTAGCACTGTCCAGAGCTGCTCCTGGGTTATCACCGCCTCTCCCCTCTCTTGGAGCCTCAGCGCGCTGCATCCAGGAGCTGCCCTGGCTCCTAGACAATGCTGCAGTGGCCTGGCTCTGGTGAGACCGGAGCTCACAGCCCCACCCCCTTACCACATGGCTCTGACTCATTGGTAGGCGCTCAGGTCCCACTGCTGCAGCGCTGTCCAGGGCCGCTCCTGACGCATCGCTCTGAGGTGCCAGGGGATGGCGGAAGGCAGAGACGGGGGCCCCTGCCGTTCCCGGGGCAAATTACCCCATTTGCCCCCCCACCCCGGGCAGCTCTGGCCATAGAGACCTAGGAGAATGGCAGTCTGGGATTGTAAGATGTTGATGGGTAAACTGACTGACTGTTTCTGTTTCCTTCATAAAATATTTCATTTTCCTATTGGTTTCCTTTTGTGCTTCACATTAGGAGTTCTTCCTATTTTTGTGCTGCCTACTCCATTCACTCAAGGTTTTGAGTAAGTGTTGTTGTAAACTGATATTGTTCACAGAGGCAGAGTGACATCTACATTGTTCATATCAAGACAACTGGAGGCATTGAGTAAAAACAACATTAACGGATGATATCAGATCCTGTTGCTATTAAACAGACAATTGCACAAAGCAGGTTCAAGCCACCATAACCTAAAAACACAGCCACTCATACTTATTAACTTGTGCCACTGAAGTGGGAACAGGAGTTACAACTGTGAAAGCAGTCATTTTTTGTCTTGTGAATAATGAACATTTTAAATTCACATCCTATCTTACACTGCACTAATTTACCCAGTAGACACAGCCTTTGTTATTGAACCACAGGATCCAGATTAATCTTAAACTGAAGTAACTGTTGATTTAAATGGAATTACTCCATATTTTCATTGGTCCAACTGAGGTCATTATTTGTTTACAGTTATATCTTAGAGGAGAAAGGAATACATAGGAGTACTTGCCATTACTTCTGTGTAGGAAATGACTGCTGTTACATGTAGGTAACTAAAGACTTATTGCTCTGGTTAGAAAGCAACTTTACGATTTATAAATTCTCCATTGACATAAGAGTTCATCTACAGGTGAAAATTCTTATATTCCCTCAGTCAATTGCTCATATCTCCTGCAAACTGAAGCCTTGTTCATACAATATGAATTTCGTATATATCTCTGTTTCTGTTGTTCATGTATGTGTGCGTGCATATATATATGTTCATCTTTATCCTAGTTTTCCATTTAACTTCGTGCAAAATTATACCAGGGGATTTCCCTGTATGATGCTAGTTTCATATTGCTTCATAACCTTGACATAGTTATTCGATTCCTGAGCAGCAAAATCTAAACAAAAGGTTCAAAATGCTTATTAAGAATATGTTTTATGTAAGGCTATTTTTCCCCAATCAAGATGGAGAATATTTGTTGTTTGTTTTTCCTTCTCAAAGTGGGTTTATACTAGTTTGGTTTCTGGAACTGTATGATATGGGGTTGGGGGAAGTGTTTTGGGAAGTTAGACTGTCCTCTTTCTTAACCTTTAAAAGGAATCAATCACTTTTTTTGAAATGGAAAGGACTGGTAAGTTTGTAAGTGTACGTAGTTCAGCACCAAAACCCATGATAAATTGTGGCTATTTCTTCAGCATATTGCATCACTAAACCCATAATAAGAGAACTGTCAATGTAGATAGAATCATAGATCATTAAAGGTTTCATGATTAATTTCATATAGGCCATAAATATTTATGGTTAAACTATATTATTTACCATTCATGGTTTAATAATGTGTATTCATGGTTACACAGAAGAATAAGTTTGTGAATATTCATAAATACTGGCTCCTTATGATGAAACTAGGAAATGTTAATGCATGAATTTATATAAATAAAACACAAAAAAAGCATTATGAAAAAATATTTTAAGCTGTGTAGTCACAGAATGTTTTCCATCAGGGTCTAACCATTTTTTCTCTTTACTTTCTACTAAATTTCATACTTCGACCTTCTGTCTTAATCACTAAACCCTCAATCTTAAGCCAGTTTGTAGCAATGTACCAGAATACTTATGAATTCCTAATTACTCATAAACTCCTTTTCCTACATTCTCATTGCCCAGGGGACGGTTTGTTTATAAAGGTTTGCTTCATCCTTGTGGTGTAGACAGATATTCCTCACTAGCATTACTAAATTTGTTGTGTTGGTATTTCTTGTGTCTAATGCTTCTCTGCACTGACAAGTGCACTACGTTAATGGAATTTTCCAGTTCAGACTTGAAAATCTAGAGTAACACTCTTCACATCCATACACATTGTTTCTCAATTTAAAGGCCTTCTGCAGTTTACAAAGTTCATATTTTTATGGTTGAGAGGAATTCTCCAAGTTCTCATTGCCTTTTTCTCTTAGTAACATGATGTTTGCCTAATATTGTTGTATTTCTTTTGACATCGGCCTCCCTACCTAAAGATTTTTAGTTTTATTTTTAGCTATATTTTGTACATCAACATCATTCATGACTTGTCAGCTACTGAAATACAACCAAGTTGGTCCAACTTCCAACAACTTCTAGGTAAAGGTATGTTGCTGTGGATGACAGCATAATCTCTGTTCTGAAATGCCCCAAAATGTTAATGAATACTATGTAGATAATGAAATTTAGACTTCCAATCAATTTGTGTGATTTCCCTGACATTGCTAAATGGCAAACTAAAAGGTGGCAAAGTCTTTCTACCCCTGCATGGGCCCTTAAGTTTTATTGTGAGAGGCTATGAAATCACAGGAATTTTAACATAATTTGCTCTAATTTAAATAATGTCCATTAAAAGAATTTTTTCCCCTTTTATGATTTTCCCTTTATCCTGTTTTAGCAAATATGACAAAATTGGTCAACAAATGACCACTGTGCTAGAGAATGAGCAGCACATTATAGCAAGGAACAATGTTCATACATTGGTTTGCTGATTATATAATGTATAACAGGTTTCTTTGTGGTAACTATCAAATTAACATAGTCAAGGATGTCTCTGTGTTGTGTTCAGCATTATCAATGCTTCCTGAGATGCTTTAATGCACAAACGAGTCTTAATAGTTTCTAATTCATGGTTGTCCTTTAAGATTTATTAACATTATGTTATTTTGTTTAAGTAGCAAGCTCTACAGAGCATTCAGAATTAAATAACAATATTCAAGGATTTCAATAAAGGAAAGAATTACCAAAATTAATGAAGTGGTGAGAGTAAAATATAACTTCATTTGGAGATGTAATTCAGGAGGAAAATCTTCTTCTGGTGTTTTGCTAAATAAAGTAATTATTCTTTTGTACCACAAATACATAACATTCATCATCTTGCATTTCCTGCATGTTTTGTCTCTGTTAAACAATAATCATTTCCAGTGTAACAGATGCTGCTATTTAGTTAATTTTCTGAAAGAAAGGTAAACAGGTTGCAATGTCTACTCATTAACATTAGACAATTTTAATTAAAATATTGTGTAATTCATTGTAAATTAACAAAATTAATCAAAAGGATGAACACTGTCATTCAGGATTTGACATCTGACATGCCAGATTTGAGTCAAGCAATGGGAGAGGTGGAAGCAAAGAATATAATGTGAGCAGCACGTGTAAAAAGGAAAACTTGTAAGGCATACTGAGAATGTTCTTGAGCCATGTCATCTGCTTTCCTTAAGTTATTATTTGTATTAATTTACAAGGACATATCTCACACAAAATAATATGGCTGCATAGAAACACAGATCATACTGATCTTATGGTAGGGTCAGTTTATGTTACCCTCATCTGCAAATGATATATTGTTTTATGATCTTTACTTTCTAGTTGTTTCCTAACAAGAAAGTTGGCAGGAAAAATGTAAAAAAAACAAAACAAAACTATTTGGCTACCAGCAGACAGATTCACTTGGTTTCATCAGGCCTGAAGTTGTCCCTTGTTATGTATATTTCTAACATTAGAAATGGGAAGATTGGGATGTTATTAACGAATAAAATACTTGGTATTAATTGGTAATGAGTATTAGTGATAATGGGCTGAAGGAAGAGAGCTTTCTTGGGAGGAAATCTCTGCATGGAAGTTCACTAACATCATCTTATCTGGGAGGCTGAGCCTGCTTCCATTCAGTAAAGGTGCAAGGCTTTGCCCCCAAAATTGGTGGGTCTGCAGGAAGTGAGGACCACCTGTGTGACGGTCATGTGCTTCCACATTGGCACTATTCCCCGCATTGGTATTATAACTATCTTGCAACATGAATAGCAGGAACTCTCCAGAAGGGGCTATGTGAAAAAGGTAATCCAGTCTGGGAATGTGGCCCCTTTTTCTTAGTAAGGGGCACAAGTGAATGGAGGGTGTGGAGAGGGATGATAACAGAGTGTGATCCCACCCTGCACAGCCTCCTTCCCCTTTTCTAATGTAGACCCCAGGCAATCCCAGCTGGGTCCACATGAGGAGGAGGAGGAGGAGATTGGAGGTCCACATGAGGAGGAGGAGGAGATTGGAAGCACCTCCACATAGAACAAGGAAGATCTGCATGTGTAGGACACTACCATATGCAGACTGGAAATAGAAGATGAACTGATCCAGTAATTGCTGCAGTGCATAATTATGTCTGTGTGTTTAAGTGCTAATTAAAAATCATATATGGTTTCAATCAGACCTTTAAAAAATAGGAAAATTACAGAAATAATTCAGGTTTTCAAATTTCTTGTAGAGCAGTCAGACTCAGCTTTTAAAAATCTCTTTAGCCTTGCACTTTTAAATTTATGATAGCAGAATAATGTGTGCATGTCTGTAAGCTTTTGGTTTTTGAAGTTTCTGGTTAGATAGGCTCAAGTGTCCTTATTGAAATTAGCATGCTGGTTACAGGCGAGTCCCCAATAGTTATGCATAACTAGTCAAAATGCACTGCCTGCCTGCCTGTAATAAGAATCAACCCACTGCTGCTGAATTGAATTGACTCCCAGCCCCAAAATCTAAACCAAGTGAAGCTGTCTCAGAGGCATTTGTTCACCCAATCTATACTGCTATTTAGCTAGGCATTTATATCATGCCTATTATCATGGTGGCTCCAAAGTGGGCAGAGAACTTTGGCAATAGGAGGAAATGCCTCAGTAGATAGGACTTCTAGCTCATGTTAAATCTTCTCTTCCTATTACCCCAGTCTATTTTCTATAATACAAATTCCAAATCCCCTCTTTTTTCCTGAATACAATGAGGTAGCTTAATTTCGACCATATAGTCCCCAACACCAACAATAAAAAAAAAAATGAATGCAATTGTTATATGCTTTGGCATGCCACTTGTGTGATACAAAAGAATAATATGAATGTTACAGGTACAGTCAGATACAAAAACAATTTACAGGTAAAAATTCCTATGTTTTCATAATATATGTATTGCTTCCTGCAGAATAAATCTGTTTAACAAGCTTTAACTGTGTTTTCTGAACTCCAATTAATGTATATGCCTTTCTACATATCTAAACTGACAATGAAAGGAAAATTGCTGGTTTTTGAAAGCATCTTAATTTTTTTATTGGATGAGAAAATAGAAAACTTCTGTGCTGCTATGGAAAGATAAGAAAATAGGACTGTTTCAGGGGATACGGATAAGACTAAATGTCTTTTAAAAATACATTGCCCCCGTAAATTGCTGAATATTAATTTTCCCTTTTCTGGGTACAACACAATCAAAATATAAGATGGCCTAGAACAAGGGTTGGCAACCTTTGACACGTGGATTGCCAGGGTAAGCCCCCTGGCGGACCAGGCCAGTTTATTTACCTGTGCATCTGCAGGTTCGGCGGATCGTGGTTCACTATTCCATGGTTCACTATTCCAGGCAAATGAGGGTGGCAGGAAGCCTCATGAGCTGAAGGATGTGCTGGCTGCCACTTCCCGCAGTCCCCATTGGCCTGGGGCAGCAAACTGTGGACAGTGGGAGCCGCGATCAGCCGAACCTGTGGATGCGGCAGGTAAACAAACTGGCTCAACCCGCTGGGGGCTTACCCTGGCAAGCCATGTGCCAAAGGTTGCCAAACCCTGGCCTACAATGAAAGCATGGTCTATAAGTTAAAGCTCAGGACAGGAAATCAAGATTTTTGGGTTAAGTTTGACTGCCATAAATGGTACACTCTAATACTTAATAATGTTCTATAGATGTTGTGTATTGTTAATAATACCTGCCTTGTTGTGGAGAGTAACTTATTACTATTTGCAAAGTGATTTAAGATCTTTGGAAGGTAGGTGCTGTATTTTGTACGATGACTCTTACAAATCATTTCTGTAGAATTTGAATATATGCATTAGTGACCAGGTGCCTGGAGGGGCCACACTGAGAATGCCACACTGCAAGAAATAGGGCATACAAACCCCCAAACTGGTGGTTTGTTCTATAATTAGATTCACCAACCCAGTGACAAAATAGCTTCTGTAATACCACATTGGTTAACAAGAAGCCAAAAACAAACAATCTACTTTAGGCATTCCAGCTCTTGGCTCCCAGCTAGACCGCTAAGCCTAATATAGTGAGCGGTTATTAAAACCCTATTCACCATAAATCAAGCTCTTCCAATTAAGGATCAGACACATTACTCCCCAGGTCTATGAATATTTCAGATCTTACCCAAATACACACTTACAGTCAATCCTTAATAGCTACATCTAAGATTTATTAATAAAAGAAAAAAAAAGTTATTTATGGTTAAGAGGTCAATATACATACAAATGTGTGTAAAGTCCTTAGGTAACTTTTATAGCAGAGATGGTGAGGCTGCTGATTTGTAAAATTCTCTCTGGAATCAGTTCAAAAGGTTATATTCCAACTAGCAGTTCAGGTGTTTATCTGGAGACATCAGTCTTATGGCTTAGACTTTCCCTGTTAAAGTTTAAGCAGACCTGAGATGACAAGATCAGACCCAGGGCTTTCCTTTATAGCTCACTAGCAAGCTGACAAGCCTCCTCACAGCAATGTCACAAGAGGGCCGTCCCCTGAGAAAGACTAGGCAATGTAGATCTTTGCTTTGAAGTTAATCTTCTATTTACTGTGTATACATGCATCCGACAAAGTGGGTATTCACCCACGAAAGCTCATGCTCCAAAACGTCTGTTAGTCTATAAGGTGCCACAGGACTCTTTGCTGCTTTGTGTACACAGATAAACTAGTTGAATTCATTCACATAAGGCCATTACCCAGTCCTTTGTTATAGCTTTGATCAGGGTTTGGCAACATTTGGCATGCAGCTCGCCAAGGTAAGCACACTGGTGGGCTCGGCCAATTTGTTTACCTGCTGCGTCCACAGGTTTGGCCAATTGCAGCTCCCACTGGCCGCAGTTCACCACCTCCAAGCCAATGGGGGCTGTGGGAAGTGGCGCGGGCTGAGAGATGTGATGGCTGCCGCTTCCAGCAGCCCCTTTGGCCTGGAGCGGTGAACTGTGGCCAGTGAGAGCCGTGATCGGCCGAACCTGCAGACATGGTGGTAAACAAACCGGCCCAGGCTGCCAGGGTGCTTACCCTGGCGAGCTGAATGCCAAAGGTTCCTGACCCCTGGTTTAGATAGTTAAGCTGAAGACAACATAGATAATATTATTAGTTTCCTGCAATATCTCACATCTTTGATCTTAAGGTTAGCTGGACACAGTTACATGTGTAATTAAGGCAATTAAGACATGAAAAGGAATTAGTATCTACAAGCTAATTTGGTTACACTCTTAAACTTCTGTCAGCATATTGGTAAACACAGACATCTACTCTTAACATCCAGGGCCGCCCGGGGGTGGGGCAAGTGGGGCAATTTCCCCGGGGGCCCCACAAGAACATAGTATTGCAACCTTTTTTTTATGCAAGGGGCCCCCAAAATTGCTTTGCCCCAGGCCTTCTGAATCCTCTGGGCAGCCCTGTTAACATCTATTCTTGATTTCTATTATTACAAATAAATGGATTGATGATTGCTGGTCTATTACATCTCTTTTAAATTCACATACAAGTAGATTGTCTTGACTACATTTCAATGCCTCTTTAAGTTGCTATGGATCATACACAGGTTGGCCAGTCTGTTTCTGTCACAACAGTTTTATACAAAAGGCAATTCTAAGGCAGGAAGAGAAGCATTGGGATGCTGGCAGTGCCACTCAGGGGAACTTCAATGAGTGTACAAGTGGGAAAATGGATTGGGCTGCTGGACCCTTGTCTTACCCAGCTCCCTCTCAACCATTATAAGCTAAGCATGACATATCTGGGTGCAATGCAGACAAGTGAGGGGCCATGTGACCCGTGCCCTGCAACCTTGGGTGCCTTATAATACCTTGCTGATAGTATCTCCAACTTGGTTTGCTCACTAACAGCCTTCCAACAAGCAAATAACACTCTGAATGTTTGTGTAGAACTGAAGCCTGCCAGCCACATTTGGGTTACACTTTGGACTGCACCAGCCTTAGTTATACTGCAGGGTGATCCCAACACAGTCCCAGTCCTGGATTTCCTCCCAGAAATGTGTCTTGTACTGCCCAGCCCTCTCCTGGACCATCCAAATATATGAAGTCCATTATTCCTTTAAGTGAATAATATATACTAGTTTACCAACTTCAGTGGAGTTACCCGGACACTTTAATTTAAACATTCTGGATTAGATGAAACAGTAAAACAAATTTATTAACTACAAAAAGAAATTTTAAGTGAGTACAAGCAATGAGACATGAAATTCAGAAATGTTTACAAGAAAATAAGATAAAAAATGCTTTGTAGTGCCTATTTCACAAACAATATTAGATTCAAAGCAAAGTTTCTTACCACATGCTTCCAGCTGATGAGACTTTGTCAGGACCCTTCCGCCTGAGTCTATTGGCTATTTCCTTTCCCTTCTCAGGTGCAAAGAATTAAATGGTCAGGTAGAAAGAGATGGGTGTTTGCTCTTCCCTTTTATAGTTTTCCAGTCCCTCTTTGAAAAGCATTTTCAGCTGTGAACCAGGAGACACTCTGCTGGAGGAAGGAGACTCTATGCTGTTTCCTTGCTAAGGGACCCAGGCTACATCTGCACTGAATGTTTCTTTTGGAGGAGTGTATAGTATGTACTTGGGCAGCCCTTGTAGCACGGGTGTAAGTAACAGCGTAGATGGGGAGGCATGGCTTAGGTAAATAGAGTGTGGACATGCCTGAAGGGTGTGCGTATGTACCCTATAAGCTCTGTACTTGCCCAAGCCCTGCCTTCCTGTTTACACCACTACTTTTACCTGTGTAGGATCCCACTGCCTCCCAGCTGCTGCAGCCTTTCCCTGCTGCTGGAAAAGTAGTCTTTCCATGATACACGTAGCTGTAGACTGCAGTGTGGACGCAGCTTGATTTTCACAGCAGCATGTAGCTACATATATCCTACATGCCTCTGAAAGTGGTGTGCAGTGTAGGCATAGTCTTAGATGTTGCAACACTGAATATCACAGCACCTAACATATAGGGGCTTAGAAGAAACACTGTGAACCACAAAGCCTGAGTGAAGCACCTATACAATGAATGGGGAGTCACAGTCTCCTAAGAATGTGATCCACAAAACCAGAGGCTAGTCCTGGAGCCACCTAATCTAGCCAATTGGAGAGGTTAATTAGAGATGTATGTGCTAAACCCCTCAACTTCTCTGAGATAGACATCTAAATCTGGGCTGCAGGGAAGTGGCTAGCTCTGTTAGTGATCCACAGTCGGGGGAAGATAGGCTTTTGGTCTATGTTATGTGTGGGGAATGAAACAAAACAGCTAGGAGGGAGGAGGCTAGAGAGTGATTCTTGCTTTTTCTGGCTCAATTAATATTTAACGATTCAATTGTTTGTTTAAAGTGGCATAGCTTCACTAGGCAAGACTGAGGGACCCCCACATCAGAATATTCCCTAGCTTAGTGGTCCAGGTACTCATCTGAGAGGTAGCAGATCTCTGTACAAATTCCTTCTCTCCCTCAAGAGGAGAGCAATTTGAACAGATGGTCTCCCATATTCCAGGCACCTTATCCACTAGGCTAAAGGTTGCAAGGAAGGTCCTCCTCTCCCCCTATAGTTGTTTTGTATGAACTTGCTTGAGGGGCCCAATCTAGTAGGCATGTTCAGAGGTCGCCTACTGGATCAGGGGCTCACATGTGACTTAGTTGCCCAAACAACTTTGTTCCACAGTTTGTGAATTGCTCTGGGGTTTACGTGGGAGATACACATCCAGATACCTATCATGAGGCAGTAGCCTGCATGCTCAGCCAGGTGATAGGTGTTCAGGTGCCTAGAATGAGGCTGCAGTGCACTTGCCCAGTGACAACAACTTAGGGACCACGTGAATGTAGATGCTTACAGGGTTAGGTGGCAGCCAAGCGGGAGTTTTGTTAATTGTAATGGTGCCTAAAAATGGGATTTAGGTGCCTAGGTACCTTGTGAATCTCACCCATAGTCACTAAGAAAAGCTGGTGCTACAAGAAGAGGGTTTAAAAAAAAAGTCCCATTACAGATTTTGAAAAGTCTCTGAAACATTTCAAAACTTTAAATGTGTACCATATGGTGAACATATGAAAATGTCTAATATAAATATTTTATTGACAGCTATTGGGAATGGCCTTCCTAACTCAGTTATACTCTATACTGTGTGCTTACACACATACACAACACATGCTAAAATATTTGTTTTATGATGTGCTATAAAGAGTGGTTATAGACCATTACATAAAAATGCTTTAGAAACACAATTAGAAATTTAGAAACAGATTGTTAACTCATGTTAAACTGATTGCAATTGAGCTATGCTGAGTTATGTCAGCTAAAGGTTTGGGTGCATATTATTTGCTTCTTTTAGGGTTCAAAACTGCTGTATTGCTACTGTCTCAGACTTTATAGTAAATTACTTTGGAGCTGTGGTGAGGATGAATAAATCCATAGGGGAAGGCTCAAAAATTGAGGTCAGGTTTAAAGTCAAGCTTTTATATTTTAGGAAGTATGTCTGTGAAAAAGAACACTGTGTTAATGATAATCAGTGAATCATTCACGTGTGTAATATTACATATAGCTTTTTTTATCCTTTTTAGATCACATCCACTAAAGTGCAATATGATTATGTGCATTTTTCTAATTAAGAGAGAGATAGTAGATGTACACATTGTAGAGAAAAAACAAACATTGCTTATATTGTTGTATAAAGGTGGTCTCATACCTGTCTCCTTCTGGCAGTATACAATAGCCATGACCTCTATGTCAGTGATAGCAGGTGCCAGGAATTATAGATGAGTGACTCAACTGGCTAACAACAGATGAGAGCACTATGTTATGTCAAACAGACAGTCATAGAGTCCACTGAATATATTATACAGCAGTGAAATACAGGAAAAGCATACAACTTGGAGATACGTTTATATTTTCAAAGAGAGAAAAAGAGAAAATAGATTTATAACTGTCAGCAAAATTTGGTTCTATATTGGTGTATTTATGTATTTCCTGTTTGATTATAGTGGGGAAGTTTTGTACTATCTTGCATCTCATACATCATTATTAAATGCTAGGTAATTTAACACAGAATTTAGTCCTGTAGCAACCTCCTTTGTCCTTTCTTAATTGTGCATATAGAATTTTGGTAAGTCTAGAAAGGATGCCTTCTATAAAGCAGCTGCAATTATTTTCTGATTAGCAGACTCCTTTCTATTAAAGTTTGGACCTAAAATTTATTTTGTGGATGTACTTTTTGTGGTCTTATTCAGGGCCGCCCAGAGGATTCAGGGGGCCTGGATCAAAGCAATTTTGGGAGCCCCTTCCATAAAAAAAAGTTGCAATACTATAGAATACTATATTCTCATGGGGGGCCCCTATAAGGCCTGGGACAAATTGCCCCACTTGCCCCCACCCCACCCCAACCCCCGGGCGGCCCTGGTCTTATTTATTACTGAACCTGGAAGTAATTTGGTAATACACAGAATGTGTCTTGAGGTCTGACAAAAGAACAAAGTAGCTGAAATACTTTCCCAATTTTAGTTGCTAATAACTGACATAATGCACTATACCCTATTCCTACTTCGTAATATTCTCTCATTTTAAAAGTTTCCTCAGCCAGTTGAAACTAATTCAGCTACATCCATACAGAATGAGTTCATTCAAATACTGTAAACTGCTTCTTTTTTTTGCATAGAAGTGGCTGGCTGCTTCTGGGTCGAATTTACACTTTCAGTCATGCACACATGGTGATCCAGACTCAAAGAGATTATAGAGTTCCACTTAGCACAGAATCAGAGAATCATAGGGCCAGAAGGGAGCTCAAGGTCATCTAGTCCAGTCCCCTACACTCATGGCAGGACTGAGTATTACCTAGACCATCCCTGACAGGCATTTGTCTAAGCTGCTCTTAAAAATATTCAGTGATGGAGATCCCACAACCATCCTAGGCAATTTATTTCAGTGCTTAACTACCCTGACAGTTAGGAAGTATTTCCTAATGTCCAACCTAAAGTTCCCTTGCTGCAATTTAAGCCCATTGCTTCTTGTCCTATCAGCAGCGGTTAAGAAGAACATTTTTTTCTCTGTCCTGCTTGTAACAACCTTTTATGTACTTGAAAACTGTTACCATGTCCCCTCTGTCTTCTCTCCTCTAGACTAAACAAACCCATTTTCTTTCAATCTTCCCTCATAGGTCATTTTTTCTAGACCTTTAATCATTTTTGTAGCTCTTCTCTGGATTTTCTCCAATTTGTCCATGTCTTTCCTGAAATGTGGCACCCAGAACTGGACACAACACTCCAGTTGAGGCCTAATCAGTGTAGAGTATAGCGGAGGAATTAATTCTCATGTCTTGCTTACAGCACTCCTGCGAATACATCCCAGAATGATGTTTGCTTTTGTTGCAACAGCGTTACACTATTGACTCATATTTAGCTTGTGGTCCACTAAGACCTGCAAATCCCTTTCCACAGTACTCCTTCCTAGTCTGTCATTTTCCATTTTATATGTGGTGCAACTGATTTGTTCCTTCCTAAGTGGAGTACTTTGCATTTGTCCTTATTGGATTTCATTCTACTACTTAAGATCATTTCTCCAATTTGTCCAAATCATTTTGAATTATAATCTTATCTTCCAAAGCACTTGCCATCTCTCCGAGCTAGGAATCATCTGCAGACTTTATAACTATTGTGATAGACCCAGGCCAATTGGGTACAACAAAGTAGTCAAAGGCAGATATACTGACCACTGGATTAGCAGTTTTCTGTTCCATGACTGACCAGAGCAGGGGCTGCTCCAGACTAATGAGAACACCTGACTCCAATTAACCTGCAAAGAGTCAGGTGAGTCCCTTAAGGTAAAGTGAACACTTGACTCTAATTAAGGTCCTTTTGATACTATAAAAGGGCTCACTCCAGTCAGGCTGGAGAAAGTTAGAGGAAAGGAAGTGCAGTTGAAGGGCTGGTTAATGAAGACATCCTTAAGCCATTGGTAAGGGAGTCTTAAGGTAAGGTTGAAGAAGGGAGAAGTAGAAGAGCTGTGGGGAAGTGGCCTAGGGAAATATAGCAACTCTGGCAGTGAAAGGTTGGCTGGCAACAGCTGCTACCATTAGGGTCCCTGGGCCGGAACCTGGAGTAGATGGTGGGCCTGTTTCCTGCTCCTCCTCAACCTGCCACTACAGAAACATCTCCTGGGAAGGGAATACAGGCCCCTGTCAGGACAGGAGGCTAAACTGTTCTGAAATAAGCCCTAGGGACAATAGAGACTGAGAGTTCTCTCACCAACCTTCTTGCTGGTTTATGATGAAAAGGGCTCAGTAGACTACCTCTCTCCCTAGAGAGAGAAGGGCTATGTGGAGGGTTGCAGTGAGCCGCTGAGGCTACCCTGAAAGTGCTTAGAAGTGCAGGACCCATGGGGACAAGGTTGACACTCTGCTACAGTATACTCTCTATGCCATTATCTAAATAATTGATGAAGATATTGAACAGAGCCACGCCTAGAACTGATCCCTGCCAGACACTGCTCAAGCTCAGTGGTTTGAGCATTGGCCTGCTAAACCCAGAGTTGTGAGCTCAATCCTTGAGGGGGCTACTAGAAATCTGGGGAAAAATCAGTACTTGGCCCTGCTAGTGAAGGCAGGGGGCTGGGCTCAATGACTTTTCAGGGTCCCTTCCAGTTCTATGAGATAGGTATATTTCCATATATTATGCCCTTCTGGCTTGACTGTGAACCACTGATAACTACTCTCTGAGAACAGTTTTCCAACAAGTTATGCACCCACCTTATAGTAGCTCCATCTATGTTGCATTTCCCTAGTTTGTTTATGAGAAGGTCATGCATTACCATATCAAAAGACTTACTAAAGTCAAAAAATACCATGTCTACTGCTTCCCCCCCATTCAGAGAGCATAATTGGGGCTGATTGGTTAAACTGCATGAAAAGTATGGAGTTTTTTTTTAAATCAACAAAATATATTGTTACTGCACCATTTAAAAATATATATGCTTGGAACTTAAAAGAGTACAGTGTACATATGTGAGTACTAATAAAGTCCAGTTTATATGTAACCAGTTCCTGCCATTCTGGACTTCTGTAGGCCTTCTTTGTAAACAAATGTCTCAAATATCTAAAAATTATAAGAAGGAAATCTTGTAAACCAAATGTCTCTGTTTTCTCTTTTAGAAGATTTCAAAGGAGAAGACATTTTGGAACAACAGAGGGAGATTCTAAAAAAGGTTGCACCAGAGGCTCACATCAAAATTCAGAAGGTAATTTTTGTATTGTTCTTTTTACTGTTTAAAAAAATAACATAGAAATGTCATTATTCTTGTCACAGTGTTATCCTTTTTTTAGAAGATCTTTCTTTAAGACAGATCACTATGTAATATGAAAAAAATACTTTTCTTCTGTTCCTTGAAAGGTTCTTATTTTAATTATTTATCTAACCATTTGTTCGCCTTCATAAATATTAATACTATTCCAAAGAGTCACACTCCTTGCAAATGCCATGGCATAGGGATGTTCTTTGTTACTGTGAAATCTTTTGTAGGTGTGTGGTGGTTTTTTTTTTTTTTTTTTTAATTGCGGTAGGGAGATGCACGCACCTTTTTAATTGGTGTGTGTGTCTATGTAGATAGCTTTCCTCTCGATTATCTAACTCCTCATTGCAGAGAGAGGCCGGGGTCCTAAATGCTAATTAAAATGTTTCCACTAATTTGAGCATTACATTTACACGTTTAATTAATGTTTTTAGAAAGGAAGAACATACATAAATATTATATATAAATATATTTAAAAGCATGTGTGTTTTACTGTTTATCTAGTTCTGTGTTTCTTTGCTAATAAATGCAGAATGGATTTTTCTTTTCAGAAATTGTTTAAGACAGCAGTCAAAACTAACATATTGATCCCTGACTTACATTGCCAATTTATTAAATGCTGGCAGGGGGAGAGATGGGCTGAGGAAGGGCCTGGCAAATAGCTGGAGACTGAAAAATCAAATGTAGGAAAAACTGAAAGTATCAAATAAAAATATAGAGCAGATCTTTCAACAACTCTCCAGTACCACATCTGGTTATTATCTCAAATGTTGATTGAGCCTCTCTTGTAGTGTACAGGGAGATTTTGGCAAACCAGTAAAGTGCCTGAAACCACTATGGCTTATTGCTAACTGCTGCCTAGTCGGCAGTCTCAGCTTGACCAAGGCAGGAGGGGAGGGGGTTTGGGGTGCCACAGAAATGGCAGCTTGACCCCATGTGCTTCCTGATAAGAATTGTGCTGAAATTGCTGATACATGCATTTTTGAAGAGCAGGATATGCCCAAGGAATGTCTATTGGGACCTCAAGGCAGCACACTCTGGAAAAACTCACACCTGGTTAATCAATCAGAAGGAGCCTCTTGCTTGACCATTGAAACTGCTTGCTTAACAAGTTTTTCTTTAGGGGACATGTCTTTCTATTACTAATGTATAAATGAGGGGGCAAAGTTTGAGGTAGTGGGACTCGTTTGGACTCTTCCTCTGGATAAATCTTGCAGTTCCCACCGGCAGACAGAAGATTTGGCCACCAGAAGCCTGCTGCTGTGTCACTCGAGAGCCACCCTCAGCTTTGGTCGTTATCAAGGGTTGGGGGTGTTTTATTAACCTGTTGCACACATGTAAGTGCTTGAGACTAAGTAAAGTTTAACTTTAAGTGAAAGCACTCTTGTGTTGTCCTATCTGTGCCAGCCATCTATCAGTCGGACAGCTGTGTCTCCCCGATTTATTTCATGACACCACCTGGCACAAAGTAAAAGTTGCAAAGAGCTTTGGGTTGAAAACCCCAGGTAACAGTAGCACCATCAAAAAGATGAAAAGCTGAAGATTTGAAAAGAGACATAAGAGAGCTATGTTGCTTCTTCATTGTGTGGTGATCTTTCCCTCTAATTCAGGAATCGGCAACCTTTGGCACGCAGCCCGCCAGGGTAAGCACCTGGCAGGCAGGGCCGGTTTCTTTACCTGCTGCATCCACAGATGCAGCCAATTTTGGCTCCCACTGGCCGTGGTTCACTGCTCCGGGGCAGTGGGAAGCAGCGGCCAGCACATTCCTCGGCCTGCGCCACTTCCTGCAGTCCCATGGGCCTGGAATGGAAAACCGTGGACAGTGGGAGCCATGATTGGCCGAACCTGTGGATGCGGCAGGTAAACAAACCAGACTAGCCTGCAGGGTGCTTACTCTGGTGGGCCACAGTCCAAAGGTTGCCGATCCCTGCTCTAATTGAGCCTCATTTTAACTAACCCTTAGTAAAATAGAACAGATATGTTGCACCTTTAGACTGGTAGATAAGTAGCACTGTGAAAAATTGAACAGTATTGTAGAAGAAAAGTCTAAAGAGTGCCAGATCTAGCAGACTAGTCTGTTTAGGACTAGATTGGAGAAGGCATACAGGGGCTTCTCTGGAATCTTTGTGCAATCTACATTGGGATTATGCTGTGAGGAGCACAGAGACTGCTCCATTTCCTCTCCTTTGGGAACACAGAGCACCCTATGGAGTGAGGGTGGAAATAGGGACTAGATAGGCACATTTCACCCACTGACCATTGAAGCTGCAAAGACATACAGGTAACTATAGGCTAGACTCCACCAAAGCACCTCTGCATGCCCAGGAGATCAGGGACTTATTTTTCCATACAGAGTGACAAGATAGCAAACTTGTGCCCTCAGGTAGTTCTTAAGCATGTGAATAAGTTCATTGGCTTAGATGGGACTATTAGTATAACTAAAAACCAGGTGTATGACTAAGAGCTTGCTTGTTTAGGACTTTATTTTGAAGAGAAAAGGAAAATATTTCTCTACAATAGTTTAGAGTTTTGGTTTTTTTGCACAGCTCCTAATTTCCCCCTTCTGATTTTGTATCATTATGGACAGATACAGAAGCAGAATGCCATATAACACTTCACTGCCTCCAGGTGTAACACTAAGAAACCACCACCTTTCCCAAGTTATCATTATATCAATAATACACTTGGTTCTTTAGCAGTTGGTTCTTTGTATTCAATATACAGCACCATTTTTTTTCTCATGCAACATTCAGTACTCAGCCCATTTTGCTCCTCAGTGTTTTTTGTTGTTGAGAAGCTCTCTACTGACACTCAAACAGAAACAGATAAAGTTTAAGAAACTTCATAGGACTGATTCCTTTGATAAGTTTGAAGAGCTGAAAATCCTCTCCCACACTAATTTCAATGGAGTTGAGGGCATTCACCACCACATGGACTCAAACCCTGCATTGAGCTTTAGTTAATTTCATAGAATTAAAGCCCATGGTTGTGATCATTAACTTTTTCTTATTGTGAATTCCTGTTGAAAATTATGATTCAGTCTTGCCTAAGCATTGTTTCACACTAGTAACCGACAGCACTGAGACTGTGGAGAGATGATAGAAAGCAGGTGCCAGGAGAGGGGGGAAAATAGTGATAAAATGCAAAGCCTACTACATTCAGACAATATCTGATGGGCTGTGTATTTCAGATTGAAGGAGATAAAAAACTCAATCAAATTCAGTTTCCTCAAGTAAAAACAACCTCCCCAGCAAAGACAGAAGCAGAAAATAAAAATATATACACTTGTAACCTTTAGTATTTCTCCCCATTTCAGAAATACTTTTCCTCCTGATCTTGAGATGCTTTAAAGAATGCTGATGTAAATTTAAAAACTTGTACAAAGATTTCATTTTAGTAGTTTTTTTCAGAGTTATGAAGTTTTATTGTAGGTAGTGAATTTTCATTTTTCAGGGTTTTTTATCCACTGTGTATCAAGAGTTGTCTAAGGGTATGTCTGTACTGCAATTAGACACCTGTAGCTGGCCCAAGCAAGCTGATTTGGGCTAAGGGGTTGTTTAACTGTAGGGTGGAATTTGGGCTCAGGCCGCAGACTAAACTCTGGGACCCTCCCACCATACAGGGTCCTAGAGGCCAGGCTTAAAAGCAAGCCTGGTTGTCTACGCTGCAGCTAAACAATCTCTTATCCCAAGCCTATGGGCCAGTTGCAGGTTTTTAATTGCAGTGTAGGCATACCCTAAGACAGCAGTTAGAGCCTACTTAAATGGCATACTGCTTATTTAAGGAATATAGTAGGAATTTTATGTGAAGCAGGGCAGCCATCATTATGATCTACTATTGATATTGGTCATGGACACTGAATGCACTTCTCAAGGAACTTGGCTCCAGAGTATTTTCCTTGGTTTGCTGGTGTCAGAACATTCTTTAATAATGTGTGCTTTAATCGAGTGCCACAGTGGTCGGTGGACTGTCACTGAGAACGTCTCCTAATTGCAGTATGAGGTGCAGAGCATTTGAAAGAGCAATCATTTATTAATGACCATCTTATACCATGATGCAAATACTGCCCTCAGTTGCACCTTATCACTGAAGTTGAAGATATTGCAGGGGTATAGCTAAGGCAAAATGTGTTCTTATACCTTTAACATGAAGACATCTATAGTACTCTAAGGGCTACATACTGTTTTTTCTCCCATAACAGAATTCCCATTGATAAATTACGTTTTTATGCAGATTGAGACTTGTATTAGACCATAAGCACAAAACAAATGGAACTGATGTTGTTCACGTAGTTGTTGGAAATGATACTCACTAGCAGCAGATCAAACATGCCCTTTAAGTGTGCAAATGGCTACATGAAGAGCAGAGTTAACTGCAATCAGCCAGTGGCTACACTAACATGGTAAAATTGGCCAATAGCTGCCTAAGATTTAAATTTAAATGACACTAATCTCTCAAGCTTGATCTGTTAATCTAGTCAAACAATTTTAGACACAGAGAGAGAGACATAATCTCTATATTTTACTTTTAAATTATTGAAGATTGTCATGGCCATATTAAATAAATCTTTGAAGCAACATAGTCATGTGCCTAGCAAACTGATAGACTCTCAGTTCTTCTACAAGAGTAAAGTGGGAAGTTCATCACACTTTTTTGGAATGATCTGTATAAGAATCATAGCTTTTGTCATATTAGTAGGTGCCCGTAAGGTAATATTCAATGAGACTGTTCTCTAGTTGGACTAGAGTTAAAACTGACTGGTACAGAAATTATATTTTCTAGGCATTACATGTAGTCAATTAAGATTAATGAACTTTGTTGTATTAATGTAGTTCCCAGTGCTTCAGTTTGAGATTTCCATGTTGCTCAGTTTCATATATATGAACTGACTTGCAATTTTATATACCAAAAATTCATTGGTTATTATATAGAAATTATTTCCTTGAATACTTTCAAACTTCCTGAGCTTATGATAATGAATATCATTTTACTTTAAGTCAAGCATACATCTTTTAATTTGTCACCAAAAATGATGTGATTCAAAGCAGTAATAGCACTTGTTATCTACATTAAACCTATGTTTTCAAGAGACCCAAGTCATTTAAAAAACTTTGCTTTTCATGTGATGTTTTAAAATGAGCTGTATACATCTAATGTAGATGGGTGTCATTTTAGTTTTGGAAAACTGTTGCCTGGGTTTTGGATTTAGATCTTTTTATCGTAACCTCTTAAGTAGTGGGTTCTTGGTTCTGATTATTTGTTCAATCCTTGTTTTGTTTTTAATGAGGAGTGACTACCTCTAATGTACAGATACTTTCAGACTTTAGTATTAATAGTTCAGTTTTTGGATCTCACGTTTCAGGTCTGTGTCTGCCACCTACCAACATGAGTCATTCACTTCTAACCCAGGGATCTTCAGACTTTCCCCCCACTTTTTGACTGTCCAAATACATGGGAGACTTTTATAGAATCTCAGTTATTTGGAATAATACATTTCAAAACATTGTGCCAAATTCAGCAAAGCTGGCTCACCACCTAAGCCTGCTGCACTAGAATTTGATAACCTTTCTGGCATACGGCAAAAGACTTTAGTTTCATAGGGTTTCTTGAAAAGGCTGGAGGCATGCTTCTCTGATCAATAAACAGGGCAGAAGGGAGTGCTTGCAGGTGGCTGGCTGATCTCCTGCAGAACTGGTTATTCGAATGCAGCTATAATTGTATTGTTAATGATGTATTAGGACACCTAGAACCTTGGGAATTCTTCAGTTTTTAAATTGAAATAGATAGGGGGAGATTCAGCCTCTGCAGGGCAGTGTCATTTTATTTTTCTTTCTCTCCCTTGTGTGGTACAAAATATATTTTTTGAGAGTTTCTCACACATTATGTGATTTGAGGTTACAATATTACAATTGATGTGCGTTTTCATTGTTAAAACTGAAATGGAAAATCAATTCTAAATTTTGTATGATTTTTCTACCAGGACTGGCTTCTGTTTGCTCAGTCTGGTGCCAAAACATATCTAAATCTTGGACCAAGGTTGGAAACTCAGCAGAACGGGTTCATGTTTGGGGGTTTTAATTAAATTTTAAAACAGGTGAGTTCATCAAGTTCATGTTTAGTTCTATTAGCTCTTATTGTTCTAACACAGATATTTCTGATGGACTTTCATTTAAAAAAAAAACACCTTCGTTCTTCTGCAAAGTTTCCAAAATATAGCTAGTATAAAACAAATAAACCGAAGACAGAATTTTACTTTGATCCATCAATTTATACTTTATTTTCTTCTTCCCATCTAAATTGTGCTGCCTTTGAACTTAGTAGTCTGATCGTCAATCAAGGAACTTCTAAAGGATTCCAAAATGGATACATCTCTCTACAAATCATCTATCATCCATATAAAATAGTTATTCTATATGTCACTCCTAAGAAAATGCCACATGTACAACATTTTATTGAATCATTGTTGAATAATTCTACAAGTGCCTCAAACAGATAGTCCTAAAATAAACACAACTGGGTTTCTGTAAGCATACTAATAAAGCCAGTTTGTCTGTAGGAACACTAAATCTCCTGAAACAATATATTTTGTTTCTGAGCAAAATGCTACTTCTGATTATTTCATTTTGCAGAATTTTTTGTCACAAATGTCAACAGGTAGGACATGAGACCAAATAAAATACTAGAACAGCTTATCTAAATGCCTTATGACAAGAATCATGTTGAGCTAAACAAAAAAAAGATATTAGAACACAGCTAACAACCTGTCTCTTTACATAACACAGATATCCAAACCAGAGTATTGTCTCTTCTTATAGTACTCAGTGTCTGTAATAGGGCATATGATCTATTGCTATAGCTACAGTTTCTCTTAAGAAGTTTCATGCCAAATTTAAACAAAAAGGGTTCCTCAGCTCATGCTCGATTACAAGCCCCTTTACCTTTCAGACTCACTACTTCCCTTCCCTCTGATTTCCCTGGCTCCCTTGCTCTGACTCACTCAGCTTTCCTCATTGTCTCTTCCCCCTCAAGGCCCAGACACCTTCTTACAAAGCCTAATCTGGATAAATTAGTGCAGCAAATGTACTTTGCTGCTGCTCCTTCTTAAAGGACCAGTGTCACCTTGTCGTGCCCTTATGTTACAGAATCCTTCAGGGTTAGGGAGACAGAAAAATACAAGTCACAAAGAATAAGGCAAGAAACTTGTATTTACCAAATGTTCAGTTGTGACAGGTAAACTAAGTGGGGAGGGGGGGGCAGAAATTAAAGGATACTGTGTGAAGTCTGTCACAAGGGTAAAACTGATCTGGCAGGAGCCAGAGCTTTATTGGGGTCAGTTTGAGACTGTGGAATGAACTCCCACAGGGAGTAAGGACCATCACAATCCTCACCACTTCTGGCTCCAAGTATAAAGCAGACTTCAGCTTTCCTTTCTCTGACATGAACACATGGAAACATACACCAAGCCTACTAAAACACTGCACTACATGTACAATTCTCTGCCTGGGGAAAAGATGAGAGGAAGAATGTATCACGAGGCAGATGTTAATCATTTTCATTTAATGCACTTCTGGAAGAGACCCATCAGCAGGGCCGGTGCAAGGATGTTCCGCACCCTAGGCAAAACTTCCACCTTGTGCCCCCCTTGCCTGTTCCTGAGCCCCCACCCTGAGGCAGCTCCCTCCTTCTGCCCTGAAGTGCGCCCTGCCATGGCAGCTCTCCGCCCTGAGGCATGCCCCCCAACTCCCTGAGCACCCCATCGCTGCTTCACTTCTCTCGCCTCCTAGGTTTGCGGTGCCAATCAGCTTAGGCACTGCAAGCCTGGGAGGCAGGAGAAGTGAAGCAGCCACTTTGTGCTGGGGGAGGGGTGAGCTGGGGTGGGGAGTTCCCCTGTGTGCTGTGCTCCACCCCCACACTTGCTGCAGGCGGCCCTCCCCACGCTTTCCTGCCCCAGCTCCCTCTGCCTAAATGCCAGCAGCAACCGGGGCAGCTGAAGATCTGGCTGCCGCGGTTGCTGCCGAAGAAAATGGCACCCCCCAAATCCTAGTGTCCTAGGCAATCGCCTAGGTTGCCTAAGTGGTTGCACTGGCCCTGCCCATCAGCCAGACACCTGGGAAAGAATTCTCTGTAGTAACTCAGCCCTCCCCCTTTAATGTCCCATCTCAAGACACTGGAGATATTTTCTACTGGCAATTATGGATGAGCCATATGCCATTATAGGCAACCTTCTCATACCATCCCCTCCACAAATTTATAAAACTGAGTCTTGAAATAAATTAGGGGGTTGTTTTTTTTTTTTGGCTCCCATTTTTTTTTGGCTCCCAGGGGGGAGGGATAGCTCAGGGGTTTGAGCATTGGCCTACTAAACCCAGGGTTGTGAGTTCAATCCCTGAGGGGGCCATTAAGGGAACTGGGGTAAAAATCTGGGGATTGGTCCTGCTTGGAGCAGGGGGTTGGACTAGATGACCTCCTGAGGTCCCTTCCAACCCTAATAGTCTATGATTCTATGATTCTATTCCCTTTAGAAGGCTGTTCCTGAATGTCTGTCCTCTGATGGTTAGAAACCTTCCTTTAATTTCAAGCATAAACATCGTGAGGGGCAGCTTATATCCATTTGTTGTTTTGCACACATTGGACCTTAAATTAAATAAACCCTGGTGAGGGAGAAGAGTTATTTCTCTCTAGTACTCATATAGAAAGCAATCATATCATAGACTATCAGGGTTTGGAAGGGACCTCAGGAGGTCATCTAGTCCAACCCCCTGCTCAAAGCAGGACCAATCCCCAGCTAAATCATCCCAGCCAGGGCTTTGTCAATCCTGACCTTAAAAACCTCTAAGGAAGGAAATTCTACCACCTCCCTTGGTAACCCATTCCAGTGCTTCACCACCCTCCTAGTGAAAAAGTTTTTCCTAATATCCAAACTAAACGTCCCACTTGAGACCATCACTCCTTGTTCTGTCATCTGGTACCACTGAGAAGTCCAAATCCATCCACTTTGGAACCCCCTTTCAGGTAGTTGAAAGCAGCTATCAAATCCCACCCCTGCCCCCCATTCTGCTCTTCTGCAGTTCCCTTATCCTCATGTCATGGTATAATTCCCCACTCTGAACCTTAGCATCCAAAAGATGGGGTACCAGCATGAATTCCTCTAAGCTCAATTACCAGCTTAGTACTTGTAGCACTGCCACCAACCAGGAATTCCAGTGCCTGGTACACTCTGGTCCCCCCAAAACCTTGCCCGGGGACCCCCAAGACCCAGACCCTCTGGATCTTAACACAAGGAAAGTAAACCCTTTCCCTCACCGTTGACTCTCCCAGGCTTTCCCTCCCTGGGTTACCCTAGAAGGTCACTGTGATTCAAGCTCCTTGAATCTTAAAACAGAGAGGAAAATTCACCTTCCCTCCTCCTTCTCTCTCCCCCTCCCAGACTCTCCCTGAGAGAGAAAGTAATCCTAACACAGAGAGAAAATTAACCTTTCTCTCCCCCTTCCCTCCTTTCTCCCCACCAATTCCCTGGTGAATCCAGACCCAGTCCCCTGGGGTCTCACCAGAATAAAAAAACAATCAGGTTCTTAAACAAGAAAAGCTTTTAATAAAAGAAAGAAAAAATAGTAAAAATTATCTTTGTAAATTTAAGATGGAATATGTTACAGGGTCTTTCAGCTATAGACACTGGGAATATCCTCCCAGCCTAAGTATACAAGTACAAATTAAAATCCTTTCAGCAAAATACACATTTGAACTCCTCCCAGCCAAATACACATTTGCAATAAAGAAAACAAACATAAGCCTAACTTGCCTTATCACCTAGTACTTACTTATTTGAATCTATAAGAACCTGTATCAAGGAGATTGGAGAGAAACCTGGTTGCACGTCTGGTCACTCTCAGGACCCAGAGAGAACAACCACCAAAAACTACCAGTACACACAAAGCCTTTCCTCCCTCAGGATTTGAAAGTATCCTGTCCCCTGATTGGTCCTCTGGTCAGGTGACAGCCAGGCTAACTGATCTTGTTAATCCTTTACAGGTAAAAGAGATATAAAGTACTTCTGTTCTATTAACCCCTACTATCTGTTTATGACACCTCACCTCATAAGTCATGTGCTCCAGACCCCTAATAATTTTTGTTGCCCTCTGCTGGACTCTTTCTAATTTTTCCACATCCTTTTTGTAGTGTGGGGCCCAAAACTGGACACAGTACTCCAGATGAGGCCTCACCAATGCAGAATAGAGGGGAATGATCATGTCCCTTGATCTGTTGGCAATGCCCCTACTTATGCAACCCAAAATGCCATTATCTTCCTTGGCAACAAGGGCACACTGTTGACTCATATCCATCTTCTCATCCACTGTAACCCCTAGGTTCCTTTCTGCAGAACTGCTGCCTAGCCACTCAGTCCCTGATCTGTAGCAGTGCATGGGATTCTTCTGTTCTTGGTGCAGGACTCTGCACTTTTTCTTGATGAAACTCATCAGGTTTCTTTTGGCCCAATCCTTTAATTTTTCTAGGTCTCTCTGTATCCTATCTCTACCCTCCATTGTATCTACTACTCCTCCCAGTTTAGTGTCATCTGCAAACTTGCTGAGGGTCCACGCCATCCTCCAGATCATTAATGAAGATATTGAACAAAACTGGCCCCAGGACCGCTTGATACCGGCTGCCAACTGGACATGGAGCCATTGATCACTACCCATTGAGCCCAGTGATTTAGCCAGCTTTCTATCCACTTTGTAGTCCATTCATCCAGCCCATATACTTTAACTGGCTGGCAAGAATACTAAGGGAGACCGTATCAAAAGCTTTGCTAAAGTCAAGGAATGACATGTCCACTGCTTTCCCCTCATCCACAGAGCCAGTTATCTCATCATAGTAGGCAATTAGGTTAGTCAGGCATGACTTGTTCTTAGTGAATCCATACTGACTGTTCCTGATCATGTTCCTCTCGTCTAACTGCTTCAGAACTGATTCCTTGAGGACCTGCTCCATGATTTTTCCAGGGACTGAGGTGAGGCTGACTGGTCTATAGTTCCCCGGATCCTCGTTCTTTCCTTTTTAAAAGATGGGTACTAAATTAGCCTTTTACCAGTCATCCCGGACCTCCCCGATCGCCATGAGTTTTTACAGATAATGGCCAATAGCTCTGAAATCACATCCACCAATTCCTTTAGCACCCTTGGATGCAGTGCATCTGGCATCAAGCTTTTCTAAATAGATCTGAACCACTACTTTCTCCACAGAGGGCTGGTCACCTCCTCCCCATGCTGTGCTGCCTAGTACAGCAGTCTGGGAGCTGACCTTGTTTGTGAACACAGAAGGGGAAAAAAAAAAGCATTGTGTACATTAGCTTTTTCCACCTCCTCTTGTCACTAGGTTGCCTCCTTCATTCAGTAAGGGGCTCACACTTTCTTTCACTTTCTTCTTGTTGCTAACATACCTGAAGAAACTCTTCTTGTTACTCTTAACATCTCTTGTTAGCTGCAACTCCAAGTGTGATTTGGCCTTCCTGATTTCACTCCTGCATGCCTGAGCGATATTTTTATACTTCTCCCTGGTCATTTGTCCAATATTCCACTTCTTGTAAGCTACTTTTGAGTTTAAGATCAGCAAGAATTTCACTGTTAAGCCAAGCTATTCGCCTGCCATATTTACTATTCTTTCTACACATCGGGATGGTTTGTTCCTGCAACTTCAATAAGGATTCTTTAAAATACAGCCAGTTCTCCTGGACTCCTTTCCCTCTAATGTTGTTCTCCCAGGGGATCCTGCCCATCAGTTCCCTCAGTGAGTCAAAATCTGCTTTTCTGAAGTCCAGCGTCCATATTCTGCTGCTCCCCTTTCTTCCTTGTGTCAGGATCCTGAACTTGACCATCTCATGGTCACTGCCTCCCAGGTTCCCATCCACTTTTGCTTCCCCTACTATTTCTTCCCTGTTTCTGAGCAGTAGATCAAGAAGAGCTCTGCCCCTAGTTGGTTCCTTCATCACTTGTACCAGGAAATCGTCCCCTACACTTCCCAAAAATTTCCTGGATTGTCTGTGCACTGCTGTATTGCTCTCATAGCAGATTTTGGGGTGATTGAAGTCTCCCAAGAGAACCAGGGCCTGTGATCTAGGATCTTCTCTTAGTTGCCAGAAGAAAACCTTTTCCACCTCATCCCCTTGGTCTGGTGGTCTATACCAGACTCCCACCACGACATCACCCATGTTGCTCACACTTCTAAACTTAATCCAGAGACTCTCAGGTTTTTTTCTGCAGTTTCATACTGGAGCTCTGAGCAGTCATACTGCTCTCTTACATACAATGCAACTCCCTCACACTTTCTGCCCTGCCTGAACAGTTTATATCCATCCATGACAGTACTCCAGTCATGTTAGTTATCCCACCAAGTCTCTGTTATTCCAATCACATCATAATTCCTTGACTGTGCCAGGACTTCCAGTTCTCCCTGCTTGTTTCCCAGGCTTCTTGCATTTGTAGATAGTCACTTAAGATAACTCGCTGATCATCCTCCTTTCTCAGTATGAGGAGTCCTCCCCTTCTGCACTCTCCTGCTCATGCTTCTTCCTAGTATCCCATTTCACCACTTATCTTAGGGCTTTGTTCTCCTTCGCCTGATGAACCTAGTTTAAAGCTTCTCTCACTAGGTTAGCCAGACTGCTTGCCAAGATGCTCTTTCCTCTCTTTGTTAGGTGGATTCCCGTCTCTGCCTACCACTCCTTCTTGGAACACCATGCCATGGTCAAAGAATCCAAAGCCTTCTCTCCAACACCACCCTCATAGCCATTCATTGACTTCCACGATTCGGTGGTCTCTACTCAGGCCTTTTCCTTCCACAGGGAGGATGGTCGAGAACACCTCTTGTGCCTCAAAATCCTTTATCCTTCTTCCCAGACCCATGCAGTCTGCAGTGATCTGCTCAAGGTTATTCTTGGCAGTATCATTGGTGCCCACATGGAGAAACAGGAAGGGGTAGTGATCTGAGGGCTTGATGAGCCTCAGCAGTCTCTCCATCACATCGTGAATCATAGCTCCTGGCAAGCAGCACACTTCTCAGTTTTCCGGGTCTGGACAGCAGATAGATGACTCAGTCCCCCTGAGGAAGGAGTCCCCGACCACCACCACCAACCTCCTTCACTTGGGAGTGGTGGTCGTGGAACCCCCATCCACTGATTGAAAGGCATGAAATGTACTGTCCAAGGGAGTCTCCTTCTGCTCCCTTCCCTCAGATGTATCATCTAGTTTACTCTCCGCGTTAGTACCTGTGGAGAGAACATGAAAATGGTTGCTCACCTGTATCTGCATTGCTGGTACGTGGATGCTCCTCTTTCTTCTTCTGGAGGTCACATGCTGCCAAATTTCTTCACTATCCTTCTGTCCCCACTGCACAGACTGTTCTGATTCTTCAGAATGTTGTGCCTGTAGAAGCATATCCTGACATCTGTCCAGGAAATCTTCATTTTCTCTTATGCAACACATGGTTGATACTTGTTTCTTCAGACCTTGAAACTTCTCTTCCAATATGGAGGCTAGCTTACACTTTGTACAGACAAAGTCGCTTCTGTCATGTGGAAGAAAGACAAACATGGCACATCCTGTTTGTGCAGATCACAACAACCGATCACTCACCATCCATATTACCTTCCTTCTAAGATCTTCGTCTCTCCCCTTCATTTCTATGATCATTCTAGTAGCCCTTCTCTGCACCTGTTCCATTTGAATTCATGTTTCTTAAACATGAGAGACCAGGACTGCGCACAGTATTCCAGATCAAGTCTCAGCAGTGCCTTGTAGGAGAGTAATAGCACTTCTCTAGCTCTCCTGGAAATATCTCTGCTGTTGCATCCTAGGATTGCATTAGCTTTTTTCACAGCTACATATCTCTGGAGGCTCATAGTCATCCTGTGATCAACCAATACACCCACATCTTTCTCCTTCTCTGTTACTTCAAATTGATAAATCCGCAGTTTATAGCAAAAAGGTGCATAGTCTCCCCTTCAACTAATTCCTTCACCAACTTTCTATTCTCATATTAATCCCGGTTTTGTCCAATCTATGTGGAACTATATCAAATGCTTTACAGAAATCCAGGTAGATTAGATTTATTGCATTTCCTTTGTCTATAAATTAGTTATGTTCTTAAACAAAGAGATCACATTATTTATTATCCATCAGATCAAGTTTTGATTCTAAAGATATTCTGTTGTCAGGTTTCAGAGTGGTAGCCGTGTTAGTCCGTATCAGCAAAAATAACGAGGAGTCCTTGTGACATTTCAGAGTAACCAATTTACTTGGGCATAAGCTTTCGTGAACTTTAGACCATGAAAGCTTATGCCCAAATAAATATGTTAGTCTCTAAGGTGCCACAAGGACTCCTCGTTATTTTATCTTCTGTTGTCGTCCAAGCAAGATAGCTCTCTTTCCTCTTGCTCCAAGTTGTTCTGTGGTTTGGTCATTCACTGGGAAGATGCATGCAGGACTGGAAAGAGTAATTCTATTTCTCAGGCTATGTATGCACTTCAGAAGCTTCCCAAAACTAATGGCTGGAGTACCTTCTGGGAGTCCTTATATGCCCATTCAGGGAACAGAAATCTGTGGAACTCCAAGTTTTCTTATACCTTGAATATTGCTATGCAGGGAGCCTCTGCATGGGTATCTCTCATCCAGCCACACATCATCAATCCTCCTCCTCATCATTTAATCAGTTCCGTGCCATTGCAGGGGCTGAAGGCATTGGTGCACCTCAGTCTCTCCTGTACTTTGTCTGTGGCACACAATAATTTAGTTTTCTGAGGGCTGGTCTCATTCGGGTTGTTAGACTTGATATGGAGGTGACTGGGTAATGTTAGTGGCCTGTGATATACAGAAGGTTGGACTAAATGATCTGGTGGTCCTTTCTGGCCTTAAACTATATAACACTATGACCCCTTGTGTATTGGAACTGCAGTGAGCCCACTATCAAGGGGCTCTGCAGCAAAGGAGGAAAGGACTGGCTTTGCCTCAAAGGGAGTAAAATTGTGCATTCATACTTTCACTTCCCTGAGCAATATCAGATTCTGGAAGTAGAAATTACTGTCAAGCTTAGCAGACAGTGAGTAAAATGTTGATGCCAATTCTGTTAATGACGGGGTTTTAAAAATAAGTCTGAGTTGACAATTCTTCTATCTGCTTGGACATTTTCAAAATATGACCTGCTTCCTTTCATACTGTTCTATGGAGCTGAGACCTTCCTGCAACCTTTGTACTGCCACCTACTAAGATTATTCTTAACCATGCACTCTGAAAATGGGATTTGTAGCCCATAGGATTATTTTGCTAGTTATTATTCCTATTAATCAAGCCAGCAGTATTAATTAATATGTTTCTTTTTCTGAAATTAATCCATTTTATTCTTATGTTATTAGTATTTATTTCTTGGAATTTAGGATGTTTTGAGACATGTTTCCTAATAATAAGTTTTGCTGAAATGCAAGAAGCCTACCGGCCTGTAGGATCAAATAAGAGTTGGTATATAGCCAAAAAAAAAAGTAGAATTAGTTATAAATATGTCAGCATAAAAGTTGGCAACCTTTGGCATAGATAAGAATGGTCCCTGAAACTTTGGGGAACCAAAGAGAGGAACTATCCACATCACATCACAGGTTTATCTGGCTTTTACAACCGGTTGATAACCGCAGGGTACACCACAACTCGAGGTCATCAAGAGAGCCTAGGTTGGCAGTTTTGGAGTGAGATACTTTCTAAACATATTAATAAGAATTAAGTGGGAACGGTACCCATACATTTCTTTGGGTACAGAAACAAGATGTGGGTGTAGTAGGTTGGGCCTGAATTACATAGATCAGGATCCTATAAAATACTCTGTAAGGGAGGGTTGGTTGGTTAGTTAAGGGAATAGTTTTAGGGAATAGTTTTACTCTAAGTTCTATCAGCTCAGTTTATGCAGTATAGTATAGTATAACTACTCAACATTCTTAGCCAATAGGGAAGCCAGCACTATCGCGTAATCAGGCATTCCAGGAGTGAGGCTGATCCTTCACCTCCTGTTATCAGGATCCCAAGAAAGGGTGTGAGAATATTAGGTTAAGGTACTTATAATAGAAATGTTACCAGCAGGAGTTTTGGAATTCTTTTACTGTTTTTCAGTTATAAGTTTCATTGCATCCCTTGTTTTATGTTAAGGGCAATAAAGATTTTATCAATTTGGTATTGTCCTCAGTGTAGGTGTTCTTGCCAAGCACCCCGAGAATCCTCTCCCAATATAGAACTCTCTGAGTTCTTAAACTCTGTAGTCTGAATTGGATACGAACCTATAAATCTTCTGGTTGGATGCAATCAGTCGCAAGCCATAAAAATTCACCCATCGAATTCAGGTCAACAGACCCTTGCCTCAAGTTTTTTACCTCATAGCAAAGTAACTACACTTTGAAGCATACTGGCACACAAAAAAAAAAAAGTAATCTTTTGGAAATGCCATTCTTCTTGTCTGCATAATTTTGGTTTTACTCATCTTCTCAAGAGATGAGTTCATAAATACATTTCCTCTGACACATTCAGTTTAAATTTAAAATCTTTCAAATCAGTGCAGCAGGAATTGATTTGGCCGGTTTTGTCCCTCTTGAACTCTAGAGAGAGTTGCTGAATATCATAAATGTTCGATATCATCTTGGTAGCAGTGATTGAAAAAAAACCATGCCTATCATAAATCTTTGTAAGAGCCGTCTTATATAATTTTAAGTGCAATGGTGTCTGCAAAGAACCCTTAGGAAACCAGGTATGATCCTAGTACATTGATTTATAAATAGTGGTACATGAATAGAATTATTTCCAAGCTTAAACCTTTCAACATTTTTCATGGAGTCTCTATTCAGCATCATTGAATTGGAGAACATTGTTTTCAAGAACAGCAAATTATTAGGCTCTCAGGATCAGATTTTCAAATATTTCAGCATCTAAGGAGAGAGACACATTGGAATTTTCAAAAGTGCCGAAATATGTTAGGTTCCTAACTCCTGTTGATTTTCATTATTTCAAGGGACTTAGCTTCCTAACCTGCTTGGGCACTTTTAAAAATTCCATTAGGTGCCTGTCTGCATCACTAGGTTTCTAAATACCTTTTGCAAATCTTGTCAGTTACTACAATGATAGCAATAATTACCTAGATAAATAAATAAAACATATAAATTGCTTTGCTTTGAATAATTCTTGTTTACTTAAAAAAAATTGTTGGAATCAAGAAAAGTAGTGGTTAAGATAGGCGAAAGAAATGAATTTAGAAGTATTTGTGGACGAGATACAGGGAAATCTTAGGTCACTGTTGAAAATTTGGCAAAACAGATTTTGAGTGCCTTCTTTTTTAGTTGCCTAACTTCTGACACCTTTTGGATTGATTTTCAGAGAGGTTGAGTACCATCGTCTTCCACTGATTTCAGTTGAAGTTGTGGATGCTCAGCACCTCTAAAAATCAGGGCCAAGCTCTCTTAAATTGGTGTCATAGGACAGCCACCTCCAGGGCACTCCCTCGTGTCCTCAGAGTGGCTATGCAGGCAACTCGCTGCCTCAATTTTGCTCTTTTGGGCACTCATAGTCTCTCTCTTCTAGTAGTCAATCACCTGCCCACATTCTCCACCTTATATCATGTTGCCGCTTGACCAGTGCCCCTGCCTCCGTTTCCACTTCATTGGTTCCCAGTAATTTCAGTACAGCTTTCTGAGCATTTAAATCGCCCTTTTGTAGAGGTAGTTTACTATGAGTCCCACAATCTTCATGAAGAATTCTCCACCACAGTGCAAGCACTACATACAATCTTTCAATGCCGAACAATCCATCAGCACACCAAGTATGTCTCTGGCATCTCTCAAAAAACACCTCTACCCCACTATAACGCAGTTGTGGGGAGCCAAAAATCCCTACCGTGTGATAGCTGAAACCCTGTTATATTGGGGTAGGGGCAGCAGGGCTCCAGTGATGATTTAAAAAGCTCCGGGCCCGGGAAACCTGGGCCCTTTAAATTACCAGCGAGCCCTGCTGCCGCAGCCCTGGGGTAACAGTGGCAGGGCTACAATGGGATTTAAAGGGCCCAGGGCTCCCTGCAGCAGCCAGAGCCCCAGACCCTTTAAAGCTCCGCCGGAGCCCCACTGCTACCGCACTATATGTGAACCCATGTTATATCGGGTCACGTTATAGCGGAGTAGAGGTGTGTGTCATCCCAACCAGTCTAGCTGGGATGCTTCTCCCCTCCTTATTGGTTTTCAGCTCTGCTCTTGTGAGGTCTGTGTCTCAGGACTCTGGACCCTTTCTCTTCGGAATGTGGTTCTGAACTCTCTCCCTTTGGGCTGTGGGCCCTGATTTTTCTTGATCTAAACTTCCTGGGGCATTTGGGCTATCTTTGAGTTATATCTCCCAGGGGCATATACTGGGACATACCCTCAGAGTTAAAACTTTCCTGCTCTCCTCATTACACCAAACTAAGGCACTTCTGGACTAAAATGGAAGAGTTTGGCCTGATTTCATTTAAGGGAGCAGCTACCCTATTACAGAACTTGATCCATCCCTCTCTGTACTGGACAGCAAAACTGGCTGGGTGTGGTGTTGCGGAGGAAGCTTGAAGCAACTTCTTTAAGCAGAGTGTAGTGTCTGTGTAACCTCAGGGGAGGGAGGGTCACATATTCTCCGGTATGCCACTCCACAAAGGATATGAGTTGGAGCAGCCCTCAGTTACAGAGCTTTAGCTCAAGCTGTAGTACCTTTATGGCTTTGTCTCTGGAGGATCTCTGTTCAATCCTTGGTCTGTCGGCTAAGATGGCAGCTATCTTGTCTGAGAGTCAGTGGAGGGAATTCTTGTGTAGACAGAATTTCTTCTGTGGATTCCAGCCATTGCATGGTCCCTCTGCAGCCCCTCTAATGTACCTGACAATGCCAATGGCAAAAATCTAGCCTTGTATTTGATTAAGGAGGAAACGAAGAAAGATGATTTACAAACATCATCTACTTCAAAATGGTTCTGCTATTTAGAAAATGAATGATGAATCATAAGAAATGAAAATCTTTTGTGAGAATGGGCTAGACTAATACTTGCTCAGTAGAATGAAATCACATGACCTGTTCCTCTACTACTGACACCACTATCATGGGAGCAGGTTAGAGTCCAGAAAATGGTCACTTCAGCACTGATATAAACACAAATTAAATATATCAGTGTCTGCATTAAGTAAGGAACAGGGGCAGCATACTACTACCTCCTTCATCTAGCCTTCGTCTGTCATGTCTATTCAGACTATAAGCTCTTTGGGTAGGGACTGCCTTTTATGGGATATCCATACAACTATTAGTCCAGTGAGGCCCTGACCCAGGATTGGGGCTTTTTCCCATTACCATGGTACAACTAATAGTAGTAAATGCAGACTCATTTTATTCTGGAAATACATAGGATCCTCCCAATGACAATATTGTTCTACCGCCTTCCACTAGGTTTTCACAGACTCTGAATGCAAATTATTTCACATTTCTGCACTGGTAACAATAATATTTTTACTAAAGTATGCTTGGTAATTTAGTGGTAGGCAAAACAAAAAGGCATAATTTGGAGCAAATTTGTATTGGGTGGTATGTATCGATTATGATTTATCATTGTTTACCATTATTTTATTTGAAATTATATTCATTAATAGGAATGAAATTACATATTCTGAGCGCTGTGGACTTCTTGAATTTCCTGTTGCTTCAAACCCTTTTTGTATTTAAAGAGAATGTTAGCACTAGCAGTTACTCTGTATCCAAGTCCTTCTACAAAATCCTCTAATAAAAATATTAGTTTTATTAATATAATAAGTATTGGATTCTTCTATATTTGAACAGAGTCGCTTGACAGACCAAGAGCTTCAGTAACACACTTACACTGTACATGTCCTGTATACTGATGTCTTTGTACAGTGATACATGCCTAAGAAATCTAGCACAGTATAATGACAGCTGTCTTTAAAACCATGTTTCCAGCAACAATCATCTTTCATATGATTATTATTATTATATAAATGTTGCAAAGACAGCGTACGTTCCATTTTGCATTTATGCATCTTGAGATTGTGAAAAGCAGAGTGAAATAATTCCTTACAATATTGTCAGATACCCAAACCCAGCTGCCCTGTTATCTGCAAATTCCCTTTGTTCCAAGGGGTACACGTTCACCTCTGCAATCACCTACCATCCTGGATGTTGCTGTAAAATCAACAGTTGAACAGAAGCAAAAGTTGGGAGAGTGGAGGAGGATCTGTGGGCAAGAAGGGAAAAGAAAAATAAGCAGTTGTCTCTTGGGAAAGGGGACTTCATAGATTCAAAAATTCTAAGGCTGGAAAGGACCATTGTGGTCATATAGTCTGACCTCTGATATAGCACAAGCCATAGATCTTCCCCAAAATAACTTCTATAGCATATCTTTTAGGAAAGAAAACATCCTTGATTCAAAAATTATCAGTGATGGAGAATCCACCACAATCCTGGGAAAATTGTTCCAATGGTTAATTAGCCTCATATTCAAAAATTTGTACCATATTTCCAGTCTGAATTTGTCTAGCTTTCCACTTCCAGCCATTGGAATGTGTTATACATTTCTTTGCTAGACTAAAGAGTCTTTTATTAACTATTTTTTCTCCATGTAGTTACTCGTAGACTGTAGCCAAGTCACCCATTAACTTTCTCTTTGTTAAGCTAAATAGGGTACATTAGGCAAGAACGCCACCTCAGAAGGAGTTTTAGGGGGCGTTTATATCTGAGAAATGTTAGGGAGCCTTGGAAATGGGATGAGGACAACTGAGGGTTGGAGACTAGAGGGAAAATTGCTAATGAGAAGTGGGAGGTAGAAAGAGGTAATTTTCATTACTGGACACCAATAATTTTATTTAAAAATACTAAAAATATTTATTTTAGAGAAACAAAAAATGGTTCTTACTAATTGTTTCTCATACTACCAACTCAGGAGTCTGATTCCTACTATGTTGTCACAGGGGTTCATTTGCTTGCCATAAAAGATAACATAGTTCAGACCAAGGAAAATAATCACAATTATTAACCACACCTATTGTATTAAAGAAAGAAAAAAAGAAAACATTAACAAAATAACACAAATGATTTAACACAAGTGATTAAACACAAAAGATAAACTGGTTACTTCTGTTGAAAACTTTTCTGCAAGCCTCTCTGTGAACATCTTGTAACAAAAACTACACCATGGTAATGGAAGCACCTCTGTGGGTCCTTTTTCTCTTGAGTAAATCAAAACCAAAGTATATTATTTCCCCAACTTATTGTGAATTCAGTTTTAGTATCTTATTAGATAATTAACACTGTTCATGGGCAAAATAATTTGGTTAAGGGCAAGTGAAACCTGTCTAGTTGTTAATAATATCCTAAACAGTTGTTTGTTGGACAAAGTAAGCAATCTTAACTCATAGACTCATAGACTCATAGGTCAGAAGGGACCAATCTGATCATCTAGTCTGACCTCCTGCACAAGGCAGGCCACAGAACCCCACCCATCCAATTTTATAACAACCCCTATCCCAGGACCGAGTTATTGAAATCCTCAAAAATGGTTTGAAGACCTCAAGCTGCAGAGAAACCACCAGCAAGCGACCCGTGCCCCACGCTGCAGGGGAAGGCGAAAAACCTCCAGGGCACCTGCCAATCCGCCCTGGAGGAAAATTCCTTCCCGACCCCAATTATGGCGATCAGCTAAACCCTGAGCATGTGGGCAAGAGTCACCAGCTAGCACCCAAGAAGGAATTCTCTGCAGCAACTCAGTACCCATCGCATCCAACATCTCCCCGCAGACCATTGAGCAGACCTGTCTGGTGGTAATTCAAGATCAATTGCCCAAATTAACGATCCTATCATAACATCCCCTCCATATACTTATCAAGCTTTGTCTTAAAGCCAGGAAAGTCTTTTGCCCCTACTACTTCCCTCGGAAGGCTATTCCAGAACTTCACTCCCCTAATGGTCAGAAAACTTCGTCTAATTTCAAGTCTAAACTTCCTAATATCCAGTTTATACCCATTCGTCCTCGTGTCTACATTAGTACTAAACTTAAATAATTCCTCTCCCTCCCTAACGTTAACCCCCTTGATATATTTATATAGAGCGAGCATATCCCCCCTCAGCCTTCTTTTGGCCAGGCTAAACAAGCCAAGCTCTTTGAGTCTCCTTTCATAAGGCAGTTTTTCCATTCCTCGGATCATCCTTGTAGCCCGTCTCTGAACCTGTTCCAGTTTGAATTCATCCTTCTTGAACATGGGACACCAGAACTGCACACAGTATTTCAGATGGGGTCTCACCAATGCCTTATATAATGGTACTAACACATCCTTATCCTTGCAGGAAATACCCCGCCTGATGCATCCCAAAATCGCATTTGCTTTTTTAACAGCCGTATCACATTGGCGACTCATAGTCTTCCTGCTATCAACCAGTACCCCAAGGTCCTTCTCCTCCTCCGTCGCTTCCAACTGATGCGCCCCCAACGTATATCCAAAATTCTTATTATTAATTCCTAAATGCATGACCTTGCACTTTTCACTATTGTATTTCATCCTATTTCTATTACTCCAGTTTACAAGGTGGTTCAGATCTTCCTGAATAGTATCCCTGTCCTTCTCCGTGTTAGCAATACCCCCCAGCTTGGTGTCATCCGCAAACTTTATTAGCACATTCCCGCTCTTTGTGCCAAGGTCAGTAATAAAAAGGTTAAATAAGATCGGTCCCAAAACCGATCCTTGAGGGACTCCACTGGTGACCTCCTTCCAGCCCGACAGTTCACCTTTCAATACGACCCTCTGGAGTCTCCCCTTTAACCAGTTCCTTATCTACCTTACAACTTTCATATTCACTCCCAGCTTTTCCAATTTAACTAACAGCTCCCTGTGCGGAACCGTGTCGAACGCCTTACTGAAATCTAGGTAAATTATATCTACCGCATTTCCTTTATCTAAGTAATCCGTCACCTTCTCAAAGAAGGAGATCAGATTGGTTTGGCACGATCTACCTTTAGTAAATCCGTGTTGCAATTCATCACAATTACTATTGACCTCTATGTCCTTAACTACTTTCTCCCTTAAAATTTTTTCCAAGACCTTACATACTACAGACGTCAAGCTAACAGGCCTATAATTACCCGGATCACTCTTATTCCCTTTCTTAAAAATAGGAACTACATTAGCAATCCTCCAGTCATACGGCACAACCCCCGAGTTTATCGATTGCTTAAAAATTTTCGCTAATGGGCTCGCAATTTCATGCGCCAGTTCCTTTAATATCCTCGGATGGAGATTGTCCGGGCCCTCCGACTTCGTCCCATCGAGCTGTTCAAGTACGGCCTAACTAAATCATATGAAATTAAAGAAAATATTTAAATTAGTTATTTAGGAGAAGGCATTTCATCAGCTTTCTTAAAACAGGACAATTACAAATATTAAGAATCCTAAATTCAATTAAGTGCTGCTATTTCTGTGTTTACCAGTCTCTAGTACCTGTCTCTTCTCTAGGAATACATGGTCTAACCATCTGGTGATTAAAAGGAAAAACCTAAAGTATTAAGTTATAACAGTATTTCATTGTCTGGTGATGCCAAAAGAATGACAGGAGACATTAGATATGGGTTTAATCAGGCCACAACTTTATTATTAGATGTCCAGAACTAAACCGGCAGATAACATGTTCAGTGCAGGTGAAAGCCACACAATTAACTGGGGAGGGGTGAGTGCTTTTACCAGCCCCCTTTCACCTTTCCGTTCATGTCCCTCCAGCAGATCCACTGCCAAGAACCTCCACTTCCAGCCAATTCCGGGGGGGGGGGGGAATTCCACCAGCTCCCCCTCCTTTTCATCCAGGTCCCTGCAGCGATTCACTTGCTGGGACCTTACCGACCTCCCATCCCCTCGTAGGAGGGATTAAGGTGGACTATAATGATGGTGGGTTAGCTCCCTGCTGTACAAATCTGAGGAGTCCCTAACTGCCCCCAGCTCACTCAATTACCAGTCACCTCTCCTTAATTCCTTTTCCAAGCCATTTATCCATTCCTTTGTGTTCTTAATTTATGGAGTACCTGCACTGAACATCCGCTATACACTTAAATAAAGAGTTGTGACATATGGCCTACTACCCATCATGCTGTGCATGAACAGAGCCCACCTGAACCAGCTGCTAGGAAGGCAAAAAAAAAACCCCAACTGCACCTGGCAAATATGATGGCAAGGGAAAAATTCCTTCCCAGACCCTTTCAACGGGGCGGTTAGCATAATGCCCACAGCAGATATAACTAATCACCTGGCATATTTCTGACATAAATATGGAGGGAGGTGCTGCCTAGCCTGCTCCAATTGATGAGGGGAGGGTCCAGGCCGAAGCTGACCTTTTTTAAACCCCTCATTCCTAAGTGGTTAGTCAACTACCACGGTAATGGCTTTTCCAGCAGTTTTACGTCTCCCATTCTCCCCTCAAGCCAGAAAGCATTGCCCTCTTCTCCTGGCCAGCCAGACACCACCACCCCCGGCTTAAAGTGCAGGGCAGTGATTATCCCAATAAAATCATTACAAGGCTGTATTTAATCCCTTGGCAGTGTCTTAGTCAGCTTTTCTCAAGAATTCAGATTGAAGTTTTTGGGAGATTTTCCTTGGGTTGTTTTCTTTTTGAGTCTTCTCTGTTTTTCTTATTTGTCTTATAGAGCTTGATTTTAGAGCTGGATTTTAGAACTGGACAGGATGTGTTGTGGAGTGCTTGCTGTCTAATCAGAGAAGAAAGGATGGGGGAGGGGAGAAAGAGAGAGAAAGGTGCTTACTTCAGATCCTTTATACCATCTCCTTGCATTTTCTTATAATTTCTTAAAAATAGGATCTATTCCAAGTTTGTTTAGATTCAGAGTTGATTGTGTTCGCTTTTTCAATGGCTTCACATCTTTGGCTTAGGTGGCACCCTCAGCTTCTGAATATGCAATCTGTTTAATAAATATGTAATACTTATTTAATTCCTTTTGTTGTTGTTCTGCCAGGGAAGCATCAGATAACTTTCAAAGCTAGTTTTGATTTTCTTTTTCTCCAGACCATTCTCTGAGATCTTCTTTCAATTTTATTAGAGTTTGACAGAGAATGAAATTCTGTTTTCAAAATGTCCAAACACTCCTCCTCTTTATATAAAAGTTTTCAGTTCTCAAGAGTCTTTTTAAAGTTAAATAACTTATCAAGTCTTTAGCTTAAATAATTAAAAAGTTGTTGATTCTTATAAGAAGTTTTGAGGAGATGATTCTTGTCTTCCAGAATTGGATGAGGATTTGCTTCTGCACCACCAGTAATTAATTAATTTTCCCATTATTAAAAATATTCTAATATTACTAAGAATTTACTAATTAAAAATCAATTTACTATATTTGTACATAAAACTTATTACTATTCCTATAAAAAAAATATACCGGGAATTTGTTTTATGAAGTATCACATTTAAATACAAAATATTGCAAATAAACGTCTCAAAATATGTTTACCATTTCAACATTTAAGAAATAAAAGTTTTAAACATCTCCAACTACACCTGTCAGGGATGATCTAGATAATACTTAGTCCTGCCATGAGTGTAGGGGACTGGACAAGATGACCTCTCAGACCAGTTCCCTTCCAGTCCTACAATTCTCTGTTTTTTCTCTAAAGTTTTTAAGGATACAAACAGGTTGTGAGGTTTCTTTTTTTTTTTTTTTTTTTTTTTTTTTTTTTTTTTTTTTTTGGCAAGAGGGGGGTAGAGACCACTTTATCGAGATTAATTGCTTTGATAACATTCTTTTCACAATCAAGTTTCTTCATAAAACATTACTTTTTTGTTAAAATGCTTTTTCTTGTTGATGTTTGCTTGCCCATGGGTGATAGGAGAAGAAACTTGCAACTTCTTTGATTAGCTTTAACATTTTGTAACATAACCTTGCTAAATATATGTATTGTTACATTTCCAAGCTTTCTGTCTATAGCATACTTGTAACCTGCACCTCAATATTTCCAATCTTTTGTGCTTGGACTTTGCAATCTTAACATTATATAAATGTATTTGGATGTAATTTCCTAGCTTTATAAAAAAGCAAACCAAAAAGCAGATATTTCCCATGTAGCTCCATACTGATCTTCCTTATGGATCATCACACTTGAATTAAAGGAGCAATTGGTAGCACTAGTAAGCTGTTACATTTTATGTGGACCAGTCACTAGAAGGGGGCACCTAACACACTCTTTGTCAGTGGCTCACAAAACTGTTTACGACAAAGTAAAGGAATGCTGAGAATCCAGAATCTTGGGCTCCATTCCAGGTTCTGAAAGGGAGTGGATCCATCACACAGCCAAGAACACAGATTTGAAAGTCTGAAAAGAACTGTGACTGTGTGGATGAGATTTTCCACATTAGAGATCTGAGTTCAAGTATCTGCCCCTTGCAAATGCACGTTACTGTATCATTCTTAACTATATGATCATATCATGAAATTTTGCTAAATTTCCTAACTTTTTATGCTTGAAGGGGAGAGCAAAGAAAAAAAAAAGACAATGTATAAAAAATGTGACAATATTAGGCCACAATGCCTTATCCTATACAATATAAAGGTCTATGATAAAGTAAAATTGGTGTTTTCAAAAGTAGTAATAAAGCAATGCCTGTTCTGAAGTCTGAACAGCTCAAGTCATAGGTGGCCAACACTCAAAGATACTTCATTCTTGGTTATCAGATGAGTGCGTAGACAGTTACAGGAGCGTGCTGAAATGTTAATTTTAAAATTGAACCCTGCGACAGAATCCACTTTGTTGCATATGACTCTTTCCAAAACAGCAGTGTTAGATAACTGGAAGTATCTAGAGATTAGTTATGGGATACAAGCCATTTCAGTCTGGTTTAAGTTAATAGTAACCATAAGAATAGCCATACTGGGTCAGAAAAAGGTCCATCTAGCCCAGTATCCTGTCTTCCAACAGTGGACAATGCCAGGTGCCCCAGAGGGAATGAACAGAACAGATAATCATCAAGTGATCCATCCCCTGTTGCCTATTTCCAGCTTCTGGCAAACAGAGGCTAGGGACACCATCCCTGCCCATCTTGGCTAATAGCCATTGATGGACCTATCCTCCATGAATTTATCTAGTTTTTTATCCTTGTTATGGTCTTGGCCTTCAGAACCTGCTCTGGCAAAGAGTTCCACAGGTTGACTGTGCGTTGTGTGAAGAAATGCTTCCTTTTATTTGCTGTAAACCTGCTGCCTATTAATTTCATTTGATGACCCCTAGTTTCTTGTGTTATGAGATGTAGTAAATAATAGTTCCTTATTTATTTTTCACTATACCAGTCATGATTTTATAGACTTCTATCATTTCCTCCCTTAGTCGTCTCTTTTCTAAGCCTTAAAGTCCCAGTCTTATTAATCTCTCCTCAATGGAAGCTCTTCTATATCCCCAATTTGTGTATCATGTCACTGTCAATTATCTGTTAGGACCAGCAATTATGGTGGTATGGTAGAAATATACTATCATTTTGGTGCTAAAAGAGTGCTCCCATTTGGCCTTTCTATATTATAAGAACCAAAGGCACTTGATGAAATTAAGACATCACATTTCAAAGAGATAAAAAGTACTTCATGAGGCAGCTTGTAATTAGCCTGTGGAGTTGTTGCCACAGATAGTAATAGCTGAGCAAGCTTGAAAATAGATTAGATAGTTATATGAATAAGAATAGCATCTTCACAATCATTAAGTAGCATTAAAATTACAAGTACTATTAGTTCTCATCCTTCAAAGTATAAACCAATCACTAGCTAGGATATGAAAGAAATGTTAGCCTCTAGTATAATATTTCACTGTTAGATGCATTTTGGGCTTTTTTTTTACTTCCTCAGAAGTATCCAGCATTAGCCCACAGAAAGAGCAAAGATACTGAACTACATGAACCATAGGACTTTTCCAGTAGGGCAAGTCTTACATTGTAAGATTTTCCTTAAATAATGCATATGTATATTAAGGATTGATGTTACAATTGGATGTGAAATGAGCTGTTACTCTTTCAGTTTCCTAATGGACAGGTGTTCACCTCTTTAAAACAGCGCACCCTGCCTTAATTATATTAATTACTGTTGTTGGTGGTCTTAACTGAGAGGACAAGGATTTGAATAGGCTTAGAGATTTAAGTACCTTTTTACTCCTGGTCTGATTCACACTGAAGCCACAAGACCTGTGAAGGAGAAACCTGCATAGTTGGAATCATTAAAGAAGGGAAAACTTATGTGCAATTAGTTATCACATAGGATATTCAGTTATGGTTCTTGTCCCAGTATGTCAAATCAGCCCTGTCTTGCAAGTCAACATTGAAACTCAAGAGATTCTTGTGTGTTTGGTTTCATGTCAGAATGCAAAGCGTCCAAAAAACCTGTTTTTTGTGAGATTTACATCCTGATTTCAAAACCAAAGAGGTATGGTTACTGGATAAGCTTCCAAAATACATCTGAAAACAGAATTAGATCTCTGAACCATTTCATTCTCACCCATCATTAATTAAAACATGCCTAGAGAGCCTATAAAGGCTAAGGGTTCTTATATTGATCATTTATCAATATTTATCAAGTAGAGTCTGCAACCAAGATAGGAGGTCATTGTGCCGTACAGAGAAATGGCATGAAACAGTTGTTGCACAGAAAAATGTAAAGTCTAAGTAGACAAAGGAAGTATTATTTTCCCCATATTAGAGGTGGAAACTGGAAGCACAAAGAAATTAACTGACAAACAGAAAGTCTGTGGAAGAACCAGGAACTGAGCCCTCATCTCCAGAGCCCCAGTCCAGTGCCTTAATCACAAGATATGCAAGCCCACTATAGATTTCAAAATATATTCCTTGCCTAGGTAATTGAGCAAACATCTTAAGTGTTTTCATAACATCCCGTCAAATGATGTGTAACATTCTCTTTGGAATTTTACAAAACAAAATACACAAAAAAACACCTGTTTCCACAACAAAAATGTGAAATATCAGTTCTTCTGTATCATGCATGACAGAGTGCAGTGACTACTAAAATCTACATAAGCAATTAGCCACAACAGAAATCTGCAACTACTGATACAGCTTATAAATTCATCTTATCTTGGTTACAATTTTGTAAGGAAAATTTGTTTTCATTTTATATGGATGCTACTGAGGCATGGAAATGAAATGGAGTATAAATAAGATGTAAAATATAGATTCCTATCCTCCATAATCAGGAGTTTGCCACTTCATCTCTGGTGTCTTGAGTTCATACTTTCCACAAACCAGTTTTACATATTTAAAACTCCATCACTTTCAAAGCCCTGTATCAAACCCATCATCCACCCAGACAAGCAGAATGTGACAATATTCCCTAAGGAGTCAGTCAGTGATTCTCCTTAGCCAGATATTTGGAAAATGTAAAGGAAACACTTCACAAGTCTCCAGGAGAATAGAGCACTTCAGCACATGAAGAATAACCGAACACTACCAATAGGCTACTGGTTTATTTACCCCATATATTTTTAATCTAATCTATTATGTGGTGCGCCCAAGATACCGAATGCCTGGAAATAGGAGGCAGTTTGTTTAATTTAGTTTTACAAGTTCAATACATTGCAATTTGAATGGTTAGAATCAGGGCTGGTGCAAGGAATTTTGACGCCCTAGGCGAAACTTCCATCTTGCGCCCCCCCCCAGCCCTGCAGCAGCTCCTCGCCCTGAAGTGTGCCCACTGCCCCCATGGCAGCTCCCCTCCCCCTGGCCCGAGGAGCCCTGCGGTACCTCCCCACCCCAGCTCACCTCTGCTCCGCGTCCTCCCCGAGCACACTGTCCTGCTCTAATTCTCCTCTCAGGCTTGCGGCGCCAAACAGCTGATTGGCACCGCAAGCCTGGGAGGTGGGAGAAATGAAGTAGCAACTGCGCAGTGGAACCCCTGGGCTGCCAATGGCATGCTGACCCAGGCATGGGTGGCAAGTTTGTAGAAATTTTGGTGGTGCCCAGAACCTGCCCCCCAAACTCTGCCCCCACTTGCCTAAGGCTCTGGGAGGGGTTTGGGGGGAGAGCTCTGGGGTACAGGCCCTGAGCTGGGGATTAGGGTGCAGGAGAGGTGCAGGCTTTGGGATGGAGTTTGGGTGCAGGCTGGGGGTGGGGGTGTAGGAAAGGGTGAGGGGTGCAGGCTCTGGGAGGGAGTTTGGGGGTGAGAAGGAGTGTGTGGGAAAGGGGAGGTGGTGCACGCTCTGGGAGGGAGTGCATGCTCTGGGAGGGAGTTTGGGGATAGGAGGGAGCGCAGGGGGATGAGGGTTGGGGCTGAGGATGAGGGGTTCATGCTGCAGGGGAGGCTCAGGGTTGGGGAAGAGCATTAGGGTGCAGGAGGATGAGGGTTGGGGCTGAGGATGAGGGGTTCATGCTGCAGGGGGGGCTCAGGGTTGGGGAAGAGCACTAGAGTGCAGGAGGATGAGGGTTGGGGCTGAGGATGAGGGGTTCATGATGTGGGGGGGCTCAGGGCTGAGGCAGAGGATTAGGGTGTGGGGGGCTGAGGGGTTTGGGGTGTTGGAGAGACTCAGGGCGAGGGCGGAAGCACAGAGTAAGGGCAGCCTGCCCTGCCGGTAGGAGATGGGGGGCACTAGGACCCTGGGACAGCAGACAGCAGCTCTGCCGGGAGCCGCTCTACTCCAGCAACAGAAGCAGGCAGCGGAGAGGTGCTGCGCTGCTTTCTGTGAGGCACGGACGCGGCGGGGCGTGTGGGGGGCAGACCCGCGGGGGTCGGGGCCGGGGCCCAATCCAGGCAGGGCCGGGGGAGAGACCGAGCTCTAAATATTGCTGGAGCAGGGGCCCCAGCCCTGAATATTGCTGGTGCTCGAGCACCGCAAACATAGAACCTGCCCCCTATAAACCCTGGGCTGCTGGCTGCCGCGGCGGCGCCCTGACCCAGGGGACACCCTGGGCTGCCGGCTGCCGATGCTGCCGGCAGCTCCGAGTCCCTCTCGATCCCAGCAGCAGCGGCAGCTCAACCACTTAAAAAAAATTTGGGGGTGCTTTTTGGTGCCCCCAAATCTTGGCGCCCTAGGCAACCACCTAGTCTGCCTAAATGGTTGCACCAGCCCTGGTTAGAATCTCAGATATACTGTTGTTAGTACAGTACTTATAATCATAATAATGTAAAGCCTCATTAAATACAATCAGGCATACAGTAGTGCTTATGCATCCCATTGTTAAACAAAGGATTTACAAGTGCATATTAGGTGGGCAGAAGACAAACATCAACTACTGTATCTTGTTACTGAGCTGCCTCCTACATACATAAACAAAAATATCACACTTTTTTTCATGCATTTAAAAGTAGGAAGTGTGAATAAAAGATCTCCAGCATCAAGATAATCAAAACACAGATGACAGCTGGAAGAGAACAATAGCTCTATATGTGTGCCCTTATATGGAAATGTGTGCATTAATATATGCCAAATCTAGAGTGGCATGGTCTAAACACTGGACATACGCTGTGCATACGTTAAGCAAGAGACTGTTATCTAGACTGTGTCTATCTGCTTAAGGTTTGAGAGGCAATAAAGTGTGCATCATTCATCATAAAGTCTCATAAAAGCTGTGAATGTTATTTACAAGTTCAGTTGGAGTGTCTGGGGAAATTGTGTTGCTTCAAAAAAGTGAGAGCACTCAGAAAAACACGGATAAGATAGTGTATATAATACCCAACATTCAAGGCCTCTCTCTCCTTCCTGTTACCATGGGCTTGAGAGGCAAATTGAGCCTGGGGTTCTCAGACCCTCCTACTTTGATCCAAGAGCGCACTGTAAATACAAAACAATGTTTTATTTTCTCTTCTCTTCAGAAACCTAAGTTCACTTCAAACAAAGTTCCTTTAAAATGATGCAGAGATATAAATCAGGAGTTACAGAGACACTTCAACTTTAAAAACCATATTTCCACATGAAAATGTTGTATCTACTATCATTATAAGTATCACCTATGATTATTACAATTGCTAGATACTGGAGAAAATAATCTCAATTTTTCCAATGTCATTGCTTTGTGCATTTGACAGCACTTTGTGTATAATCAGTTTCACCTTTTCCCCATTCTTTGTTTTGATCTTTAAGACAGTTACACAGAAGAGCAAAAAATAAAATAAAATAAAAACAGGAAAATTTATTTGTAGATCCACTAACCTGAATCTTTGCTTTTGTGAAGTAGACTGTTTAAAGTTAATAGCATACCATCAACATTTGGCACATTAAAAGTGAAAGATCTTGACATTATGTGAAATCATTCACTTCCTATCCTGTATGACAAGGAGAAAATATGAGCTGATATTTGCACTAACTTTTGTAGAGATTTAATTTAAATACCATTGATTGGATTTTTTTATTGTAATTTACCAATTTCAGGAGACTGACTGTCTCAAAAAGGTGTAAATGCTGAAAGAACAGAAGTGTTTGACTTTATTTATTTATTTTAAGGCAAGGATCACCTTGCAAAAAATCAGATGACACTATTTTTGTCCAGTTTATACCTCCGGGCAGTTCCATACAAACTTAAAGCTAGATCTTGCAGTTAGGCCCAGTTCTATACTGGGGGCAATGCAGAGCTGTCTTACCCCAGGCAGCGAGCATTCTTAATCCACTGGGAGAGACTTCTCGCATCCCTCCCACAATGTTGACCTAGGTAAGAGACAGACAGGCAGATTTTGACCCTTTCTTATTGATTTCAATGGGAGATTTGAGTCCCAGCAGTTCTCAGATGAAGCCACATGGGTTTAGGTCCTAATTATGGATTAAGTAGTTCCCCAGTTTGAATATTTTCTTAATCTCTATAGCAGAGGTGGGCAAACTACAGCATGTGGGCCACATCTGGCCCATGGAACCCTCCTGCCCAGCCCCTGAGCTCATGGCCCGGGAGGCTTGCCCCTGGCCCCTCCCCTGCTGTTCCCCCTCCTCCGCGGCCTTAGCTTGCCTCATTGCCGGCGCAATGCTCTGGGTGGCAGAGCTGCAAGCTCCTGGGGCAGCGCCATTGCAAAGCCTGGCCTGACCCAGTGCTCAGTGCTGTGCAGTACATGACTGTAGCGCCAAAAGCCACCAGTGCTCCAGGCAGCGTGATAACGAAGTAGGGAGCGGGGAGGTTGGATAGAGGGCAGGGAAGTTTGGGGTGGTGGGCAGGGGTGTGAATAGGGGTCGGGGTGGTCAGAGGGCGGGGAACGGGGGGTTGAATGGAAGCAGGGATCCGGGGAGGCAGTCAGAAAGGGAGGAGGATAGATGAGGAGGTGGGGGACAGTCAGGGGTGGGGGTGTCAGAGGTGCTTAGGGGACAGGGAGCAGGGGGGTGTAGATGCGGGGGGTCCCAGCAGGCTGTCAGTGAACAGGGGGGATTGGATGGGACAGGAGTCCCAAAGGTGGGCCGTCAGGGGGCAAGAGGTGGTGGGAGGAGCAGATGAGGGAGGGAATGGGCCACGTACCCCTCCCCTAACTGGCCCTCCATACAATTTCCAAAACCCGATGCGACCCTCAAGCCAAAAAGTTTGCCTGCCCCTGCTCTATAGTATTTTATGTACAGGGGTTCCTAAAATTCTGTTGACACAGACAAACCCAATTTACACAGAAACAAATTAACAGAATACTAGGAATCCAGGTAAAAAGAAAACTTGCCAGAAAGTGAAGATGGCTGTGTTTTTGGCAGTCTAATATCACGTATTATAATAGAACTGATAGCAGCCATGGGGGAAAACCCGTTCTTTTACGAGAAGAATTCACTCTATCTTGTTCTTTCTTACTGAAGCACTAAGATATAATCCAGAAGCAGTTAGGAGGGTTATATGATTCAGACTTTGATGCAGTAGTTTTAAGACATTGGATGCTTGGAATTTAATGCCAAATTCTGCCTTTGGATGCTCATGTGAAGCTTCCTTTGAAGTCAATGAGAGGATTATATGTGCTTTCCTTGAAGCACAGAATTTGACCTACAGTGGTTATTAAGGAACTAATAGAGTTTCATACACTTTCAGAAGCTAATACCTTTCCTTTATGGTTAAGAAATATGAAATTGTAAACATTTACATGGTAAATCAGGAAAACTTTTAATACTATGCCTTCACCAGAAGCACTGGAAGCATGTGAATAATCTGATATAAGAGGATACTAATAATAATCTATGTCTGAAGCGGATCATTCAATCTCTAAATCATTTTGGTTTGATGGTCAGACATGGGCACCCTCCAAATTCCTTCATAAAAGAATGGAAAATGAGTGGTTTCCATTGTAATTTGGATGAATTATGAATAAAACTCATGCTTCTATATTATATACACAGCTACGCCGATATAACGTGGTTGTGAGGAGCCAAAAGTCTCTACCGGGTTATAAGTAAAACACCGTTATATTGGGGTAGCAGTGGCAGGGCTGCAGCGGTGATTTAAAGAGGCTGGGGCTCCAGCCGCGGGGAGCCGCAGGCCCTTTAAATTGCCAGCCCAGCCCCACTGCCACAGCCCCAGGGTAATGGCAGCAGGACTCCGGCGGTGATTTAAAGGGCCCAGGGCTCCTCGCAGCAGCTGGAGCCCCGGACCCTTTAAAGTGCCGTTGGAGCCCCGCTGCTACCGTGCTATATGCAAACCCGTGTTATATCAGGTCGTGTTATAGCGGGGTAGTGGTGTATCTTTATTATCATGCATAGCAACTTTAGCATGGTATTGTCATTTCTCGGCCAAATTCTAATGTTCTTACTCCATCAACACTCTTGCTGAAGTTCAAATAATACAGCTTTTTGTTTGTAAAATGTCAGATATTTGTGCATCCACGTGGAACTGGTGAAAAATAAAATGTTTGCCAGCTTTAGGTGCTGAAAACCTTATTTCTAATAATGTCTATCAAAGTTGTCTATTTTTGTGACTATCCAATGCAAAATTTCAAAGGACTCTCAGCCCAGCCTCTAATGTACTTTGTGCAATTCTGCATATCTGAATATTTCCTAGTGGATTTACAAAATTTGCATGATGAAATACTGTTCATATATCATGTTTTTGGTGCGCAAGAGTGTTTGTGCAATATTAGAGGCCACAATTTAAAAATGTTGCCCTCAATATTTATCTCAGGTCTGTGAGAGATTGTAATGCCTTTCTAAACTAGCTTTCCAAAACTCAGAGCATGCCAAAAATATACATCATATAGGTGAGAGTATAGTATATGATACTCTTTACATACATGCATTCACATTTCAAATATGTGAAATATCTATTCATTTGTGATTTGTTGATCAACATGATTAGCAATAATAGAGCATTGACTGATTTGATGACTGAGGCTTTAAGGATATCATTCAAAGTCTCAGATAACTATAATCTGAAAAGTGGAATATAAAACACCATTCTAAGAGTTGATGTTGACAGCAGTTTCCATTGTACAGCAGTCAGAGAACAGCAAATTCACAGCTACGATAACAAGCCTGAGTGGAGCAAAAGTGAAGCTTATGATATTTTTTTTTTTTTTTTTTTTTTTTTTTTGCAAATTAGGATGTTGGAAGCAGGGTCAATGTCATATCATAGTTCTCACAGATTAATGAAATTTTTCATTGTGAACTGAAAATGTATTATAATAACTGAAAAGGAAAAAAAACTACTTGTGATAAGATCCAATGAAATACCCAGACCCATAACCAGGGAAGGGTGAGTGGGGCAGTTGCCCAGGGCACAAAGTTGCAAAGGAAGAACAATGGGGCAGAGAAATGAAGCAAAAATGGGAGGGGGTGCAAATATGCTTGCTCGCCCCATGTGCTAAAATGCCTCAGTTACAAGGCTTTGGAAATACCACCCTCCTAGAAGAGTTACTGAAGCATATGTTGCTTTCAGCAACACCAGAGTAAATCAAAAATAACTTAATTTACTTTATAGGAGCTACTCCAGATTTACACAAGAGATATTGAGCAAAATTCTGGCCCTATTGAAGTCACTGACACAACTCCAATTGACTTCAGCTGGGCCAGGATTTTATCCCTTACATCTGCAGGATATTTGTTTTTACCTTATGAATAAAAATAATATACTTACAAATTAAGGCCTTGATTCATAACTTTTTTATTCTGATCCCCTAATATTCTGAGGTATTCCACTGAAATCAATATTAAGCATGTCCACAAGTCTTTGTGTGAGATTGAGTTTTGTTTTGCTCTTCCTGATATCTATTATGCATATGTCTTTATTGAAATATAAAGTGGTAGTATGACCTTGAGTCCAAATCTTTCTATAAGCTACGTTTATATATAAAATTATGCCTTGTATAAGCATAACAGGGTAGATAAATTTGTATACACACTATATACACACTGTGCATACTTCCTTCCTTGAGAGCCCATGGATGAATATAGGCCAGTTGTGCAATTCTAAGAAAATGCTTTAATATTCCAGGAATTATTTAATTGACTACTTTGTGGTGTATGTACTATTTTTTATTTTTTAAAAGATTGTATTTTTTTTTTCTGTTTTACACCAAGAAAATTTAATCTCAGGTTCAGTGAGGTTTTCCTCCCCTTCACTAACCTCTATGAACAGAATCTCACATTGTGGATAAATTAGAACATTAGAATAGCCATACTGGGTCAGACCAAAGGTCCATCAAGTCCAGTGTCCTGTCCTCTGACAATAATCAATGGCAGGTGCCCCAAAGGGAATGAACAGACAGGTTATCATCAAGTTATCCATGCCTGTCACCCAATCCCAGTTTCTGGTAAACAGAGGCTAGGGACACCATTCCTGCTCATCCTGGCTAATAACCATTGATGGACCTATCTTCTATGAATCTATCTAGCTCCCTTTTGAACTGTTTATTAACTGATTTCTCTTCACGTTGGGATTTTACTAAGATATATATCCTAAGTTTTATTTTATTTTACTTAACTCTACAAATAATGTTAAATCATAAAGTAAGTCTTTTGTAATTTCAAATAGATCTGATAATATTTTTTCAAATAAAACTATTTTTAATCAAAATGTGTTTTTATCAAAATTAGATTTTTTTCCCAGAAAAAAAACCACAATATTTTCAAAGTTTCAATATTTTTTTAAATAAAATTCAAAAATTAAAAATGTGTGTGGATTCTTTTTTTTTCTTTCTCCCCATTTTCAGTGGCAAACTGGAAAAAATGAAAAAAAAAGTAGGCAAAAATTGAAAGATGTAGAGGAAAAAAGAGAAGAGGATGGAAAAGTAGGAGAAATATTTCTAAATTTTTTTTACTTTGAGCATTTTTAAAACAAACACTTTTTTTAAAAATTGTCATCATTTTCAAGCAAACAAAAAATACCTTTTCTAAATCTGTAGAAGAAAAATGACTGACTTTTTTTTGTGAAAATTTGTTTCCATTTTTGGACTGTCTCTAACTGGAAAAGAGTTGAAAGTAATTTGCTCTGACAAACTATGGTACTACATGTAATGTAAGGTTCCTTTTGACCTGAGCATTTCTAGTCATGCCATATATGTGGTCATAATTGTACAGCCATCTCTTGATCTTTCTCTAATTTACCTTATCCTCCCCTCCCCTATGGTATTTGTACAGTGAGCATATTTAAAAAGTTTCCAAGATTTATTACTTGCTCTGATGGGTACTGGGAATATTTGTGAAACATTTATTATGTCATAAATCTGAAGGAACTTTTTAAATGCACCCATTCTATGTATTTCTCTTCATCCTCCCTGCGGATGGTACTGAAAGGTGCATCTTCTGCTAATTTGTGCAGTGTTCCTGACAATGGCTATAAAATCAATACAAAGGTGGACAGTTTAGCAACAAGTGTCTCTTCCCTCTGCTGCTACTGTTTTTGAGCTGGTTTGCTACACTTCTTTGCTACACTTGGTTATAAATCCAGCCAGTTGTTTTATTTGTCCACAGAGATCAATAAGATCCACACTTGAAAGGAACAGCAAGTTAGCTGGTTTGCTAGCTATGACAGTGACTTGTGAAATGTGTCCTTTGTGAACTAAAAGACAGTGGTAATAAATAGTTCTTCTTTCACAGCATCTTTAATTAGAACATTTGGATGATTATCCATCTGAGACTATTTGCTTCCCTCATTATTTACCCTTTTAGCTAAAGGAACAGGTCCTCAAAAAGTTTCCAAGAAAAATGTATTAAACAGAAGTCTTATTATGCCATATTTCTTTTCATATGAAGACAGAAGACTTTTTTCCCCCTTTAGGATTTATTAAGTCAGGTAACCAAGACAGGTCTTGTCTCCCTGTTCAGCTGCAAGAAGTCACAATGGCACAGGTGTGAAGGAGGAAAGTGAGGATCACATTAAAACTAAACCAAGCTTCAGCATGGTAAACCACTGAAAAAGAAAATGCTGACAATGGCAGGTGTTGGAATTGTTTGAAGTTCATTGTGTGGACAAATTAGAAAAGAAAAGAAAAGAAAAGAAAAGTACTTGCTCTTAAGTACAATTCAACTTAATATAATACCTACTGGCATGTTGACAGAGGCAAGTAGCTACTATAGGAAGAACAGGGTTAAGTAGATAAACTGAAATCGTTTTTTTCCCCCTTTGGAATTCTGCAGGTAGCAATGTTTGTCTCATTTTCCAGGAGGTTTATTTTATACAGCAGAACTTTTGCCTGAGGAATCAAAGATCATAGAGTAATGAAACTTACAGATCATTTGTGATAGGAAGAAAAATCACTGAGTTCAAAGTCTCAAATTGCTTTGTTTTTCAAGCCATGGCTGTAAAGCAATAGTCATTTCTAACCTTTTTTTATCAGCAAAATGAAGAGATGAAAATCTTCTGACAACATTCCAGGAAAGCCAATTTAGTATTTCTGTTACACAATTCCTTTGGGGTTCTTCATCTTGCTATTCTTCCATACAAAACCTCAGATTTCTTCAGTATGGAAATAATGTTTGCTTATGGGTTTGGGGGGTGTGCGTGCTTGTGTTTGTTTGTTTTAATCTACATTACCCAAACTAATTTTTGTATTTGATTTTTAGTTATTAGAAGGTGCAGTCCGACTGCATGGATTTTAAACTTAATTGGTGAAGTTGCAAGGGCTTTCAGTGAAACAAAGAGCTTTAAAAAAGGATAGACTCCGTTCCTGAGGAGGACTTTTTTTCTTGTTCTCTTCCCATCTAATCTGTTCCTTAACTTTTTAAACTGCTGTTGTTAAAAACAGAGAGACAAGATGGGGTGAGGTACTATCTTTTTATTGGATCAGCTTCCGTTGGTGAGAGAGACAAGCTTTCGAGCTTACACAGAACGCTTCTTCAAGGCACCTGGTCCAATAAAAGAGATTATCTTGCCCACCTTGTCCCTCTAATATCCCAGGGCCAACATGGCTACAACAACACTGCTTACAACATTCTTGAAAATAGTTTTATATTTTGTAATTCTGTCCTTGACTGTTTTATTCACTGGGGTCTCAGAGCATTAGTGTACTTTAAAACTGGGAGAAATTCATCATCAGTGCAGAGAGCCAGGGAAGACATATCACCCATCCCCACACATTCCACTTAGCTTCCACACAGAAGCTGTGGGATGTGGCTGGAGGAGCAGAAAGGGTCTCTGCACTAACCTGTAGAAGGCAGTGATAAGGGATGGCCATGGAAGAAGCCACAGGCTCTACATTTGGGTGGATCCAGAGGCCCAAGTGCAACAGGTGTAGGGGGGCTGTGGTGAGAAGTTATTAATAGGCCTTGCATTGATGAGTGGATTTTACCAGATCTTTGGTATCTCTCTGCATACAGCCTGAGTCAGGTTTTAGGCAGATGAAGTGAATTTCACCCTAGTATGCAGAGCTACAAAAAGGCAGCTGCAGCTTTAAATGCTTATGTTCTCTACTGATATTGAAAAGAAATTAAAATAGAAAGTATGGTGGCCTAGATTGGGAATGCAGGGAAAGGCTACAATGCAATGGATACACAGGGTTAAATCTGGAAGATTAGAGGACATTTTAAAGTAGTAATATTATGGGGGTCAGGGATTGCGGAAGATAATAACTGAAGGTTTTAAAATCAAACCAAAACTATGCCAGTGTTGTCAAAATTAAATACTTACATTTAGACACTAAAATCCACATATTGGTGCCCATGAATGCACGCATATGCACACAGCCTAAATTTCGTAGGTGCTGAGAAATCATATCTAAGATTGAAGATACTGTTACTCTTCATGCTGTACCTGGTTTGTGGATGAAAAATGAGCTATACATTCTATGAAGTCAGTGAGAAATCCCCACAGGAAATGATAGCTGTTAATCACAAAGGCTGTCAGTTACTGGCTGTGTTTGGCAGGCTTTTTGACACAAAAAAAAGAGAGGGAAAAAAAACCAATTTCTAGTGTAGAAGTAAGTATTATTTTTATTAATTGTTTTATGTGCTTTTCAGAATTGCTAGAGAAGTAACTCTGAAACCTTAATTCTTTTATGTACCTACCAGGTAAAACATGGATAGTGGCAGGGCATGATTTCCCATGTGATCTGGCCATTGTACTTCAGTCCTAACCTTGATGAACTCCAATAAAACCAAAGAGCTCATGGGACAGCTGAAACCTTCAGAAAATCAGTGGAGTTGGCCCAGAGAAATCTCTGGAGTTGAGGCATCAGATCTTGCTGGCTACTTGCCCAGATTATAGACAACTAGCTGGTTCCCCAAGGCCAACAAATGCAGCAGGACTAACTAGCAATTGAGTGCAGAGGCACTAGGGCAAAAGCTGAGGTAAAGCTGTGATGTATGTTAACAGAGTCTCAGTTAAGATATGTTACTCAAAGCATTTTAGCCTCAGGTAAGACATTTTAGCTAACTGTGGGTGATTGTCTTCCTCCCAAGACTAGCCTGTGCTGAAGATAAGAACCTGCTACTTATTAACAGCTCATGGCAATGATATTTTATGCTCAGATAGCAGGAACTTGTGATTATGGTGCAGAGAGAGAAGCCAGGACTTGCTTCTGAAGTTCCATGTGGACTGGATGTGTAAATGTGCTGAAATATTCATTACAAAATGGGACTTTGATAGGGTTTGTAGAACTCCTCATAGACCTCATGCTCCTGAGGATGACCCATGACTAATGAACGAGTATGTAATATATTGCCTAACGGGATTGAACCTCTCTCTAGTGGCTGCTCTATATTGAAGATGAAAGTCTGCTACTGACTAAGAGGAGTTACCCTCTTTAGTTTGAATATTAGTGGTGTGTACTGTATGATATTATTGAAAGTCCAAGGATTTATCTGTGATGATGACCTGTGGAGTAGATGGCTATGTGGTCACAGATTCATTACACCAGCAACAAAGTCCTGCTGATCTGGTTGGTCATCTATCCAAACTTCACACAGCAAAAACTCTTCTAGAGACATGACCATTAATATGAAAGAGGGTTTTCATACAAATGAGGTTGCAGTGTATCTTCAAGATAATTTAGTCTCCATTTAGTTCTTGGCTTCTCTTCAGAGCCAGGCAATAAAGGAAACATAGATGGGTGATATAGATACATTTCTCACTAGGAATTGGATTAACTGACTAATTGGATTAATTGATTAACCCAACAGTGGAATAAAGTCACATCTGTGATAAGAAACAGCAGTTGATTAATGATGACACAGCAGCATAGCCATCAGGTGATAACAACTTTCAATCGTTTAACTGAGGTCCAGGCTCAAAGAAATGAGCTAGTCTGTTGCCAATCTCCTGAGTCATAACTGCTACTGAAATAAATTACCAGAAGGTAAATAAAAAACAATCCAAAATATATATTTTTTAAAAAATCACATTTTAAGCCATTCTCCTGATTCTTGAGGCCAGCTAATGATTGTTGGACATTTGAAGTTGACAGTAGGAGCGGCTCCAGGCACCAGCATGCCAAGTGTGTGCCTGGGGTGGCAAGCCATGGGGGGCGTTCTGCTGGTCGCCACGAGGGCGGCAGGCAGGCTGCCTTTGGTGGCATGTCTGTGGAGGGTCTGCTGGTCTCGTAGCTTCAGTGGACTTCCCGCAGGCATGCCGCCGAATCTGCGGGACCGGGGACCTCCTGCAGGCAACCCGCCAAAGGCAGCCTGCCTGCCATGCTTGGGGCGGCAAAATACCTAGAGCTGCCCCTAGTTGACAGTAATGCATTGGATATTCAGGCAACATGAGCAGGAAGTGAGTGAATCAGGATTTTAGGCTTCTGCCTTGCCCTTTTCTAGAGCGAATTGTTGAAAACACCAGGAGAAGATATCATAGAAAAGGAGAAAGCTGTCGTAGTAGCAATGTGGCAGGATGGAGAGGAGGCTGAGTGGAGTGGTGCAAGGAGGAGAGTAGGTAGACACAAAGTTTATGAAGTAGGTAGGAGCAAATTTACAAAAGTTGTAAAAACAAGAGTAAGATTTAACTAGATCCTGAACTGCACTGAGGGGTCAATAGAGGACTTAGAGCATGTGGTTTGACTACTTTGTAGGTAAAAGAAGGCTCATGGTGATATTCTGTATGAACTGCAGTTGGATGGCTACAAACGTGGCCACGTCTGGCCAACACTCAAGCTTACTTTTTTTCACACTGAAAAAGAAGACTTAAGAATGATTGTCCAGTACTTGTGTTTACCTCTTCACATAATGAGCACTGATTTTTTTTTTAAATTGATAGTTAAATTTTTCTCCTTAAAATGAAAAAGCAGTAATTTTAGCTAATTTTTCCCTCTATCTACTCTATCGGGAACATGACATGATAATTGTAGTGTAACTAAAGCAAAAGTCACATCAATTAAATACCAAAGTGAAAATGATTAATCTGAGCAAACAATATGCTAGTGATGTTATCACATTGTTCTCTTGCTGTTAATTATATTAATTACCAAAGATCACTTTGCAGTTGAAATCCTGATTGTCAAATCTAATTTGATTTCCACTGATGACAACCTGACAGTTAATTCTAGCAGCTGTTAACAACATTGATGTGGTTTGTCTATAGTGAGATATTTTCCCAGCCTAGATGATGAACTGCACTATAATATGTAGATTGGATACTTCAGCAGTAAGACTAAGATTTAGTCATGGGTATTTTTGGTCAAAGTCATGGGCAGAAAAGGGGCAATACATAAAAATTCATCGCCCATGACCTATGATTTTTACAAAAAATACCTGTTATAAATCTCTACTTCTGGGGCCCCGCTTCTCTGGGAGGGCCCTGCTGGGAGGCCCTGCTCCACTACTGGGGGTTAACTGCCCTCCGGCTGCAGCTCCTGGGAATCACTCACCAGTTGCCCTCTGGGCATCTCTGGTAGCTGCTCCAGCTGCCCCAGGACCACTGCAGCTTGGGCGCTTCCCAGGAGCCAACTGGCCCCAGGTATCCTGAGGAGCAGCTGGTACGGCCATTCCAGTGGTGGATAGTGTAGCTGCTGTGGCCTTGATGTCAGCTGCACCAGCCACTGCAGAAGTCACGAATGTCATGGAAAGTCTTGGAAAGACTTCTGTGACTTCCGCGACCTCCATGAAAGAATTGCAGCCTTATTCAGCAACAATGTTAATTGCTCAATTTTATTCATGAAAGATTCTGGAAATATACTTTTCTTTCTGGAAAGAGCATATTCTTCTTCTGTTCTCTGGTGTGGAAGAAACTTTGGGCTCCCTGATTATGAAGAAACTTGCCTATGGCAGCGGGGCTGTAGCTGCCAGTGTTTGGCTCGTATTTGCATAGGGCTGGATTGTGACCTAACTATTCAAACTGAGTAAGGGGCAGTGATTAGTTGCTACACTTGGCTAGTAATAGGGCGGGACCTTGACTTGACACTGAGCCATAATTTGGTTCCTTCTTGTCCTTTGATCTAGAGGGAAAGTAATGTACCAGTTCTTTTGATGGCACAGATTTTTTTTTCCTTGTGGGTGGCAGCTCTGCTGTATCAAGGTAAGACTGGGTGAAGCCGTAACTCCATCCAGTCCCTCTTCTTCTGTATAGGTTGGGGAATTAGCAGACTGGAGGAAGCTACTCTCTCTCCCATATATTCTAGTGATGTGGATATACTGCCAAGAGGGATAAAAAGATCCTTCTGGTCCTTTAGTCCCTAACTTGAGTGCACATTATAGCTCATGACTGAGTCTATAATGCATACATAAAAAAAAAAAGGAAGATAATTGAAATATATGCAATAGTTTGTCAGAAAATTCATAGCCTGAAATGGTACATTGTCATCTGTGTCATAACAGGCTGATCTAAAACTTTTCTTAAGGAAAATGTTGTGTTGTACAAAATGATTTTGCAGGACAATGATCATTTGGTTTGAGAAAAATTCTAGTTTTGTTGAACTGGCAATTTTTCAGATTTTTCTCCCCCACCTCTTCTTTTCCTTTTCTCTCCTCACCCTTCAGCTCTTTCTTTGGAAGGAGAGGGAAGGATTGGAAAACACTGAAAACAGAACAATTTTGAATACCATAAAATGTTCAGTGTGTGTTTTTCAATTTTTTTTGTTCAAAATAAATCAATTCTACTTGAGGAACAAAACAAAATAAAACCTTGTTTGACCAGCCCCACAGAAGCCACATAATCCCACTGTACTTGACTTTACCTATATGTAAATCCATATAATAGTAATATTCAATTTACAAAGGTATCTGAGGGTTACTTAATTATTTTGAAGACACTTGGACCCTCAGATTAAAATATTTTATATAAATGCAAAGCTTTATCAACATTGTGAGTTGCATGCATGAAGCAGTGGATAATCTGAGTTATAGATATTAGTGGGTATGTATTTATGAAAGTGATAAGAGCATTAGAAATGTCAAGATAAAGATAGCTTGAGATAATCAAGGTGATTTCTTTATTTCAGTGATTTATAGCTCAGTTTAGAAGCCCTAACTCATGTTACCTAATTGTATGATTATAATATTGCAGATATTTTAAGGAAATATTTATATTCTTTATAGAAAATGCAGATCCAGAAAGTACAGAGAAAAACACTAAGAGGTTAGTCTGTTCTTATGAGATTGCTAAATCAATTTTTGCAGAGACCAGGTTTGGATTGCTAAGAAAAGCATCAGAACTCTGAACCTTTTTAGGATGTTCCATTATTAAACAAAACAGGGATGGGATTAATTGATTTTCCCTACATTTAAAATTCAATCAAAAATTAAGGGTTCTAGATTTAGAACAACACTAGCTTCTGAGTATCAAACTCCTTTTGTGGAATGCGGGAAATTCTGATCCCTTGTGACATAAGTAAATGCAGGGTCCTGCCTGCCTTCATGAAAATTGAAGCATGGGACCTGGCAAAATCTAAGGGTGCTTTGCAAAGAGACAGCATAAAGGCTGGAGGATAGCAGACAACCTATACATTCATGACAGATGAGTTCTCATCTCCCTAAAATAAAAGGAATTAGGAAAGCACTGAAAAGAGAAACACCTAGTACTCTAATGACAATAGATCTTGTAGTGACAGAGGTCTTGCTTCCCAAAATGAGGTCTGACAAAGAGAGAGGCAAAAAATTCAGGAGAAAATTAATCCATCAAACTAACTTCCTTCCAGGTTTTAATTTTAGAAGAAGTAGAACAGATTTTTGTTTGTTTGTTTGACCTCCAGTGATGGGGATTCTACATCCTCCCTTCATCTATTCTTCAATAACTTCACTGTTCACATAAGGTGAAAATCAGATACGTACAAAAGTCCAGCACAAAATGCACACACTGTTTAAATCATGTTTAAGTCTGCCGTGGAATTAATCTAAGGATGGATTTAGGCCATGCACAGTAAGAGGTTCTATCAGGTATTTGAGATTATAGTTATTGTCTTATAAATTTTTGATTTTAAAAGATTTGTAGTAGAAGTGTGTTTTGAGGAGAATTTGAAGTAAGATAGGGAATTAGATTCATGTCTGAGAAAAGGAAGATTTTTTTTCAAAAGATGAGGGATGTCACTAACAATTCATATGCTCTTCCATTTTCATTTTGGTACTTTGCTGTACTAATATCAAATAGGAAATACCATTTATGCAGACCCTGTTTTTACTATATTAATTTTTTTCTTTACATTTGTTTTTTTATGTTCTATTTATTGTAGTACTGCAATTATATTTCAAAATGAAAGCAAGCTACTAACTTTGAACATTTTTTCAATAAAAAGAATAATGGTAGAAGTAAATGATCATAAAGACAAACTACCAAAAAGAAGTTTCATCTGAACTAACACATTTAATCGAAGTAGGACTATTCAGTAAAGTAATGAGAATATGATAAGCACTACTGTTTCAGTTAGAGGAAAAAAATGAAGATGATGATTTCAATGGAATCAGCAATGAAAAGTAATGAGAGTATTTTTAGCCATAAAATCAACCCATTACTGATGAGGTTCAAAGCAGCAAGGAACTGCTAAAGGATTAGCTCACTTCCCCTTCTCTCCACCAAAAAAAAAGGCAGCACAGTTTCACAGACATTATAGCCCACATGCATCACAGACTTCAAGAAAAGCTCTTGCCAGATTATAGTCAAAATCATGTCTCCAGGTAAAGATTTAAACTTTATATATGCTCTCAAAGTACTGTTGGGAACCAGACACATTTCTGCTGTGTGTGAAAACTAAATGCAAATGTGAAGAATAGGATAATACTTTTTTAATTAAATATATTTATTTGTTCTGAGAGCTTAGGTCATATAAGATTATGACTCTTTGCGCTACAGGTTGCATTGCATAGATCTGCTTATGTAGAGTAATATTTGCCATCCAAGATGTAAGATAGTCCAGTGTAAGGAAACATCATTTGTATTTTTATTAATAAAAATAATGATTTTTCCATTGAAAACCTTCAGTTTATATGCTTGGAGCATCTGATGTGCCTTTACTGGAATAGGTAGAATCCACATAAATGTCAAAGGAATTTAATTATTTTAACTAAATATTTTATGCATTTGACAGACTGCAGGAGGAGGGGGATGAAGGCTATCTACTCAGGTTGGATCCTTTTTCTGAACTACAGAAATCCACATAACAGTAAAAAACACAGATTTTTGAGGGGACTTTTATGGCTTTGTGTATACTAAATTTAGCATATATAGGACAAACAGGAAATAGAATGTACAAAAGCAAAGATCTATGCCCTTGGATCCTAAGGATCTATAAGCTATGAAGGAAATATCTTACTAGAAGGAAAGAAACTATAAACTGTACAAGACAGAAATAAGAATCTATGTTTTTAAAATATTGTAAAAAGCTTTTGAACTGCACATGTGTATGCTAATACAGAAGTTTTAGTGTAACAAATGCTGACAGTGCCACAAACTTACATGGGAACTACTGTATTATTTAGTAGCAAATTTTGTTTTATTTTGTATGTAAAGTGCAAAGTTAAGATCCAGGTTACTACCTCTTCCCCAAATAAATATTGAGGTGTCTTGATCCATGCTTTTTATGTAGCCTGATTAGCAATTACAATGTTATTACCTTTTATTTTCTTTCTTTTCTTGTCTCATGTGAAACCATTCATTTTCACTTTATGACAAAATCTTGATTTGCTCAGTTTAAAATGTTATCCAGAGGAAAATTTCAATCAAATTATGATATTAAGATGTTATATTGTTGACCACAGAGTGAGCTGAAAGTACTTCATGATGTCTTTTTAACCATGGTCCATCATCACTCAATTATATTTCCAACTAGATACAATGTGATATTTTCTTTTTAGATCCTTGAAACATAATGTGCACCTGTAAGGGCAGCATGATGCCATTCTCTCTTCTTGAATAGTTATATTGCAGGAATTGGCAACCTTTCAGGAGTGGTGTGCCGAGTCTTCATTTATTCACTCTAATTTAAGGTTTTGAGTGCCAGTAATACATTTTAACGTTTTTAGAAGGCCTCTTTCTATAAGTCTATAATATATAACTAAACTGTTGTTGTATGTAAAGTAAATAAGGTTTTAAAAATGTTTAAGAAGCTTCATTTAAAACTAAATTAAAATGCAGAGCCCCAGAGACCGGTGGCCAGGACCTGGGCAATGCGAGTGCCACTGAAAACCAGCTCGTGTGCCGCCTTTGGCACCCGTGCCATAGGTTGCCTACCCCTGTTATATTGTTTGAACATCCGCACTGTTTAACTCTAGATGTGCAATGTTGTTGGAATGTTGAGATGGAGCAGGATCCATGCTGAGATGTGGGCACTTTTCTACATTCGTAGAATATAATGCCAGGTATCCTATATACTCACCAAGGGCTTGATCCTGTTTCCATTCACATCACTGAAAAAACTTCCATTGATTTCAATGGTGCAGGACTGAACACTAAGGATATATCTTCACTGCAAGGCCAGGTTTAGTAGAACTCAAGTTAGCAGACCCTGGGTGGTGAACCCAGGACTTGAGCATCTATATTGATTTGTAACCCCAGATTTGGAATTGTTGAACCCTGGGTCCCAACCTGGGGCTCTAGCATCTACACTGCATTGTGCAGGCCTGGATCCAATGACTCATATCCCAGACTTTCCAGTGCCCTCCCAAAAAGTGGCCACTCTAGGCCTTTTTTTGTGGTCCAGTTTAGGAAAACTTGAATGTCCACCAAAAGATAAAGAAAGTTTGCTTGTGGAATTGTGGGATACTTATGGGGGACTCCCAAAGCATGAACTCAGTGGAGCTGCACCTACACTGAAAAGCAATAGGATTAAACCCTGGGTCCCAGCTTGACTCAGGCTTGGACCTCCACCCCATGAGGTCATAGGACCCTTGGTCCAAACCCTGGGCTAGTGCGACTTCTGTGTAGATGGAAAGGGATTAGGCTTGTGTCATAAACAGATAGCTAAGGGTTAATGTCTCTTTCACCTGGAAAGGGGTAACAAACAACATCTGACCAGAGGACCAATCAGGAAACAACACTTTTTCAAATCTGGGTGGAGGGAAGTTTTGGGTGTGAGTCCTTTGTTCTTGGTCTGTTCTTTTCTCAGCTCTGAGAGTGACCACAGGAATCTCCAGGGTTTCTAATCTTCTGTTTCCAAGTTGTAAGTACAAGGATAGTAAGACAATAGGTTTATATTTTTTTTTTTTGTATTTACATGTGTGTAGTTGCTGGAGTGTATTCTTTTTGGATAAGGCTGTTTATTCATTTTTCTTTTAAGCAATTGACCCTGTATATTGTCACCTTAATACAGAGACCATTTTATGTCCTTTTTCATTCTTTTTATATAAAGCTTTCTTTTTAAGAACTGTTTGAGTGTTTTTCACTGGTTAAGGCTAAGAAACGAAGGGAGGGGGGAAAATCTCTTTGTGTTAGATTTACTAAGCCTGACTTTGCATACCCTCTGGGTGAAGGGGGAGAGAGATTAGATCTCTCGGTACTTGTGTTTCAAGGACTTGAAGCAGGGAGTATCCTAGGGTCCCCAGGGCGGGGAAATCTGGGAGGAGGTAAAGAGGGTGGAATCCCTTTGTTTAGATTCACGGAGCTTGAATCTGTATATCTCTCCAGGAGCCCAGGGAGGGAACACCTGGAGGGGAAGAGGGAGAAGGGAAGTGGGTTATTTCCCTTTGTGGTGAGACTCAAGGAATCTAGGTCTTGGGGTCCCCTGGGAAGGTTTTGGGGAGACCACAGTGAGCTAGGCACTGTATAATTCCTGGTTGGTGGCAGCAATACCAGGTCCAAGCTGGTAACTAAGCTTGGAGGTTTTAATGCTAACGCCCATATTTTGGACGCTAAGGTCCAGATCTGGGAAGAAATGTTATGATAGTTTGAGCCTGAGTTTCAATGCTGGATTTACACTATAGTGTAGATGTATCCTAAAGGACCAGGGGCATTGACTTCAACGGGCTTTGAATCAGATCCCATGAGTCCAATCCTGCAAGGTGCTAACCTCTCATAGAGTTCATTGGGAACTGAGGACACTCAGCACTAATCCAGAGGTGCTCTGCACCTTGCAGAATCAGGTTCTTGGCAGAGGTGCTGGAACAATTTGTATAATGGGGGTGCTGGGAGCCATTGAACCAAACTGTAAAGCCTGAATATACTGGAAACCACTTCAAGCCAGGAAGTGCTGCAGCACACCTACTTCCAGCATGCATGGCTCTTAAACTATCTCATGTCTCTTATTAGTAGAGCCACAAGAATTATCTGTCTTTAAACTGTGAGCTGTATGAAGCTGCTACTTTTTGCTTTGGGAGTGGAATTTGCCTGGGATTTTAAGTCAAGTTTCATTGAGGCTGTTTTTCCCCCTCTCTTAAACTCTACAGACTTTTTTTTTATTTTAATTACAATGAATAATGTAAAATTTTTAATTTCTCCCACATTGAAAAATATTACTATTTTCATAAAAATGTCATCATTCTATTGTAAAATTATTCTTGGACAGGGGTAGCAAAATGGCTGTTCTGAAAGCAAAATGAAACATTTTCCATCTCTTTGTGTTACATCAGTTTTCAGGCCAGTTTCAACAAGGTATAGCATATGCCTAACTTGCATAATGTAAATAGTCACATTGACTTCAAATGGGATGATCCGATGACTTCTGCTGGATGGTGTTTTTGTTCAATCAAAACAACATTTAAGGAAAAATGTTGTTTCATTCAACTTTTTGTTTTCCACTTCAAGTCTTTAACAATGGTTTTCATTGAGCTTTTCCTCTCTTGGGCTTTCCTTCTCCTCGCCTCCTTTTCCCTCTCAGGGTGGGGAGAGAAAAAAGGTAAAGAGGGAGAAAAAGGAGGTGGAGTAGAGGGGTAACAACAAACTGAAAACCTTGTAGGCTTTTTTGGTCCTTGTTTCACCAAGAAGCAGAAAAACAAAAACAAATAAACAAATAAAAACCCAGCTAAACATTTCAAATGAAATGAGAATTTTTTAGAATCCCAGACCCATCCTGCTCCTTGTCCCCTGACCACTCCCAAATCCAACCCCCGCTTCCCTGTCCCCGACTGTCCCTGGGACTCCCTGCCCCTTATCCAATGCCCCCGGCCCCAGCCGCTTACCCCTGCCTCCCAGCTCCTCACTGCGCATGTCCAGAAGTGGCCCTGAACAGCACTGCAACCGCGTGGCTGGGGGGGGGGGTGCCTGAGCTCCTCGTCGCTCAGAGCCGCATGGTAAGGGGAGGAGCCGCTCAGCCCGGAGTTAGCAGCCCTGCCCCCTTACCACGCGACTCTGAGTGGGGCAGAGCTCAGGTACCCCCCAGAGCCACGTGGCTGCAGCGCTGTCCAGGACACGCTGAGGCACCAAGGGGATGGTGGGGGTGAGCCTCAGTCATTCTTGTGGGGTCCCCTGCGGGGCCCGGGGCAAGGACAAATTGCCCTGCTTGCCCCCCCCCTCCACTCCTGGGTGACACTGAACTCAGTTCTTAGTGATTTCAGCACTTCCATGATGTCAAGGTTTTTTCCCCACTTTGAACTTTAGGGTTCAAGAAGTGGGGACCTGCATGATCACTTCTAAGCTTAATTCCTAGCTTAAATTTGGTACGCTGCCAGCAGCCAGAAGTCTGTATCTGGCACACTTCTGTTCCCCCAAAACCTTCCCTGGGGAACCCAAGACCCAAACCCCTTGAGTCTTAAAACAAGGAGAAATTAACCATCTCCTCCTTCCCCCCCCAGACTTTTCCCCTTCCTGGGTTGCCTTGGGAAGCTTCACACCGATCCAAACTCCTTGGATTTTAAAACAAGAAAAAAATCAATCAGGTTCTTAAAGAAAATTTTTGCCTTTTCTTTCTTTAATTAAAAGCTATCTCTGTAAAATCAGGATGGAAAATGCTTTACAGGGTACTCAGATTCATATAGACTAGAGGGACCACCACCCCCAGCCTGAGATTCAAAGTTACAGCAAACAGAGGTAAAAATCCTTCCAGCAAAAAGACACATTTACAAGTTAAGAAAACAAATATAAGACTAATCCGCCTTTCCTGGCTTTACTTTACAATTTTGAAACATGAAAGACTGATTCAGAAAGAGTGGGAAAACCTGGGTGTACATCTCGTCCCTCTCAGTCCCGAGAGTGAACAATGAACCAAACAAAAAGCACAAACAAAGACTTCCCTCCACCAAGATTTGAAAGTATCTTGTCCCCCTCTTGGTCCTCTGGTCAGGTGTTAGCCAGGTTTACTGAGCTTCTTAACTCTTTACAGGTAAAAGAGACATTAACCCTTAACCATCTGTTTATGACACATGATTTCACTGGGTAGTGAGGAATCTCTGCTGTTTCCTCTTGTGTGTTATCTTTTCACTGAAGTATTGTCTCTATGCCATATCTAAAGTTCAAACTTCTTACATCAGCTTATCAGTGATTTCAGCTCTATTAATCACTGAGCAGAAACAAGAACTCAAAATTGAATCTGATCAGCTCTCTTTAGATGCTAGAGGGAGAGAGTCAAATGGTAACTGGAACTTAAACGAAGGTCATGCCATCAGGTAGGAACACCAACCCCCACCCCCTGACCTTTACTTGGATTTGGGATCATTACTTCCTGGTTAATGAGTGAGGTTAAAGTTAGAGTGTCCCCCTCAGTTATGGCATGTTAAGTATTGTTCTGGCGCCCTTTACTTATACAAGAAGGATAACAACATTTAATTACCCCCACATTCAATAATAAAGAGAATTTTAGCCCCAAACCTCCAAAATTAACTACTTTGGCAAAGCTGGTCTGTCGTCTGATGACCTAGGCAGAGTAAGTCTGCTTCTGAGGTTTATTTCTCACAATTCATCACTTGATGTCAGGGGAGAGTTCAATCAGACCCTGCTTACAAAAGTGATTAAAGTTAGGCACTTGCTTAAGTACTTTGCTGAATTGTGGCCTTATAGAGCTCTTGCAAAAATGCAGCTGAGTATTTGTTGGTGTCATATATTATGGTGGAGAGAGGATTTTTGTTCTTTGTCATTGCTTCTGCTTCTCAAAATATGGTAACATGGTTTTACACAGAAGCAGAAGAATGATACTTTCAAGCAGCAGCACAAATAAATGAAGTGGTTAGTAATAGCCTGTTGCACTAACCTTTGCAATAGCTATGTAACTTAGGTACAATAAACATCATAACTTTCCCTACCAGTGAGCAGATTACAGAGACCCAGGACACCATTGTAGTGGTGAATGCAAAGCTTGTTTACAGAGACTCTTACAGCCTTACTCTAATGCTCCCTCATGACTGCTCTAACGTTCAAAACTAACAGCACATCCCCTTTCTGAAAATGAAACAGTGATGAAGCCTTTTCATTAAAGAACAACATATAATAGTCATGAAATATGAATACAAAACAAGAATGAACAGCCCTCCATAGGACAGGGTAGACTGCCTGAACCTTCAGCCTTGTGTCAGTCTCAAGATAACAGGGTATATTGGAGGTCTACCTGATGGGCACAAGATGACACTGACTATGAAAGGCGATTGCTGCTGGCATGCTTATAAAGTAGCATATAAGTGTTCTGGAACATCCCTCTACTGTCACCTTTTCTTGAGAATCTTTCACCTAAACATGATCTCCAGAATTCAGTACTCTCAAGCATTTGACTCTGACATATGTCAAAGTAACTGTTTTGATGGGTTTTATTTTGATCTTTCTTCTTCCTTAGTCTTGAGAAATGAGGCCAACAAGGGTCTAATTGGCAAGGGATGGTTGGAGCAAGTGGACCTCAATTCTTTCCCATCAACAGTTCTATAAGGCTGAGTTAGTTTGTTAGAGGTGTTGACCAGTATGCCAACAGGGCACAGAGATGATGTAATTATTAAAAAAGAAGTTGTTTTATTGTCATTATTGCACATTCTGCTTGACCATTACTCTGGGGGAACTAGAGGCTGCATATGACACGAGTTAAACCATAAGTATCTGCAAACCACTTAAAGGCCTCAGGAAAATTGAAGACCATTCTTAGAGATGATTCGCTGTGGAATCCCATAGCAGATGAAGATGGGTTTTATCCTCTCCACAATTAAACTTGATGTGGTATTGTGAAACCTGGGAACTTCAATTAATCTTTATAAATAATCAAAATAGAGGTTGTGGTATCCAGATAGAAAAGATCATTCCCAACTTCCTGCCTATTTGATAGAGCAGATGATGGTAATTGTCCCAGTGGGTTGGTTCTCATGCAACCACAAAGATCACATTTCTCAATTCTCTGCTGTCATTGTTTGGTCAGTCCAGATCACCAAACAGACTGTGTAGCTATCTCTCAACATTTTGTAATGACTTAGTGTCCCTCCTGAAGTCTGCCAAGGATTTCCTGTTGTGTTGATGTAAAGATAACTAGTGTGTACCCTTTCAACAATAGATCTTAATTTATGGTAACATCCCCAGAAATCCCCCTACATGGTTTCATAGAGGTTTCTGAATGTGTCTGTTTTGTCCAGCCTTCTTTGCATGAATTATGACTTGACTCGATAATTCATCTGTCTCTTGCTGCTTTTTCACTTCTTGTAGGTATTTTTCTGTGACTGATGATTATTAATTACTGCACCTCGCAAATCTTCTATGAACAGATCCTACTGTTTACACACTTACTGCGGTGTGTTTGGCTCTGGGGCCCTGGAGAGTGTATTAGCTGTGACAGAGCTCTCAGCAGGTACAAGCAGAATCAGGAACAGAAAACTCGTATGTCTCATTTGAAAATGTATCCTAGGGAGTAATACATCTATATTTTTAACCTAAATGAATGACAAGTGCTTTGTAGTCAGTTTTCACATTACATTTTGAGCCCACTAGAAAGTTTTTGAAATGGTCCCAGCCCATGTAGTAGATAGTGCTTCCATTTCTATATATGGATAGTACTGCTCTGCATTGCCCTGTATAGTGCTTGTGAAGCATATTCTACTGGCTGCTGCAGTGAGATAAACTGATCCTGAAGGAGGACTGACCCCACCCCATATGGTGCAGCATCAGCAGAAACTGTCGTGAGTTTATTTGGCTGATATAGTGTCAAAATTGGTGGAGTACTTGGGACTAGTTTTATTTCTGTGAATGTCTGTCTCTGTTTAGTTCCCCAGTACCAGGAATTGTGTGGGCTCAGGAAATCTCATACTAGGTTTTACTTCTGCATTGGGTGAGGTAGGAATTTTTCACAAGTGTATCACCATGCCAATGCCCTGACATAATTCACTGAGATTGTGAAGCTGCCTCATCTGGATAAATTGCTCACAATTTTTCTGGATCTGGTTTGACCTCTGTTCCACCAATGTGCTGGCCTAAAAACTTGATTCTGTCTTCTGAGAATTCACATATGTCATTAACTGTTAGGTCTGCTTTCTCCAGTCTTTTCAGAATTGCAGACTCCAAGATCATGTTTGAGTTGATCCATAAGTCATTATATGGTCTGTTTGAAAGGGAACCTCTTCCAAATCCTTCCTCCTTGTGACGTTTCCTCTGGAATTGTTCAAGAGCAGATGATATGCCAATTGGCAGTCGATTGAAATAAAACCTTACATAAGGTGTGTTGATGGTCATTGGTAGTACAGACTCTACAGCAAGTGGTATCTGTGATAGCCTAGACTGAGCTCCAATTTTGAGAAGACTTTTTTGTTTTATTAAGTTGTCCAAGGTTGTGTTCAATGCAGGGGAGTTCATGTCACCCTCTACAATTGAGTGAGGTAAGATAAACACTGTTCTGAAGCTTCTCAGTTGGTTTTGATACTACTAACATGCTTGCACACCATTCAGTCTGGGTGTCTATTCTGGCAATAACACCCATATGCTCCATGCAGCTGAGGGATATTCTGTGATCTGTTGGGTATTTATTTGATCTTGTTATGACACTGGGTAAAGATTAAAAAAAACCAGGCCCACCCTGGCTGGGGTGAATTCAAGACTATCTTTATTTCCTGTTTATACAAATGCTTACCTCCTTGTGTTGTGACCCCTACTAGCCACACTGCATAGTGGCTGTAAATATGCAACACTAACAGCATAACAAAGGCTAAATACGCTATTCTCCTGTGTCACATAAATAGTGACTAGTCTCTACTATCAAAATGAGTTTAGCATGTGGAGTATTACAGTTTTAAAACAAAAGACATGACAAGCTGCAAAACTGAACACTTATATATAATTTAAAATACATTAGTATGTAGTAAATGTTTATAAATGTTCATATTCTGTACACTTTAATTAAGGAACAAATATATAATATAAGAGTTATATGAAAATGAAATATTTACTTTGTGCTTCTGTGTAACTGCTCCTGTAATTAACCAAATATAAGCATGGGTCCACAGCAGATGAATAATTGCTATAATTAATTTTCTTAGCTGCAGAGAGTCGTACATATCACTTTCTCAAAGTGTGTGTATATATAAAGTGTTACCTTATTTTTATTCAACCATTACCTGTTTGTGGTTCAGTTGTCATATTTTTTTGCTGCTGGGGGCCAATTTTTGTCTTAAATTGGGGTGCTCCAAAATTAATATTCAGGCATCCAAAAAATGGCCTGATACTCAAAAGTCCTGAGCACCTACAAATCTCACTGGATTCAATGGGAGCAACTTGATTTAGGAGCCTAATCTTAGGCACCAAGTTCAAGAATGTTGGCCTTGGTCCTCATACACTATAATTAAGCATCATTTATTTTCCCTTTCTTGCCTTTTAGGCCACTAGAATGTTGTTCTCATTTCAAATTTGTTTTGTTTTAAATGGTCTAATGTGGAAATGTAGGGATGTCTCATACAGCCAATGCTTTTTATATGAGATCACCATGCCTAGACAATATATTTTAATCAACTGTAGTTCTCCTTATATTAGAAAGCCATTTATTGATCTCATCCCAGATGACCTTCCCTCCTCAACTAACATCTAAACAACAGGATGTCCAAAGCCCTACATTACTGTGCCCAATGTCTCTGTCACATTGGCCAAGATGACTGATTATCCCTGGGTATAAGCTGTCATAGAAAATATGCTAAGAAGAATGACTAGATGATGAGGCAATTAACAGTTATAATCTTTTTAAGAAATACTTGAGCTAATGTAATTATTTCAAATTATTGCATTAGAGATTAGTTTTAGATTATCCGGAGGAAAAGGTCTCACCACAATATTATGAATTTAGAAAATTAATGTAAAATAAATGGAGGCATTATCAGACATAGATATATTAAACATTTCTGTATTTGCACATTGTTATTCTTCTCTAGTAAAGCCACTTATATAATTGCATATAACTGTATACTAGTTTTCATCATTTATGATCTCTGAAGCCGGACTATACAGAGATGTAGTGACAGCTGGAAATCACTCAAATTGGAAATGTAAAAGTGCACTAACTATCAGCAACCTCTCAGTCTGGCAGTCTTTGATTGTGTCTCCACAACTTCCACTATTCACTCAGACACCCCTTGACAAGAGTGCCCACACCACTCTCAACCCTGCCTGCCCATAATAGGTGTCAACTCTCCAACTGTATGTGAGATTCTCACAATGATAGCTAAAATGTAAGACAAAATGAAATCCCATAAGCATCTGTCTTGTGAAGTTATCACATTTCACTACAATGTAAATATATGTATATACACATGCATATGATTATTGTGTTATTGCAAGCTTTCTATGAAAATATAAAAGTTAAATCACATTTTCATTGTTCTTTATTTCTATTTGCACTTACTTCATGAAATCTTTTCTCCCATCTCTCCACCTCCTCCCAGTTACCTGTCTTTTCACTGTAATGATCAGCTTCTCACCTCCTGCTCCTCTGCCCAAGCCGCACCTCCCAGCATCTCATTCCATCTCAAACAGCCTTTCTTTTTCCCTGTCTACCACTGGGATTCCCCATCTGACAATTCATGAGCCACAGGGGAGGCAGAAGAACATAGGGCTTATATTTTTCTCCCTAAGGTAGCATGAGCCACGTCAGCAGAAGAATGCAAAGAATGATTTCATAAATGTAGTTAGTTTTCTTAAAAGTGTGAGGTGTGCTTGTATATGAAGAGGGTGTTGCAATTCTCCATAGTGGAGTGGAACAGTATAGGTGGACCCCATCTGTGCTTAGCAATCCATCTTCCTAGAACAGCATGCCATGGTCAAGGAGCCAAAGCCCTTCGGTTGACACCATCCTTGCAGCCAGGGATCAGTCCTTGGTCTATTCTGTTCAATATCTTCATCAATGATTTGGATAATAGAGAGTACACTTATAAAGTCTGGGGATGATGCCAATCTGGGAGGTGGTTTGGATGACTGGACTAAAATTCAAAAGGATCTGGACAAACTGGAGAAATGGTCTGAAGGAGTACTGCAGAAAAGGATCTAGGAGTCATTGGGTAGCCAGCTAAATATGAGTGAACAGTGTAACTCTGTTTTAAAAAAAGCAAACGTCAGTCTGGGACGTATTAGCAGGAGCGTTCTAAGCAAGACACAAGAAGTAATTCTTCTGTACTATTCCACACTGGTTAAGCCTCAGCTCATAGACTCATAGACTCTAGGACTGGAAGGGACCTCGAGAGGTCATCGAGTCCAGTCCCCTGCCCTCATGGCAGGACCAAATACTGTCTAGACCATCCCTGATAGACATTTATCTAACCTACTCTTAAATATCTCCAGAGATGGAGATTCCACAACTTCCCTAGGCAATCTATTCCAGTGTTTAACTACCCTGACAGTTAGGAACTTTTTCCTAATGTCCAACCTAAATCTCCCTTGCTGCAGTTTAAGCCCATTGCTTCTTGTTCTATCATTGGAGGCTAAGGTGAACAAGTTTTCTCCCTCCTCCTGATGACACCCTTTTAGATACCTGAAAACTGCTATCATGTCCCCTCTCAGTCTTCTCTTTTCCAAACTAAACAAACCCAATTCCTTCAGCCTTCCTTCATAGGTCATGTTCTCAAGACCTTTAATCATTCTTGTTGCTCTTCTCTGGACCCTCTCCAATTTCTCCACATCTTTCTTGAAATGCGGTGCCCAGAACTGGACACAATACTCCAGTTGAGGCCTAACCAGCGCAGAGTAAAGCGGAAGAATGACTTCTCGTGTCTTGTTTACAACACACCTGTTAATGCATCCCAGAATCACGTTTGCTTTTTTTGCAACAGTATCACACTGTTGACTCATATTAAGCTTGTGGTCCACTATGACCCCTAGATCTCTTTCTGCCATACTCCTTCCTAGACAGTCTCCTCCCATTCTGTATGTGTGAAACTGATTGTTCCTTCCTAAGTGGAGCACTTTGCATTTATCTTTATTGAACTTCATCCTGTTTACCTCAGACCATTTCTCCAACTTGTCCAGATCATTTTGAATTTTGACCCTGTCCTCCAAAGCAGTTGCAATCCCTCCCAGTTTGGTATCATCTGCAAACTTAATAAGCGTACTTTCTATGCCAACATCTAAATCGTTGATGAAGATATTGAACAGAACCGGTCCCAAAACAGAACCCTGCGGAACCCCACTTGTTATACCTTTCCAGCAGGATTGGGAGCCATTAACAACTACTCTCTGAGTACGGTTATCCAGCCAGTTATGCACCACCTTATAGTAGCCCCATCTAAATTGTACTTTCCTAGCTTATCTATAAGAATATCATGCGAGACTGTATCAAATGCCTTACTGAAGTCTAGATATATCACATCCACCGCTTCTCCCTTATCCACAAGGCTCGTTATCCTATCAAAGAATGTTATCAGATTAGTTTGACATGATTTGTTCTTTACAAATCCATGCTGGCTATTCCCTATCACCTTACCACCTTCCAAGTGTTTGCAGATGATTTCTTTGATTACCTGCTCCATTATCTTCCCTGGCACAGAAGTTAAACTAACTGGTCTGTAGTTTCCTGGGTTGTTTTTATTTCCCTTTTTATAGATGGGCACTATATTTGCCCCCTTCCAGTCTTCTGGAATCTCCCCCGTCTCCCATGATTTCCCAAAGATAATAGCTAGAGGCTCAGATACCTCTTCTATTAACTCCTTCAGTATTCTAGGATGCATTTCATCAGGCCCTGGTGACTTGCAGGCATCTAACTTTTCTAAGTGATTTTTTACTTGCTCTTTGCTTATTTTCTCTTCTAAATCTACCCTCTTCCCGTAAGCATTCACTATACTAGACATTCCTTCAGACTTCTCAGTGAAGACCGAAACAAAGAAGTCATTAAGCATCTCTGCCATTTCCATGTCTCCCGTTACTGTTACCCCCTCCTCATTGAGCAGTGGGCCTACCCTGTCCTTAGTCTTCCTCTTGCTTCGAATGTATTGATAAAAAGTCTTCTTGTTTCCCTTTATTCCCATAGCTAGTTTGAGTTCATTTTGTGCCTTTGCTTTTCTAATCTTGCCTCTGCATTCCTGTGTTATTTGCCTATATTCATCCTTCGTGATCTGCCCTAGTTTCCATTTTTTATATGACGCCTTTTTATTTTGTAGGTCACGCAAGATCTCAAGGGTAAGCCAAGGTGGTCTTTTGCCACATTTTCTATCTTTCCTAACCATTGGAATAACTTGCTTTTGGGCCCTTAATAGCGTCCCTTTGAAAAACTGCCAACTTTCCTCAGTTGTTTTTCCCCTCAGTCTTAATTACCATGGGACCTTGCCTATCAGCTCTCTGAGCTTACCAAAATCCGCCTTCCTGAAATCCATTGTCTCTATTCTGCTGTACTCCCTTCTACCCTTACTTAGAATTGCAAATTCTATGATTTCATGATCACTTTCACCCAAGCTTCCTTCTACTTTCAAATTCTCAACAAGTTCCTCCCTATTTGTTAAAATCAAGTCTAGAACAGCTTCCCCCCTAGTAGCTTTTTCAACTTTCTGAAATAAAAAGTTGTCTGCAATGCAGTTCAGGAACTTATTGGATAGTCTGTGCCCCGCGGTGTTATTGTCCCAACATATATCTGGATAGTTGAAGTCCCCCATCACCACCAAGTCTTGGGCTTTGGATGATTTTGTTAGTTGTTTGAAAAAAGCCTCATCCACCTCTTCCGCCTGATTAGGTGGCCTGTAGTAGACTCCCAGCACGACATCACCTGTGTTTTTTACCCCTTTTAGCCTAACCCAGAGACTCTCCACCCTTCCGTCTCCTATGTCCATCTCCACCTCAGTCCAAGTGTGTACATTTTTAATATATAAGGCAACACCTCCTCCCTTTTTCCCCTGTCTATCCTTCCTGAGCAAACTATACCCATCCACACCAACATTCCAGTCGTGTGTATTATCCCACCAAGTTTCAGTAATGCCAATAATGTCATAGTTGTATTTGTTTATTAGCACTTCCAGTTCTTCCTGCTTATTACCCATACTTCTTGCATTTGTATAAAGGCATCTAAGATGCTGGTTTGATTTTGCCTCCCAGCTTTGCCCTGACCCTCCTTCCTCTCTGCCATTATAGCCCGTGCTCCCTCCTGCTTCCAACCCATCTCCCAGGTCTTGTTCCCCACTTTCCTGTGGGCTTTGCTCACCTGTCCCCGTCGAACCTAGTTTAAAGCCCTCCTTACCAGGTTAGCCAGTCTGTGCGCGAATAAGGCCTTTCCTCTCTTCGAAAGGTGAACGCCATCTGTTCCTAGCAGTCCTTCCTCAAGTAGCATCCCGTGGTCGAGGAAGCCAAAGCCCTCCTGGCGCACCATCTTCGCAGCCAGGCATTCACCTCCATAATGCATCTGTCTCTGCCCGGACCCCTATCTTCAACAGGAAGAATCGAAGAGAATACCACCTGCGCTCCAAACTCCTTAACCCGTACTCCCAGAGCCCTGTAGTCACTCTTGATCTGCTCAGCATCACACCTCGCAGTATCATTTGTGCCCACATGGATGAGTAGCATGGGATAGTAGTCAGAAGGCCGGATAATCCTCGACAAAGCCTCTGTAACGTCTCGGATACGGGCCCCTGGCAGGCAGCATACCTCCCGGGATGAACGGTCAGGGCGACAGATGGGTGTCTCCGTCCCCCTCAGCAGAGAGTCTCCAACCACCACTACCCTACGTTTCTTATCAGTGGTGGCAGCAGACCTCCCAGCCTTAGGGGTACGAGGCTTCACCCCCTTAACTGTTGGGGGTGATTTCTTCTCTCCTGTATCTTTTACCACAACAGGAGGGTTCGCAGCAGTGGTGGAGCACTGCCCGCTGCTAGAAGTAACCAGCTGGCTGTGTCCACCCTGAGCCTCCTCCTCCACTGGTGTGTCAGGTACACCCTGAGGCATCTCCTCTTCCACTGCAGTGTCAGTAGTCCCGTCAACTGGGACAGCACCATCAGCTGTCTCCACATGGATACTGTCCAGGAATTGCTCATGGACATAGATGTTCCTCAGCCAGGCCACCTCCTCCTGTAGCTCTCCCACCTGCTGCCTGAGAGATTCCACCAGTAGGCACCTTTCACATTGGATGCCACCCCCAGCCTGGATATCAGTAAGTGGAAATTGCAAATTACAGTCTTTGCAAGCCCACAGCAGAATCTGGGTAAAAGCATCCATGCTTTGGCGCTCTGTCTGGCTACAGGCGCAGGTGGAGGAGACAGAAGCAGTGCTGGCACAAGTGTTACGGGTCCTCCTCACCATTTTAAGCCTCCCTTTTAAGCTGCAGTATTGTGTCCCATTCTGGATGCCACATTTCAGGAAAGATGTGGACAAATTGGAGAAAGTCCAGAAAAGAGCAAGAAAAATGTTTAAAGGTCTAGAAATCATGACCTTACAAGGAAAGATTGGAAAAAAATAGGGCAGAGGTAGGCAACCTTGACACGCGTGCCAAAGGCAGCATGCAAGCTGATTTTCAGTGGCACTCACGCTGCCCGGATCCTGGCCACCAGTCCGGGAGGCTCTGCATTTTAATTTAATTTTAAATGAAATTTCTGAAACATTTTAAAAGCCTTGTTTACTTTACATACAACAATAATTTAGTTATATATTAAAGACTTATAGAAAGAGACCTTCTAAAAACATTAAAATTTATTACTGGCACACAAAACCTTAAATTAGAGTGAATAAATGAAGACTCGGCACACCACTTCTGAAAGGCTGCCAAGCCCTGAAATAGGGTTTGTTTAGTTTGAAGAAGAGAAGACTGAGTGGGGACATAACAGTTTTTAGTGTATAAAGGTTGTTATAAGAAGCAGGGAGAAAAAGCTCCTTAACCTCTGAGGATTGGAGAAGAAACAATGATCTTAAACTGCAGCAAGGGTGGTTTAGGTTGGACATTAGGAAAAACTTCCTAACTATCAAGGTGGTTATGCATTGTAATAAATTGGCCAAGGAGGTTGTGGAATCTCCATCATAGGCGATTTTTAAGATTATAAAATATCAGTCAATAACATAGTTCAATCAAAAGAAGTCCATAGCTTCTATTTGCAATATAAGAATGTGTTAAGTTATTGTTTATATAGTGACAGGTATGTCATTATTATAAGATTGAATCAAAATTTTAGGATAGTAAGAGAGCTATGTAGATCCAAATCCTCTACCTCTGCATCAAAAGTAGTGGGGCTTTGTGCAAAGGTATTCAGGGTCAAATATAAGACTAAGTTGTCCAGTAGATTCTCTGCACAATGGAGTCCTGCCCACTGTCTCTTAGACAGAATTAAAATAAACAAAAGCTGCCATATCCAGACAGACATATGATCCTACAGCTCACAGTGGCCAAAGCTGAATGCTTCTTAAGAACATATAAAATACACCTAATTGTGCTATATATGGTCCCAGACAACATGCACGTGGATGCTAATTTAGGCTCTGGTCATGCAAGCGTGTGCGTACATGCTAAACTTTAAGCATGAGGGAGAAATTGGACAGCTCAGATAGTTAAACGTGTGCATAAATGTTTGCATGATCAAAGCCATCATCCAATGATATCTGAGTTTTTTATTCCGTATGATTTCTCCCCGTACACTAGCATATCTGATTATAGTATCAGGGCCTTAATCTCTGGGAGGGTAAGGAAATCATTAACACATTAACAAATGTTGCAATTTAGAGCATCATATATTAGAGGTCACTTCCAACCCTGATATTCTATGCCAGCTCAGTGATTTTATGCTTATGATGATAACCTTCCTAGTGCCAGAAATTTGTATTTCTATGGGCTAATATATACTTAATTAGTTAGACAGACATGATGAAAATAAGAAGGCACGGCACATTGGAATGTTTGAGTGCAACATAGTACAAGACTTGATTCTTATTTTTGTTTCCAACCCTCGCCAAAACTTGCACCTTATACATTATGGAGATCAGGACTATTGTGGTTCTCTTTCCCATTTCTCCAGAATAGAGAGTAGTTAAACTATATCTCTCTCTCTCTGTGTTTCCAGTGTGTCTCAATCCAATCTAGCGTAAACTCCTGTCTGATCTCACAAGTGTAGGCATTTATTAGGACTTCAGCAGCACAATTTCTCACTTCCCTCAAAGTCCTTTCATATCACAATAAATCCTTAATTTTTCAAAATATTTCTAGAAATACTATTGCAAACTAAGGGTAATAGTACATTCTTCCTTTCATAGGATATGTTGCAAACATGAATAAGAAAACTCTTACCATAGATAGTAATGGTTCATACTACCCTGGCTGTTGAAAAAATCAATAAAGACTATTTTTAAGATGCATAGTATTTGCAGGCACAATCAGTTAGTCGAATGAATGAACAGTGAAACACTGACATCCATCATTAACTCTGCATTAAAAATTGAAGGCTCGTATACTTATTTTTTCAAGAAAAATTCAAAATTTTCTGTGGAGGACAGCAGACACTTTTCACAGACCCCTTTGTGGCCCTGCCAACAGTAGTGGGCTTGTAACCAGAACTTTCATCGGAGCCAAACCAAGGATATGGAACTCTCTGCCAGAAGAAACAAGAACAGCTACTAGCCATACCCCATTCAGAGCTAAATGTATAACCCACCTTTTTGCCAAGCTTTTCTCACTATACTACTATTACATGACCTTGTGGTTTCCTTCTGAGTTAGCACAATCAACCACGGTCCCCAGATAGATGGTGTTGGCATGAGCTCAGTAATACCAAAAGATGTGTGTGACTTTAAGATGGTACAGAGGCAGCTCCCCTCTCTCTCTGCTGGTGCTGCTGACTTTGCCTACTCCCTTAGGGAGGAAGCACCTCCTCTCGAGGGTTACTTCTTGGCTCAGGGATCTTTCCCTTTCTGGGAGGAGCCACACTCTTTACAGGCTGTGTGCGCATGTGCCAAACGCAGAGACCTAGCCAGCACAGTAACTTTGTTACAGCATCCTCATTTATAATGATTCATTCATTTAGAAATAATTTATTATAAGCTTTATTGTTGGTGGCAAGAAGAAGAAACAGAAGACTGTCATTTTTTAAGTAATGGGGGATACTCAGATACAAAGATGATGAGGGACATATATATTGGCAGGATTGCTAGATAGAAGTACTGACTATTCTATGTGTGAGTATACAGAAGGGGAAGTAGACTGTCAAACTATTTTTAAGCAAAACATTATTTTTTTTAAATTGTAATTCTTGTTCATATTAATAAATTGTGATAATTAGATTGTCTCAATTTAATAAACATTTATATTTAGTTCCTTGTCTTCCTATAAATTTTCCTTAAACAATTCCAGAACAGTTATTAGCAGTTTGAAAAGAGAGAGCTCATCTGGAATAGTGCTCAAATAATTGAACAATATTTGTTTTAACTGCTTCATTACTTAAGCTCTGAGGTCTTGTGACACTCCTGAATTGCTGGGAAAGTAAAGTGGCTCCAGATTTTTAGGCTGCTGATTGATCTGTTTAAACACAAACAGCACCATTGCAGTTACATGTTCTTTTCTTCCATGTTAGAATAAGATGGCCTAGTGCTATCTAGCTGCCAGATAAAAAACATCCTTTTAATTCAGTGAAAGTTGTACATGCATAAGAACTCTAAGACTAGTCCCATGGCTCATAAGGTTCTTTGTGGGATTTCTTTGAGGCTGTGTGACCATATACAGTAGCTGCTTCACAAAGTATGCTCTGTATCCTTCACCCAGACATAACCCATCCCCATGTTCTATTTGACTTTATGAAAACTTTTTCATCTGCTTGCATATGATGCTGATATTCTATCAACTCAGTTTCCACATCCGGTGTGACATTTGTCTTATTCATAGGGCAGTTAAATATTAGTATTTGTTGCTGTATAACCCACAGCGTCAATGTCTTTAAGCAAAAAAGATTGTCGGTCTATTAAAGCAGAGCTGAGCAATCGATCATCATGCAAAATATTCCCCACTTGAAAGACATTTTTGATCCCCAGTATGATGTACTTTACTGGTAAGGACCAGCCTTCCCTAAAGGAACATAGGTCATGTGGAAAAGTCATGAAGTTCAGCTCAACAAGTAGCATTTCAGCAATGGTGGTCAGTTTAGGTTACACTGACTTTATACACTATAAAGGAGAAGTCACTAGTCATGCACTGTGTCATGTCGTCTGTGACTTAAAACATTCACATTATATTGACCTAAACACATCCATATATGAGAACCTGAGAGGTGAAATCATTTTGATTCTTCAATCAAAAAGAAACAATGTTCCTGGTATATCTTCCAAATTGGCCTTATTTTTTAATTTTCTATTATGCATGTGTTTTTTCTTAAACATTAATTTCACCTTAGACTTCTATTTTTAGCCCAGTCAGAACATGTATTCAGTCAACTTTTTTTAGTTTCATTTTTTTCATTTTGAGTCAGTTTCTGATATCAATTATATTTCCCAATATGAACTTGCACACCATGACAAATATGCTCTTAATTCTTCAAGGATTTTTAAAAAAAAAGATTTGAACACATTTGCAAATTATAAGTGAATTCATCTGGGCAATCAATTTTTCTTTATCCACCCTACTAGAGAAGAAAATCAAGGGGAAAAGAGGCTTAATCACAGGGAATACAAACAACATAATGCTATAGACTGTTTTCAAAACTGATTTTAAGTAAAGTCAACAATTTGAAAAATGTCCAAGAGATCGCACAGTACCATCTTTCCTCCTAGATTTGGATGATGTCTACTAAAAGAATGCATCCTACTGATATTATAAATCGAAGTATAAAAATATGAATGGAAAAGTCATTTTTTATAGTTTGGAAGAACTAATTTTTCTGTAAGTTTATGAAGGAATAAAATTCTTCTAAACTTTTGTCTTAGAAAAGTCATTTCAAGCCCAGTGAGCTAAAAAATGGCAAGAAGAATGGCCATTTCCAGTTCCAATTAGGTAAGCAGATTTTCTGGAAGTCTAATAGCACACTAGTTTACATTTTCTTGAAGACAAATCCAGATTGTTTTGCTCTGTTACATATCCTTTTTTGTCACTTTATAACACTTGCAGCATGACGCAAGGTTACCAGTAATTCTGTCTAAGGGCTTGGTTATGATACTAGCTAAGTTTAGCTTTAATGGCCAGGCTAATGTTAAGATTCTGGCTAGAAATGGGGTATAGCATCCGTAGTTCTATAATTCCCCACTCTGAACCTTAACGTCCAAAAGATGGGGTACCAGCATGAATTCCTCTACGCTCAATTACCAGTTTAGAACCTGTAGCGCTGCCACCAATCAGGAATTCCAGTGCCTGGTACACTCTGGTCCCCCCAAAACCTTGCCCGTGGACCCCCAAGACCCAGACCCTCTGGATCTTAACACAAGGAAAGTAAACCCTTTCCCTCACCATTGCCTCTCCCAGGCTTCCCCTCCCTGGGTTACCCTGGAAGATCACTGTGATTCAAACTCCTTGAATCTTAACACAAAGCAGAGAGGACAATTCACCTTCCTCCCTCCTTCTCTTTCCCTCTCCCAGACTCTTCCTGAGAGAAAGTAATCCTGGCACAGAGAGAAATCAGCCTCTCTCTCCCTCTTCCCTCCTTTCTCCCCACCAATTCCCTGGTGAATCCAGACCCAGTCCCCTGGGGTCTCAACAGAATAAAAAACAATTAGGTTCTTAAACAAGAAAAGCTTTTAATTAAAGAAAGAAAAAACAGTAAAAGTTATCTTTGTAAATTTAAAATGTAATAAGTACAGGGTCTTTCAGCTATAGACACTGGGAATACTCTCCCAGCCTAAGTATACAGGTACAAATTAAAATCTTTTCAGCAAATACCAATTTGAACTCCTTTCAGCCAAATGCACATTTGAACTCCTTCCAACCAAATACACATTTGCAAATAAAGAAAACAAACATAAGCCTAACTCGCTTTATCTACCTCGTACTCAATATTCTGGATCTATAAGAAACTGTATCAGGGAGATTGGAGAGAAACCTGGTTGCACATCTGCTCCCTCTGAGCCCCCAGAGTGAACAGCAACCAAAATCTAACAGCACACACAAAACTTCCCTCCCTCAAGATTTGAAAGTATCCTGTCCTCTGATTGGTCCTCTGGTCAGGTGACAGCCAGGCTTACTGAACCTGATAACCCTTTACAGTCAAAGAGATATAAAGTACTTCTATGCTATTAACTTTTCTTATCTGTTTATGACACATATCCTTTTTTGCCACTTTATTACACTTGCAGCATGATGCAAGGTTACCAGTAATTTTGTCTAAGGGCTTGGTTATGATACTAGCTAAGTTTAGCTTTAATGGCCAGGCTAATGTTAAGATTCTGGCTAGAAATGGGGCTATAGCATCCGTAGTTCTTATCAGCTTTTATTTCTAAAGTACAGTGAACTTTATTTCAGTTTAAGTCAATCTCATCCTCTGCCCCAACCCTAAAGCCAAGTTCTGGTGGCTTTTTGGTCACTTGCCTTCACTTGCTTAATATGATTTAATCCATAAATTGTTGTACTAAAGCAATCTCAGCTAGATGGGATGTGAGCAGTTCCTCATTGTAGTTTCAATGCCAGTGAGAATGCCAAGGTATATCAAGTTACCTGTCAAAGATTGCCACCATTCTTCATCGTATACAGTTTGTCAAGGGCATACTGTCAGGGTAACCAATTAGAAACTACTGTGACAGGGTTTGACCGGTCCTTCCTATTTTTCATGAGACCAGAACAAATCAGGGCTGCCTTCTGCATCTCTTTACTAATATGCAATATTTTACTTGTAGGTCCTGAAAATTAATACTGTTTTGACTATTTTCTGTGTGCTGTAAAATTTATTTTTAGTTATAATGCTCTTTCAAATTAAAAGCATTTGGAATTGCCAGCCGTTTGGTAGGCTTTTCATCTCTGCTAAAATCCCTTCAGTTCTTTGAATCAAAAACATATTCTTTTCCACTGTAGATGGAAATTATTCAATCTCCCTTTATTCTTCTCTGATGTTTTTATTTGCAGTCCATTATGAAAAATGAAAACAGCAAAACAGTAGCAAAAAATAGAAAGTTAATTGCAGTATTCTTCACTAGAAATGATGAAAAAGGCAAGAAAGCTGTGCTGTGATTGAAATACTTAGCATGATTCTTTTTCTTCTCAAATGCTGAGAGCACAGGGGGAACAGGGCAGGAGTTACCAAAAAGCAGCAGCATCCCTGTAACACATCAAATGTTAATTGAAAAGTAAAAGTAAATGTTGTTTAGCCACAGTCCCACTGCCTTTGAAATACTTATTTATCAATATAAAGGAATGCTTTGAAAAAATGCTTTAAACTGCCACACAGTAGCTCATGTTGCTAAATTATGTGGTTAGTGGTTAGTTACTGGTATCAGCTAAAACAAGCTTGGTCAGTTCTCTTCTCAGTAAATGTGCATAATTTCCACAGTATTAACTGGAGTTATTGCTAATGGAAATCATACACATTCATTAAAAGGAAAATAGATGCCATTGGAACAGTGCACATAGACTTTAGGAACAATTAACTAAGATTGGAATGAGTACTGTCTATAGGTTATAGCAATGGTGTCATGCCAAAAAGTGCAGAACGATTCTTCCTTCCCAGGAGTTGAGTCACAGATTCTGCTCTGCAGTGGGGCAAAGGGAAATTACCTCAGGAGATACATTAAATGCAATGTTCCAATAAAATATGAGTGGGTTCTTTCTTGGCTAGCTGACTAGGAACCTTAAAGAAAAGCACTATTTATATGAGATAGTATATGAAATCTTCCTGGCTGACAGCCGTATCACGTCTCTGCCTCTGTCCTGCTATGTATTGTGCTTGGAGTAGTGTGTATAGTTGGATTTGTTTTTTGGGCAGCATTTGGCTTTGAAGAACAAGATGCTTTTGTCTTAGATAAATTGGCTCCGCTGACCAGCTAATATGTTAACCTTCCAGGCTTTATCTTGAACCAAATGGTACAGCTGTTCTGAGATTGATAATGCCTTCCAAGAAGACTAGTTCCAAACCAAAATGGAGAGCTACATGTCATCTCAAAAATTCTGTAAAGCCTTTGTGTATCTTCATCTTCTGAGATGAAAACTTTTAGCCCCAAATTGTCAAACCCAGCTATATAAATAGGTGAGTAAAGGCCATATTTATGCACCTAAAAATAAATGGCCTGATTTTCCAAGGTGCTGAGCACTAAAAACATCTATTTACATAAGCAGGACTTGTCGGTCACAGAAAATTAGGTCACTTATGTTTCAGCTGACTAAACATGAATTTAAGTATCCAACTGCAGGTAACCAAATTTGAAAATGTTATCTTAAAAATAGCTGCACAATGCAATTTTTAAAAAATCCCTTCCTAAGCCTTTTTCATGGAAATGCAATCAGCTGATGCTGTGAAAGATAGCAAAATAATGTCTGTTAATATTTTCTTGAATAAATACCCTAACTAAGTTCTAGCTGAGAACTTGTGAGTAGTCATTCTGTGGGCAAAACGGAGCCTTTGTCACAGGCCTGTATTTTATTTTCATGGGGAAATATGCAGTTATTGACCCTCCTCCTACTGCTGCAGTATTTAGCTGTACCTAATCCAGAGTCAGTAGCAAATCATCTTTTCTGCCCTGTCATTAGTTGGATTTTCTTTTTAGTTTCTTACACACACACACATTTTATAAAATAATTAAACTAAACTATGAAGAGTTCTTTGAAGATTCCCTGTGGGTTTTATGGTGCAGTACAAGGGAGGAAAAATCCTTTGAACTTTATGCTTTATTTTACGGCAATGTAGTATTTTATGCTAAGCAAGCTGGAAGTTTGTTTTCAGGACTCATAATGTATCAATTTCTTTTCTACTTCATTTTCAGTTTCAATTTCATTCCTATGATTTGTCTGAACTTTTGAAGTTTTTAGTCATGTTCTGCTGAAACACTTTTATTATAAAAGGATTGAAGAGACTGGCTATTTCATTAAAGATTATGGATCTCCTATGTGATGGTTAGAATATATAGGATAGGCCAAAAAACAAGAATTCAGTTTTGTGAAAAATTTCAAGATTTTTTAAATTTGTCTTCCTTCTGCACCAGCATGAAAACAAGACCCATTCAAAATTTTTCACAATTTTTTTCACTACTATGGCATAACCAATAGCTCAGTGGTTAGGACACTGACTTGGAATGTAGGAGACCCGGGTTTAAGTCTCTTGTCTAAATCAGATAGTAAGCTACAAGGGAGGGGGATTCGTGGGGCCACATGAGTTCTTGAGCCCACTGAGTGGAGTATTCCCTGCATGTTGGGTTCAGCAAGTGTTGTAATATATCAGTTCTATCTTTTGTTGTATTTTCACTTAGAATCAAACATAAACCAATTTGTATTTACCTCTGTGAACCTGAGCAGCAAAGCAAAAATGATAACTGAGCTAAGCATCCATTTCAATCCTCAATTTAGCTTGATCCTGGAGTTGCAGAGCACCCTCACTCCCTTTGAAGTTAATGGTAGATAAAGATATTCACTGACTTGCAGGATTGAGCCCAGTGCCCCCACAAACCAGACTGTACAAAGCAGATAATTTTAAACTTGTTTTTCTCAAAATGTGAATTTCCCTTCTGTGAAACCCTCCTGGTTCTTCTTAATTCACCAAAGAGTTACACTGATTTTGTGATCTCATGGAATAAGGCATTTGGGAATATACTATATAAACAAACTAGTACTAAGCATCATGGAGAGGAAAAATAATTTCAAAAGTGAGTTCAACCTTGTTTCTGTGCTGTATTCTCACCACCACCACACCCCCCAGTGCAAAGTTAAAGGGAAGTGTTCAACACATTCCTGTGCACTATGTTCAGGTTTTTGTTTTCTCTTTGCAGTTCATCTTTAAAACGTCTGTTCAGGATGCTAGTAGATCCCAAATTTGTTTTCCTGAAATATTCCTGTACTATGTTAAATCCTCTTTGGATTGCAAAGAGTACTTAGCAATACAATACCAGGACAGCTGAGAATTCCCCTTCTGAAGAGGAATCCCTGAGAAGCATGGGGCGGTGTAGCTATTCCCCTTCTCCTCACCTCTAACTCCAGCTCCCTTCTGAACAGATGTCAGGGACTGGAGCAGGCATGGCCAGAATCAAGAGAAAGTGCAAGTAAAAGTTAACACAACTTCCAGACACTCTGAAGTTTCTTTTAGCTTGCATGACTGGCTGACTGACCCTCAGCTGCCTTCCAGGATAAGAGAAGGGACAAGAGGCACAGAAAGGTGGCTTGACACCACCTTTGACATCTCCCCCCCACCCCCCACACTCAATATATGCTGAGTGAAACTTCTATGCACTTGAGAATTTGCCTCTGGATTTTGGCATTCTTTCTTGTTGTGGCATAGCACAACCTTATAATAGGAACTTCATCTACTTACGCTGTAGTATGGCGGTTTAAAAGAAATGTACACCTACTAATTACAGAATATTGATAGTATTCTGGGTAGCTGAGTACATGATAACATCAAATAGGGGCAGTGGGCAGAAAAAGTCACAAAAACTTTATAATCTAAACCTGAGAGATGCTGAGTTCCTGTATTTCCTTATTGGCTAAGATTTTCAAATTATGGATGCCTAAACTTAGGCTCTAAAACCCATATTTATCCACTTAAATATGTGCCCTGATTTTCAAAAATGCTGAGAACCTAGCAAATCCTACTGAAGTCAAAATAGTGTGCTCACTGTCTCTGGGAGTATGTGTATATATACTCACACTCACATGCACTCGTACACTCTTGCACACTAACACTCAAAATAATTTGTTTTGCTTGCTTATTTACTGCAAGTAAATTTCACATGGATGACGAGGGAAAAGGTTACTATGAAAGTAGTCTGTCTCAAAGGAATGAGTCATTTGGCTATATCCAGTGTCATGCTGTCTAGAGAAGTTCACAACTGGGAGTGCCTGCACCAAGGCAGACTGTCAGAAAACAGAGCAGACACCACTGATGGTGTGTTCTATACTTAGATTTCACCAAGCCAGTAACAAATGTGAACTCCTGGATCACTATGCCAGTCTTACATTGGAGCGTCTAAGAGGACTGTCTGTGACTCCATAGTATCTTGCCACCTAGACAAACTGGCCTTTGTGATTAAATGTCACTTATACCAAAAATCACACCACATTAGGTTCCTCCCAGTCCCAAGAGACCAATCACTTGCCCCAGATCAACTGGTATTCCAGATCTTACACCAAAGACAACACTGGCAGCCAATTCTATAGTAAACTAACTAAAGGTTTATTACCTAAGGAAAAAAAATGAGTTATTGAAAGGTTAAAGCAGGTAAAATATATGTACAAGTGAGTCACAGTCTGTAATTCCGAATGGTGGCAATGATGTAATAAACTGTCAGTTTCCCAAAAGTCTTTTCAGGGTGCCCAGATTGTCTCTGGAGATCTCTGCTTTGCATCTGGTACAGTTCCCTGTAAAAGTCCAAACAGTGCAGAGATGAAGGGTCTTTCCTTGAATCCATATTTACAGCTTTTTCTCACAGAAAACAACCTGACAGGATTACTGTGAGCTTTTCCTTTGATTATAGTGGGTGAGGAATGCACTTTGGGTCTTTGACTGTCAATCATCACACACAATAACCACTGCCTTTGAAAGGAGCACTTTTCTATTAAAGATCCTAATTTGCATTCTATGAGGCTTGTTTCTTGTTTGATGGGTTATTTTGTCACAGGGGTATACACAACATAAATGTTTGCTATTACATTACAACAGGATACAGATAAGTAAAAAGAATGTATATAACATCCCATTCGTTTTTGTGAAGTTTAAACACCAAATGTACACTTACACATTTAACTATCACTTTGATCTATTCTAATGCACAAATGAATTGGCCTGGTGCTTCGGCATGAGCTGTCACCTGTTCTACCAGCATCACATCCAGTATCCATAATTCCCCCTGGATTCTCTTGTGCGTGTTCCCTCACATCTCCTCTGCATCCAACAAAAAGAGGCCGCCTCAGCAGTAGAATTGTAGAACCATTTCAGTCTCTTACTGAAATAGTGCAATAGTGCCCTCAGAGGAATATCACATAATCTGCCCATAGTAGAACAATTTTAGTAACTATGTATCTGTTCTTGTTATGGTAATAAACCTGACAGGATACTGAGAGCTTGATTCCTTACCACATAGCACCATGAGTAATTTTTTACACCATTGCAAAATGGGTGTCAAATGCTATGGTGATGTTATACATATATGTTGCATAGGTGTAAATAAGTACCAAAGATCAGTGGGGAATCATGCCCAGCATGTTTCAAAGTCCTTGGAATGCTGGTGCGGCACCTTGGAAGTTTCTTAATAATAGACTGACAGTTCTTAACTTAGTGACCTGTGAGTCCCATGCTAACACATTAGCGATTCAGATGGCAGAATTCAATCAGTTCCTTTAATACAAGACCACTTCAACATACAAAAGTCTAACTTAATTGGGAATTGAGCCAAGGACATGTGCATTGAAAACAGCAGGTTGGCCACTGGAACAAAAAGTGAATTGTAGATGCTTTTTCACTGATAGCCTCTCTGCAGGCTCCTAGTCAATATGGCACAAGAGTATTGCAATATTTGTTTCTAATTAACATGTTAAACTTTAGTAGCAGAATTTCAGCTCTCTACAGCTGCCTTTTTTTTACACTGTTCTGAATATAGTAAGTCACAACAACAGCATAGCAGGTCTGGGATGATCAAGGCAACACTTCATAAATTCATCGTATTTCCCCAAACATATTCATAGAAGCATCATTGATTTTTCTGAGGCTGCTTTTGCTGCACATTCACTGTAAAAACAAGGACAATGGACTTTGGCTCAGATTCTAGTGGAGCCAGACTTTGGGTTCCAGGGAAGATGATCACTTCTTTCATTCACAAAGAAAAAGTAGTTTCTTACAACAGTAGCCATTCAAAATATAAACTAATCAATAGGGTTGGAAAGAATATACAGCTGGGTTCTGAGTCTGAAGCTAAGGAGACACTAATTTCTTCTCGTATCCTTCCCGCCATTCACACTAAGTAAGAACATACCTTTTGTGTGAAAGGAATTGGAGCCTGATTCAACGCCCATTAAAGATAATGGAATGAATTCCAATGACTTAGATGGATTTTGGCTCAAACCCATAGCTTGGTTTGGGGTGTATCCTTTAAAAATCTTCTTACTGTTATTCTCCCCCCAGATCCCTTTGTGCATAGAAGTGAGATAAAGGCAGATGGGAATTTGTTGGATGGGAGGATGGGAGGTTCTGGCTTATCGGGAAGTTTTAAGGCTGGTCCTGTTTGTTTAAGCGTTGTCCAGTGCTGGTACCCATACTTCAAAAATGATGTTGATAAACTGGAAAGATTACAGAAAAGAGCTACAATGATGATTCAAAGTCTGAAAAAACCTGTCTTATAGTATGATTCTAAGGAAGCTCAATCTATTTGGTTTATCCAAGAGGAGTTTAAGAAATGATTTGGTCATGGTTTGTAAGTACTTACATGGGGAAGGATTTCTGAGAGTAGACAGCTCTTGAAACTGGCAGAAAAAAAGGCATAACAAGATCCAATGGATAGAAGCAGTAGCTAGACACACTCAGAATAGAATAAAGGTGGTGATTTTTAAGTGAAGGTAACTAACCTTTCCAGAAACAATTTTCTTAAGGATGTGGTAGATTCATCATCACTTGAAGTTTTTAAATCAAGACTGGATATCTTTTTACAAGGTGCAATATAACTCAGACAGAAGTTATGGGCTGGATGCAGAAATTATTGGGTGAGGTTCTATGTCTTGTGCTAGGCAGGGTGGATTAACTTATCATTGTAGTCCCTTTTAACCTCAAAATCCATTAATCTAGAAATTCCTTCCTCAAACAGCAAGTGAAACAACTTCTATTCACTCCAGGCCTGCTTCTATAATCATCACTCACCTTGAACAATAATATAAGTAAATGGAACGTTTTGTGCAAGTAAGTGCTACTCAACACAAATATTTCTCTTCAGCCAGCTGTTGTGCTGCAGATGCTTGCCTTCTGGGAGTTGAGGGAAAGAGCATGCTACCCTGTAGATATGACCTATATTAATACTTAGAGTGGAAAATTTCTGAGACAGCCTCTCAAAAAAATTCTTGAAGCAATCATGGTGGAATTGGGAGAGGTACCACATGTGTGGCATCATGCTCTGCAAAGCTTGAGGATATCCATATCAATGTAGGTGGAAGGTAATATGTCTTAGACTGTGATCTGACTAATGCAGTCTTGATTTGGCTTCAGAGATCTGTCAATTTCTTTTGGGACAGGAGTTCAAGAAGTTTCATTGCACCTTCCACTTGCACAGCACTCTAATTAGAAAGAAACATACACTTTTTCCCCTAATAAACCATTGACCATGCCATCTCTGAATTAGGGGGAAGTGAGTGTAAATGGATGTTAATTCTTCACCTTATAGAGTCTTCCATTTGGTTAGAATATGAATCCTAGAATAGAGTTATAGAGTTATCCTTATGACCCTTGATAACCAATTTTACTGCAATAGAACTGAAATAGTGCATGGGGTAATACACAGCCTAAATTAACTAAAGTTGGTATGTATCAATTGCTTAGGTATCTTTAATACATATATACACACACAACAAAGTCACCCCTTCTGAAATAATAAATGAGTGCAACAAATGAGTTAGTAGAAGAGAATGCTTAAAAGCTTAATTTATAAAGATACATAATAATCAGCATGTTTTACTGAGATATTTTTATTGCAATGTGTATAGGCTAGATTCCCCAAATTATGTCTCCCAGACTGACCTCCCTCCCGTACCTCAGATGAAAGGCAGCACATTCTTCATATTTTCACCACAGCATCCCTCATTGCTAATACCTCTGTGAAATTTCTCTCTGTGTAAAGCATGGGTGGATTTGGCTCTTTATATTAAGGAAGATCTGTGTGTAAAAACAAAAGGACAAATTAATATTCCAGTAACAGAAAGCAAAGGCTTTGCTTAAACTGAGTATGTGTAATATCCACCATCTTGGCAGAAATTAAGGATTGAACCAGGCACTGCCAGAATTAAATGCATGCTTCAGCTAAAGAGCCAAGGTTCTCTAATTAGGGGCAGTAATAGATTCATATCCACTGTAGATCAGGCTCAGAGGAGAAAGCATAACACACACACACTGACCAATGGGTTATAGAAGTAAAGAGATATTAGAGTTAAGTTTGACACTTTTGTCTTCCGCTTAACTCAAATGTAGGTAGGAGTTGTGGGGGTATTTGCATATGGCCACCCGCAGCCCCCAGTGCCCATGGTTCGCCATTCCCGGCCAATGGGAGCCATGGGAAGCATCATGGGCCACAGGGATGTACTGGCCACTGCTTCCCACAGATCCCATTGGCTGGGAATGGTGAACCGCGGCCACTGGGAGCTGCTGTATCACAGCCCACCAGCAGATTACCCTGACGGGCCACAGGTTGCCCACCACAGATCTAAAAGGAGTTCCTGCCTATAGCCAGGTCTGCATCCAACTAAACAAGAATGTAAGAGCTGGTCGAAAAATTTAAAAAAAATCCTCCAAAATTTCATAAATGTGAAGTTGTTTCCATTTGAACCAGGTTTGAAATGAACACAGTCTAGTTTTTTGCACATCAATTAGTCAATTAAAATTCTTTACACTGATTTTTGTATTAAAATCATGATAGAAAAATTCCATTTGCTGAAAAGTGGGTTACTGGTAAATGAAACATTTTACTAACTGTTTTTGATAAATTAAATAAAAAAAAGCAAGCTCTCATCCCAAATGTATATGGTGCTCCTCCTCTTTCCCAGTTTTTACCAGGATGGCAAATCTGTATTGGTGTAAAACTGTGCGAATGGACTGGGGGATTCTTCCGTGGTGATTGCCATAATTTTCTGTATTTTACAAGATTGTACTGCATTTTAAGGGAAAGATTTAGCTTCAAATCTATGAGTTACGTATCTGTCATTCCACACAGACCATGCGGGGGGAGGGGCATGGAGTTTCTTCCCTTCCCCTTTGGTGGGATTGGAAAAATAACAGCGGCTGCCCCTGGAAGAATCTTCCATTACAGGAAGAAAGGACAGGAGCCTCTTGTTTTACCTGTCAGGTGCTGTTGCTGCTCCACCCATTTTTGGAAACCCTGGTAATTCCAGAAATCCCCTTACAAGCTCCTCAGTATTTCCTGTGTGATGAGTCCTCCTGTCCTCAGCTAGGAAGGAAGAGATGCTCCTCCACGCCAGGACGAAAAAGAGGGGAGTGATCTGTTCCTCTGCTTTCAGCAGAGAAACTCTACCCATTATTCACCTTACCTTAATTCCTGATTGACACAATCTTTTCTTGCAAAATAATTGTCTCACGAAGAGGCAGAGAGGTGTGTGGCTTCTTGAATAAAAAGCCATCTACTTTTTTCTGAACCAGGCTCCCACATCTGCAATGGTGAGGCAGTACCATCATACTTATTACAGATTATGAAATAAGAAACAAGTTGACTGCATTTTTGGGAAGTGTTGTTATGCCTTAATGTAAACAATATATATTTATTGGTATTCTGCTGTTAAAAATCTCAAGCAAAGCACTGTATAGTGCCAAATCCCAAGAGAGCATCCTTTTGAATCAACTTAATGAAATAAAGACATATGCAAGTTAAACCTCAAACAATAAACATTTGTGAATGTAATATAATCGCCAGGTTTGTTTCTTAAAAGTAAGAACAAATCAGACAAATCACTTCCTGATATTTTTAGTCTGTTTTTGTACCTTTTGTGCAATGAAATTCTACTGTTACGTTCTCCTCTCTATTACCCTACTGTTGATCTCTCTGGGGTCTTTCTTATACCCTTCCCTCCCCCCTGCCCAATAATGCATCTACAATATATATTAATAAGAACTGCAATTATTAGAAGAGAATAATTTAATAAGTGTTCATATAATGATGATCACAATCATAGGGTAGATTTGATGTATATTGTTTGGGTACTATAGGGATGTGTATACTACGCTTGCACTTTAGTAATTTTTCTGTAAATAAACAGAGGACTTTAGCATCCAGGAATTTTATAGATCTCATACAATGTTAATGCCAGAAGGGACCACTTTGATCATCTAATCTTACCTCCAGCATAACATAGGCCATAGAATTTCACGCAGTGATTATTGCATGAAACCTAATAATTTGTAGATGAACTAGAGCAGCATTTCTCAGGGGCATATGTACCACTGGTGGTACACGAGCTTGTTGGAAGTCAAAGCCTCTTAAAGAAAAAGCTTTCTGTTTTAAACAAGCCGTCATTGTGTACATTGCAGTGCACAAGAAAATGCCCAAGAAGCAAAATGCACTCTTCTGGTCACTTTCAGCTGTAATGGTAACACTCACTGACCATGCTGGCATAGCAGTTTTATTTAGTGGTGTGTTGGATGCTGTGGCTGTGTGCATGGATACTGTACTCTCATCAAGCACACAGCTGGCTGGCTTTCTGCTAGGCCTCTTCAGCTGCCAGGCTCAATTTACTGAGATGGAATTGTGTAGTTCCATATCACACTGCCAAAGCTCCTATCCTCCAAAAAGACAGAAAGATTCTGGTTCTGAGCAGCTGCAAAACCCACAGCTGCAAGGAGTCCCAGAGATCAAAGGGTCCCCCACAGGGAGCTACTGCACTCCCTGTCCCACAAAGGCTGCAGCCTGGCCCTTTCAGGGCTGAGACACATGAAGAATTCCCTCCTGTCTCCTCAGGGAAGTTGGGGTGACAGAATTACCAACTCTTCATGATTTTTTTTCACAGTGGTAGTATTTTGGCTTGGACTTGAGCCGTGTCTGGTGTTGGAGAGAAGCTTCAGCTGCCTAGCAAATTTGAGCCTTCTGATTGGCTGCTTGCCCCAGTTGCCCACATCCTAGGGCTGAGCAGCCAATCAGAGCTTCTGCAGGTGGAGTTCTGTCCTGCTTCCCCTAAACAACCCAAAGCCATTTTTAATGGGGGGAAAGGGGAATGATGGTGCTAAATAGGCCAATTGTTCATTTCACTCCTGTGAGCTATAGGTACAGGATGATGCTCTGCTGCTCCTCCTCTTTCCTGCAGCACCCAGCCTGGGAAAGATTAGAAGGGGGTAAAGAGCCTTAGAGCCACCCACCCACCCACCTCCCCAGCCTGGAAAGGGAATAGGGGACCCTGCTGCAGCTCCCTGGGCCTGGGAGAGGGTGGGTGAACTGAGAAGCAGAGACGATGCTTGGGGAGTGAGAGCTGAGGGGGCAAAATTAATTGATACTCAGGGGACAGTCAGATGTATGGTGAAACTGTTGCAGTGGGGGTCAAAATCACCTTACCCCCATAAAGTCTGGGAGAGTGGACTCCTGCTTTGCTCTAGGAATGTCCTCTCAGGCCTCTGACTATCATCCCAACTGGGCAGGGGCCCTTCTGTCTCCAGGCCAGAGAGTTAGGCTGCAGCTGCCTGAGGTTGCACTGTAATTATCTCAACAATTTTGACTGATTTCCAGCCCCTGCACTTTGCTTTCTCTCCAAGGGCTATGAACCAGTGCATGCCAACAGTTACACGTGACCGCACAGACCTTCCAAAGCAGAGTACATTTATTTAAGAATGAAAGCATACAGAGAAAACATGTTACACAATTAAAGGATCTAAATGCTTTTCCAATTGTCCTTTCTGCCCATAAGTCCTATGGAGACCCTGGTAGGTTCCAATCCTTCCAAACCTGCTGCAGGATTGCGTGCTCCCTTGGACAAGAGGTCATGCTCCTTTGTTGAATGAAAGAGTGCCTCTCTGTCAGTTCAAACTCAGGCTTTTATGTCACAATTTCATTCTTTGCCTCCTGCATCTCTTAAAAATCTAGCTTCAGCCAGTATATGCATACCACTTCAAAGGATGGTACTTCTGTAGAGCTGTTGACAGTCCAGGGACCATAATAATCAACCCCCGCTGACTTTAGTTTCTGAGGGAGCTGCAGTAGCCCTCCCCAAAGGAGTAGAATACAATCCTTAGACCGCAGACATACATATAACCTTCATAAAGTTAATATAATAGTCCCCAAAAACTTTGCATGTGGTTGCATTATTTGTCACATGCACGCAAATTGGGGATAGGCAGGGAGTCTTCAAATATCAGAAGACACAGACTAAAGAATAACCATATACATTTTTTTTGTGGCCAAATACCATGATTTTTGGGGCTCCAACTCATAATTTTCTTTCTCTTGATGGCGTCTGACAGTCGACTTTTGATCTCTTGAGACTGGCAGTTCTGGTGCGGTCATTTAGGTTCCAGTAGATAAAAGCCGGGCTACAGAACTATTGATCTGGCTCTTTGATAGAAGAACCAGCTGGCACCTGTTTGAGCTTTTCTCCCAGCAGGCAAGCTGCTATGCAGTTTGTCCAGCTTTGCAGGCATCTAGGGACCTTGCTTGGTGAGGAGCTGCTGAACAGTAAGGAGAACTTCTGGAGCTGAAGCTGGTGCCCAGGTGTCAAGGTTTCTTCTTTCTGAACTTTAGGGTACAGATGTGAGGACCTGCATGGACATTTCTAAGCTTAATTACCAGCTTAGATTTGGTATTGCTGCCACCACCCCCAAGCACTACTTTTCTTCCCTGGGTAGCCTTGAGAGACTTCACCAATTTCCTGGTGAACACAGATCCAAACCCCTTGGATCTTAAAATAAGGAGAAATTAACCATCCCCCCTCCTTTCCCCCACCAACCCCTGGTGGATCCAGATCCAACCCCCTTGGATCTAAAAAACAAGGAAAAAATCAATCAGGTATTAAGAAAAAGGCTTTTAATTAAAGAAAAGAAATGTAAAAGAAAACCCTATGGGAGAGATTAGCATACCAGCTACTCTCACAGACAACAGATTCAAAACACAGAGGATGTCCCCTGGGCAAAAATCTTAATACACACAAGAATACCCAAATTTGATAATTCCCTTAATGGTACCAAGACAAGTTACAAAGAAAATAAACATAAACCTATTTATCCTTTTCTAAAACTTACTACTCTGATAAGAGCCTAGTTCCTTGATCTTTTTCACTCCGGCTGAAACTGAGATTCTAAACAAAGGAAAACTTCCCTCCTTCCTTTAGAAACATCTTGTTCCCCCATTGGTTCCTCTGGTCAGGTGTCAGCTAGGCTAGGTGAACTTCTTAACCCTTTACAGGTAAAAGAGGCATTAACCCTTAACTATCTGTTTATGACACCAGGTAAAGCTCTCACTGCCACCACGACTCCCACACCTCTGTCCTTCTCCACTGAGGCCCCTGCCCTTTTAGTGTATGTCTACACTTCAACTGGACACCTGTGGCTGGCCTTTGCCAACTGAGTTAGGTTCATGGGGCTTGAGCTAAGGGGCTGTTTAATTGCAGTATAGACATTAGGGCTTGGGATGCAGCCTGAGCTCTGGGATCCTAGAGCCCAGGCTCAAGCCCGAGCCCGTATGTCTATACCATTACTAAACGCCCCTTAACCTGAGTCCTGGAAGCTCAATTCATCTGGCAAAGGCCAGGCTATGGGTTTTTAACTATGATGTAGACACTATACTCTCACACCTACCTTCCTACCTTATTATTCATGGCACTTTGATTTTTTTCTCCAAGAGATACTCAATGTTTTCATTCCCATATTCTCGTCTTTAAAAAAAAAATCACAGCACTTGTTGATTCTATATTTGTTTGTAAAGTGCCATGCATTCTGATGGTTTTTATAACTACACTATATATACTTTAATGACTTTTAAGTTACAAAACTTTCCAGCTTTTGTCTTATTCATTTTAGATCTTTGGATTGTTACGGTTACTCGCTAGTAAATAGTCAAGGAGAGAGAAAAGGAGTTTATTGGGTTAGGTAGGCCAGTGATTAAATTGTAACAAGGCTTATTTCTATACCTGTTTGAAAATTTGATACTGGGCATAATGTTTGTGTGAATACCTTTATTTTTTACTTACTCCTACATTTGCACAGCAGTACATGGGGATTTATCTGTGTGGTTCCCATTATCTTCAATAGAGGTTTCATGGCAAACTGACATGCATTGCTTTGAAAATATTTCTCTTCACATTTCTACAATACTGGTAGGTCCACGTGTGTGATTTGCCTGTGTGTGTGGGCTGCTTAATCTAATGCTTTCAATGAGATGGTACCTATGGTAAAGTTCAAAATATACATTTGAAAATCACCTTTTTTTGTGGATACCGTGCTTGCTATAGAATTCTATACAACGGTAAAAAACAAAACAAAACAAACAAACCCCAAACCAAAACAAAACCCATAGACCCCACACGAAGAATGTTACTTTCTATTAAATTCTACAGGTTTTTAGAGAAATTTATATAGACCTGCCCCTCTCCCCCAACAGTACAATTAGGTCTTGATCCTTTAGAACCTATTCACAGTAAGGGTTGCATGGTTGGACCCTAAATTATGTGGCTTCTGTCAACAACTATGGTAGGTGCATACAAAAAAATAATTAACTTCATCTCTAACAACTTTACACGTATCCAGTTTTTTTTCCAGTCTAGGAGCTCAAAATGCTTCACAAATGTGTATTGATTAAATTTTTAAAAGTTAGGGGCATATAGTATTATTCTTCCATAGATAGGGAAACCGAGGCACATAATGGTTAAGGGATTCAACCATGGAGCATGTGACATAACCAGTATAGGCCCTGGCAGTGCTGACACCCTAGCACTCTGCTTTGCCTGTAGAGCTCAATCTTTTTTGTTCTTCTTTTTTCTTTTTATTTATTTATTTTTAAATTGAAACAGCACACTATAATTAGTTCCTTTCACAGTCCACAAGGCTGAGCCAGGGCCAACTCCCCATGGAACTAAAGGCTCAAGCTGCTGTGACTTCAGCAATTAAATCCAATACAATACTGGGAAACAAAGCTTTCCTCCTCAACGCCAGTTGCTCAAATCAAGCCCAGTTGTGTCCAGGTAGCTTTCTATCAGCTCCCAGGCCCAGATGATGGAGCAGACTGGGCTGGATGCTCTGCCATTAGGCACAGTCCCAGACTACTGTCAAACCACAGCCAGCACTGAGTATTTAGAGCCTTTATTTGCTAAGCAGTAAAACCATAGATTACTTTTTTCACAAGCCACAGACCACATCCTCAACATAGAATCAGTTTACGGGGAAATAGCCAACACATCTCAACTGGTCCATTGCCCCTCTGAAATCTCAGAGGACTAAGTGTACATTGTGAAATAACAGTTGAGCACTAGTATGCAATCTAAAATGTGCTGTGGAGCTTTTTATGGAGCCAAAACCATTCTTGAATGCAGCATTGTAGTTGTGGATTAAGAATGTTGTTTGGTACTTTATTGTCAGTATCTCCTGTAGATCCTTGTGAAAAATATCAGCAGACTTTTATCTAGGATGAAAGAGAGAGAAATTCACAGCACTTGTCTATAGCGGCAAAGAAAGGAATATTGGTTGTTCGACAAGAAAATGCGGTTGTCCCAATATTCAGTCTCACTCTCATTTTCTGCAGTAAATTAAATTGAGATATTGTGGCTGCTGTGATTGTTTAAAGCATTCTTCGTCTTCTGCCTGTTCTGTTTTGGTCCATTGTGCCTGGGTTATTCATTGTTCTTCTTTTGTTTTTAGTGTGTCTGATTCTGATTTGGTCTTATAATAGGCTGTATGGGAAAGCCCTTTATTGTGCTTAAAATTATGTTTTGTTCCAGCAACAGGAGCGCTACTTTTTTCACTGCAAATTTATATAGCCAGTAACCTGAGAGACCTTATGTTTAAAAGTTCACCACAAGAAACCCTGCAGTTTTCTGTCATAACACATCCAAAGTTATCAGTTTTGGCACCATATTGACAAAGGCCTGGTCTACACTACGACTTTAGGTCGAATTTAGCAGCGTTACCTAGATTTAAGCCTGGACCCATCCATACGACAAAGTCCTCCTTTTTTTTTTTTTTTTTTTGACTTAAAAGGCTCTTTAGATCAATTTTCTTTACTCCACCTCTGAGGGGATTAGCACTGAAATCAGCCTTGCAGGGTTGAATTTGGGATAGTGTGGACACAATTCGACAGTATTGGCCTCCAGGAGCTATCCCAGAGTACTCCATTGTGACTGCTCTGGACAGAACTCCCAACTCAGATGCACTGGCCAGGTAGAGAGGAAAAGGCCCACGAACTTTTGAATTTCATTTCCTGTTTGGCCAGCGTGTTTGTAGAGCTCATGCAGAGCTCATTAGCATGATGTACACATTGCCTGGGCACAGACAGTGCAGACAGTGCAGTACGACTGCTAGCCATCATCAGCTCCTGGGTGCTTGGCAGAAGATGGGAATAACCTGGCTGAGTCACTCCCATGTCTGCCCAGGAACCTCTGACCGATCTCACCAAGGTCAGCTAAAAGAGCACCCAGGAATATGACAATGATGGCTACCAATTGTAATGCACTGTCTGCTGCCAAAAGGCAATGAGCTGATGTTGTGTAGCAATGCAGTCCCACATCTGCCAGCACCGAGGAGAGGTACGGTGATGGTGAACTGAGCGGGCTCTGTGCTTGCCATGGTATGGCATCTGCTCTGGTAACCCAGAAAAAAAAGGTGCAAAACAATTGTCTGCCTTTGCTTTCCTGGAGGAAGGGAGGGAGAGAGAGGGGGGCCTGACGACACGTAACCAGAACCACCCATGACACTGTTTTTGCCCCATCAGGCATTGGGATCTCAACCCAGAATCCCAAAGGGCAGCGGAGACTGCGGAAACTGTGGGAAAGTTACCCACAGTTACCCACAGTGCAACGCTCCAGAAGTCGATGCTAGCCTTGGTACTGTGGACTCAGTCTGCTGACTTACTGCACTTAGAGCATTTTGTATGGGGACACACACAATCGACTGTATAAAAACAATTTCTAAAAAAAACAACCTTCTCTAAATTAGACCTAATTTCGTAGTGTAGACATACCCAAAGAGTTCTTGTCCATAACTTCATTAATGTTTGCCCTATAAAGGCCCAAATTGGCTGAAAATGATCAAAATGTGCCTCAAAGTATATTGAAGGTAAGTCTGAATGGACTGAGGAACTTAAAAAAATATTGCAAATAGCCAATTTGGATTAAAGTTATTTTGTTTTTTTTAATAGTTATGGCCAATAGAATATGCTAAAGAACTAAACATTCTTGCTCTACTGGGGTGTTTTGTTCGTCAATGTTTTCTACAATCATCAATCTAACAAGTAATGTGCAGTAAATTACCATGTCTACCTTTTTGTGGTAAGTATAGGTCAAGGTATTTACCCCATCCCCATAATTTTGTTTTTTTTGGCAATACTCACCTTTCACTGTAGGCTGGACTATGTTACCATTTGCCCCCAAAAGACCTGTTTATACACCAGCCTAACTATGTGAAATTATAAATTGAATACATCTGATGCATTTTTCTTTAATACCTAAAATATTACTTTTTCCTTAGCTCCAGCTCTAAAAAAGGTAAAACACACAACTTTTTATGAGAATCCCCTTGTATATGATATCAAACATTTAAAACTTAGCTGAGTTGGCCTGAATTGACATAATTACTGATACAAATCAAAATTTTATTTTCTTATTCAAATCCACTGTTTGTTTAGAATGTCTATATTGTTGTTGGCACTGTAGGGCTTATTCCCTCAGTAAAACACATTTTTATTTTCCAGTCTAACAATCATGGTATCCTACTCATCAAAGTAACTCTTGTTGGACACATCATCATGGTGAAAGACAGGTTCAACAGATTTTTCATTAATATTCTCGCACTTCTGACACTTACACAAGTCTGTGCAGGAAAGCCCAGCAGCAAGACAGGAACACCTCCCTGTTTGACATTTCACATGTTTTCAGGCACAATGCACTATCTGCAACGTACTGTCTAGTGTTGAACTTCTTGTTGTACAGGTGATGGCAAGGTCCTTGTTTTCTAAAGACCATCTATGGCAATAGGGGAAGAAGCATTCATCCTGTTAAAAAGAGATTGCCTCATTATTGCAGCCTGATAATTTGTCTCTCTGCTGTATTGATGTGCAAGCAGAGTCTTATAAAATGTTTTTTCAAGCATGATTTTCAAGAGTAAAAATTAGAGTATTCAGGCTTATTCTCAACACTTTAAATCAATGCCATGTCTAAATAATATTTAAAACTAACTATCTCCACTTCTAGAAGAGGGACTTCTCTGAGTTCATGTGGAATCAGTGGGTGTGCCACAGAACCACATCTTCCCCTTTTGCTACCTGTTCTGGTTCTTTCATATCAGTAGGAGTTGAGAGGATGCCAAGTTCCATGATTTTTTTTCTCTTTGTTGTCAATGAAACTAATTTAGAAAAAAATAAAATGCAACGCATTTATCTTTTTTACCATACTTAACAATGCTGCCATCTATGATGTAAGAACCATCTTGTGAGGAGTTTTGGTCAACTGAAGCTCCTTTTGCTGAGTAACTGCACAAATCGTAACGTAGATCCTACATAATCAGTGTCTAAGTTATAGGTTCATTTCAGTACAGGAAAATGGTGTAATATTTGTTAATTATTCTTTTAATCCTGGAGACATTACATGTTAGATTATAAATTTTAAGGTGACTACAATTCAGACCTAAATCTTTAATAGTGTTGCTGTCATGCACAAGTTTGTTTCTTTATATAGCTGAAGACATGCTGAGCTGTGTATTAAGTGCAGCAATGAAATATTAACCTCCTGTGAGAAGCAAGAAAAACTGCAAGCTTTCAAGTTTTGCAATGTTTTGTCTGGGGGTTGATTGCAAGCTTGGGGCAGTAGTTTTCATCAAAATGTCACACACCAACTTTTCTCTCCCGTCCTCCTCCATCTTATCTTTTAGTGATGGGGTATAAAAAGGTCTCCTGTGACAGCGGTAGTTATCTACAGTGCAAACACAAACAAAGTACCAACGTACGCTCGTGTTGCTTTAAACAAAACCAAGCTTTAATTAAAAAATGGATCAAGCTACCAGCAAGCCATCTGGGGGGAGTGGACCCCTGTGGTCTAAACTAATTTCATTGCACTCAATTCTTTCCACCACATCTAATGATTTCAGACACAACAAAGTAATTTACAAATTAAAGCAACATGTGCTTATTCATCTTGTATAGAAAGTAATAATATTTTTTCTGCATGTTATCATCCTGGAAACACCATGACATTCAACAATGAAAATACACTAACAATGCATTTTCATTTCTAACTATCCATCACAATAGTTTCTAAAAACAGGCATTCCCAGGAGCCTAGAGCAAGAGTTAAGGCATATTTCTTCAATAATTTTTTATTTGGGTACAAAACCAAATGAGTGAATATATTAGCTATTTTTTTAAAAAAAAATCCATAACAAATTATAAACATGTTTATCCCTCCTTGCTGTGCTGAAAACCAGAAGGAGGCTTCCAGACTATTTTGTTCAGCACGGAGATACCAAGTAGATTGGAGCCTTAGACATACCTGGGGAATCATTTTCAAGAGTCAGCTAGGATGTTGTCTCCACCTTTCATAGAAGGCATGCAGTCCCCATTCATCAAAGTGGCATGGGCCTCAAGGTCCTGTTTGACTCCTCACTTTGTCCCTTCCTCCTGGACAAGGAACCAGCCACAGTGATCCATAAATTTCTCGTCTCCAGTCTTGATTACTGTAATTCACTGGATCTGAAGCTTAATGTGAAGAAGATATGCAAGCTCTAGCTGGTATAGAATATGGCTATGCACCATCTCCCTGGCTTAGACTGCGATGAGCACATCAGATCTGGGCTCTAATCCCTCGTCTGGCTTCTAGTCAGATTCTGATGTCAGTTTAAAGCTCTGGTTCTAATTTTCAAAGGAATTAATGCATCAAGCCTTAATTACATTAAAAAGCATATTTCAATTTATGAACCACTGTGTCAGCTGCTCTCCTCTGGGACAATGAAAATCACTAGGTATTGCTATTGCTATTGATTTCATGTGTAAGGTGCTCAGATAGTGCTGTGATGAGCGGCAGGATAAACCCCCTAATATAGATCAATAAACAGATTAACTTTTAAGATGAGAGAAAAAGTAGAGGAATAATTATGTATTGATATACAAATAATCAAATGTGCTCTCCTTTTCTTGCTCCACTCCTCAAAATTTTATCTCTTCCCACAGACATTTCCAACATGATCCCTTTCACAAAACACACATCCCTTTTGAATTTATGAGACTAGAATTCAGTGAAAAAATAGTATGTTTGTGGAAAGTGTCATGAAGACGGCCAAAGGGAATGTATGTTTTTCATTTGAATGCTTTAAAGGTCTCCACCACTTGTTTCCAGCTGTTAACTAGGTTCCATGAAATGGAGTATCTTTCAGATCTAGGTCTTCTAATCTTATATTGTACCTGCACCATCATTTTTACACTGTTTTCTTCAAAATATTTTATTACAGCATTTACAGATATATAATGCAAAGGCTATGTCAGTTAAAGAAATATTCAGAGGATGACCATAGGGTAAAGAATTAGAATAGAATTTTGGAAAAAGTGAGGAGAAATAGTGATACTAATGAGAAGAAAAATGACAAGGGGTAGTTGGCTTATACACGTCTGTTTTTTTCCCATATATTTAATGAAAGTTTGACATATTTCTATATAAGTAGTGTTTTTGTCTGTTTTAATACTGGTGAGGTTTTCCAATGATCAGTTGTTTGATACTGCCTATTTTCAAATAACATGCCTGAAAGTGATGTGTGTGAGGCATAAATATTGTGGTGCTAGATGGAACAGTTATATTAATATGATACGCACTGTGCGGAGTTGTCCCAAGTTTGCATTTTTACTGTGCATTGCTTCTGCCCAGCTCAGACCCTTCACACATCACTATAACTAGGGACAGATGTGTGTTTACAATGTGCATAAGGGTTTGCACTGCCTTTTAATCATGGGTTATGTATAGCAATTAAATCAAAATAAAACCTCCAGTTTTTTCAGTCTTCCAAGGTAAATCAAATATTTTGATGACACTGAAAAATGACATGAATAATATTTCAGTAGTCAGTCATGTCTGCACCTTACATACCTTTAAAATAGTGTTCCTTGAGTAGACTCTAAATGATTACTTTTGTTGTTGTTGTTTTTTGTTTTTTTGTTGCTTTATTCATTTGAAAGATCACGGTAAATGATGTAGACATATTTTATTTTAGGAATTCATTAAATCAAAGTTATGTACACATCTGTTGAAAATCTGTTAAAGATTGTGTGATAGGAACATTTTTATACAGTGCCCTATTTATATGCTGCCGTGCTGATTGCATTTTAAAAGAATGCCGCCCTGCGCTGATGACATTCAGTTTTCTAATTCACTTTTAATAAGGCAATCCTTTTCTGAGATTTATTTCCTTACGATAATGAAGTAGGATTACTGAGGAATTAACAGCAATGCTATTAACATTTTTTTTTCCTATGGTATTGGTATAGCCTTATGCTTTCTGTTTGAAAGTAAGTTGAGATTTATTTTTCCTAGGCCAGTGCAACAAATTCAAGAGCTGAAGACGAAAAGACAGCTGAGATAGTAATTCTTTGGCAAGAATTAAGATCCCTGTGTGTTTGAGGTATGTTTGCTTTATAAATCATATAAACTATTTTTCAGTCTTTCTGCTTGTGTTTAAAAATAATTGTTACTGTTTTTGAACATTTGTTCTTAATCACATTGTCTAAAGATGTATGTGTTGCTTCACTTTAGAGGAAGCCCAGAAGTATTGGGGATTATGTATTTATTTGTTCTATTTTTCCTTTGCATTTGATACTTCCAAGCTACTGGAAATTATTTTGTTTAGAAATCAAGTTCTGTTTTATCTATGCACAATACAACAGCAATAGCAGCCTGTCTATGGAGGCTACTTTTATCCAGACAAAGTCTAGTAACTTGTGATTCTACCCTGTTAATAAACATTGCATTCACAACTGTTCTCCATGTGCCTGGTTGATGCAACAGGAATTCTAAAATAGGATGGTATTTAAATGTTCTGAAAGAAATCATAGACACTTCTCAGACTGTCGCAAAATTATCTTCAGGATATTCGAGCTGTCTCTATAGTTCATGTTTGTGTTTAGTGATTTTAAGTGAAGCTTCTACCAGTTCAATGTGCAAAAATAGTTTTTAAGTAAATTCCATGTAGCTTGATAGGAGTTCAGCAGGTGGACAACAGAAGGCAATCAGTAGGTATACAGGCCAGTGGAGGTTGTACTGAGAAAATCCAGAATCAGCTTTGAAGGAATTAAATTAGCATGATTAGCCCTGTCACCCCAGGTTACAGAAGTAGTTCTGATTTTAGTGGGTTTGATTCAGCCTATGTAAATTTCACATACAAAGTTTATAATGAAGCTACCTCTGTCCACTTAGTCCTAATGTAAAGGTTCTTATACATATAGTTATCAGTACGCTCACAACCTCCATTTTACAGCAACAAAAGTCACGTTCGTCCTGCTCTTATTGCTGTCATTGGTTAGGCTTGAGCTGAGGAATTGCATCACAAAGGTCCTAAACAGTTATAAGAGAGAGACCATGCAGCTGATAGCTAGACAGCTTCCCAAAGACATTGTAATGTAATGGGAGGTTTTAGGGTACAGAAGAGACTGACTGTTTTCTGTTACTATTTGGAGATATCTAGGAATGGGACCCATCTGTTTCCCATCCTCCATTGGCAACCCCAGTTTTACCTTTCCTTGAATAGGTCGAGGAGCCAAACATTTTCAGTTATTATTCAGAAACACTGAGTTTTCCCAAATAGCAATTTTCAGGCTGTGCCAAGTGTTATTTCTTCCATCTACACTTGGCTATGAAGTTGCTACTGTTTTGTTACTGGTGTAAGCATATGGTAACTGTACTTTGAATTTATTTCCCTGGTCAATTCAAGGTGTTAGCTTTGAGCTCTGAAAGCTTTTTATGATTTCAGTCCAGGCAACCTTAAAAAAACCCTGTTTCTCTCATGTTCTTCCCAAAAAGTTAAGATCAGCTGGGGTGGGGCTTGGTAGCAGGGTATTTTTGAGGAAGCTTTTCCAGCTGCAGGATTCATGGCCTCATACACTGGTCTCTGTAGCCCTGCCCAGGACTTTTGACCCATGATCCTCACCTGTTGCTAAAGCCTTTGCTTGAGGATGTTGGTTGGACAGGTTTGGTGGTCTGTTAGAGATGACAATTGTTGAGTCCTTTAAACTAGATTCTGTATAGTATTCCCTAGTTGACATTGGCTCAGTTTTTATTATTATTATTTCATTAATATAATACAAATAAATCAAAATATCTTATTCCCTAATGTTATCTGAATCTTAGAAGCCTTATTGACCATTCTAGAATCGATAACACAGATACCTCTCTTTCTTCCTTCTTGGAGGAACCAGCGTTTGAAAGTATTATTTTTGTAGTATAAGTGATCAGAGAGAAACCAGAGAATGGAAATAGATGTCATACATTCTCACAATTTTCTGTGTTGGTTATCATATCCAAACTTCCTATAGGTTTGTTAGCAAAGCAACTGACATTATTACTGAACCTTTGACAACCAACCAAGTATTTGCTGGTGCTCTCCTGACTCCCATTGTGCTAAATGCGAGTACCTTATTTGTCTTATAGATTGTATTTTGTGTGCGTGTTCTTATAGTTGAAACTCGTAGTATGAGTATTACATTTATATTGCTTTTAGAAACCTAATAAAGAATATATTGTTATATTCAACTATTAAAAGATTTTAAAAATACAATCTCTTTATGCTTAATATAATAAGCAGGGCTACACATAAATTATTAAACACTGTCTGATTTCAAGGACTCAGTTCAAGATGTATTGCTGATTTTATATATTTGCAGCTGTTTTGCCCTCTCTGCTTTTCCATATTTCTTTTCCAATTTTTGTTAGTTTTTAAAACCATTACATAATCTGCACTAAGTGAACACCACATATAAGGAGACAGAATAAAGCAAGAAGATAAAAAATGTTTATACGTGGAAAATATGTATTTTCCTTTTTTTCTAACTTAATGAGAGAGTGCAATGATGCATTTCTGCCTCCTTATGGTGTTGTATAATACTTATTAATCAGCTGCACTTCAGGTTAATTCCAAAACAGTGGTTCCCATTAATAAGTAGATGCTGTTGGCTTCTCCTATGGCCTAGCCTAACAATCTTTCCAAAGGTAAGAGCATTCCTTGGAATTTCTTTTTCTAGCATAGAATAGAGGAAACCAGCTTTGCAACCTGTATCTGGGTCCTTCTTATCTATCTTTCCCTTGTGATTCCATATTGGGCTTCTCAAATGGGATTTAATGTAATTATCGTAGAATACCTTTCTGGGTTAATCCTTCAGTGGTTCCCCATCATTCCATGGTCCTTCTCTTTCTCACAGTCAGATAACACTATCTTAAAGTAAGGAAATACACTCCCCCTGAAAATTTTTTGGAAATAGTGCGATAGATTTTTAATGGTATAAAAACGCATCCCATCTAGTGAAACTTGTTAAAGCCATTGAAACAATTCTTGATCCTAATGAACCTAAATGATCATTCAAATGTTGATTCCAGAAGACTCTGTACCAACTGATGCTTTCATGTGCATCTGTCATCTGATTTTTTGTATTTAGTTTTGACTCAGTAAGTGGTGTGTTTTTTTTTTTTTAACTTTGGGGGAGTTGAGAAGGTGAGTGAGCATCTTGCAGTGGCTTGAGGTGTCTCAAAAATCAGGACAGTGGCATGTGATTGACATTGTAAACAGAAAGACAAGATCTACACTATCATACTTCGTTACCATCATATATCTGGCTGCTTGAAGATATTCAGAGGTTTGGAATATCACAGATAGACACAAGAAATATAGATTAATGGACAGGCTGCAAATGAGTCAATGTTACCATGGTGATAGGTACCTTAGAAATTTATAGTGCAGTAGATGCATAATACATGTGATTTACCAAATGAATATTGCCACCTCATCTGTGATATATTATACTTTAGCTCACAACTTAACTGTAACACATGTTTATCTTGTTATGGAATTCAACTTTGATGAGGGCATTTCTGGGTTTAAGGTCTCATGTCAGAGTTTTGTCTATATGTGATCCTTTTTGATGAACTCCTAACAGTTGTTAGTCCTCGAGTTCTTAATCACAAACAGTCATCTAGGGATTTTTTTCTCTGCATCCCTCATCACTGACTGTGTAGCCAGCTGTTCTGCTGACCAGTCTAATGCTCTAGTGCTGAGTCACTATTTTGCAATGCATTTGTAATCCTTTCGAATTCATCATTCTCACACCAATACCCCGCTAAGTCGTTTGACAGCCTTTTGTGTTTGCATGCTTTTCCAGCACTTTCAGTTATCTCTCCTATATATTGATACTGCATCCTCTTTATTTGTCTGCACCATATCCACCATACTTTTGAGGGCTCTGCAGATAAATAAATTATTATATAATCTAATTCTTGTCATCCCCTTCTCTCTCCCCATTTATTTTACTACATTTCATCATAGTGGAGCTTATACCTGTTGCATATGACTATTTATTCACATACCATTTGTATATTTTGTCCTGTGATGTCAAATATAAAGTATATTGCTTTTCTCCATCATATAAAACAAAACAAAATATTTTATATAAATTTCATACTTTTGAAAAGTTGCCATACTGACGGGTTGTTTTAAACACTGACGTCTTCTGGCATCCATGTGCAGTCAATCCTTAGCACCTCTGCCAAAATGGGCAACTAGTGTTCAATTGAGTCGCTCTCTGGGGTATGGAATCTGTTATTGAGCAATGAAACTGACAAAATAATTTCAAATAGAAAAAATGAACAGCTATCAGTCAATACCAGAAGGCTAGTCTCTACTAAACTGGGCTGAATTTGAACTGGTGGTCTAGAAGTGAAGGTGTCTGCAGGCAATTTTAAATTATCAGCTTGTTTTGGATGTGAACTGTGTGACTTAGAAAAGAACAGTAGTTTTACATAATTTGAAATTGATTAATTTGTTTACAAATATATATGTGTTTTTCTTCTTCCAAAACAGCTGCCACAAAAACTACAGTAATGGGTTAGTTACATGAAGAAAATGATCATCAAAATAGTGCATATTTATATGAGGGTTATATCTGCATATTGAAATCTCCAAAAGGTAAATCTAGAAAAAAATCTGCTGGTATCTGAACAAAAGATACTTAAAAACAACGTATTCTAAAGGTCGGTTTAGACCAAGAGAGATCTGTACAAAATGCTATTGTAGTAGAAACGTGTTTTGCAGTTAGTTGTGAGGCCAATTTCCTTTTCCATGGACTGCAGGTTTTTGTTTTTAAGTATTCTTTGCGCTTTTTGTCAAATTGATCAAAACAATCTTTCACACAGCCTCTTTTAGAATAGCAACTAAAATCTTTGATTACTAGCAGGATTGCCTTCTCCTATGAGTTTAACACCTATAAATATGTATGTGCCATTGAAGTAATAGGACTACATTTCTAATGAACTGCATATTAAATAAAATAATGTGATTTAATAGACAAAACACGAAATCTAATTATAGTTATATTTTATTAAAATATGCCTTTAAGATTTCTTAAACAATGTTGCTGTGCCGCAATTGCCACAGTACAGAGCAACTGAGATCTCCATCATGGTATGCTGGCTTTACGGAGGGTTTTACTGCAGACCAACTTCCTTTAAGCAGCCTTAGTCATGGTGTCATCAGATGCATGTGAAGTATGCATTATGTCTGTTCTAATCAAGGAAAATCAGTCATTTGATATAATGGAACTTGATTATAATTAGCCATCTCAGAATAGCTAGTGATGCCAGTCTTTGTATTTGCACTGGATCAAATTGTATTTGCATGTGTATTCTGGATATCAGAGAGGATGCAACAGAGTTTCAAAAATATGGAGTCCCATTACCAATTATCTGAGCCATTTTGTCCCCACCAAAAATAAATCTTGTCACTTGCATATTATCACTTTCAGAACATATCAGTTAAAGGCCTGAGAAATGAGCCTTGATATTATACATGGATGCATATTTTGCCTTTATTTTAAACTATTTAATATTATTTCAAAATAATATGTCCTCTTAAGGCACTTCATTCACACAATGCTTTTTTTTTTCTTCTTCTTCTTCTTCCAAAAACTGCCTTTGGAAGTGCACGTGTCATATTTTTCACTCACTTTGTGTTGTGACCATGGGTGCAGAAAGTTTTACAAAACTGATAATCTTAAGAAAATCTTGCTTTGTTTTGTTATTGTAGATCTCTGATTTTTATACTCTTGTTATTGTTTATACTGGATTTACATTAAGCAGCACGGTATAAGTCATTCCAGCAAAATGTGCTAGGGAACAAAATAAAACATCAGAAGGAAAAAATAATTAGCATCCTTATTTGTTACAATGTGCTGAGCCATTCTTTAGAACGTAGTGAAATTCAAGCTAAAACTGTTTTCAAATTAAATTATACGGTGGGTTCATAATAATGTACGGCTACATTATGTTCCTTTACCCTGATATAAATATGGAGTAACTCTATTTCTCACAATGAAGTTACCCTAAATTTACACTGTTTGGCTGAGCATAACAAGGCCCTCCTCTCAACTTAATGGCATTTTTCTCTATCAGTAACATAATAATGTTTGGATTCCACACCTGCTTAATTCCAAAATGTCAGAAAATATTCTAGACATCAGTGCGCAGATCTTCATTGATTTTGGTGAAACCTGAAAAAAAAAGAAGGGGAAATAGGAGACACACAGAGCCCCTTACATCTGGCTAGTATACCTATTAGTTTTAACCAGGTTTGTAATTTTCTGTAGATCAAAGAATTGGTTGATGAAAGCCATTGACATTTTCCAGCATAACAATAACACTCCAGCTCAGGCCATCATTCTAACAGAGTTCAAAATATTCTGAGTGATTTATCTCCCAATCTGAAAGAAAACAATTCAACGATTTACACAAGGTTACATATTGACATGTGTCCCTGACATAGAGGAGGATGGGAGGGTGGCACACCAGGAGCTTTTAGAGGGAGAATGGAGGGATGCAAGGAGTCCCTGTGTGTATAATGAGTTCAGCCTAAAGAAGCAGTGAAGTTTGTGACCCTTTAGACATGGGTAGGCTAAGACAGCAGCAATCTCAAAAGAAATAGGTACACGCATAGCTCCTAGCATCTGATGGAGGGGAGCACAACGAGCTGTGGCATTGAGGAGGAAGAGGAGAATAGGAGACCCTAGTAGGGAGGTATCATTGAAGGCCCCCAGATCCCTGGCATGGAGGAGAAAGAGGGACATGGTATGATGGAAAGAAGAAATAGGGAACATGAACTGGGGAATTGTAAGGGTACACAAAATGCCTGGTATGGGTGAAGAGCTGGGGTGGAGTTGCTGGGACTCCTTGGAAAACAGAGGGGGATGGGAGGCACACAGGGATGGGGTAGGACAGAATGGAGGGATACAAGTAGCCCCTGCTGCTTTCAGTGAGCATTGCCTGAAGAAGCAAATAAATGAGTGACCCATGAGCATAACTTGATCTTTATAAAACAGCTGCTCCAGGTTTCGTATGTGAAGTGGTGTATCACACTGGTGCAGAAAATTTCGTAACCTGAAAATGACCTTTAGCTAACCTTTATTATGTAGTATATGGTCCAGATGAGTTGCCATGCCATGCAGCTGAATGAGACTTATGGAACACCAAACTGTCAACAAACATTTGACTTAGGACAGCCTATCCATTTCTTGAACTTCAGGGCTTTCTGAATTATTTTACATTGGGGGGAATGTTATTAGTCCAAAACAGATTTTAATTTACAAGATAGAATACATATGAAACACAAAAGAACAGTTTAAAAAGCTGAAACATTGTGCTTTGTAGACTTCATTCTCAAAATGTAACTTGCAGGATCTGAAGGAGTTGAAGCAATCTTAAAGTGTGCCTACATACTAACAAGCAAATGATACCTGCAGCTAAGAGTGCTGTGAGGAGGTTAGACTTAGTGGTGACTTCTGGTGCTTCTGATGTTGGAGGTAAGGAAAGGGACCAGAATGAATTTAAAGTTGTGCAGCAGAACAGATCTGAGGAAGAGATGTGACAGATGCTGGGTCAAAAGGGCTGTGTGCCCAGATGCCGATTTGGGGTGAAATCCTAGGGGAGTTCTTTAACATGGAAGAAGTTGGTTGCTGTTTCAAACTCATTGCTTCTGAAAGCGAACATGGTGGAGGGGAGATTTGTCATGTTTTTGCCATTTGTAACTTCAAGTGAGAGGAATTCTTTGATATTTACCTGCAGTAAATTACACTGTACTGTGGTTGATGAGATCTATGTCTTCATCACAAATGGATGTATTTGTTCTGAAGTATTGCCTGGTTCTGATGTATCCAAAGATTCTTCATGAATTGTCTTTGTGTGGGTGGGTGTTCATGGGAGAACCTTTTGCCGAGGTAAAGGTTACCTTATTTGACATCTCCCACATTTCATGTGCACAATTAGTTGTTAAGGGTCAAAATCTGAGCTGATTTACACCCTGCAGCCAGGATGTATGGTAAAAGTGACAATAAGAATGGCCATACTGGGTCAGACCAATGGTCCATCTAGCCCAGTATCCTGTCTTCCGAAAGTGGCCAATGCCAGAGCATGGTTTTGCTAGACAAGGAAGAACAGGGACTTACAAATACAAATATTTATTTTAAAGGCTATTCTATTTTAATAAATATGTCTATTTAAATTTTATGTGGTATTCATTGAGTATTATAAATATGGTCTAACATAAATTAACTAAGGGGAATTGAAACTGCATTCTGATGTCATTTTTCATAGTTTCTCAGTAGACACATCTATTTTGCGTTCCTCTGATCATTATAACTGAGTTTTAATGTAGTACATATATATATTATCATGCGCCTGTTCTGTTAATTTTAAGTCTGTTTCTGTTGAAAGGTCTTAGTGTCAGGCTTATTGTTGGAGCTATTAAGGATGTCCTACCAAATCCTACTACTTAGATATTTCTCCTGACAGAATGAAAACCAGATACGTAGCTTTGATTTAGAAACACTAAGAACAGGCTTAATCCAAGCCTGAGAGCTATAATCCAAAGTGATACAGAAGACATAATGAACAAAATGAACAGCTTACTGGCACCTGATCTGACAAGGGAAAACCCAGGAATAGATACACAGCATATTTCAAAGACTTTAAATTACAACAAGTGACTGCACCCATCCAATTGTTAAGGCTGTAACCGTCAGAATTTTATATCCCAGAGTGTCTTTTTTTCATTGTTCATCTTTGAGATTTAGCTAAACCTTAATTCTGTGTTAATCTAGGGGCTCAATGATTGAGCTGCTGAAAGTAACAAATCTCATGAGTTGCTTCTGTAGCTTGCTTCAAGTGGAGGGAGAGTGAACAGAAATTACCTATGACAAAACAGTGATTGTTCACAAAATAGTTTCTTGTAATTGTGTGTTCTTTCATGAGCAATATGTTGGTCTAGAAGTTGGTATCAGGAGGGAAACAGTGGATATGAGCAACCCTTGACAGATCATCCTGTAGATCATTACATAGAATCCTACCTGCTGCAAAGGCTCAAATTTTGTTCAGAATGAGCGAGAAGATTGCTGCCTCCCAAAAGTTCCAGCCATACAGCAGTTTAGAGGGGTAACTGTAAGATAGGTTCCACATTTAATATACTCCATTGAAATGAATACATGTACTTCAGACCTTTCTGTTCTTTCAGGCTTCCTGTAGATATTCAATAATAAGATTTCCCCTGTGTAAGGTTACATATCAACTTTGGCCATAAGAGCTAGAAACTTGAATTTTGTTTTTTAATAGAGTTAAATGCTGTAGAAACAAATGCGTAAAACCTCTACTTATCAATGGCAAGTCCTCAATATTTGTAGATGAGGCTTAAATATGTGAGAACATTTTTTAATAATGTTGATCAACACTACATGATACTGAAGTAATATGCCAAACTTTTGCTCTGTATTATTTAATGCTTAAGTAAAAAGGTACCGGGGTACATGCTGATGTCTCCCGCAGACACTGCCTCCCCAGCTCCTATTGGCTGAGCTAGTGCTCAGGGTGGGGGCAGCATTCAGAGTCCTGTGTCCCTCTCTCTACCCCACAACCATCCCAGGAGCCAGACCTGCTGGCTGCTTCCAGGGCTTAGTGCAGTGCCCCAGGACAGGTAGGAACTAGCCTGCTTTGGTGCTGCAGCGCTGCTGACTAGACACTTAATGGCCCGATCGGCGGTGCTGACTGGAACCGCGAGAGTCTTTTTTCAACTGGGTGTTCTGGTTGAAAACCAGACACCTCATCACCCTAATTGGTACACAGGTGGAATCGCTATTAACAAGATTTATGCTGCACAATGGCTACAGATAATATCCCATAGTATAAATTTAAATTGTTAAATGCACAATGTTAGGATTATTGTGGTTAGGATATGCCAAACTCAATGTGATGAAGAATCATTTAAAATTTGGATATTTAGAGATAAATAAAAAACAAGTAGGCATCATATACTAATGGAGTAAATGAACTGTGCATGTGAGTTTGTGCAAATGAAAAGGTTGCCCTATATTCTAGGTTTATGGTAGTCTTGCAAAATGAGGTTTGAAGGGAGCAAACTATATGTCTTACGACAGAATTTCCGAAATGTATAATAACTGATCATCCCTTTGGGAAAATAAAACAAATATGCCCTCCAGAGACTCTACCAAGACTTACTCATCTTCATTTATACATCTGCATCCACTGGCTAATCATTCACACCCAGTTTGGGGTGTGTGCCTCACATTTTGGCATATGCTGTAATTATGGAGAGATGAAGTGTTCAGGAAAAAAAAATCTCATTCCACTGTGAAGCCCTTCATTAATGGAAATGTGTTAAGGTTTCTTATGGCAAATCAAATTTGGCAGGCTGCAGAAACACAGTATTTTTTTATCAGAGGGGTCATCAACTCTTATTTGCTTTGATCCATTGCTGGAAGAGCCCAGATTTCTTGACTTTGCAGGCACAATGCAAAGTCTATCATTTCTCAAAGGCCTTGTGGTAGGCTGCAGTTCAGAGGAGGAGAGGCTGGAGGTTGAAGGATGATTTCAATGGAGGTCTCATGGTATAGTTAGGTAGATTCATTTCTTTGTCCGGCTATATTGAAAGAAGGACAGGAGACATTTTGACATGGGTTTAATCAGGCTGCAACTTTATTATTAGAAGTTTGGGACTACCCAGCAGATAAGCGTGTACAGTGCAGGTAAACCCTGTTTGGTCCATAATTACCTGGGAGGGGCTTCTGCCAGTTCCCCCTCTCTTTCTATCCAGGTTCCTGCAGCCAATCCATCACTGGGATATGACCATATTCTCCCCCCCTGCCCATAGGAGGATTAAGGTGGGCTATAAGAAATGGAGGTTGGTTCTCTGCTATACCAATCATAGAAGTCCTCAACTCTCATCCCCCTCTCTGTTCATTCCATTAACAAACACCTCCTTTAAAGGTGAAAAAGCCCCAACTGCACCCAAGCCAATCTGCTGGTAAAGGAAAAATTCCTTCCCAGACTCCCTAAAAAGGAAGTATCCAGTGTAATGCCCACAGCAGGTTTTGGCCAAACCTGGTATTTCACCACTAATGGAGAGGGAAGGTGGGTGCTGCCTCAGCCTGCTCTATGTGAAAGGTGACTTCAGACACAGGGCTGCCCTTTAAAGACCTTCATTCCCAGTGGATGAGTGAGCAACCACACTGACCCCTTCTTCCCTTTTGCAGCAGTTTTCCTTTCTCTCTCCCCCCCAGCCATAAAGTACTGTTCCCTTCATCCAGCCTGCCAGACAAATTCTCCCTCCATCTCCCCATGATTAAAGGTGCGATGCAATCACTGTGGGAAAGTCTATTAATTTGATAGTTTGTAATAATGGAAACTTGATTAACGAAAGTATGGTATTGACAATTTTAGATTTGTGTTCTAAATTTCAGAAGGAACTTACATCTCTAGATGGATAAGTATAAGTAGGGGCATTGCCAGCAGATCGAGGGATGTGATCATTCCCCTCTATTCAACATTGTGAGGCCTCACCTGGAGTACTGTGTCCAGTTTTGGGCCCCACACTGCAGGAAGGATGTGGAGAAACTGGAAAGAGTCTGGCGGAGGGCAGCAAAAATTATTGGAGGGCTGGAGCACATGACTTCTGAGGAGAGGCTGAGGGAACTGGGATTGTTTAGTCTACAGAAGAGAAGAATGAGGGGGGATTTGATAGCTGCTTTCAGCTACCTGCAAGGGGGTTCCAAAGAGGATGGATCTAGACTGTTCTCAGTGGTAGCAGATGGAGTAATGGTCTGAAGTTGCAGTGGGGGAGGTTTAGGTTGGATATTAGAAAAAACACCTTTTCACTGGAAGGGTAGTGAAGCACTGGAATGAAATCCTTAGGGAGGTGGTGGAATCTCCTTCCTTTGAGGTTTTTAAGGCGAGGCTTGACAAAACCCTGGCTGGGATGATTTAGCTGGGGGTTGGTCCTGCTTTGAGCAGGGGGTTGGACTAGATGGCCTACTGAGGTCCCTTCCAACCCTGATATTCTATGGATACCAAGTAAATTAAAAACAAAAGTTTTCCTTTATGAGCAGTATTTTTCTGCTGTCTCACTTTGTCTGGGATCTCTCAGCTCAAAAGTGGGGACATTGCAGTTTACTAGAACTGATAATTTTTTTCTTTTGTGTAAATGCTGAGGGAGCCTATTCTCACTTCAGTCTTCCAAAGATAAAGCTTCCATTAATTCCAATGGAAGGAAGATTAAGAGAGTTAGATGACCAATTAAAATACACAGTGTAAGTAGGGCAAATCAGTTAAAGATGCCACATACTACAGCCCTTTTATGCCATATATCATCTGAGGAAATTTGGATTACTCCTTGAAAGCTCAGGTGTTACTTATCAGTTGCATCTATATTTATAAAAAA